>NC_134088.1:40081641-42481641 GCF_000715075.1 Nicotiana tabacum | reverse complement strand
GTATGGTCTTAGGGGCCATATTCATAGAGATTACCCTTCATACTGTTAGAAGAGGTATGTCACAGCCGGTCCGTTTAGCAGCTATTACTTCCACAATGCCTCCTCCGGCTCAAGGTACCCTAGCACCTGCGAGGCATGGTGCAACTAGGGGTTGTGCACAAGGTTTAGGAGGACCCAGTAGATTCTATGCCATGATGGGCTGCCAGAGTTCAGAGGCTTCTCCAGATATTGTCACAAGTATACTGACCGTTCAATCTCATGATGTGTATGCTCGTATAGATCATAATTCCACATTATCATATTTCACCCCTTATATTGCTATGGAATTTTGGATATAACCAGAATAGCTTCGTAAGCCGTTCTCAATATCTACTCCAGCTGGTGAGTCTATTGTGGCCACACGGGTTTATAGGGATTGAATTTTCATAATGCATGGCCAAGACACCACAACCAATCTCATTGAATTGGTGATGGTGATTTTTGATGTGATAGTGGGGATGGACTGGCTTTACTAATGTTTTTGCCAAGCTTGATTGCCAAACCAAAACTGTTAGGTTTGAGTTTCCAGGCGAACCAATCATCGAGTAGAAGGGGGGATTATGTCGTGCCAAAGGGTAGGTTTATTTCTTACCTTAAGTCCACGAAGATGATCAACAAGGGATGTATCTGCCATTAGGTCCGAGTCAAGGACACTGATGTTGAGGCTCCTTCACTTCAGCCCGTGTTGGTTGTGAATGAATTTTCGGAGGTCTTTCTTGATAAGCTTCTTGGAGTCTCATCAGACAGGGAGCTTGGCTTCGGGATTAATGTATTGCCGGGAATACATCCCATATAAATTCTACCCTATAGAATGGATCCGGTAGAATTGAAGGAACTGAAGGAGTAGTTGGAGGATCTTCTAGAGAAAGGCTTCATCTGACCAAATGTGTCGCCTTGGGGAGTGCCGATTCTCTTTGTAAGGAAAAAGGATGGGTTATTGAGGATGTGTATTGATTATTGGCATCTTAACAAGGTCACAATCAATAATAAGTACCCGTTGCCAAGGATAGACGAGCTGTTTGATCATCTACAAGGTGCCATGTACTTCTCCAAGATTTATTTAAGATCGGGATATCACCAATTGAAGATCAGGGAGCAGGAAATCCCTAAAACAACTTTTAGGACTCGCTATGAGAACTTTGAATATCTGGTGATGTCTTTTGGGCTAATGAATGCTCTTGTAGATTTCATGGATCTTATGAACCGAGTCTTCAAGCCTTTCCTCGACTGTTTTATAATAGTGTTCATTGACGACAATCCTTGTGTATTCCCAAAGGATTTAAAATTTTATAGTGCCAAAACCAAGATAATATGCTCGGTACAGATATTTTGTGCAATGCATCATGAGGTAAGTAGACTAATTTACAGAAAATGGCGATTGTGCATTCAATTATGCGAACTGTGGATCGGTTCTGCTGCTACCGAACCATTGCGGATTGAGTTAGAAGCAACTACAATTTGAGGGCCATGGGTTATGCGGACCGCATAGCCATTTCGTGGATCGCATATCCATCGTGGATTCAGCATGGGAATCCTTGGAAGGAGACTTCGCAGTCTGATATACGGATCGCAAAATTGTTCCGCGGACCGCGGATCCATCGCAGACTTGACCAGATCCAACCCAGAATTGGAGAAACATTTCGCGGACCGCACAGCCTTTTCGCGATACCTTCCACGAACACGTATTTAACTCGAAAGGTTATTTTTGGGAATTTCCTAACCCGACTCTATTTTAATAAAAGACCTTAAGGGGTTATTGTTAGAGGGGAATCAGATTATTATAAAGAGAGGGGACCAATTTAGAGAGAGAGGGAGAAGCTCCAAGACTACTACTCTTTAATTCCTTGATGAATCTTGGAGATTCAAGGAAGACACTCACAAGGTCTTCAACTAACCGGGCAAAATATTTCTCCTAATATTTCATGCAAAGTTTTATATTGGGATTAAGTAAGATCTTATTATGTTGGGGCTTATGGGATGGCGATCGGAAGCTATAAGTCCTTAACTTTAAATATGAGTGTATGTGAAGGATAGGAGTTGCGATTCTTGAGTTGGGAGTGGGTTGTTGGGCATGCATGTGCCAATTGAGGTGGTATGGAGGTTGTTTGTAACACTCCGTAAATCCGGATTAGTTGTGGATGCGCTAAATGAGTATTAGTGTGACATTTTAGACATGTGAAGTCCTATCGGGATGATTATGATTATGATTATGGGTGGAAAACGTGTTGGAATCAAGACCGGGAGTAAGGTGCATAAAATTTGATAGAATCGACTAATTTTATTCGAGGTCCATCGTATAGCCTTAGATAGTGTAAGGCCATGAAAACTCACGGCCATAGACAGTGCAAGGCACTATCCAGGGCATCAACCTCAGCGCCCCAAACAATGCAAGGCATTGTCCAGGGCATCAATCTCAGTGCCCCAAACAGTGCTAGGCACTGTAGTTTTGGCACCTCTAATGGCGCCTTGCACAATTAATTTGGCGCCCTTGACAATGCCCCGGGTCGACGATGTTTACCCGAGCTACTTTTATTTTCCTCCTCAATTTTGGGACGTCTTCACTTATTTAAAAGCCCTACCTCGGTCCCCCACACCCCAAACACGAAAACCTACTCTAGAAAGGGAAGCTCTAAAGAACCTAACTTTCCAAGGTCCCTCCATCATACAAGGTAAGTTCTAACGATGATTCTAAGTTAATTTTAATTCTCCAACACCTAAATAACATGGGTAAATCCTTCCACTCATTAGATATTCGGTCGAGACACCATTGTTGAGAAAGGAAACCCTAGAACTCGAATTCAAGAGGAGTGAACTTTGAAAAGGTAATGGTTCTACTCCCTAATCATTTATAACTATGAATTGATGAGTTTTTGGGAGAATAGTAAGTGGGTTTGATAAAGAGAACCATAAGAACTATGCTAGGGTTTTGGATTGTTGAATTATGATTATTGTAAATATTTAGGTGATGAGAAAAGGTATTAGTTACATCTTTTTGGTATTGTAGAATCACCTAGAAGTAGTATAATGAGAAATTGGTGAAGAAAAGACCAATTACTAAGGGCTATGAGGCTTTACACCCGTAAGGTATTTAATAAAATTCCTAAATTACTAAAAAGGAGAATTAGTGCTAATATTGGTTCCTCTTGATATATATATTGATGTAGATTATCGTTGAAAGAGGCGACAGGCATCGTGATACTCTTAAAAAGGGCCAGAGTTGAGGTATGTGAGGCTAAATCTCTTTACGTTTGGGAATGTTTATGATTCTCCCTACGTCCCATTCTTTATGACAGTTACGAGTTTCCTCAGAACATAATTATGCCTTAGTCCCATGAATAGTTGTAGAACTTCTATTCTCTAAATGGCATAGTTTCATAATCGTTCAATATCCTATGAGTTCCAGTTATGACAAATCAATTTATTATGAATACATGTCTAAGTCTAGTTCTATTCAGTATTCCAGTATCATGTAACTCAATATAGTTCAGTATTTTAGTATCATATATTGCAGTATGATTCTCAGTTCCTAATTCTAAATTCCTGAATGTTGAACACCTGTATTTGGGCATGAGGCCATAGTTTATGCTTTATGTATCTTTGGGCTTGAGGCCGCAATTTATGCTTTATGCATTTCTGGGCCTGAGGCCGCAGTTATGTATACGTATACTTGGGCTCGAGACCGCAGCTTGTGCACATATATATTGGGCCTGAGGCTGCAGTATAATATTCATATAAACAAGTGGTTCATCATTCAGAAGAGGGAGTATTCATATCCTTACTTCCTTTGTTCAGTTCAGTTATCAGTTATCATTTTAGTTTCACTTTCAGCAGTTGTCATTTCAGTTATCAGATTATCATTGTAGTTTCAGTAGTTATCATTTTAGTTTTCTATTATCAGATCTCAGTTATCAGCTCAGTTTCAGTTTCAGCATTTACAGTTCTTTCTTTCAGTTGTTTTATTTACCAGCACAATTCAAATGTACTAACGTCCCTTTTTGCCCTGGGCCTGCATCTCATGATGCAGGTAATGATTTACAAGTTGACAATTTAGAATACTAGGATTCTCGTACTAGCTATTTGGTGATCCACAGTTCTTTCGGGGAATTATAATTACCTTACAGTCTTCAGTATTTTCAGACAGTCAGTGTTTTCACTACTTCATTAGAGGCTTCATAAACTAGAGTAACAGTTAGACAAAGTCATAGGCTTTTCATGTTAAGCAATATTGCTACATATATGTTTCAGACTTATATTAGTGTTTCCGCATTTGATTTATATCATTCAGACTTTCAGTATATTAGCATGTGTTAGTTTATCTTCCGCATTCAGTATGTTATGATATCACATGTTGATTCAGTCAGCTAGTTGGTTCGCTCGGTCATATATAGTTAGGCACCGGGTGCCGTGTTACGTCCAGGCCCAGGTTCGGGACGTGACAAAGCTTAGTATTAGAGCACTAGGTTCAAGAGTCCTAGGGAGTCTATGAAGCCATGTCCAGTAGAGTTTCCTTTATGTGTGTGTGCCGGCCATGCATATAAATGGTTAACTACCAAGACATTCAGGATTGTCTCATTTCTTTCTACTCTAGAACGTGCCATGAAGCTTAGAGCAATAGGTAACCTTCTCTTCTTATTGAATTCCAGACGTATCGAATGACCAAGCGACGGGTAGGAAAAGCCGAGGTCCTAGAGAGGATGATTTCCCATTGGGGTATAATTATGGAGTACATGTTGGTAACAAATGAGACTTGAGAGGATGTTGAAAATGGGATGCAATGGATAGCAGTACATATTAGGGCATAACCTTATCATAAAGTTAAAAAAAAATTATGAACCTTATCATGTTCTATGGTTATCAGTTTACCTCAGTTACTAGTTGTACATTCTTTCAATTAGCAGGTTTATGGTTATTCAGTATACCAGTTATCAGTTATTCAGCTACCAGATCTCCAATTTTCAGTGTATCCAAATTTTGGTGATTTCTGAGTACATGGTGATGCCTATGGGTGATAAAAGAAAATGTAAGTAACACTGATTATAGCGAAATCTTCACATGTTTTAGGTCCAGATTAAGACTCAAGACTCGCTGAATGGTGCAGGAGGTGATTTATCAGATGATGATATACTTTGAAGGACAAGTTTGTGTATAGTAGTGTATCCGCATGTGTTTTACCTCACAGAACAATTTTATTTTAATTCTCGAAAATAGAGCCACAGGTTGGATGATGATACTTCAGATGTTAGACCCTACTGTGTAACATGTTAAGAATTTGACCGCAACTGGCGTAGAATTGGTCACTATAGTTTTGGACAGAAAAGAGCCTAAGGGAAAAATACCTAGGAGTCAGAAACGTTTGATATTACCAGAGATGTACTTTTCGTACGACTCATGCATATGACTAAGAAGACATGATATATGAAATGAGAACCAAGAACATCCAATATTTAATTTGAGGGGATGATTTTAAGTTGTTCAGATTTATTCAAATCAGAACGATAGTAAGTTACTATAAGAAGCAGCTATTATTGTGAGATAAAGGATATGACAATTGCCCCTTAGGTTATATGACTAATATTAGAGGGTAAACAAATCAAAGAATGAGTATTCGTTGAAGTTTGTCAATTTGGGATAAAATACGATCCCAGTTATAATACCCCATATTTATGGATTTGTGCCATACAAGGTACCACATAAACATGATAGTAAGATATATAAAGTGTGTTAAAAGTGATTAGTATTTTAAGTAATTTAAGATAATTCTTAATTATTGATTTTTAGTGGGAGATTAGCATGTAATTGGAAATTGGTGGATACGTTTGGTGGGAACATTATCCCAACGTGGCAGCAAGCGGTTTAAATTGCTAAGACTAAACAATGACTCTTGGCTTGATTGGCTAGGTGGCACATTTAGGGGAAATTGGACCCCTACAACGTAATAGCAATGGAATTTGCAATTTTAAGGGAGCCCGGTATAACCTTTCTCAAGAATATCATACAGATGTTTCCCTACTTCGATCTCGCCGATACGTGTTTTGTCGCGATTGACGTGTGTTAGAGGGATTTTTAAGAAAATTGGCTTAGGTATGTTAAGGCTATCCCTTCTTTTCTTTTGGTATGATTCATACGATACAAACGAAATGAGCAAATACACAACTTTCATAAATGTCTCTATTCATAGAAGCACTAGGGGTGCCTATGTTCTTGAATTCCCATGTGTCTTATTATTATATCTTCTGTTAATGGGTCTCCGAAAATTGCGTAATTGATAAAGTTTATTTGAAGATATATTGATCTTATGACGTTCTGAGAAATAGTATTAACTTACTTTTTATGCAGTTCATTCATTTATACATGTACATTGACCCATGACCAGATGGTGTTATATACGCATATGTTATATGTATATGGAATATGGGAAAAGGTTACGACGTTATATACGCACCACCACCTGATCAATTGGTATACGTTAATGATTTCGCCCATAGAGGACGAGATGATATGATGGGATGCCCTCAGAGGATTGATGATGTTATGTATACATATACCTACGCATGATACAACGTTTATACGCACATGCATGACCTTATAAATATTTCATGATTCATAAAGTTATTTAGACTTACAGGTGGATTCCTATACTCTATGTTTCGTTTATGTCTTTTATGTACTGATTTCATGCCTTACATACTCGGTACATTATTCGTACTGACGTCCCTTTTTGCCTGGGGACGATGTGTTTCATGCCCGCAGGTGCAGGTAGACAAGCTGACGGTCCCGCTTTTTAGGATCCTTGATCAGTGAGAGTTGGTGTGCTCTACTTGATCCAGAGCTGTTATTAGTTTTGGTATGCTATTTTTGTATATTGATATGGGTACGACGGGCCCCAGTCCCGTCTTTTATACAGTTGTACACTCTATTAGAGGTCTGTAGACAATCATGTATAGTTGGATAGTATATTTGGCCTTGTCAGCTTCTAGTTTTGGATATATAGTTGTCTATAGCATCCTTGTCAGCTCGCCCTACCATTTTCTGCATGTATATGTATATATGTCTTTTGGGCATGTTTTTCTCACGTATGTTATTCATGTAATTCAGCAGTTCATTGATAGATGCTATTCATGACCTACCTTTAATTCATGTTTATATCTTAGATGTATGATTAGGGGTGTTCGACAGGTAGGACTCGGGCACTCGTCATGGCCCATCGGTTTGGGTTGTGACAAAAGTGGTATCAAAGCAGTTTTGTCCTAGGGTTGTCTATAGACCGTGTCGAGTGGAGTCTTGTTTATGAGTGTGTTGTGCACCATATTTATAAACAGGAGGCTACAAGACATATAGGATGTTATCCTTCTTTCTTATCTTAGATCGTGCGATATAAGGATTCATTTCCCTAATGATATATTATGTTTTCAGCGATGCCTAAGAAGGCTACAACCGCCTAGAAGTGCAAGTCCGTGGCTGATGAGACTACTAGTCGAGCGCCATGAGTTACCAGGGCTCGAGGAGAGTCTCATAGTGAGATTCTATCTCAGACTTCACATACCCCACCCTCTCCAGAAGAGCTCCGAGGGGCACCAGCTCTAGCGCCTGCCCCTGTACAACCAGCTCCTCAGCCAGATGCACCGGGGCAGGAGATGAGAGATGCTATTTAGCTATTGACTCGATTAGTAGCCGCACAATCTCGGCATCAGGAAATAGGTATTGGTCATGCAGATAGGGCCATCAGTGTGAGGGTTTGTGATTTCATTAATTTGGACCCTCCGATATTCACTGGAGAAGATCCAAATGCGGACCCTCAGGTATTTATCGAGAGGATGCAGAGGACTTTGAGGGTAATGAAGGCCACTGCGACTCAGTCAGCTAAGCTAGCTTCCTATAGACTTTAGGATGTTGCAGTTAATTGGTACGAGTCTTGGGAGTTGTCCAGAGGTGAGGATGCCCCTCTAGCGGTATGGCATGAGTTTACAGAGGCTTTTATTCGTCATTATCTGCCACCAGAGCTTAGACAGGCCAGAGTTGATAGGTTCTTGACCCTTCAGCAGGGTATTATGAGTGTTCGGAAGTACAACCTTCAGTTTGATTGTTTAGATAGGTATGCTCCCAGTATTGTAGCTAAGATGAAGGATCGAGTTCACTGGTTCGTGATGGGGTTGGAGCCGCACCTGCTTAACGACTGTATGTCAGTCTCACTTTAGCCAGGCATGGATACTTCTCGTATTCAGGCATACGCTCGGGGTGTAGAGGAGCGTAACCAGAAGTATAGGGACGATTATGAGCATGATAGGGGCCAGAGTAAGAGAACGAGATCTTCAGGTCCTTCTGGTGAGTTTCGAGGTGGTCAGAGACAACAATACCTGAGGTATCCAGTCCATCCATCGGCTAGTACAACCCCTCAATTTGTCGATAGGAGATTTGATCGTTCCACATATTCAGGGCCTAGTTAGAATTCCAGGGCCTCAAGTTCTCAGTATAGGGGTGAGTCAAGTCAGATGAGGACGCCCTTGCCACAATGTGCTCAATGTGGTTAGAAGTATGTCGGGCAGTGCCGTATGAGGTTGGGTGTTTGTTATACTTGTGGTTATCTAGGCCACGTTATGAGAGATTGTCCGACGAGAGGTGGTACAAGCATAGTTCAGCCAGCGGGATCTGTAGTTGGTTCGTTATCATCAGTACGCCTCCTAGGCAAGGTTCACAAGCACCAATCAATCATGGTAGAGGCAGAGGCAGAGCATCTAGCTCGAGCGGTCCTCAGAACCGTATTTATGCATTAGCAGGTCGACAGGATCAGGAGTCATCACCTGATGTTGTTATAGGTATATTATCAGTCTCTTCATATGATGTATATGCATTGATTGACCCAGGTTCCACCTTATTATATATTAATCCGTTAGTTGCTAGTAAGTTTGGAATAGAACCTGAGTTGGTTAAACCTTTTGAGGTGTCCATACTTGTTGGGATCCAGTAATAGCTAGGCGGGTATATAGAGATTGTACAGTAGTAGTTCATAGTTAATCTACAGTAGCAGACCTAATTGAGTTAGATATGGTGGAATTTGATGTTATAATGGGTATAGATTGGTTGGCTTCTTGTTATGCCAACGTTGATTGTAGATCAAAGATGGCTCGATTCTAGTTTTCAAGGGAGACTATTTTGGAGTGGAAAGGTAATACGTGATCGCCGAGAGGTAGGTTTATTTCCTATCTCAAGGCAGGGAAGATGATTAGAAAGGGATATATTTATCACTTAGTTCGAGTTCAGTATGTGAAAGTAGACTCACCAACCATTCAATCTATCCCTGTGGTTAACGAGTTTTTTGATGTTTTTCCCGATGAGCTTCCGGGTCTTTCTCCAAAGCGAGAAATTGAGTTTGCTATTGACATATTACCAGATACTCAGCCAACATCTATTCCTCCCTATAGAATGGCACCTGTAGAGCTGAGAGAGAGTTGAAGGAACAACTAAGGGACTTGCTTGAAAAAGGCTTTATCAGACCTAGTACCTCACCGTGGAGAGCACCTATGTTATTTGTGAGGAAGAAAGATGGTTCCTTGCGGATGTGTATTGGTTATAGACAGTTGAATAAGGTAACAATCAAGAATAAGTACCCGCTCTCGAGGATTGATGATTTATTTGATCAGTTGCAGGGTGCCAAGTGTTTTCGAAGGTAGACTTGAGGTCTGGGTACCATTAGGTAAGGGTTAAGGAGAAAGATATTTTGAAGACAACATTCAGGACCAGATATGGGCATTTTGAGTTTCGTGTTATGTCGTTCGGTTTGACCAATGCCCTAGAACTATTCATGGACATGATGAACCGTGTGTTCATACCCTTTCTAGATCTGTTCGTGATTGTATTTTTCGATGATATATTGGTTTATTCTCGATCACAGACTAAGCATGCAGATCATTTGCGTACTGTGCTCAGAGTTCTACAAAAAGGGATATTGTATGCAAAATTCTCTAAATGTGAATTCTGGTTGAATTTTGTTGCTTTCCTTGGGCATATTATTTCTGGTGAAGGTATCCGGGTTGATACACAAAAGATTGAGGAAGTAAAGACTTGGCCTAGACCTACGACACCGACAGAGGTTCGTAGTGTTCTCGGTTAGGTAGGTTATTACAGGAGATTTGTAGAGGGATTTTCTTCTCTTCCAGCACCATTGACAAAGTTGACTCAGAAGGGAGCTAAGTTTCAATGGACCGATGCTTGCAAACAGAGTTTCCAGGCATTAAAGGACAGACTAACTTCAACACCGATTTTAACACTCCCAGAGGGAACCGATGGTTATGCTATCTATTGTGATTCTTCGGGCATTGGATTGGGTTGTGTAATGATGTAACATGGTAAGGTTGTAGCTTATGCTTCTAGACAACTAAGAAAGCACGAGAATAATTACCCGACCCACGATCTAGAGTTAGCCGCGGTGATTCATGCACTAAAGATGTGGAGGCACTATTTGTATGACATTCATGTTGATATCGATACGGATCATAAGAGCCTTCAGTATATCTTCAAGCAAAAGGAATTGAATTTACATCAAAGGAGATGGTTGGAGCTACTGAAAGACTATGACGTCGATATTTTATACCATCCAGAGAAGGCGAATGTAGTAGCCGATGCCCTCAGCCGTAGATCTATGGGTAGCTTATCATATTTACAGCCAGAGAAGAGGGGGATAGCCCATGAGATTTATCAGCTAGCTAGTCTTAGAGTTTGATTACTGGACTCAAGTGATACCGGAGTTACTATTCAGGACACGACAACATCCACTATAGTAACTGAAGTGAAGGAACGCCAGTACGAGGATCCTGTGTTAGCTCATTACAGGGATACAACCCCTCAGAAGGAGAAGAAACCATTTGAGATTACAGGAGATGGGGTCCTTAGATATCGAGGACAATTATGTGTCCCTAATGTTGCAGGGATGCGCTGGCAGGTTATGGGAGAGGCTCACTATTCTCATTATTCTATCCATCTAGGAGCAACAAAGATGTATCATGATATCAGGGAAATATATTGGTGGGACGGAATGAAAAAGGATATAGCGGAGTTTTTTGCTCAGTGCCCTAACTGTCAGCAGGTTATGATTGAGCATCAAAAACCTGGTGCATTATTGCAGGCTATAGAGATTCCGACTTGGAAGCGGGAAGTAGTTAATATGGATTTCATCATAGGCTTACCTCGTACCCAGCGTAAGTTCGATTCTATATGGGTGATTGTTGATAGACATACAAAATCAACCCATTTTCTGCCTGTTGGGACTACATATTTCGCAGAAGATTATGCAAGGCTTTATATTAAGGAGATAGTACGACTTCATGGTGTCCCTATATCTATTATCTCGGATAGAGGTGCTTAGTTTACAGCTAATTTCTGGAGGTCCTTCCAAAAAGGATTGGGGACTCAGGTAAGTCTTAGTACAACATTTCATCCCCAGACAGACGAACATGCTGAGCGTACTATTCAGACACTAGAGGATATGTTACGGGCTTATGTGATAGACATCAAGGGTAGCTAGGATGATCATCTTCCGCTTATTGAGTTTGCGTATAATAATAGCTATCATTCTAGTATTCAGATGTCTCCATACGAAGCTCTTTATGGACGAAAGTGTAGGTCGCCTATCAGATGGTTCGATGTTGGGGAAACTAAGTTAGTAGGCCCAGAGCTAGTATAACAGGAAATCGAGAAGATTAAGATTATACATGAAAGGCTATTAGCAGCTCAAAGCCGTCAGAAGTCTTATGCGGATAATCGACGACGAGACTTGGAGTTTCAAGTTGACAACTAGGTATTCCTAAAGGTATCACCGATGAAAGGCATTATGAGGTTCGGTAAGAAAGGAAAACTTAGCCCTCGGTACATTGGACCATATAAGATCATACGCAAGGTGGGCCAGGTAGCATATGAGTTAGATTTTCCTTCTGACTTGGAGTCTGTACATCTAGTCTTTCATATGTCTATGCTCCGTTAATGTATTGGAGATCCTTCCAAAATTGTGTTAGTTGATGATGTTCAGGTCACAGAGCAGCTATCATATGAGGAAACTCCCATTACTATACAAGATAGACAGGTTCGGAGACTGAGGACTAAAGACGTAGCTTCGGTAAAAGTACACTGGAGAAACAACAATATGGAAGGAATGACTTGGCAAGCTGAAGAAGATATGAAGTCTAGGTATCCTCACTTGTTTCCTCTTCCAAAGGAGGATCCGACTGTGACATCACAAACTTAAGGTGCGTGTATGGATTCCTATGTTAGTTATTGTCATTGGTCCTATGAGGCTATTGTCGTTAATGATGATTGTGGCCCTATGTGGCATTGGATTATTGAGTTTTCTACAGGAAGGGTTAGTAGTAGTACTGTTACAAAGGCGACTTTGCCAAAACATTTTATATAGATCCCGGGGAGTTAAACATTCGAGGACGAATGTTTCTAAGGAGGGAAGGATGTTACATCCCACATTTCGTACGTTAAAGTTTCATCGTAAGTTAATCGACGTAAGCTCGGGAATGAGATTCTTTTTGAGGTTATAAGTATTTATGTTATTTGTAACAAGTGATAAGTGAGTGCCGTAAAGATTAGAGGGTAAACAAATCAAAGAATGAGTATTCGTTGAAGTTTGTCAATTTGGGATAAAATATGGTCCAAGCTATAATACCCCGTATTTATAGACTACTGCCATACAAGGTACCACATGACCATGATAGTAAGATATATAAAGTGTGTTAAAAGTGATTAGTATTTTAAGTAATTTGAGATAATTCTTAATTATGTTAATAATGGGTTAATTATTGATTTTTTAGTGGGAGATTAGCATGTAATTGGAAATTGGTGGATAATTTTGGTGGGAACATTACCCCAACACGGCAGCAAGGAGTTTAAATTGCTTAGACTAAACAATGACTCTTGGCTTGAGTGGCTATGTGGCACATTTAGGGGAAATTGGCAAAGTGATATTTATCAAGTGGGGCCCACAACCACAATGATAAAAGGCCTCTATAATTCACTAAAGAGAGATGCTTATACTACAAAGTTACAGATGTAGCTTTAAAAGTTCTTATGAACCCCTACAACGTAATAGCAACGGAATTTGCAATTCTAAGGGAGCCCGGTATAACCTTTCTCAAGATTATCATACGATTTTTCCCTACTTCGATCATGCTGTTACGTGTTTTGTCACGATTAACGTGTGTTAGAGGGATTTTCAAGAGAATCGGCTCAGGTATGTTAAGGCTATTCCTTCTTTCCTTTTGTTATGATTCATACGATACAAACGAAACGAGCAAACACACAACTTTCATAAATGTCTCTATTCATAGAAGAACTAGGGGTGCCAATGTTCTTGAATTCCCATGTGTCTTATTATTATATCTTCTATTCATGGGTCTCAGAAAAATGCGTAATTGATAAAGTTTATCTGAAGACATTGATCTTATGACATTCCGAGAAATCTTATTAACTTACTTATACATTTCATTTATTTATACATGTATATTGACCCATGACCAGATGGTGTTATATACGCGTATGTTATATGCATATGGGATATGGAAAAAGGTTACGGTGTTATATACGCACCACCACCTGATCAGTTGGTATACGTTGATGATTTTGCACACATATGCTGAGATGATATGATGGGATGACCTCAGAGGCTTGATGATGTTATGTATACATATACCTATGCATGATACGACATTTATACGCACATGCATGACCTTATAAATATTTCAGGATTCACAAAGTTATTTAGACTTACAGGTGGATTCTTTTACTCCATGTTTATTTTATGTCTTTTATGTACTAATTACATGCCGTACATACTCGATACATTATTCGTACTGACGTCCCTCTTTTCCTGGAGACACTATGGTTCATGCTCGTGCGTGCAGGTAGACAAGGTGCCGGTCCCCTTTTTAGGATCCTTGATCAGCGAGAATTGGTGTGCTCCACTTGATCCAGAGCTGTTATTAGTTTTGGTGCGCTATTTGTGTATGTAGATATGGGTACGACGGGGCCCAGTCCCATCCTTTATACAGTTGTACACTCTATTAGATGTCTGTAGACAGTCATGTATAGTTGGATAGTATGTGGCCTTGCCGGCTTCTAGTTTTGGATATATAATTTTCTATAGCAGCCTTGTCGGCTCGCCCTACCATTTTTCGCATGTATATGTATATATGTCATTTGGACATGTTTTCCTCACGTATGTTATTCACGTAATTCAGCAGTTCATTGACAAATGTTATTCCTGACCTACCCTTAATTCATGTTTATATCTTAGACGCATGCTTAGGGGTGTTCGATAGGTAGGACTCGGGCACTTGTCATGGCCCATCGGTTTGGGTCGTGACATATTCTCGATAGGAGTGTACCCTCTCATTAGTAGAACATGGTGAGCCCTATTCCACATTGGGGCCCTCGTGTTATATCATTATCTTTTATATATTATTTTTGGCATAGCCGGGGCCTTGTCACCAAAAATTTTGTATCTTTCTTATGATAGTTTAGAGGCTTCGTAGACACATTGTGGATCATAAATGTATGTGGGGATAAAAAATGTTGTGTGTCATTATGATTCCCCTTAAAAACTATTCACTTGTAATAATGTTTTATCTAATGATGGGTTCCTCAAGTAATGGAAGTCAGTATTGCATATTTTTATATTTTTAGTTGATTTGATTATGTGTTATTCCTTTTGAATTATTCATGTGCAAGGGTAGATAGTAGGAACTATAGGCTTGCTAGACCGGGTTACCTCGGTTGAGTGCTGGTCCCGTTCCCCATGGTTGGGTCATGACAAGTTTGGTATTAGAACCTAAGGTTTTAAAGTATCCTAGGATGTCTCAGAACCGTGCCTGGTAGAGTCCATCTTATTGGTGTGTAATCGACCATACCTATAACTAGGAGGCTATTTGGGCATTTAGGAATGTTACCCTTCTTTGACACTATATATTATGCGATAGAGCTTTATTATAAGACTGTCCTTTTATCTCGTGCATTAATGTTTCAGAACATGGCGCCTAGGAAAGGCGAAGAGTAGCTAAAGGGCAAGTTCCACCCAAAGAGTGGTAGCTAATGTAGTACCCGGTGCTACAGGTGTGCACACAAGGAGTGGAAGCACTCCCCCAACAAGTGTACCTCCTACTTCTATTACTACTAATGAGATTCCTACCGAGAATGCACAGATGCCTCCCGTAGCTGATACTCCAGCTCCACCTCCAGCCTCATTCTCCAATTGTAGTGCTTCCGACGGAGACCATAAGGGAGGCATCTAATTTTTGACTCATATTGTGGCTTCCCAAGGTCAGAGACTGAATGCTACATCCACTTCTAACAGCCACCAAGGGGTCTTAGCTAGTTCAAGGGTGAATAGATTCCTTCATCTAGATCTTATGATTTTCACGGGTACTAACCCCGAGAAGGCCCCGCAGGAGTTTACTGATGAGATTCACAAGACTCTCTGCTTATGCATGTCATTGAGACAAAAGTAGTGCAATTTGACTCCTATCGCCTGAAGGAAGTGGCATATGCTTGGTACGAGATGTGGAAGGAGTCGTGCAAGGAAGGTGACTCTCCGGCTAAGTGGAATGAGTTCACGATTCTTTTATTGATCATTTCCTACCTGAGGAGACTAGAGTAGCCCGTGCCGTAAGGTTTGAGAATCTCAAATTAGAAAATATGAGTGTGTGGGATTATCATTTGAAGTTCGTGAATCTTTCAAGGTATGTCTCTACATGTTGCCTACCATGGATGCTACAGTGTACCGCTTTGTGCAAGGTTTTAGTCCTCTGGTTATTAATGAGGCTGCTATAGCCCCCTGAACTCCGACATGAAAAATGGGCATATAGTGGCATTAGCTCAAGCCACAGAGACCCAAAAGCTAAGAATCAGGATAGAGCGAGATAGCAACGAGAAGGCCCGGTCTATGGATAACTTAGTGGTTCTTTTGGTGGTGGCAGTGGTAGAAATTCATTATATAAGAGAGGGTCATGGGGAGCGTCACAGTCAGTTGCCCAGTCTTCAGCTAGTGTATCACCATTAGGGCCCAGTCAGCAGCAGGGGGCTGTGTTAGGCCAAGCTAGAGCCATAGAGGATCTTTTCAGTAAGACCAGTAGGGCGGGATCTTTCAGTCGTAATGCAGGACCTCATGTTCTAAGTGTTGGAGGGAGCACCCGGGGGTTTACCGCGTGGGCCTAGGTATATGCTACGGGTGTGGCCTTAGGGCAATATTTAAAAGGATTGACCTTCATCCATAAAGAATGCTAATAGTGGTATGGTACAACCGGCCAGTTCAGCGGCTACTACTTCCACAATACCTCTCTTGATTGGGGTACTCCGGTACCGGCATGGCATAGTACAACTAGAGGTGGGCACAATGTTTAGGAGGACCTGGTAGATTCTATTCTATAATGTGCTACTAGAGTTTAGAGGCTTCTCAAATGTTGTCATCGATATCTTGACTGTTCAATCTCATGATGTGTATGCTCTCATAGATCCAGGTTCTACACTATCATATGTCACTCCATATGTTGCAATGGAGTTTGGGATTAAACCAGAACAACTCTATGAGTCGTTCTCTTTATCTACTAAAGTTGGTGAATCTATTATGGCCACGCGGGTTTATATGGATTGTATTGTCAAAATGCATGGTCAAGACACCACATTTGACCTCATCGAATTGGTGATGGTGAAATTTGATGTGATAATAGGGATGGACTGGCTTTACTCGTGTTGTGATTACCGAACCAAAACAATTAGGTTCGAGTTTCCCGACGAGCCAATCATTGAGTGGAAATGGTATGATGTCATACCAAAGGGTAGGTTTATTTCTTGCCTTAAGGCATCGAAGATGATCAACAAGTGATGTATCTACCACTTGGTCCGAGTCAAGGATACTGATGCTTAGGTGCCGATACTTTAGTTCATGTCCATTGTTAATGAATTTTGGAGGCCTTTCCTAATGAGCTTCTCAGAACCCCCCTCCCCCCCCCGATGGGGAGATTGACTTCAATATTGATGTTTTTCCGGGCACATAACCTATATCAATTCCACCCTACATAATGGCTTCGGTAGAATTGAAGGAAAAATTGAAAAACTTGCTAGAAAATGGTTTTATCCGACCGAGTGTGTAGCCTTAGGGCGCACCAGTTCTCTTTTTAAGGAAGAAATATTGTTCGTTGAGGATGTGCATCGACTATCGTTAGCTCAACAAGGTTAAAATCATGAACAAGTACCTGTTTCCAAGGATAGATGACATGTATGACCAATTACAATGTGCTAAATACTTCTCCAAGATTGACTTGGGGTCGGGGTATCACCAATTGAAGATAAGGGATAAGGATATTTGAAAAACAACTTTTAGGACCCGATATGGGCACTTTGAATTCCCGATGATGTCTTTCATTTCTCTTGGTGTGAATGATGGTATGCTAATGTTGTCACTCCCCCTTTTTCTCTTGAAAGCGAAGTCGGGTATTCGACATGTGAGAACTCTTTTAAATGGGTTTTAAAAGAGAAGAGTCGCCACCTAACAATTTTTAAGGTGTGTTAGGGCACCTATTATGCAGATAACTCTGTTTGACTAGTCAACGTCACCAAAGATTGGGTAAGGTCTCAAATTACCTCAAAGAGAATGTGTTAGACACTCTTTGAGGTCCACAACTATGGGTCCCGGCCGAACTTAAGACTATGTGGATTATAATTAGGCGAGATGATCAAATAAACAAAGAGAATAAAAGGTCAAAGAGTTTTATTATAACACAATGAGAATTGGTACAAATCTTAAGGACTACAAGGATACAACTATAACGGTCTATATTAGATGACTAAGTGGATAAAGGAAAGGGGAGTCTTAAGTTTTTTAGCCTAAAGGATCACCCCGTGCAATATAAATAATACTTCGCAACTCCTTTTAGATAGGAGTTGCTCATATTATTCAACGGGTACAAACTATCATCTCCTGCTACCCGATATCTATGTTAAAGTTATTTACCTAAAGCGTTCTAATTCAGTTCTAAGTCATGTCCTATGCGTGCACTACCCGTCCCATGCCTATAGTCAAGGAGGATTTGGACCTCTATTTGGGGTGGTTCTAGACTTACTTAGGCTACTCAAAAATGATAAAACTAGGCGACAGTCAAAACAAATAGGACTGCACATAAAGACAATAAATGGTTCAAGTTGGCCTCCACATGTAAGTAACAAATGCACGCGAGTAAGTTCATATTATAGGCAGTAGACAAAATTAAGATGAATTAGAGTCCTTAAGTCCTTTAGACATGCTTCTATGTGATTCTGACTAGAACAACAAATTTGCAGATCGTAAGTATTACAAATCCTATAGGCATAATCTATAAATTATTTGCGCGCGAGTAAGTTCATATTATAGGCAGTAGACAAAATTAAGATGAATTAGAGTCCTTAAGTCCTATAGACATGCTTCTATGTGATTCTGATTTCAAGTGTACATGCAGTGTTGTTGTTCTAGAACAACAAATTTGCAGATCGTAAGTATTACAAATCCTATAGGCATAATCTCTACATTATTTGCGCAATGAGGCAGTAAAACCATTTGAAAGCTTAAAAATTATCCGCGTTTGATTTTTATTAGCATACTTTCTAGACGAGTAACAGTATCCTATAGGCAGGATTTCTAAGAGTTGGCAATTGAAACGAATTCTATAACACTTCATCCCTATAGACATGATTTCTAGGTGAGCAATATGATGGAAACAACAATAACAGTAGCTAATTAATCAATTATGGTCCTATAGACATGATATCTAGATGAGGATCATAAGTTAATATAATCCTATAGGCATGTTATCTAGTATATACACTGTAGTTGCACGAATTGAAGGAGTGGACACATGATTCCTATAGGCATGTTGTCTAATAACGCACGACAGTAAACATAGTAAAACAAGTTAAGTAAGTGTGTGCTTCCTTAGAGGCATGGTTTCTACTAGTGCACATGAAAAACCAAATAGAATATATGGCAGGTTGGATAGAATAACAAGCAGGTCACATAAACCCTATAGGCATGTTCTCTACCCTTTTATGCAAACATTAGAATATACCCGTTTTCCCAATTTCACTATCACCCCAATTGTTATTATTACAAATTATTACATTCCCGATATTACACACGAAAAACTGCAGGCCAAAAGCAGGCCCAAAAGTAAAAATAAATCGGTATTGCCTGGGCTCTCAACAAGCTCACTTTTCTACGAATAGTAGGCCCAGATGGGAACTCAACTCAAGCACTGGAGGGTATCAATTGTACAGCCCAAGTCCAGGTTTTGGAACCATGTTAGAACCCAGATGGAGTCTCACTTACCAAACAATTGCGAGTTAACAAATATACCTAGCAATCACTTAAAGAATTCTGGGCCTACTAACAACGAATAAGTGACAGAATTTGAAGAAATGCATTTAGTATTCTAGAAGTAGACATAGCAGGATTGATTAAATAAAGAACATACAAGTTAAGAGGATTAATAAGGCTTAGATTCCTCATGGCAAGTTGATATAACAATACTTACATTCCAGACTCGATCAATTAGCATGAGATAGCATATTAAGCAGAAGAACATATTGAGTGAGTTAGGGGAATCATGTTTTTTGAGGTTATAAGATAAACATATCAGAGTGCACAATGCCAAACAAGTCAAGAATAGGGCACTAACCTAAAGGATTTCAAATGTCTATCTGGTACAATGAATGTTCTAGCATGATAGTTCTAATAAGGTCACAAACAATGTATCAACATACTAGTAGTATAGCTTGGTCAATATCATGAAACTTAACATGGCGGGGATAGATCATAGTACAAAGGCTTTTGCAGAAACTTATGACATATGAAAGGCAGATTAGCTACTCATTAACATGACAGTTGACCATACATAAGAGAGAAAATGTGACATTTACCCTAAAGTCTTAGATGGTGCTAAAGATCAGGATTACAGATAGCAAGGAATTATGTTTAGGCTAGATCTTAAGACAGTATGAGATCCATATAGTTGTGCCTAGTTTGCAAAGAATAGTCGACTAAACACAAGACTCAGTAATTCATTCAAAGCAAAGGAATGCTTTCATAAGAGTTTTAGCATAATACCCAAAGCAAGGCATGAAAAGGATTCTATAACTAATAACAGGTAATCAGTTTCATTAAAAGAACATCTACAATAGGCATGCATTGAAACTCAAAACTCAAACATATTCAGAGACTAAGAAAAACACAGAGGTATGGAACGGATTCCAGAGGAAAACAAGGAAATTCAACATAGAAGTGCAGGATATAGTGAAGAACACATATTATCCTAACGCAAACTAAGAAAAAGCTGGAATCTATCACATGTACTAAAATGCATTCAACTATCAAAGATTACAGAATGATAGGGGAGTATCATAGTAGTGCAGTATCAAGGATTTACAACTAACAAAAAAACTAAATCATGATCATAGAATTTTAAATGTCCTTAATACCTAGAACATATAGAGATATACAGAAGGAAAAATATTGAATATTGCAAGAGTTAAAGGCACTAACCAGTAGCAAAATTAGGCGAGCAAAAGAATAAAGATTTTAGAATACTGGTAGCAAGAACTCTTATTCTCTGATGCTTCAGAATTCACAAGAGCCTCGTAAAGGCCCCAAGCAGTGCTTGCACCGGAGGAGGTTGATAATATTATGGCCTTGGATTTAAGCCGGCTAAAGAGCCAAGTGTTTCAGAGAAGATGAACGAGTGAGGAAAATATATTGAGTGCAATAGTAGTGAAAAACTTTTCGGTGCCTAGAAGGTAATTGGGGAGGGGTTTATATAGTATTAAATTAACCAATATCATAAAAGGAAAACATCAATCGATTCACAAAAATAAGGAAAGAGTAACATGTGGAAACGATTTTGAATCAGATTAGGTGAAAACCCAACAAACCCTAATTGACAGAAATTAAATATTGGCAGAGGATCTTGGTGAATCAGACCCATATAGCCTTGCTATAAATGTATATAGACGAAATATCATCTGGATCCCTACGATTAACATTGATTCCCTTGATTCGAAGATTTGTACTTGCCAAAATAGAGCAAGTACTATGTAATACCGTAAAGAAGCAACCAGTAGCGAAGGAACATAAGTATGGTAAGTAAATAACGGGTGAATCCCACTATTAATGGGATTAGGAGAGGGATTGGTGAAGGTTCAAAGGCGGCGGAAATGGGAAAATGGGGTTAGGGTTAGGGTAATGAGGGGTTCAAAGGCGGTGGAAATGGGAAAATGGGGTTAGGGTTAGGGTGATGGGATATAAGGAAGGTGGGGGAATTATTATGGGCCGTTGATCATTTGAGATCAAAAAATAGTGTTGCATTTGAAACCCAAGATGCAAGCCTCATATTCAGCCATATTGTTGGTGCATGGAAACCTGAGTTTTGCAGATACCAGATAGTGTTGGCCAGTTTCTGATACCAAAACAGCTCCGATACCTACTCCTTTGATGTTTGCTGCTCCGCCGAAGAACATTCTATAACCATCATATGCTACAGTGATATCTTCTCCTACGAATGACACCTCCTCATTGGGAAAATACGTTTTCAATGGTTCGTATTCTCCGTCTATAGGATTTTCTGCAAGATGAACCGCCAATGCTTGCCCTTTGACCGCTTTCTGAGTTACATAGACGGTGTCAAACTCGCTCAGTAATATTTGCCACTTTGCTAACTTACCTGTAGGCATGTGCTTCAGAAAGATATATTTCAGTGGATCCATCCTCGATATGATATATGTAGTGTATGCACAGAAATCATGCCTCAAATTTTGAGCTATCCATGTCAAAGCACAACAGGTGCATTCCAGCAAAGAGTACTAGGCTTCATAGGATGTGAATTTATTTCTCAAATAATATATTGCCTGCTCCTTTCTTCTAGTTTCATCATGTCGTCCCAAAACGCAACCGAAAGCTCCATCCAGTACAGACAAATAAAGCAGCAGTGGTCTTCATGTCTTTGGTGGGACCAGTTTGGACAAATAATTCTTGATTTTGTCGAAGGCTTTCTGGTATTCTTCAGTCCCACTTTTTGCGACATCTTTCCTCAGCATTTTGAAGATCGGCTCACATATCACTGTTGATTGTGCTATGAAGCGACTGATGTAATTAAGACGCCCTAAAAAGCTCATCACATCTTTCTTATTCTTCGGAGGTGGCAAGTCTTGGAATGCTTTGATTTTTGATGGGTCTAACTCAATTCCTCTATGACTGACGATGAATCCTAACAATTTCCCGGTAGAGATTCTAAAAGCACACTTTGCAGGATTCAGTTTCAGATTATATTTTCGAAGCCGATCGAAGAATTTCCTCAGATTCGCTATGTGATCCGTACACCTTTTGGATTTGATGATAACGTCATCCACATACACTTATATCGCTTTGTATATCATGTCGTGGAAAATAGTTGTCATGGCTCTCATGTAGGTGGCTCCGGCATTCTTCAGACCAAATGGCATCATTTTATAATAATATATTCCCAATGGCGTGATGAAGGTTGTCTTTTCAGCATCATCCTCATCCATCCAGATCTGATGGTACCCCGCGAAACAATCCACAAAGGATTGGAGTTCATGTTTGACAGTTGTCGATCAATATGTGTATATTAGGCAATGGGAAATCATCTCTGGACTTGCTCTGTTTAGATCTTGGTAGTCAACACATACTCTGACTTTCCCGTCTTTCTTCGAAACTGGCACGATGTTGGCCAACCAAGTCGGGTACTAGACCACTCTAAGAACCTTGGCTTTGATATGCTTGGTGACCTCCTCTTTTATCTTCAAACTAATAGCCGTCTTGAATTTTCTGAGCTTCTGCTTTACCGGTGGACATGTAGGATTAGTGGGTAACTTGTGAGCTACTATGGATGTGCTCAAACCCGTCATATTGTCATATGACCATGCAAAGATATCTTCATATTCTTTTAGGAATCTGATGCACTCTTCTTTCTCCGACGATGATAGATGAATGCTTATGCATGTTTCCTTAACCAGTTCGGAATCCCCTAAGTTAATAGCTTCAGTTTGGTCCAAATTGGACTTTGGCTTGTTTTCAAAATTTTTTAGTTCTCTGACGATTTCCTCAGGTATCAGATCATCTTCCAGGTCCTCTGAATCACTATCCTTATGTTATGTTGTCTCATTACATGTCACAGTCACAAGTTCATCGGGATATGTAATAATAATGTTGTAAAAAGAGAAAATGTAGAGAATAATAGTAAATATGAGAAGTAGCAATGTATTAATTGAAAATTTTAAAACTTTAACAAATGCGGCTTGATGACTCGAGTAATTATTCAAAACAAAATACTGAAAATGTCTCAAATGCTTAAAAATAATTGATGCTAATCTGCCAAGCTACCCAAGAACTCGACGGGCCCGGGCTAGTGCATCAGTCCAATTTTTGAGAACAACTCCTTTCCCCACAGTCTAAATTGTAAGGTCTTCCTCCTCCTCCTCCTCCTCCTCCTCAACTATCGCACTAAAATCCATATCTTCTTCATCCAGAAATAGTTTCCTCATGCCATCTAAGACATCTTCCTCAAATCCAAACATCATTTCAGCTAGATGAAATATCTGGTGTAGAGGTGGTACTGGTTGTTCCAGCGGATAATAAGGACCACGCCATGGCGGCGATCAATCCTGGTACTCTTGCCAAGTATATTCATATCCAAGCCCAAAAGGTGTGCCATGACGCTGCGGTTGTACGGGTTTGGTGATCCCTTGGAGGTTTTTGCCGAGACCCTTGCCAGGTTCATATCCTGTCCATAGTAATATGCTTTCTATCTTGTTACTCCACCATCGATCCTTTTTAATTGCGTTGACTCTCTCAATGTGATGGTACATTTCTCCACCCAACTTCTTCCTATTCTCGATGACTGGAACGGTCTGATTGGTGTAGATGAGGTTGCTTCCATCCTCATGGATAATCACTTCTTGATGATTCCATTCAAACTTCATAGCCTGATGCAGAGTATAAGCCACTTCCCCAGCGGTATGTATCCAGGGTCGTCCCAACAATAGATTATAGGTAGCAGATATATCCAGAACTTGGAACTCAACATCAAACCAGGTCGGGCCCATTTGTAGGTTGAGGTTGATTTTTTCGATTGTTGCTCTTTGGGATCCATCAAACGCCTTTACATTTATACTTTCCATCCGTATCTCATGCAGGCCTTTACCAAAATTCTTTAGAGTAGTCAGTGGGCATATATTAAGACTTGAACCCCCATCTATCAGGACCCCGGTGATGAACTTATTCTCAAATTGCACTGTGATGTGTAGTGCCCTGTTATGACTTAGTCCTTTTGGTGGTAATTCATCCTCATGAAAAGTGATTTTGTGGCTTTCCAGTACCTGTTTGACCATGTTGGCCATCTCCCCACTAGTGATGTGGGTGAGTACATAAGGCATTCCTGTGTGTCTCAGAGTTTTGCAGCAGTGACAAACTGGATATCTGAGCTGGAGTTTTGTTCAGATGATCGACGATAGCGTATTCCCCTTGCTTGTACCTTTCTCCAAAGGTCATCAGGGCCAGTCTCAACAACTTGCAGCTTAGATGCAACTTCTTTGCTTGTTCCTTCTAGGTGCTTCGGTGTATAGACTCTGCCAGTTCTAGTCATGCCTTGCGCCGCAACTGTTTCCTCCATTTTCCTTTTCTTTTTCTCCTTGCTTCCGCAACATAATCCCATGAGATAGCATCAAACTTGTAAGATGGAGTGGGGACTACCATCATAATGCAGGGTATAGTTACCTCGACTTCAAAAAATGCTTGAGTTTATACCACAACAGGTGCGAGGGTGACCAGAGATGTTTTAGGATCATCCCCTTCCCAAATAAGTCCGATTGACCCATCCGGATCCCATTCCTCGTCGTTCTCTATCACATTCACTCCCTCACCTCTGTGATCCGAGAGAGGATTGTTATGAACATTTGGTGCAACTTCCTTTGCCTGTATGACCTTGTTGTCGATCAGTGTCTGAATCTTATCATTCAGTGTGCGACACTCATCAATTGTATGACGCTTCATGCCTGAATAATAGGCACATGTCTTATTCGGGTTAATCCACTGAGAGGAATTCTCCATAGCAATGGCAGGAAGTAGAGTGACATAACCAGCAACCTTCAATCTCTTATATAATTGGTTTATAGGCTCAGCGATTAGGGTGTATTATCTAGGTGGTCCGCGGTCGAAGTTTGGTCGTGGTTTTTGGTAGTTTTGGCGGGCGGGTGGTGGTGAGTAGTAATATGCGGGTTGAGTGTTATAGGCATGGTAGGTGGTTGCAGGTTGTCGGTATCTAGGGGGTGAATGCTAGTATGTGTGTGGATGCATTTGGTATGTAGGTGTAGGTGTTTGGTATGTGAAAGGAGACTTAGGACCCTGGGCCACCATTACGGATCCAACTTTTTTCTTTTTCGAAATACCTCCCGATTGTAATGCTTTATTTGTGGCCTGCAGTGCCTCGAAATTTGTCACCATCCCACTCTTAATCCCTTCTTTTATTCATTCTCCCAGCTTGATGATATTGGAGAATTTATGATTTTCAATAACCATAAGCCTTTCATAGTACTGCGAGTCTTCAGCTCTGACGAAGAACTTATTCATTTATTCTTATTCAAGTGCGGGCCTTACTTTCGCAGCTTCAGATCTCCACCGAGTAGCATATTCGCGAAAGGTTTCTGCTGATTTCTTCTTGAGGTTTTGAATGTAGAAAATGTCTGGTGCATATACTGTGTTGAACCTGAATCCGTCCATGAAATCTGATGCCATGCTTACCCAATTAACCCACTTCTTCAGGTTTTGACTGATATACCAAGACAACGCATCTCCGGTGAGGCTTCGCATGAACAGTTTCATACAGATTCGTTCATCTTTGCCCACTCCTACAAGTTTGTCACAATATGTCCCCAGATGCACTTTTGGATCATCAGTTCCATCGAAAATTTCGAACTTGGGAGGTTTGTAACCCTCCAACAGTTCCACATCTGGCTAAATGCACATGTCCTCATAGTTTAAACCTTCAATGCCTTTACCACCTTCGACACTCTAAACTTTGTCAGTGAGCTTCTTGAATTCTTCCGCCATGTTCTTAATGAGCAGGTTTTTCTCAGTTGATTCAGGTATCTATAGGGTTTGTTGTGAGGTGTGAGGTAAGGTTTCCATGTATATGGGATTACTTTGATGAACTCCGGGAATCTGGGCATAAGGGTGGTCATTGGTTGAGTTTTGGGGATCAGGAGTGGGTTGCGGTGTAGTCGAGGGAGTGCGATAAGTGGTAGTTTGTGGGTATGGAGTTGGATGATGGTGGTGTTGTTGAGGAGTAAGTGCTGGTGGAGGGTTAAGGTTTTGAGGAGGCGTAGGGTACTGGTGTGGTGCAGGAGGATTTGGCGGTGGATTTTGGTTTTGTGTGTTTTGTAGTGGGTCTTGATTTTGGGTAGTTGGTTTTTGCTGGTTAATATCAGGGACATTGAGGGTGAGATAAAGGTTTGCCAAGTTTTGGATCTGCTCAAGTTCCCCTTATAGCTCCAGGATTATCTGTTCCAGACGTAAGACTAGTTCATTCTGTGCCAGAGTACTTCGGCCATCCGATGTTTTAACATTGTTTGCCAGGGTGGCGTTGTCTTTCCTGATACCACTCAAATCATCCATTTTCCCTTTCCCTTTGCTTTTGCCTTTAGGATCGCTTGGTGGAGTAGGCGGTGGAGGACCTCTGGATCTAGTGTGATATGCTGACGATGCCAATATGCACGAACCAACCTTGGGGAGTGGGAATAATCAAAAGAAAGAAGAAAAAGAAAAAGCAAAAGGTACCCAAGTTAGTAAGGGGTATTGAAAGTATGCTTGCAATATTAAACATATTTTGCAAAATCATGTAATAATTAGCGTCCTAATTTGGGGACCTCATTGTGCCCGAGGCAGGCCTAAGCGACACATAAACTTGGAAAAAATTAATGCCAATAATTGCGTCATTTCATTAATGTGAAAATGATCCAAACCTTCACTAAATCGACAATAATAATAAAGTTACTAATGGAATTTATCCTTATTACAATTGAAATCTAAAATTAGGCTAGAAAACAATAAAGGACATTATATGCTAGTCTACTTGGTCCCTGAAGGACCTTCTCCGTGCTTGGCTCTTTTGACTCCATCAATCAAGTTCCCCAAGTCGTGCATATCCAATAATAAATAAGCTTTTGCTAGATGCCCTCCTTCACTACCATCTGTGTTTTGACAATCTGCAAGCCTATTTCTCATCTTTCCCTCCTTGTTCTAGATATTCCAATCTCTCAGTGGACTTAGTGGCAATTTCCTTCCATTCATTAATTGCCTCCATGTACATTTTATGTTGTTCCAGATGTCTAGCTTCAGACTCAAAAACCCTTTTGCGAAGCCTTCTATACATGACATGTGCCTCAGCAGCAGCATCAATGATCCTATTTTCCAAAATGACCCATGGCTTGACGTCTCCCGCTATATCATCTACCAACCATGATGGATAGAAATATACATGACTGGCATGGTACCTGTCTGGCTCGATAGTCTCTCTTTCCACAATGACCTTCTGGTTCCACATATGTTGCGCCTCTAACTTGAAAGAAATGATGTTCCCTTTGAAATCTACCTTGTACTGGACCATGTTGGAAACCCGAGGTATGACTTGTTTTATTCCTGCCTGTCTCATTACCCTTATAGGAGCATAGGGATAAATGCCTCGCAACCCGATTCATACCAAATGAGTGGTATCCCTCGACCTGATGATGAACTCACTGCTAGGAAACCATTCATATATCCAATGCACCTTCTCGTCTGTCAGATTGCTGAAGAAACATACCCAACTTACAGCACTTCCGGGCTGTGCGAACCTATCTAGGGTGAATGTCATTTTCTTTGGATGGTGATAGGCTATGTAGTCCTTCAATGGCCTTCGCAGAAGCTCTTGACGATATTCTTGTCATGCCCCAAAACTAAGGAGCGCGACCGACGCTCAACCGAGTGAACCCAACTGAGCAAGCCTGTTAGATTTCATTCTACCCAAATTCATTCGTGAATAAAGAGGAGATGTACTCCGTTAATCAAGTACTGAAGAGATTTCATTAACCGCTTCCATTTCATTCCCATTAATAGCATCATTCAATATTTCCAAAATAGTACGAGTTTATAGATTTAATGAAAAACATGTTGCCAAATACCAACAGTTCTAATCCAATTCCCAACATCAAATACCACCCACAACCTGTCTACGGAGCCTCTAAGTACAACTGAAGAGTAATATGGAAATGCCGGCAACAAGGCCCCGGCTATACCTCAACCACAAAGTACATGAGAAACAAAAGATACATGACCCCGAAATGAAGTGGGGCTCACCAAATCGGCTGAAAGGAGTGACTGCTATCACTGATTAGTGCCACCTGCTGTAGAACCACCTGCATCCATTAAAGATGCAGCGCCCCCGGCAAAAGGGACGTTAGTACTGTCGAATAGCACTAGTATGTATAACTAGAAATCCTTTTTCAAAATAGAATGCCCATGTGATCTATATGTGGAACACATAATATAATATAATTGAAACAACCTGTACAAACAAGGACAACAAAAGGGGTCACCTATTGTTTGCATTAATAATGTGTCTCATTAGACCGTCCTTAGTCTTCACATATCATGTTATACACTTATACGTTTCATAGACCTTCCATAATGTTTATTTATACCGTACATCTATACCTCTTATACACAATGCACCTATGCATTTCATATACTATCCATAGGATTTCATATCACAATGCATTTCATAACACAATGTACCTATGCGTTCATAGACCGTCCACAGGATTTCATATCACAATGTACCTATGCATTCATAGACCGTCCACAGGATTTCATAACATAATGTACCTATGCGTTTCATAGACCATCCATAGTGTTTATTCATAACGTACATCTATACCTCTTATACACAATGTACCTATGCGTTTCATAGACCATCTACAGGATTTCATATCACAATGCATTTCATAACACAATGTACCTATGCGTTCATAGACCGTCCACAGGATTTCATATCACAATGTTCCTATGCATTCATAGACCGTCCACAAAATTTCATAACACAATGTACCTATGCGTTTCATAGACCGTCCACAGGATTTCATAACACAATATACCTATGCGTTTCATAGACCGTCCATAGGGTTTTATAACACAATATACCTATGCGTTTCATAGACCGTCCATAGGGTTTCATAACACAATATACCTATGCGTTCCATAGACTGTCCATAGGGTTTCATAACACAATATACCTATGTGTTTCATAGACCGTCCATAGGGTCTCATAACACAATATACCTATGCGTTTCATAGACTGTCCATAGGGTTTCATAACACATTATACCTATGCGTTTCATAGACCGTCCATAGGGTTTCATAACACATTGGGATCAAAAGTACAAATGCGTACATCTCATAACCTTTCACACCCCATATCACCTAATCCGTACTTTCAACCACTTACAACATTATTATTTCATTGGCTCTCTTGGCCATACATATGATTCTTTATTCACGGCGCAATGGCCATATTTCATATTCCACACTTTCATTTCTTCCCTTTCATAGATCATCATCATAATTATCAACAAGTAGAATATTCCGGAAATCACAACTTTAAATTCATTAGTAATGAAGGCTTTTAAACACATTCGATTTCTTTCCAATAATTGGAGTAAAATTATTGGCAATCGAAGTACAAGTTAAAATCATACACAATATCCACTCACGAATATGTAAGAATGCAAAACACATTGAAAATTACTTACAAAGCATAGCATTAGCTAAAACAGCCACATATGGGCATCACTTGAGTTCATAAACTTTTAGCCGATTATATTGTCGAAGTCAATTTTGGAATAGTTGAGTCAAAGCTCATCTCATAATCTTTCTCACATTATTTCATTTCTTTGGCACCATTGGTTACAAGTATAACTTTCACTATTGGCACGTTGGCCACACTTTATATTCCCAATTTACTGATTTCACTTCCAACCATAGGTTATCAACAATAAGACATTCCCAATCAAGACTTTAGGTACACATATGAGCAAATAAGAGTCTTAAGAATATTGAAATTTTCTCACACAATTTGGCATACTAGCTTTCATTTTAAATACGATTCAAGCCACCACATTTTAATACGTAGCCCATATTTTGAAACTCATGGAAACATTATGGAATTCAATTCCAAGAGAGAACGTTTAGTCAACATACCTCAATTGAGCTTTCCTTAAACTACTACAACGTTCCGGAATTTCTAGCAATCCCAATCTATTTGAGACATAACAAAATTGAACCATAAGTAGGAAAATATTTATGGTCTCAGCTCATTTGAGCATTTTATCAAACACTAAGTGTGGATTAAGGTTCAAGGTCCTTTTATGGAGGATTCCATCATCCCACAACCCAATCTTTATCATTTTTAGCTCAACAATCTTTCTACACCCTTTGATAATACATGCATGTAAAATAAACAACCCTCTTGCCTAGAAATTATCTTGCTTATTACCCATTTCTAGACAAAATTCGAAATTGAGGGTTAGGGTGTAGAATCTTACCTCTAGGATGAAGACCTAGTGAGTTTCCCTCCTTAATCTTCCAAAACTTGAGCAAGAATTGAAGAATCAATTATTGAGGAACACCTTCTCACTCTAGGGCACTCTCTCTCACTCTAAAATGTCAGATAATAGCTCAAAAAGACCCAAAGAGTATATTTAACGAAATAGGGTCGGGGTTTAAAAACCAAAAAATGAAGCTCCGGAACAAGGTATGCGATCGCATATGCAATTGTATAAGCAATATACGGACCGCATATCGGTCACATAGTTGGTTACAAAATAGCCAAAAGGACTGTTTGTGTATGCAGTCACTATTCGGTCCGCATAAACTTTATGCGGTCGTATAATGCACCATATAATAGTTATGCGGTCGCATAGTCGACTGATTAATTGGTTCCAATTGTCCCAATTAATTGCTTCACTCTGCGGCCATTATGCGGTCCGCAAAGTGATTCTGCGGTCGCATAATGGACTGCAGAAATGCACTTTTCTGCCAAAAGTTTTCCTTTACTTTTCCGTGTATTGTTCAACCCAAAAGGTCCACGCCGCGGCGAGCTTGCTCGCTGTGAAGAATTTCTACAATCCTCAGACACATAATCCTAGTCCGGCACCATGAAATATTATTTTCTTTGCAAATTTTACCGGGCTTTACACTTAAGTTCTTCAAAATTTTTCGGGGTGTTACAATTCTCCCCTCTGAAAGTGTTCCAATAACCAGACTTGCAATAATAGATTACAACCTTCAAAATGTCTGAACCCCTGCTTGCACCGATCTAGAGTGCGGTAAAGTTCAGCTAGGATCATAGGGATGATGGTGTAGGTTTGCCCCTCGATGCCTTCCATTAAAGTTCTTGCAACTATAGCTAAACGAGTGTGAATCCTTCCCCTTTTCATTGGAAATATCAACAAACCCAAGAAGCAGATGATGAATACATAGACTCGGCGGTGCGTCCAACCTAGGGAGGTAATGGCAAGTTCCTCATGACGAAGACGGTACGACTTACTATGCCCATAACACTCATAAAGAAACCCAAACGGGATGTAGGATTTCTTTAAGCAAAACAATTCTTCATTTTTCTTAAAGCCCAACATCTTTAGAAAACTGCAAGGGGTGCGATTCTCTGGTACTAGTAACCCCGGACTATCCCATTGAAGCTTAGCAAAACCTCCTATTTCTTCTAAGAGAGGAGTCATTTCTATGTCACCAAATCGGAAGACCGCTCTTTTCTCATCCCAAAACATGGTAGCAGCCTCAATCAAAGCTCTATTTGGTTGGATATTAAGCAAAGACGGCAAGTCACTAAGTACTCTTCTCACATGATTCTTGTCGCAAGGCGCAAGGTCTTTCCAACAGTCAAGTAGCAGAGGTGGGATGTTTTTGACCATGGCGAACCTAGGGATTCGTGCTTCATTTTCTGCAAACAAAGAAAGTTAGCCCTTTCCCCCTCCAGATATGACCACTTACACAATAATGATCAACATATTGGCACATTTTCTCCATGTAATGCACATAACATGGTAGTGTCCATTGGGATCGTAGAAATCCCGTCGGACTTTGGATAAGGCTTATCTTAGCGGGCTATTACGTTAACAATGTTCTAACCCGTACTAGGTTTAACACGATGCATGTACATTTGATATTGGAGTAACGTTTATAGAATGGCCTAGACTGGTACTCCTAAGTGGAAAACTTGAGAGGGAAAGGCACGGGACCGTCGATTGCACCGCTGATCGACTAGTCTACCGCAAATAAGCCTTTCCGATTTAAAAAAGGTAATTTTGGAAGAGCGCGGACATTCATCAAGCGTCTTTATGTTGATAATTGACACGGGTGGAGTATGATGTGGAGCATGCTTTATGCAAAAATAACACGTTGTCAAGTATTTGTATGATAAATATGTAAAAGCAGTAAATACAATAGTAAGGTAAACATAGGAAATATAGAAAGGAAAGAAAAAAGGAAAGAGTCAGTTTAGTTCGTGAAATATATGCAAGAATGTAATAAAGCAGATATGTGAATAGGGATGGCGGAGGCATGATATGGCAGTCTTAGACAAGATAAAATGAAGAGTGGTCATAGCAAATAAAGGTGAACGGGAAAGGGATGTGCATGTCATAACAGATTTAAACAAATAAAGGTGAACGGAATAGGTATCCCCAGCAGAGTCGCCATGTTGTCGCGCCCCTTTTTTTCTCTCGAAAGAGAAGTCGGGTTTTCGACATGTGACAACTCTTTTAAATGGGTATTAAAATAGAAGTGTCACCACCTAACGATTTTTAAGGTGCGTTAGGGCACCTATTGTGTAGATAACTCTGTTTGACTAGTCAACGACACCAAAGATAGGGTAAGGGCTCAAATTACCTCAAAGAGAAGGTGTTAGGCACTCTTTGATGTCCACAACTAGGGGTCCCGGCCGAACTTAAGAGTATGTGGATTATAATTAGGCGAGATGATCAAATAAACAAAGAGAATAAAAGGTAAAAGAGTTTCATCATAACACAATGAGAATTGGTACAAATCTTAAGGACTACAAGGGTACAACTATAACAGTCTATATTAGATGACTGAGTGGATAAAGGAAATGGGGGTCCTAAGTAATTTAGCCTAAAGGATCACCCCGTGCAATGTAAATAATACTTCACAACTCCTTTTAGATAGGAGTTGCTCACATTATTCAGCTGGCACAAACTATTATCTCCTGCTACCCGATTACTATGTTAACTACCCGTCCCATGCCTATAGTCTAGGAGGCTTTGGACCTCTATTTGGGGAGGTTCTAGACTTACTTAGGCTGCTCAAAAATGATAAAACTAGGCGACAGTCAAAACAAATAGGACTGCACATAAAGACAATAAATGGCTCAAGTTGGCCTCCACATGTAAGCAACAAATGCACGCGAGTAAGTTCATATTATAGGCAGTAGACAAAATTAAGATGAATTAGAGTCCTTAAGTCCTATATACATGCTTCTATGTGATTCTGATTTCAAGTGTACATGCAGTGTTGTTGTTCTAGAACAACAAATTTGCAGATCGTAAGTATTACAAATCCTATAGGCATAATCTCTAAATTATTTGCGAAATGAGGTAGTAAAACTGTTTGAAAGCTTAAAAATTATTCGCGTTTGATTTTTATTGGCATACTTTATAGACGAGTAACAGTATCCTATAGGCAGGATGTCTAAGAGTTGACAATTGAAACTGATTCTATAACACTTCATCCCTAAAGGCATGTTTTCTAGGCGAGCAATATGATGGAAACAACAATAACAGTAGCTAATTAATTAATTATGGTCCTATAGACATGATATCTAGATGAGGATCATAAGTTAATACAATCCTATAGGCATGTTATCTAGTAAATACACTGCAGTTGCACAAATTGAAGGAGTGGACACCTGATTCCTATAGGCATGTTGTCTAATAATGCATGACAGTAAACATAGTAAAACAGGTTGAGTAAGTGTGTGATTCCCTATAGGCATGGTTTCTACTAGTGCACATGAAAAACCAAATAGCATATATGGCAGGTTGGATAGAATAACAAGTAGGTCACATAAACACTATAGGCATGTTCTCTACCCTTTTATGAAAACATTAGAATATACCCATTTCTCCAATTTCACTAATACCCCAATTGTTGTTATTACAAATTATTACAGGCCCAATATTACACACGGAAAACTGCAGGCCAAAAGCAGGCCCAAAAGTAAATATAAACCAGTATTGCTTGGGCTCTCAACAAGCTCACTTTTCTACGAATAACAGGCCGAGATGGGAACTCAACTCAAGCACTGGAGGGTATCAATTGTACAGCCCAAGTCCAGGTTTTGGAACCATGTTAGAACCCAGATGGAGTCTCACTTACCAAACAATTGCGAGTTAACAAATACACCTAGCAATCACTTAAAGAATTTTGGGCCTACTAACAACGAATAAGTGACAGAATTTGAAGAAATACATTTTGTATTTTAGAAACAGACATAGCAGGATTGATTAAACAAAGAACATACAAGTTAAGAGGATTAATAAGGCTTAGATTCCTCATGGAAAGTTGATATAACAATACTGACATTCCAGACTCGATCAATTAGCATGAGATAGTATATTGAGCAGAAGAACATATTAAGAGAGTCATAGGAATCAAGTTTTCTGAGGTTATAAGATAAACATATCAGAGTGCACAATGCGAAAGAAGTCCAGAATAGGGCACTAACCTAAAGGATTTCAAATGTCTATCGGGAACAATGAAAGTTCTAGCATGATAGTTCTAATAAGGTCACAAATGGCGTATCAACATACTAGTAGTGTAGCTTGGTCAATATCATGAAACTTAACATGGTGGGTATAGATCATAGTACAAAGGCTTTACTAAAACTTATGGCATGTGAAATGCAGATTAGCTACACATTAACATGTCAGTTGACCATACATAAGAGAGAAAATGTGACATTTACCCTAAATTCTTAGATGATGATAAAGATTAGGATTACACATAACAAGGAAACATGTTTAGGCTAGATCTTAAGACAATATGAGATCCATATATAGTTGTGACCAATTTGCAAAGAACAGTCGATTAAACACAAGATTCAAAAATTCATTCAAAGCAAAGGAATGCTTTCATTAAAGTTTTAGCATAGTACCCAAAGCAAGGCATGAAAAGGATTATATAACTAGCAACAAGTAGTCAGTTTCATTAAAAGAACGTCTACAATAGGCATGCATTGAAACTCAAAACTCAAACATGTTCAGATATTAAGAAAAACACAGAGGTATGGAACTAATTCCAGAGGAAAACAAGGAAATTCAGCATAGAAGTGCAGGATATAGTGAAAATACATATTATCCTAACGCAAACTAAGAACAAACTGGAATCTATCACATGTACTAAAATGCATTCAACTATCAAAGAATACAAAATGACAGGGGAGTATCATAGAAGTGCAGTATCAAGGATTCACAACTAACAAAGGAATTAAATCATGCTCACAAAATTTTAAACGTCCTTAATACCTAGAACACATAGAGATATACAGAAGGAAAAATATTGAATATTGCAAGAGTTAAAGGAACTAACCAGTAGCAAAATTAGGCGAGCAAAAGAATAATGATTTTAGAATACTGCTAGCAAGAACCCCAAATCTCTGATGCTTTAGAGTTCACAAGAGCCTCGTAAAGGCCCCGAGCAGTGCTTTCACCGAAGGAGGTTGATAATATTATGGCCTTGGCTTTCAGGCGGCTAAAGAGCCAACTGTTTCAGAGAAGATGAACGAGTGAGGAAAATATATTGAGTGCAATAGCAGTGAAAAACTTTTCGGTGCGTAGAAGGGAATAGGGGAGGGGTTTATATATTGTTCAGTTAACCAAAATCAGAAAAGGAAAACAACAATCGAATCACAAAAATAAGGAAAGAGTAACATGCGAAAACGATTTTGAATCGGATTAGGAGAAAACCCAACAAACCCTAGTTGACAGAAATCAAAGATTGGCCGAGGATCTTGGTGAATCGAAACCATATAGCCTTGCTATAAATGTATATAGACGAAATATCATCTGGATCCCTATGATTAACACTGATTCCCTTAATTCAAAGATTTGTACTTGCCAAAATAGAGCAAGTACTATGTAATACTGTAAAGAAGCAATAAGTAGCGAAGGAACATAAGTATGGTAAGTAAATAACGGTGAATCCCATTGTGAACGGGATTAGGAGAGGGATTGGTGAAGGGCGGCGATTAGGGTTCTTCTGAGAAAAAGGGGAGGGGGGGGGGAGGGGGTTGAGGGGTTCATTTGAGATCAATGGCCAGGAGGGAAATGAGAGTGGGGTGGGTTCAAAACGGGTCGCGACCTGATTGTTTAAAAGGGTTATTTGGTTTGGGCTATTGAATGGTGTAATGGAGATGGGCCATCTGCTTTAGGCCTGGTTTTGGTCTGAACTTAGCCTAAAATTGGGCTAGGAGTTAAATACAAAAAATTATTTTAAATAAAAATAATTAATAAATAATAAAATATTACTTATGCAATAAAATGACTGAAAATAACAACTTAACATTTATAAAACAAAAAAAATGCTATTGTAGCATGAATAATGTAATAATTGTAATTATGCATAACATATAGGCTATTATTGCAAAATTACATAAATAACTAAAATATAGATATAATTATATGAAATAATGTAAAATATTTTAAAACATGTATGTGAGTGTAAAATAACAAATTTGGATGATTACGCTATTGCAAATAGTTTAAGAGAATAATTAGTAAATATTCAAGTAATTTAAATGCAAGAAAAATCAATTTTTAAAGCTTTAAAATTATAAAATATTATAGAAAATGCTTGTATAAATTTTGTAAATTAAGTAATGATGCAAAAAATGATATTTTGAAAGTATATATACTTATTTGAAAAATATGAGGGCACAATTGGGTATCAACAAAGGTTCCAAGACATATTGTGTGTTCCAAATATAGATGGTCTCTATGAGAGAATCATGATCGAGGCTCACAATTCCAAGTATTATGTGCATCCAGGCTCTACAAAGATGTACCATGACCTTAAGGAAATCTACTGGTGGAGCGACATGAATATGGACATAGCAAACTTTGTGGCTAGGTGCTCTAATTGCGAGCAAGTGAAGGCCGAACACCAGAGGCTTGGTGGCTTGGCACAAGGCATAAAAATTCCAATGTGGAAGTGGGAGATGATCAATATCTATTTTGTGGTAGGTTTAGCTAGCACACCTTGTAAGTTTGACTAAATTTTGGTGATTGTGGATCTACTTATGAAATCAACACACTTCTTTCCTATTAAGGCCATTAACACAGCAGAATACTGTGCTCAGTTGCATATTAAAGAAATAGTTAGATTGCATGGCACGCCATCATCTCAAACCGAGGGGTACAGTTCGTCGCTAACTTTTGGAATAAATATTAGCAAAGTTTTGGTACTCAAGTAAATCTTAGTGAAACTTTCCATCCACAACCTAATAGGAAAGCCGAGCGAACTTATAGACACATGCCGATATGTTGCTGGCATGTGTTCTTGACTTCAAGGGTAGTTGGGATGATCATTTGCCGCTCATAGAATTTGCATACTACAACAACAATCTTGCCAGCATTCAAATGGCGTCATTCAAGGCTCTGTATGGTAAGAGATATAGATCCTCCATTGGTTAGTTTGAAGATGGAGATGTAGAATTAATAGGTCCATACCTTGTGCATCAAGCTATGAAGAAGGTCAAGATCATCAAGGAGCGGTTGAAAATCGCTCAGAGTCACCAGAATAGATATTTAGAGTTTAAGGAGGATGATTGGGTGTTCCTGAAAGTTTCTCCTATGAAAGGCATAATGAGATTTTGGAGGAAAGGAAAACTGAGCCAAAGGTACATCGGTTTTTATAGAAACTTGTAGAGGGTTGGTAAAGTTTCTTATAGGCTTGAGTTACCTCCATAGATGTCCTTAGTGCACCCTGTATTTTCACGTGTCTATGTTAAAGAAAGTGGTTGGGGATCCGTCACTCATTGTCCCCATGGAGACGTTTGAAGTTAATAAAGGATTGACATATAAGGAGGTTCCTGATGCCATCCTTGATAGATACGTTCGTAAGTTGAGGAATTAGGAGATTTCCTCCGTCAAAGTACCATGGATAAACCAGAAAGCCGAAGAGGCCACCTGTGAAGTAGAGGAAGATAGCAAGAGAAGATATCCCCACTTATTTGTAGATCCAGTTGGCCATGTTTGAATGGTAGTAGAAGTTTCTTTCTATGCACTATGTGTTGAAATTGTAAAGTTTATGCTCATGCGCCCCTGATAGTTATGGAATGAATATAATTCTATGGTTTATGTTGTTTCATGTTTGTAATACCTTATTAGAGATTATGGGATGGGCTGTTAGGTTGGTTTCTACTTCTCCTAACAGGTGTATAGGCATAGAAACAAAACTCTGCCGAATTTTCTCGAAATGTGGGGAGTTAGCCAAATTTTGAGCTTTAAGTGATTGAGTGAGGAACTAAGTCATTCTCGGTGACTATGGAAGAATCTAACCCTCATTTGAGGATGAATGACTAAGCGAGAGAGAATGTAAGGTCTCGTAAAAGTTTGCCAACGAATCTAAGGTTTTTTAGTGCCAATAGCAATCTAGGATGTTTAAAAAATTGTAGCAAGCTCGCCGCGGTACTGACTTTTGGACCACATAATACATCGTGAAGTAGGAAGAAGAATCAAACGCAAAGGGTGATTCCGTGATCACTTATACGGACCACTAATCGGTTTCGCTAACCGCAGAATAATCATAGATTGAGGCAAAAGCAAGCAAAATTGTGAGGGTATTTTTGTTGTGGGTTATGCAGATCACATAGCAAATTCGCAGACCACATATCCATTGAGGAAATGGTCAGGTTACTTTGGAAATTTTGGAGGAGAATTCGCGGTCCTATGTGCGAACCCCAAAACATTTGTTGACCGCGGATCCGCCATACATCTATCCAATTCAATTGGAAACCTTGGAGGACTATGTCGTGGATTGCAGAAGCATTATGCGGCCCCTTTTATGATTGTGGATTTGACTCAGAGGGTATATTTGGGAAATTTCTAACCTAATTGTATTACTAAAAAAGTCCTAGAGGGAGTCTTAGAAGGGAATATTTGTTTATTTTGAGAGATAAAACTATTCTATGGAGAGAAGGATGATCTCCCACACTATTACTCATCAAGATTTCTATCTCGATTCTTGAAATTCGAAGGCACCATTTACATGTTCTTCTTTTATCAAGGTAAGATTCCAACTAAAGCTCCTATGTAACTTTCAATAATAGGAAGTTTAGATGGAAAATTGAACAATGGAGCTTATGGGATGGTTGTTGGAAGCCATAAGCTCCCATACTTGAGATTGGGTATTTTGGGAGTTGGAAGAAGGTATTGTTTGATGTAGTTATTGGTTGGGTAACATATGGGTGGCCATGCATGTAATGTTGACGATCCCATAATACCTAACGATGGTTGTAGTTTAAATGTGGTTATTTAAAGGGTGTGAAGGAGGAAGAGACACCATTTCTAGAGGTGGTAAAGCGCTATGTACTGTAGGTGTTTGATAAAATAACTAAATGACGTTAAAACATAAAAACCCCTTATTGTTGTTGGTTCAATTGAAGACGATCTGGGTTTATTCCTGAATGACTAGCGTTTGTTGGATTGATCTTTTCATTCTTCTTCAAAGGGAGCTTGAAGTATAATGAGTAGTGGAAAATAGTAGGAACCATAAGGAAGCTTGATTAAGGTATGTTTGGCTAAACTCCTTCCATAGAATCGGATTTCATGAACTTCTCATAAACTCTAAATATGGTTTGTTTTAGTTACTATTCCTTTATTTTGAATTGTTTCAAATGAGTGATTTGTCAAACACTTACGAATTCAATTCATATTTCAATTGCCATCATTAGGCTTTTCTATTGAAAATATGTTTAACTGTTTTAAGCTTTCTTGTATTTATGTATTTGTAGGAATGAATTTTCAATGCTTTAAATACCTCAATGTCTTTTGATAACCCATGGCACATGAATGAAATGAAATAATTATAATGATATGTGGACATTATGCTAAAGAATGATAATGATGATGTATGTCCGAAGGGACAACTGAAAGAAAGGGTTTGTGAAATGTTTAAAGAAATATTTTTGGGAGTATTTTTATGTAATCGAGAATATATAAGTTTCAAAGACCTATACCCAAAACTACATGTACCGGTGTAGGAGACAATTGGGACAAGTCCCTTTTGCATTATGATGATATTATGGCCCTTTATTGGGACGAATGTATTGCTAGCACAGACACATCGATCCATACAATATTGTGGTGAGACGACTTAGCCGCTCGGGCCGTCATCAAATGCCATGTCGCACACATGGTGGTTATACTTTCCTATGTCGGTAAATAATGGTCTTCTCCAAACTAAAGTGTTAATGTTTATTGAATATTTTACCTATGTTACACTTTTTCCTTATAACATGGAATTTTCATTCGGATTGATTTTCTCCCTATTTCCATGTTTTCATTCCTTATGTTGACCCTCCATTCCATGTGTGTACTTAGATTTACATATTAGTACTATTCTATATGTACTAACGTCCCTTTTTGTAGGAGATGTTGCATCTTTAATGGATGTTGGTGATACCTCAAGTGGTACAAATTCTCGATAGGAGTGTACACTTTCATCTGCAAATTGTGGTGAGCCCCATTTCATACTGAGGCTCCTCATGTTGTATTTTGATATTTTATATATTATTTTGGTTATAGACTGGGCATTGTCACCATCACTTCTGTATCTTTTTCATGGCAGTTTATAGGCTCCATAGACATATTGTGGGTCATGTATGTATGTGGGGATTAGAAATGTTGGGTGTCATTATGCTTCCCTTTTAAAACTATTGGCTTGTAATATTTTGTCATCTTTTGATGGGTTCTTGAATTAATAGAAATAAGTATTGCATATTTCTATATTATTGGTTGACCATTACGCAGTTTTTCTTTTGAATCATTCATGTGCAAGGGTAGATAGTAAGAACGACACAGACGTTCTTGACTAGGTTACCTCAGTCGAGCATCGGTCCCTTCTCCATGGTGGGGGCATGACATTGGCTATACTAGGGTTACCAATGTTGGAATAGGATATTCTCTTAGCCACATACCTAGCAGAGTGATTTTATTTTTTAAGGCTCAATAGATGGTTGAGAAGCGATGTTTGTTGTATTTGGGTTTTGTTAGGGATATTAATGCTGATACTCCTACTATCGAGTCAGTTCTAGTAGTGAGGGAGTTTCCAGATATGTTTTCTAGAGACCTACCAGGCATGCAATCCATAAGGATATTGATTTTGGTATTGATTTGGTGCAAGGCAGTCAACCCATATCTATTCCACCATATCGCATGGCTCCAATGGAGTTGAAAGAGTTGAAGGAGCACTTGCAGGAATTGTTAGATTAGGGATTTATGAGGATGAGTGTTTCTCCTAAGGGTGCGCCCATGTTGTTTGTGAAGAAGAAAGATGGTTCTATGAGGATGTGCATTAATTATAGGTAGTTGAACAAGGTCACTATCAAGAACAAGTATGCACTACCTCGTATTGATGATTTGTTTTATTAGGTTCAGGGTACTAGGGTGTTCTTGATGATTGATTTGATATCGGGTTATCCCCAGTTGAAGATTAGGGCTTCTGACATCCCTAAGACCGCTTTTAGGACTCATTATGGACATTATGTGTTCTTGGTGATGTCATATGGCTTGACTAATGTCCAACAACTTTCATGCATTGTTGAATAATGTGCTCCAGCTTTACTTGGATTCCTTCGTCATTGTGTTCATTGATGATATCTTGGTATAATCTCGCAGTGCTGAAGAGCACGAGTAGCATTTGAGGATTATGCTTTAGATTCTGAGGGAGAAGAAGTTGTATGCTAAGTTCTCCAAGTGTGAGTTTTGTATGGACGTGATGGACTCCTTAGGCCACGTGGTGTCCAATTATTGCATCAATGTGGATCCGAAGAAGATCGAGGCAGTTAGGGTTGGCCTACACTTTATACAATTACAAAGATTAGGAGTTTCTTGTGTTTGGTAGGCTACTAACATCAATTTGTGAAGGGATTTCCATCTATTGGAGCTATGAAAACCAAGTTGACTCCGAAGGGGCTCTGTTCAAATGGTCTAACGAGTGTGAGAAGAGCTTTCAGAAGCTCAAGACTACTTTGACTACAATTCCAATTTTTCTATTTCCCTCAGGATTAGAGATGTTCACTATCTATTGTGATGCTTCTTGCCTTAGCCTTGGTTGTGTGTTGATGCAGGATTGTAGGTTGATTGCTTATGCACTGCGCCAGTTGAAGCCCCATGAGAAGAACTATCTGGTATATAATTTAGAGTTAACAACTACTGTGTATGCGATGATGATTTGGAGGCACTACTTATATGGCGTGTCCTGTGAGGTTTACACTGACCATCAATGTCTTCATTATATGTTCAAGCATAATGATTTGAATTTGAGGCAGTGGAGGTGGTTGGAGTTGTTCAGGGATTATGATATCACTATTTTGTATAATCCAAGAAAGGCGAATATGGTAGCAGATGCTTTGAGTAGGAAGGCGGAGAGTATGTGGAGTTTGGCATTTATTGCAGTTGTGGAGAGACCTTTGGCTATGTATGTTTAGGCTTTGGCCAATAGATATATGAGATTGGATATTTTCGAGCGCAATTGAGTTATTGCTTGCGTTGTTGAACAATCATCATTGTTTGAGCTCATTAAGGCTCGCCAGTATGATGATCCCCATATGCTTGTCCTAAAGGACACGGTGTTCTAAGGTAGTGGTAAGGAGGTGATTATTGGTAATGATGGTGTATTGCCACTTCAAGGTCGGATTTCTATTCCAAATGTAGATGGTTTAAGGGAGTTGATTATTGAAGAGGCTCATAGTTTGTAGTATTCTATTCATCAGGTGCTACGAAGGTTTATTGTGACTTGAATAAGCATTAGAAGTGGCGGAGATGAAGGAAATTGTTGGGCATGTTACACGATGATTGAATTATCAACAGGTCAAGTATGATCATCAATGACTAGGTTGTTTGACTTAGGGATTAGTTATACCAGAGTTGAAGAATGAGCGCATTACTATGGACTTTGTGGTAGGACCGCCATGGACTTTGACAAGAGTTAACGATGTTTGAATTATTGTGGACAAACTTACTAAGTCTGTAGATTTCATTATGGTTATGAGTTCCTACACTTTAGAGAAGTTGGTACATATATACATAAGAGAGATTGTCGGTTTGTATGGTGTGCCAGTTTCTATTATATTAGATCGAGCCAATTAGTTTACATCACACTTTTGTAGAGCTGTTCCACGTGAGCCGGGCATGCAAGTGGAGCCTAGCCTTACATTTCACCCTCCGAAGGATGTGCAGCCTGAGCGAACCATTCAGATCCTTGAGGATATGTTGAGAGCCTGTGTTATTGATTTCTGAGGCTAGTGGGATAAGTTCCTATCACAGGTAGATTTTTCCAACAACAACTACAAGTCCAATATTCTAATGGCTCCATATGAGGCCTTATATTGGAGGCAAAATCGTTCTCTGATTGGTTAGCTTGAGCCTGGCGAGGTTAGGTAGTTGGGCATAGATTTGGTTTGTCATGTTTATTAGAAGGTGAAGTTGATTCAGGAGCGGCTACATATAGCATAGTCAAGGTAGAGGATTTATGTTGATAGGAAGGTTCGTGATGCAGCTTACATGGAGGGTGAGAAACTCCTTCTTCGAGTTTTTTCGATGAAGGGCGTGATGAGATTTGAGAGGAAGGGCAAGTTGAGCCCTCGGTATATTGGATCGTTTGAGGTGTTAGAGAGAGTTGGTGAGGTAGCTTACAAACTTACTTTGCCACCCAGCTTATCGGGAGTTCATTCGGTATTTGTTTTCCAAGCTTCAAAAGTATCATGAAGACAAGTCATATGTGTTAGATTTTAGTACAGTGTAATTAGATGAGAATTTTGCTTCTGAATAACTGTCGGTGGCCATTTTGGATAGGCAGGTTTAAAAGTTCAGATCGAAAGATATTGCATCAGAGGAGGTTAAGTGGAGAGATCAGTTGGTCCAGGAAGCAACTTAGGAGATCGAGCATGATATACAGAGTATATATCCTCATCTATTTGGCACTCCGGTATGATTCTAAACACGTTCGAAGAGGAACATTTCTTTATGAGTGGGAGAGTGTAATGACCCGGTAAGTCATTTTGTGTATTTGAGCCCTGTTTCCCTATTTGATACTTCATGTATGTTTGTTTGTTGTTTTGAGACTTATGGGCATGGGTGGTTTTGTTCTGGGAAGGTTTCAAAGTGAATTGGAATACTTAGTTCAATTTTGGAAGGCTTAAATTGCTAGTGTTGACCAAGGTTTTGCTTTCGAGTAAAATACCTCAGAATAGGGATTTTATGATTTTAATAGGTTTGTATGGTGATTTTTGAATTAGGCGTACGTTCAGATTTGGGTTTGGAGATTCCTAGAAGGTTTTTGTTTTGTTTGTCGAAAGTTGACAATTTAAAGGTTTGGAGAGTTCATTGGTTTAATCGGGAGTTGACTTTGATGTTATCGGACTCCTATTACTTTTTCGGGAACTTGGATGGGTTCATTTAGTTGATTGGGACTTATGTGCAAAGTTTGGTCGGATTTCGGATAATTTAGGCATGATTCAGACGTGTTTGGCGAAGTTGGAAAGTTTGGAAGTTAAGATATGGATTTTGATCTTCGATTCTTGGTTTTGATGTTAGTTGTGGTATTTTAAATTTTTTGATAAGTTTGCATAAGGTATTAGGACTTTTTGGTATATTAGATGGGGGCCGGGGGGGGGTGGGGGGGCTAAGTTGTATTTCGGAACGATTCCCGACCATTTTGGACTTTAATGGATCAAGTGGTTCTGGTGTGTTGCACCTGCGGTGGATATTGCGCAGGTGCTAGGTTGCAGAAGCGACGCTTCCTGCACATCTGTGAGGATTGTCTAGGCAGGCCTGGGCGTGGTTCACATGCAGAGGTACTGCCACAGAAGTGACATCACGCCTGCAAGATCATAAAATATTGCATCTACGATATTTCTTGTGCAACCATATACTAGCATCTGCGAGCTTCCCCTTACCAATCGACCTTCACATTTGTGACACACTCCGCATCTACAATGCTGGAGGTGCATCCATAATCTTCCAGGCGCATTATTATTTCGACGGTTAGCTAATATTTCACTATTTTGAGTTTTGGAGCTCGGGAAGAGGCTATTTTGGAAGGGATTTTCACTACTACTTTGAGGATAAGTGAATTCTACTTGATTTAGATTGTATATCTTGTTTGCCCATGGATTTGTATACTTAGATTATGGAATTTGAAAGAGAAATTCGGGGTTTCTGTCTACAATTTAAGAGAGTGTAATTTGGGAATTTGAGGGTCTATTTGGACTTGGTTTTTGAATCTAATTATATATTTGGACTCATGGGGTTATGTCTAGTCGTGATCTACCCCTTGACTCGGGTTTTGACCATGTGTGCTCGGGTTGACATTTGTTGATCTTTGGGGATATGATTAATGATTTAAGATTTTTTGTTTTAAATTGATTCCTATAGCTCTGTTTGATGTTGTTGAGTTGTATTTGACTAGATTCGAGTTGTTTGTAGGTAGATTTGATAGGAAAAGTTATTTTGGAATGTTGAAGCTTACCGGGTGGAGGTAAGTCTCTTGTCAATCGTTATAAGAGGGAAGTCTCCCCATAGGCTATCTATTTGCTATATGTTGCTTGATTTAGGAGCATGTATCTGCGAGGTGATGTGCGTCTATGCGTAGCTAGGTTATGACTGTATTTGGCAGTGTTAACTTGAGTTATGCATTGTTTGGATTATATGAAGTTATTATCCATGTTTTAATAGATTCTTTGACTATATGATGATTCATAATTATGATTTAGGAGCATGCTTAAGGTTATGACTTGTTGAATTGGGCATAAAGGATTGGTTTTCCATGTTGAGCTTTATTATTAATCAGTAGTCATATACTTATATTATTTTCTCCCTGATTTGGTCATTATATGGCTTAATTGACTCATGTTAGATAATATGATTTGACTATTTCACGCTTAAATAACTTAATAAGCCGTTGTGATAAATTGAATTACATGATTAGCCATAGCCATCTTTCAGCCATATAGCTTTTATCCGCATCTTTATTGTTATGTTTAATGATTCTTTATTGTATTGTTTCATATACATATGCATAAGTGGATAGTTGGTTGATGTGGAGGTTGAGGATTGTTTAACTACGGATGCAATGAGCGGATATTGAATATTGGTTATTGATCATTAGTTGTAAAATGATAAATGTTAGGATATGGATCCACCCCACCGGAATAAGGTAATTACCCATGTTACTTTGGGCCCTGTGAGTATAGGCACTCAGATTTTTGGTGCATGGTTTGGACACATGGCTTGAGTCAAGCACATGGATTTGTGCTGTAAGGTATTGAGAATGGATCCTGATCATATATATATATATATATATATATATATATATATATATATATATATATATATATATATATATATGTTTGACTATTAGAGATTTTTATATCAATGTTCTTGACATGTATCATGTATTTATACGAGGATTGAGGTGTTGATATCATGTTTGGTCTCCTTTATCTGTAAAGCATGCCTAAATTCCCCATGAACTCTGTTTTGAGATTTTGTGCTAATTTGATGATGGCATGCTTTATTTCGTATCTTATTTAGGTTTTCACTTGATTATTGGACTGTTAGTAAGCTTTGATGTCGACCCCTCATCAATACTTTCTTCGAGGCTAGACTTGATACTTGCTGAGTACCGTAGTTTTGTACTCTACTACACTTCTGCACATTTTTGTGCAAGTTTTGAGGCTAATATTAGTGGTATTTATCAAGTGGAGTACGAGATCTAATGGAGACTTCATAGTGGACTGCTTCACTATATCTGATCTGCGACACATGGAATCCCCCTTCTTACTTATCTATTATGTCTATCTGTTTCCTTTTCGGGTAGCTATTGTTGTTTTGTTGGCACTCTTTATTCTTTTTAGATACATGTGATAGTTGTGACACTGGGTTTTGGGAGTTTTTATACTGTGATTGTCGTGCTTAGATCCTGCCTTGATATTCGTATTCATGATATTTGTTGTCGAGAGTTATTACTTTTTCATACTATATCATGATTCTGTTAAAGAGTTAGTTAATCTATTTTTATTTTGGTGATTGAGTTTTGGCTTGCCTAACGAGCGGGTTTGGTACCATCATGGCCTTTGGTGGGATTTTGGGCCGTGACATTTATGTGACTATTACTTGAAGATTTTGACTTAAGGGAAAAAAGGTTCCATCTTTTATGACTTAAGTCCAAAGGCGCCAAAACAAAATGAAGCGTTTTTTAAGAAATGTTGTGGGAGTCTTGTTTGTAACTTAGTAGGTATTGGTTGCAAAAGGGCCAATTACCCGAAGCTACATGTGCCGGTGTAGGGCTATGGTCGTACCGTTATCAGTCCAGTCACATGGGTTTACATGAGGCATTGTGTGGTATGGTGTCTTTTTGTTATTGGTTGATTTGATAATGACGAGGCTAGGTTATTGGGTAAAGATTTGGTAAGATGCGTTCAATAAGGTTAATATGATTCGGGAATGACTTCAAACAACTCAGAGTAGACAAAAGAATTATGTTGACAAGAAGGTCCGCGATATAGTATTCGTGGAAGGTGAGAAGTGTTACAACCCAAATTCGCATACCATAGATCACGTCGTAAGTTAGTCGACGTAAATCCAAGAAGAGATTATCTTTGAGATGATACGAAGTTAATCCTATTGGTCTTAAACGATACAAGGGTGTATAAGAGTGGTTAACAAATATTAGAAGTTAAACGAATCAAGGATGTTGTAACCCGTATTTTCGGGTAACACTAGAGGTGATTAATTGTCCCAAGAGGTCTTGTTTTAATGTATTTGAATCATATAATATCCGCATCATAAGTCTTGAATTCAAGCGAGTTATGAAACAAAAGTCGATAAAAGTTGTCGCAACTTAGGTTTATAATTTTACTTAAACTTTAGGTCAAATGCTACTGCATTTTTCTCCCAATGTGCTTGGAATTATGGGGTGATCTACCTATCAAATTGAAGATCTATGAGTCTAGTTTCCAACGCATTAAACCATTCGTCGATACGATCTCGGAATAGAGAGATATTCGCATTTTCGCGAGAGTGCGCCAAGCTGCTCTCTATGGGGCCCACAAAGGCGGTTTAAGACATTTGGACATATATAAGATACCTCAACCCCGTTTTAAGTCATTATTTTTCAGTATATTCAGACCTTATAACCCTAAAATCAGTCTCTCAAGGTTCTCTCATGATCCAAGAACCAAACAAAGGGCAAACAACACAAATCAAATGTCAGGAATCTCGTGGCGCTAGTAAGTTTCTTGTTCTTCTTGTTGTTGCTGATTTTTGTGTTGTTCCAGCTCGTGTGGGAGGTTGTTTTAAGTGTTTTATGTCCTGTAAATACACCTTCAAGTTTTTAATATCAACCCTAGGTGATTTCAAGTCTTCTAAAGTAATTCTAGTGCCGAAAAACCCGAATTAATTGCTAGTTTTGCTTCCTTGTTCTTGTGGCAGAATTGAAGGGATATTTCGTGGAAAATTAAGGTCAAATTGGAGTTGTTCTTTCTGTTTAAAGGTAAGGAACCTCTTACTCTATATATATATTTAAGATTATCCAAGTTGCAGCTAAGTCGTTGAAGCTAGAACTTGTGAAATATATATCGAAAGGCTTGGTAGTAATGTTGTTGGTTGGTGGACTATTTTGGAGGCTCAATATGATTATTAATGATGTTGTTTGGGCTTTTTGGTGATTGTATTGACTTGTGGGAAGTCATATAAATAGGGGAGGTGCTGTCCGTTTTATCGTAAAATAGGTTGTGGTCGATACATAATAGTTACGACGCTTAAACGATAATGATAGTGTCATTTTTCTTATTGTAGACTAAGGAGTCGTGAAATTTGCATAGCTTGAGGTTGGGCAGTATATACAAGGTATGTGAGGCTATCCCCTTCATTCTTTTGCACGACTCTGATTGTACATAATGTAATGAACGAGCTCCCAAAGATACTCTACTCTTAGAAGATAGCAGTACTTACATTGCTACCCTTCTTATGAAACGATTGATATTGATGTTACTTCTCTTATTCTTATATTATCAATGTTGTTGGTAGTTCCTTATTCTTATAAGATTCTTGATGAAGAGTTAATCCTAATAACATGTACGAAGGATACTGACCTTACGTCACTCCGAAAGGTTCAAAATGTGATTCCAATGAGTCCAGTATGCATCATATATATGTATCTATTTTACTCTACTGAGCCGCGCTATAGTTGGCCGGGTATGGCACCTATTGTGCAACCACTGATCAGTTGGGGTTTTACCTAGCTCCACGTGGCCGGGTACGATTCTACCGAGCCCTATGATGGCCGGGTACGTTTTACCGAGCCTATTACGGCCGGGTACGATATGATGATGGTGATGGCCACAAAGGCGTATGTTTTAAAAGTTTATGTATATATATGTATGCATCATGTATTTCATGTCAGTAGCCCTCAGAGGTACCCAGATGTCACAGGTTGTATATTCTCTATCCCTGTTTATATTACTGTTCTCACTTATGCTTTCCTGCCTTACATACTCAGTACTTTATTCGTACTGACGTCCTTTTTATTTGTGGATGCTGCATGTCATGCTGCAGGTCCTGATAGACGAGTAGACGCAGCTCCCCCATCACAGTAGGCTATCCAGTTCAGCGGTTATTGGCGAGATCCCTTCTCCGGACTTGCCGTGGTCTTGGTATGCATTTTTGTTATAGACATTTTGGGTATGTCGGGGCCCTGTTCCGGCAATGTTGTAGCATTTATGTTCTTTTAGAGGCTCATAGACAGGTGTCGACTTATGTATGGTTCAGAATGCCTTGTCGGCTGATTTTTGTTGTATAGTCTTTCATGACATCATGGTAGCTCGTACCTTATATATAGTTTCTTGACAGTCTTGTCGTCCCATGTTATGTATGTTCATGACATTATCTTTCATTGTTGGATGTTCATGATCCATGTCTACTATTTATATTGATCTTGTTGGCCCTTAAAGATAATAAGGAAGGTTAGATAAAATGTACGTTGGTGCTCGGCAAGTATGGCCCGGGTGCTAGTCATGACCCTCCAGTTGGGTCGTTACAAACTTGGTATAAGAGCAAGTCTATCCTAGGGGATGTCTATGAGCCGTGTCTAGTAGAGTTTTGATTATGGATGTGTAGCGCGCCACATTTATAATCAGGAGGCTACGTGACATCTAGGGTTGTTACCTTCTTCCTGAATCTAGATCGTGCGTAGAGTTGAGTAGTAAGTGTTCATATCTAATATTCACCTTGTTTTCTTTCAGCAATGCCTTCGACTAGGAAGCAAGCAATTAGTAAACGGCTTGATACAGCTGTGGGAGAGGGTAACATTCAGGTGCCTCCAGCCAGAGTAGGCCAAAGTGAGGCTCAGAGTGAGATGCCGTCTCATACCTCTCTGTCTCCTCCCGAGGATATTAGGAGGCACCCAGTACATCCAGTTCCTCCGTCTGGCACTACAGACCACGATATGCGCAGTGCGGTGCAATTGTTGACTAGCTTGGTAGCTGCTCAGGCTCAGAGGCAGAATACTGGTGCTGCTGATAAACCGGTTAGTGCGAGAGTTCGTGATTTTATTAATCTAGACCCTCCAGTGTTTACCGGATCAGACCCCAAGGAGGACCCACAAATATTTATTGATCAGATTCATCGTACATTGCGGGTTATGCATGCTAGTGATACGGAGGCAGTAGAGTTGGCTTCTTATCGGTTACAGGATTTAGCGGTTTTCTGGTATGATAGTTGGGAGAGATCTAGGGGTCCGAACGCTCCTCCAGCCATGTGGAAGGAATTTTCTAAGGCCTTTCTTCATCACTACTTTCCAGTTGAGATACGACGAGCTAGAGCTGATAAGTTCTTGAACCTTCGACAGGGTAATATGAGTGTACGAGAGTATAGTATACAGTTTGATTCTTTAGCAAGGTATGCTCCCCATATGGGGTCCGAGATGAGTGATAGGGTGCATCTGTTCGTGAACGGGTTGGGACCACATCTGATAAATGAGTGCACAACAGCCTCCTTGGTAGAGGGCATGGATATTTCCCGTATTCAGGCTTATGCCCAGACCCTAGAGGATCGTAAGCGCCAGCAAAGGGCAGATAGGGAGCAGTATAGGGGCCAGCATAAGAGGGCGAGATTTGTAGGGTATTCTGATGAGTTCAGAGGGAGTATCAGGCCCCAATCTTCGAGGAGTTCGGCGCCACCTGTAGCTAGTGCTCCTCCAAAGTTTCAGAGGCCTCGGTATGATCGATTTACCTATTCTGGTTCAGGTCAGAGTTTGAGGGCATCAGGCTCACAATTTCATAGAGATACTAGTCAGACGAGACCCCCAACACCTCATTGTGATCAGTGCGGCAAGGCCTACTTTGGACTGTGCCGTTGAGGTTCCGATGCGTGCTATTCTTGCGGACAGCGTGGCCATATGATGCGGGATTGTCCTAACAGAGGAGGTGGTGGTATGGCTCAACCGACTGGATCTGTGTCTGGTTCTTCCTCATCAGTTCGACCTCCAGCACAAGGTTTTCAACAGTCGACAGGTCGTGGTAGAGGTAGAGGTTCAGTGCCGAGTTTGAGTGGTGCTCAAAATCGAACCTATGCTCTAATAGGTCGACAAGATCTCGAGTCATCTCCGGATGTTGTTACAGGTATATTGTCTGTGTTTTCTTATGATGTATATGCGCTAATTGATCCAGGATCTACCTTATCATATGTTACACCCTTTGTGGCTAATAAGTTTGGCATTGAACCTGAATTGATAAGTAAACCACTTGCGGTATCCACTCCGATAGGAGATTCTGTGATTGCTAGAAGGGTATATAAAGGTTGCACTGTGATGATTTGTAGTCGTCAAACCTCGGCAAATTTATTTGAGTTAGAAATGGTTGATTTCGATATGATAATGGGAATGGACTGGTTGGCCTCATGCTATGCAAATGTTGACTGTCGTACGAAGATGGTTAGGTTTCAGTTTCCAGGTGAACCCGCCATTGAATGGAAGGGGAACATTGCTACGCCGAAAGGTAGGTTTATTTCCTATCTTAAGGCAAGGAAGATGATCTCAAAAGGTTACATTTATCATCTTGTTCGCGTTAGGGATGCGGAGGCGAAGCCGCCTACTCTACAATTAATCCCCGTGGTCAATGAATTTCCAGATGTTTTCCCAGGCCTTCCTCCTGAAAGGGAGATTGAGTTTATCATTGATGCATTGCCTGACACTCAACCGATCTCTATCCCTCCATATAGGATGGCCCCGGCAGAGTTGTGAGAGTTGAAAGCACAGTTGAAGGACTTGCTGGATAAGGGTTTCATTAGGCCTAGCACTTTACCTTGGGGTGCGCCAGTCTTGTTCGTGCGGAAGAAAGATGGGTCGTTAAGGATGTGTATCGATTATCGACAGTTGAATAAGTTTACAATAAAGAACAAGTATCCACTTCCAAGAATTGATGACCTGTTTGACCAACTCCAGGGTGCCAAGTATTTCTCCAAGATTGACTTGCGTTCAGGGTATCATCAGGTGAGGGTTAAGGAGAAGGATATTCCAAAGACGACCTTCCGGACAAGATATGGGCATTTTGAGTTCTTGGTGATGTCGTTCGGGCTAACAAATGCCCCAGCAGCTTTTATGGATCTCGTAAATAGTGTATTCAGGCCCTATCTTGATGTGTTCGTGATCGTATTCATTGATGACATTCTGGTGTATTCTCGTTGGGAGGCGGAACATACGGGCCACTTGCGGATAGTATTACAGACCCTTCAGGATCATAAGTTATATGCTAAGCTCTCTAAATGTGAATTCTGGCTGAACTCAGTAGCATTCCTTGGCCATGTGATATCTGATGAGGGTATTAGTGTCGACACTCAGAAGATCGATGCAGTGAAGAATTGGCCGAGACCGACAACACCGTCAGAAGTCCGCAGCTTCCTGGGGCTAGCAGGATATTATAGGCGGTTTGTAGAAGGGTTTTCCTCTATATCAGCACCATTGACTAAGTTAACACAGAAAGCTACCAAGTTCCAGTGGTCTGATGCTTGTGAACATAGTTTTCAGGAGCTAAAGAATCGATTGACATCCGCGCCAGTGCTCACTCTCCCAGAAGGAACAGAAGGTTATGTGGTATATTGTGATGCCTCAGGTATAGGTTTGGGGTGCGTATTGATGCAACGTGGGAAGGTGATTGCTTATGCATCAAGACAATTGAAGAAGCATGAAAAGAATTACCCGACTCATGATTTGGAATTGGCTGCAGTAATATATGCTTTGAAGATATGAAGGCACTACTTATACGGCGTCCATGTTGACATCTACACAGATCACAAGAGTTTACAATACATATTCAAGCAGAAGGAGTTGAATTTGAGGCAGCGTAGGTGGCTTGAATTACTGAAAGACTATGACGTCGAGATATTGTACCATCCCGGTAAAGCCAATGTTGTGGCAGACGCTCTCAGTCGTAAGTCAATGGGAAGCTTAATACATATTGAGGCAGGTAGACAAGGGTTGACCAAAGAGCTTCACCAGCTGGCCAATATGAGAATCAGATTGTTGGACTCTGATGACGGAGGTGTTACTGTACAGAATACTGCAGAATCATCTTTGGTAGCCGAGGTAAAAGCACGGCAATATGAAGATCCTACCTTAGTAAGATTGAGAGAGGGAATTCAGCAGTGTAAGATTATAGCTTTCAAGATCGGAGGAGATGGGACACTGAGATACCAGGGCCGATTATGTGTACCTAGTGTGGCAGGGTTGCAAGAGAAGATTATGATTGAGATTCACCAGTCCCGATATTCTATCCATCCTGGCTCGACAAAGATGTATCATGACGTTAAGGAGCAGTATTGGTGGGATAACATGAAGAAGTCTATTGCAGAATTTGTAGCCCAGTGTCCTAATTGTCAACAAGTAAAGATCGAGCATCAGAAACCTAGTGGATTGATTCAGAATATAGAGATTCCGACCTGGAAATGGGAGGTGATTAATATGGACTTCATTATTGGATTACCTCGCTCTTATCATAAGTTTGACTCCATCTGGGTGATAGTTGATCGACTTACAAAATCTGCCCATTTTCTGCCAGTTAAGACAACTTACACGGCTGAAGATTATGCGAAGTTGTATATCAAGGAGATTGTTAGGCTTCATGGTGTGCCGGTATCTATTATATCAGACCGAGGAGCTCAATTTACGGCTAACTTTTGGAGGTCTTTTCAGAAGGGTTTAGGCACACAAGTAAATCTCAGCACTGCATTCCATCCGCAGACTGACGGACAGGCTGAACGTACCATCCAGAGGCTTGAAGATATGCTACGAGCATGTGTTCTAGATTTCAAGGGGAATTGGGATGACCATCTGGCACTTATAGAATTTGCCTACAATAATAGCTACCATTCCAGTATTAAAATGGCCCTGTATGAGGCACTGTACGGGAGGAGATGTAGATCACCAGTTGGATGGTTCGAAGTCGGTGAGACAGAATTATATGGGCCAGATTTGATTCACCAAGCCATTGAGAAGGTGAAAGTGATACAAGAGCGACTGAGGACGGCACAAAGCAGGCAAAAGTCTTATTCCGACGTCCGACGTCGTGATCTGGAATTTGAGGTTGGTGATTGGGTTTTCCTGAAGATCTCGCCGATGAAGGGTGTTATGCGTTTTGGGAAGAAGGGTAAGTTGAGTCCGCGGTATATTGGGCCGTACAAAATTCTTCGACGAATTGGACAGGTTGCTTACGAGTTAGAATTGCTATCTGAATTGGAATTTGTCCACCCGGTATTCCATGTATCTATGTTGAGGAAATGTATTGGAGACCCTTCTCGGGTCGTCCCTATCAAAGATGTACAAGTTACAAAGGATCTATCATATGATGAAGTGCCAGTAGCTATATTAGATCGACAAGTCCGCAAGCGGAGAACAAAGGATGTAGCTTCCGTGAAAGTATTATGGAGGAACAAGAATATAGAAGAAATGACATGGGAAGCAGAAGAGGAGATGAAGTCTAAATACCCTTACCTATTCCAGAGTGAAGATAACGAGGATGCCGGGGGAAAGAAGGACGCATTATAAGGTGAAACGGCTCTATGAGGTAAGCAATAGCTTGTGAATACTCTTTTTTTAATACAAAATGGTGATATGCAGATAATGTACATATCCATAATGCTTTGTATAGTCTTGTAAGGCCATAGGTTGGGTTTAACTGCTTGCAAGTTTGGCTAGTGTCCATTTTATGGGGGAAACTCAGCTGGAAATCTCCGTCGGAATCCACGATGAATTAGACACCCCATAAACCCTTACATTCGAGGACGAATGTTCCTAAGGGGGAGAGGGTGTTACAACCCAAATTCGCATACCATAGATCACGTCGTAAGTTAGTCGACGTAAATCCAAGAAGAGATTATCTTTGAGATGATAAGAAGTTAATCCTATTGGTCTTAAACGATACAAGGGTGTATAAGAGTGGTTAACAAATATTAGAAGTTAAACGAATCAAGGATGTTGTAACCCGTATTTTCGGGTAACACTAGAGGTGATTAATTGTCCCAAGAGGTCTTGTTTTAATGTATTTGAATCATATAATATCCGCATCATAAGTCTTGAAGTCAAGCGAGTTATGAAACAAAAGTCGATAAAAGTTGTCGCAACTTAGGTTTATAATTTTACTTAAACTTTAGGTCAAATACTACTGCATTTTTCTCCCAATGTTCTTGGAATTATGGGGTGATCTACCTATAAAATGGAAGATCTATGAGTCTAGTTTCCAACGCATTAAACCGTTTGTCGATACGATCTCGGAATAGAGAGATATTCGCGTTTTCGCGAGAGTGCGCCAAGCTGCTCTCTATGGGGCCCACAAAGGCGGTTTAAGACATATGGACATATATAAGATACCTCAACCCCGTTTTAAGTCATTATTTTTCAGTATATTCAGACCTTATAACCCTAAAATCAGTCTCTCAAGGTTCTCTCATGATCCAAGAACCAAACAAAGGGCAAACAACACAAATCAAATGTCAGGAATCCCGTGGCGCTAGTAAGTTTCTTGTTCTTCTTGTTGTTGCTGATTTTTGTGTTGTTCCAGCTCGTGTGGGAGGTTGTTTTAAGTGTTTTATGTCATGTAAATACACCTTCAAGTTTTTAATATCAACCCTAGGTGATTTCAAGTCTTCTAAAGTAATTCTAGTGCCGAAAAACCCGAATTAATTGCTAGTTTTGCTTCCTTGTTCTTGTGGCAGAATTGAAGGGATATTTCGTGGAAAATTAAGTTCAAATTGGAGTTATTCTTTCTGTTTAAAGGTAAGGAACCTCTTACTCTATATATATTTAAGATTATCCAAGTTGCAGCTAAGTCGTTGTAGCTAGAACTTGTGAAATATATATCGAAAGGCTTGGTAGTAATGTTGTTGGTTGGTGGACTGTTTTGGAGGCTCAATATGATTATTAATGATGTTGTTTGGGCTGTTTGGTGATTGTATTGACTTGTGGGAAGTCATATAAATAGGGGAGGTGCTGTCCGTTTTATCGTAAAATAGGTTGTGGTCGATACATAATAGTTACGACGCTTAAACGATAATGATAGTGTCATTTGTCTTATTGTAGACTAAGGAGTCGTGACATTTGCATAGCTTGAGGTTGGGCAGTATATACAAGGTATGTGAGGCTATCCCCTTCATTCTTTTGCATGACTCCGATTGTACATAATGTAATGAACGAGCTCCCAAAGATACTCTACTCTTAGAAGCTAGCAGTACTTACATTGCTGCCCTTCTTATGAAACGATTGATATTGATGTTACTTCTCTTATTCTTATATTATCAATGTATTTCATGTCAGTAGCCCTCAGAGGTACCCAGATGTCACAGGTTGTATATTCTCTATCCCTGTTTACATTACTGTTCTCACTTATGCTTTCCTGCCTTACATACTCAGTACTTTATTCGTACTGACGTCCTTTTTATTTGTGGACGCTGCATGTCGTGCTGCAGGTCCTGATAGACGGGTAGATGCAGCTCCCCCATCACAGTAGGCTATCCGGTTCAGCGGTTATTGGCGAGATCCCTTCTCCGGACTTGCCGTGGTCTTGGTATGCATTTTTGTTATAGACATTATGGGTATGTCGGGGCCCTGTTCCGGCAATGTTGTAGCATTTATGTTCTTTTAGAGGCTCATAGACAGGTGTCGACTTATGTATGGTTCAGAATGCCTTGTCGGCTGATTTTTGTTGTATAGTCTTTCATGACATCATGGTAGCTCGTACCTTATATATAGTTTCTTGACAGTCTTGTCGTCCCATGTTATGTATGTTCATGACATTATCTTTCATCGTTAGATGTTCATGATCCATGTCTACTATTTATATTGATCTTGTTGGCCCTTAAAGATAATAAGGAAGGTTAGATAAAATGTACGTTGGTGCTCGGCAAGTATGGCCCGGGTGCTAGTCATGACCCTCCAGTTGGGTCGTGACAAGAAGGTACTTCTGAAATTATCACACATGAAAGGTATGATGACGTTTGTGTAAAAAGGCAAGTTAGGTTTGAGGTTCATTGGGCCATTTGAGGTGTTGGAGAGAGTTGGTGAGATGGCTTATTGGCTTGCTTTGCCTCCTAGCATATCCGGGGTACATTCGGTATTTCATGATTGTATGCTTCAGCAGTATCATGAAGATACGTCACATGTTTTTGACTTTGGCACAGTGCATTTAGATAAGGAATTTGCCTTTGTAGAAGAGCTGGTAGTTATTTTGACAGACAGATTCAGAAGCTAAGGTCTATAAAAATTGCTTTGGTGAAAGTGCTTTGGGAAGTTCAACCAAGCATGAAGGCTACTGATGGTAGGCTATAATTGTATGTTTTAGTTGCTTGTCGCACTTTAATTTAATGCACTTTAATTAAGTTTGAGCCTTAATCTCTAGTAGTTTGGACTAATTATATGTTTAATGCCTTGTAGGAATGATTCCGAGCTATGTAGATGTTATGGGATGAATTCAAGCTATTTTTAAACTTTGAAGTCTGAGTAAAAGCCTAAGAATTAAGTTGGAATTGAGATCGGGGATCAACGGACACTAGTGTATTCTGAAAGAGAAACGAAGAATCGAGCCAGACATCACCCAGGTGCGCGACCGCGCACTGGGCGCGCATGCGAGGCAGAATACTATGCAAAGTGCACGGCCTAATGCGCGAGCACCATCCCAGGTGCGCGGCCACGCACGTCCTGTCCAGGAAAATTCCTACTTTGTGAAGGAGAAGGTGTGTTTATTTGGGCCCGACCCTACTTGGTATATATACATGAAAAAATGGTATTTTGAGGACTTTTGACACATCTAAGACATAGGGGGAGAAGTAAGAGCACAAGAATTTCATGATTCAATCCTCACTCATGACAAGCGTTTGGATCATTTATGCTTTCCTATAACTTAAACTTATTTGTGATGATTACTCCATATCTATGGAGGTTGTCTTTAGGGATTGATGGATTTGGTGTATTGAGAATTGTTTGTGGATATTAACTTTAGTTTTTATGTATTGCATCATTTTGGGTGTTTTAATTGTTACATCTATTTTCACATGTTCATGTAATCGAAAGAGGCATAATTTGTGATGTTTTTGAATTATCTTGTCGGTTAAATTCCTTGATTGTTCTTAGTAATCGAAAGAGGCTAGTTGAATTATTGTTTAGACCTAGTTAGGAGGATAATCGAAAGAGGTTCTCCTAAAGACCAATCCACTACGAATTCTTGCATATCTTCACCGAGAATAAATTTGTTCATATTATGAGGTTGAGACTTAATCGAGAGACGAGATTCTACTGAACGTTTGAACTAATAATTGAGTGAATTCGAGAGACTCACTTGAACCTTGGAGTGAATTAGCTAGAGTTAAATCCCATACAAATATCTTACACCTATCTAATCAACCCCTATTTTCTCCCATTGATATCTTCCTTACTCATTGGTGCGATTGTCATTAGTCAATAGATTAAACTCTTAGTTAAATTTTAGTATTAATCAAACAAATCTCAATTATTGATCATCTTGGATAGCAACCAAACTATAAACTACAAAAATACTGTTTAACTCAAATCCCTGTGGATACAATTTTATATTATACTATATTCGACTAGCGAGCATATTTAAGTGTGTGTTTTTCGCTCGTCAATTTTTGCGTCGTTGCCGGGGATTGGCAATCAATAGTGTTGGAAATAGTTTGTAGTGCAAATTCAGGAATTTTTCTTTTTATTTTATTTTTCTCTTTTTACGTTTTGTGTTCCTTGATTGTGCGCAGGCTACAGGTTAGATTGGTGCATGACTCGATCTTCTGTGAAGGAAGTGCTACTAGAGGAACAAGAAATCGAGAAACAACTGCGAGAGTTGAGGAGGGAAAGAGATCTCCCCGAGAATACTGAGAAGGTTGGGCAATCCTCAACCAAAGAAATTATTGCAGGAGGTGATGATAATGTTGATTTGGTTGCAAGAGAGGCAGCCCGGCAAAGAGAGCATTGAGGTGTTGGTGGGATATGTTTTGCAGAAGGGCCAATTATGTGGTCAGATTCACGACCGCAAATCCATTATGCGGGCCACATACCCGTCATAGAGTTGTGCAGAAAAATGGTTGAATTTTGAGGGTTGTTTTGCAGTCCATTGTATGATCGCATACCTATTTTGCGGTCTGCACTTCTATCATAGAGTTAGCATGAGGAATTTTTTTGGGCGATTCTGCGGTCCACTCTGCGGCCGCATAAGTGGTCTGCGGAACGCAGACCTATCGCAGACCGGTCCAGACCAGCCCAGTTCTTGGCATCGGTTTTGCGGCTCATTTTGCGTACCGCATATCTGTTATGCGGTCCATTTTGTGACTGCAGACCTGAGTTTGGAGGGTCCATTTTCCTATTTTTATAACCCGATCCCATTTTGATAAATAGCATTAGGCGCTTATTTTGAAGCAAATGTCTAATGATTTTAGAGAGAGGTAAGAGTATTATAGGGATAGAAGGAAGAAACATAGCATTCTAAAAACCCATTCTTGCACCAATCTTCTATAATCAAGGAAGCCAATTACTAGATTATTATCTATACGGGTAATTCCTACTCCCAAGCTTTTATGCAAGAAGTTATGAGTTCAAGTATATTGAGGGGGTTGGAAATAGTCCATACATGTGACAATAGGTTGTAGTATGTGGGATTAATGAACCATTTTGATTAGTTTCTTGTTGAAATTGGTTTAGGGAGGAGGGGATTACCATTGTAGAGCTTTATAGTCTATTTTTCATACTAGGGGTTTGACAAAATTCCTAAGAGAGTTACACCATGAGAATCCTTCTAATTATTTTCTGACTTTCGCTATCTTCCAATAGATTGTTATTGCTAGAAGTGTTGGGACATTGTAATAACTTAAGGAAAGCTCAAACAAGGTATGTTGGCTAAACTACTCTCTTAGAATTGAATTCCATGATGTTGCCGTAAGTTTCATGTATGGTTAGCTCAAGTTCCTTATTCCTATATTCCGAGTTGTTCCCAATAAATTCGATTGCCCCGAATAAGCAAAGTTTTGAGAATTATATATTCAAAATGTGTTCCGAATGTTCCTATCACATTACATTATCCTTCGGGAATGCTCAAGAATGATATGTGTATTAAAATGTTATGGCTTGAGTCGTATTTCAAATGAAAGTCCATTATGCTTAACTTGGAAAGAATACTTCATGTGTCTAAAACTCCTATTGCTCATATGTGTACCTAAAGTATTGATTTGCAATGCCATGTTGTTGATAATCTATAAGGATGTTTGAAAGTTAAAGATTTGCTATTGTGACTTAAGTATGTTATACTCCTTTTTGGGAAGAAAACCTTGTATGATATCAACGTGATCAAACACTTATATCTCATATGATGAAACCTTATGAACTCACCCTTGCTATGGCCAAAGGTGCCAAACGGTTGATTGGAAGAGAACTCTTTGTACAAACTATTATCGTTTTGGGAATCTAAATTAAGGTATTGACATTACATCTCCACCCGCATACATTGCTGATATCAATAAGATCAAACACTTATTTCTTATATGACGAAACCTTATGAACTCACCCTTGTTAAGGCTAAAGGTGCCAAATGATTGATTGGAAGAGAACTCTTTGTACAAACTATTATCGTTTTGGGAATCTAAATTGTGGTATTGTGATTACACTTCCACCCGCATACATTGGGGTGAGGTGGAAGGGTCTCTTTGTTTAGAATTGTGGTATTGTGATTACACCTCCACCCGCACACATTGGGGTGAGGCGGCAGGGCCACTTTATGTAGAATTGTAGTATTGTGATTGAAGCTCCACCCACATACATTGGGGTGAGGCGGCAGGGCCGCTTTGTGTAGAGTTGTGGTATTGTGATTACACCTCCACCCGCATACATTGGGGTGAGGCAGCATGGCTGGTTTGTGTAAAGGTGGTTACAAAGGATCCCCGACTTACAATTTATAAATGTTCTTAGAAGCTCTTAATAAATTTGCTTTGACATTAACGGCTATCTAAGCCCATTTATTGTTACCATGATTCATCATATTCATGTTGTATTTCCATGTCCATGAATAGGCATTTTGGTTTTCATACTAGTACTATTCGACATGTACTAACGTCCCTTTTGTCGGAGGCGCTGCATCTTTAATGGATGCAGGTGGTTCCACAGCGAGAGGATTTGACTAGTGACAGCGGCACCCTCTCTTCCCAGCTGACTTGGTGAGCCCCACTTCATTTCGGGGTCGTACATCTTTTGTTCTGTGTGTATTATGCTTTAAGGTATAGATGGAGACCTCATTGTCGGCACTCTCATTATACTCTTTTGTATCTATTAGAGGCTCCGTAGACATAGTGTAGGTTGTATATTGGTTTTGGGAAAGTCAAGCAAGTAATGTCGTATGTGTATTACATGTTCCACTTTAAACTATGAAAGTGTTTGTATTTCGAGTCTTTAAAAAAAAAATAGAGTAACTACTGGTAATGGAGTTGGGGTTGTTTATTAAATCCTCTCAGTGTTTAAATTAATAGAATTTATCTCCTCTTTATTCACGGGTGAGTTTGGGTAGAAGAAAATCTATTAGGCTTGCTCGGCCGGGTTATCTCGGTTGAGCGTCGGTTGCGCTCCCCGAGGTCGGGGCGTGACAAACTTTGTATCAGAGCCTAAGGTTTTAAAGTGTCCTAGGATATCTCGGAGTCATGTCTAGTAGAGTCCTTCTTATCGGTGTGCTGTCGACCACATCTATAATAAGGAGGCTACTTGGATGTGGATTTGACATGTGATGTGGAGCCGGTGGCCATTTTGGATCAGTAGGTTCGAAGGTTGAGGTCAAAGAACATAACTTTAGTGAAGGTGCAGTAGATACACCAGCCAGTCGAGGAGGCTACTTGGGAGACCGAGTGGGATATGCAGAGCAAATATCCTTATCTTTTTTAGACTCCATGTATGATTCTAGACCCGTTCGAGGAAGAACATTTGTTTAAGAGGGGAGAATGTAACGACCCGGCCGGTTGTTTAGAATATTTCAACCCTGTTTCCCCTATTTAATTCTTTACATATGTGTATTTTTGGTTATGTGACTTGCCGGGGTGGTTGGTTTAGTTCCAGGGATGTTTTCGAATGAGTTGGGACACTTAGTCCTAAGATTTGAAGTCTAAGTTGAAAGAGTTAACCGGATGTTGACTTTTGGGTAAATGGCTCCGTAATGGAGTTTTGATTGTTCCGATAGCTCTGAATGGAGAGTTTAGACTTAGGAGTGTGCCCGAATATTGATTTGGAAGTCGTAGATGATTTTGTCTTGAATTGGTGAAAGTTAGATAAGTTGAAGTTGGGAGAGTTGAGAGGTTTGAACGAAAGTTAACTTTGTGGATACAAGGCTCGGATTTTGGTTTTGGAAGTTGGAATAGGTCTGTTGTGTAATTTATTACTTGTGTGCAAATTTTGAGGTCAATTGGTATGCTTTGGCATTTGTTTATAAAGTTGAAAGTTCATAAGTTCATTAGGCATGAATCGATGTGCGATTCATGGTTTTAGTGTTGTTTGATGTGATTTGAGGCTTCGAGCGAGTTCATATGATGTTTTAGTACTTGTTAGTATGTTTGGTTGAGGTACCGGGGGCCTCGGGTGGATTTTGGATGGTTAACAGATTGAAATTGGACTTAGAGGAGATGTTGAGTGTTGTTGGTCTGGTGCGATCGCACCTGTGGAGGATTGGTCGCAGGTGCGCGACCGCAGAAGCGAGCCTAGGGGCGTAGGCACAGTTTTGTGGAAGTTGGGCAGTGGTCACAGGTGCAAGGATGTTTTATGCATATGCGAGCCCGCAGATGTGACGCGTCTCTGCAGATGTGGAGTTTGGTAGATGTGGCTGACAATGGCAGGAGCGGAGAGGAATTCGCAGGCGCGGATGTGCAGAAGTGAAGGGTGGACCATAGAAGCAGCCTCGCTGGCATGATGGTTGGGCCGCAGGTGCGGCTGGTCGGGTCCTTAAATGTAATCCGAAGAAGCGCACCTTTTTCCTAGAAGCAGAGCCGTAGGTGCGGCTGGGGAGTCCGCAGGTGCGAAGGTGCCTGGGCAGGAGATAAAATCGAGGGTTTTGAGGTTTTTCTCATTTTTGGACTTTGTAAGTTCGATTGGAGGCGAGTTTTGAGAGGTGTTCCACTAGATTTCAAGAGGTAAGCAACTTTTGGTCATTTTTATCTATTAATATTGAATACCCATTGAATATCCCATCTAGATTATGTGTTTTTAAGGTGGAATTTGGGGAATTTGGGGATCTGAGTGACGATTTGATGTCAGAATTGGGTAATTTAGGTATGGTTGGACTCGATGTTGAACGGGTGTTCGGATTTTGTTAATTTTGTTAGATTCCGAGACGTGGGCCCGGGGTTGACTTTTTGAGTTTTGTTAAAGTACAAAGCTTTATCATATGGAATTGCTTCCTATAGCTTGTGTTGGTTGTATTAAGTTGTTTGTGGCTAGATTCGAGTCGTTCGGAGGTCGATTCGTGAGGCAAGGGCTTGTTGTAGTAGGAGTTTGCAGTGTTTGAGGTAAGTAACACTTCTAAACTTGGTTCTGAGGGTATGAATCCCTAAAATACGTGTTATGTGGTTGGTGTTGAGGTGACGCACATGCTAGGTGACGGGCGTGTAGGCATGCACCGTAGGTAATTGTGACTCAGTTGATTCTGGTGTACTATGTTGTTATCAAACCTTGTTGCTATTCATGAAACTCCTACTTGTTAGAGTAATTGAGCTACAATCCATGTTAGAAATCATGCTTAGACTATATAATTGTTCTGTTGGGACCCGCGGAGGTCACTTATGCAGTTGAATTATTTGCTTAAATTGCAATTATGTACTCAGTCACATCTATCATTTGCATATCATATCTCAGTCTATGTTGCCATTTATTGTTACATCATATTATCATTGTTTGGGCTGATTGACATGAGATTCTTGAACCCGAGAGACTGGAGAGATTGATGATTGAGTGAGATCGAGGGCATGATTATGAGTGATATTTATAGGTTCAGGCTACACGACGCATCAAGCTTTATTGATTTATGCCATGATTGGCTTATATTAGAGCTTGGGCAGGATCTGTCCCCCCCTGAATCTGACATACTAGCAGTGAGCGCAGGTACCTACTGACTGCGAGTGTCGAGTGATTGAGAGTGCTAAGTGATTGAGAGAGCTGAGTGACTGGGAGTATTAAGTGATTGAGCGTGCTAAGTAAGGATGAATACTCTGAGAGTATGAGTATATGGCTTTATCACTATTTTGCATTATAGTTGACATGCATATTTGACATGTAGCTATCGAGAGGTAGCATACCTCATATTAGTCATACTTGGCATATTTTATCCGCATTGAGCTCAAATTGTTAATTACTTGAAAGCATTCCTACATTTATTAACTGTGTACAAACTGATTATAAGATTTCTCTTTGAGTTATTACTGTTATTATCTGCATTTGGACTGTACCTATATGAGCTCGTCTCTGCTTTCAGCCCAAGGTTAGTCCTGTTACTTAAAGAGTACTATGGGTCGGTTGTACTTATACAACAGTCTGTACTTCGTGTGCAGATCCTGGTATATCTGGGCACGGCGGTTGCTAGATTTGGAGATTCATCTTTTTGGAAACTATTGAGGTAGCTGCCTTGGAGTCCGCAGACCTCGACTCTCCTTCTTTTCAGTTTATTAGCATTGTTCTATCTTTCTAGACAGTTGTTGTCACGACCTAATTTCCCATTATAGGTCATGATGGCACCCAACGTCGTCATTAGGCAAGCCAATGGTGAACTATCAATTCAGTTATTCATTTTATTATTTTTAAAATCGTGAATCTTGTTAAGTAGAGACATAAATGTGTAAAACTCGTATATAAATACAATTTAAATAATATATAAGTAAAGTGTATCGAGGTTAAGCAAACCATAAACAAATTCTAGAACATCCTCAATACCTAGTGTCACAAGTGCATGAGCATTTACTTAGGAGTACAGTAATAATACAATATTTGTCTGAAATGTAAATAAGACAGGATAAAGTTAATAGTATGATGGAGACTCTGTGGGCTGTGATTCGTAGCCTGGAATGCATCTCACCATAATATATCCTCAGCAACTGCGCCTACGCGCCAAGATGACCTCCAATTGAACATGTTCGATCCTGCACATTTAGTGCAGAAGTGTAGCATGGAAACGTAAATCAACGCGTAACCAGTAAGTATCTAGCCTAACTCCGGAGAAGTAGTGACGAGGGGTCGACATCGACACTTACTAGACGTCCAATAAAGCATTATGATAAATCATAAACATATATGAAGTACAACAATAATAATGAGGTAAAATTGTAGCTAACATAATCCTCCAACATTTCCCTTGGCAATATAAATCTCTCAAAGATCATATGTTATCTCAATAAACCAGAAATATCAAATGTAATCTCAAATGGGTAAGGAATACGACATAAATGCCAGGTATCAATAAAAAGAAAATCTCACAAATATTCGGACTCCTAGTGGTATTACGCACGATTATGCCGAGGTCGTACGGCCTGATCTAGAATGGTGTGTACATTGCCGAGTGTCGACTGGCGTGAACCAGAGATGGATCTCAATATACTGCCGAGGCATTTAGCTGCTCCACAAGAAAGGAAGGAACGTATCGAATTACGAGTCACGTGCTTACAATACATGTACATGAGCATAAAGTGAATATAACTTTTATCGGTTTTCAAATAATTTGCAAAACAACTCAATGTGATAAGGCTCGGCCTAATATATATATATATATATATATATATATATATATATATATATATATATATATATATATATAAAAATCAAGATAGTTATAAATTTAATTAACTAAGCTAGCAAATGGAGTTTAAACAATTCAAATATTACATGATAGAATCCTGAGTCTACCTGGACATAGACATGCTTTAGATGCGTACGGACTCTCGTCACCTCGTGCATACATGGCCCACAACTAGTAGCATATAATAATCACACCACCTAGGGGGTAGTTTCTCCCTCACAGCATTAGACATGAGACTTACCTTTCTCCAAAGTTCCATAATTGGCTCCAAAGCCTCTCTAACTCCTCAAACCAAATCCCATTGATGCGAAACTAGTTAAACAATGCAAATCAATAAAAATATACTCCAATGTATATAATTTAACAATTTATAATAATTCTTAACTCCGCTCGAAAAGTTGACAAAGTGAATCCTCGGGCCCAACAAAATGAAACTGTGAGAGAAATTGGCTATGTCCTGAAATAAACGCTCACTGCCCAGTCGACCCCTTATTCGCGAATGCGGCCAGACCATCGCGTTCGCGACGAGCAGTCAGCCCCAACACAAAATCAATTCTTCGCGAACGCGAACCACTTCTCGTGAATGCAACACCATACCAAGCAACTCTTCACGAACGCGTTCCCTACACCTCGAATGCGATGAAAAATCCGTCTCCCAAATCAAATCCTCTTTCGTGAACACGAGAACCCCTATGCGTTCGTGAAGAACAACACCAGAACTAGCATATCAGCAACAACAAACTTCCAAACTTGGTCTGAAACCATCCTGAAACACACCCGAGGCCCCCGGGACCCCGTTCAATCACACCAACCAGTCCCAAATCATAACACGAACATACTCGAGGCCTCAAATCACACCAAATATCATCAAAACTATGAAGCGATGATCGAAACTTTTCTCTCAACTTTCAAACTTCAAAACTTTGATAAACGCATCAGAATCATACTTAAACATTCTGGAATGATGCCAAACTTTATGTACAAGTCACAAATCACAATACGAACCTATTCCAAGGCTCAAAACTGCCAAACGGGCATCGATAGCACCAAAGTCTACTTCAAACAAAACTTTTGAAATTTTTAAACTTTCAAAATGCCAACATTCCATAATAAGCGCCGAAATGCTCCCAGACCACCCGATACTCAACCCGAACACACACCCATATCTGAAATCATCATACAAACCTATTGGAACCTTCAAATTCCAATTTCGAGGTAGTTTATTCAAAAGTCAAACCTTAGTCAACTCTTCCAATTAAAGCTTCTGAATTTAGAATTTTCTTTCCTAACCAACTCTGAACTTCCCGAAATTTAATTCCGACCACGCATATAACTCATAAAATATGAAGTGAAGCTACTCAAGGCCTCAAATCGCCAAACGATGCGCTAGAGCTCAAAACGACTGGTCGGGTTGTTACATTCTTCCCCACTTATACATACGTTCGTCCTCGAACGTGCCAAGAATTGTTCTAGAGTTGTCCAAAATCACTGTTTAACACTTCGTGCATCTATCCGTGGCACCACAACCCACGTGAGCATATTAGCTCGAGCCATACTAAAGATCCTTCCTGCTACCTTAACCCACAAGCCTTAGAACAAAATTCCAATATCAAAAATTCTATACGAGACCCGATTCTGACATACGAACACCATATCAATCTCAACCCGTTGTACCAAATATGATCATCCACCCATGCTGAAACCACACAATGCACCGCATAATTCATATGACCATAATAACATCCTCCAACTATAGAAGCTGTAAATTCACTAACTCGATACCCGATGTATACCTCATATGCGCATAAGCCCTGATCCAACCCTCGCGATACTGCAACGATGAAAATGACTCCTAGAAGCTCATAACCACCTGCCAAATCAATAAATCATGGAGTCTCTCCACTTGACAAGAACCATTACGTCATTCTAAACTGAATAACAATATTTTCTCTTTACTATGTCATACATAGATCCGATCACATTGATGTCAGGTCCAACAACCTCATCTCACCTAGTACAAGCTACTCGGGCAATAAGTCACCTCAACACCATATAAAATCTCATACAGCACCATCAAAGCGCCAACAAGTTATACCTCGAATATGACACATAAGAAAGAGAGAACTCTGACAAAGAACTACCCAGCCCGCGTAACGAATAAAACGACCGAACATATGCTATGAACGTATCCTAGAGATGTGAAACAAGGCACACAATTAAATATAATTAACCGTACTGTAACACCGTAGAAAATTTCGAAGTACTTAAGTGTAAAGCCCCGTAAAATTTTGCAAATGAATTCAAGGTTTCGTGGTGCCGAAGTAGGCTTACGTGTTTGAGAATTGTATAAAATCTTCATGGTGCTCGGACCTTTTGGGTTGAACAATGCACTAAGGGGGTAAAGGAAAATTTTTGGCACAGAAATGCATTTCTGAGGTCCATTATGCGACCGCAGAATTACTCTGCGGGCCGCATAATGGCTGCGGAGTGAGGCAGGTGTGGGCAGGTTTGGATGCCATTCTGCGATCGACTATGCGACCGCAGAACAGTTATCAGGTTCATTATGCAACCGCAGAACAGGTCTGCAGGCCGCATAGTGACCACAAACCCAGGCAAATGTTTCCCAGTTCTGGAGGTCAATTGTGCGGCCGATATGCGGACCGCATATCCATTCTACGGTCACATATACGACCGCATATCCTGTTTCGGAGCTTATTTTTGGGTTTTATAACCCGACCCTACTTCGTTAAATACACGCAAAGGACCTTTTTGAGCCAAAAATCTGATGTTTTAGAGAGAGGTTAGAGTGTTTTAGAGAGATAGAAAACCCTAGCCTAATTATTCATCAAGTCTTACTCAAATCTTGGAAGATTGACAAGGAAAACTCACAAGATCTTCATCTAAGAGGTAAGATTCAAACCCCTAGTCTTCAATTTTGAATTTTGTCTAGAATTGGAAAATTAGTAAGATAATTTTTGGGCATGGGAGTTGTCCATCTTGCATGCATGTGTTATCAAAGGGTGTAAGAAGATTGTTGAGCTAAGAATGGTAGATAATGGGTTTGGGATGATGGAACCCACCATAAAAGAACCTTAAAACTTTAATGCACACCTAGTGTTTAAGAAAATGCTCAAATGAGCTAGAACCATGATCATCCTTCTAGTTTTGATTCAATTTGTTACATTTTCAAAATAGATTGAAGTTGCTAAGATTTTCGGAATATTTTAGAGTGTAAGGAAGCTCAATTGTGGTATGTTGGCTAAACCTTCTCTCTTAGAATTGAATTCCATAATGTTTCCATAAGTTTTAAGTATGGTTATCTCAAGTTCCTTATTCTATGTTTCGAGTTGTTCCCAATAAATTCGATTGTCCCGAATAAGCAAAGTGATGAGAATTGTGTAATAAAAACTTGTTCTGAATGTTCCTAACACATTATGTTATCCTTTGGGAATGTGTTCAAGAAAGATATGTGTATTAAAATGCTATATCTTTGAGTCGTGTTCCAAATGAAGGTTATGATGCCAAATTATGTGAGAAAATCTCAATATTCTTAAGACTCTTAATTGCTCATATGTGTACCTAAAGTCTTGATTGGAAATGTCTTAATGTTGATAATCTATAAAGATGGTTGGAAATAAAATAAGTGAATTAGGATATAGAGTGTGGCCAACGTGCCAAGAATTTAAGTTATAGTTGTGGCTAGTGGTGCCAATGAAATGAGAATATGTGATAAAGATTATGAAATGAGCCTCGACTCAATTATTTTAAAATGACTTTGAAAATAAAATTGCCTAAAAGCTTTTGTACTCAAGTCATATCATATGTGGCTGTTTTAACAAATACTATGCTTTGTGAGTATTTTTAATGTATTTTGCGTTCTTACATATTCGTGAGTGGAAATTGTGTATTGCCCTTTTTGGGGAAAAGTATTTCAAGAATAAATGGTCTGTTACTTGTTGATGATTTTAACTTGCGCATCAATTGTCAATTATTTTACTCCATTTCTCGGGAAGAAATCTATTGTGCTTAAATTGTTCGTTTATAATGAACTTAAATTTGTGATTTCTGGGATATTCTATATGTTAATATTTGATGATGATCTTTGAATTTGAAAGAGGTGAAAGTATGGAATATGAAATACGGCCATAGTGCCAGAAATAAAGAATCTTGTGAATGGCCAAATGAGCCAAGGAAATATTGTCGTTGTGAACGACTGGAAATACTAATGAGAATTTATACAATGTGAAAGATGTTGAGGTGAGTACAATTTTATTTATGTTACCTCTGTGTGCAAATCAAATAAAAAATATATTTCTGGGAGCATCATTAGCAAAACCGAGGAAGGGTGGGTCATAAGGCCCACACCTGAAACTACATGTGCCGGTGTAGGGGTGGATTGTGATTATTCCCTTTATTTGGGATGAAATTAAAATATTGGAGAAATTGTGATATTATTCCCCTTAATTGGGATGAAACTGGTAACAATTGTGGATTGGAAAAGTCAACCCACACAGCATATGTGGGAAGGAGGCCTAGCTGATCGGGTGGAGATCGGACGCCATGTTGCCCTCATGGTGGTACTACTCTTGGTAACAACTTTCTTTCGCATCACTTGTCAAACCACATTGTTCGTGGGGAGATGGCCTATACGATCGGGCGTGATCGGACACCGTGCTAACAAAGACGGTGGTATATCGATGCTAGTGATCTCCCAACCAAAATTATTTATGAAGTTCGTATTTTGAAAATTATTATGTTTTAACTAGACATTTGGACATTGTTGATTGTGACTTGCAATTTCTATGTGTTGCCTTTCTTATATGGGCATTCTATTTTGAAAGAGGACTCTTAGCTATTCATACTAGTGTTATTCGACAGTGCTAACGTCTCTTTTGTCGGGGGCGCTGCATCTTTAATGGATGCAGGTGGTTCTACAGTAGGCGGCATTGATCAGTGATAGCAGTACACTCTTTTCAGCATATTTGGTGAGCCCTACTTCATTTCGGGGTCATGTATCTTTTGTTTCTCATGTACTGTGTTTTGAGGTATAGTCAGGGCCTTGTTGTCGGTATTTCCATATTACTCTTCTATTGTACTTAGAGGCTCCGTAGACAGGTTGTGAGTTGTGGTTGATATTGGGAATTGAACTAGAAATGTTGGTATTTGGAAATCATGTTTTACATTAATTCAATAAACTCGTAATATTTTGAAAATTATGAATGAAGCTACTAATGGGGATGAAAAGGAAGTTGTTAATAAAATCTTTTCAGTGTTTGATTAATGGAGTACATCTCCTCTTTATTCATGGATGAGTTTGGGTAGAAGGAAATCTAACAGGCTTGCTCGTCTGGGTTCTCTCGGTTGAGCGCCGGTCGCGCTCCCCGAATTTGGGGTGTGACACGTACTCAACATCTCACTGTTGCGGAGTGTAACTCGATCCACACAAGACATCGTTGTGGCGTGCAACCCGATCCAAACATGACATTGTTGTGGCACGCAACCCGATCCACACAACACACCCGTGGCAGTGTGCCACCCGATCCAAACAATATACCCGTGGCGACGTGCCACCCAATCCAAACAACATATCTGTGGTGGCGTGCCATCCGATCCACACATAACAATCAATAAGGAAACACCCATCAAGTCGTAATGCTTATACTTACGAAATACCCGAATATCGACCACAAGCATGCCAAGTGCATGAATACAACCTTGGGGAGACGACTAGCGCCATGCGCTACAAAAGCTCAAGCACGACCAAGGTGTAATATACGACCTGCATCACGAGAGCCATCTTGCTCATATAGCAACAAGAGCTGCACCGGATCACAACATATATGCGAATAATCAAGCCGTCACACAACCCACACGGAACAATATAGAATTACATAGAATAACTGACGATAGGAACAACATCCAACACCTGAAGACTCCTCCACAAGCAATGCTATGTTTTAATGAACACATCCGAACTGAGGTAGAGCACGCATTCACATTAGATATTCCAACGGACCTCACATCGATTCTGATTATCCCATACTGGGCCAACAAACCTTCCAAAGATCCACAATGACTCTATTAATGACACATACGAGCAGTTATCCAATCCAGAACAAACTCCCACAGTCCACAACCAAATGAATAGAGAACATTTTAGGCATAAACTCTCACATTAGAAATAGTACCAGAATCTCCATTCTTGGTTTCAATCTATAACAATCAAGTGACTAACATGTCACACTTATACAATTTTCCCGTGGGATACTCTCCCACGACCTTCCGTACTAGGTAGCAAAGACTGCACCTCCATACCACCAACCGTAATAATTCTGCAACGCAAATCAAGAATTCGTGAATCGATACACAATGCATCTTACACATGACACCGTTCACATTAAACACTAAGATGGCCCCGACATACTCTGAACATCTTAAATCCTCCCTGCTCATCCGAACACGAGACATTCTTATCAACACTGAACCGCAACCTTGATCCTCAACTCCCAATTCCCATGTTGCTCACTGCACCTTTCAAGCCGCTATCAAGAGTACAAGAATTCATCATAACCCCTAAACTACTAGTAGAATAAACACTTCATTGGCCATAAATATTTTACTTAACTCATTTCAGAAGAACCATTGTAACACACAACTGAATTCTCATAACCGCAGAAAATACAAACCTCAAGTCGTGATCCAAACTACCATATCTCTTCCGGGATCCGTTTACACATAACAAGGCCATTAGAATAAAATACCTCCCAAATCATTCAAATTATGGTGGCTGTCAAGCCCGCACGTACAACCACCAACCACCTATATAACATAACACGCCGAAGGAACTGATCATTGCCACAATCATGCTAATTCAAACCATTACTAACCGACCCAACTTCCTCCAATTTACTCTTGACTTGCCTTAGAAATTATAATAGCTCCATTAAAAAACATAACGAAACTCAACAACACTCATCCCGAGTGACCCAATTGACAAGACCATATCATCTCAATAACCATGAACCATCTCATACCCTCCGCATGCGCACAGTAGCATCTCCAACTGGTACACCCATTCTGAAAGACCTTCCGCGAATCCAAAGCTCTTTCTCCCATTTCTCCAACACTGCCCAGCAGACCTGATGATAACATAGGAAATTCCCCATGTATTCTTCACACTCTCTTGCAAAATCCAGGTCTTCATCCACATAGCGAACCCAAGAGATAGCCCACCAATGGAATTTTGTACCGACATCTTCCAACGATGCCGCACTGGGTACAACTACCATAACATCAGTAAACCCTCCTGAGCCCATGCTTGTCCACTAGTTGTAAAAGTCTGTTCATTCCCCATTGACATCAATGGAATGTCCAACCATACGTTCCAAATTCGAAGTCATATTGCATCCAAAAAATGATAATCAAGCTTCCACACCCCTCTTCATTTCAAGCAAACTCCTCTCTAACATAGTCAATCTTTCTTAGTACAGTAGCCACCGTCCCAAATGAAATTTATAGACTTAGTAATTGTCCACCATAATTCCATAATAAGTGTCAAAATACTCCCGGACCACCCGATACTCAATTCGAATACACTCCCAAGTCCGAAATCATCATACGAACCTATTGAAACCTTCAAATCTCAATTCCGATGTCATTTACTCAAAATTCAAACCTTGGTCAACTCTTCTAACTTAAAACTTTCGAATTTAGAATTTTCTTTCCAAACCAACTCCGAACTTTCCGAAATTAAATTCCGACCAGGCGTATAAGTCATAAAACATGAAGTGAAGCTACTCAAGGCCTCAAATAACCAAAAGATGCACTAGAGCTCAAAATGACCGGTCGGGTCGTTATATTTGTTTATCGCAGTTAGACTGAATTGTCATTTAGATGCTCATGTACTCGGTGATACCCGAATTTTGGGAATGTTATATTTGAGTCGCAGTATTTCTTATCGACTATTTATGAGAGTTATTATTATTAAACATGTTTCATATTATTTTCAATTTAAAAATGCGTAGTTATTTGTGGTTGTGGGCTTTCCTAGTACTGTGATAGGCACCATCACAACATGTTGAGTTTTGGGTCGTGACATATATCTTCTCTACTCCTTAAGTCACATGATTTAGTGTTTGGACTTCTAAGCTAGTCTATTGATGTTTGCCTCTCTTTGTTCGTATCTGTAAATGGTTTCTTTGAGTATTCTTGTGCATGTTGGAAGTGTTGATAGTATACTACACACTTGTGTTTGGATTTTACTCTCAATAATGTAATCTGGTATCTCATATGCATAATGGTGCTCTAAATTATTTCTATAAGAGGTGTGCATACTTGAATATGTGTGTTATTGCTAATGCTACATTAGATGTTACAGTGAATGCCTCATTGGCATTTAAATCTATATGGTGGAGTGAATATGAATGGTTAAGGGTATTTAGGAGTAGGATCTAGTTGGTTGAGATGCCTTCCTTGACACAAGCACTTCGCGGGGTACCTGAGACCCTTGTGAACTCTGAAGTGCGTGGGATTCAAAGGGTTTCTTGTCCATGAATGGGATTTTGCCTTAAGCTCTTAATCATTAATATTTATTAATCTCTTTAGGATTAGTGCTAAATAAAAGAAAAGGATTCACTATGAATATTGTTTGGTTTACTATATTGGACTTTACATTGGCTTTATTGCATCTTTAATTACAAAACTTGTTACAGTTTTGTTGGGCCTCACATTGGTCCTATTGTACCCTTAGCTGTATTTAAATATTATATTGGGCATCATTCACTAATATCTTTTTTTTTTTTTTGCATATGTGATAGAACTGGGCCTGCTGAGTTCTCAAGAACTCAGGCCCAAGTTCCAGCCTAGAGTCTGAAGTCACTAGAACCTACTATTGTTGTCCAATATCTGCTGGACCTGACATTTCTTAGGCCAAATACTATGAGTCTAGCCTCCTTACTTTTTATCTCTTTTAAATAAATCTGTTATTTTGTTTATATGTGTATGATACTGACGATATTGATTGAATTCTTTCCTTTATCATTTTTTAATTATCTTAGGAACCTAGGCAAGCTAAAGACCATAGGTAATTAAATAGAAAAATCAATGTTTTCCTTATATCGAAGTCAAGTTTTCTACAAACCAAAAAATAAAATACAGTTGCAATCAAGGAATACCTCAAATGAGTATTCTTCTAAAATTTGGATACAAGGTTTGAAATCAATCTTAAGGTATACCTAAGTCCACTTCGCTAATAGCCTTTACTTTACTAGAATTATACAAATAGCCATACTATTTCAAAGATAAAATATTTTAAACCTAGCCACATTCTACAAAGCTTGCAAATATAAATACTATATATGCACTTTCAAAATTCTTTCAATCATGTAGACTTTTTCTTATTGGATTTTTATAAATAGACCTATATCCTCTCTTTAAGGTGCACTAGAATTATACAAATAGCCACACTATTTCAAAGATAAAATATTTTAAACCTAGCCACATTCTACAAAGCTTGCAAATATAAATACTATATATGCACTTTCAAAATTCTTTCAATCATGTAGACTTTTTCTTATTGGATTTTTATAAATAGACCTATATCCTCTCTTTAAGGTGCATATACAATTTTCTTTCAAAACGATAAGCTTTAAACATGACATAGATTAAGCTATACATTTTCAAGCACTAACTAGGTAGAATATAGATATTTAATTCCCTAAACCTAGTCTAAGTCCTATGGAACTACCTCAGGTAGATTCTAGGGGGTGCCAAATACCTTCCCCTTAGAATAACAAGAACCCTAAACCAAATCTCACTGGTTAGCAGACTAATAGGATAATAACTTAACAAATGAATAGGTACCCTAGCATACCTTTAAATATTAGGTGGCGACTCTCTTTCATCAATAACAGAGAAATTACTAGTTGAATCTTGTTTTGACTCGTGCAAAATAGAGTGCAACACACTGTATTTTACACTAGATAAAACAAAATACAACTTAAGGTACTCTACAAGGTTAATTAAAGTATAGAGTTACCACCTAGTAATTAAGGTACACTAGGACACCTATACTATACTGTGAAATGTACACTTTAATTTTGGTATGCGAAACTATTGAGATTCTAGGTAAGGGTTCAAGTTATCTCAAGGGGAAGGTGTTAGGCATCCCTCAAGATCCACAAAATGTGGTTCCCGGTAGAACTCGATCAAATAAATGAGGAACTAAGTAAAGAATGATTAATTTGGTATATACAAAGAATGGTAAGAATAGTTTGAATGAATGATTGAACGCCAGTGTCACATGGTAAAAATATAATCATCTATGTATAATAGATTATCTATAAAGGTGAGAATGAAGCGTATAAAATTATATTTTTATGGCTTGATAAAATATAAAGAAAATATGTAGTAACAAGTGAAATATTTGTAAATGGACTAAATGAATTTGAATTAAGAGAATACACTTGAAAGAATTTGATTTTGTACAAAGTATAACTATTTTAAGTGAAAGGCCAATTGTAAGGAAAGAAACATTTACTCAAAAATAATTGGCCATAAAGTGGGGAAAATTATCTTTGAATAATCCTAGTGCATACTGAATAAAAGGATTATTTTGATGAGTAAAGTATGGATATGATATAAGGAATGTATCAATGTATAAGAGAAACATTTGTAATGAAAAAATGAGTTATAATACAATAAATAACCAAAGACTATTTTGAGATACTGTCACGACCCTAATTTCCCTTCGTAGGATGTCGTGATGGCACCTAGTCTCTAAGACTAGGTAAGCCTAATAATTTGTGAAATAACTGAATATAAAACTGAACTCATATCTCAATACATGAAATATAAATAGAACTTGCAATTCAAATAATTACAACTTCCAAAATCCAGTAGAAACAAGTCACAAGCTTCTAAGAGAAAATACAAAGTGTCTCTATACATCAAAGTTTAAGGAAAATAAGGAAAAACAGCATAGTAAGGATACACTGGGACTCCGAGATCTATAGACGCTGGCAGATATACCTTGATGTATCCACGTACGATCCAGCTCACTGGTATCATGCCTGGTAGGAAGAACCTGGATCTGCACAAAAGGATGTGCAGAAGTGTAGTATGAGTACACCACAACGGTACCCAGTAAGTGCCAAGCCTAACCTTAGTAGAATAGTAACGAGGTCAGGTCAGGGCCCTACTGGAATAAAAGGTAATGAGGAAGAAAATATAATAGTACAATGAAGTGACTGAGAAATGAACAAGGAGAAATTTCAGAAAGGTAACAGCACAGCAAATAGAGGAAAACAATAGGGGCGCTCCCGAGGTAATGCCTCGTAGTCCCAAATGTAACTGCACAACGGTGGGGATATCCTGAGGTACCGCCTCGTAGTCCCAAAAGTAAATATGCAACGGGGGATCTCTCGAGGTACCGCCTCAGAATCCCAAAAGTAAATATGCAACTGATAAATTATGGAACAACGAATTTACAGCAAGGAATCCTACAGTTAAAGATTGAATACAAGATCAAAGAAATAAGTAATTCAGCTAAACATATTGCACAAATTTCAAGTAAAGGTTAATACACGTAGGCAGGCAATACTAGGCTAAATACGACAACTACACATGCTAAGTCAACTCAGTTAAGGAATTTAAAAGAAGTTTACTCAGCAAGAACCGAAATTTGCACAACTAGCCCGTGTACGCACTCGTCACCTCGCGTAAACGGCGCTCGCATATCATAAATTATTACAACAGTACCAAATCCTAAGGGGATTTTCCCCACAAAATGATAGGCAAGTCACTTACCTCGCTCAATCAATCGATAAGAATGCCTTTCCCTCGACTTTCTGACTCTGATCGGCTCGAATCTAGCCAAAATAATTACATACTACAAATACAACTACAAGAAACTAATTAAAATAATGAAAATACGACTTTAGCAAAGAATTAAAAACTCGGCCCAAAATATCCACCGGGCCCACATCTAGGAATCGGGTAAAATTCACAAAATACGAATACACATTCGATATCGAGTTCACTCATGCCAAAATTACTCAAATCCGACACCAAGTTGCCACTCAAATACCCAAATTAAACTCTCCAAATCCCTAGCCTCAAACTCCCAAACTCCACCTTAAATACGCACAAACTAGGTGGGAAATCAATGGGGAAACAAGCTTATTGGTCAAAAATGAGTACAAGAGACTTACCTTAAGAAATCCATCGAAAATGCTCTCAAACATCGCCAAGACCCGAGCTCAAAAAGTTGATATGAAGCAAAATAGAAAATCCTTGTATTTAAGTGTTCTACCCAGCACTTCCGCTTATGCGGAAACTTAGCCGCATCTGTGGCGTCGCAGAAGCGACAACATACCCGCTTCTGTGGTTTCCCTCGCTCCCACGGTCTCTTCATCCGCTCCTGCGGACTCGCTTCTACGGGCCTCCCAGTCGCTTCTGCAGTCCCAGCTTCCTTGCCAAATTCTACTTCTACGGTTCAAAGCCCGATTTTGCGATAGGCCTCCCAAGCACGCGTCCGCTTCTGCGATCACTCTTCCGCAGAAGCGACTCCGCTTCTGCGGCCTTCACACCGTACCTGCGACCACAAGACATTTCCTCCAGCCACGCATCTGCGCCCAAATGCTTGCTTCTACGAGCTCGCACCTTCGGTCAATCTTGCACAGGTGCGATTATACCAGAACTGATGCACTTCATCCATTCTCACAAGTCCAAATTGATCCGTTACCATCCAAAACCCACTTGAGGCCCCCGGGACCTCAACCAAATATACCAACAAGTCCTAAAATATCATACGAACTTAGTCGAATCTCTAAATCACATCAAACAACGCTAAAAATATGAATTGCATATCGATTCAAGCCTAATAAACTTTAAAGCTTCAAACTTCTACATTCGACGCCGAAACCTATCAAATCAAGTTCGATTGACCTCAAATATTGCATACAAGTCATGACTGACATAACAGACCCATACCAACTTCCGGAATCGGAATCCGGCCCTGATATCAGAAAGTCCACTCCCGGTGAAACATCCCAAAAATTATCCAACTTTCGCCAATTGACGATAAAATGACCTACGGACCTCCAAAATCACCCTATGGAGCTATTGGAACAGTCTAAACTCCATTCCGGAGTCGTCTTCTCACCGTTAAAATTATGGTCAAATTCATAGAACTTAAACTCCCAATTTAGGGACTATGTATCCTATTTTACTCTAAACCAAAAAAACAAATCCCCCCGGCAAGTCATGTAACCACAAAATGAAATAGAGGGAGCAATAAATAGGGGTTCGGGGATAATACTCTCAAAACGATCGGTCGGGTTGTTACATCCTCCCCCTCTTAAAACAAACGCTCGTCGTCGACCGAGTATATAGACATACCTGAAGTGGTGAAAAGATGAGGATAACGGCTGCGCATATCATGCTCGATCTCCCAAGTCGCCTCCTCGACTAGATGACCCATACACTGAACCTTCACTGAAGCAATGCTCTTTGAGCTCAACCTTTGAACCAGCCTGTCCAAAATGGCCACCGGCTCCTCAACATACGATAGATCCTTGTCCAACTGGACTGAGATGAAGTCTAACACATAAGACGGATCACCGTGATACTTCTGGAGCATGGAAACATGGAATACTGGATGAACTGCAGAGAGACTCGGTGGTAGTGCAAGTCTGTAAGCCACCTCCCCATCCCTCTCAAGAATATCAAAAGGCACGATATACCTAGGGCTCAACTTGCCCTTCTTTTCAAACCTCATAACACCATTCATGGGTGAAACTCAGAGCAAGACCCACTCCCCAACCATGAATGCAACGTCGAGAACCTTCTGATCTGCATAACTCTTCTGCCTGGACTAGGTTGTACGCAATCGATCCTGAATAAATTTAACCATTTCCAACACATCCTGAACTAAGTCTGTACCCAATAGCCTAGCCTCTCCCGGCTCAAACCAACCCACTGGAGACGGGCACAGTCTACCATACAAAGCCTTATATTGTGGCATCTGAATGCTCGACTGATAATTGTTGTTGTAGTCAAACTACGCAAGTGGCAAGAACTAGTCCCAAGCACCCCCAAAATCCATCCAATGCGCACGAAGCATATCCTACAATATCTGAATAGTGCTCTCGGACTGTCCGTTCGTCTGAGGGTGAAATGTTGTACTCAACTCCACCTGAGTACCCAACTCACGCTATACGGCTCTCCAGAACCGTGATGTAAACTGCGTACCCCGGTCAGAGATGATAGATACAGGTACGCCATGAAGCCTGACAATTTCGCGATTGTAAACTTGAGCCAGCTGCTCCGAAGAGTAAGTAGTTACCATAGGAATGAAATGAGCTGACTTGGTCAATCTATCCACAACCACCCAAACTGCATCGAACTTCCTCTGAGTTCGCGGGAGCCCAACAACAAAATCCATAGTGATCCACTCCCATTTTCACTCTGGAATCTCAAACTTTTGAAGCAATCCACCCGGTCGCTGATGCACATACTTCACCTGCTGACAATTTACGCAACTAGCTACATATTCCACTATGTCCTTCTTCATCCGCCTCCACCAATAGTGTTACCTTAAATCCTAATACATCTTTGCGGCACCTGGATGAATGGAATATCGCAAACTGTGAGCCTCCTGGAGAATCAACTCACGCAAACCATCTACATTAGGCACACATAGCCCGTGTTGCATCCGTAACACACCGTCATCCCCAATGGTGACTTCCTTGGCATCACCGTGCTGAACCGTGTCCTTAAGGACAAGTAGATGGGGGTCATCATACTGATGCTCTCTGATACGATCATAAAGAGAAGACTGAGAAACCACACAAGCCAAAACTCAGCTCAGCTCGGAAACATCCAATATGAGAAACTGGTTGGCCAAGGCCTAAACATCCAAGGCTAAAGGCCTCTCTGCTACTAATAGATATGATAAATTTCCCAAACACTCCGCTTTGTGACTCAAGGCATCAGCCACCACATTGGCCTTCCCAGGATGATAGAGAATGGTGATGTCATAATCCTTAAGCAGCTCCAACCATCTCTGTTGTCGTAAGTTAAGATCTTTCTGTTTAAACAGATGTTGTAGACTCCGGTGATCGGTGAAAACCTCACAAGGGACACCGTACAAATAATGCCGCCAGATACTATAGCTGCTAACTCGAGGTCATGGACAGGATAATTCTTCTCATGCACTTCAGCTGTCTAAATGCGTAGGCAATCATCCTACCGTCCTGCATCAACACCGTGCCGAGACCAATGCGCGACGCATCACAACACACCGTATAGGATCCCAATCTTGTAGGTAACACCAACACTGGGGATGTAGTCAAAGCAATCTTGAGCTTTTGAAAGCTCTCCCCACACTCCTTGGTCCAGCTTAACGGAGCACCCTTTTGGATCAATCTAGTCATAGGTCCTGCAATAAACGATAAACCCTCTACAAAGCGACGGTAATACCCCGCCAAGCCAAGAAAACTCCGGATCTCCGTACCTTGATCCCTTCACTCGACACTACATGACCCTAAAATGCCACTGACTCTAGCCAGAATTCACACTTCGAAAATTTTGCATAAAACTTCTTCTCCCTCAAGGTCTGAAACATAGTCCTCAGGTGCTGCTCATGATCCTCCCGACCCCGGGAGTACACCAGAATGTCGTCAATAAACACAATGACGAAAGAGCCAAGATAGGGCTGAAATACACTGTTCATCAAGTGCATGAATGTTGTTAGGGCATTGGTCAGCCCAAAAGAAATCACAAGGAACTCGTCATGACCATACCGAGTCCTGAAAGCAGTCTTCGGGATATCTGGCTCCCGAATCTTCAACTGATGATAGCTTGAATGCAAGTCGATCTTAGAGAACACTCTAGCACCCTAAAGCTAATCAAACAGGTCATCAATACGTGGCAATGGATAGATGTTCTTCACTGTAACCATGTTCAACTAGCGACAATCAATACACATTCGTATATAACCATCCTTCTTCTTTACAAACAAGACAGGAGCACCCCAAAGTGACACACTGGGCCGAACGAAGCCCTTATTGAGCAACTCTTGCAATTGTTCCTTTAATTCTTTCAACTCTGCTGGGGTCATACGACAAGGTGGAATAGAAATGGGCTGAGTGCCCGGTAACAAATCAATGCCAAAGTTAATATCTCTGCCGGGCGGCATGCCCGGAAGATCCACCGGGAATACATCTGAATAGTCCCTCACTACCAGAACAGAGTCGAAAGTAGGAGTATCAACACTAACATCCCTCACATAGGCCAGATACGCATCACACCCCATCTCAACCATTCGCTGAGTTTTAAGAAAAAAGACAACCCTGCTAGGTAGATGATCTAAGGTACCTCTCCACCTTATATCAATCGATAAGAATGCATTTCCCTCACAAAAGGTTAGACAAGTCACTTACCTCGCTCAATCAATCGATAAGAATGCCTTTCCCTTAACTTTTCGACTATGATCGGCTCGAATCTAGCCTAAACAATTACATACTATAAATATAACTACAAGAAACTAATTTAAATAATGAAACTACGACTTAAGCAAAGAATTGAAAACTCGGCCCAAAAGGTCGACCCGGGCCCACGTCTTAGAATCGGGTAAAATTCACAAAATACGAATACCCATTCGATAACGAGTTCACTCATGCCAAAATTACTCAAATTCGATACCAAGTCGCCACTCAAATCCCCAAATTAAACTCTCCAAATCCCTAGCCTCAAACTCCCAAATTCAATGTTAAATACGCACAAACTAGGTGGAAAATCAATGGGAAAACAAGCTTATTGATAAAAAATGAGTACAAGAGGATTACCACAAGAAATCCCTAGAAAATGCTCTCAAATATCGCCAAGACCGGAGCTCAAAATGTTTAAAATGAAGCAAAATCGCGAACCCTTGTATTTAAGTGTTCTGCCCAGAACTACCGCTTCTGCGGAAACTTAGCTGCATCTACGGCGTCGCAGAAGTGACAACATACCTGCTTCTGTATTTTCTCTCGCTCCTGCTATCTCTTCATCCGCTCTTGCGGACTCGCTTCTGCGGGCCTCCCAACCGCTTTTGTGGTCCCAGCTTCTTTTCCAAATTCCGCTTCTGCGGGTGCACATCTGCACAAACTTGTCTGCTTCTGCGAACAGGCCTCCCAAGCACGCGTCCGCTTCTACGATCACTCTTCCGTAGAAGTGACTCCGCTTCTATGGCCTTCACACCGTACCTGCGACCACAGGCCATTTCCTTCAACACCGCATCTGCGCCCAAATGCTAGCTTCTGCGAGCTCGCACCTGCGGTCAATCTTGCGCAGGTGGATTACTCCATAACTGATGCACTTCAACCATCCTCACAAGTCCAAATTGATCCGTTAACCATCTGGAAATCATCTGAGGCCCCCGGGTCCTCAACAAAATACACCAACAAGTCTTAAAATAGCATACAAACTTAGTCGAGTCTCTAAATCACATCAAACAATGTTGAACATATGAATTGCACATCGATTCAAGCCTAATGAACTTTAAAGCTTTAAACTTCTACATCCGACGCCGAAACCTATCAAATCAAGTTTGATTGACATCAAATTTTGCACACAAGTCATGACTAATATGACGGACCTACTCCAACTTCCAGAATCAGAATCTGACCCCGATATCAAAAAGTACACTACCGGTCAAACTTCGCAAATATCATCCAACTTTCTAACTTTCGTCAATTGACGCTAAAATTACCTATGGACCTCCAATTCAAGATCCGAATACGCTCCTAAGACCAAAATCACCCTACAAAACTATTGAAACCGTTGGAACTCCATTTCGGAGTCGTCTTCACATAGTTCAAATTACCGTCAAATTCCTATAACTTGAACTCCCAATTTAGGGACTATGTGTCCCATTTCACTCTGAAACCAAAAGCAAATCCCCCCAGCAAGTCACGTAACCACAAAATAAAATTGAGGGAGCAATAAATAGAGGTTCAGGGCTAATACTCTCAAAACGACCGACCAGATCGTTACAGATACCAATTGTTTCGGTCGAGCCAAAACGAGTACAAGGCATAAATGTTCATAAATATGATAGTCCAACTATGATTTTACAAGTCATGCCTACTTGAAGTGAAATAGTTAAAGAATGATTTACAAATAGATTAATTTGAAAAACATATTAGTATAATCATATAAGGGTAAAAGTTATCTACTTTGAAAAAGAAGATGACATGCTGTTTCATTTCTTTATATATATATATATAACTAATTTAATTAACTATGTGTATATCAATTCTAATTAATCAACCAAGTTATAAAATATATTTGACATCCTAAATATATATATACAAACTTCAAAAAATTATCTAATGCACAATGTTATAAGTTAATCGGATTATTAACTAGATGTAATACACCCTAAGTATTTAGCAAATAGATGAATATCAAAGTAAACAAACAACACGACATCTATCTACGGTTTTACTATACTTGCATTTTGAGGACATCTGAGAACGGGAAGTATGAAGTGGGGGAAATATGGGGGGTTGTCTTTGATTCTTCTCCACACACCGTCTTTGAAAGATAACTTTCGGGTGGGGTACCTCGCAAAGAAGAAATGAAATATTAGTAAATAACATGGAAACAACCTATAAAGAATGAAAGTATTTTATTGAAATTGTTTTGAAAATTATTTTAAAGATAGAAATATTTTTATTTTTGAAAATACATTTGAAAACATTTGAAATTTTTTTTGGGAGGCTCGGATGTATTTTTAATTCTGTCTAGACATGAGAATGGGAACTGCTTTGGTTGTGACTACGGTGTCCAACTGTGTCACTGTCCAGAGTGTTGGGTTGTCACGTTTCTCGTATTTTCCCTTTCCCGATGATTTTATCGTCATCACCTCGTTTGTTTTCAGGACCGGTTTGGAGGAACATTCGGAGGGTCGTGACCTCAATAACTCGGGGTTTATTTTCATCGACCTTGGTGCATTTGTTCAAAATCATAGCATTTTAACAGTAAAGGGGAATCATCTCATTTCCAATATTCATAAGAAAAGTCAAATTTGTAAATAGGAAGTACCCAACAAGGTACAAGACAGTGAGGCCCCCAACCAAAGAAAATGACTAAAACAATATCATGGTCCAAACAAACCAAACAGTGTAGTGTATCTAATCAAAAGTAAATCGGGTGTGCCAAAACAACAATCAAAGCAACGAAGCGCTGACAGTGAAAATCAAACTTAAAGTCATCATTCAACAAACCAAACAATATTAAGCTCAACTTAAGGTCACTATAAATGGAATTCTGATGAAGTAACAGAAAAGAGATGGCATCTTCAAGAAAAGATACTCAAAGATACTCAAAATCGTAAGCTACAGTTAACGTCCATATACGGCGTTGCTAGCCCGGCGATAAATACCAGAACAACATTAAATATCATGCACAAAAGGTCACTGGAAAAATATATTTTCCAGCGAATCATAGAGAGAAAATCACAAAGACTGCCAGAAAGAGTAAAAATCCAGCCAGGTCTCTCTCTTCTGGCCAATAACAGAGAAGATAAAGTTTGAGGAAGTGGTGGCGCCAATATTAGTTTAGCCGGCCAGATCTGGCCATTTCTGCTGGGGTTCCAGCGATGCAACAATGATGAGAGAAGAGAGAGGATAAGGGCTGGGGAGAGGAAGAGGATGGCTGCCATGGCAAGCTGCCAGATCTCCAGCTGTTAGTCGGTCAAGAGAGTTATGAGAGAGAGAGAGAGAGAGAGAGAGGGAGCTCGTATGGGAGAAGAGGTGACGGCTGAAAAAATGAGTAATGAGAGAGTGAAAAGTTTTAGGGTTTGAGACTCTCTTTATAAAGATAGTGTGAAAATGTGTAGTGTGTATGTGTTTTAAATACTAAGTGTATGTAAAAAAAAATATGTGGTCTTTATTTAAGCACAAAATAAAAGATAATGTAACTATAAAATATGTGGTCAAAAGTAAAACCACCAACTGTAAACCATGGGCTAAAATCGTGTGCCCCCTAATACCATGTGTCATAACACAGTGTATTCTCTTTTTATTATATGTGTATGCATGTATATTACTGCAATTTATTTAGCTTACCTATTAAGCTTTCAGAAGACAACAAAATAATGGTTGTTACCCATTGGGTAAAAAGTTTAGCAGCTGAATAAAATAAGTCATGTCACATCAAGTGACTTGTCACATCTTGATGTTTTGTCATATCATGATGTCTTGTGACATTGAATGTTGACGGGACATTAGATTTGATTCGTATTTTAAAATAAATTCTACCGGATTCCATGTAGTTAATAGTCTGTGCTATAAAATTAACAGATGATTATTAAATTTAAAATGCCAACTACCACAATAATGTTATAGTAATTATTTTTATTTTTTAAATGATAATAAATTTATATAAAAATCCTAATATTTGGAAAATAGTACAATTATCAATAAACTATTTTGAGATTTAGAATAATACATAAAAATAATAGTATTTAATTAATTTCAATAAAATGATAAAATTCCTATATTTTGTAAAAATACAAATAACTATCAATAAATTACATTAAGGCAAAATAATGTGCAAAGACCACATTTTATCATTTTTTGACTAGGAAGTCTGTAGAAGTTATATCTTAAATACTGAGGGTCAAAATTGAGTATCAATAAACCTTGCCAACCTCGTCACTATTTTCAGACTGAGGTTACGTTTGCTACTTACGAAGTACATGTGGTCGGTTATACTCATACTACACTCTATACTTTATGTGCAAATCCAGGTATTGCTGATAGAGGTGATTGCTAGGGAGTTATATATGTACCAGTTGGAAATTTCAAGGTAGCACTCTTGTCCCATTTGCAGACCTTGAAGTCCCTTTCCTTACTTTGTGCTATTACTGTTTAGTCTTTTGGACAAATTTATATTTTGTTCAGACCTTTTATTTACTTATTCTATAAAGCTCATGTACTCGATAACACCAGATTTTGAGATGGTTTCCAGTTGTATCGTTATTTGACTTCAGTTATTTGTGTTATTCCTCTATTGAGACTATTGTTACTGTTGTTAAATGTCTATTTCTACATATTTTGTTGTTGGCTTACCTAGCAAGGTGTTAGGCGTCATCATGGTTCTGGCTTGACATTCTCTCATGCTAGTACAACATTATAGGTATTTATTCCATGCTAGTTTAACATTACGAAATCATATGTATATGGATTACATGTTTAGGATGCTAATCATTCAATATACATATGCATTAAAAGTTGCACATAGGATTTCACACTTAATTGTGATTATGACATATGAGTTATGCATGCGAAATTGGGAAGTGAGTTGTCCGTGCTGTTTGAGACATCTATTTAGGGCATGTGGACTCACATTCTTGTTTGCATGTGGATGTGGGTCCATCCCTAATAAATCTTGTATCACTAGATCACCACAAGCAGCGTGGGCGCAGGTTTCTTTGGCACTTGAGTGCTGGTTGCCGGCCCTTGCATTTCATATAAATGATGACGCATATGTTACATGCATTGGACTTGATTAGTTGAGATATCATAAATCCTAACACATGCTTAAACTGAACATATTCTAGTATGTTTTATATGTCTCACTAATTATACGCGGTGCATGTGGATCATGTAGTTAGCTGCATACTTCCTCCATTTCAGTTTATGTGAATCTATTTCCTTTTTGGTCCGTTCCAAAAAGAATAATCCCAAATTTAGAAATAATTTAGCTTAAATTTCCAATTCTATCTTTAATGAGATATTTTTATAACCATACAAATAATCCTGACCCCTTTTTGACATGTTTAGGATCACAAATTCTAAAAATCTTCATTTTTCTTAAACTTCGTGCCTAGTCAAATAGGTTCACATAAATTGGAATGGAGGGAGTATTACTTTTGTTATTTCTGATGTACATAGTAAATGCACAGGTTTATAAAGTGAGTATCTTTCGATATCAACCCTCGCTACTTTCTTATTGCGGAAGGTTGATGAAACTTACTGAGTATGTGTTGGTTTACTCATATGTCACGACCCCAATTTCCCTACGTAAGATGTTGTGACGGTACCTAGTCTCTAAGACTAGGTAATCCTAACATGTACTGAATTAATAGAAGAATTCAACCATCAACTAATAAATAAGAAATAGAAATCTTTATACACAACTTAAAATCCCAAAACCGGTAGTACAAGTCATAAGCTCTACTGAGTTTGCTAGAAATTCCCTAAATACAACTATTCGGAATAGAATTAAACAGTACATCTAAAATATCAGAAGGTGACTCCGAGGCCTGCGAACGTGACGACAAGTTTACCTTCAGTATCCACATAAATGTCTGACCAGCCAGCTAATAATCCACAACAACTGAGGCACTTGAATCTGCACAAAAATGTGTAGAAACGTAGTACGAGTACACCACAGCGGTACCCAGTAAGTAGCAAGACTAACCTCGGTGGAGTAACGATGGTAGGCTATAATCTCATATTTTAGTCACTTATTGCACTCTAATTCACCGCACTTTATTTACGTTTGAGCTTTAATTGATAGTGTTTTACACTTATTGTGTGTTTTATATCTTGTAGGAGTGATTCCGAGCTATGTAGATGTTATAGAATGAATTAAAGCTATTTGGAGCTTTGAAGTCTGAGTAAATGCCCAAAGGATTAAGCTAGGATCGTGTTCGGGGGTTGAGGACCAAGGCTGGACGTAAAAAATCGAAGTTTGGTCTGTACTCTGAGAATTCCCCAATGTCGCGGCGCCTAGGGTGCCGCGCTTTTGCAATCCTCTGCTGTCGGTCAGAAATTAGCTCTCTGGTTTTCCCCACTAAGTTATTTTCCTATTTCGGCTATGAGAAGGTGGTTTCATTTGGGCCCGACCCTACTTCGTATAGATACATGAAAAAACGTTATTTTCTGGAAATGGAAATGGGGGAGAATGAACGGGACCCTGGCATGCAATCGCTATATCGGTCAAGAATGACAATTCAAGAAATGATGAAGTATGGGTACAGTCTAGGATCTGGGCTGGGAGCCCGAAACTGCCGGCTTGGGAAACAAACCTACAATTAGAGGGTCCACAACAGTAACACTGGAGAGAAAGTCTTTGTGCCAGAGTATGTTTGTCACGCCTCGAACTCGAGGAGTGCGACCGACGCTCAACCGAGTGAGCCCAATCGAGCAAGCCTACGTTACATCAACCTCTCATCATAACTCATGCATGATTTATCAAAACATAATTAGATAATGACTTTCATATTGAATACATTTGGCTCAATGGCCCATAAAAAAAATTTCTTTTCCTTTTCTCTCGTGAAGTGTACATAGCTTTATAAATATCTGTGAATATAAATACATGACGAAACTCAAAACTTAAGTATATGACTCATATTGTACATGGAGCTTCTATGACAATAGATACCTAAGTACATAAAACTTACTAGACTCGAATGCCCACTGGAATTGTAGCAGGCTCACCACAATCTGCTGCGCAAAAGGTCCCTACCAAAGATCCATATCATCCTGTAAAAGTATACCTACATCCATTAAAAGATGCAGCGCCCCCAGCAAAAGGGACGTGAGTACATGTGGAATAGTACTTGCATGTAAGGCAAACAGAACAACATATGAAATCATGATAATTCAAATCAGAGTCATATAAAGTACATCAAGAACTATGAAATATCCCATAGATTCACATTTCAAGTCTCGTTATACTTATATCATTTTAAAATTCGTTTAGGATTAACATACATATTCGACCAAAGGAGACTAAGGAGGAGTTGGAAGAATATGAGAACAAGGATTTCATCATTCGTTCCTCACTCAAGCCTCGAGTTTGGAATGAATTTATGTTTTCCTATACTCTAATTTTATTTGTGATGAATTACTCCATATTTATGGAATAGTTCTCTTTAGGGTTTGATGGATTTGGTGTATAGATGATTGTTTGTGGATTATAACTTTAGTTTTATGTATTGAAGCATTTTTGGATGATTTAATTGGTGCATCTATATTCAAGTGTTCATGTAATCGAGAGAGACATAACTTGTGATATCTTTGCATTATATTGTTAGTTGAGTTCATTAATTCTTCTTAGTAATACAAAGAGGCTAGTTAATCATTGATTAAACCTAGTTAGGAGGATAATCGAGCGAGTTTCTCCTAAAGACCATTTCACTACGCATTCTTGCATATTTCACGTGCTTAAATTGGTTCATCTTGTGAGGTTAAGACTTAATCGAGAGAGAAGTTTTTGCTGAACATTTGAACTAAAAATTAAGTGAATTCGAGAGACTCACTTAAACATTAAAAGTGATTACCTAGAGTTAGATCTCAAACAATTACCTTTCACCTATCGTATCAACCCCTATTTTCTCCCATTGATAACTTTCCTACTTACCTTTGTTGCGATTGTAATTAGTCAATAGCTTTAGATTCTTAGTTAATTATAGTTAGAAATCATAGAAATCTCAATTGTTGATCATCTTGGATAGCAATCAAGCTAGAAACTACAAGAATACTGTTTAAATATAATCCATGTGGATATGATATTATACTATACTATATTTGACTACCGAGCATAATTTAAGTGTGTGTTTCGAGCTCGTCAAATTTTGGTCTCTTTATCGGGGATTGGTAATTAATAATGTTTGAAATAGTTTGTAGTGCTAATTCAAGAATTTTTATTTTATTTTAATTTTTTTCCTTTTTACGTTTGGTATTCTTTAACTGTTCGCAGGTTACAAGGTTAGGTTGGTGCATGACTCCAACTTCTATGAAGGAAGTTCTACCATACGAGCCAGAAATTGAAAAACAACTGCGACAACTGATGAAGGAAAGAAATCTCACCGAGACATCAAAAAAGGTTGGGCAATCCTCAACCAAATAAATTATGGCTGGAAACGGTGATGATAATGTAGATTTGGTTGCAAGAGAGGCAGCCCAACTAAGAGAACAAGCTACACGGGATGCTGAGGAAGTAACAATCAGGGATGCACTTATTATCTATGAATAAGAGAGGGGCCAAACAATTGCTCAAAATCTACCCTTGGCTGCAGATCAGTTCGGAAATATAGCTCTCGGGCCTGGGAGACTGCTTGGTGATTATGCTAGACCGGTCTACAATCAAGGTTTAGCAAGTGTTAGACCACCTCCAATTGCAGCAATAAATTTCGAGTTGAAGAAAGGGTTGCTTCAAACCCTTCAGAATTGTTGTGTCTTTAGAGGAAAGCCAAACAAAGATCCAAACACATGTCTAATTGACTTCGAGGAGATTATGAACACTTTTAAATACAATGGTATGTCACAAGATGCAGTGTACTTAAGGGGATTCCTCTTCGCACTCAAAGATAATGCAAAGCAGTGGCTTCGAAGCTTACCCACGAAATCGATTAGAACATGGGAGGACATGACCAGAAAATTCCATGATAAATATTTCTCCTAAGCTAAAATGGGCAAGTTTAGAAGGGAAATCCATAACTTCTGCCAGAAAGAGAATGAGACTGTGTTTAAGGCATGGGAGAGGTTTAAGGAGATTGTTAGAAAGTGTCAACATAGTGGAATTGACCTCTGGATGCAACTCCAGGACTTTTGGGATGGATAGACACCGGCCTCACGTAGAACATTGAGTAATGCAGCTGGAGGCCCGTTGATGAAGAAGACTCTAGAGGAGATTGTTACAATTCTTGATGAGTTGTCTGATGATGCAAATCAGTGGCCCTCTGAGAGTGCCGAAAGAAGAAGATCGACTGTTGTTCACCAAGTTGATGCTAATACATCTGTGCAGGTACAACTTGATGCTATGACTAAAGAAATATAAACGTTGACCTTAGCCTCGATTCAAAATGAGCCTCATACAGCTTATGATATATGTGGAAGATGACACCCTATTCACGAATGCCAAGCCTCAATGGAGGAAGTAAATGTTGTGGGAAATTACAATTTCAATGCAATGGGTCCAAGGCACCCCGGTTTTTCACGGAGTTCACCTAGAGGTACTGTGAATGCTTGGCAACAAAATAACTCTAGACCCCAGGGACAAGGAGCTCCAGCATACAAAAATCAGCAGAGGCAAAAATTTCATCCTCAACAACCCATTCAACCTGGTCTAGAGGATCTAATGAAGTCCTTCATTATCAAGACAGATGAGAGGTTGGACGCTCATGGAGCAGCTATCAAAGAACTAGGTACATCTTTTCAAAACCTGGATAGACAAGTGGGACAGATTGCAATAATATTATCCGAGAGGGCTCCAGAAACTCTCCCAGCTGATACTGAGAGAAATCCCAAAAAAATAATGAATGTTGAAACCTTGAGAAGTGGGCAAGTGTTGAAGGATCTCACCCCAATCCAAAAAGATATAAAACTTGAAAAAGAAAGTGGGAAGCAGCTGAAGAATGACGTTTAGAAATAGAAGAAGGGCCAGATAAAAGTTGATAAAAGAATAAGGGAGGAACATGATGAGAGCAAGCATATGCATGCTTTACCTTTCCCCCAAAAGCTATATAGAGAAAAGCTGGACAAGCAGTTTGGGATATTTCTAGATTTGCTGAAATAGGTTCATATAAACTTACCATTCACAAAAGTGCTCTCACAAATGCCTGCTTATGCTAAATTTTTGAAGGAGATCCCTACAAAGAAGAGGAATATAGAAGAGACCTCAATGGTGAAGCTCACAAAGCATTGCAGCGCGATATTGCAAAACAAACTCCCATAAAAGTGTGGAGATCCAGGGAGTTTTACTATACCTTGCTCATTAGGAACTATAAATTTTGATAAGTCTTTATGTGATTCTTGTGCCTCAATTAACTTAATGCCTCTATCTATTTACAGGAAACTTGAGAAGGATATTGGAGAGATAAGGTCGGTCCCAATATCTTTATAGCTGGCAGACCAAATGACTATAACACCCGAGGGGATAGTGGAATATGTGTTAGTTCGGGTGGATAAGTTCGTATTTCCTGTTGACTTTATAGTGGTGAATATGGAGAAAAACAAGGAGGTCCTCCTTATCCTAGGAAGACCATTTTTAGCAAAGGGTAGAGCAATATTGGATATACACGAGAGGAAACTCATGCTTAGAGTGGGTGAGGGGACTGTAACCTTTGAGATGAATGTAGCAAAGGGGGCACAAAAGGACAAACCAACTGCGAGTGTTGAGTGGAAAGTGAAGGGCTCAAAAGAGAAGGATGCGGTGAGAGAGAAAGACAAGTGTGGGCTGTACCCCAAGATGGCTGAGAAGAAGCTATCTGCATGGATATGCGCATTAGTTCAAAGGCAGGGAATGGAGCCCGACTTCGACTCAGACCCCGACTAGATGTTCAAAGAAGTTTCCTTTACCTTATGCTTTTTAATTGTGTGTCATGGGGACATGCCACAACATAAAGTGTGGGTTAGGGGATATGTTGTTTGTATATGTGAAGGTTTCTTGAGGGATTAAAGTCAAATGAAAAAACACAAAATGATTTGCTCTTGTAGGTAGTGTATTAATTCTCCCTTGGTTTTTCTTTGTGCCACGATTCTTTTTCAAGGGTTTTGTTTGATTTGGGTGTAGTTAGTTTTTATTTTGTTAGGAGTAGTAAACTTTGTGCTATGATTTGAATTGATGGCAATATCTCTTTACTTTATTATACCTTGAGACTAGTGTGAGTGCTTTAGTATGACGCTTAGGCTCAGTTTTTGACTCTTGTATAAGTACCTTAAATTGTATGATCTTAACTTTACTTAACTTATCTGACTAGAGTGTCTTGATAGTCAAATCTTTAGTGAGTTATGTGCCATATGCATGTGAGGTTTTGTGTTATTCTGTGTTGTTACACCCTATATTTACGGACGTAAAAGTGTGTCATAAGCAAACTAATGTAGGAACCAAAATGATATCATCTTTGAAACTATATAAAGTAAGTTAATCATGTTACCTCGGAGGTTAAAAATATTGAAGATCATGAACAACAAGTACAAAGAGGGTTGGAAGGTTCAGAAGCTAAAGGAATTGAAGAAATAATGTTTTGTCGAAAGTCGACAAGTTGAGAATGTTATAACATGTACTTTTGGGGTGACACTAGGGTGCTTAACATGATAAGGAGGTTATGTTATGAGTTATGTTAGTCTTATGATAGTCGTGTGTTATGTTTTAAAGTCAAGCGATTTGTGGAACAAAAGTCGATGAAAGTCATCACAAGTTACGTTCATAAGTTTTACTGAAACTTTGGGTCAAATGTAACTGCAATTTCTCCCAATATACTTAGAGTTATGGGGTGTTATACCCATCAAATTGAAGATATATGAGTCTAGTTTCTAACACATTAAACCGTTTGTTAATACGACATCGTAGTAGAGAGATATGATCATTGTTGCGATACTGCGCAAGTTGTTAGGTGACAAGTAGGTGTGTCACCTACTTGCTTAAATGAGAGTCCGAAGAGGCCTTGTAAAGGCCTATTTCCTTTATATATTAGACTGATAATAGGGCATAATAACCAGACATAATCTCTGTAAAACTCCTCCCAAAAATTGCCCACAAACCCTAATTGATTTTCTCTCCCTTTCAAGTTCTAATTGGCGGTAAAACCTAGAGTTTGAAGAACCAAGATAGGAGCTGAGTTTTCCAACAAATAAGTTAAGTTTACTGCTCTCTTTCATCCATTTTTTTCTGCTATAAATTCATGGTAAGTCGTTCTATATTTGCAAGAACTCACGGGACAGTGATCGGAAGCCGTGAGTTCGAGTTATTCACTTGTAGCGGACTATTTTGTGTTGCTGTTGGGATGCGTGTTTTACTACTATTTTGTGCTGTTTTGGAGGAGTAATAGTGTGTATAAATACCACATAAATGCATGGTAGTGTGTTGGTCGTTCGTCATAACATTTTCGGGCTGTTTGACACTACTACAGTGGTCGTTTTGTGTATGAAGAGATTGGGGTGTGTTGGGCTGTTTTGTAGTATTTTGTGGTGTATATAACGTTGGAAAATAATGTATACATGTTATTATCATTGTGTTCTTGTATTATTGGTGTTATCTTAAATTTGTAGGAAGTAAGGATTATAGGGGAGATTCTGCCCGTTTTAACACAAAATAAGCTTGTTATTCGTTATGCGATAGTTGTACCTTTCGTAACTTAATGATAGTATTATTATCGTTGTTATAGATTAAGGTGCGAAGAGGCGAGTTCAACTTGGTGATTGGAAAGATTGTGATAAGGTATGTTAAGGCTAACCCCTTCCTTTATTTTGGCATGATCTCGTAACTACATGTGTTTGATAACGAGGCATAAAGAGAAGTCCATACTCCCAAATTTATATACATTATCCTAGTCGCATAAGTTACAGTATTCTCCCTTATCAGGACTTTATATTCAATCGAGTATTGTCATCGTCCAGTCAAGAGAGCAGAGGGCCTATATATATACAATATTACAGTATTTTCACCACCATCGAGTTATAATCGGTGGGCAGGCCCCTATTGGGCAACCTCTGATCAGATGGTAAGTTATATACTAAGCCTACTATGGCCGAGCGCCTATGAGAGCAAGCCCAAAATGGCCAAGATACAGAGCCTAGTATGGCGAGTGCCTATTAGCGAGCCTACTACGGAGTTACACGTTCCGAGCCTTATTGGGCCAGACAACTATTTTACTTACTATATTGAGAGAGTTGAGTTAGTATCAGCAGGTAAGTATATCTCCAGATCATCTTTGACTCCCAGTTACTTTCAGTTATTATATTATCAGTTTAGTTTCAGCTTTCAGTTATTCTATTGCCTTACATACTCGGTACATTATTTCGTACTGACGTCCCACTCCTGAGGACGCTGCATTTCATGCATGCAGGTTCGGATAGACAGACTGGTAGACCTCCTCCGTAGGTGTTGTCCGTGATCTGCTTGATCGGTAAGCTCCACGTCCTTCGGTGTTTCTGGGTCTAGGGTTTTGAGTACATATTGTGTATGTATTTATATATATTATGGACATATATATATATATATATATATATATATATATATATATATATATATATATATATATATATATATATATATATGTTATGGGTAGGTCGGGGCCCTGTTCCGATCAAAGTACATCCATCAGTAGAGGCTTGTAGACATATCCTGCCAGTTAGTGCAGTATGTTGGGCTTGTAGGCCTGGCATGTATATTTTGTTGGTTTGTCAGTTGTAGTAGTTATGATGGCATTGTCGCCCCAGCTTTATATTAATGCTTAGTCAGTGCTAGTTTCCGTTCAGTTTTATATTTTGCTTCGCGAATTATCTAACAATATGGCCCCATGGCCAAATTATGACATTATATGTTCATAGTCCCTTAGTCGCAAGATGGTACGCTAGGTTTGGTGAGGCACTGGGTGCCGGTCTCGCCCCCCAGGTTCGGGGCATGACAAACTTGGTATCAGAGCAGTTCTATCCTAGGGAGTCTACAAGCCATGTCAAGTAGGGAACTACAGGGCATTTAGGAGTTGGTTACCCTTCTTCCAAATCTAAATCATGCTGTAGAACTGAGTTATTGCAAATTTGAGTTAAACTTATGTGCTGGTGTTTGCATACACAGATGAAGGTGACTAGGAAGTCTACAGCTAGCCAGATGAGAGATACAACAACAGGAGAGGGGACCAGCACGGTACCCCCAGTAGATGGGGCCTAGTCTGAGGCCCAGGGCGAGACCCCTACTCAGCCATTACAAGCTAGGGCATCAGCTAGGGCAGGATCTTCTGAGGGGTCTGGGAGTTTAAGGGTCCGAGAGTTTATTGCTTTGAGTCCCCCAGAGTTCACGGGGATAGATCAGAGGGAGGACCCACAGAATTTCATAGATCAACTTCACAGGATCTTTCGGGTTATGCATGCCACGGAGAAAGAGGCAGTTGAGCTAGCAGCTTTTCGACTCCAAGATATAGCCATCCTATGGTACGAGGGATGAGAGAGGTCCAGGGGACGTGATGCACCTCCAGCCATTTGGGATAATTTTTCAGATGCCTTCCTTGACCAGTACTTACCGCAAGAGATAGGACAGGCTTGAGTCGATTAGTTTCTTGCCCTCAAGCAGGGCAATATCAGTGTTCGAGAGTATAGTCTCTTTTTTGACTCATTGGCCAGATATGCACCATCCATAGTTACTACTATGCTGGACAGGATCCACAGGTTTATAGCAGGGTTGGCCCCATAGTTTACCGAGGCATGTTCCACCGCTGCACTGCAGGATAGTATGGATATCTCCTGAATTAAGGCATTCGCCCAGAATATAGAAAGGGGTAGGCATCAGCAGCAGGGTACATAGAGGACTAAGGAAGGGCAGTGTAAGAGGATGAGATTTCCTAGGTATCAGGAGCAGTCTCAGGGTAGTTATCGGCCCAAGTACTTCGGACGGCCACCTAGGCCTCCGCCACCTCAGTTATAGGGTTACAGGTATGACCGCTATACTCAGTCAGGACCAGGTGAGAGCTCACGGGCATCGGGTTTGTAGCGACAGTGAGGGTCAGGACAAACATGGCCATTTCCACCATGGTGTGACATATGTGGTAGAGGACACTTGGGCCAATGATGCTTGTTATACATGTGGGGGTCCGGGGCATATGATGCGAGATTTCCTAAATAGAGATTCTAGGGTATGGCACAACCAGCGAGTTCAGCAATAGGATCATCTATGTTCGTGCATCCTTCAAGGTGCGAGTCTCAGTCTTCGGCTGGTAGAGGTCGAGGTAGAGGTAGAGGTTCCAGTTTAGGTGGTAATCAGAACCGAATCTATGCTTTAGCGGGTTGACAGGATGAGGAGTCTTCACTAGTCGTTATGACATGTCTATCGATCATTTTCTCTCACGATGCTTATGCCTGGATAGATCCAGGAACTACTTTATCGTATATTACCCCATTTGTCGTGAGGAAGTTTGGTATAGTGCCTAAAATACTAAGTGATCCTTTTGCGGTATCTACACCGGTCGGAGAACCAATTATTGCTGGACGGGTTTACCGAGGTTGTACGGTGACAATTTGTAGTCGTCAGACTTCAGCCGACCTAGTTGAGCTAGAGATGATGTATTTTGATGATATCATGGTCATGGACTGGTTGGCAACTTCCTATGCCATAGTTAATTGTCGAGCAAGGGCAGTCAGATTTCATTTTTCGAGTGAGCCAGTCCTTGAATGGGTAGGTAATACAGCAAAACCCAGAGATAGGTTTATTTCCTATCTGAAGGCGAGGAAAATGGTCGCAAAAGGGTGCATTTATCCTATTGTGCGAGTTAAAGATGCAGATAATGAGATACCTACACTTCAGTCTATTCGCGTAGTCAAAGAGTACACAGATGTGTTTCTAGATGAGCTTCCAGGTATTCCTCTAGAGCGAGAAATTAATTTTAGCATCGATTTGCTTTCGGGAACTCAACCAATATCCATCTCTCCATATAGAATGGTACCTGCCGAATTGAAGGAGTTGAAGGAGCAGTTAAAAAATTTGCTGGAGAAAGGTTTAATCAGACCCAGTACCTCACCTTAGGTTACACAAATACTGTTTGTGCGGAAGAAAGACGGCTCACTGAGGATATGTATCGATTATAGGCAGCTGAACAAAGTAACTATTAAGAATAAGTATCCACTTCCAAGGATTGATGACTTGTTTGATCAGTTGCAGGAGGCTAGATTCTTTTCAAAGATAGATTGGAGGTCAGGATACCACTAGGTCAGAGTTCGGGAGTAAGATATTCCGAAGACAGCCTTTAGGTCATGATATGGCCACTTCGAGTTCCTTGTCATGTCCTTCGGGTTGACGAATGCACCCGCTGTATTTATGGACTTGATGAATAGCCTATTCCGGCCATTTTTAGATATGTTCGTGATAGCATTTATTGATGATATTCTGGTGTATTCACGTTCAGAGGAGGATCATGCGGACCACCTACGAGCAATACTCGAAAACCTTCGTGATCATAAGTTATATGCTAAGTTTTCCAAATGTGAGTTCTGGTTGAAGTTTGTAGCATTCTTGGGGCATATTGTATCCGATGAAGGTATAAAGGTAGACATTCAGAAGATTGAGGCCATGAAATCCTAGCCTAGACCTACCACTCCGACAGAGGTTTGTAGCTTTCTAGGCTTAGCAGGATACTACCGGAGGTTCGTAGAGGGTTTTTCTTGCCTTTCGGCACCATTGACAAAGTTGACGTAGAAAGAAACTAAGTTTCAGTGGACAGAGGCTTGCGAGCGAAGTTTACAAGAGCTTAAGAACAGGTTGAGCTCAGCGCGAGTTCTAACACTTCCAGAGGGTTTAGAGGGTTATGTCGTGTATTGTGATTCCTCAGGTGTCGGGTTAGGATGTGTCCTAATGCAATATGGGAAGGTGATTGCATATGCTTCAAGGCAGTTGAGGAAGCACGAGAGGAATTATCCGACCCACGACCTCGAATTAGCTGCGGTTGTATATGCACTTAAGATATGGCAGCATTATTTATATGGTGTTCATGTTGATATATTTATAGATCATAAAAGCCTGCAATATATCTTCATAAAAAAAGAGTTGAATTTGCGACAGAGGTGATGGCTAGAGTTATTGAAAGATTATGATGTTAACATTCTCTACCATCCATCCAGGGAAAGCTAATGTTGTAGCAGATGCCTTAAGTCACTAATCTATGGGTAGCTTAGCACATGTAGAGGCCGAGAAAAGACAATTAGCTAGAGAGATTCATCAATTGGCTTGTTTGGGGGTTCGGTTATTAGATTCTGATGATGGTGGATTTGTACTCCAAAACACTACAAAATCATCTCTCATAGCTAAAGTCAAGGAAAGGCAGTACAAGGACCCAGAGTCGGTCGAGTTGAGGGAACGAGTTCCGCAGCAGAAGAAGCTGTTATTAGAGCTCAAGGGAGATGGGGTTCTCAGATATAGGGGTCGTCTGTGTGTTCCAGATATAGCAGGGCTACGAGACAGGATTATGTTAGAGGCACATTATTCGTGGTACTCCATTCATCCAAGGTCGATGAAGATGTATCATGACATTAAGGATGTGTACTGGTGGAACGATATGAAGAAGAACATTGCTGAGTTTGTCGCCCAGTGTCCTAGTTGCCAGCAGGTGAAGGTAGAATATCAGAAGCCCGAAGGGCTAATGCAGACTATAGAGATCCCGAAGTAGAAATGTGAGGCAATAAACATGGACTTCATCATAGGTTTGTCTCGTTCTCATCGTAAGTTTGATTGTATATGGGTGATAGTCGATAGGCTCACGAAATCAGCCCATTTCCTACCAGTCAGATCTACATATACAGCTGAAGATTATGCGAAGTTATATATTAAGGAGATAGTACGGCTACACGGAGCACCAGTGTCTATTATATCTGACTGTGGGGCCCAGTTTACAGCATATTTTTAGAGGTCATTTCAGAGAGGTTTAGGGACTCAGGTGAATCTCAGCACAACTTTTCATCCACAGAGTAATGGACAAGCTGAGTGCACAATTCAGATGCTCGAGGATATGTTACGAGCTTGTGTGTTGGATTTTCAAAGAAGTTGGGATGAACATCTACTTCTTATCGAGTTTGCATATAATAACAGTTACCACTCCAATATCCAGATGGCTCTGTACTAGGCTTTGTATGGGCGTAAGTGTAGATCTCCTATAGGGTGGTTTGATGTTGGAGAATTTGGGTTACATGGGCCAGACCTGGTTCAGCAGAATGTAGAGAAAGTAAAGCTTATCCGGGAGCGACTATTAACAGCTCAGAGTCATCATAAGTCATATTCTGACGTGCGGTGATGAGACTTAGAGTTCGGGATGATGAGGTTTGGCAAGAAAGGAAAGCTTAGCCCTTGGTATATTGGTCCTTATAGGATTATTCGGAGAGTGGTCCAAGTAGCTTATGAGTTAGAATTGCCCTCAGAATTGGAGTCTGTCCATCCGGTTTTTCACGTATCTATGCTATGGAAGTGCATTAGCGATCCTACCCGAGTGGTGCCCACTGGTGATGTATAGATTACGGATGACTTGTCATACGAGGAAGTTCCAGTTGCCATCCTAGAACGATAAATCCACAAGCTACGAAATAAGGAGCTAGCCTCCGTGAAAATTTTATGGAGAAGCAAGAACGTGAAAGAGATGACGTTCGAAGTGGAGGAAGAATGAAGTCTAAATACTCCCACCTATTTCTAACTGAAGATATGGCTCGAGATGGGATGCTACAGCACAGCTCTATTCAGGCTAGTAGGTCATCAGGTCAGCTCTTATTTTTTGGACTTTCAGTATTTATGATTTACGGCTATGTGAGGCAAAGTGCTGCTATTTATAGACATTGTCGATGTGTGGCATGCATAGTATGTTTTCTTGCTGCGTGCAGGTTGATTTTAGCCTAGTATATGGAGGAGACACTGCAAACATTTTCAAAGTCTCTAAGAGTAAATATTCGAGGATGAATGTTCCCAAGGGGGGAATGATGTTACACCCTATATTTTCGTACGTAAAAGTGTGTCGTAAGCAAACTAATGTAGGACCCAAAATGAGATCATCTTTGAAAGTATATAAAGTAAGTTATTCATGTTACCTTGGTTACAAATATTGAAGATCATGAATAACAAGTACAAAGAGGGTTGGAAGGTTCAGAATCTAAAGGAATTGAAGAAATAATGTTTCGTCGAAAGTTGACAAGTTGGAAATGTTATAACATGTACTTTTGGGGTGAGACTAGGATTCTTAACATGATAAGGAGGTTATGTTATGAGTTATGTTAGTCGTATGATAGTAGTGTGTTATGTTTTGAAGTCAAGCGAGTGGTGGAACAAAAGTCGATGAAAGTCATCACAAGTTATGTTCATAAGTTTTACTGAAACTTTGGGTCAAATGTAACTGCAATTTTCTCCCAATATACTTAGAGTTATGGGGTGTTCAACCCATAAAATTGAATATCTATGAGTCTAGATTTTAACGCATTGAATCGTTTGTTAATATGACATTATAGTAGAGAGATGTATGCATTTTTTGAGACTGTGCATGCTGCTAGGTGACAAGCAGGTGTGTCACCTACTAGCTTAAATGAGAGTCGGAAAATGGGCCAGTTCGGGTCTTCCAAAGAGGACTTTTAAAGGATTATTTCCTTCATATATTATACTTATAATTGGGCATAATAACCAGACATAATCTCTGCAAAATTCCTCCCAAGAATTGCCCACAAAACCCTAATTGATTCTCTCTCCCTTTCAAGTTCTAATTGGAGGTAAAACCTAGAGTTTGAAGAACAAAGATAGGATCTGAGTTATCCAACAAATAAGTTAAGTTTACTACTCTCTTTCATCCATTGGTGTCTTCTATAAATGCATGGTAAGTCATTCTATATTTGTAAGAACTCACGAGACTGTGATCGGAAGCCGTGAGTTCAAGTTATTCACTTGTAGCGGACTGTTTTGTGTTGCTGTTGCACTGTGTGTTTTACTACTGTTTTGTTGTGTTTTGGAGGAGAAATGGTGTGGAGAAACACCACATAAATTTTTGGTAGTGGGCTGGTCGTTCGTCGTAACGGTTTCGGCCGTTTGACACCACTATGGTGGTCGTTTTGTGTATGAAGAGATTGGGGTGTGTTGGGTTGTTTTTTAGTATTTTGTGGTGTATATAAGGTTGAAAAATAATGTATATATGTTGTTATCATTGTGTTCATGTGTTGTTGGTGTTATCTTGAATATGGAGGAAGTAAGGATTATAGGGGAGATGTTGCCCGTTTTAATACAAAATAAGCCTGTCGTTCGTTATGCGATAGTTGTACCTTTCGTAACTAATGATAGTATTATTATTGTTGTTGTAGATTAAGGTGAAAAGAGGTGAGTTAAACTAGGTGATTGGAAAGATTGTGACAATGTATGTTAATGTTAACCCCTTCCTTCATTTTGGCGTGATCTAGTAACTACATGTGTTTGATAACGAGGCACAAAGAGAAGTCCATACTCCCGAATTTATATACATTATCCTAGTCTCATAAGTTACAGTATTCTCCCTTATCGGGACTTTACATTCAATTGAGTATTGTTTTCTTCCAGTCAAGAGAGCATAGGGTCTATATATATACAGTATTACAGTATTTTCACCACCATCGAGCTATAATCGGTGGCAGGCCCCTATTGGGAAACCTCTGATCAGATGGTAAGTTATATACCAAGCCTACTGTGGCTGAGCGCCTATGAGTGAGCCCAAAATGGCTGAGATACCTAGCCTATTATGGTTGAGCGCCTATGAGAGAGCCTACTATGGCCGAGCAATTACACGTACCGAGCCTTATAGAGCCAGACATTTATTTTACTTACTATATTGAAGGAGTTAAGTTAGTTTCAGCAGGTAAGTATATCTCCAGATCATCTTTGACTCCCAGTTACTTTCAGTTATTATATTATAAGTTCAGTTTCAGCTTTAAGTTATTTTATTGTCTTACATACTCTGTACATTATTTTGTACAGACGTCCCTTTTCTGGGGACGCTGCATTTCATGCGTGCAGGTTCTGATAGAAAGACGGGTAGACCTTCTAAGTAGGTGTTGCCCGAGTTCAGCCTGATCGGTAAGCTCCACATCCTTCGGAGTTGCCGGGTCTAAGGTTATAGTGTGTGTGTATATATATATATATATATATATATATATATATATATATATATATATATATATATATATATATATATATATATATATATATATATATATATGGGTAGGTCAGGGCCCTATTCTGATCACAGTACATCCATCAGTATTGGCTTGTAGACATATCATGTCAGTTAGTGCAATATGTTGGGCTTGTAGGCCTGGTATGTATATTTTGTTGGTTTTTTAGCTGTAGTAGTTATGACGGCCTTGTCGCCCCAGCTTTATATTGATGTTTAGTCACCGCTAGTTTCCGTTCAGTTTTATGTTTTGCTTCCAAATTGTCTTGTAATGTGGCCCCATGGCCAAATTATGACATTATATGTTCAGAGTCCCTTAGTCGCAAGTTGGTACGCTAGGTTAGGTAAGGCACCGGGTGCCGGTCTCTCCCCCCAAGTTCGAGGTGTGACATGTGCATTGCATTTGATGTCTAGAACTTGCCCCGTGCGTTTGCAAAGCGAAATAGTAGTTTTATTCAGTCTTGGAAGTGATTTAGGAGTTTCTTTGTTGAGCCAGTTATATGCTTTTGCCCACCTAATTGTTATGTATTCTAGTTAAACCCTTTGAGCGTATAATCCTTTTTCTTTGGCAACCACATTACAAGCCTTACCCATTTTTTTGAATTGATCAACTATTTGAACCTTGTACATCTCGTGAGCACTTGAATTTGTTACGAACTTTGTAAAAGTTGAAGTGTGGGGTGATTGGTTTTACTTTTGAGTGGAACTATTGAAATAAGGAGAAAAGTGCAATGTTTTGGAAAAACTAAGAGCCACTTGAATTGAAAAAGAAAGAAAAAATAAGTGTATGATTGTGAAAAATATTCTTTGATAGTGGTAACTTGATGTAATTGAGCTTAAATAACTAGGGAGTTAATGTATATTGATGTGAAGGTAGAGTTTTGGTTTGACATAAGTGAGGAGTTTCTAATGGCTAATTGTAAGTATTAAAGTGTTTAGGTAGGTGTAGTCACTCTTATATCTAAATATATCCTATCCATCCCGCAGCCTACATTACAACCAATAAAGTGCTACTTGATCCTTGACCGAATGAGCTCAAATTAGTAGAGTAGTACACTACGGGCAAGCCTATGGTACGTCTTTTGTGGCACATGAATGTTACTTCTGAGAGTGAGTAAATTTTTTCTATCTTGAGTTCCCCATTGTTCTTAAATTTCATTATGTTTTTAACTACTCTTTATTATTGTGTGAGGGCACTTAATTCATGAAGAAAAGGTAATGTCATTTACATCTGTGTTAGAGTAAGTGAGCGGGTTATAAAAATGCGTGGTGCTTTTGAGTCAAATTTTGAGGCTAGGATGTTACGATATTGTGCTTATTTTGTTTTAAATATTCTTGGTATGATGATTTATGAGAGTTGTTGAAAAATGTCGTGTTTATATGAAGTGTAGTTTTATTGATCAAGGACAAGCAATGGTTTAAGTGTGGGGTGTTGATGGTAGGCTATAATCCCGTATTTTACTCGCTTATTGCACTCTAATTCACTGCACTTTATTTGCATTTATGCTTTAATTGATAGTGTTTTGCAATTATTGTGTGTTTAATACCATGTAGGAGTGATTCCGAGCTATGTAGATGTTATGGAATGAATTCGAGCTATTTGGAGCTTTGAGGTCTGAGTAAAAGCCCAAAGGATTAAGCCGGGATCGTGTTCGGGGGTCGAGGACTAAGTCTGGACGTCAAAAATTGAGGTTTGGTTCGTACTCTGAGAATTCCCCACAGCCGCGGCGCGTGGGGTTCCGCACTTGTGCAATCCTCTGTTGTTTGTTAGAAATTCGCTCTCTAGATTTCCCCACTAATATCCCGCATGGTGTGTCGCCCCATGCGGCGCGCCTGTGCATTATTTACAGAGTTATTTTCCTATTTTGGCTAGGAGAAGGTGGTTTTATTTGGGCCCGACCCTACTTGGTATAAATACATGGAAAAATATTATTTTCTTGACTTTTGACACATATGCGACCTAAGGAAGCTAAGGATGAGTTGGAAGAACACGAGCACAAGGATTTCATCATTCCTCCCTCAATCAAGACCCAAGTTTGGATTGAATTTATGTTTTCCTATACTCTAATTTTATTTGTGATAAATTACTCCATATGTATGGAGTAATTCTCTTTTGGGTTTGATGGATTTGGTGTATCGATGATTGTTTGTGGATTATAACTCTAGTTTTATGTATTGAAGCTTTTTTTGGATGATTTAATTGTTGCATTTATATTCACGTGTTCATGTAATCGAGAGAGGCATAACTTATGATATCTTTGCATTATATTGTTGGTTGAGTTCATTAATTCTTCTTAGTAATCAAAAGAGGCTAGTTGAATCATTGATTAAACATAGTTAGGAGTATAATCGAGAGAGGTTCTCCTAAAGACCAATCCCCCATGCATTCTTGCATATCTTCACATGCTTAAACTGGTTCATCTTGTGAGGTTAAGACTTAATCGAGAGAGGAGTTTTTGTTGAACGTTTGAACTAACAATTGAGTGAATTCGAGAGACTCACTTAAATAATAGAAGTGAATTACCTAGAGTTAGATCCCAAAAAATTACTTGCCCCTATCCTATCAACTCCTATTTTCTCCTATTGATAACTTTATTGCTTACCTTTGTTGCGATTGTCATTAGTCAATAGTTTTAGATTCTTAGTTAATTATAGTTAGAAATCTCAATTGTTGATAATCTTGGATGGCAATCAATCTAGAAACTACAAGAATACTATTTAAATCTAATCCATGTGGATACGATATTATACTATAATATATTTTACTAGCGAGCATAATTGAAGTGTGTGTTTCGAGCTCGTCAAGTAGTAATGAGGGACAGTCAAGACAAATACCGGACTAAACAACTTGAACAAGTGTGAAGGTGAACTAATAGAGAAACAATATTAATATAAAGCTAAGCACTATACAGAATACAAAACAATACTTGCAATGGTACACTAGTAACATCTATATTTAACAGGAAGCAGTTAGGTAATAATGTTGTAGAGTAAGTTGATCACAGTCTAAGCCCGGTGAAACCAAATAAAGGAAAACCAGCAACAACTCAATAAGAGCAATCGCTTTCACACCATATCTGTTCAAGCATTTCCACGAGGAAGCGAACCTCATAATCACAACTCACGGGTCCCAATTCATGAACCCTAATAATTTGGCATCTTGTGCCCACATTACAACTCATAACCGCACGGATGACTCACATGCCAATAGAACAATCCTCACATAGAAGACAAGTAGACAAGAGTACGTATAATGGTCAATGACATCAGGATTCATCTTCTTAAACTGATATGGGTGATTTAACTACGTGTATGCTTGTGCAAGTGTTCTACCACAATTCAAGTCAACAAATAAGAGTAGAGACAATGAATGTCACATAAGAAACGATCACCACGCCATGTACAGTGTAATAAAGGCAGAAATGATGTTTGAAGCAACGACTAGCACAACAAGATTAGCTACATAGAACTAAGCAAATAGTGTAACACGGAGGAAGACAATTAATAATATGCTAAGGAGACAACAATCAAAGACAAGTACAAAAGAATGGGAAAATAACAACAAGAGCCCTACCGAGGTACCGCCTCGTAGTGTCAATCATAAAATGAATCACAAACTTTTCTTATATCACCGCTGGAGCCTTTATATTTAATTTTTAAAAATCATTTTTCCGAAATAACATCCCGCATTTTAGCCCACCTTATCACACCGCATGGATTTTAGTAGTTCCCATACTAGCCACGCGTTTTAAGTCCACCTTATCTCACCGCATACGTTTCAACACCCAGGCCTTATACCACCACATGCGTATCAATAATAACAACAGCACGACAGAAACCGCGTGCAACACAATAACAACAGCACGGCAGAAACCTCATGCAAACACAATAACAACGGCACGGCAGAAACCTCGTGCAAACAACATAACAATTATCTCAACAATAACACGTATGTCAAAACATAACAACTCAAATAAATGACTTTCACAATATGTGCCCACATGCCATAACATTTCCCCAAAACAGTATCAATATCACAATCACGCATAGCCCTCGGCTCAACAACACTGAATAGAACAGCATCAACGACAATAACACGAGAATATGGTAACTAAATCAACTCAGGAACTTCAAAACACAATGAAACGGAAGAACGAGCTCACAAGGAAAGACACAACAGGGTATAATGGTCTCAACAAGAATATCTCAACAAGGAAGAGATAATGTGTAGCAATGATTCCACAAAAGTACAATTCAACGATAAGAGGGATAACATGAATCAATGATTTGGCTTGTAGACATATCATGTCAGTTAGTGCAATATGTTGGGCTTGTAGGCCTGGTATGTATATTTTGTTGGTTTTTTAGCTGTAGTAGTTATGACGGCCTTGTCGCCCCAGCTTTATATTGATGTTTAGTCACCGCTAGTTTCCGTTCAGTTTTATGTTTTGCTTCCAAATTGTCTTGTAATGTGGCCCCATGGCCAAATTATGACATTATATGTTCAGAGTCCCTTAGTCGCAAGTTGGTACGCTAGGTTAGGTAAGGCACCGGGTGCCGGTCTCTCCCCCCAAGTTCGAGGTGTGACATGTGCATTGCATTTGATGTCTAGAACTTGCCCCGTGCGTTTGCAAAGCGAAATAGTAGTTTTATTCAGTCTTGGAAGTGATTTAGGAGTTTCTTTGTTGAGCCAGTTATATGCTTTTGCCCACCTAATTGTTATGTATTCTAGTTAAACCCTTTGAGCGTATAATCCTTTTTCTTTGGCAACCACATTACAAGCCTTACCCATTTTTTTGAATTGATCAACTATTTGAACCTTGTACATCTCGTGAGCACTTGAATTTGTTACGAACTTTGTAAAAGTTGAAGTGTGGGGTGATTGGTTTTACTTTTGAGTGGAACTATTGAAATAAGGAGAAAAGTGCAATGTTTTGGAAAAACTAAGAGCCACTTGAATTGAAAAAGAAAGAAAAAATAAGTGTATGATTGTGAAAAATATTCTTTGATAGTGGTAACTTGATGTAATTGAGCTTAAATAACTAGGGAGTTAATGTATATTGATGTGAAGGTAGAGTTTTGGTTTGACATAAGTGAGGAGTTTCTAATGGCTAATTGTAAGTATTAAAGTGTTTAGGTAGGTGTAGTCACTCTTATATCTAAATATATCCTATCCATCCCGCAGCCTACATTACAACCAATAAAGTGCTACTTGATCCTTGACCGAATGAGCTCAAATTAGTAGAGTAGTACACTACGGGCAAGCCTATGGTACGTCTTTTGTGGCACATGAATGTTACTTCTGAGAGTGAGTAAATTTTTTCTATCTTGAGTTCCCCATTGTTCTTAAATTTCATTATGTTTTTAACTACTCTTTATTATTGTGTGAGGGCACTTAATTCATGAAGAAAAGGTAATGTCATTTACATCTGTGTTAGAGTAAGTGAGCGGGTTATAAAAATGCGTGGTGCTTTTGAGTCAAATTTTGAGGCTAGGATGTTACGATATTGTGCTTATTTTGTTTTAAATATTCTTGGTATGATGATTTATGAGAGTTGTTGAAAAATGTCGTGTTTATATGAAGTGTAGTTTTATTGATCAAGGACAAGCAATGGTTTAAGTGTGGGGTGTTGATGGTAGGCTATAATCCCGTATTTTACTCGCTTATTGCACTCTAATTCACTGCACTTTATTTGCATTTATGCTTTAATTGATAGTGTTTTGCAATTATTGTGTGTTTAATACCATGTAGGAGTGATTCCGAGCTATGTAGATGTTATGGAATGAATTCGAGCTATTTGGAGCTTTGAGGTCTGAGTAAAAGCCCAAAGGATTAAGCCGGGATCGTGTTCGGGGGTCGAGGACTAAGTCTGGACGTCAAAAATTGAGGTTTGGTTCGTACTCTGAGAATTCCCCACAGCCGCGGCGCGTGGGGTTCCGCACTTGTGCAATCCTCTGTTGTTTGTTAGAAATTCGCTCTCTAGATTTCCCCACTAATATCCCGCATGGTGTGTCGCCCCATGCGGCGCGCCTGTGCATTATTTACAGAGTTATTTTCCTATTTTGGCTAGGAGAAGGTGGTTTTATTTGGGCCCGACCCTACTTGGTATAAATACATGGAAAAATATTATTTTCTTGACTTTTGACACATATGCGACCTAAGGAAGCTAAGGATGAGTTGGAAGAACACGAGCACAAGGATTTCATCATTCCTCCCTCAATCAAGACCCAAGTTTGGATTGAATTTATGTTTTCCTATACTCTAATTTTATTTGTGATAAATTACTCCATATGTATGGAGTAATTCTCTTTTGGGTTTGATGGATTTGGTGTATCGATGATTGTTTGTGGATTATAACTCTAGTTTTATGTATTGAAGCTTTTTTTGGATGATTTAATTGTTGCATTTATATTCACGTGTTCATGTAATCGAGAGAGGCATAACTTATGATATCTTTGCATTATATTGTTGGTTGAGTTCATTAATTCTTCTTAGTAATCAAAAGAGGCTAGTTGAATCATTGATTAAACATAGTTAGGAGTATAATCGAGAGAGGTTCTCCTAAAGACCAATCCCCCATGCATTCTTGCATATCTTCACATGCTTAAACTGGTTCATCTTGTGAGGTTAAGACTTAATCGAGAGAGGAGTTTTTGTTGAACGTTTGAACTAACAATTGAGTGAATTCGAGAGACTCACTTAAATAATAGAAGTGAATTACCTAGAGTTAGATCCCAAAAAATTACTTGCCCCTATCCTATCAACTCCTATTTTCTCCTATTGATAACTTTATTGCTTACCTTTGTTGCGATTGTCATTAGTCAATAGTTTTAGATTCTTAGTTAATTATAGTTAGAAATCTCAATTGTTGATAATCTTGGATGGCAATCAATCTAGAAACTACAAGAATACTATTTAAATCTAATCCATGTGGATACGATATTATACTATAATATATTTTACTAGCGAGCATAATTGAAGTGTGTGTTTCGAGCTCGTCAAGTAGTAATGAGGGACAGTCAAGACAAATACCGGACTAAACAACTTGAACAAGTGTGAAGGTGAACTAATAGAGAAACAATATTAATATAAAGCTAAGCACTATACAGAATACAAAACAATACTTGCAATGGTACACTAGTAACATCTATATTTAACAGGAAGCAGTTAGGTAATAATGTTGTAGAGTAAGTTGATCACAGTCTAAGCCCGGTGAAACCAAATAAAGGAAAACCAGCAACAACTCAATAAGAGCAATCGCTTTCACACCATATCTGTTCAAGCATTTCCACGAGGAAGCGAACCTCATAATCACAACTCACGGGTCCCAATTCATGAACCCTAATAATTTGGCATCTTGTGCCCACATTACAACTCATAACCGCACGGATGACTCACATGCCAATAGAACAATCCTCACATAGAAGACAAGTAGACAAGAGTACGTATAATGGTCAATGACATCAGGATTCATCTTCTTAAACTGATATGGGTGATTTAACTACGTGTATGCTTGTGCAAGTGTTCTACCACAATTCAAGTCAACAAATAAGAGTAGAGACAATGAATGTCACATAAGAAACGATCACCACGCCATGTACAGTGTAATAAAGGCAGAAATGATGTTTGAAGCAACGACTAGCACAACAAGATTAGCTACATAGAACTAAGCAAATAGTGTAACACGGAGGAAGACAATTAATAATATGCTAAGGAGACAACAATCAAAGACAAGTACAAAAGAATGGGAAAATAACAACAAGAGCCCTACCGAGGTACCGCCTCGTAGTGTCAATCATAAAATGAATCACAAACTTTTCTTATATCACCGCTGGAGCCTTTATATTTAATTTTTAAAAATCATTTTTCCGAAATAACATCCCGCATTTTAGCCCACCTTATCACACCGCATGGATTTTAGTAGTTCCCATACTAGCCACGCGTTTTAAGTCCACCTTATCTCACCGCATACGTTTCAACACCCAGGCCTTATACCACCACATGCGTATCAATAATAACAACAGCACGACAGAAACCGCGTGCAACACAATAACAACAGCACGGCAGAAACCTCATGCAAACACAATAACAACGGCACGGCAGAAACCTCGTGCAAACAACATAACAATTATCTCAACAATAACACGTATGTCAAAACATAACAACTCAAATAAATGACTTTCACAATATGTGCCCACATGCCATAACATTTCCCCAAAACAGTATCAATATCACAATCACGCATAGCCCTCGGCTCAACAACACTGAATAGAACAGCATCAACGACAATAACACGAGAATATGGTAACTAAATCAACTCAGGAACTTCAAAACACAATGAAACGGAAGAACGAGCTCACAAGGAAAGACACAACAGGGTATAATGGTCTCAACAAGAATATCTCAACAAGGAAGAGATAATGTGTAGCAATGATTCCACAAAAGTACAATTCAACGATAAGAGGGATAACATGAATCAATGATTCCAAAGAAGGATAAGTCAGCAATAATGAAGGATAACAAAACTTTATTTAGGGTTTAGCAATTACGGAAGAGATACAACAAATTCAATCAAGGATACATAATTACGAAAAGGATAGCATGGCAATAAAAGAGGCAACAACTTCAGTTAAGGCACATAAGAGTTTAATCAGCAATAAGGGTAAAACATGAAGCAATTAATTCCAAATAATACATGTAAGGGTGAATTTAGTAAATGTGGAATTTAACATGACAAAACAACTTCATATTTAATGGGCATAAGAACTAAGAGCCCTAAATGGTCAAATATCAACAAATAAGCCCGAGCATGTACTCGTCACCTCGCGTACACGCCTTCACATGACATAATTAGCAACTAAGACTCCAATCCTAAGGGGTATTTCCCCCCACCCCTCTCCCCACCCCCACAGAGTTAGGCAAGATACTTACCTCAAAGAAGCCAGACAGGTACTCTAAAATGACCTTCTTGAGTGAAACAATCTCTGGACGGCTCAAATCCCAAACAACCACGTGAAGAACCCCTCAAAAATCGCTCAAATATGAGGTCTCTAGCTCAGAAGATGAAAAATTGACAAAACCCATGATTTTGGAAAATATATTTTGCTGCCCAGCGATTTACACATCGCGATCGCGGAAGAAATAATGTGATCGCGTAAAAGAAACTCTGCTGCCCAGAAAAAATACACTACGCGATCGCGAGAATAGGAATGCGATCGTGTAGAAGACATCACACTGTCCCACCAGAAGCTCTACGCGAATGTGGAAAAAGGAGTGTGAACGTGAAGAAGTAAAACCCATACGTTCATGATCTCGGAGCTCTCACTGCGAACGCAAAGAAGGAAATTGATCAGTCACAAAACAGGCTACGCGATCGCGACCAGAATTCTGCAGTCCGCACTTTGTTAAAATCCTGTTGGGTTCTTTAGCTTGGTTTTGCGGCCGCAGATGGAATTCTGCAGTCCGCACTTTCTTCTGCGGCCACATAAATCCTTCTGCAGACCGCACTTATTTTCTTATGCGCTCTTTATTGCCTTGTGATTCGAAACACTCTTTTTTGAGTCGGATTTCATCATGGGAGACCAAACTTCCAACATTCCTGCAATTTGCATAATTTCATTACTTTCGAGAATATAAATCAATACTTTCAGACTAAAATAAAAGCAAAAAAGGTGCTAATAAGTAGTCAAAATCCCCACTTATCAACTCCCCCAAACTTAAGTCTTTGCTTGTCCTCAAGCAAATAAATTAGTCCCCACCTCCTAGAGTTCAGCGAGTCAAATGTGAGCCATCCACACATAAGTTGGGACCAATAATTACCCACACTACTCATGCATTATCAATAAGGCGACAAGTCAAATATTCATGCACATATAGTTCTAATGTGACGTTTGTGCTTCAAGAATTGACTTTACTTATCAAGGACTCTTGTTCTATCATGTATGTCATGGTGGACTCCAAACTCTTCCTCCTCTACGTTCCATTTGCCCAGCTCACTTAAGAAATTAACACTCAATCTGAATATTCATGAAAGGCCCACTCATTTCTCACAAGAGAATGTCACAAGTACGGCTTCAATACCATAGGCTTGCCCCTCATGTAGATCGTCACAAATGTAAGCTCACTCGGTTTGACATCAAGTAGGATTTGTTTTGGGATATAATTAAGGCTTTTGGGTTAGGGTAAGATACCATATGGGTAAGTGGTTACACTTTTCCTTAAGCACTCCGCACTTTCATTTCTCGGCTCATAATTGCCAATTCTTAGAGGCACCTTCTTTTCATTGGGGACTAGAGAGACATAACATCACTCTTTCCTGATCATTTCATTATTTTTTCTCCTTTTTTATTTCTCAATGTTTGGGATCATTACCTCTTTTTGAATCCATCAACCCTCCCACATATTCACGTTTTGCATTTTTCTTTCTGTTCTTTTCTTTTCTTGCCTTCTCTTTTCATAGAGATAATTTCTTTTCTCTTTTTGTGCCTTGATACCTTTATTTAAATTTCTCATCTCTCCCTCCAAATTTATATTTTAAGCCATTTGTTTCACAAGAGTGTTAAGGAAAGTTTGTGTGCCAAGAGAGGGTCATAACATATTGGGTAAAGGCTTGTAACATGGTTATCAAATGAGAAAGACTAGAGGCTCAAAGGGTTTGACTAGGGATAACGACATTGGTTGGCAATAGTGTAACGACCCGGCTGGTCGTTTTGAGAGTATTAGCCTCGAACCCCTAATTATTGCTCCCTCTATTTTCATTTTGTTGTTACGTAACTTGCCTGGAGGATTTGTTCTTGGTTTCGGAGTGGAATGGGACACATAGTCCCTAAATTCGGATTTTAAGTTTTAGGAATTGGCCATAGGTTGAACTGTGTTAAGACGGCTTCGGAATGGAGTTTTGACGGTTCCAATAGCTACATAGGGTGATTTTAGTCTTAGGATCGTGTTCGGATGCTGAATTGGTCTTTTTAGCGTCCGATTCCAGAAGTTGGAGTGGGTATGTAATGTCAATTATGACTTGTGTGCAAAATTTGAGGTTAATCGGACTTGATTTGATAGGTTTCAGCATCGGATATAGAAGTTTGATGTTTTAAAGTTCATTAGGCTTGAATCGATGTGCAATTCGTGTTTTAACGTTGTTTGATGTAATTTAAAGGCTCGACTAAGTTTGTATGATGTTTTAGGAGTGGTTGGTATATTTGGTCGAGGTCCCGAGGGCCTCGGGTGATTTTCGGATGGTTAACGGATCAATTTGGACTTGTGAGAATGGCTGAAGTGCACCAGTTCAAGTGTAGATGCACCTGCGCAAGATTGACCGCAGGTGCGAGCCCGCAGAAGCGATCATTTGGTGGCAAATGCGGGGCAGGAGGAAATGGCATGTGGTCGCAGGTGCGGCGTGAAGGTCGCAAAAGTGACTCCGCTTCTTTGGAATAGTGATCGTAGAAGTGGAAGAGTGCTTGGGAGGCATGTCCGCAGAAGCGGGCTTTGGACTGCAGAAGCGGAAGTGGTCAAGGGATCTGGGACCACATAAGCGGCTTGGTGACTCGCAGAAGCGAGTCCGCAAAAGCGAAGTGAGGGGACACAGGAGCGAAATAAGCCACAGATGCTGGTAATTAGTCGCTTCTGCGACATCGCAGAAGCGATTAAGTTTCTGCATAAGCGGTAAAGTTTTCGCAAAAGCGGTAGTGCTAGCAGAACACTTAAACGCAAGGGTTAGCGATTTTTCTTCATTATAAACATTTTGAGCTCGGGTTTTGGCGATATTTTGAGAGAATTTTCGAGGGATTTCTTGAGGTAAGTCTGTTGTACTCATTTTTTATCAATAATCTTATTTCCCCGTTGATTTTCCCACTTAGTTTGTTTGTATTTAAGGTGGAATTTGGGAGTTTGAGGCTAGGGATTTGGAGAGTTTAAGTTGGGGATCTGAGTGGTGACTTGGTGTCCTATTTTGGTAAAAATGGTATGGCTGGACTCGTGGTCGAATGGGTGTTCGTATTTTGTGACTTTTACCTGATTCCGAGACATGGGCCTGGGTTGACTTTTTGGGCCGAGTTTTCAATTCTTTGCTAAAGTCATAGTTTTAATAGTTAAATTAGTTTCTTGTAGTTGTATTTATAGTATGTAATTGCTTTTGGCTAGATTTGGAGTGTTCCGAGTCAGAAAATCGAGGGAAATCCATTCTCATTGACTGATTGAGCTTGGTTTGAGGTAAATGAATTGTATATCCTTGTGTGAGGGAACATCCCCTTAGGATCTGCTACTGTTGTAATAATTTGTGATATGTGAATGCCATGTACGCGAGGTGATGAGCGCGTACGCGGGATAAAGGTGGAAATTTTAGTTCTTGCTGAGTAGTTTTCCTTTAAATTCCTTAACTGAGTTGGCTTATCATGTGTAGTTATCATTTTTAGCCTAGTATCACATGTCTACGTATCTTAACTCTTACTTGCAATTTGTGCAACATGCTTAGTTGAATTACTTGCTTCCGTGATCTTGTATTCAGTCTTTAATTGTATGATTCCTTGCTGTAAATCTGTTGTTCCATAGGTTATGAGTAGTGTATTTACTTTTGGGACTACGAGGCGGTACCTCGGGAGCTCCCCCTGTCATATATTTACTTTTGGGACTACGAGGTGGTACATCGGGAGATCCCCTGTTGTATATTTATGTCACGCCCCGAACCTAGGAGCGAGACAGGCACCCGGTGCCTCACCTAACCTGGCGTACCAAATTGCGACTAAGGGACTCTGAACATATAATGTCATACTTTGGCCATGGGGCCACCTTACAAGACAATTTGCAAAGCAAAATATAAAACTGAATGGAAACTAGCACTAACTAAACATCAATATAAAGCTAAGCCGACAAGGCCGTCATAGCTACTACAGCTGACAAACCATCAAATATACATACCAGGCCTACAAACCCAACATACTGCACTAACCAACAGGATATGTCTACAAGCCTCTACTGATAGATGTACTATGATCGGAACAGGGCCCCGACCTACCCATAACATTTATACAGATATACATAAGATGTACATAACACTCTAGACCTGGTAACTCCGAAAGACATGGAGCTTACCGATCAGGCTGAACTCGGGAAACACCTACTGAGGAGATCTACTCGTCCGTCTATCTGAACCTGCATGCATGAAATGCAGCGTCCCCGGAAAAGGGACGTCAGTACGAAATAATGTACCGAGTATGTAAGGCAATAACATAACTGAAAATTGAAACTGAACTGATAATATAATAACTGGAAGTAACTGGGAGTCAAAGATGATCTGGAGATATACTTACCTGCTGATACTGACTCAACTCCTTCAATATAGTAAGTAAAATAATTGTACGGCCTTATAAGGCTCGGTATATATATAACTGCTCTGCCATAGTAGGCTCGCTCATAGGTGCTCGGCCATAATAGGCTATGTATCTCGGCCATGCTGGGCTCGCTCATAGGCGCTCGGCCACAGTAGGCTCGGTATATAACTTTCCATCTGATCAGAGGTTGCCCAATAGGGGCCTGCCCATCGATTATAGCTCGATGGTAATGAAAATACTGTAATACTGTATATATAGGCTTGCTTCTCTCTTGACTGGAAGAAGACAATACTAAAATTGAATATAGAGTCTCGATAAGGAATAATATTGTAACTTATGAGACTAGAATAGTGTGAATAAATTCATGAATATGAACTTCTCTTTTTGTCTCATTACTAACACATGTAGCTACGAGATCATGCCAAAATGAAGGAAGGCTTAGCCTTAACATACCTTATCACAATCTTTCCAATCACCAAGTTGAACTCACCTCTTCGCACCTTAATCTACAAGAATGATAATAATACTATCGTTAAGTTACGAAAGGTACAACTATCGCACAACGAACGACAAACCTATTTTTTATTAAAACGGGCAGCATCTCCCCTATAATCCTTACTTCCTCCAAATTCAAGATAACACCAACAATACAAGAACAGAACAATAACAACATATATACATCATTTTCCAGCCCTATATACACCATCAAATACTACAAAACAGCCCAACACACCCCAATCTCTTCGTACACAAAACGACCACCGTAGTAGTGTCAAACGACCCGAAAATGTTATGACGAACGACCAGCCAACCACCCTACATTTATATGGTGTTTATAAACCCCCTTCCTCGTCCAAAACTCCACAAAATAGTAGTAAAACACGCAGCCCAACAGCAACACAAAACAGTCCACAAAATAGTCCGCTACAAGTGAATAACTCGAACTCACGGCTTCCGATCACCGTCCCGTGAGTTCTTACAAGTATAGAACGACTTACCATGAATTTACAGAAGAAAAACTGGATGAAAGAGAGCAGTAAACTCACCTTATTTGTTGGATAACTCAGCTCCTATCTTGGTTCTTCAAACTCTAGGTTTTACCTCCAATTAGAACTTGAAAGGGAGAGAAAATCAATTAGGGTTTGTGGGAAATTTTTGGGAGGATTCTTTACAGAGCTTATGTCTGGTTATTATGCTCTATTTTAAGTCTAATATATGAAGAAAATAGGCCCTTAAAAGGCCTCTTTGGACGACCCGAAATGGCCCATTTTTGGGCTTTCATTTAAGCAAGTAGGTGACACACCTACTTGTCACCTAGCAGCTTGCGCAGTATCGCAAAAATGCCCATATCTCATTACTCCGATGTCATATTGACAAACGGTTTAATGCATTGGAAAATAGACTCATATATCTTTAATTTTATGGGTGGAACACCCCATAACTCTAAGTATATTGGGAGAAAATCGCGGTTACATTTGACCCAAAGTTTCAGTAAAACTTATGAATGTAACTTGTGATGACTTTCATCGACTTTTGTTCCACAACTCTCTTGACTTCAAAACATAACACACAGATGTCATACGACTAATATAAATCATAACATAATCTCTTTATCATGTTAAGCACCCTAGTCTCACCCCAAAGGTATATGTTATAACATTCCCAACTTGTCGACTTTCGACGAAACATTATTTTCTTCAATTGCTTTAGCTTCTGAACTGTCCAACCCTCTTTGTACTTGTTGTTCATGATCTTCAATATTTGTAACCTCAGAGGTAATATGATTAACTTACTTTATATACTTTTAAATATTATCTTATTTTTGGTCCTACATTAGTTTGCTTACGACGCATTTTTACGTACGAAAATATAGGGTGTAACAATTTACTTTTGGCACTGTGAGGTGATACCTCGGGAGATCCCCCTGTTGCATATTTACTTTTGGGACTATGAGGTGGTAACTCGGGAGATCCCCCATGTTTTGTATTTACGTTAGGGACTACGACGCAGTACCTCGGGAGCGCCCCTAGTGTTTACCTCTATTTGCTATGTTGTTACCTTTCTGTAATTTCTCGTTGTTCATTTCTCAATCATTTCATTGTATTATTATATTTTCTGCTTCATTTCCTTTTTATTCCAGTAGGGACCTAACCTTACCTCGTCATTACTCTATCGAGGTTAGGCTTGGCATTTACTGGGTACCAGTGTGGTGTACTCATACTATACTTTTGCATATTGTTTTGTGCAGATCCAGGTACTTCTTACCAAGCCAGGTACCCATGAGCTAGACTGTACATGCAGACTTCAAGGTATATCTTCCAGCGTCCGCAGACCTTGGAGTCACCCTCTATCCCTATGATGTTGCTTTCTTTATTGTATTAGACTCTGATGTATAGAGACACTTACCATTTTCTCTTTAGATTTTGTGACTCATTTCTGCTGGGTTTTGGGAGTTGTAATTATCTGAATCGGAGTTTTTATATGTATTTCATATGTTGAGATCTGGGTTCATTTTTATACTCAGTTATTCCGCAAATGGTTAGTCTTACCTAGTCTTAAAGGCTAGGTGTCATCACGATACCCTACGGAGGGAAACTGGGGCCGTGACAAGTTGGTGTCAGAACACTAAGTTCATAGGTGTTATGGGTTAAAAGTAGGTTTAGTAGAGTCTCGTGGATCGGTACGGAGACATGTGTACTTATCTTCGGGAGGCTATGGAACTGTTGGGAAAAACTTCACTTCTTTGATTCCTTATCGTGCAAGATTTTGACTCTAGATTCTAAATTTCTGTCTTTCTATTCTCTCATAGATGGTGAGGACACGTACAGCTGGATCAGATGAGCAGACACCCACGCCCCTTTCTAGAGCCATGAGTGGTTGAGGCCGGGGTAGAAGCCGAGGTCGTCCACGTGGGGAAGCTAGAGCACCCGAACGAGCTGCTACAACAGAGCCACCAATAGCTCTAGTTGGAGGGTAAGCACCAGAGACGCATATAACTACACCAGCCCTCTAGGAGACTCTAGCCCAGTTTATGAGAATGTTCAATACCTTAGCTCAGGCAGGATTGATACCACTTGCTCCTGTCACATCTCAGGTCGGGGGAGGAGGACAATCACACGTTGCCGGTACCCCAGGGTAGAGGGTTCAGGTTGACCAGGTTCCAGAGATCATATCGATGCAGTCGGTAGCTCCAGTTCAGCCTGAGGTTAGGGCAGCAGTTTCTGAGGCGGAGCAGCTCAAGCTCGAGAGGTATAACAAGTTCCACCCTCCTACTTTTAGTGCCTTGGCGTCAAAGGATGCCCAGAGTTTTCTTGAGGAGTTCCACCATATCCTCCGTACTATGGGTGTTGCGGAGACTAGTGGGGTTTCTTTCACTACATTCCAGCTTAGAGGAGCGGCTTATTAGAGGTGGCGAGCTTACGAGTTAAGTAGTCCGGTCAAGGTAGCTTCACTCACTTGGATGTAGTTCTCAGATATGTTCTTGAGGGAGTATGTTCCTCAGAGTCTCAGAGATGCATGGCACACAGAGTTTGAGCAGTTGCATCGGGGTTCTATAACTGTGTCAGACTATGTGGTCTGATTCAGTGATTAGACTAGGCATGCACCAGCCTTGGTTGCTACTGTTCGAGAGCGGGTTCGTCAATTTATTGAGGGGCTCAACCCTAGTATCAGATTTAATATGGCACGTGAGTTGGAGATGGATATTGCGTACCAGCAGGTAGTATGGATTGCTAGGAGGTTGGAGGGTATGCTGACTCTAGAAAAGGAGAAGAGAGAGGCCAAGTGGTCTCGAGAGTCTGGCACTTATAGTGGTACTCGTGCCCAGTTGCAGCTCGTCAGGGAAGGGGTTATATGGGTCACCCTATTAATTCAGCACTTCTAGCCGTCAGCAGTGCTCTGGCCACTCCTAGTCCCCAGGATCCCTATTATGCACTGCCAGTGTCTAGTGTACCTCCTGTACGGGGTGCTTTCAGTGGTCAGTCCAGCCGATCAGGACCAAGCCAGTCGCAGCAGCCATGTCCTCCTAGAGCTTGTTTTGAGTGTGGTGGCATTCGTTATGTGGTTAGGGATTTCCCCAGACTTACGAGGGGTACACCTCCATAGATTTCTCAGGCACCGCGCGCTCCACTGGGTCCTCAGGCTATGGTTACAGCACCAGCTACCACCCCACTTGCATAGCCAGCTAGAGGTGGAGGTCGGACAGGTATAGGTCACCCTAGGGGAGAGGCCAGGCCATATATTATGCCCTTCCTGCTAGGATAGAGGCAGTTGCATCTGATTTTGTCATTACAGGTGTTGTTCCGGTCTGTCATAGAGATGCATCAGTCTTATTTGATCTAGGCTCCACTTATTCCTCTGTGTGATCTTATTTTTCTCCGTATTTGGGTGTATCACGTGATTCTCTGAGTTCACCTGTCTATGTGTCTACACCCGTGGGTGATTTGATTATTGTTGACCGTGTGTATCGGTCGTGTTTGATTGTTCTTTGTGGTTTTGAGACCAGAGCTGATTTATTATTGCTCAGTATGGTGGATTTCAATGTTATTTTGGGCATGGACTGGTTGTCGCCCTATCACACTATCCTGGATTGTCATGCCAAGACAGTGACGTTGGCTATGTCAGGTCTACCGCGGCTAGAGTGGAGAGGTACCTTAGATCATGTTCCTAGCAGGTTTGTCTCATTTCTTAAGGCTCAGCGAATGGTTGAGAAGGGGTGTGATGCGTATCTGGCATATGTGAGGGATGTTAGTGTTGATACTCCTACCGTCGAGTCAGTTTCGATAGTGAGGGACTATTCATATGTATTCCCGACGGATCTTCCGGGCATGCCGCCCGATAGGGATATTGAATTTTGCATTGATTTGTTACTGGGAACTCAGTCCATTTCTATTCCAACTTATCGTATGGCCCCAGCAGAGTTAAAAGAATTAGAGTAAAAGTTATAAGAGTTGCTCGATAAGGGATTCATTCGTCCCAGTGTGTCGCCTTGGGGTGCTCCTATCTTGTTCGTAAAGAAGAAGGATGGTTCTATGCGAATGTGTATTGATTATCGCCAGTTGAACAAGGTTATAGTGAAGAACGTGTATCTATTGCCACGTATTGATGACCTATTTGATAAGCTTCAGGGTGCCAGAGTGTTCTCTAAGATCGACTTGCGTTCAGGCTATCATCAGTTTAAGATTCGGGATCCTTATATCCCAAAGACTATTTTCAGGACTCGGTATGGTCATTACGAGTTCCTCGTGATGTCTTTTGGGCTGATCAACACCCCAGCAGCATTCATGCACTTGATGAATAGTGTATTTCAGCCCTATCTTGACTCTTTCATCATTGTATTTATTTACAACATTCTGGTGTACTCCCGGAGCTGGGAGGATCATGAGCAGCACCCGAGGACTGTGCTTCAGACCTTGAGGGAAAAGAAGTTGTATGCAAAATTTTTGAAGTGTAAATTCTGGATAGAGTCAGTGGAATTTTACTGTCATATATTATCAAGTGAGGGGATCAAGGTAGATCCGAAGAAGATTGAACCAGTGCAGAGTTGGCCCAGACCATCCTCAGCTACGGAGATCCGGCATTTTCTTGGTTTGGCGTGGTATTACCGTTGATTTGTAGAGGGTTTCTCGTCTATTGTAGCACCTATGATCAGGTTGACCTAGAAGGGTGATCCGTTCAAATGGACCGAGGAGTGTGAGGAGAGCTTTCAAAAGCTCAAGACTACTTTGACTACAGCCCCAGTGTTGGTGTTGCCTACTGGTTTGGGGTCCTAGACGGTGAATTGTGATGCGTCACGCATTGATCTCGGTGCGGTGTTGATATAGGACGGTAGGGTGATTGCCTATGCGTCTAGACAGCTAAAGGTGCATGAGAAGAACTATCATGTCCACAACCTGGCGTTAGCAGCTATTGTTCATTCCTTGAAGATAATTGTTTGAGATCTAACTCTAGGTAATTCAATTCTAATTCTCCCGGCTTTTGGGAGTTGTAATTATCCGAATCGTAGTTTTTATATGTATTTCATATGTTGAGATTTGAGTTTATTTTTATATTCAGTTATTCCGCAAATGATTAGGCTTACCTAGTCTAAAAGACTAGGTGCCATCATGATACCCTACGGAGGGAAATTGGGGTCGTGACAAATAGAAGGCTCAAATGGGACAAGGAAAGCCTACAATCACTTCTCAAACCAAGCAAAACTTAGAATTTAGCCTTGAAACACATTCGGGGCAAGTTCTAGACCCTTCGCACGGATACTTGGGCTAGAAACAATACATCTCACCCTCTCACGCAATTAGATTGTAAAAGAGGATAGTTTCGAGCACCTACAACGACCACATTCAAGTTTAAAGATCACTATGGTCCAATTATACCACTCGATGATTACCAAAGTCAACTCAAGAGTCACATAGTCACTAACTAGAGATATTACATTTAAAAATCTTGTCTCTAAGCATAAGCACGTAGTTAAGTGTGTTTGAACTAATTGGAACATGGTTAACTCTTCGAGCATGACTTAATTAGGTATTTTTATTTATTACTACTACTTTTATAACCTAAACACAAAAACGGACCCATTTCCTTAAGAAGGTTGTCACGCCATCCATCGTTGGGACGAGTCACCTGGTTCACACAATAACTACCTTTGGAAAGAACCGTGGCGTTAAGAAAACCAAAGGCTTATTATCTATTAAAGCATAAAAATAAGCTACTTAACAAAACAAACACTAAATTCGAAAAGATAAAGAAGCTAATAAGCAAAAACAAAGATAAAGAAGCTAATGAGCAAAACTACTAAAGATAGAATGAATATACATAGTAAGAGCGAGAGAATATAGTTAAATACAAGTATCATCAAATTATTACAGGCCAAATGTATCAAAGTGTACCAAATCAAAGTGTACCAAATGTGTCAAATAAACTCCACCTCCCAAATAAAAGTAAGCATTGTCCCCAATGCTTAGCAAAATAAGAGTAAAAGAGGAAAGGGTGAAGAAAACTCCCTATGGCTCCTTGGACATCTCGGTGTCCCCAGCAATGTCATTGCCCTGCGGATCAGCCAACTGGATCTCATCATCCTCGACTCTAGGTGTGGCTGGGTTGGCGAACATCTCACGCACTTCCTCAGCAGTGTCGGCAACAAGGTCTGGCTCTTCAAACTGGCCATCTAGTGCTACCGGTGCAGATGGGGCTGAAGGATATGGGGCAGACTGGTGCGGGTCAAATAGCATGTCAAAGGGAAGTCTCTGGCTGTAGAAATTTTGTGCACCTCTCTCCGGAGCTTATCCGCTGACTTCTTGCTGGCCTGGGACTTTCTCATCTTCTTTACTTCCATTACCAACTCTTCAATCACCAACATGTGTTGTACCAAGGTGCTCATGATTGTCTTCTGGTTCTCCAAAATCTTCTTTAGGGTCTCATCAATGGTAGAAGGCGCTTGAGGTGCCTGAGAAGTGCACTGCACTGCAACAGTACTGGACAAGTCAGACAGCTTTGCAGTAGCTATCTGCATCCAGCTGTTGAGACTCGCCAATGTCTGGGAGACTTTCAGTACAGATAAAGGGGCACTAGGCATGGGCACTGGCTTCATATCTGTGGTGGGAGTTGTAGTAGGGGCTATGGATGATGGAGGAGGCAATGTTGCGGTACTGGAGGAAGGCTCAACCGAAGTGGATGGAACAACAACAGTCTCAACAACTACCACGGCTGGCTCATCAGACTGGCCTGTGGTGGTAGGAAGCTGAACTTTCTTCTTCGGGTTGCTCGCATCCATAAGTGAATACCAATCAAAAGGCTTCTTCGGCTTCACCTTTGTGTCAAACTCCTCTACCTTTGCATCAGTAAGATATTCTGTAATAGTGTTGGGATACGGGTATGATGAGTTATCCTATTGTGATATCATTAAGATGTTGGCCGACATCACAGCACCCACATTGATTGGGTAACCGGTCATGATGGAAGCCACAAGCACTGCCCGAGGGATGGGAAGGTGAGTCTCATTCTGGCATGGATTCAACCTGCTATATGACGAGCTCAAAACACACACCTAAATTATGCTCGCTAATCAAATATAGTATAGTATAATATCGTATCCACATGGATTGGATTTAAACAGTATTCTCATAGTTTCTAGCTTGGTTGCTATCCAAGATGATCAACAATTGAGATTTATATGATTTCTAACTAAAATTAACTAAGAATCTAAATCTATTGACTAATGACAATCACAACAAAGGTAAGCAAGGAAGTTATCAATGGGAGAAAATAGGGGTTGATAGGATAGGTGCAAGATAATTGTTTGGGATCTAACTCTAGGTAATTCACTTCTGATATTTAAGTGAGTCTCATGAATTCACTCAATTATTAGTTCAAATGTTCAGCAAAAACGCCTCTCTCGATTAAGTCTTAACTTCACAAGATGAACCAATTTAAGCACGTGAAGATATGCAAGAATGCATAGTGGATTGGTCTTTAGGATAACCTCTCTCGATTATCCTCCTAACTTGGTTTAATAAATGATTCAACTAGCCTTTATCGATTACTAAGAAGAATTAATGAACTCAACCAACAATATAATGCAAGGATATCACAAGTTATGCCTCTCTCGATTACATGAACTAGTCAATACACCAAATCCACCAAACCCTAAAGAGAACTACTCCATAGATATGGAGTAATTCATCACAAATAAAGTTAAAGTATAGGAAAACGTAAATTCAATCCAAACTCGGGTCTTTAGTGAGGAAAGAATGATGAAATCCTTGTGCTCGTATTCTTCCAACTCCTCTTTAGCCTCCTTAGGTCTAAAGTATGTCAAAAGTCCAGAAAATAACGTTTTTCCATGTATTTATACCACGTAGGGTCGGGCCCAGACGAAACCACCTTCTCCTAGCCAAAATAGGATTTTCACTCTTTAAAATTTGCACATGCACGCCGCATGTGGCGACGCGCCCTGCGGGGCACTAGTGTGGAAAATCAGAGATCTAATTTTGACAAGTAGCAGGATTTTGTACAACCGCGGCATTGAGGATTTCTCAAAGTATGGATTTTTCTTGTGTTTTGACGTCTAGACTTGGTCCTCGACCACCGAACACGATCCCGACTTAATAATCTTGGCCTTTTACTCAGACTTCAAAGCTCCAAAAAGCTCGGATTCTTTCCATAACATCTACATTGCTCGGAATCACTCCTACAAGGCATAAAACACACAATAAGTAAAACACACTATCAATTAAAGCTCAAACATGAATAAAGTGCAGTGAATTACAGTGCAATAAGTAACTAAAACACGTAATTATAGCCTACCATCACTGCAAACAAATGTTTGCCACCCCTTTGCCACAAAATTCAAAGTGTTCCGCTGAATGGGAACCCCTGCGGCAATCCATGGTGATGGTGGCCTTGGTGATGCTAGAATCTCAGCTAACCAAGGTCGGACTTCCTCCCCCAATGCACACTTCTCCAAATACTCTTTTGGCTCAACATCTTCAAATCCCAAGTGCGCGTTTAGCATATGCTGATCAAACCTCACCTTGAAGTTGCGTACTTTGGTCACCTTTGTCCCTTTCTTTATGTGAGCCACATTGGCATAGAATTCACGGACAAGGTATTCTTTTGCATCCATTACACTTTGGGTGAACCACATCCACCCCTTTCGTGCTCGGAACTGTCTCAATATGGCTGGGTTGTACTTTTCTAAATCCTTCAATAGAAATTGTCGCTCAAGAGTTAGCGATCTCACTGGCCACCACATACGGAAGCTGGTGAAGGCAGCCAAGATGACAAAACGGTCCTCCCAAACCTCTTTATTCTTTGATATTTAAAGGCTGGCAGCTGTAGCATCCCCCCTCCCCCCCCTCCCCCCGCCATCATCGGGGATATCATGAACTAGTGCAAAAACATGTGCCTCGGGGACTGGTGTAGCCGATGGCTCAAAAGCCTGACTAGCACTCTCCGATCCCTCGGAGGTGTAGTAAGATGAAGACGGGGCTCTTCCCTAAGCTGGTATCTCCCATGTGGCCTTGACTGTGTGGCCGGCTGCTACTGAACAGAGGTTGAGTTGCCCTCTGACATTTCCCTAAACGGGACATATGAGCTAGTTTCGGAGAGGTATGCACCTCTCTCTCTGACTGTTGGTGCTTTCCTTTTTATTATATTTTGCTGGCCAAGGGGCAAGGCACTTTTGCCTCGGCCCCGAGAAGGTTCACCTCTCCCTTTTGAAGTGTCGCCTTGCACTCTGTATCAAACCATGTCTATATCAAGCAAAGGAGATTGTTAGTTGCAATTCAATATTCAAACAAACACAGGGGACATGCAAGTAAAGGATAAACCAGATGACACAGTGAGGGTGTACAGTAAGATCATGCTTACAGGGAAAGTAATTTGCAGTCCACACAAATTCACTTGCAGCCGCAGATGGGGACTTACGGATCGCATATTTTTGTTTTGCGGTCGCAGAAGAATAGTGAGGTCCGCACAATTAGACTTGTGGATGCACCTATGAAACCCAAAAATACCAACTCTCTGATGACAGATAATTAGCTAATGTGCGGCCGCAACCGGATTTCTATGGTCCGCATAATTAAACCTGCGGCCACACATTGAAGTCCCAAAGTAAGAACTCTCTTATGACAGTAAATGTGTTGTTCTGCGGCCGCGATGGGACTTTTGCGGTTCGCGTATTTTAACTTGGGGTCGCAAATCCCTTCTTCACTAAGTTGCTCTAAATTCAACATATGCGGACCGCACAAATTTATGTGCTACCACAGATTTCCAAAATTACGTATAGATCACACTTTTCTATCAAGGTATTTTCAATTCCATGCACAATTAGACATTGAAACATTGTAAAAACAGTAAATTATACTAACCCAGTCCCCATAAAGCATGTATCAAGTTAACCCTGTTCAGATTTACCCCACATGGACACACAATTGAACTCTAATAACAAATGGCCTAAAGAGAACTAAAAATCTAGAAATTAAACTAGATAAACAAAGTAATGTAAAATTAAAGCATACCAGATAGAATGAGTGTAATGAATGAATGATCAAGGTGGCTATGTGTGTGGACAGATAGAAATTTTAAAGAAAATTCAGCAGAGCACAGTTTTTGTTTTCAGAGAGTGAAAAGTGTCAAATGGGCCTTATTCCTCTATTTATACCAATTGTTTGCTAAGGGGAAGAAGGATGAGTGCGGCCACATATTTTCATGTGCGGTCCGCACTCTGTTACCTGGGGACCTCATCTCAGCTTTCCATCTGCAGTCCGCACATTTTCATGGGCAGTCGTAGATTTCATGTGCGGTCGCAGATCGACATCTGCATTGACAGGCTAAAACTTCAGAGAGTTGGTATTTTAATCATCTTTATTGTGCGGTCCGCAAGCTAAATGTGCTGTCGCAATGCACCTTTGCTATAGCACCAACAAATGTGCGGTCCGCATAATTAAAATGTGGTCTGCATTCCTTAGAACACTTAGCCATAATTTCGCCCACAATTCCTATAAGTCACACTCACCCCTGTAGCACACTTCAAATTAGGTTAGAACAAAAATAACACCTAACTAAAAAATAAAAAGGAAAATAACATGGGTTGCCTCCCAAGAAGCGCTTGATTTAACATCGCGGCACGACGCAGAATACCCTCAAGTGAAATAAATGACCGCCATGACGTGGCTATCTCCAACTTTTCCCAAGTAAAGCTTCACCCGGTGACCATTGAATCAAAATACTTCATTGTTTTTATTCTTCAAGTCCAATGCACCAAAAGGTGTCACGCCCACAATTTCAAAAGGACCACTCCATTTGGATTTTTGCTTCCCGGAAAACATCCTCAACCTTTAGTTAAACAACAATACAAGATCGCCCACCTTGAACTCTTTGTTCCAAATGTAATTTGTCATGAAGGTATTTCATCTTTTCTTTGTACAAGGATGAACTTGCATAAGCATGATACCTGAACTCATCCGATTCATTCAAGTGTGCCACCCTCAAGTTAGTGGCTACATCCTAATCATGATTCAACTTCTTTAAAGCCCACATGGACTTGTGCTCTAGTTCCACCAGAAGATGACAAGCCTTCCCGAACACTAAATGGTATGGCAATATTTCGATAGTTGTTTTGTAAGCCGTCTGATAAGCCCATAATACATCATCAAACTTCTTGGACAAATCCGTCTGATTAGCATTCACCGTTTTGTACAAGATACTCTTTATCTCCCGGTTAGAGACTTCCACTTGCCCACTAGCTTGTGGGTGATAGGGAGTCATGACTTTGTGAGTAACACCATACTTGCTATGTAAAGTGTTGAAAGCCTTATTGCAAAAATGTGACCCCCCATCGCTTATAATTGCACGTGGAGTACCAAACCTTGTGAAAATATTCTTCTTCATGAAAGCCACCACACTTCTCGCCTCATTGTTAGGTAAAGCAATGGCCTCAACCTATTTGTACATATAATCAACCGCGACCAAGATGTAGGTGTTGCCACAAGAGCTCACAAAAGGGCCCATGAAGTCAATACCCCACACATCGAAAATATCAATCTCCATAATGGTTGTGAGAGGCATTTCATTCTTATTTGAGATCCCACCGGCCTGTTGGCATTCATCACATATTTTCACTAACTCACTTGCATCCTTGTAAGGAGTAGGCCAATAGAAACTGCAACTAAGCACTTTGGCCTCCATTCTTGCTCCACCATGATGACCACCATATGGAAAAGAATGACAATCCCCAAGAATTTCACATTGTTCCACCTCCGGTACACATCTTCTAATCACTCCATACGTACAAATTCGGAAAAGGTATGGTTCATCCCAATAATAGTCTTGACAATCACATTTGAGCTTCTTCCTTTGGCTTGATATAACTCATCCGGAATGATTCCGAACACAAGAAAATTTTCAAGATCCGCGAACTATCGGAGAAGAAGTCATTGATTTCAAGGCCATCATGCGGCCTCCCTTCCTCCTCCAAATGAGACAAGTGGTCTGCAACTTGGTTTTCACTACCTTTTCTATCTTGGATGTCAATATTAAACTCTTGCAACAAGAGCACCCATATCATCAAATGAGCTTTGGAGTCCCTTTTGCTCATAAGATAACGAAGTGCCGCATGATCCGTGTGGACAATGACTTTTGCACCCATCAAGTACGGGTGAAACTTCTCAATTGCAAACACAAGGACAAGGAGCTCTTTCTCCGTAACGGTATAGTTGACTTGGGCACTATTCATGGTCTTACTAGCATAGTAGACCGAATGAAAAATTTTGTTGATATGTTGCCCCAAAACAGCCCCAACCGCTACATCACTTGCATCACACATGAGTTCAAAAGCTCTCATGAAATCATCATTGAAGTTAAACTTTGCATACTTCTCTAGAAGCTTGCACAACGGGTTTACCACCTTAGAGAAATCTTTAATGAAGCGACGGTAAAAATCCGTGTGGCCTAAGAAACTCCGCACACCCTTCACCAAAGTTGGAGGTGGAAGTTTAGAAATTACCTCAATATTTGCTTTCTCAAATTCAATTCCGTTCTTTGAGATTTTGTGGCCAAGGACAATGCCTTCCTCGACCATGAAATGACATTTCTCCCAATTGAGCATCAAATTGGTTTCTTCACATCTAGCCAATACATTGTCCAAATTTGCAAGACAATCATCAAAAGAATCTCCCACCGAGAAGTCATCCATGAAAACTTCAAGGTAGTCCTCCACCGTGTCTGTGAAGATAGCCATCATACACCTTTGAAGAGTCGTTGGTGTATTGCAAAAACCAAATAGCATCCGCTTGAAGGCGAAAGTACCATAGGGACATGTAAAGGTTGTTTTGTCTTTATCTTCCGGAGCAATAAGCATATGGTTGTAGCCCGAATACCCATCAAGAAAGCAATAGAAAGCACTGCCGGCCAATCTATCGAGCATGTGATCTAAGAAAGAAAGTGGAAAGTGATCCTTCCTTGTGACTTTGTTGAGCTTGTGATAGTCCATACACACCCTTCATCTAGTCACCGTTCTTGTATGGACCAACTTATTCTTGTCATTGGTGACCACCGTCATGCCCCCTTCTTTGGTACACATTGAACCGGAGAAGTCCACGAACTATTGGAGATGGGGTAGACAACCCCGGCATCCAACCACTTGATAATATCCTTCTTGACAATGTCACGACCCAAACCGATGGGCCGCGACGGGCACCCGGTACCCTACTCAACCGAGTACCAATGTAACGTATCTTTTCGTATCATACTATTATAGGTAAATAAGCCGAAAAGCCTGTCATGAGATAACTAGAATAAAACATGAGGAAATATCCGTCATATGATGACCCAACATGATGTACCGACTTACACATATGACATACGGGCCTATAAGGCCGGCACGATCCTTTATATACTCAAAATATAGGCCGACAAGGCCATACAAATATCCATATATATGACATCTGTCTACAAGCCTCTAAGAGTAGATAAATACCATAAAGGTCGGGATAGGACCCCGCCATACCAATCAATACATGTCCAACTCATACTGACCAAATAAGCAACTCCAGAGCAGATGGAGTGCACCAACACCTTCCGCTGAGCTGATAGCCAACTTAGAGGACTCTCAACCTGTCTATCGGGACCTGCGGGTATGAAATGCAGCGTCCTCAGGAAAAAAGGGACGTCAGTACAAATAATGTATGTCACACCTCCTTTTTACCGGGGGATGGGTGCTAATGGAATTTTTTCAATTTAAGTGACATTAATCGAAATGGGATTATTTATTAGATTCAGAGTCGCCACTTGGGATAATTTCTGGTGTCCCAAGTCACGGGTTTATTTTAAATCCCAAATCGAGGAAATTGGCTCTGTTTTACGGTCCGCGAACACAGAAGATCGGGTAAGAAATTTTGTTAACTCGAGAGAAGGTGTGAGGCACTCTCGGATTTTGTAGTTTTAGCACGATCACTTTAATCATACATGGCTTAATTAAATTATTTAATTACTCATTTTAGAACCTATGTACATTTACCTTTTTACCGCTTTTAATTGCTTGATTATTCGTAATTATAAAATTATCTTGAAACGAATCGCGCGTACGTGTATTCATTTTTTTTGGTGTATAAGAAATCATGTTGCGCGAACGTGTACACAATTAGTTCCACTTTATTATTTTTAAGATCATTTTGTCAAAGTCGCGCGAATGCATACTTTGCCTTTAATTTGGCAAATCATAACTATGTCACGCGGACGTGTACATAATCACGATAATTAATTGATTAACACGTGCCTAAAGCATACTAGCATATTCAGAGTATTTTATTTATTTATCTTTTTAGATCTGAGATATTTATTTGTATATTAATATTTTACTTATTACAACGAGTCTTGAATTAGTTTCTAACTCATTTCGCTCGCTCACAATTTCTTTTACCACTTTTTTTTCAACGGTTTTGAATTAATTCACAACCCATATATGGACTTCATAAATATTTATTTTTTAAATCGCCAGACCTAAACTTCTATGTAAACCAAAATTATAAAAATATCCCCGAACCTCTTCCATGTGAGACAGATTACACGACCTAAGAAAAGAACCATTAAATTCACGTGATGGACTAATAACTGGATAAATATATCTAAGAAAAAGCCTTTTATTTAATACAAGGACAAATTACAATGCATCAAAATTATTCTTAGGCCAAAATTACGGGACTAATACATGCTTTAAAATTAGAAGGAACACTTTCATAGTGGAAAACCAATGAACAATTCCAGCTACGGTAATATAAATATCCTACTGGAAATCAAAACTTCATCTAACATTAAGAAAATACTCTTCATATATTTCTGGTTACTTGTGGAATATGATCCTTACTAGGACATTAATGTCTTAGCAACAGCTAGCAATGAATTCTTTTAGGATTTAACACACGGAAAAATGCAGCAAGCATAAAAATTGATCACTAAACGAAGTATGAAGAATAATGATCCAAAGTCACCTTAAGAAGACATGCCAAAGTTTAACTAATTTGTCCCTCATGTATTAATTCTTTTGGTGCATTAGCTAATCTGTCCCTCATGTATTAATCCTTTTGGTGCACAATAAACATAAAATTATGTATTTATATAAAATAAAAAAAAAGAACTATTAACCCAAATTAATTCAAATCTTTAAAACTACAAGGAAAAAAAACTAATATTATTTCAAGACAGACACTACTTGTTTAACTTCTTAAAGAAATACCTAGATAAAGTACCTATTCTAATATTATAAAAATTAGTTCACCACAGTTCAATATGAAGTAGTGTTTAAAATTAACCATGTTGACTCCCTCCCCTTTCATTGATGAAAACTTTTGCACTTGTTAAACTATTCTAAGGCTAAGTTTAGTAAACCGAAGAAAAATCACATAATGCTTTAACTCCATGAAAACAAAAATACCATTCTTTACCCCTATCTCCAATTCATGATCCTTTAAGATTGTAGATACACAGTACAAGAAAAAAACATATCATGCTTTAACTCATTATCACTTTTAATTGATAAGAAAGAATTGAATGTAACCTTTTGCGAAGATCACAGAATAAGAACACAACAGCTAATCTACTGATTTCCAAAGCTAGCAACGCTAACTTTCTAGAACCGCAAACTCAGAACCGCAAACGAAATCTCGCATTCCGGCTTCGAACTGAATAACTTAACCAAACTTTTCCTCCAAGTGAATTTTTCCTATAAGAGAACTGATTCTTTCTCTCACTCACCGTTACTTTTTTCCTTCTTTTGTGAAGTGTTTTCTTTTCTCTTTTCAACGTTATTTTCCTTCTGTTTTAAAATTTTCTCCTTTTAAAAATATTGCCTCCTCCTCCTTTATATGTCTGTTCCCCCCTCTTTGTGTGAAGTGAGGATTTTGAGGTGTCATCGTGTGTATGTGTGTGATATGGGTGTGTGATTATGGGTAATAGAGGGTAGAAGATGTGAGTAGTGGAAAAAAATGGGGTGAGTGTTTAGGTAGTTAATTAGGATTAATAGAAATCTTTTACTCTTTTAAGATTTTTTTTTTTTGTTCTTTTCATTACTGACTTTTACTTATATATATATATATATATATATATATATATATATATATATATATATATATATATAGTTGTGAATTTTCTTTTCTCTTTTTTTTAAAAAAATAGAAATAAAACTTATAGGCCAAATACCTAGACGACCACTTAAACTTGGCTTCAAATTTCACTTTGGCACTTCAACTCACACTAGTTCCAATTGAACACTCCAACTTCAATAATGTATACATAATAAACACCTAATATAAAATGCCTAAGTAAATTCAGCCGCGTGAACTGCACGGACAACAGCGTGGCAAAATGGACGAACTAAAAAATGCCATATGGCTTTTGAAGATAAAAAAAAGTTCTTTGAGAAAACCCAAAAAAAAAAAAAAGAAGGAAACAAAACAAAAGAAAAAAAAAGATAGCAAAATAACTTCTTCTGTAACTCCATTGCAGCCGCTATCATGTCCCCAATCTTTCAATCTCTACCACCTTCACAATTTTAAGGTTCCCCAGAACATCCCTTTTCAGACCCTGTTTCCTTCCAAGGCTCCCAGCCCCCACAATTTTCAAACTTTTTTCTATTGGCCTTCGCTGCACCACCTCCCCCCACCACAACCACGTCTTCCTCTTGCCAGACCCACCTTTATCTTTCTCCCCCTCCCCCCAACCTCACACGACTGTTAGATCCTTCTATCAGTATAATCGACAACTATTTTTTAATCTAACCAAAAAGAATAAATAGAAAAATGAAGAATGAATTGAAAATTGGTAAGTAAATAAGCTCTAAACCCAGATCTTGAGGAGAAGGCCATAAGAATTTTGAAAATGAAGATGAGAATAGTGAAATGCAAAAGGAAAGAGGATAATCTTGACCATAATTGTTAAACTTCAGAACATACCGGAATTCTCATTATTGGCGAACACTAGTTTGGGCGCCGACGTTATTCTGTTCATGTTATGCCAAAAACAATTTTTTTTTCTATTTTATTTGATGTTCTTTGTGTTAGATTAGAAAATTGTTGCTATTATTATAATTGATTAGTGAATTATTTAAGGTGTACCGGTGGAGCAGTGATCGTAAGAAGAGAGAAGGGAGAAAGGAAAGGTTGATTTTGTAGCAGGAGAGATGAGGAATAAAAAGAAAAAAAAAAGATGTGCATTTTTGGAAAAGAAAAGGAAAAAATCTAATTTGAGACTCATTCACGTGCGATGAAGAATACTGGTTTTGCCACATCATTGTTTGTATGTAATGGGTATATTTTTATTGAAGTTGAAGTGTTCAATTGGTACTAGTGTGAGTTGAAGTGCCAAAATAAAAATTGGAGCCAAGTTTATGTGGTTGTCTAGGTATTTGGCCTTCATATGTGAGAATTTTTTTGTATATATATCTTTTTTTTATTTTTACTAAGAGTAAGATAACAATTTTAAAATATTAAGATTAGACCTCAAAGAAATATTTATACTAAAATAGAATAGAATTTGGGTGTGGACAAAAAGTTGTGTGTTTGCTCATTTCGTTTGTATTGTATGAATCATGCCAAAAAGAAAGAAGGGATATCCTTAACATGCCTGAACCGATTCTCTTGACAATCCCTATAACACACACCAATCGCGATGAAACAAGTAACGGTGGATCGGATTAGGGAAAAATCTGTATGATGTTCTTGAGAAAGATTATACCGGGCTCCCTTAGAATTGCAAATCTCGTTACTTTTATGTAGTATAACTTCGTATGAATTTTGTAACAAATTACATTGCTATCATTTTGTATGAGATTATTGAAGATCCGTTACTTGTAAACATATGCATCTCCCTTTAATTAATTAGGGAGGCCTTTTATCAATGTGGGTGTGGGCCCCACTTGATAAGGATTAACTTGCTAACCTTACCTAGAAGTGCCACCTAGCCATTTAAGCTAAGGAGTCATTGTTTGATTTTAACAATTAGACTCCTTGCTTCCAGGTTGGTGATGTTCCCACCCCAATAATTAACCACTAATTTCTTAATTATCTTGTTAATCTCTTATTAAACTAATAATTAATCAATTATCCATATAATAAAAAATTATCTCAAATTACATAAATAACTACTCACTTTTAACACACTTTATATACCTTACTATCATAGTCATGTGGTACCTTGTATGATACTAGTCTATAAATTTACGGGGTATTATAGCTTGGACCGTAGTTTATCACAAAATGTCAAACTTCGACGAAACTCATTTTCTTCGATTCGCTTACGCTTTCACCTTCACAAATTTACTTATCACTTGTTTGAAACAGAATAATACTTATAATCTCAAAATAATCTCATTCCCGAGCTTACGTCGATTAACTTACGACGAAACTTTAACATACGAAAATGCGGGATGTAACATCTCATTTCCGAGATTTTATCAATTTACTTATGGCGTACTTTCACGTACGAAAATATGGGGTGTAACATCATTCCCCCCTTTGGAACATTCGTCCTCGAATGTTGGTTAATGCACTTATCGGTCTCATAACCGAATAGATCTTACGAATGGTTTTACTACTGTCCTTGCCATCTAGGCAACCGTTTTGTGAATAAATCCAAAGTCCAGGGCATTCCCACCTTTAGGCCTCTTTCTCACACCACAGGCTATGGCCGGAATTCTTCCAACTCATAACTGTTGCTACCTTCTGTCATGCAGCCTGTACGGTTTTTTCCTTGTATGTGCGCTTATGCGACTCTTCCTTCTAACTTTTAGCCAATCTCTAAGCCTCACTTTGTGAACATATGCATAACTATGACAAGTTGTCCCTCTGGGAACATATAGGCTTTACTACATCTAAGTAGGTCATACTATACAATAACCTTATTTCGATTTACCGTTACTGAGGTCTGCTACCAAACTCCAGGTTAATCTAGTTGCTTATCCTAAATGTATAAATCTAAGTCCTTTAATGCTTTCTCATTACTGTTCATCTTAAGAATGATGGCCTAATCTCATATTATACTTTGTAACTTGTATCCATCCATTGTTGATTCACCTTAATGTTGATCTACAATTTACCACTGATAACTTGAAACTTCTTACGTAATACATTATCACTGGATCTGACGTCTCATCGGGGGATATCTGAAGTGACTTGCCTAATCCACCTAGGGGCGATACTATACTTTACTTTAATAACTGTATTTCATAGCATCCCAACGGGATTCATCTTATGGGTGGGGGTATTCTAATCCCGTGTCGTCCATGAAATCCTCTTTTTTTTTTCAAATCATTACTCAATCGAAGGCCCAAACATCATCCTTTATCTATTACAATTACACCCTCATTCTATTATCAGGGCAGCATTCCATCTCTTCTAAATGCTATTAGTCTTAGACTCCTTTGAGTTTATTCAGGCTATACTGAGCTTTCTATAACTTAGAGAAACCATTAGCTCTCTTGTTTTCATGGGCTAAATCCTGAGGACTTATCCATTCTCGTCACCATCTCACTCGCCCTTTCTTATCCTTACTCCTGTCTTCCACAAACCTTGTCGCTTTACCATACATTAGCTTGCGACCTACACATATCTATTTATATTACTCGCAACCTTCCTTCAACTTGCCTGCACCATAGATTTCCTTGTGTTATTCTGGAACATCAAGCGAGACATCACATCATTTCTAACTCTTCTTTACTCTCTTAACTAGACCTCTCAGTACATAGAAACCATGGGATGGAAGATATGCCACTGACGACGCCGCTATCATTCCTGGATACTGAATCCCAGCGCTCCTAGCCTTTTATCCGAAGTATGGACTATTCACGACCTTCTGCATTTGAGTATCTAGTACGTTGTTCACCTTTAACTTACTCACCTTAAAATCTCGCATCACATCTTCTATCTCTTTCATGACCTCCCTTCCACATAGGTATAATTCACATTCACAACTTGAAGCTCTATTATAATACTTGTACCTCTGGTGCATACACAATCCTGTAGGAGCTTCATACTGACTTCTTATGAGGTTGGTACTCTTCTAACTTATTTCTCGTAGAGCCATTATAGAATATGGTTGTTGTACTATCTCTCTTGTACCTCTGATACTAAGAGTGATTCTGCAATGTTTTCAATCATGATTTCTATAATTTTCTGGGTCCAATAACCAGACTCCCCATTTACTTGGTTCATATAACTCTTTAGTTTCCTCTTCCCTCTGATCAGACTTTATGTAGCCTTAAGCTATCTTCCAATCTGCGGCTCATGGTATTAGTTATTACTTTAGCCTTTCATGGATGCTATGAAATATCCATGATATAATCTTCTAACAATTCAATCATTTGTCTATGACCTGGACTCATTTTTTTCTTTTAACTCATACTGGAGTCTTCTACGACTGTATGATTGTCAATATATATGTTGCATGGATAATACTCTGAAATATTAAGTGTGTTCATAATGTAACTAACTCTGGATCATTGCTCGAATAATTCCTTTTGTTCCTTCTCAGCTTTATTTATATGTAAGCAATTATTTTTCCTGGTCTTTCTACCCCTTTGTTGCGTGCATACAATTTTGTAGTGAAACTGTTTTTACATGACCATTTCCTCTTCAAGTTACTATACTTTGGTTGAAGCCTTCTTCCTTATTTCCTCAGCTAGTCTTTCATTGGAGTATTTAGGGAGGACCCTCTTACTCTTATAAAGCTACGAGATTATTACATCGTATACTTGACGGAATTTTTGATGTCCTTCCTCGCCTATAATTATCCATAGTTACTTACTTCCACGCCCTTGTGCTTGTACGGTTGATTCTAAACTGAAGTTTTGACTGTCTTCCCAGTGACACTCTTTTATTTCTGTAACACTCATACGGCACCTTTAACTACCCCAACTCCTATCTGAATATTTCTCAAGGGTCATGATGTCATATCTGCGAGACTGAATTTCCTATGTTGGGTTTTACTATGTTTATCTTGCACGATCTGTTGATTTATCTGTATCCTCTTGTCTAGCCATGACTAGGCTCTTCCTGAATCAACTGTTAACTATTCATTGGCCCATTCTCATATCAATATTCCGTGTAATCTTTCTTGGGTTATTTCCTTTGTCTTAACTTACCTCTCGCATTGGCTACTTATTTATTACTAACATCTCGGTCAGGAAACCTTACTTCCTTTCCTTGACGTCATGTTTGCATAATGTTTTGAAATCGTAACATATCTGTAGGATTTGAATAAGTGCAATCTCACCCCTTTCTCATTTTTATCGCATTCTTCCTTATCATTCCATAGTTACTAGAACCATTTAACTCTGACTTAATGCCACATCACTCCATATTCCCCCCTTTAGGAGAGTACTAAGATTTAGCGCTACGACGATCTACCTATAGATGTTTTACCTCTTTATCTTTGGCATCTTTTCACATCATCGACGACCCTTACTCGCCTTGTGGTAATCCTTTTGTACCAAGGATAATAAAATTCCTTACTCACGAGGGAGACACATAGTATAACTGGCACACATAGTCCCTTAAGCTTAACTTTGCTCACACTGCTTGCTTTAGGTAAGCGTCTTCCTGAATGACCTTTAAAAGTTTATTCTTCTGTCGTCCATTCTATTATTGCCGAAACGCAATCTCTGAAATTCCTATGATGCTGACTATTATCAAATCACTCAATCCCTAATTCATGTTTAGTTTATCTTGTTCACCAGCCCATCTGATTTCTATTATTCTGGACAACTTTTCCTTCTGGTAATCACGTTAGAGTCACGAACTTATTTCTTGAAATGAGGATATGACTTTATGGCCTATACTCTTTTGTTGTCTCAAGGCCTATTACCTCTCATCTTTTCCTTCCCTTGACTATAGATTTTGTAATACTGTCATTTTTTTATCTACCGTTGCCGTCCATGTATCACATCTTACTCATAATGCTTCGTTATCTCTCTTCTTATTTCCCTGCTAAGATTTCTGTCTATCACTTTATTTTGAAAACTTCAACAAGACATTTTTTTGCTTGTAGCTCCCCTTGCTCCATCCACTGGCTCTTCGAGTTGCCTATCCTTCTCTCTCTACTAGGGACGGGAGCCACACTAAGATAATATTTATCATTCTAGGATTCCCACTGCCTATTTTCTGAATTTCTTTTTCTGAACATTCTAGTATTCATATCTGACTATACAATTCTAGAGTGCACTATCAGGGTGTCTCACTAGGAGATCCATTACCACGTTTGCACTGTCCTTCAGAAATGTCAACTAACAATAACAATCCATCCACCATTTTGGGTTACTCTAACTCCAGCCGGATCCTGATATCTTGTCCTTCTCTTAAGCCATATCTGTTAGCTCCCATATGACATAACTGAGATCGGTGTGACCAATTGTACATACATTTGTTACTGTTGAAGGTAACCCAAAATCCTTATATTTTTCTACCTGAATTGTGATACTGATAATCTTCATTGACTGGGTACCTCGTACCATTCTTTACCTTGCTTCTTTTACTTGTTGAAACTTGTATCTACCTTCAATTCTCTTATTCTTTTTACCATATGGGTGGATAGATATTCATGTCTTAGGTCTCCTTATCAAGAAGCTTATACATTTTAGTACACACATGATTTGTTGAAGACCTCACATTTACTCATCATAAGCATGATTCAAAATCGAGTTCCTCTGACTCAACTCTTCCACAACTATATCTCATACCAACCGTATTTCTGGATATGGGTATCGTTGTATTACGAATAAAATAGAATTTAGGAAATTGAGTTCTTACAACTGAGCTCTACCACACGATCTAGAGTAAGAAGAAAGAGTGACAGTCCTAAATGCATTGTAGCCTCCTGCTTATAAGTATGGTGCACAACACACCCATAAACAAGACTCTACTAGACACGGCTTGTAGACTTCCTAGGACAGAACTGCTCTGATACCACTTTTGTCACGACCCAAACTGATGGGCCGCAACGGGCACCCGATACCTTACTCAACCGAGTACCAACGTAACGTATCTTTTCGTATCATACTATTATAGGTAAATAAGCCAAAAAGGCTGTCGATAGATAACTAGAATAAAACATGAGGAAATATCCATTATAGGATGACCCAACATGATGTACCGACTTACACATATGACATACCGGCCTATAAGGCCGGCACGATCCTTTATATACTCAAACTATAGGCCGACAAGGCCATACAAGTATCCATATACATGACATCTGTCTACAAGCCTCTAAGAGTAGATAAATATCATAAAGGTTGGGACAGGGCCCCGCCATACCAATCAATACCTGTCCAACTCATACTGACCAAATAAGCAACTCCAGAGCAAATGGAGCGCCCCAACACTTTCTGTTGAGCTGATAGCCTACTTAGAGGACTCTCAACCTGTCTATCGGGACCTGCGGGCATGAAACGCAGCATCCCCGGGCAAAAAGGGACGTCAGTACAAATAATGTACCGAGTATGAAAGGACTGAAAATCAGTAAATAAAAGGCATGAGAGAAATATGGAGTAAAAGACTCAACATGTACATCTGAATAGATCTGTGAATCGTTTCATATTTATAATATCATGCATATGCGTATACATGTCATACCATGCATAGGTATATGCGTACATAACCTCATCAAGCCTCTGAGGGCATCTCATCATATCATCTCAGTCACTGTGGGCTATATCATCAACATATATTAGTTGATCAGGTGGTGGTGCGTATATAACGTCGTAACCTTTTCCCATATCCCATATATATATAATATATGCGTATATAACACCATTTGGTCATGGGTCAATGTACATGTATAAATGAATGAAATGCATAAGAAATATGTTAATAAGATTTCTCGGAATGTCATAAGATCAATATGCCTTTCGGATAAACATTATCAACTACGTATTTTTCTGTGACCCATGAACGAAAGATATAATAATAATTCACATGGGGAATTAAGAACATAGGCACCCCTGGTACTATGAATAGAGTTATTTATGAAAGTTGTGCATTTGCTCGTTTCGTTTTTATCGTATGAATCATGCCAAAAAGAAAGAAGGGATAGCCTTAACATACCTGAACTGATTCTCTTGACAATCCCTCTAACACACGCTAATCGCGACGAAACACATAACGGCGGATCGGAGTAGGGAAAAATCTGTATGATGTTCTTGAGAAAGAATATATCGGGCTCCTTTAGAATTGCAAATCCCGTTGCTATTACGTAGTATAACTTTGAATGAATTTTGTAGCAAATCACGTTGCTATCATTTGGTATGAGCTTGCTGAAGATCTGTTACTTGTAAACATATGCATCTCCCTTTAATGAATTAGGGAGGCCTTTTATCAATATGGGTGTGGGCCCCACTTGATAAGGATTACCTTGCCAACCTTTCCTAGAAGTGCCACCTAGCCATCTAAGCTAAGGAGTCATTGTTTGATTTTAACAATTAGACTCCTTGCTGCCACGTTGATGATGTTCCCACCCCAATAATTAACCATCAATTTCTTAATTATCTTGTTAATCTCCCATTAAATCAATTATTCATATAATTAAGAATTATCTTAAATTACATAAAATACTACTCACTTTTAACACACTTTATATACCTTACTATTATGGTCATGTGGTACCTTGTATGGCACTAGTCTATAAATACGGGATATTATAGCTTGGACCGTATTTTATCATAAAATGTCAAACTTTGACGAAACTCATTTTCTTCCATTCGCTTACCCTCTCACCTTCACGAATTTACTTATCACTTGTTTGAAATAGCATAATACTTATAATCTCAAAATAATCTCATTCCCGAGCTTACGTTGATTAACTTACGACGAAACTTTAACGTACGAAAATGCGGGATGTAACATCTCATTTCCGAGCTTTCATCAATTTACTTATGGCGTACTTTCACGTACGAAAACATGGGATGTAACAAATAACTTCTTGCTTAGCCTCATTGAGTCTCCTATGATGTTCAATAGATGGTTTGGAACCATCCTCCAACTTGATCTTATGCATTCAAAATGTGGGGCTTATCCCCCGAATATCCGCTAATGTCCATCCAATAGCCTTCTTTCTCCTTTGTAGCACCGCCAATGTGGAATCTACCTGCACGTTAGTCAAATAATAGGAAAGAATAACCGGTAAAGTGGAACAAGGACCAAGAAAATCATACCAAAGATGTGGAGGCAATGGCTTCAACTCCAAGGTAGGAGGCTTTTCAATAGAAGGCTTTGTATGAGGAGTTGTCCTATTTTCAAGATCCAAGGATAATTTTCGGGGTGCATAGTTGTACGACCCCATTCCTTGCAAAGAGTTCACACATTCCATGAAGCCATCCATCTCATCATCATCAAAGTTGAGCAAGACGGCCTCCAACATATCACCAACATTGATTATAGCACTTGTTTCATCCACAATAACATCGGTCACCAAGTCCACAAAAGAACACACATCATTGCTATTTGGTTGCCGCATGGACTTACACACATGGAATATCACTTTTTCATCACCAACCCGGAATGTAAGTTCTCCGTCTTCAACGTCACAAAGAGCCTTACCCGTAGCAAGGAAAGGTCTACTAATAATAATTGGCACTTCATAATCAAAATCTAGAATGATAAAATCCGCCGGATGAATGCATTTATCAACACGAACCAAAACATCTTCAATCACACCCAAAGGCCTTTGCATAGTATGATCAGCCATTTGCAATCTCATAGAGGTGGGTCTTGGTTACCCAATTCCCAAAGTCTTGAAAACCGAATAGGGTATCAAATTGATACTTGCCCCAAGATCACAAAGAGCTTTAGCAAACTTGGCACTTCCAATTATACAAGGAATCATGAAAGCACCAGGATCCTCCAACTTAGGAGCCATTGAGTGCACAATCGCACTCACTTAATGAGTGACTTTGATGGTTTCAAAATTCATTGACCGCTTCTTTGTCACAAGATCCTTCATAAACTGTACATAATCGGGCATTTGTTCCAAAGCTTCAACTAATGGAACATGGATTGGGAGTATGGAGGTGGAGGCTTAGGCAATGGTGCCTTAGCCTTTTGCACTACCGGCTCCGGTATGTCAATAATGTGTTCCCTAGATGGGTTCACCTCCTCTTGAGTCTGTTCCACACTATCATCAATATCAATATAAACTTCTTCATTAGGTTGCACCACATTGTTCGGGAGCTCCTCTTCTTGCATCACTTGCTCATCATCAACAAGTTTCTTTTGACTTGAGGTGGGTACATTCCCACATCTTCCACTTCTTGTGATAACCATCATGGCATGGCCCGTGTTGTTTCCACCCTTTGGGTTTACCACCGTATCACTTGGTAGTGTCCCCTTAGGATGAGAATTTAGTGCTTGAGAGATTTTCCCCATTTGAATTTCTAGGTTGCGGATTGATGTGTTGTGTGAGGTAAGTTGAGCATCTGAATCGGCATTCTTTTCCATCATTTGCTTGAACATATTTTCAATATTCCCCATCTCATTATTTGAAGAACTTGAACCATGGGAAGGATAAGGAGGCGGGTTGCTCGGTTGTTGATACATCAGTAATTTTTGAAACCCCGACCTTCGGTTGCCTTGATTGTTGTTCCATCTGCCTTGATTGTTACCCACCCAATTTCCTTGATTATTTTCACTCCAATTTCCTTGATTGTTATTGTTATTCCAATTCCCTTGATTGTTGCCACCACTCTAATTTCCTTGATTGTTGTTACAACTCTAATTTACTTGATTGCTTTGAGGCCGCCATTGTTGTTGGTTCTTGAAAATTGTTCACATATTGCATCTCCTCTTCTTGTTCATTATAGGAATCATCTTGCTCAAAACTACCATCTTCTTACACATAGTTTTTCACTCTATTTTGCACTTTTGGACCCTTGGTCCTCCTCTTGTTCACTCCCTCCATGGCATTGACTTGCTAAGGATTTTGCACTTGATTTAGTTGGGCCTTTGTTAATTGGGTCATGGTAGTTGTCAATTCGACAATGGCTTGCCCATGGTCTTGCAATTATTTGTGAATGTGGATCATATTTGGAACACCTTGTGGAACATTGACCCGGGATTGCCAAGCCAATGATGTTTCCACCATCTCATCCAAAATTTCACACGCCTCCGCATAAGGCGTAGTCATGAAGTTCCCACCGGCAACTTGATTCATTACACATTGGTTGGTTGTGTTAATCCCATGATAGAAGGTTTGATGATCATGTTTTCTGTCATATCGTTGTTGGGACATTCTTTGACCATAGTTCTATAGCATTCCCATATCTCGTGTAGTGGTTCATTCAACTCTTGCTTGAATGCCAGAATCTCATCTCTAAGTGTAGCCATGTGCCCGGGAGAGAAGAACATAGAAATGAACTTTTCCGCCAACTTATCCCAAGTGTGAATTGAATGGTTCGCCAATCGTTCCAACTAATCTAAAGCTTTCCCCCGTAGAGAGAAGGGAAAATGCCTTAGCCTCAATACATCCTCGGATACATTCGTTTGCTTGCTCCCCCCAACAAGTATCCACAAACCCCTTCAAATGTTTGTACGCATTTTGTGTTGGAGCACCGGTGAAGAAATCCCGTTGCTCAAGCAAAGTAAGCACCACATTGGTGATTTGGATATTGCTCGCCCTAATACGAGGAGGGACTATTACACTTGAATATCCTTCATTGTGTAATATCCGATGTGGAGCCGTTCGTGGTGGAAGTGGGGGTGGAGCGGGTACATTGTCATGAGGCACCCGGCCTCTTCAGTTGGCCTGAGGTTCAAGAGGTACCTCCTCAACTTGCTTATCCTCGACGTCCACATCCCCCAAAGGCATATTTCCGAGATCATTGTTTGTCGCCATGGTTGTACCTAAATTTATTTTACACAAGTTAGTAACACGGAAGGAAAAGAAGATATTACAAAAACAAACCCAAATATATAGCTAACACCGTTTTAAGTCCCCTAGCAACGGCGCCAAAAATTGATGACGTCCACAACACACCTCGATAAGAGATATGAAACGGTCATATGCAATATAAATTACCCAACTATGAGTCGGGATCGAATCTACATCGAGTTATAAGGGGTGTTAGGAGTATATACTTGAAGAAAGCGAGAGGATTAACTAAATTTACACTTCCACAAAAAGTCTTGATTTCTACTTCTACTATTAATCTAACAATTGTAAGCTAAGTAAAAGAAAGTATAAATGAATGATTGTTTTTTGTGTTTCTCCAAATAGTTTAAAAGCTTAGGGATGTGACCATGACCTAGGTGTTCATCTAATGGGTTAAATATGTTAATACTTATTTTGTTGATTGGCGTGTATTATAGCTCCCAACTCTACGTTAACCACTCAATACCTCTTGGTCAAAGAGTGATTTTGCCCAATTTGGCTTTCTCAAGCCCAAATGGGTATCAAACAAAATAGTTGATATAAACTCAAGTCGAGTTCTTACTATCTCTAGTTTGAACCCTTTAATTAGGCTAATCGGACTCTCAATTAACCCAATTTCTTATTAGCCAAGTTATCCTAGACTAGGTCCCTCTTTCTCAAATAGAGAGTAAATCAAAAAGACATGAATCAATGTTTACAACCATTAATTCTAAAATTAAAGCATGAACTAGGCTAAATAATCAACACTCGGTCATAAACATGCATTAAATTAAATACCCATAAGGTTTACACACTAGGGTTGGGTCACAACCCTAGTAAAAATCTAGCTACTCATAGTGGGTATTGAAGAAAATAAAAAAGAAATACAAATAAAACCCATAATAAAATATTTCTTCAGTTGGCAGGAGATGGGATTCTGCAGCCGCACATTTGTGTATTGCGGCTGCAAAGTATCTTCTGCGGCCACACAATTCTTGTGCGGTCCGCACTTCAGCAAGGCGTCAGGACTTGGTATTCTGCACACTCTCTGAACTTGGACTTATTTGTCAGTGCAGACCCTTTTTTACGGCCGCACAATTCATGTGCGGTCCACACATTTGTCCAAATCCTGTTGGGTTCTTTAGCTTGGTTTGCGGCTGCAAATGAAATTTTGTAGTCCGCACATTCTTCTACGGACCGCACTTCTTTTATTTTGTGCCCTTTATTGCCTTGTGATTCGGAACACTCCCTTTTTAGTAGGATTTCATCATGGGAGACCAAACTTCCAACATTCCTGCAATTTGCATAATTATTTTAGTTTCGGGAACATAAATCAATACTTTCGGACTAAAATAAAAGTAAAAAGGTGTTAATACGTAGTTAAAATTGGTAAATATTACTTACCCCAAACAACCACGTGAAGAACCCCTCAAAAATCGCTCAAATCTGAGGTCTCTAACTCAAAAGATGAAAAATGGACAAAACCCACAATTTTGGAAATATATTCTGCTGCCCAGCGATTTACACATCGCGATCGCATAAAAGAAACTCCACTGCCCAGAAAAATGCACTAGACGATCGCGAGAATAGGAATGTGATCGCGTAGAAGACATCACACTGTCCCACCAGAAGCTCTACGCGAACGCGAAAAAAGGAGTGTGAACGCGAAGAAGTAGAACCCACACATTCGCGATCGCTGAGCTCTCACTGCAAACGCGAAGAAGAAAATTGATCAGTCACAAAACAGGCTACGCAATCATGATTGGAACTTTGCGATCGCGGATAAGGAAATAAGGCACCAGCAACAGTAGTCCAATAAGATAGAGAAATGGCTTGTAGCGCATCCGAAACACACTCGAGGCCCCTCGAGACCTCAACCAAATATACCAACACATCCTTAAACATGATACGAACTTAGTCGAGGCCTCAAATCATATCAAACAACGTCGAAATTATGAATTGCACCTCGAATCGAACTTATGAACTTTTAAATCTTCCAACTTCAAAAACTCGTGCCGAAACATATCAAATCAACCTGGAATGACGTCAAATTTTGCATGCAAGTCCCAAATGACATAACGGAGCTAATCCAACTCTTGAAATCTAAATTCAGCCCTGATATTACCAAAGTCAAATCTAGGTCAAACCTCCCAACCTTCCAAAAACTTCAACTTTCCAATTTTTGCCGAAATACTTCAAATTATCCTACGGACCTCCAAATTCAAATACGGACGCACTCCTAAGTCCAAAATAACCATACGAAGCAATTAAAATTATCAAAATACCATTTCAGAGTTGTCCATATAAAAGTCAACTTCCGGTCAACTTTTAGTGCTTAAGCTTTTAAAACAAGAATCCCTCTTCCAAATTGATCATGAATTATCCGAAACCCGAACTCGACCGCACATGCAAGCCATAATACACAATACAAAGTTGCTCGAGACTTTAAGCCACCCAACGGGACGCTAATTCTCAAAACGACCGGTCGGGTCGTTACATTATACTTCACTTCTGCACCTTATGTGTAGATATAGATTGACCTGTCGTGAAGATCGTGAGCGACCATTAGAGAACAATCAGTGTTCCACTTGTGAGCTGCCAATTTACTCATGGTAGGTTAGAATCATATATTTTCTATTTTGTATTTCAGTTAGATGATGTATTATTCCTATAAATCATTGTATGTCCTATTTTAGTAGTTTATGACACCAGTTCCTAAAGATTTATTTTCGTCTTCTGTTCTATGTGATGTTGTTATTTATACCATATTTCCTGTTTTAGACATTGAACATCGCTTTCGGGGATGCGTTTGAAGGTTTATTTTGTTATTGGTTTGCCTAATGGATAATGGATTAGATTCCATCACAAATTAGTGATATTGGGTCATAACAACACACTTTTGAAAAATTTAATGGACAAAACTGCTCAGGGATATACTTAAGCAGGGGCGGATCTATTCAGTAGGTATGGGGTGGTACGCCACCCACAAATCTTGGTCGAAACTTTGTATAATGTGTATATGTATAGTAAAATGCATAAATAAAGTTTTTGGCACCCGGATGAACAAAAGGCTGTAAGGTTCCAGTGGAGTTTTATCTGATGTTTCACCCGAGAGTCGCGTTTTCGAATCCATTCTGTTACACCTTTTTTTTAAGTATTTTAGGTTGCTCCATTCGTTAAGAATCCTAGAGAGACGTATGCTTAGGTTGAACTTTGAAGTTTCAAATATTGTTAATCTTTTAACAATATGTTGTGCAATTGTCAGTTTACTTCCTTGGAAAAGGCACGAGGTTAAATTTATTATCCATTTGCATGTTTTTAGAACAATGGCTTGGTGACCAAAAACAATCATATTGAATCCCATTAGATTCAACTAGTCAACTTGCCGCGCTTCGCGCGGTCAAAATAAAAATAAATATTACGATTTGATCTTGTTATAAATATATCGAGGTATAACTAATGGAACTTTTTTTGTATATGCATTCATATATAAATATTTTCCCAATTAATTCCAAAACTCTACATGTCACCTATTTCAATTAACTTTCAACATACTAGACACGAGAATTATAGTTCAGATATAAGTTATTGCAAATATAAGTTAGTTCTGTCTATTAAAGCTTAGATATACGAAAAGAGTCAAATACCGGTACATCACACTTTTCTTTTAATCTGAGAAGTTCAGATTTTTCTGTGAAATTCTAAAGAACTCGAAAGGCACCATGTATCCATCCCTCTTGTCTTTAGGAATTCATATTCTCCACTTCGGTTCAAATTCCTAAAAGTAACAAAGATATGGAGAGATAAAAATTAAGCTTCTGCCATAAAACATGAAATTCGGAACGCAATGAACTATTTTCTTAAATGAATTTTCACTATTATTTTGGTTTACAAAACGTGATAGAGAATTATATCCAGAGAGAATTATATTATTGTGTTTCAATTTGCGGTTTCCCTTTCTTTTTTCTTCTCTAGAGAAGATCGGGGCTGGCAACAAAATTACACATATGCAAGATAGTTGCAAGCTTTCTTTATGAAAGTAATTTATCTTTAAGGTCACAAAGGATTTAGGAAAATTTTAAGCAAGATAAACGGAAAGAGATTCAACATGTGTTCTGTTTTTTTCAATTCTTTCTCTTTCGTCCTTTCTCAATTGGTGAAAAAGTAGAAAGATTATAAAGTATACACAAAGATATATCTTCCAATTTGCCATCCAAATTACAGAAAGATAGGAAGGCTAAAAGATATTTGTAAAATTCAAATATTGAAGTAAGGAAGCTTGTATATAACAACGGAAACTTAACTGAAAAGAAATTTGCGTCCTTATTTCTTATGTCACAATCTAGTTTTCTACAATTAACAGAAGGCCAAAATGATTAACATCCGCAATCAGTTGATAGTAAAAAAAATGTAGTCAGTTCTTTGATAAACATTTCAATCAAATGTGGTGTGAAGTATACTGCACACAAAGGCATGTTGTTTATTCATTTTGTTTCCCATTAAAGATTGGGATTAGTATCTACAATATCATACAAGATAGTACGAAAATACATGATAGTATATCGAAGATATGGAAGCCAACTTCTACTAACTTGCTCAACATAACCTAAGGGAAGGTGATATAACAGAACAAATTGTGCCCTTTGCAGATGAACATATTTCAGGAACTATGAGATCCGCGTTCTTCATAGCTAGTCTAACCAATGTCGTATACTGGTTATATGGCAACAAATATGTGTGCATAGTAACTTTTGAGGTCTGAATACCTTGTAAATTGAACTATGTGATACCAACACAATTCATTCTCCTATACATCAAATAATCACAAATTTTCATTCAAACCGTAATAGATGGTCATTTACTAAAAGTAAGAAAGGTTATTGAAAGAAATTACCCCCTCAATCAACAAATAAGGCTGGCGAATTTCATAAGATCTTTTTCCTCTGTTGTATAGACATATTATCATAAAGATAACTTTCCCCAAACAAACAAAATTTTCCAATAGGTTGCGCAATATCCCCTAACCATGTTTTCCCGAGGAAAAGTGGCCTCAAAATTACCTGATCTTTCACTACTCACAATTCTTTGCATATCCTCACTTTGTACTTTCTTTTGCATCCAAAAAATATACAACATTGGTTAACTTTCATTGTCCTCAAACTATAAGCTGAAATCGAGAAGAATAAAAAGAAAATTATGCATTTTTCAGTGAGATCCAAATCGCAACATTCTGCTTTACATTTGCCAGTAACAGAGTTTGACCCATTGTAAGGTTTAATCATTGCGTTTTAACATAGTCAGTTTAAGACCTTGGAATTTAAAAAAAATACAAGCAATTTAGTTTTCTTGAACATTGACTACACAAGAACATGAAGATAAAGTTATAAGATATCAGAATCAATCGACTTTTGACATTCAAACTTAACTTGGACTTTGTAAAGACTCCATTAAATAAGGTACGGGAAAAAGCCAAATTATTTGGAGTTGTATTTAAAAACTCTTGGAAACTACAGAGAAAATGCAGAAAAGGAAATTCTACTTTCGAAGGCGTTGTTCCTGTTTGAAGAAGAAAGCTACTGTTTTGAAGAAGAATAACCATTGTACAAACCCTTTCACGTTCTTAACAATATTGTTTACCCTTCTTTCGCATCCATCACAGTCCATTTAGACATTTATTTAAACCTTCTACCAAGAAAAAGGAAGAAGAATTTTCGGATAATACAAAAAATATAAATTGAGAATAAGCAAAGAGGAAAAGGCAGAAAGAAAGATAGAATAGTAAAACGCGGAAATTTATTGCATCATATGCATGTACATAGAAATTCCAATGATTTCAATAATAGCTCAAATTATCCCTAAAATCTGCAGAGATCCATATTTACTTAATCTCAAATCTTCATTTCCAGTTTTCTGCACAAAGTGTGAACTTTGATGTTAGTCAAGATTAAGTATACAAAGAAGATGGAGAAAGAAATCTACAGGGGTCAAAAACTTACAGTTAGATTAGGAGTAGGGGAGAAAGGAGTTTTCTATAAAAGGAGAGCAATATTGTCACGACCTGGAATTACCACCATCGGACTGTGATGGCGCCTAACATTTCACTTGCTAAGCAAACCAACATTAGAGACTCACTAAGCCACTTCTTATACATTTCCGTAAATAACAGTAAATAAGCTATAACGAGTTTAAAGTGAGTGCGGAAATATATAATAGCCTCAATATATATATACTACTACCCGGATTTGGAGTCACAATTCACGAACTTTTAAGATTTTTCTACAAGTAAATGTCAAAAAGAAATACAATTATTTTCGAAAGGAAAGAAACAGTAAAATGCAATGGCTAGAAGGGGACTCCAGAGTCTGCGGACGCCGGCAGATCTACCTTGGGTCTTCTGTTAGATGAATCCAGCACCTAACCTCACGATAAGCTCGGACAAGCACCAAAATTTGCACAGGAAATGCAGAGTGCAGTATCAATACAACCGACCCCATGTATTGGTAAGTGCCGAGTCTAACCTCGATAAAGTAGTGACGAGGCTAAGGCGAGTTACGCACACTACAACCTGTATGCAGTATATATATATAATAAAAGCAGAATAAGAAATGCAGAATAGAAGAAAGCAGTAAATTGCAAGAAATACGATAACTCCCGGAGATATATCAACAGTGTTCAGAAATTACCAATCCGTAAGTGCAAAAGAGAATACCGTAAAGCTAACACAGCTCAGGGAAACATAAACACATAGGTTGTTGCGGCGCGCAACCCGATCCCGCCATATTACAATAATACAATCATAGTTCACCCTTATTCCACCAAATAATCCACCCTTATTACACCTGTTGCGGCGTGCAACCCTTTTTCACCGTATAGTATAAATTCACCCTTATTCCACCTCAATATACCACCCTTATTCCTCCTCTTACGGCGTGCAACCCGATCCCACCATATCAATATTAATTACTTAGTATGTACAGAAATTTCACAATTTAAATCATAGAAACCCTTCACAATACTTAAACTCCAAATCGAAATAATTAGGAAACTTGTACACTATGAAAATTCACATAAGTAATATTACACAGCGAGACAAATTCAGAATCTACAACAGAAAGGTACCGGTAAACCAGCTTATGCAAATAACAGAAGATAATAAAACTATGGAAGAACTAATATCATTAACCAGAGGAAACAATGTCTAACACGTAGCAATTAGGCATGGGAACACAAGTAGAGTATATAACAATTAAGACAGAGAAAGAGACAATATGATAAAAATAAGAGAAACAGGGAAAACAGATAAATTGGCGGCGCATAAGTACTCGTCACCTCACATATACGCCGATCTCATGAATTTCACATCGTAAATAGTCTGAGGGTTCCTAATTCTCTCAAGTCAAGGTTAGACACAACACTTACCTCGCTCCAAAGGCCACTCAATGCTCAATTACCGCTTTTCCTCTAGAATCCACCTCCAAACCACTCGTATTTATCCAAAAACGACTTAATAATATCAAATATTGCTAAAGAAATCAATTACAATGCATAAATTTAGATTTCTCAAACTTTTTCCTTAAAAGTCAAAAATTGGCCCCGGGCCCGCTTGGTCAAAACTCGAGGTACGGACCAAAATTCATTTACCCATTCACCCCCGAGCCCGATTATATAATTTATTTCGAAATCCGACCTCAATTCGAGGTCTAAGTTATAATTATGCAAAAAATCCTAATTCTACCCAAACCCCCAATTTTCACCCTGAAAAATCTATATTTTAGGTTGAAAACTCATGAAATGTAATGGGTAATTGAAAGAAAGTAGGTTAGAATCACTTACCAACGAATTGGAAAGAAAATCTTATGGAAGTATCGCCTCTAGGGCTTTTAGTTTTGAACTTTTTTGAAAGAATGGCATGAATACCGTAATTGGGACTGTTTTTATTAACTAGGCGTCAGGTATTCATCATGTTCGCGTGAATCCTGGTGCGTTCGCGAAGAGCAGTGCCTGTTACGCTTACGCGATCGCGAGTCCCTCATCGCATCTGCAAAGGCTGCTCCACCCCGGCCTTCGCGTTCGCGATGAAGAGATGACAGACCCTTCCCCCAGGTCCCTAAAGCTACGCGTTCGCGATGAGCTAGTCACGTTCGCGAAGGGTAAAGCCCCAATCGCTCTGCATTCGTGAAGAAAAAACCTTCCCCATCCCAGTTCACTCTTCGCGATCGCGGGAATGGCTTCGCGATCACGAAGCATAATGCACCAGAACACCAACTGCAGCAAAACACCATATTTTTCTAAGTCCAATTTACCCCGTAGCCTATCCGAATCTCACCCGAGCCCACGGGGCTCCAAACTACGAATCGGACACCAAATCAAAGGAAATTTTTCAAGAAGACTTTAAAACTTCTATTTTCATAATCAAACGTCTGAATTATGACAAATCAACTCCGTTTCTCGCCAAATTCAACAGACAAGCCATAAATATTATAGTGGACATGTACCGGGATCCGGAACCAAAATACGGACCCGGTATCAATAAATCCAAACATCACTCGATTCTTAAATATCATAAATCTTTGAAACTTTCAATTTTTAACAAAAATCAATAACTCGGGCTAGGGACCTCCAAATTCGATTACGGGCATACGCACAAGTCCCAAATTGTGATACGGACCCACCGAGACCGTCAAAACACGAATCTGGGTCCGTTTGCTCAAAACGTTGACCAGAGTTAACTCAAATGGTTTTCAAAGCAAAATTTCATATTTTTCACAGTTTTTAACATAAAAACTTTCCAGAAACACGCCCGGACTGCGCACGCAAATTGAGGAGGGTAAAAATGAGATTTTTAAGGCTGCGAAGCGCAAAATTGGGTTCTAAAACATGAGATGACCTATCGGGTCATCACATTCTCCACCTCTAAAACAATCGTTAGTCCTCGAACGGACATAGAAAAGTACCTGAACTAGTGAAAAGGTGGGGATATCTACTCCGCATGTCTGACTCGGACTCCCAAGTAGCTGTCTTGACGGGCTGACTTCTCCACTGCACTCGAACTGAAAGATAACTCTTAAACCTCAGCTGTCGAACCTACCGGGCTAGAATAGCCAGTGGCTCCTCCTCGTAAGTCAAATCCTTGTCCAAATAGACAGAGCTGAAATCCAATACGTGGGACGGATCGTCGTGATACTTCTGGAGCATGGACACATGGAACACTGGAAGAACTGCTAATAATCCCGGTGGCAATGTAAGCCTGTAAGCCACATCTCCTACTCTCTCGAGAATTTGAAAAGGTCTGATATACCTAGGGCTCAACTTGCCCTTCTTCCCGAACCTCATGATACCCTTCATGGGTGATACCTAGAGCAACACTCTCTCCCCGACCATGAATGCAACATCATGAACTCTACGGTCGGCATAACTCTTCTGCCTGGACTAAGCTGTGCGAAGTCGGTCCTAAATAATTTTGACCTTATCCAAGGCATCCTGTACTAGATACCCAACAACTGAGCCTCCCCCGGCTCCAACCACTCAACTAGCGACCGGCATCGCCTACCGTATAATGCCTCATAGGGAGCCATCTGAATGCTCGACTGGTAGCTGTTGTTGTAGGCAAACTCTGCAAGGGGCAAGAATTGATCCCACGATCCTTCGAAGTCTATTATACATGCGCGGAGCATATCCTCCAAGATCTGATTAGTGCGCTCGGATTGTCCATCCGTATGAGGATGAAACGTTGTGCTCAACTCAACCCGCTTGCCAAACTCACGTTGTACTACCATCCAGAAGTGCGAGGTAAACTGCGTACCTCGGTCAGAAATGATAGACACAGGGACACCGTGAAGATGGACGATCTCGCAAATATAAATCTCTGCCATCCGCTCCGAAGAATAGGTAACTGCCACAAGAATGAAATGCGCTGACTTAGTCAGCCTGTCCACAGTGACCCAAACGGCATCGAACTTCCTCTGAGTCTGTGGGAGTCCAACAACGAAATTGATAGTGATACGCTCCCACTTCCACTCAGGAATCTCTATCTTCTGAAGCAAACCACCAGGTCTCTGATGCACATACTTTACTTGCTGACAATTCAGACACCAAGCTACATAAGCAACTATATCCTTTTTCATCCTCCTCCACCAATAATGTTGCCGCAAGTCCTGATACATCTTGGAGGCACCCGGATGAATAGAATACGGGGAACTGTGGGCCTCCTCAATAATCAACTCACGAAGTCCATCCACATTAGGCACACAAACACGACCCTGCATCCTCAAAACTCCGTCATCTCCAACAGTAACCTGTTTGGCACCACCATGTCGCACTGTGTCCCTAAGGACAAACAAATGAGGGTCGTCATACTGTCAATCTCTGATGTGCTCAAACAAGGAAGACTAGGCCACTGTACAAGCTAGAACACGGCTGGGCTCTGAAATATCCAACCTCACAAGCTGGTTGGCCAAAGTCTGAACATCTTATGCAAGCAGCCTCTCACCGACTAGAATGAATGCAAGGATGCCCATACTCGCTGCCTTTCTACTCAATGCGTCGGCCACCATATTAGCCTTCAAGGGATGATAGAAGATGGTGATATCATAGTCTTTTAATAGCTCCAACCACCTTCTCTACCTCAAATTGATATCCTTTTGCTTGAACAAATACTGAAGGCTCCGATGATCCGTGAAGACCTCACACGACACACCGTAAAGATAGTGCCTCCAAATCTTCAGCGCATGAACAATGGTTGCTAACTCTAAGTCATGGACAGGATAATTCTTCTCATGAACCTTCAACTGCCACGATGCATATGCAATCACCCTGCCCTCCTGCATCAATACAGCACCGAGCCCAACACGGGACGCATCACAATATACCGTATAAGATCTTGAACCTGTGGGCAACACCAACACCAGCGTTGTAGTCAAAGCAGTCTTGAGCTTCTAAAAGCTCGCCTCACACTTGCGTGACCATTTGAACGGGGCACCCTTCTAGATCAACCTGGTCAACGGGGATGCTATAGATGAAAACCCCTCCACAAATCAACGATAATATCCCGCCAAACCCAAGAAACTTCTGATCTCCGTAGATGAAGTGGGTCTAGGCCAGTTCTGAACTACCTCAATCTTCTTAGGATCTATCTGAATGCCCTCTGTTGATATAACATGCCCCAAGAAATCGACTGAATCCAATCCAAACTCGCACTTTGAAAATTTAGCATATAACTGGCTGGCTCTCAGAGTCCGAAGTACAATCCTAAGATGTTGCTCATGCTCCTCTCGGCTGCGGGAGTAGATTAAGATATCATCAATAAACACGATCACAAAGGAGTCCAAATAAGGCTTGAACACTCGGTTCATCAAATCCATGAATGTTGTTGGGGCATTTGTCAACCCAAAGGACATCACCAGAAACTCATAATGCTCGTACCTAGTCCGAAAAGCTGTCTTAGGGACGTCGGATGCCCTAATCCTCAACTGATGGTAGCCAGATCTCAAATCAATCTTCGAAAACACCTTGGCACCCTGAAGCTAATCAAATAAATCATCAATCCTCGGTAATGTATACTTGTTCTTGATGGTTACTTTGTTTCAACTACTGATAATCTATACACATCCTCATCGATCCATCTTTCTTCTTCACAAACAACACAGGTGCACCCCAGGGTGAGACACTAGGTCTAATGAAGCCCTTATCAAGCAAATCTTGCAAATATTCCCTCAATTCTTTCAACTCTGGCGAGGCCATACGGTATGGCGGAATGAAAATGGGCTGGGTGCCCGGAGCCAAGTCAATACAGAAATTAATAGTAGCATCCCTGGCAGGTCTATAGGAAAAACATTTGGAAACTCACAAACAACTGGCACTAAATCCATGGAAGGAACCTCCGCACGGGAATCACGTACATAATCCAAATACGCTAGACACTCCTTCTCGACCATACGTTGAGCTTTCATATAAGAGATAACCCTACTGGTAGAATGGCCAGGAGTCCTTTTCCACTCTAATCAAGGCAACCCCGGCAAGGCTAAGGTCACCATCTTGGCGTGATAATCCAATATAGCATGATAAGATGATAGCCAATCCATACCCAAAATGACATCAAAAACGACCATATCGAGAAGTAGAAGATCTACACGAGTCTCAAGACGACACACGAACGATAAACACAATCTACAACAATAAAATCCCCCACATGTGTGGACACATACACAGGAGCACTCAAAGAATCACGAGGAACAACCAAATATGAAGCAAAATAAGATGACACATAGGAGTAAGTAGATCCCGGATCAAATAGAACTGAAGCATCTCTACTGCAAACTGAAACAGTACCTGTAATAACAGCATCGGATGACTCAGCCTCAGGCTTGATTGGAAAAGCATAACATCAAGGCTGGCCCCCACCACTCTGAACCACATCCCTGGGACGGCCTCTAGCTGGCTGGCCTCCACGTCTAACGACCTGACCTCCACCTCTAATAGTCTGGCCTCTCCCCCTAGATACCTGACCCCTGCCTTTGGCTGGATGAGCAGGTGGTGCAGCAACTGGTGCCGAAACCATGGCACGAGAACCCTAATATTGTGGCGGGATGCCCAATAATCTCGGATAGGTCCTCCTGATAGGCCCATAACCACCACACTCGAAACATCCATCCTGATACTATGGCTGCGGAAACTGAGACTGACCTAAACGGGCCGGATGACCACAGTAATAACTCTGAATAGGAGGTGCACTGATAGGAGCTGGTGGTGCACTATAGGCTGGCTGTTCAGGATGAGGCACATAAGGACCACGACTCCCTGAAGCACTGTGGGATGCCTGAAGCACTGAATGAAACGGCCTGGGAGGATGGACCCTACCAAAAGTACCCCTACCTCCAGATGAGGCACCGTTGAACCCACCCGAATGACGAGGTCTCTTGTCAGACCCCTGACCTCCATGTGCAAGAACCATCTCGACTCGCCTGGCGACATTGGCAGCCACCTGAAAAGATATCTCACTCCCAGTCTCCTTAGCCATCTGCAATCTGATAGGCTGAGCAAGTCCGTCAATGAACCTCCTCACCCTCGCTCTCTCGGTGGAAAGCAGATGTCACGCCCCGAGCCTGGGGGCGAGACTGACACCTGGTACCTCATCTATCCTTGCGTACCAACTTGCGACTAAGTGGATCTGAACATATAATGTCATATAAAACTGAATAGAGAGTAACGCTGAATAAATGTCAATATAAAGTTGGGCCGGCAAGGCCGTCATAACTACTATAACTGACACGCCAACAAAATATACATATAGGGCCTACAAGCACAACATACTGCACTAGCTGACAGGATATGTCTACAAGCCTCTGTTGATGAATGTACTGTGATCGGAACAGGGACCCGACCTACCCATAACCTATCTACATATATACACAAGATGTACACCAAACTTCTAGACCCGGCAACTCCAAAGGACGCGGAGCTTACCGATAACGCTGAACTCGGGCAATACCTACTGAGGAGGTCTACCCGTCTGTCTGTCTGAACCTGCACGCATGAAATGCAGTGCCCCTAGAAAGGGACGTCAGTACGAAATAATGTATCGAGTATGTAAGGCAATATACTAAAAGCTGAAACTAAATTGATAATATAATGACTGAAAGTAACTGGAAGTCAAAGATAATCTGAAGATATGCCCATTTGCTGATATTGACTCAACTCTCTCAATATAGTAAGTAAAATAGTTGTCCGGCCTTATAAGGCTCGGTATATATATACAACTACTCTACCGTAGTAGGCTCGCTCATAGGCGCTCGGCCATACTAGGCTCTGTATCCCGGCCATTCTGGGCTCGCTCAAAGGCGCTCGGCCATAATAGGCTCGGTATATAACTTATCATCTGATCAGAGGTTGCCCAATAGGGGCCTGCCCATCTATTATAGCTCGATGGTAATGAAAATACTGTAATACTGTATATAGAGGCTCTCTGCTCTCTTGACTGGAAGAAGACAATACTCAATTAAATATAAAGTCTCGATAAGGAGAATACTGTAACTAGAGACTAGGAAAATATACATAAATTCGGGAGTATGAACTTCTCTTTATGCCTCGTTATCAAATACATGTAATTACGAGATCATACCAAAATGAAGAAAGGGCTTAGCCTTAACACACCTGGAGTAGGAAAAATCCGTATGATATTCTTGAAAAAGGTTGCACTGTACTCCCTTAGAATCACAAAAATCTCACGTTGCTAATGTGCCAATAATTCTTGTTGGAATTATTTTGTTGCAAGAACTTTTATTGAAAATTTATAGGAATTGACAAATTGCTAACGTTCTGATTGAAGTGTTCTTGGTATTGAAATGTTTTGGCAGCTAACACATTAATTTGCTTATAGTGTTCTTGGTATTGAATATCTGGGAAATGAAGTGTTATGAAAATGAAATTTGTTGAAAACTTATAAGAATGGCTAACGTCCCCCACTTCTGATTGTAGTATTGTTTTTGTATTGAAATTCCTAGAATTGAAATGTCTTGTACTTAGCATATTAGGTTGCCACCTAACCAAAATGACAATGAGTCATTTCTCCAAGAAGTGGCTTGCTTCCACATAGGGGTGGGGGTGCGGGTGGAAAATTTTAATCTTTATCCACTTATTAGGTAATTAGGTAATGTCTCATTACCCGCTAATTAATCAATTACCCGCATAATTAAGAATTGTCTCAAATTACTTAAAATTCAACTTATTTTTGATACACTTGATACATCATACTATCATGGTCATATGGTACTTTGTATGGTACTAGTCCATAAATATCGGGTATTATCGCTCGGACCGTATTTTATCCCAAATCGACAACCTTCAACGAAACTCATTTTCTTTAATTCGTGTACCCTTTATCCTTCATGGCACTTACTTATTGCTTGTTATAAATATCATAAATATGCTAACCTCAAGATAATCTCATCCCCGAGTCTATGTCAATTAACTGAAGACGAAACTTTAACGTACGAGAAACGCGAGATGTAACATCCTTCCCCCCTAGAAACATTCGTCCTCGAATATTTACTCTTAGATGCCTTGAAAAGCTTTTGCGAGAGTCTTCTCCGTATACTAGACAAAAACCACCCTTCACGCGGCCAGAAAACATACTATACTTGCCACACTTGGCCTCACACAGCTGTCTATTATAAATTCGGAAAGTTAAAAATAGGAGCTTACCTGAGGACCTACTGGCCTGAATAGGGCTGTGCTGAGGTATTCCATCTTGAACCATATCTCTAGTTTAAAATAGGTGGGGGTATTTAGACTTCAGTTCTTCCTCCGCTTCACACGTCATCTCTTCCACATTCTTGTTTTTCCATAAGACCTTCACAAAGGCTACCTCCTTATTCCATAGCTTGCGGATTTGTCGGTCTAGGATGGCAACCGGAATTTTCTCGTATGACAAGTCCTCAGTAATCTGTACATCATTCATGGGCACCACTCAGGTAGGATCGCCAATGCACTTCCGTAAAATAGATACGTGAAAAACCGGATGGACAAACTCCAATTCCGAGGGCAATTCTAACTCATAAGCTACTTGGCCCACTCTCCGAATAATCCTATAAGGCCCAATATACCGTGGGCTAAGTTTGCCTTTCTTTCCAAACCTCATCACACCTTTCATAGGTTACACCTTTAAGAATACCCAGTCATTAACCCCGAACTCTAAATCTCATCGCCGTACGTCAGAATATGACTTCTGACGACTATGAGCTATCAACAGTCGCTTTCGAATGAGCTTTACTTTTTCTATGGCCTGCTGAACCAGGTCTGGCCCATGTAACCCAGATTCTCCAACATCAAACCACCCTATAGGAGATCTGTACTTACGCCCATACAAAGCCTTGTACGGAGCCATTTGGATACTGGAGTGGTAACTGTTATTATATGCAAACTCGATAAGAGGTAAATGTTCATCCCAACTTCTTTTAAAATCCAATACACATGCTCGTAGCATATCCCCGAGCGTCTGAATTGTGCACTCGGCTTGTCCATCAGTCTGTGGATGAAAAGTTGTGCTGAGATTCACCTGAGTCCCTAGACCTTTCTGAAATGACCTCCAAAAATGTGCTGTAAACTGTCCCCACGGTGAGATATAATAGATATTGGTACTTCGTGTAGTCGCACTATCTCCTTAATATATAATTTTGCATAATCTTCTGTTGTATATGTAGATCTGACTGGTAGAAAATGGGCTGATTTCATGAGCCTATCGACTATCACCCATATACAATCGAACTTATGATGAGAACGAGGTAAACCCGTAACAAAGTCCATGTTTATCGCCTCCCATTTCCATGTCGGGATCTCTATAGTCTGCATTAGCCCTCCGGGCTTCTGATGCTCTATTTTCACCTGCTAGCAACTAGGACACTTGGGGACAAACTCAGCAATGTTCTTCTTCATATCGTTCCACCAGTACACATCCTTAATGTCATGATACATCTTCGTCGACCCAGGGTGAATGGAGTACCATGAATAATGTGCCTCTGACATAATCCTATCTCGTAGCCCTGTTACATTTGGAACACACAAATGACCCCTATATCTGAGAACCCCATCTCCTTTGAGTTCTAACAACGGCTTCTTCTGCTGCGGAACTCGCTCTCTCAACTCGACCAACTCTAGGTCCTCGTACTTCCTCTCAGTTACTTTAGTTATGAGGGATGATATTGCAGTATTTTGGAGTACAACTCCACCATTGCCAGAGTCTACTAACCGAACCCCCAAATAAGCCAATTGATGAATCTCTCTAGTTAATTGTCTTTTTTCAGCCCCTACATGTGCTAAGCTACCCAAAGATCGGCGACTTAAGGCGTCTGCTACAATATTAGCTTTCCCTGGATGGTAGAGAATGTTAACATCGTAATCTTTCAATAACTCAAGCCATCGCCTCTGTCGCAAATTCAACTCTTTTTGCTTGAAGATGTATTGCAGGCTTTTATGATCTGTGAATACATAAACATGAACACCATATAAATAATGCCGCCATATCTTAAGTGCATGGACAACCGCAGCCAATTCGAGGTCATGGGTCGGATAATTTCTCTCATGCTTCCTTAACTTCCTTGAAGCATACGCAATTACTTTCCCATGTTGTATCAGGACACATCCTAACCCGACACCCAAGGCATCACAATACATGGCATAACCATTTGGACCCTCTGGAAGTGCTAGAACTGGCGTTAAAGTCAACCTGTTTTTAAGCTCCTGGAAACTCCGCTCGCAAGCCTCCGTCCACTGAAACATTGTTTCTTTCTACGTCAACTTCGTTAATGGTGCTGAAAGAGAAGAAAAACCCTCTACGGACCTCTGGTAGTATCCTGCTAAGCCTAGAAAGCTACGAATTTCTGTCGGAATGGTAGGTCTAGGCCAGGATTTCACAGCCTCAATCTTCTGAGTGTCTACCATTATACCTCCATCGGATACAATGTGCCCCAAGAATGCTACAGACTTCAACCAGAACTCACATTTAGAAAACTTAGCATACAATTTATTATCACGGAGGGTTTGGAGTACCACTCGCAGGTGGTCCACATGCTCATTCTCTGAACGTGAATAAACCAGAATATCATCAATAAAGACTATCACGAACAGATTTAAATATGGCCGGAATAGGATATTCATCAAGTCCATAAATATGGCAGGTGAATTCATCAACCCGAAGGGCATGACAAGGAACTCAAAGTGGCCATATCCGGTCCTGAAAGCTGTCTTGGGAATATCTCTCTCCAGAACTCTAACCTGGTGGTACCCCGACCTCAAATCTATCTTTGAAAAGCATCTAGCTCCCTACAACTGATCAAACAAGTCGTCTATCCTTGGAAGTGGATACTTATTCTTAATAGTTACCTTGTTTCCTTCAACTCCTTCAATTCGGCAGGTGCCATTCTATACGGAGGGATGGATATTGATTGAGTTCCCAGAAGCAAATCGATGCCAAAATCAATCTCTCGCTCGGGAGGAATACCTGTAAGTTCATCTGGGAATACATCTGCGTACTCTTTTACTATTGGAATAGACTGAAGTATAGGTATCTCTGCATCCACATCTTTAACTCGCACAATATGATAAATTCACCCTTTTGTGATCATTTTCCTCGCCTTCAGATAGGAAATAAACCTACATCTGGGTGTCGCTGTATTACCTACCCATTCAAGGACTGGCTCATCCAGAAAATGAAATCTAGCTATCTTTGCTCGACAATAAACTGTGGCATAGCAAGCTGCCAACCAGTCCATGCCCATGATAGTATCAAAATCAAACATCTCTAGATCAACTAGGTCGGCTGAGGTCTGACGACCACAAACTGACATTGTACAACCTCGATAAACCCATCTAGCGATAATCGATTCTCTGACCGGTGTAGATACCTGGATCACTTAGTATTTCAGGCACTATACCAAACTTCCCCGCGACAAATGGAGTAATACATGATAAAGTAGATCCTGTGTCTATCAAGGCATAAGCATCGTGAGAAAAAATGGTCAACATACCTGTCACAACGTCTAGTAAAGACTCCTGGTCCTGTCGACCCACTAAAGCATAGCTACGAATCTGGTTAACACCTGAACTGGAACCTCTACCTCTGCCTCGACCTCTACCTACCAAAGACTAAGACTCGTGCCCTGAAGGATGCACAGATATAGATGATCCTGTTGTTGAATTCGATGGTTGTGCCATACCCCTAGGATCTCTATTTGGGCAATCTCGCATCATATGCCCCGGGCGTCCACATGTATAACAAGCATCGGAACCGGCTCGGCATTGGCCCAAGTGTCCTCTACCGCAAATGGCACACCGCGGCAAAAATGGCCATGTCTGCCCTGAACCTTACTGTCACTGCAAAACTGACGCCTGGGAGCTTTCACCTGGTCCTAACTGAGTATAGCGGTCATACCTGTAACCCTGTAGCAGAGATGTCGGAGGTCTAAATGGCTGTTCAAAGTACTGGGGCATGTAACTACCCTGAGACTACTTCTGAGACCTGGAAAATCTCATCCTCTTACGCTGCCCTGAGTCAGTCCTCTCCGTACCCTGCTGCCGATGCCTACCCTTTTCTATATTCTGGGCAAATGCCTGAATCCGGGAGATATCCATACTATCATGTAATGCAATAGTGGCACATGCCTCGGTCGACTCTGGGGCGAACCCTGCAATAAACTTGTGGATCCTGTCCCGTATAGTAGTAACTATGGATGGTGCATATCTGGCCAATGAGTCAAAATGGAGACTATACTCTCGAACACTCATATTGCCCTGCTTGAGGGCTAGAAACTGATCGACTCGAGCCTGTCGGATCTCCCGCGGTAAGTACTGGTCATGGAAGGCATCTAAAAAATTCTCCCAAATAGCTGGAGGTGCATCACGTCCCCTGGACCTTTCCCATCCCTCGTACCAAAGGATGGCTATATCTCAGAGTCGAAAAGTTGCTAGATCAACTGCCTCTTTCTCCATGGCATGTATAACCCGAAAGATCCTGTGAAGCTGGTCTATGAAATCCTGCGGTTCCTCCCTCTGATCTGTCCCCGTGAACTCTGGGGGACTCAAAGCAATAAACTCTCTGACCCTCAAACTCCCAGACCCCTCAGAAGATCCTACACTAGCGGATGCCCTAGCATGTTGCTGGGTAGCTACCAACTGTATCAACAAATACACCACACTCCTCAAGTCCTGATCTAATAAAAGCGGAGGGGGAACTGGATGTGCGGTCTCCCTAGGAATCTCCTCAGGTGGTGGAGGAGCCGATAATAGCTGAGTAGGGGTCTCTCCCTGGGCCTCCAATTGGGCCCCATCTACTGGGGGTACCTTGCTAGTCCCCTCACATACTGCTGTTTCTTTCCTCTGGCTAGCCGCAGTCTTCCTAGTTACCGTCATCTGTGCATGCAAATGCCAACATGTAAGTTTAACTCAAATTTCCTATAACTCAGTTCTACAGCACGATTTAGATTTGAAAAAAGGGTAACCAACTCCTAAATGCTCTGTAGTCCCCTGCTTATATAATGTGGTGCACGACACATCTATAAACAAGACCCTACTAGACACGGCTTATAAACTCCCTAGGAAAGAATTGCTCTAATACCACTTTTGTCACGCCCCGAGCCTGGGGGGCGAGACCGGCACCCGGTGCCTCATATATCCTTGCGTACCAACTTGCGACTAAGGGGATCTGAATATATAATGTCATACGTTGGCCAGGGTCCACATTGCAAGATAATTTGCAAAGCAAAATATAAAACTGAATAGAGACTAACGCTGACTAAATGTCAAAAAGTTTGGTGTACATCTTGTGTATATGTGTAGATAGGTTATGGGTATCTTGTGTATATATATATACATCTTGTGTATATATGTAGATAGGTTTGATGTACATCTTGTGTATATATGTAATGCTGACTAAATGTCAAACAGTTTTATATAACGCTATTCTCTATTCAGTTTTATATACACAAGCGTCAGTTTTATATGTCGATAGGTTATGGATAGGCCCTACAAGCCCAACATACTGCACTAGCTGACAGGATATGTCTACAAGCCTCTGTTGATGGATGTACTGTGATCGGAACAGGGCCCCGACCTACCCATAACCTATCTACATATATACACAAGATGCACACCAAACTTTTAGACCTGGCAACTACGAAGGACGGGGAGCTTACCGATAACGCTGAACTCGGGCAATACCTACTGAGGAGGTCTACCCGTCTGTCTGTCTGAAACTGCACGCATGAAATGTAGCGCCCTAGAAAGGGACTTCAGTACGAAATAATGTAACGAGTATGTAAGGCAATATACTAAAAGCTGAAACTGAACTGATAATATAATGACTGAAAGTAACTGGAAGTCAAAGAAAATCTGAAGATATGCCTACCAGCTGATACTGACTCAACTCTCTCAATATAGTAAGTAAAATAGTTGTACGGCCTTATAAGGCTAGGTATATATATACAACTACTCTGTCGTAGTAGGCTCGCTCATAGGCGCTTGGACATAATAGGCTTTGTATCCCGGCCATTCTGGGCTCGCTCAAAGGCGCTCGGCTACAGTAGGCTCGGTATATAACTTACCATCTGATCAGAGGTTGTCAAATAGAGGCCTGCCCATCGATTATAGCTCGACGGTAATGAAAATACTGTAATACTATATATAGGCTCTCTGCTCTCTTGACTGGAAGAAGACAATACTCAATTAAATATAAAGTCCCGATAAGGAGAATATTGTAACTTACGAGACTAGGAAAATATATATAAATTCGGGAGTATGAACTTCTCTTTATGCCTAGTTATCAAATACATGTAATTACGACATCATGCCAAAATGAAGAAAGGGCTTAGCCTTAACATATCTGGAGTAGGAAAAAATCCGTATGATATTCTTGGAAAAGGTTGCACCGTACTCCCTTAGAATTGCAAAAATCTCACGTTGATAATGTGCTAATAATTCTTGTTGGAATTATTTGGTTGCAAGAACTTTTGTTGAAAATTTATAGGAATTGACAAATTGCTAACGTTCTGATTGAAGTGTTCTTGGTATTGAAATATTTTGGCATCTAACACATTAATTTTCTTGTAGTGTTCTTGGTATTGAATATCTTGGAAATAAAGTGTTATGAAAATGAAATTTGTTGAAAACTAATAAGAATGGCTAACGTCCCCCACTTCTGATTGTTGTATTATTTTTGTATTGAAATTCCTAGAATTGAAATGTCTTGTACTTAGCATATTAGGTTGCCACCTAATCAAAATGACTAAGAGTCATTTCTCCAAGAAGTGGCTTGCTGCCACGTAAGGGTGGGATGGGAAATTTTAATCTTTATCCACTTATTAGGTAATTAGGTAATGTCTCGTTACCCGATAATTAATCAATTACCCGCATAATTAAGAATTATCTCAAATTACTTAAAATTCTACTTATTTTTTATATACTTTATATATCATACTATCATGGTCATATGGTACCTTGTATGGTACTAGTCCATAAATATCGGGTATTATCAGTCGGACCATATTTTATCCCAAATCGACAACCTTCAACGAAACTCATTTTTTTAGTTCGTGTACCCTTTATCCTTCATGGCACTTACTTATTGCTTGTTATAAATAGTATAAATATGCTAACCTCAAGATAATCTCATCCCCGAGTCTATGTTAATTAACTGAAAATGAAACTTTAACGTACGAGAAACGAGAGATGTAACAGCAGAATACGAGCATGACGGGCCAAATCCACAAAACGGGTTTTATACTGAGTAACAATCATACTGCCCTGCTGTAGACGCTCAAACTGACGGCGATGCTCCTCTCTCAATGTGATAGGCAGAAACATTTCCAGGAAGGGCTGAGAGAAGTGGTCCCAAGTAAGAGCATGCGATCAAGCTGATCTGGTCAACAAATAATCTCTCCACCATTTCTTGGCAGAACCTGACATCTGAAATACAGCAAAATCGACCCCATTGGTCTCCACTATACCCATGTTCCGTAGCACCTCATGACAGCTGTCAAGATACTCCTCGGGATCCTCTGAAGGAGCACCACTGAAGTGAACTGGGAAGAGCTTGGTAAACCTGTCCAATCTCCATAAAGCCTCGGAAGACATAGTTGACCCATCACCAGCCCGTACCGCAACAACTTACTGAACTACCCCGACTAGATAAGCTGCTGAGTCTGATACTGGGGAGTCATCTGCTCCGTAGTGTGAGTAGTAGGAGTCTGTGCTCCTCCTCCAGCCTGAGAGACGGCTGGTGCCATGGGGAATGCGCTAGTCTGGGCCACGCTCTCCATAAGGCCCACCAAACGGACCAAAGCATCCTGAAGCACTGGGGTGGCAATGAACCCCTCCGAGACCTGAGCTGGTCCGACAGGCGCAGCCTGGGCGGGAACCTCCTCATCAAACACTACCTGAGGCTCCATCGCTGGTGCTGCTGCTCGAGCTCTGGGCTGAGCTCTGCCCTTACCTCGGCCTCTAGCACGACCTCGACCTCGACCTCTGCCCCTCGTAGGATCTACTACTGGAGGCTCTGGCTGCTGCTCAGCTGAAGAAGCGGTATGTATTCTCGCCATCTGCGAGAGAATAAGAGTAAAAGAATTCAATCAGTATTGAGGAAACAAAATCGCACGACAGAGAAGAATAGAAGTGAAATTTGTTCCTAAACTTCATAGCCTCTGGGAGATAAGTACAGACGTCTCCGTACCGATCCCTCAGACTCTACTAAGCTCGCTCGTGAATTGTGAGACCTAGGCAACTTAGTGCTCTGATACCAACTTGTCACGACTCAGAATTCCCACCGTCGGACCGTGATGGCGCCTAACATTTCACTTGCTAGGCAAGCCAACGTTAGAGAATCATTAAGCCACTTCTTATACATTTCAGTAAATAACAACAAATAAGCTATAACGAGTTTAAAGTGAGTGCGGAAATATATAATAGCCTCAATATATATATATATACTACTACCCGGATCTGGAGTCACAATTTACGAACTTCTAAGATTTTTCTACAAGTAAATGTCGGAAAGAAATATAACTGTTTTCGAAAGGAAAGAAACAGTAAAATGCAATGGCTAGAAGGGGACTTCGGGGTCTGCAGATGCTGGAAGATCTACCTTGGGTCTCCTGTCGGATAAATCCACCAGCTAACCTCACGATCATCTCGGACCAGCACCAAAATCTACACAGGAAGTGCAGAGTGCAGTATCAGTACAACCGACCCCATGTACTGGTAAGTGTCGAGCCTAACCTCGACGAAGCAGTGACGAGGCTAAGGCAGGCCACTCACACTACAACATGTATACAGTATATATATAATAAAAGCATAATAGGAAATGTGGAATAGAAGAAAGCAGTAAATTGCAAGAAATACGATAACTCCCGCAGATATATCAACAGTGTTAAGAAATTACCGATCCTTAAGTGCAAAAGAGAATACCGTAAAGCTAACACAACTCAGGGAAACATAAACGCATAGGTTGTTGCGGCGTGCAATCCGATCCCGCCATATCACAATAACACAATCATAGTTCACCTTTATTCCACCAAACAATCCACCCTTATTACACCTGTTGCGGCGTGCAACCCGTTCCCACCATACAGTATAAATTCACCCCTATTCTACCTCAATATACCACCCTTATTCCTCCTGTTGCGGCGTGCAACCCGATCTCACCATATCAATATCAATCCTCATAAATTCACCTTTATTCCACCTCAATATACCACCCTTATTTCTCCTGTTGTGGCGTGCAACCCGATCCCACTATTTCAATATTAATTACTATGTATGCACAGAAATTTCACAATCTAAATCACAGAAACCTTTCACAATACTTAAACTCCAAACCGAAACAATTAGAAAACTTGTATACCATGAAAATTCACATAAGTAATACTACACAGCGAGACAAATTCAGAATCTATAACAGAAAGGTACCAGTAAACCAGCTTAAGCAAATAACATGAGATAATGAAACTATGGTAGAACTAATATCATTAATCAGAGGAAATAATGTCTAACACGTAGCAATTAGGCATGGGAATACAAGTAGAGTATGTAACAATTAAGACAGGGAAAGAGACAATATGAGAAAAATGGGAGAAACGGGGAAAACAGGTAAATTGGCGGCGCATAAGTACTCGTCACCTCACATATACGCCGCTCTCATGCATTTCACATAGCAAATAGTCCGAGGGTTCCTAATTCCCGCAAGTCAAGGTTAGACACAACACTTACCTCGCACCAAAGGCCACTCAATGCTCAATTACCGCTTTTCCTCTAGAATCTACCTCCAAACCACGCGTATCTATCCACAAACGATTTGATAATATCAAATATTGCTAAAGAAATCAATTATAATGCATAAATTTAGATTTCTCAATCTTTCCCCCAAAAAGTCAAAAATCGACCCCGGGCCTGCTTGGTCAAAACCCGAGGTACAAACCAAAATTTATTTACCCATTCACCCCCAAGCCCGATTATATAACTTATTCGAAATCCGACCTCAATTCGAGGTCTAAAGTCCAATTATGTAAAAATCCCTAATTCTACCCAAACCCCCAATTTTCACCATGAAAAACCTAGATTTTAGGTTGAAAACTCATGAAATGTAACGGGTAATTGAAAGAAAGTAGGTTAGAATCACTTACCAATGAATTGGGAAGAAACTCTTATGGAAGAATCGCCTCTAGGTCTTTTAGTTTTGAAATTTTTGAAAGAATGGCAAGAATCCCGTAATTGGGACTGTATTTAATAACTGGACGTCAGGTATTCATCGCGTTCGCGTGAATCCTGATGCGTTCGCGAAGAGCAGTGGCTGTCAGGCTTACGCGATCGCGAGTCCCCCATCGCGTCCGCTAAGGCTGCTCCCCCCTGGTTCGCGTTCGTGAACCCGTGCTCGCGTTCACGATGAAGAGATGACTGACCCTTCCCCCAGGTCCTTAAATATACGCGTTCGCAATGAGCTAGTCGTGTTCGCGAAGGGTAAGGCCCCCATCGCTTCTGCGTTCGCGAAGAAGAAAACCTTTCCTAGCCCAGTTCACTCTTCGCGATCGCGGGAATGGTTTCTTTCGCGAAGCACAACGCACCAGAACACCAGCTGCAGCAAAACACCAGATTTGTCCAAGTCCAATTCACCCCGTAGCCTATCCGAAACTCACCCGAGCCCTCGGGGCTCTAAACCAAACATGCATACAAGTCTTATAACATCATACGAACTCGCTCGCGCGATCGAAACACCAAAATAACGCTTAGAACTACGAATAGGACACCAAATCAAAGGAAAATTTTCAAAAAGACTTTAAAACTTCTATTTTCACAACCGAACGTCCGAATCACGTCAAATCAACTCTGTTTCTCATCAATTTTGACAGACAAGTCATAAATATTATAGTGGACTTGTACCGGGCTCCAAAACCAAAATACGAAACCGGTATCAATAAATCCAAACATCAGTCGATTCTTAAATATCATAAATCTTTCAAACTTTCAATTCTCAACAAAAATCAATAACATGGGTTAGGGACCTTCGAATTCGATTTTGGGCATACGCCCAAATCCCAAATTACGATACGGACCCCCGGGACCGTCAAAATACGAATTCGGGTCTGTTTTCTCAAAACGTTAACCGAAGTCAACTCAAATGGTTTTCAAAGTAAAATTTTATATTTTGCACAATTTTTAACATAAAAGCTTTTCGAAAACATGTTTGGACTGCGCACATAAATCGAGAAGGATAAAATGAGATTTTTAAGATTTCAAAGTACAGAAGTGGATTCTAAAACATGAGATGACCTATTGGTCATCACAAATATCCTCTCAACGGTTTCATTCGAGAGTGAGAGAGAGAGTCGGGGAAGAGACGGTTCTTTTAATTCTCACAATGCTTTTGGCTTTCAAGAGCAATTTTTGGATGCAGTAAAAGTTGAACCGTTTTCTATTGTTTAGGAAATTAATTTTTAATGAGAAAAGTGAAGGAAAAATTGCAAAAAGGAGATAATAGATAAATAGAATTGTTGTTCACATAAGGCGCCACATCCTCTTGTCCCTGCTTTATATAATTATATAGATCTTTTGAACTCTAAGCCCCTAACTAATGGCCTAAATATAATCTTTGATTAATAATTATTTTTTATTTCTAGGACATTAACGGGTAGATTTTTCATTAATTCTTTCTTCTTCTTTTTAACTTTTTTTATATCGCTATTCAGTCTTTTTGTTTTTTATCTAGCTAGTTATTTTGCTAATGTGTTGGACTGAACTTTTCTTTTTAGGAAAGTGTTCCTAATTCTTGTGAAATGAGATGGAAAAAATTAACAAAAATTCGTACTGAATGTCATTCTTTTCCATATTAAAGATATGTTAGATTAGGAATCATTTAAAGCCAATTCAGGAAAATATCCATTTTTTTGAAGACTAAAAATTCGAAACAAAATACCAAAATATATCCGACCGGCAGAACGATACCCTATTAGGATTGTGCTAATTACAATATTTCTACGTTTAAATCGGTGTGGCACCCACTATCGTGAAATCCTGGATCCGCACCACTTTAGCATTACCCCAAACATAAGTTGTGTATGATTTTTCCAAAAACAGCTTAATTTAATGCTTTAACAATGCAAGTACTCTTTAATCTTTGACATATCTCATTAGTAGCAGATATGATACTGAAATTCTTGCTGGGAACAATGAAATATATAGTTCAGCTAAAGAACCAGAGAGCAGGGGAAGAGTTGCTGCATAAGATCAGCATAAAAATGAGTACTAATTGTTGAGGAATGACATATACATTAATTCATGAAATGATCATTGTACTTGCCGATGAAAAGGGAAAGAACTAGACCATAGTTGCTGAGTTCTAAGCCAAATAGTAAGCTTGACTATATAATATTACAGCACACCGTTGCATGGTCAACTAATTCAGCAGAAAATGCATAGCATCATAAGCAATCAACCTTAGATTTTAGCAGATTGAGTGATCATGATGTTATAGATAGTACTTAATAATTTGGTGCAACTTGGTTTCTTTTTGGTCTAAGTGTGCCGTACGTGACCAAATTCTTGTTTTTACCATTCACCGGAAACCTCCTCCGAATGCCGGAGCCCAATAATCTGCTCCATTGTCACTCCCAACTTGCAGTGTGCATGATAATGGAACCAGACACAACCCTCTACTCCTTAGGTCCTTCTTTGATTCTTCATGATAATACTTTAGATCATTCAAAAGAACAGAATCAGATATTGTCCTTCGGAAAATTGAAAAAAAAAAGAAGAAGATTCTTTGGGCAGGCAAAAATTAATAATTCAAAGACATAAAGCTACTACCTGCTCACTAGTTGCCATCCTCTTCAGGCAGTTGTCATTCGATAGCTGCAATCAACGTTAAAGAATATAATTGGCAACGCTAATCTTCTCTTATGGTAATAACTTGGAAAAATGACACTGTATAGCCGCTATAAAAAAATAGTCGAAAAGATGTATAGAAATTTATATATTTTATATATATATACACATTATGTATACAAAAATTAACTATTAGATCCAATAAAGCATACCTGACCAGGGTCTTCAGGAAATAAACTATTCCTCTCCTGAACCTGTAAAGCAAAATATAGTACATATTAATCATTAATCAATAAATGCAACTAATACTGACATGTTAATTCAATTTCACATGCCTTATATGCCACAGCTCTAGAGAACACAGATATATCCACATGCATAACAGTGGTCCGCCCACCTTCCACTATCCCATTAAAAGCGGAGACGGAGTATTCAATTTATGTGGCGGTATTTGATTCAATATAAAGTTTAATAAAGAAAGAACAAATTTTAAAATTTGTGATCTAACACAAGTCAAAGGCATTTGTGTGACCATAAATTATCCCATAAACGATAAAATAAAATTTAAACTATTTCTAAATATGAAAATTATTTTTTTGGGACAGACTTACAGAGAAAAATGTGTTAAAAACATAAATTTAGATAGTATAAGTAAAATATATGGTAGGTACAACCTCAAAGTAATACGTACAAAACAAACGTTAATTTAAAACAAAAAGTAAAGCTTTAGATAATCTACAGCCCCACAAAAACTCATATATATATATATATATATATATATATATATATATATATATATGGTAAAAATTATTATGCTAATTAATCATGGTTAAGTGAGAAATTTATTTTCAAATACATATTATGCAACTATTAACTTGATATAAACACTCTGTACAAACAAGTTTTTATCAACTAAATCATTGTAATAAGACACTAATTACACAAAAATTTGCATATCCCACACTGATCCCATCGCAACACTCAATACAAAAAAAACTGAAATTAATTAGTCGCTAAATCAAATTAATGATGAATTTTTCTATTTAGCTACAGAATTGCCCGTTGTTAATTCCTATTTTCTTTAGTAGTGACTGGTTTGATGGAGTGGTAGGGGGGCGAAGAGCCGAGAAATACGCCACTTTCTCTTTAAGGGGGAGTTTGATTTTTAAACCAAACTAAATTAAGGGGGCGATTTTTAATTTTCTTACAGATTGTTGATGTTGCTGCCTCATGTTTCCTGATCCACTGCCCAGGTACGGCAAGCTAAGGGCCTGCAATTTTCAAGGGCGTTGAAATTAAGAGAATTGGAATATATATTTTTAGAACTTCAATAACTAAAAAGCATGTCTGAAGACTGAATTTTTAACTTTATATGTACATTTACGCCATCACTGCGTTTCATGGTAGTTTGGGAAAATGAAGGAGAGAAGAAATGTCACCTCAATTTGGCTCTGAAGGAATCTGATGTACCCTATAGCTTCTAACAGGACAGAAGCTGTGTCAGTCTGAAAAAGAAAAACACATATTGAAAGGAAAAAAAATTAAGAGTGAGAAGATAAAATTTATTTTTCTTGTTAATAAATAATACTCCCTCAGTTTCAATTTATGTGAACTTATTTTTTTTTTTTAGTCTGTGCCAAAAAAATGACATTTTACTTATTTAGAAACAATTTACCTTTATGCAATGATTTATAGCCACACAAAATATATGTGCTTCATTTTAAACCACAAGTTCAAAAGTCTTCTCTATTTTTTTAAATTCCGTGTTGAGTTCACATAAATTGAAACTGAGGGAGGGAGTAACAAAAACTAGATCATAGTTGTTACACAGCCATAGGAGTATCATTAGGACCCTCGAATTGGCAAGTCTGACCAAATTATTACAGATACTAGGGAAAATATTTTTTTAATTAGCAAACTTATTCCTACTTTATTTGCTATTAAAGGTGCAATTGTGAACAAATGTGGAACTGGGTAAAGAAAATATCAGAACACTGAAAATATAAGTTTTCATGTCTTCTCTTTAATTGGTAAAGAAACTGTAAAGTGAAAACCCTAAAGGATAAAAGGAGAAACATGAAGACAATAAAGAGAATTGACATCTTTTTAGGAGTATAAAAAACTTCTTTCTATGGGATTCCTTTCAAAGTTGAAGATACATATAATTGTATGATTATTCCACATTAAAAAGGTAAATCTAGGTCATTAGTCTAGTTAAATTAATTGCTTAAATCTTACCTTCCCAAATGGGGAAACAAGTTGGTGAAGGGCTGTTATCCTGTCCCCCAATTTTTCCTTTCTCACCTGTTTTCAAACGGCAAAAGAATTACATAAATGGGATTGATCACAGAGATGATAGATTTTTGTGGATGTAAAACAGATAAGAGATTATAGTGATAATGGTAAGGAAAAGAATCACCATGTTTGAAGGTACAGACAATCAAGAAAGACAACAGTGTTGTGACAAAAATGAGAAAGAGATAGATACGGATTAGCTAAAAGGTAGTATTAGAAAAATTATGTTTAAAGTGGTATTTTGATTGGTTTATTATTTACCTTGAAGGTAGACTGAGTTGAAGATGGTTGAACCCTAGCTTTCTTATTAGGTGCCCCGCTTGTAGCTCTACTGTTGCACTTCGCGAAAAGGCAACAAAGAAAGAATTAGTCACTCTTAATCTCCAATTATCGATCTCAAACTAAATTCTACTAGTATATCGATCTCCATAAAGCAATATTTAAATTGCTGAAATAAAATTTAAGTTAGAAAAAGATCTTAGATCAAAATAAAACTGTAACTGAAACTTAAAGAACATGTACAAGTTTTGCAACCAGATGCATATTTATCATACACAAAGAGGCGAAATGTCGTACTATCAAAAACGTTTGCAAGCAATAGACCTCTATTACTTTTTTTGGTTGTGGAGGGGTTGCTCTATTATTTCATACCTCAGATGAATGATCAGGAGGTGGGTGTCTTGTATCCGACTTGTTAGAGAAATCGAGCATGTTACTGCTCAAAGTTGTGACACAAGACTTGGGAGATGAGAGTGGCATCATGTGTGACCAAGTAGGTTTACCAGTAATTTCTGTCTGGTGATGGAAGTCCACATTATTGACATGTTCATACATGAAGTTTTTCTGATTTACATCTATAACAGAATCAGCTGCCTGGCTCAGGAACGTCGACTGTTCTTCCCAATTATTCTCCAACTTCGACTTGACAGCCTGCATATTGCTCAGATGTACTGACTTCTCTTCTTCCCCCACCAAGCCTCCACTATTCAAATCCAAACGGTGTATAATTTAGTATTTTCAGAAACATAACACTACATATCAAAGATAAGGTACAATTAATATATGAAACTAACTAGCCAAGAACGGACTAAAGCAAAGACTTTTACTCCAAGGGAGAAAAAAAAAAAGCAGCCCAGTACACTAATCGTCCGTTATGTGCGGAATTCGGGAAGGGTCGGACAACAACGATCTATTGTACGCAACTTGCATTTCTGCAAAAGGCTATTTCCACCCGTGACCTCGTGGTCACATAAAGATCCACTTTAACGGTTACGCGAAATAAAAAAGAAAAAGAAAACCAAAAGATATTTCAGAAAAGAAAGAGGAATATTGAGAAAAGAATTGACAACTGTTCGAAATTCCAGATCAGAAACTTGTCTTAATTTTGCTGCAAGGTAAGAGGCAGTTTATAGTACACTAATGAAAGTTTCTGCTTCATATCCCTCCCCTAAAACACACAACCTTAAACTAGTTGAACTAAAGAGGGGGTGGGGGGTTTTTACAGAAGTAATTGGCTCCATGATTCTGGAAGCTGTTCTTGGTTATCATTCCATGGAGGCAGTGAAGAAGAAGAAGAAGAAGGAAGTGCCACTGTTGGAGAGAAATGATTATTATTAGGAGCCAACAAGGAAGGAACAGTAGCAGCAATTTGTTGATGAGATATGGGAGGCCTCATGTTATTGATATTCCACCAGTTAGGGCTTCCACCCATCATTTGCTGCACTGGTGATTTCTGCATAACACCTCTATGCATTTCTCTATCTTTTTTCACTCTATTCTTCCGGGCAGCTAGCTACCACTAATTCCTTTTAATTACTTCATATGCTTTTCTTTCCAATATACTTTTCCTGAAGATCCCAAGCAAGTCTTGTTTGAGAGGTCTTCCTACTCCTGATTATCTAGAGGAAAGAAAAAAGAGTAGCTATAGTTATTTAGAGGACGAGAGAGAAGGGAGAGAATTTTGAATCATGGGGTTTTGACAACTTTTGTCTTTCTATCCCTTTCTTTCTCTCCTTTTTCTTTATTATTACTCCTATTAGCTTTCCTTTATTATTTTTTCTCCCCTTTATGTTTTCCCTTTCCTTCTTTACTTTTTTCTTGCTTTTGCTTTATTAAAAGGTGATAGCAATTCTCATCAAGTAAAAAAGAAAAGTTGAAGAAAGAAATTGAGATCTATTCCTATGGCTGCTGGTGCACCCTAGTCTCCTCCTCTTAGAAATATATGGTTCCTACACTCCTAAACTTACCATACAACTTCAAGTTTAATTTTTTATTGTGTATTAATTGTGTAAAAGAATTTTTTTATTTTATCATATCATCTGAAAATTAACTACATATAGCTTATGATAAGCGCAATTAGAGACCTGAAAAACAAAAAAATAAAAACCTGATGCAAGTTAAGTTACACCAATAGTGTGTAAAGTTTCTTTAAACTATCCTTGTGTATAAATTAAATCCAACCCATTATTAACATTCCGTTAACGATTGAAACTGGTTGAATAACATAACTATTTTGAAAATTTTCTAACTATATAACCTTTCCAACTCCTCATTCTCCCTACACATATATATTTGCCATTTTCTCTTGATTGAGTAACTGAAATGTTATAGAAATTAATGAGCATTACTGACTTCTAAGTGATATGTAAGAACACGAAAACTTTACGTAGTTATGCTAACCCGCAGACTCTCACATTTTCTAGAAAAGCAGTAGTACATAACGTATATCCCCAAAATGTTATCTTATTGTTTACCTTAAAAAAAAACGGATAACAATTAAATTTTTAAGTGATTTTAAAGATACGTGAGTTAGTTCAATACAAACGATAAATTGCGTTAGATTAAACAAATAAATGACGTAATAAATTATATTGTCAAATCAATCAAGAGCAGTGATCCCGGACTTAGTAACAGCTTAATGAAATGCCTGCCTTTGATCCCAGGCTCACGTTACTGACGATTTGATGAACAAAAGTAAGAATTTTGAATAACAGAGAAAATAGGAGTATATTATCTTGATATGCATGTTACAATGCCCCTAATGAATAATCAGACTCACTTTATATAGTAGGGGAGTTTTACCCTAAGTACAATTCCATAAAAGGTAAAAATCTTCTGTTTAACTAATCACCGATTTTCTGCCGATACGTGCCGAGATTTACGCCGTGACATCCGGCTGGTCACGGATATCACGATCTTTTGTTGGTCGTGCTCGATTATCTGGTAATGCTCTCCGAGGCCTTTGGGATTCGAACCTGGGGGTCATGGTTCCGATACTCCCGCGGGTAGGCGTTTTGCCCAAACCCTAGATCGAGAGGCTCTTTGCTTCGACTCTGGTTCCTTACTGTCACGTCTCTCGCTCCATTTACTTCATCGAAAACCGAGGCGTCCCATGGGTTCGGTTTCGCCCGTATACAGATAGTCCCCTCATTTCTCGGAGAGTAAGTTTACGGAAACGATGAGAAACGACATGTGCACTTCGATCCCTTGTTCAATACGCCATGACAGAAATGACAAAGAACTTGGAAGGTCCTGTCAGTCGTGTCATAATGACTTCAAATGCGTGTCAGCCATCGGCAGGCCATCCCTGGATGCGAAACGACGCGAAGCCTTTATAAATACTCCTCTCCTTTGTTCAGTTTTTACCTTTTGACCAAGCTTCTACCTTCGAATCTTTAGGATATTACTGCCCTTCTTCATACTCCAACTTTTTTACCTCCGTTCTTCAAGATTTCTCAGTAAATTGTAAGCGTTTACTTATTTTCTACCCAAATCAGCGCACTTGATTTTCTCAGCAAAGCTTTTACCTTTTATCTCCCAACCTTTCTTCATATTTTTCAGACTTTTTCCAGATAATAATGGCGAAAACATCCAAAATCATTCCCCAAAAAGTTGCTTTTTCTTCTTCACAGTCGACCACCGAAGTCGAGGAGACCACTCCCGATGTGGTCGTCCTCGAGAGAACCACTCCGGGCAGCTTCAGGAGAGAAGAAGAAAAGAAAGGATCCAAGTTCCCCGAGCTCGGAGAATAAGAAGCCAAGGAGAAGGTTGGCCCGCAAGCCAAAGGAGCGTTCTGGCTCTCGAGCACCCGATTCAGACTCGCTTCTTCGGCTCAGGGATGAGCCCGAGGAGGATGATATTCTTGTGGCCCGTAAACCGATCTCCCCCGAAGAGCGGGTGGCTGTTAAACGGGAGATTCATGAGGCCGATCTCCCTCAGATTAGGGAGGTCGATGATGAGACCAGGGCTGAGACTTCCCGGGATGTTGGCCATGCCCCGAAGGAGGCACCCAACGTGATAGATATTTCAGGGTCACCTTCTTATACCGAGTCCATGCTCGAAGAGGCTTGAACGGTGAAGGAGCGATCCAACAAAGGGGCTCATGGTGTGGACGATCCCCTTCGTTCTTTTTTCGAGGGTGTAGACTCAGCCGCTTTGGTAGATTTCACCGGGTTGGGTGACTTGGAGGTGCCAAGGAAGCAGTCGTCTTCAGAAACCGGCAGGCTGAATTCGAAGTTAGCAATGACGACTTAGCCATGGCGACTAACGACCAAACCTCGTAGGTCCAGTAGAAGATTGATCGTATCGACCAGCTCTAGGCTGAAATGAACGATGTTCAGGCTTTGGCCGATGTATAGAAGGGGAAAATAGACTGACTGGCTTCGGAGAAGGAGACCGCCTAGGAGCAGTTGGCATCAGTAGAGGTCCAACACCGAGTGGTGAAAGAGAAGGCCGATACACAGGCTCAGCGAATCGAGGACCTCCAAGCTCAACTGGGCTCGGCTATTGCTGAACTGGATGCCTTTGGCAAGGAGCTCAAAATAACGAGGTCCGAGTCGGAAATATCCAGGGTTGATGCTGAAGAGATGGTGGACTAGTACAGGGCTGATATTGAGGCGGCCGAGGCCCGCCTGAAAGTTACCATTGAGTAAGTGAAACGGATGTCTCAAAGGGAGACCCTCGAGGATATTCATGCTCGACTGTCACGCCCCAACCTCGGGGAGCGCGACCGATACTCCGCAGAGTTACCTCAGTCGAGCAAGCCTACACAGTGTCGTCTACCCAACTCACCCACAAATAAAGAGAAGAATACATTTCATTAATAAGTCAATAAAAAATCATGTGAACAACACCGGTTCATTTCCATTAGTTATGTCATTAACAAATTTTCAAGACAATACATTGTACAATCATAGTTAAAGTGGAATAGATGATACCATTATAATATTTTTAGTTTAACTTTCCCAAAAACAGATACAACCCACATTATGTCTACGGAGCCTCTTTCAGGAACAGAAGGGTGCTATGACAATGCCGGCAACAAGGCCTCGGCAATACCTCAAAATGCTATGTACAAAGGATAGAAGATACAGGACCCCGAAATGAAGTGGGGCTCACCCAATCAGCTGAGGAGAGGGTGTGCTGCTATCACTGATCAATACCACCTGTTATGGAACCACCTGCATCCATTAAAGATGCAGCGCCCCCGGCAAAAGAGACGTTAGTACATATGGAATAGTACTAGTATGCAAAACTAAGCACCATCTCAATAGAACGAGCAACAGTAAACGGAAAATAAAACATGATATCAATAAGAGACTCAAACGGTGTCAAAATGTCACATTAAGGGAAACGTCAATTTCAAGTAGGTTTCGGTAATTTAAGTTGGGATATCTTTACCACCGATATACCACCGTGTTTTATCACGGAATCCGATCTCAGCCCGCCCGGCTAAGTCGTCTCGCCCCAAGACATACACTCACAATACCACCATGTGTGCGGCATGGCATCCGATCTCAACCCGATCGGCTAAGCCGTCTCACCATAATGTCGTGTGGGTCGACATTACATCACATCTAGATTGCAATAATCTCATCCCATTTAAGGAAAAAATATCTCAACACACCAATCTCATCCCATATAAGGGGAAACAGTATTATCACATTAACACGGGGATTTACCCTCAATCACTCCTACACCGGCACGTGTAGTTTCGGGGTTAGGTTGTTCCGACCTACCCTTCCTCGGTGGCTAATCGATACTCCCAAAGCATTTGTTATTAAAAGTATTTACCACTCAATTCATATTCTTTTACATGTCATTCATTTTATTGACATCATTGGCGATAATGCAATATCATTCTTGGCACATTGGCCGTACTTCATAATTCAGCTCATTATTCCATTTTCAATCGTTATCATGAATAATCAACAACGAGGCCTTTCAACATTAAGACTTTATTGACATACTTGAGTAAATTAGGGTCTTCGGCACATATGATTTCTTACACACTTGTCATGGTATCTTTCACAAGAATTCATGCTTTCAAATCATAACATAGTAACACACACAACCCATACTTAAACCACATCCTCAAACATTAACTTAACATAACAAGAATCTTTGTGATACATATTGAACATATAATTATTTCGACACAAGGCTTATTTGACAGAAATTCAATTTATAAAGGGCATCACGAGACTTACAAGGACATTGCGGGGTTCAATTCTAAGAGAAAAGTTTAGCCAACATGCCTCACTTGAGCTTCCTTAAACTCTAAAATGTTCCGGAAGTCTTACCAACTTCAATCTATTGTAGAAATGTAACAAATTTAACCAAAATTAGGAAGATACTCATGGTTCTAGCTCCTTTGAGCATTTTTATCAAATACTAGGTGTGCATTAAGGTTTCAAGGCCCTTTCATGGAGGATCCCCTTATCCCACAACCCATTCTTTTCCATTTTAGCTCAACAATCTCCCTACATCCCTTGATAACACATCCATGCAAAATAAACAACTCCCATACCCAAAAATTATCTTACCAATTACCCATTCCTAGTTAAATTTTGAAATTGAGGTTTAGGGTGTAGAATTTTACCTCTAGGATGAAGACCTAGAGTGCTTTCCTTGATAATCTTCCAAGATTTGAGTAAGAATTGAGGAACAATTGGTTGAGGAACTCTCTCCCTCTCTAGAGCACTTTCTTTATCTCAAAATATCAGGTTTTTTCTCAAAAGATGGTACACATCGTCTATTAAACGAACTAGGGTCGGGTTATAAAAATCCAAAAAAAGAAGCTCTGGAACGGGATATGCGGTCGCATATGTGACCGCATAATAAATCTGCGGTCCGCGTAATGGACCGTATAATTGCCCTCCGAAACTGGGAAAAACTGACTGAGTCTGCGGTCATTATGTGGCCCGCAGACCTGTTCTGTGGTCGTATAATACATCGCAGAACTAGTCTGCAGTCGCATAATGCACTGCAAACCTGATCTCCAAACTTGCCTAAGCTGCTTCACTCTGCGGCCATTATGCGGTTCGCATAGTGATTATGCGGCCGCATAGTGGGCCACAGAAATGCATTTTTCTGCCCAAAATTTTTCTTTACTCACCAGTGAATTGTTCAACCTAAAAAGTTTGAGCCGTGGCGAGCAAGCTCGCTGCAAAGAATTTCTACAATCCTCAAACATGTGATCCTAGTTCGGCACCACGAAAACTTAAATTTCTTTACGAAATTTTACGGGGCCTTACATTCTCCCCCATTTAGGATCATTCATCCTCAAATGAGGGTCAAAATCCATCATAAGCATTCAATGTGGCCCAACTGTTAATTCATACACACCAGTAGTTTTAAAATTTGGATAACTCCCTAAATTTCCAAAAATTTCTCCAGAGTCTCCCCTGTAACTGGGCCTATCCACCCGTCAGATAATCCCAGAAACCAATCCTAACAACATGTACATAATCCAACGATGCAACATAATATGAAACAACACCAACAATGGCCTTATGAGCAATATATTACTAGAAAGGAAATATCCTGAGCATAAACTGTACAAGTGATACATAGTTCATAGGAAGTAATTCTTAGAATTTTCATAGAACACAACTTTATAAATACATGGCTATTCAAACAAATAAGGATACTTTTTCTTCATTTCTTCCTCGGCCTCCCAAGTAGCCTCTTCAACCTGTTGGTTTCGCCATAGCACTTTTACGGAGGCAATTTCTTTATTTCTCAACTTTCGGACTTGCCAATCAATAATAGAAACTGGAATCTCTTCATAAGTCAATTTCTCATTAACCTTAATAGTCTCAACCGGAATAATGAGTGTCGGGTCTCCAACTACTTTCTTCAACATAGACACATGAAACACCGGGTGCACTAATGACATCTTAGGTGGTAGCTCAAGCGTGTACGCCACCTCACCAATCCTCTGAATGATTCTGTACGGTCCGACATACCTCGGACTCAATTTTCCTTTCTTACCAAATCGCATTACACCTTTCATGGGGGAAACCTTCAAGAATACCCAATCATCTTCTTTGAACTCTAAATCCCTATGACGAACATCCGAATAGGACTTCTGACGACTCTGAGCAGTCTTCAACCACTCCTTAATGATCTTAACTTTTTCCATAGCCTGATGCACGAGGTCTAGCCCTATCAACTTTTCTTCCCCAATCTCGAACCACCCAATAGGAGATCTGCATCTCCTTCCATATAAGGCCTCGAACGGTGCCATCTGAATGTTAGCATGATAACTATTATTGTAGGCAAATTCTATGAGTGGCAAATGATCATCCCAGCTACCTTTGAATTCTATAACACAAGCGCGCAACATATCCTCGATCATCTGAATAGTCCACTCTGCCTACCCGTCAGTCTGCGGGTGAAAGGTTATACTAAGATTCACCTGAGTACCCAAACCTTGCTGAAAGTTCTTCCAAAAATTAGCAGTGAATTGTGCTCCTCGATCAGAAATGATGGAAACTGGAGTGCCATGCAACCTGATTTTTTTTTTTGATATACAACTGAGCATACTATTCCGCTGGATCGGTAGCCTTAACCGGCAAAAAGTGGGATGATTTCATGAGTCGATCCACAATCACCCAAATCGAGTCAAACTTATGAGGAGTGCGAGGTAGTCCTACCACAAAGTCCATATTAATAATTTCCCACTTCCATGTTGGAATCTCTATGTTCTGTGCCAACCCACCAGGCCTTTGGTGTTCAGATACATCTCGCCACAAAGTCCGCTACATTTCTCTTCATATCATTCCACCAATAGACTTCCTTAAGATCATGATACATTTTTGTAGAGCCCGGGTGTACGTAATACCTAGCAGTGTGAGCCTCGATCATGATTCTTTCCCGGAGACCATCCACATTTGGAACACATAGTCGCCCTTGGTACCTTAGGGTATCATCATCCACGCCAAGAGAAAAGTCCATAGTCTTATGTTTTTGAATCCCCTCCTTCAATTGTACCAATAATGGATCGTTGAATTGCTTCTCCTTGACTTTCACCACAAGCGAAGATTCAGCCCTATTTTGCACAATCACCCCTCCTTCACTAGAGTTCGCAAGACAAACTCCCAAACTAGCCAATCGGTGAACTTCCTTAGCCAATGGCCTTTAATATGCCTCTAAGTGTACTAAACTACCCATAGATTTCTGGCTAAGAGCATCCGCTACAACATTAGCTTTCCCCGGATGATATAGGATGTCGATGTCAAAATCCTTGAGTAACTCAAGCCAATTTCTCTGCCTCAAATTCAATTCCTTCTGTTTGAAAATATATTGAAGGTTCTTATGGTCTGTGAATATATCTACATGGACCCCATACAAATAATGACGCCAAATCTTCAATGCAAATACCACTGCCGCAAGCTCTAAGTCATGTGTTGAATAGTTCTTTTCTAGATTCTTGAGTTGCCTAGAAGCATACACTATCACCTTTCCATGTTGCATTAATACACACCCAAGTCTGACCCTTCAAGCATCACAATATACCACAAATCCATCCGTACCCTCAGGTAGAATCAACAATGGTGCCTTAGTTAATCTTGATTTCAATTCTTGGAAGCTCCTTTCACAAGTATCTGACCATTGGAATTTAACCGCCTTCTGCGTTAATTTAGTCAACAGAGAGGCAAGAGTAGAGAACCCCTCCCCAAATTTCCTGTAATATCCAGCTAAGCCCAGGAAACTGTGAATCTCTGTTGGGGTAGTAGGTCTAGGCCAATTCTTCACAGCTGCAATCTTCTGAGGATCAACCTCAATTCCTTCTCTGGAGATGACATGACCCAAGAATGTAACAAATTCAAGCCGAAATTCACATTTTGAAAACTTCGCATATAACTGGTGCTAATACAGAGTCTGTAAAACTGCCCTGAGATGATCGGCATGGTGCTCCCGACTCCGTGAATAAATAAGAATATCGTCAATGAACACTATCACAAAGGCGTTGAGTAAAGGTTTGAAGACCCGATTCATAAGATCCATGAAAGCTGCGGGGGCATTTGTTAGTCCGAAAGACATTACCAGAAATTCAAAGTGCTCATACCAGCTCCTAAAAGCTGTTTTCAGAATATCCTACTCCCTGATCTTCAATTGGTGATACCCGGATCATAAATCAACCTTAGAGAAGTACTTAGCACCTTGCAATTGGTCAAACAAGTCATCTATCCTTGGTAGTGGGTACTTATTTTTGATTGTAACCTTGTTGAGCTGCCGATAGTCAATACACATTCTTAGCGAACCATCCTTATTTCTTACAAATAGAAGTGGTTCGCCCCAAGGCGACACACTCGGCCGGATGAAACCCTTCTCTAATAAATCTTTAAATTGTTCTTTTAGCTCTTTCAATTCTGTCTGTGCCATTCTATAGGGTGGAATAGATATAGGCTGTGTGTCTGGCATCACATCAATCCCAAAATCAATCTCCCTGTCTGGTGGGATTCCAGGGAGCTCATCTGGAAAGACTCCTAGAAATTCATTCACAACAGGCACGGACTCAAGTGTAGGTGCCTCAGCATCGGTGTTCGTAACCCGGACCAAGTGGTAAATACACCCCTTGTTGATCATCTTCGTGGCCTTAAGGTAAGAAATAAACCTACCCTTCGGCACTACATCATCACCCTTCCACTCAATAACTGGCTCATTTGGAAATTCATACCTAACAGTCCTGGTTCGGCAATCAAGCTTGACAAAACAAGAATAAAGCCAGTTCATCCTCATTATTACATCAAAATCGACCATCCCCAATTCAATGAGATCGTCCATGGTATCCCGACCACGCAACATGACAACACAATCCCTATCAACCCGCACGGCCAAAATAGACTCACCAACCGGAGTAGATACAGAGAATGACTCATGAAGCTGTTTCGGTTCTATCCCAAATTCCATAGCAACATGAGGAGTGACATATGACAAAGTGGAACCTGGATTAATAAGAGCATACACATCATGATATTGGACAGTCAATATACCTGTGACAACATCTGGGGAAGCCTCTGAATTCTGGTGACCCCTCATAGCATAGAAGCGGTCGGATCCTCCCGAACTCTGTGCTCTACCCCTAGCTGATGTGGATGTAGTAGTTGCAGAACTGGCTGGTTGTGCCGTGCCTCTGCCCATGCTCTAGTGAGACGAACGACAATCCCTTTGAATATGATCCCTCATACCACACCCGTAGCATATGGGCTGGTCCATGTAGCATGTCCCAAAGTGCATCTTCCCGCACCTAGGGCATGGGGGATTCTACTGCTGCTGAAATCTCCCACTGGACCAACCCTGCTGGTAGGATCCCCTGTTGCCCTAGCTGGGCCTAAAATGGTTCCCCTGCTACTGATTGGGCCCCGATGGCAGAGCATTGACTAACGACTGAGCAAAAGACTGGGAAGGCCCTGATGAACTTCCCCTGAAACCTGTCCTACCACCACCACCACCAGAAGTACCACTGAAGTTGCCAGCTGACTGGGCTATGTTGCTACTCTCTCGCTCCATTCTATTCTTCAGTTTGCGGGACTTTGTGGCTTGAGAAAATGCCACCATCTTACCAAAGTTCATATCAGAGTTCAAGGCAACTGTAGCATCCTCGTTAATAACCAAGGGGCTAAGTCCCTATACAAATCGGTGCACTCTAGCCTCCATAGTATGCAATATGTAGATGGCATATTTGGACAGGCGCGCGAATCTCATATGATACTCCCACACACTCATGCTCCCCTATTTCAGGTTCTCAAAGTCGGCGGCACAGGCTGCCTTAGTCTTGGCAGGCAAGAAATGATCAATAAAAGCATCGGCAAACTCACTCCATCTCGTCGGAGGGCTTCCCTCCTCACGACAATCCTCCCACATCTCAAACCAAGAATAGGCCACCCCTTTCAGGCGGTAGGAGGCCAATTTTGCTCCATCTATCTCAGTAGCACACATAACTCGGAGGTTCTTGTGCATCTTATCAAGAAAATTCCGGGGGTCCTCCTCAGGATCAGTACCTGTGAACACTGGAGGGTCCAACTGGAGAAATCTGTTCACTCTGGAACTAGTGGAATCCCTTGACTGACTAGAAGAAGTGGGTGCAACATCTGATCTCTAAGTCTTGGAAGCCACTATTTGAGCCAACATCTGTATGGCTCCCCTAAGATCCCCATCAGATACACCGGGATAGGAAGCTGGGGCTGGAGGTGGAACTAGAATATCAGTTGGAGGGATCGTTGCACCCTCAGTAGGTGCAGGAACTGGTGCGGTCTGACCAGGTGTAGTCGAATCAGGCAGTATGGTAGTCAGGGGAATATTCTCACCCCTCGTGTGTTCACCCGCATCATCAAGTAAAGGGTCAACTGCCACTCCTGAGGTAGCATTGGCTCCTTGTTCAGTTCTTGCTTTCTTCTTAGGTGCCATATACTGAAAATTAGAGAAATGCACGAGTTAAAGGAGGAACAATCTTACAATCAGCTTTATCGCACGATCTAGAATATCAAAGAAGGGTATTATTCCTAATTGCCGAAGTAGTCTCTTAATTATAGATGTGGTCGACAACACAGCAATAAGAAGGACTCTTCTAGACACGGCTCTGAGACATCCTAGGACACTTTAAACCTTAGACTCTGATACTAAGTTTGTCACGCCCCGACCTCGGGGAGTGCGACCGGTGCTCAACAGAGTTACCTCGGTCGAGCAAGCCTGCACAGTGCCGTCTACCCAACTCACCCACAAATAAAGAGAAGAATATATTTCATTAGTAAGTCAATAAGAAGTCATGTGAACAACACCGGTTCATTTCCATTAGTTGCGTTATTAACAAGTCTTCAAGACAATACATAGTACAATCATAGTTAAAGTGGAACAGATGATACCATTACAACATTTTTAGTTTAACTTTCCTAAAAACATATACAACCCACACTGTGTCTACAGAGCCTCTATCAGGAATAGAAGAGTGCTATGACAATGCCGGCAACAAGGCTCCGGCTATACCTCAAAATGCTATGTACAAAGGATATAAGATACAAGACCTCGAAATGAAGTGGGGCTCACCAAATCAGGTGAGGAGAGGGTGTGTTGCTATCACTGATCAATACCACCTACTATGGAACCATCCATTAAAGATGCAGTGCCCCCAACAAAAAGGGACGTTAGTACATATGGAATAGTACTAGTATGCAAAATTAAGAACCCTCTCAATAGAACAAGTAACAGTAAACGGAAAATAAAACATGATATCAATAAGAGACTCAAACGGTGACACTTAAGGGAATCGTAAATTTCAAGTAGGTTTCGCTAATTTAAGTTGGGAAATCTTTAGCACCGATATGCCACCGTATTTTAGCACGGAGTTCGATCTCAGCCCGACCGGCTAAGCTGCCTCTCCCGATACATACACTCACAATACCACCATGTGCACGATATGGTGTCTGATCTCAGCCCGATCGGCTAAGCCGTCTCACTACAATGCCGTGTGGGTATATATTACATCACATCTAGCTAATAATAATCTCATCCCATTTAAGAGGAAAACATCTCAACACACCTATCTCATCCCATATAAGGAGAAACAATCTCATAACATTAACATGAGGATTTACCCCTCCATCACTCCTACTCCGGCACGTGTAGTTTCGGGGTTAGGTTGTTCCAACCTACCCTTCCTCGATGGCTAATTGATACTCCCAAAGCATTTGTTATTAAAAGTATTTACTACTCAATTCATATTCTTTTACATGTCATTCATTTTATTGACATCATTGGACATAACACAATATCATTCATAGCACATTGGTCGCACTTCATAATTCGGCTCATTATTCCATATTCAATCGTTATCATGAATAATCAACAAAAGGCCTTTCAGCATTAAGACTTTAATCGCATACTTGAGCAAATTAGGGTCTTAGGCACATATGACTTCTTACACAATTGTCATGGTAGCTTTCACAAGAACTCACGCTTTCAAATCATAACATAGTAACACACACAACCCATACTTAAACCACATCCTCAAACATTAGCTTAATACAACAAGAATCTTTGGGATACATATTGAACACATAATTATTTCGACACAAGGCTTATTTGACTGAAATTCAATTTATAAAGGGCATCATGAGACTTACAATGATATTGCGAGGTTCAATTCTAAGAGAAGAGTTTAGCCAACATACCTCACTTTAGCTTCCTTAAACTCTAAAATGTTCTGGAAGTCTTACCAACAATCTATTGTAGAAATGTAACAAATTTAACCAAAATTAGGAAGATGCTCATGGTTCTAGCTTTTTTGAGCATTTTATCAAATACTAGGTGTGCATTAAGGTTTCAAGACCCTTTCATGGAGGATCCTCTCATCCTACAACCCATTCTTTACCATTTTAGCTCAACAATCTCCCTACATCCTTTGATAACACATGCATGCAAAATAAACAAATCCCATACCCAAAATATATCTTACCAATTACCCATTCCTAGTTTAAATTTTGAAATTGAGATTTAGGGTGTAGAATTTTACCTCTAGGATGAAGACCTAGTGTGCTTTCCTTGATAATGTTCCAAGATTTGAGTAAGAATTGAGGAACAATTGGTTGATGAACTCTCTCCCTCTCTAGAGCACTTTCTTTCTCCCAAAATATCAGGTTTTTTCTCAAAAGATGGTACATATCATTTATTAAATGAAGTAGGGTCGGGTTATAAAAACCCAAAAAAGAAGTTCCGGAACAGGATATGTGGTCGCATATGCGCGAAATGGACTGCATAATTACCCTCCAAAACTGGGCAAAACTTACTGATTCTGCGGTCATTATGCGGCCCGCAGACCTATTCTGTGGTCGCATAATGCATCGTAGAACTGGTCTACGGTCGCATAATGCGCCGCAAACCTGATCTCCAAACTTGCCTAAGCTGCTTCACTTTGCGCCCATTATGCGGTCTGTAGAGTGATTATGCGGCCGCATAGTGGGCCGCAGAAATGCATTTTTCTGCCCAAAATTTTCCTTTACTCACCAGTGCATTGTTCAACTCAAAAAGTTCGAGTCGCGGTGAGCAAGCTCGCCGCGAAAAATTTCTACAATTCTCAAAAACGTGATCCTAGTTTAGCACCACGAAAACTTAAATTCCTTTACGAAATTTTATGGGGCCTTTCACCGACGTTTTGACCTATCGACCGAGATCGAAGAGGCTTGAGGCTCTTGGTAGAGGCCAAGAAGTTGGCCGAGCATGAGGGTGAAGTAGGCTCTGAGGTCTCCGGTGAACCCGAAGATGGAGAAGACCCCGACGTCTCTGATGGTGAGGCGGGTTCCGGTAGAGATCAGGCATAGGTGCCTTAGGAATTTTTTTCCTTTGTTTTGCATTTTGTACTTTTATTTTTTTGAGGCCGTTTTCATTGGCCTTTGTAAAGACATTTTGGAATGTGTATATACAAGGTTCTTTTTCCTTTTGTCAATTTTCAGGTGCATTACCTTTAGCATTCTTTTTACAATTGTAAAGATTTCTAATGCCTTAGCACGGGATAAAATGCAGTAATAAGTTATTGTTCGGAGGTTCGAACAAGACTTGTTTTCGATGTAAGTTTTATTTGTAACTTGTGGGAGCTTGATATGACCAGAAGCTTTTCCCAAAAGTATTTGTTTAGATGTTTTTAGACTTTAATTTTGCCGAGGGTAACCTTTGGACCAGTTTGGAATTTTGAAGGACTTATGTTTTGATTACGGACTTCGGACGTCTCCGAGCCATTTCTAGAGTGGCCGTAGCCATTTAAGTTCAGGTACTACCTAGTAGGCTTTGTACCTCCGGGCTTTGATAACCCGAGACATCCGAGCTTGCCTTGGACGATTGTCCCCGAGTGGGGGTGGTCGTAGACTTTTAAGTTTAAGCATTGCCTAATAGGCTTTCGTACCTCCAGGCTTCGATAGCCTGAGCCATCCGAGCTTGACTTAGATGACAGTCCCCGAGTGGGGGTGATCTATTGGATCTGGATAGAGGCGGCCCTTAGGCTCGATATCCTTAAGGAACAAATTGTAATAGTCTTAAGGGACAAAATATGTATCTGCAAGGTAGAAACTTTCTTTCATTCCTGTGCGTAATATACAAGATTGTAAGTATGTACAAGCTTCGTGTTATGACTTAGGTGTTCTACGCGGGCACAGTTCATTTGACCGTTTGGTCCTTACAATAAATCCTATCCACCGAGCCCAAATTCTTCAAGCACAAAGTTTCCTTCCTTGCTAAAAATCATTACCCGAGGGTGATGGCCTCCAATATTTGAGGTCGATCGTTGAGAGGGATGGGATACTGTTGATGTGACCATCAACTCTGGTTCATAACCGACTTTTGATTCTAAGTTAGAACGACCCACTGTTGCCTCGTTAAAAAACTTGCTGGAAAACTCGTTTGGGACAAAATCGGTTTAAGGAAAAAAGAGTGCAACACGTGCTTTCAGGTCTAACAGCTTTACCTTCCTTTGGCTGTTGCCTGCAAGTATTAGTCCAATTCGCAATATATGTAATAATAAATAAAAAAAGAATGAATGGGGTCGTACCTTAGCAGTAGTATCATTTTAAGTGGGTTACATTCCAGTTGTTCGGTAACTGCTCACCGTTCCCTACTTCGAGTTTGTATGAACCTTTATCGGTAATCTCGATAATTCGATATGGACATTCCCAATTCGGTCCCAGCTTCCCTTCATTCGGGTTCCGGGTGTTCAATGTCACCTTTCTTAATACCAAGTCTCAGATATTGAAGTGTCGAAGGTTGGCTCTCCGGTTGTAATACCTTTCGATCTGTTGTTTCTGGGTGGCCAATCGGACGAGGGCAGCCTTGCACCATTCATCCAATAGTTCCAGGCTCGTGCTCATAGCCTCACCGTTTGACACTTCGGTCAAATATCAAAACCTAAAACTCGGTTCTCCTACCTAGACCGGTATTAGTGCTTCGGCATCGTAGACCAACGAAAATGGAGTGGCCCCGGTACTAGACTTTGAGGTCGTACGGTATGCCCATAGGACTACGAGCAAAATCTCCTTCCATTTTCCTTTGGCATCGGTCAATCTCTTCTTAAGGTTTTGGAGTATGGTCTTGTTTGTAGACTCCGCCTGCCCATTCCCACTAGGGTGATAGGGTGTTGACAGGATCCTTTTCATCTTATGGTCCTCGAAAAATTTGCTTACCCTACTGCCGATGAACTGCTTCCTATTGTCACATACGATCTCGGCCGGCATTCCGAACCGACATATTATGTGGTCCAAAATAAAATCAATGACTTATTTTTCTCTGACTTTCTTGAATGTTTGAGCTTCAACCCATTTTGAAAAAAAGTCAGTCATAAATAATATAAATTGAGCCTAACCGGGTGCCCATGGCAGGGGACCGACGATGTTTATTCCCCATTTCATGAATGGCCAAAGGGACAAGACCGAATGCAGTAGCTCCCCGGGCTGATGGATTATTGGTGCGTGCCTCTGACAGTCGTCACATTTCTGTATGAACTCCTTCGCATCTCTCTCTATGTCGATCCAGTAATAGCCGTCTCTGACTATCTTACGAACCAACGATTCAACCCCTGAATGTTTCCCGTAGGTGCCTTCGTGAACTTCCCTCAAAACGTATTCGGTGTCTACCCGTCCCAGACATATGGCGAGTGGTCCATCGAACGTTTTTCTTAACATGGTGTTATCCTTGGACAGGTTGAACCTGGCCATCTTCATGCGTAGACCTCTCGATTCTATAGGATCTAAGAGAAGCTTCCTGCTCTTCAGGTAATCTATATACTTGTTTCTCCAGTCCCAGGTTAAGCTTGTCGAGTTTATCTTGGCGTGGCCTTCTTCCACTACTGATTTTATGAGTTGTACGACCGTTCCCGAGCTGAATTCATCATCATCAACTGATGACTCCAAGTTAGCTAGAGCATCGACTTCGTTGTTTTAATCTTGGGGTATATATTGCAGGGTCCACTCCTTGAATCGATGTAGTGTTACCTGTAGCTTATCCAGGTATCTTCGCATTCATTCTTCTTTTACTTGAAATGTCCCATTGACTTGATTCACCACAAGGAGGGAATCATATTTGGCTTCAATCACCTCGGCCCCCAGGATTTTAGCTAGTCCGAAACCTGAAATCATGGCCTCATACTCGGCCTCATTGTTAGTCAATTTCACAGTTCTACTAGATTGCTTAATTACATTACCCGTGGGCGGATTCAACACGATGCCGAGTCCAGGTACCCTTTTGCGTTCGAAGCACCATCCGTAAAGAGGGTCCAGATCGCCGAGGAGGTCCTTGAGGTTAACAATAATTCCTTTTTGACCTCGGGTATTAAGGCCGGCGTGAAATCGGCCACCAAGTCTGCCAAAATTTGAGACTTAATTGCGGTTCGAGGTCATATTCAATATCGTACCCACTAGTTTCCACGGCCCATTTGGCTAACCATCTCAAGAGCTTGGGTTTTTGCATTATGTTCCTCAATTGGTAAGTAGTCACGACACATATGGAATGGCATTGAAAATACGACCTTAACTTCCTGGAGGCGCATAGCAAAGCGAGCGCCAATTTTTCTAGGTGAGGATACCTCGTTTCGGCCTTGTCTACAGTCTTGGTAACATAATATATAGGGAATTTCGTACCTTCTTCTTTTCGAACTAGGACTCCACTCACCGCTATCTTGGATACCGCTATGTAAAGGTACAACTGCTCGTCTGCCTTCGGAGTATGAAGTAAAGGCGGACTCGAAAGGTACCATTTGAGTTCTTCCGAAGCTTGCTGGCATTCCGGAGTCCACGAGAAGTTATTCTTCTTCTTCAATAATGAGAAGAACCGATGGCTCTTATCGGAGGACCTTGCAATGAATCGACCCAAGGCAGCTATGCGCCTGGTTAGTCTTTGAACGACCTTGACATTGTCCACCACGGTAATGTCTTCTATGGCCTTGATCTTGTCGGGATTGATCTCGATTCCCCGGTTGGACACCATGAATCTGAGAAACTTTCTGGACCCGACTCCGAATGCGCATTTCTCTAGGTTCAGCTTCATATTATATTTCTTCAGTATGTTGAAGGTTTCCTAAAAATGTTTCAAATAGTCCTCTGCTTGCAGGGACTTAACTAACATGTCGCCAATGTAAACCTCCATTGATTTTCCTATTTGTTTTTCGAACATCTGATTTACTAGGCATTGGTAAGTGGCGCCAGCGTTTTTTAGTCTGGATGGCATTACGTTAAAATAATAGGTATCGTATTTAGTGATGAAGGAAGTCTTTTCCTAGTCGCCCGGGTCCATCCAAATCTTGTTGTACCCAGAATAGGTGTCGAGAAAGATGAGTATCTCGTGGTCGGCCGTCGCATCGATCATGTGATCAATGTTAGGAAAAAGAAAAGAGTCCTTAGGGCATGCCTTGTTCAAGTCTTTGTAGTCCACACACATTCTTAATTTATTTCCCTTTTTAGGCACCACCACTACATTTGCTAACCAATCCGGGTACTTAACTTCCTGAATGGAACATATTTTAAGGAGTTTCGATACCTCGTCGTTGATAAAAAACATGCTTGACTTCAGACTGAGGCCTCCTCTTCTGTTTAACCGGGTGAAACTTCGGATCTAGGCTCAACTTGTGAGTAGTTATTTCCGGCAGGATCCCTGTCATGTCAAGATGGGACCAAGCAAAACAATCCACGTTAGCTATAAGAAATTCAATGAGTTTTTTCCTGAGCTCGGGAGTAAGCCCCGTGCCTAGGTATACCTTATGATCGGGCAGGTGCTCGATCAATATGACTTGCTCCAGCTCCTCTACCGTCGACTTAGTGGCATCAGAATCGTCATGGGCTATGAAAGACCTGGGGACTCCGTAATCGTCCTCCTCGCCCGTCCCTTACTTTTCTGGTTCGGTTGGGCCGGTGTCGGTGATTGTTATTTGGTTTCTTCCTTGGTGACCGAACTCGGGTTCTTCGATGTTGAGAGTGTAGATATCAGGACCACCTCATCAACCGCGAACATCTCTTTTGCAGCCAGTTTCTCTTCGTAAACTGTTTTGATCCCTCCCGGCGTGGGGAATTTCAATGCCTGATGTAGTGTCGAGGGTACTGACCTCATGTTATGAATCAAATGCCTCATGAATAGAGCGTTGTATCTCATATCTCCTTTGATCACGTAGAACTTTATTTCCTGAACGGTTCCGGCAGTGTTTACCGGCAGGGTTACCTCCCCTTTAGTGGTTTCACGTGCCATGTTAAACCCATTTAAAACTCGGATTGCAAGCACAATTTGGTCTTGTAGACCCAGTTGTTCCACGACCCTCGATCTGATGATATTGGTCGAGCTACCTAGATCAATTAACATATGCTTAACTCAAGATTTATTTATGAGTACAGATATTACCAGTGCATCATTGTGTGGTTGCACGATGCCTTTAGCATCCTTGTCGTTAAACGATACGGTTCCCTCTGGTACATAATCTCGAGTCCATTTTTCTCTTGTAATGGACACTTTAGTGCACTTTAACATCGGCGCCCTTGGGGACATCAACCCTACCAATGATCATATTAATGACGTGCTGAGGTTCCTCTTGCTCGATCTGGTTGTTGGAGTCCCTATTCCTGAAGTGATTTTTGGCTCGATCACTCAAAAACTCTCAGAGGTGTCTGTTGTTGAATAACCGAGCTACTTCCTGTCTCAGTTGTAGGCAGTCTTCGGTTCTGTGGCCGTGAGTGCTATGATATTTACATATTAGGTTGGGTACCCTTTGGGCAGGATCAGATTGCAATGGTCGAGTCCACTTAGTATCTTTGATGCGTCCAATGGTTGATATGATGGCGGCAGCGTCAACGTTGAAGTTGTACACCGATAACCTCGGTGCTTCCTTAGATCCGATGGGTCTGTCAAAACCGCTTTTGCTCATGAGTCCCCGGTTATTATGACCTCGGTCGCTCCTTCTTTCATTTATCACAGTGTTGCGTCCGGACCCATTACCCCTTTGATCTCCTTTGTATGGTTGATACTAGTCTCTATTCGATCTTGGTTCACGATCAATGCCTCTTTTGGATCTGTCACTAGCTCTGACGGGATAAACGAACCCGGAAGGGGCCCCAGGCTGATCATCTTCGACCCTAATTTTTGATTGGTACCGGTTATGGACGCCGGCCCAAGTTACTACTGGGTATTCTATCAGATTTTGCTTAAACACTTGTGAAGCCAATAAGCTTCAGGGATTGAGTCGTTGGGTGAAGGCCTGAACGGTCCAATCATCTGCGACCGGAGGCAGGTCCATCTGTTCTATTTGAAATCTCGATACGAATTCCCTGAGCATCTCGTTATCTCCCTACTTTACTTTGAAAAGGTCTGATTTCCTGGTCTCGATCTTGATGGCCCCGGTGTGAGCTTTTACAAAGGCATCTGCAAGCATAGCAAACGAGCCAATAGAATTAGGGGGTAAGTTGTGATACCATATCATAGCTTCTTTCGACAAGTCTCTCCGAACGTTTTTAGCCGAACAGATTTGATTTCATCATCTTCCAAGTCATTTCCTTTGATGGTGTACGTATAAGAGGTCACATGTTCGTTGGGATCGGTTGTCCCATTATACTTCGGAATTTCGGGCATACGAAACTTCTTTGGGATCGGCTTCGGAGCTGCGCTCGGGGGGAAAGGCTTTTGGACAAATATTTTGGAATCCAGGCCCTTCAGTATCGATGGTGCTCTCGGGATTTGGTCGACCCTGGAGTTATAGGTCTCCATTTTTTTGTCATTGGCTTCAATTTTCTTTTCTCCCAATTCCACCCGTTTTGTGAGTTCCTCAAGCATCTTTATTATCTCGGGGTTAGTCTCGAATTTTGCTTCACCCGGCCTTTTTGTGATCGGTTCATTTCTGCGGGCATTTTCTCGGGATAATTCGGGCTCAACTCTGCTGGGGGCTCGGCTTTAGTTCTGCAACTAGGCTATCGCTACTTGTTGAGCATATAACATTTCGAAGATCACGCGCAATCTGATCCCATCACATTCGCCGTCGTGTGTGCTCCAGGCTATCGTCCGGACTCCTCCGCGAATGCTGTTTTCGGGGTTAGTAGGCAAGTTTGCTTCGATAGCCACGTGTGAGTTAGCATCGATCGGATCAGCGACTAGGACTCCATTGGGTTAGCAAGGGGCACCTCGTTGCTGGGTACCACGTTATTATTTTCGCCATGGTGGCCGGACTCAGCATCCACGTTCGAATAGGCAGATTGGGAGTTCGACATTTTTAATCTGACCTGAAATTAAAAGCTCAAAGAACAAGTGTAAAATAGAGTATGTTATGGAAATTTGTATCAAATTACCACTATTATCCTTAACCCCACGGTAGACGCCAAATTGTTTACCCTAAAAAATAGATAACAACTAAATTTGTAAGTGGTTTTAAGGATACGTGGGTTAATTCATTACAAACAATAAATTGCGTTAGATTAAACAAATAAAGGATGTAATAAATTATCAAACCAATCAAGAGGAGTGATCCCGGACTTAGTAATAGCTTAATGTAATGCATGCCTTCGATCCCGGGCTCACGTTACTGATGATTTGATGAACAAAAGAAGAACTTTGAATAACAGAGAAAATAGGAGTATATTGTCTTGATGTGCGTGTTACAATGTCCCTAATGAATAATCAGACTCCCCCTTTATATAGTAGGAGAGTTTTACCCTAAGTACAATTCCATAAAAGATAAAAATCTTCTGTTTAACTAAGTACTGGTTCTCTACCGATACATGCCGAGATTCATGCCGTGACATCCGGCTGGTCACGAATATCACGGCCTTTAGTAGTAAATTGCATATAGGTTTTTATTTTGTAGAATTGTGACTTGGTGTTTTACTACTAAAATAATCCAATTTCATGTATAACTTTTGCTTTGCAGTTTATACTAACTAAAATATCTTTAATACGCGCATAACTAAGAGGTTCCTAGGGGTATTCATGGGAAATTACCGTTCGTGAGGTCATAACACACGGACTTTTCAAGGAAAGAGAAGAGGTAAAGCCAAGAATTAACAGATCAGTACTTTCTTTCCAAAACTTGGTCTGAAAAGAATGGTTCATCAAAAATTTTAAGTAAATATCAATGTCATAAAAAGTTCATCCGAAATTTTAATTATTTGGAAAATCTTATAAACGAAATTTCTCAAAAAGAATCTTGTGCTTTTGACATAAATGGGTAAACCGAAAATTGAATATACCCGTAAATTAAATGTAACAACCAACTTCCCGAGGTCCCACCACACCGAAATATATCTCTCGCCAAACAATTGCTGCATTAGCGTACAATTACCTGAAGTGTAAATTACTTGTGTAACGTGATTATTATCTCATCTGGTTAAGATTATCTGTCTTTTAATGTTTTTACACCTTTTAAGTTGTCTAAATTACCTATCTCACTTTATTAACACTCTACTAATTAAAACATTAACGATATATTTGAAAAAGTAATACTAACTGACTTTTTATTTTACTGAACTCAACTATTTTGAACAAATTAAATTTGTAAAAATGATTAATGAGAATAGAGGAAGAATCATTTAATAGACACCTAATGGCGTTTCACGTTACGGAAAGTAATTGCAATTACCAAATCCTTCCGTATTAGAAGTAAAAAGTCATATTTTACATATAAAAAACATTCAATTTCAAACAACATGTGCTTCACCTCATGACCAGATTACCTTGGTCATTGTCATGTTCTATAACCATAATTTGGCCATACTGTTTTGTAAGCTTGCTGTAACGTTAACATCAAGCCCATAAAAAAACCATGAACATGCCAAGAAACCAGAATCACACAAATTTTTAAGTAGTCAAAATCTAGGGTTTTGAGATGCCTAACATTGGCCAAGACAAGGGAATGAATGATCACAATTACCAAGATGCATGTATATATTCTTTTTGTTTCTTAAAAAAATACTTTTCCCTAATTATCTGTCATTCGTTATAGCAAAAAAGTTCAACATTGGCCTTGATTTCGGCTCACTGATGAGCTAGAAAATGGGTATTATAGTTTTTTCTGACTAAATATACGTAATCTAGGGAATAACAAAAACAATATCAGGTCACTAGGTACTTATTAATACAAAACAAGTGGAGTAAAAATAACACTTTTTACGTTGTCTTTGATATTTTTAATTGGATTTAGCCACGGAATACATTCTCTGTTTCTCTGAGGAACTAATTTTAATGTAGGAAACAAACAAAACGATCCTTAAATCCAGAAAGAGTGACGAGGAAATGGATTAAATTTATGGGGGTAAGTGAGGAATTAGAGAGTATATTATGGGTGGCTGAGGAATGGGGATGTCTGGTCCGTACTGTTAAAATCTTTGTCGGAGGCTCTTGTCTTTTCTATGGCACACCCTATTTATTCCTCTCCTCAAAATTCCTTTTATTTTTTCTTTTAGTTATTCTCATCCTCTTGTCTCCCTTCTATCTCATTCCAAGAAACAAACCTCTTCCTCCTTGTCTTGTTTCTCCTCTCATATTCCCTTCTTGATATTTTTTTTTTGTTTAATGAGAAGTAACAGCTTTTATAACAATAAAGAAATAATTTTTATCTTATTTGTTATTTGCGTAGTATAATTTTTCATTCAAGTGAACTTCTTCTCCAAACTAGCTTCGCCCCTGTTCAGATAGACTCCGGCCATTTTCCTTCTGAAAATTATTTCAAATGAGTTTAAATTTTATGTGCGGACATGTATAAAATAGTTACATAATATAACGATAATTACAACTCCGTATCAAATAAGTTAGAGTTTAGTATATGAATTCTTACTGACCATGAGATATAATCAAGAAATACCATCTTACAATAGAGCGTAATAGTTTTGTACTCCTGATTAAGTAATAATTTTTTTGAAAGAAATTAATATTAGAAAAGAAACTTTTGTTTCTGTCAATCGGCGGAAGACTCCCGCATACTGAGAGGGTACGACTTTAAGGGATAGACTCGATCTCTTGAGAATTACTATTTGTGATATTTCAACCTAAGGTGAAATTTTATATTCAAGAAAGAAGAGCGTTCGTGAATTTTATTTATTATGGCTTAGTTGAAAGTATTACTTTAATCTTTGATTAGTTTAAGAGAACTCAACTATATTCATGAAACTCTTATTTTAGTTTTGGTACATTAAAAAATTCGGAATTTATTTAATATTTTTCAGAAGCTATATAGGCGAAATTAATCAGGAGAATAAACTTCATTTTCTTTAGCGCATATGAAACATTTATACGTATTTCTAAATCTTAACGAATTTTGATGTTTTATACTTCAATACCACACGGTGGGAGGGGGAGGGGATTGACTTGTAAGGTACCCAATTTTTGCGTGCACTAATATTTTGGAGGACCTAATTCTTCAATACATTATAATTGCAGAATAAATAATGCAGAAAGTAAAGAACACAAGGATTTTTATGTGAAAAATATCAGGCTCAAAAGGTGAAAAAATCACGACCTACTTTCCAGTAGGATTTTTCCCAAACGCTTTACTAAACTCTGAGCCAGAACAAAGTTTGCAAACTCTTGCAAATATAAGGATTCAACTCTAACCCTTGTAGTAATACGCCACTGGCTGTTGCGACTACTTCAAGTTAACCCTAACTTGAGTGATACAACTCAAGTAACTAGTATGATACGAATCTAAATGAGGAAGACAAGAAATTAAAGTTAAAGGATAGAATTTGAGAATAGACCCAACAAAGTAATAATTGAAAAATAATTGATAAAGATCAATCACCCAACAGTTACATAATAAAGTGAACCTAAGCTATAGGAATACCTTCAAGTGAAAGTGAGATTCCACTTGAAGAACACACCTTGAATAAATTTTCATCAACAATGGCAATCTACCATTACAGCTCTCAAAAGAGTATTCATCATTCATCCAAAATTAGTCTCCCTAAAATGAAAGCCTTAAGGGCTATTTATAGTAGAGTGGGTATTTGACTACAAATGACCTAAATACCCCTAAGCTAATTCTAAGAAACTAAGCGTAGTCACTTATTACAAGTATAGCCTCCAATTACATAGTCTTCAACTGATGGCAAATTACACACATAACCTCCAATTGCGAAAGTAGCCATCAATTGACATCCAAAGCGCATGTTGGCTATCTTGGATCGTATCATCCTCCCCTTCTTGAAAAGAATTTGTCCTCGAATTCGAACCTTGCAAAACATGAAAAGGAATGAGGACAAGTATAAACTTATCAAGAGGAAAATATATGCATGGTAATGATAAAATAAGAAAATGTCCATGCATTCTTTTGACCAAATTCTTCCTAATAGGCACAAAGACCTCTCTAAAAGTCATGTACAAAATATCATCATATGGAGTCATAAAATCTCCCAAGTAAGAACAAAGTATGACTCTTATGAACTTAACAAACAAGAAAAATAAATTAGGTTGTCCAAACATAGAACCATACCGCATGTATAGAGCTTATTTACATCTACCAACTCTCTTATCATTCAAAGTCACTTCATGCCAAGAATCAAAATAATCAAGCTCAATTTTCCATAAGAACTTCCTAGCACAAAGAAATAAAATATCAAGCACTTCATGCTTACAAAGAATTGTGCATGGTAAAGACACTTCACAATAAGATTTATGCACCATTTTAATCCAAAGATATCTACCACATGCATCAAAGTGAACACTTTTGAAGTATAACCAAACATCTTTAAAATCAACAAAGAACACATTTTCCAACAAAATAATGGGCATCTTGCTCAATTGCAACCCACAATCATAGAGTAAATCACCGGGATCAAACACACATATTATCCTCAAATCATCTCTAAGTTGGCGACTTGGCAATTCACAACATAAATATAATAGCAACATCAATAATCATGGACAATAAGTAAAACGTTGCTACTACTAAAGTGAAGGGAATAGCCAATTACCTCCATGGCTTAAGAAAGCTCAAAAATAAGCACTAACCAATCAAACATATCATTCTTGTCTTGGATAAGCATTAAAGTTTCAAAACCTTTTGTTGGTCCAAATGGTAGCTTTAAGTATCTATCTCTCTTATGGTTCCTCATTTGATAATACTTCACAAAGAACTTTAAGATATTAGTGAAGTCACCGCAAGAAGATTTATCACAGTTAAAATCAAAGAACTTACTTCAAATTCATCATTCTTGCATTGCATCTTAGAAGCATTTACAAAGCTTGACTAAAACGTATCCTCAAAGCTTGAAGTAGAGAAAATAGAGATATTAACACTAAAGCTAGCATCAATTAGCTCACTCTACTTTTTATCAAAAACCTCTTTATTCTTGAGAATAACATTAGGTCTTTCCTTCTCAATTATGCCAAGTAGATATAAGCAAGAATCATTCACTTCAAACTTGAAAGATTCAAGTTCACTCTCAAACATATAATGTTTTTAACCTACTTATAAACTAGAATAATTATCCAAAGATGGATCAATAAAGCTCATCAATTTACTTTCACAAAGACTTATGTCCTCACTAGTTTGATTATATAATGAATACATAACTTCACAAGATAAAGAATCCCAACAATAAAACTTACTAGCCAAGAGACATCCATCCTCTATCAAATTTTCACTCTCAAAAGTGTTTCTTATAGCTAAAGAAGAAATAAATTCATTTCCATGGTAAAAAATCAAGGGACCACCTTCAAAATCATGATTCCCAACCAATGGCACAACACTAGTTTGAAGCTTTTCAAGTTCCCAATCAATAATAATTTTAGCTTCAAAATCATACTCAACTAGTGTATTATCATAACTTTCTTTTTGCATGTCAACACAAAGTAAGGAATCATCAATATCACAAGTAGTTAGACTGTCGCTCACAATCAAGTCACTGACAATATCATTTGAAGTAACTAGAGAGTTATGACTAGCCGTTTTACCTTAAGAAACAACTATAGAAACTTCTTTACCTTTGTCTTTCAAATTTAAGCTCACTTGCTTACTTGAAGTAGGAGTTTCAATTTCTTTTGGTTCCTCCAATTCTTGAAGTCTTTCCCATGTTGAGTTATTTTTGTGTTCACCTTTAAAAGAACCTACAAAAGAGTCCAAACAACTAAAGGAAGAAGAGTTAAAAAGGTTAGAGTTAGAATAAGATACACTCTCACTCACACTCTCTTGTTTTTCTCTCATCTCTTCATGTTTTCTCTTACTCTTCTCATTTTTATTTTCACTCTTTTCCTTTTCTCCTAGTGACAATGTACTCTCATTTTGCAACTCATGCTCATTATTTGGATCTTTCAGGGGTAAATGATTGATACCCCCTAAAACATCTATCCAATGTTCTTGGAGTTTCAATGAAGACCTAACTTCCTCGAGATCATTGGTCAAAACTCCCAATTGTTTCAATAATTGTTCCATCATGGCTACTATTTTATAGGAAGACCCTTCACTAGTTCCCACTAAGTCATTGGAAAGACTCTTGACTTCAAGTTTCAATTTGGCTATGCTAAAAACATCTTGCTTTTCATCAATCTTTAAACCTTCATTTTTGACTTGCCTTCTAGCCAATGCTTCCCTTTCTTAACTCAAAAGAATAAAGTCATACCATCTTCCATTCATTCCAAGATAGTATCTTCCCATCCTTTCATCATATTCAAGTTCCTTATTATGAAACCAAGGATTCCCAAATACTATATAACATTCACGTAAAGGGTAGACGTCACACCAAACATATTCTTCATAATCTCCATGGGAAATAAGAACTCGAGCCGCTTTAACAATCCATACGCACTCCTTATAGTTAGGCGTCGCCTTGTTTCTACAACGAATTCCCAATCTTTCTACCAAAGTAGGACTAATGAAATTAGTATCACTTTTATTTACTAGTAGAGTGTAGCCCTTTTGTCCATTAACACTTACTATTAATTTTCTCCAACACTTCTCTAGCCCATAATCATCATAGTAATATCCATGAGAAGTTCTACTAGTAGTTAGTTCACTAGATGGACTCCTTCCATTTGAACCACCAACCATACCATCCAAGCTTCCCTTGTAACTTCTTGTACCTATGAAAGACATATTTAAGACAATAAAAGTGGTTAGTATAAAATAAAGACCTCACTAGTCACTCCCTCACGTGTATCACTCAATGTCGATGTCACTCAAGTTCACTCGTGTATAGACTCAAGGTCGTAGGAATTCAAGACCTTCACTCAAATGTTTTCTCACCACTCAAGCCTTTTACCGCTCTATGGTGTTTGACAAAGTTACTTTCGAACTCCACAAGAGTATCCAATAAGTAGCCATTCCACTTTGAGGTCGGAGTGGAGTTTATGTTGACATGAAAGAAAGGCATAATAAAAGCAAACGGACAAGAGTCAAACAATTAACAACGTAATCAAAAAGAAAAGCACGAAATAATTGGCACAAAATGAAAAATACGGACACAATAACTATATTAACAAAGTAGGACTAATTACTAATATTAACTAGATAACAATAATCAAAAAAATAACTAGGAATAAGAAGAACACAAAGAAACTCGAAATGTGCAAGTGGAAAATTTGGCTCCACGATCTGCTTTTGTGGCCACGATTGGTGTTGAATAGGGGAAGTTTGTGGAAACGATTTGACTTTGGCTCCATGTTTTCTTGGTGATTTTTAGCTTCAATAATTTTCAGCTTCAGCCCGACTCCACGAATAGCATCGGCTCCACGAATAGGTCCATGATTCTGCACTTTCAACATCTTTGTTCAGCTTCTGCCCGACTCCATGAACAAGTTCGGCTCCACGAATCTGAAATTTCTGCAACTGTCTTCTTCGTTTTTCTTGCTGCAAATTCGATCCAAATCAATTCCAAACTACTTCAAATCATTCCAAACTTACGATTTCACTTGAGAATCACCTTAGGATCAAACCCCAATGGTTTTTAACATCAAATTCATGAATTACATAAATTCAAATGGATCAAATTGTACTTCTTTTCATGAAGATGAACTCGAAGAACAAGAAACTTTCCAATTTTACTTATAGTCACTCAAATGACTTCAAACCAACTTCATTTGATGTATTTTCACATAGAGAACAAATCCCAACCAATTTCAAATATCAATATACATTAAGATCCAAGAAATAAAAGATTTAACTCAAGAACATGAAGAATATTATTTTTTTGAATTTTGTTTTTTTTTTTGTTGTGATTTTCAAATAAAATCAAATACTTAACTAGTGTATGTAGAAACAAACATCAATCTAAGCTGTGATACCAAATGATACAAATCTAAATGCAGAAGACAAGAAATTAAAGATAAATGATTGAATTTGAGAGTATACCCAACAAAGTAATAATTGAAAAATAATTGATAAAGATCAATCATCCAATAATTACATAACAAAGTGAACATAAACTATAGGAATACCTTCAAGTGGAAGTGAGATTCTACTTAAAGAACACACCTTGAATAAGTTATCATCAACAATGGCAATCCACCATTACACTTGTCAAAAGAGTATTCACCATTCATCCAAAATTAGTCTCTCTAAAATGAAAGCATTAAGGGCTATTTATAGTAGAGTGGGTATTTGACTACAAATGACCTAAATACCCCTAAGCTAATTCTAAGAAACTAAGTGTAGTCACTTATTACAAGTATAGCCTCCAATTACATAGTCTTCAATTGATGGCAAATTGCACACATAACCTCCAATTGTGACAGTAGCCATCAATTGACATCCAAAGCGCATGCTGGCTATCTTGGATCGTATCATAGTACAATTTGCTTCTAAAAAAGCTGAAAGGTACAACTCAAAAGCTCCTACTATACTTATACTAGAATTAAAGACAAACACATGGAACTGGTTCTTCAATCTGGTTCTTGTAGATTCAGGTTCGCACCCTTGAATCTCACAGAAATTGCTCACAAAATGCCTTGCTATTTTGCTCTTAGTTTTTTCTTTACTTCAGTATGTGTGTGATGCTTGTAAAAGAGAATAACACTAATATTTATAGTTTTAGTAGAATAAAGATTAACTATAAGTCTGATGCTTTACTCGTTTTTGGTGGAAGAGTTCTAGTTTACTTTTCTTATCTTGGATAGAGTTCTCTTCAAGTAAGGAGTCATGCTCCTTATAAAAAATGCAATCTTTTCATTTAGGGATTATCAGAAATAGCCACTTATAATTATCCCTTGCACGTGCATGCCTTTTGCTTGATTATGACCGTAACCTGTGTACAATGTCCATGAACCTAGTTTATGCATGTGTCCCTTGGTCAATCATCAAAACCTATACCACTTAGGTTAATAATGGTATGAGAACTTTGATACTTGTATGGTTTCACAACCAACAAGTTTTCTTGAGATGTTCCTTCATTCTTTCGTTGCTGAGGAACAAATTCAGGGTCATGTTCTTTCGAGGTTTGAGAATTAGTTCCTATCTGGCTAGCACTCCCTATCAGGTTGCCCTGGGTGGAAGGACCTGGTCCATCACATGTTCCTTCTCATGATACAGCTTTTGGCAAAACTGCGATTTCACCATTTGAATTTCTTTGTCAGCCCAATCTTTTCATCATCATGTTCTTGCCTCTCAGAAAGAATGTTAGTTTTATCAAAGACAACATGCACACTTTCTTCTATACACATAGTTCGTTTATTGTATATCTTATAGGCTTTATGTGAAAAATATCCCAAGAATACTCCCTTATCACTTATGGGATCAAACTTTCCCCGGGAGTCTTTTTCATTATTGTGAACAAAGCACTTGCATCCAAATGCCCTAAGATGGGATATATTTGACTTTCTCCCTTCAAGTAACTCATAAAGAGTATTCTCAACAAGAGGTCTGGTAATTCACATATTTATGATGTAGCATGCAATATTCAAAGCTTTTGCCTAGAAGCTTTGAGGCAACTTACTAGCAAGTAACATGGTTCTAGCCATTTTCTCCAAAGTCCTATTCTTCCTTTAAACTGCTGCATTTTGTTGTAGCATTCTAGGAGCAAAACAATTATGATCTATGTCATGCTCATCACAAAATAAGAAAACTTAGCATTCTCAAATTCAGTAACATGATCAGAACTAATTGATCCAAGTTGATTACCTAGTTATTTTTGAGTTTTTCTAACAAATAAAGTGAACATATCAAATACTTCATCTTTAGAGAGTAAAAACAAAGTCCAAGTAAATCTAGAGTAATCATCAACAAGCACCATAACATAACTCTTATCACCTCTACTCATTATCTTAATTGGTCCACACAGATCCATGTGGACCAGTTCCATTGACCTTGTAGTACTCACCATTTTCTTACTTTTGAAAGAAGATTTTATATGCTTCCCCCTTTCACAAGCCTCACAAATTTTATCTTCCTTGAACTTGATGTTAGGCAGCCATATCACCAAGTCCTTGGAGACTAGTTTGTTAAGTTGACTTAGACTAGCATGCCCAAGTCTCTTATGCCAAAGGAGTGGATCAATGTCCATGACACTCAAGCAAGTGAGTTCATTATCTGAAAGTGTGGATAAATCCACCATATATATGTTGTTCACTCTTCTTCCCTGCAAGACTATCTTATCGGTGGTAAGATTAATAATAAAATATTTTGTAGAGGTAAAAGCTACCATGTTTCCTCTATTAGACAGTTGTGAGATACTTATCAGGTTGTATTTTAGTCCATCTATCAAGTAGACATTCTCAATTGGGTTAGAATCAGATTTACCTACTTTTCCAACTCCAATTATCTCACCTTTCTTTCTAATTTTAAAGGAGACATTACCTCCTTTAAAGGCCACAAGTGAAAGGAGTTGAGTCTTATTTCTTGTCATGTGCTTTGAGAAACCACTATCCATATACCATATTTGGATGCTCTCATTCACTTGGACCTGCAAAAAGAAATCATGGGCTAGTCTTAGGAACCCAAACTAGTTTGAGTCACTTTCTATAGGCAAAAGGATAAATCAGATTCTTCTTTGCCCAACTTGGCAGCCTATTCATCCCTAGAACAAATTTTTATTCCTTAGACTTGCTTTTTCTTTTGCTATATATGTACTCCTATAGTGTCCAGCGTTATCATAATGAGTGCAAATCTTATTCTCAGGAAGTGTTAGGTACTTATTTTTGGGATCCCATTTGCGTATAAAGTTCCCAAATCCAAGTCCCTTTCTATTGCTACTACGATGTTCTTGTAGCCATAAAAGTGCATTGGAGGACCTGTTCTATTTACATGTTCTATCAAGCTCATGTTTAACCTTTGTTAAGTCTTCTTTCAAAACTCTTACATATTCATTCCTTTTGTACAACTCATTGTTTTCCTTTCTCAAATCCTCTTCTAATGTGAGTTGTGTGTCACTGGCTATATCCTTACATGTCCCTAACTTTAATTTTAAATTTTTAGGTCTATGTTCTAAGACCGCTGTATCAAGTGCATGAACCTGGTTCTTCAAAACAGTCTTTTCCTTTTCAGTTTTGCAAGCCTTCCTTCCAAAGTTTTGCACTTTTCTTTCAAAATGACACACTCCTTTGTTCCCTTTTAGAGCTTACACCCTCAAATTCATCAATTAAAGCAAATAATAGTTCAGATAGTCTATCTTTAGAAAAGATATTAATTTTAATTTATTTTAAGGAAGTTTACCTGAGGTTCTTCTTTAGATTCTCTAATAGCCATAAGCGTCCGTTCATCATCCTCATCCTCATCCTCATCATCGTAATCCTTATCTGAGCTATCTTTTGAAGCATCAACCATTGCTTTGGTTTACCCTTTGTTGTATCTCGTCTTAGCATGAACATGTTCCTTCTTTCAGATCTCTCCGTTTCCACTCAATCTCCCACATGATCTTACCACATTTGTAGCATCCATCAACTACCTATTTTTTCGTTCATTTGGCTTTGTTATAGTTTCCACTTCTTGAAAGACCCTTTACTCTCCTTATAGGTACTATTGAAGTCTTTAGTGATCATTGCCATTTCATCATCTTCCAAATCAGAATCCTCAGGGATTCTGAGTGCCAAAATTCTTTCATTCTTAGGCATCATCTTCATGGTTTGTCTCCTTAGCTCATAGGTTTTGAGATTTCCAATCAACTTATCTAAGGGAAGTATAGTAATGTTCTTTGATTCCTGAATGGCAATGATCTTGCTTTCTCAAGTGACTGGTAGAACCCTAGTTAGTATTTTCTCAACTCTTTCTGATTCAGTGAGAATCCTTCAAAGAGACCTCAACTCATTTGTCAAAGTAGTGAACCTTCTGTACATTTCCTAAATGGTTTCTCCATCCTTCATAGCAAAGTTTTCATATTGTGAAAACAATGTTCCTCTTGACCTTTTCACTTGATGTTTCCCATCATGAGCCACTTGCAGTGTGTCCTATATTTGTTTTGCAATGGAACAACCTTGGATTCTGCTGTACCCATCAGGACCAAGTCCACATATAAGCCAATTCTTGGCTTTAGCATTCTTCTTCCACTTCTTAAGATAATCAATATTGCAGCCAACTCTTGTTTTTGGAACATCCTCACTTTGGGCATTCTTGAGTGTTGACAACGGACCATCTGTGATTATGTCTCATAACTCATAACCTTCTGCCTGTAAATGATCTCTCATCCTATTCTTCCATCATGAATAGTACTGCCCATTGAAGAGTGGTGGCCTGGCAGAGGATTGCCCTTCACATTACTAGGTGGTGCACTCATCTTGATCTTTTTCTAAGGTGTTAGCTTCTTCAAGGTTAACCTGCTCTTATACCAATTGATATTTTAAACTTCAATACCACACAGGGGGGAGGGGGTGTGGTACCCAATTTTTATATGCACTGATATATTAAAGGACCTGGTTCTTCGATACGTTCCCTACACTATAATTGCGGAATAAATAATCCAGAAAGTAAAGAACACAAGGATTTTTATGGAAAAAATACTCGGATCAAAAGGTGAAAAAACCACGACCTATTTCCCAGTAGAATTTTCCCAAACTCTTCACTAAATCTCTAAGCCAAAAACTGCATTCTCTTGTAAACCTAAGGATTAAACTCTAACTCTTGTAGAAACATGTCACTGGCTGCTGCGACTACTTCAAGTTACTCTAATTTAAATGATACAACTCAAGTACCTTGTACAATTTGCTTTTAATGAAAGCTAGAAGGTACAATGTACTCAAAAGCTCCTACTACACATAAACTAGAATTAAAGACAGACATATGGAATTGGTTCTTCAGTCTGGTTCATGTAGCTTCAGGTTTGCACCATTGAATCTCACGGGAATTGCTCACAAAATGCCTTGCTATTTTACTCTCAGTTCTGCTTAACTTCAATATGTGTGCGATGCCTGTAAATTAAAACAACACTAATTTTTATAGAGTTAGTAGAATAAAAATTAACTAGAGGTCTGATGCTTTATTCTTCCTTGGGTGAAGAGTTCTAGTTAACTTCAACTTTCAACTCTTTCCTTATCTTGGATAGAGTTCTCTTCAGGTTATGAGTCCTGCTCCTTATCAATTATGCAATCATTTCGTTCAGGGATTATCAGAAATAACCACTTATACTTATCCCTTGCACGTGCATGACTTTTGCTTGATTTTGACCGTAACCTGTGCATAGCATCTATGAACATGGTTCATGCATGTATTCTTTTGTCAATCATCAACACTGGTGCTAGAGGATTGTTTAGTTAGACAAAATGCAGAGTCCATCAACCTTATTTTGCTTAACAATGAAGCCTTAATAACAAGAATACTTCGATTTTATCACTTGCTTATTTCCCTGAGGAGTTAAAGGCTATATTTCTTTCTTTAATGAACCAAATCCTATCTTTACCTTATTTAAAAATCTAAGAAATGCATGCTTAGACACCACAATTAATTAACAAACATGATGTTAAATATTCACTCCCAGGGCAGGACGTATTTTCTCAGTGGTCTTGCTATGGGAAATAGGACACCTATCTTTACCTAAACCTAGATATTTGAATCATTGTGTTGCATTCTTAAGAAGGCATGAAGAATTTAAGCTCGAAAATTAGCTCCAAGCTATAGCTACTGATAATGCCAAACATTTTGGAAAACATGATTTGAAACAGATTCAATAATCACTTTTCAACTGCATGAGACTCAGGAGATCAATAGGAAGTTGAAACTGATCATATCTCAGTTCAACCAGTGAAGAAAGCAGACGTTGTTGCTCAGCTTCCTCCTGCTCCCAGATCCATGGCTTCCATAGCTCAAGAACCTTTGATTTTTCATGAACCTAACTAATCTCTACACTCCTAATTTCAAGGAACACCTACTAGTCCTACCACTTACCATGTTTGGAGGGTTTCATTTTTTCCATTGTTTATCTACCCATAGTTCCTTGCCACCTCTGACCACACCCTTTACTATACTTTACCATTTTTAGTTTCAAATATTCCTTTAGCCGCAATGAACCTTCCAGCTATAAACCCTCCTTTACTATTGGTACTTGTCGTACTTGCCAAGAAAGCCAACTCGCAATCAATAAAATATATCCAATTTCCTTTTATTAACAGTTTATATCATAAATAAAAGCAGGAATAATATAAAAAAGTATCTGATACAAATACAATATGGTCTAAATACGACCAAAGTAGTACAACCCCCAAGAACTAAGTAACACAAGTATACGATCAACTATTGAATTAGGACAAGTATGAATACATGGTCGCGGATCAAAACAGTATAGTAGCTCACCACGATGTCTCCAATACACACTCCTACACAACACAAAGAGTCCCGCAATACCAGTCTTAGAACCTGCAAAATATTATGCAGAAGCGTAGTATGAGTACACCACAGTCGGTACCCAGTAAGTATCAAGTCTAGCCTCGAATAAGTAGTAGTGAGGTTATAGGCATCAAGATACTTACAACACAGATAATAATAACAAGCCTGGAGCTTAAACAGTAAACATCATCATGATCAACAGGTATCAAGATACAAAATAGCCGAAAGATATAAAGCATACTTTTTCAGTTCAAGCGATAATCATGATGTTGTTCAGATATGGCATTTTAAGATAGCATGCTTCACTCAACGGTGTTGTGGCTCCCAATTAGCATATAAAGATTTCATGCAACAATTAGCAGTTAAATAAATACTCCTAATGAGTCAAGAATATGAATGCATGCTCAATGTGGTACAAGATCCATGTACCACGATACAAAATCCATGTATCCCTATACAAAATTTATTTATTACAATAACCCGATACAAAATTCATGTATCGTCCGATACACAATCCATGTATCAACCACGGTCACAGGGCCCAAAGTAACATGGGTAATCAACTGACTTCGAAGGGGCGATACCAAATCCAAGTGCAAAGAGGAGCATCAAATATCCGCTCATCATGTCTTGTGCCACAACTGTATTTCAACTGCACGACCTTGCCTCTCATGCCACAATTACAGTCCAAATCAAGTATCCAAATGTAATATATATGTATATGCTCAAGAATTAATAGATAAAAGATACACAAAGACTTAATAATAATAATGTGGCGATGTGCTCGTGAAATTTCTATATGATTACAGATGATTCAAGCAAGTCAACATATCAAGAACAAGTTCCCATGCCTTCATAATTAATCAAAAACCTAGGCATTATCTCTTACATGAATGAAAGAGCGAACGTAGTTATATAAGCCAACAAATCATTAATCAAGATGAGCATATAGTCAAAACAAGGCATATAGTATCTCAAATATACCCCGGCCATGATATAAACTTGGTAAGTGTATATACACTCACCACTAAGTATACACACTACCCAAATACCTTAAACGCATAGCAATCAAGTCCAATCCTAGGGGTTTTCATCTTAACAAGGTTAACCAATAGACTTGCCTCTTTCCGGACTAGCCTCTACCAAAAATCGCGTCAAAACCTCTCTCTAGCCCTCCAATCATGCAAATCCAATCCAAACATCATCTAGGGAAGTCAAACAAAGCTATAGAAAGCGATCCCAATCCATAAAGCTTCGATCTTTAAAGAATTTTCAAAGAGTCAACAAAATTCAATCGTGACCGCATGCTAGAAATCCGAAACCAATACCAAAATTCGATGACCCATAACCTGCCGAGTCCATATATTAAATTAGTCTCCAAATTCGGGTCCAAATCAATGGTCAAAACTCCAAAATACACTCTCTTAAAGTGTAGGCCAAAACCCTAAATTTTCATTCAAAATTCCAAGTTTAAAATGTAAAAATTCATGTAGAGTCTCGAAATATAAGCACGAATAGGTAAAAATCACTTACCCTTTTATCTTGTATGAAAATCCCCATGAATAATTGCCCCTCTCCAAGTTTAGGGCTCAAAATATGAAAGAATCGGTAAAAATCCCGAAATGTCATCTTATATAATCTGCCCAGATGTACCCTTCGTGAATGCGGCACAAGCCTCGCGTTCGCGAAGCACAAAACACTACTGCCCAGGAAAGTACTACGTGATCGCGTCTGAGCCCCGCGTTCGCGGAAGCCAATAACCCAAATCACCGCGAATGGGAGCTCCATCTCGCGAACGTGAACGCGAACGCGAAAGCCAACCAGCCCCCTACCTGATCCGACTCTTTGTGAACGTGACCATACACCGCAAATGTAGAGGACTTCCTTCCAACAACTCGCAAATGCAAGACAAACAATGCGAACGCGGAGCATAAAGCTCCAGCTCCCATAACACAGATCACGAACGCACCACCCGGACCTCGAATGCGAATCACAACTGCCAGCTAGCCAAATCCTTCTTTATGATATCAAGCTTTTCTCCACGATCGCGATGCACTGCAAAACACTAGAACATCAGCTATGCAAAACTCAACAAAAATGGTCCAAATCCACCCCAAATCAGACCCGAGCCCCTTGGGACCCCTTCTAATCATACCAACAAGTCCAAATGCAATATCCAAACTTACCCAAAGGCTCAAAACACCGTAAATATCACTAAAATCACAAATCGAAGATAAAAAGCCATTCTTTTAACTTAAAAATATTCTAATTTCGCCTAACTCATCTGCATTATACTTAGATATTTCGGATCGCAACCTAACTACATAAGTCCTAATCAATAAATTGAACCTATAGAAGGTCTCAAAACCACAATCAAAGTTCGATAACACCAAAATCAACTCCTGATCAAACATGAACTTTCTAATTCTTCAAATTTTCAACTCTCAACAAATAGAGCAAAAATCTTCTAGGAACATCCGAATTCAAATCCGAACATATGCCAAAGTCTATAATCACCATACAAACCTATTGAAACCACCAAATCCTAATTCCAATATCGTTTATTCAAAAGTCAAACTTTGGTCAACTCTTCCAACTTAAAGCTTCCCAATTGAGAAACATTCTACCAAATCAATTCCGAACTCTGCAAACATCAAAACCAATAGTATATGCAAGTCCTAATACATCATATGAAGCTACTCAAGGTCTCAAGCTGCTAAACAAAGCACTAAATCTCAAAACAACCGGTTGAATCGTTACTTTCTTCCCCACTTAAATATATGTTCCTCCTCAAACGTGCTAAGAGTCATTCCAAAGCTACCAAATTAATGTATAGCTCATCATACAAATATCTATGATCAATCCCATGACACTTCAATCTATATAAGTCCATTAACACAATCCAACTAAAGATTCTTCCCCCAACCTTAGCTTACAATCCATGGAACCAAACTCCAACATCTGGAACTACCTTTTAGTTCTGATTTCTTGAATACATACACTATATAAATAATAAATGTACTCCCAAGATATAACCACATGACGTACCCCCAAAGCTCATGTACTCATAACATTACCTTCTGACCATAATAGGTGCTCATTACCAAATCTGGTACTAGTAATATACCTCATATCAAATAGAACCTTGTTACATGCCTTCACAACACCGTTAATGATGAAAGAGAAAAGTAGAAACTCATAAATACCCGTCAAATCAACAAGTCATAGAGTTATCTCGCCCGATAAAAATCACTGCCAAATTATGATTTGACTAATGACTTTTTCTCCCAGACACACCTTATCCAAATCTGATTGCAACAATTCTAGGCCCAAAACCTCGTCTTCACCAGTACATACTGCCTGATCGATAGGCCACACCAAATTCCACCTAAACCTGCATACGACACAATCCTTGCACCAAGCAAACAACAACTCAAATATAGCCAATAATGGAAAAAGAACCAAATGGGAGAACTGACCAATAAGCCTAACATATATAATCACAAAAGCACTACACTATGAATCCATCCCACAAAGTAGAACCAAAACACATGGAGTAGGCACCCGAAATTGTATCCAAACATAACACCATTATGGCGTGCAACCCGATCCAGCCATCATATCGCTCCACGTGGGAATACTCATTGAGCCAAAATCCTCATGCTCATCAACCACATATGTATCAACAACAAGCACATAGTGTGTATCTACTAGACATGCTCATGACTCGCGAGGCCCTTAAAACCTAAAACTTTAATACCAACTTGTCACGATCCAAAGTCCTACCTCAGGCCGTGATGGAGCCTAGCCATACTTGCTAAAAGAAGTCAATTCACATTCAATAGAATATAATCTAATTTCCTTAATTAACAGAATTATATCATAAATTAAAGCAAAAATAATCTCAAACAGTAAAATATCTTATACAAGTATAACATGGGCTAAACACGATCAAAACAGTATGACCCACAAGAACTAGTTGACACAAGTACATGAGTAACTATTGAGTAAGTACAAGTCTGAATACATAATAAAAAATGTCTACGAGAAAGAAAATAGACAGGAGATAAATAAGTACAGGGACTCCATGTGCTGCACGTCGAAACACTATGGTAGCTCACCATGAAGTCTCCAGTAACACATTCCTACTCAGCTCTAGGGATACTGCAGTACCAGTCTTAGAACCTGCACAAAAATATGCAAAAGCGTAGTATGAGTACACCACAGTCGATACCCAATAAGTATCAAGTCTAACCTCGAAGAAGTAGTGGAGAGTCTATAGGCATCAGGATACTTATAACACAGATAATAATAACAAGCCTAGAGCTAAAATAGTAAATATCCTCATGATCAACAGGTATCAAGATACAAAACAACCAAAAGATGTAAAGCTTATTTTTTCAATTTAAGAGATAATCATAACGTTGCTCAGATATGGTTTTAAAGATATCATGATTCACTCAATGGAGTCGTGGCTCCCAACTAGCATATAAAAATTTCATGTAACAATTAACAGTTAAATCAATACCCCTAAATGAGTCAAGAATAGGAATGCATGTCCAAATCGGTACAAGATCCATGTACCCCGATATAAAATCCATATATCCCAATGCAAAATCCATGTATCACAATAACACGATACAAAATCGATGTATAGACCCGATACACAATCCATGTATCGACCATGCTCACAGGGCTCAAAGTAACATAGGTATTCACCTGACTCTGGAGGGACAATACCAAATCCTAGCGCAAAGAGGAGCTTAATAGCATCACGCATAATCAAATATCTGCTAATCATGCCATAACTGTATTTCAACTGCACGACCTTGTTTTTCTTTGCCATAATTTTTGTCCAAATCAAGTATCCAACTGTAATATATATACATATGCCCAAGAATGAATAGATAAAAGATGCACAAGGACTTAATAATAATCATACAAATATGTGCTCTTAAAATTTCTATATGACTACGGATGATTCAAGCAAGTCAACATATCAAGAACAAGTTCACATGCCTTCATAATTAATCATAAAACTAAGAATGATCTCTAACATGAATAAAAGAGCGAATGTAGTCATATAATCCAACAAAGCATTAATCAAGATGAGCACATAGTCAAAACTAGGCATCAAGTATCTTAATTCTACCCTGGGCATGATATAAAATTAAGAAGTGCATATACGCTCGCCACCATGTATATACAACACCCTCAATACCTTAAAATATAGCAATCAAGTCAAATCCTAAAGGTTTCCATCTTAACACGATTATCCAAGAGAATTACCTCTTGTCGGGCTAGCTTCAACTACAAATTGTGTCAAAACCTTGCTCTAACCCTCTAATCATGCAAATCCAAGACAAAAATCATCCAAGGAAGTCAAACAATGCTATAAGAAGCAATCCCAATCCATAAAGCTTCGATCTTTGAATAATTTTCAAAGTTTAACAAAAGTCAACCTTGGCCCGCGTGCCCGAAATCCGAAACCAATATCAAAATATGATGACCCATAACCTGACGAGTCCAAATATATAATTAGTCTCCAAATTCGGGTCCAAATCGATGGTCGAAATCCCAAAATACACTCTCTTAAAGTGTAGGCATAAACCCAAAATTTCATTTCAAAATTCCATGTTTAAGATGTAGAAGCTTATGTAGATTTTCGAAATATAATCACAAATAGGTAGAAATCACTTATCCTTTTGCCTTGTATGAAGATCCCCATGAAAAATAACCCCTCTCCAATTCTAGGGCTCAAAGTATGAAACAATGGGTAAAAATACCGAAATGACATCTTATGTAATCTGCCCAGAAGTACCCTTTGTGAACGCGGCACAAGCCTTGCATTCAGGAAGCACAAAAGCATTGTTGCCCAGGGAAGTACTCTACACGATTGCGTCTGAGGCCTGAGATCGCGAAAGCCAACAATCCAAATCACCAAGAACGCGAGCTCTGTCTCGTGAATACGAAAGACAACGATCCCCCTGCCTGATCTAACTCTATGCAAACATGACCACACACCGCGAACACGGAGGTCTTTCTTGCAACAACTCGCAAATGCGAGACAGACAATGCGAACGCGGAGCATAAAACTCCAACTCCCATAACACACATCGCGAACGTACCACCCGGACCATGATCATGAAGCACAAATGTCAGTTGGACAAATCTTTCTTTGTGATCGTGAGCCTTGCTCCGTGTTTGCAATGCACTGCTCCAGCACATCAGCTATGCAAACCTCAATCGAAATGGTTTGAAACCATCTTGAATCACACCCGCCCCCCTCGGGAACTCGTCCAATCATACCAATAAGTCCAAATACAATATCCAAACATATTCAAAGGCTCAAAACACCACAAATATCATTAAAACCATGAATCGAAGATCAAAAATCATTCTCTTTACTTCCTAACATTCTAATTTTGCCAAACTCGTCCATATCATACTTAGACATATCGGATCGCAACCAAACTTTGCATACAAGTACTAATAAACAAAATGAACCTATACAAGGTCTCAAAACCATAATCCGAGTCCGATAACACAAAATTCAACTCCCGGTAAAATATATGAACTTTTTAATTTTTCAAATTGTCATCTTTCAACAAATAGAGCCAAAAACTTCTAGAAATATTTGAATTCAAATCCTAACATACACCCAAGTCCAAAATCACCATACAAACCTGTTAAAAATATCAAATACCGATTTCGAGGTCGTTTACTCAAAAGTTAAACTCTGGTCAACTCTTTCAACTTAAAGTTTTCCAATTGAGAAATATTCTACCAAATTAATACCGAACCTTGCAAACGTCAAAAACAACCATACACACAATTTATAATACATATATAAAGCTACTCAAGGTCTCAAACTGCCGAACAAATTCCTAAAGCTTAAAACAACCGGTCGGGTCGTTACATTCTCCCCCACTTAAACATACGTTCATCCTCGAACGTTCCAAGAGTCATTCCAAAGCTTCTAAATCACAGTATAGCTTATCATACAAATACACCTAACCAATCTCGTGACACTTCATTCTATATAAATCCATTAACACAATCTAACTGAAGATTCTTCTATCAACTTAGCTTACAATCCATAGAACCAAACTCCAACATCTTGAATTCCCTCTTAGTTCCAATTCTTGTATACATACACTATATCAGTCATAAATGTACTCCATAGATATAACCAAACGACGTACCCCCAAAGCTCATGTTCTCATAGCAATAACTTCTGACCACAATAGCTACTCATTTCCAAATCTGGTTGCGGTAATATACCCCATATTCAATAGAACTTTGTTCTATACCTTTGAAACAATGTGAATGATGAAAGAAGCATGTAGAAACTCATAACCGCCCATCAAATCAACAATTTATGGAGTTATCTTGCCCAATAAAAACCACTGCCAAATTTTGAGCTAACTAATGACTTTTTCTCCGAGACATATCTTATATAAATCCAATTGCACCAATTCCAGACCCAAAATCTCACCTCAACCAGTAGATACCACATGGCCTACAAGCAACACCAAACTCCACCTAGAACAACATATGATGCAATCCATGCACCAAACAAACAACAACTCAAATATAGCAAATAATTAAAAAAGAACCAAATGAGAGAACTATCCAATAAGCTTGATAGATATAATCGCAAAAACATAATGCTATGAATCCATCCCATAAGGTATAAACAAAAACACACAGAGTGGGCACCAGAAATAACATCCAAACATAATCCCATTGCAGCGTGAAGCCCGATCCAACCATCTGTAATGATTCGGCCGATAGTTTTTTGTATTTGAGCCCTATTCCCCTATTTGATGCTTTCTGTATGTGTATTTTTTGTTATGTGACCTGTGGAGGATGATTGAATTGATTTCGAGAAAGTTTTGGTCTGTATTAGAACACTTAGTTCCATGGTTAGAAGCTTAAGTTAAAAGGGTAGACCAAGGTTTAACTTTTGTGTAAACGACCTAGAATTTATACTTTGATGGTTCTGATAGGTTCACATGGTTATTTGGACTTAGGCATGTGCTCGGATTTGGATTTGGAGGTTCCTAGGTTGATTTGGCTATAATTGTCGAAAGTTGAAAGTTTGAAGCTTTCGAAAATTCATAGGTTTGACTGGAATTAACTTTGAGGATATCAAGGTCGGGTCATTTTTTTGGACATGGAATAGGTCTGTTTTAACATTTCGAACTTGTGTACAAAGTTCGTTCTCATTCCGAGTTGGTTTGGTAGGAATCAGATCTTGGTTGTGAATATTGAAGTTCTTGAGTTTCAAAGCTTACATGATGCATTTTGGTGTTCAATTCATGGGTTTCTACGTTATTTTGATGTTTCGAGCTTGAAAGCAAATTCGTATGAGGTTTATGTCCTTGTTTGGATGTTTGGCGGGGGACACGAGGGGCTAGGTGAGTTTCAGATTGATTTCGGAGTAGTTTGGTGAAGCTTCAGTTTTGTTGGTGCTGCAGACCTCGCATTTGCGAGGGTCTGCTCGCATTTGTGAGGGTCCATAATTGCGAACTCCTTGTCGCATTTGCGATGGCTTGGCTGCCAACGGGGGCCTAGAATTTGCGAGGAGTATGGTCGCATTTGTGACATTTTACTGGCACTAGGAGACTTTGATATTACAAAGTAAGGGTCACATTTGCGACATCCTGGGGGCAGACTGGTTTCGCATTTGCGAGCTTAGGTTCACATTTGTGTTGGTCGCAATTGCGAGCCTCAGGTTGCAAATGTGACATCTGCAAGTGGTTATTAGCTGAGCTTTTTGGGACTTAGATCCATTTTATCGTATTTTGAGCCCTAGATTTGGAGAGGTGCGATTTTTGAAGGGGATTTTTGCACAAGGCAAGAGGGTATGTGATTTCTACTTGATTTTAACATTTTATCTTTATTACCCATGGATTATAACACGTAGGTTATGGGTTTTTCTGGAGAATTTTGGGGATTTTGACAATGTTTTTGGAGAATTAAAATGGAGACTTGAACCTCTAATTGGAGCCGAATTTGGATGAAACTTGTATATTTTGAGTCGTACTCGAATAGGTAGTCGAGATTTGTGATTTTTATCTGGTTCCGGGAGGCGGGCCCAGGTTGAATTTTTGTTATATGATAAAGATTGGAGCTTTATTATTTGGAATCAATTAATATAGCAGTGTTTGATGTTATTGAGTTATGTTTGACTAGATTCGAGTTGTTTGAAGATCGATTCCCGTAGGAAAGGCTTTCTGGAGTATTGATTCTCACACTTTGAGGTATGTATTTTCCCTAGACTTGGCTTGAGGGTATTTTCCCCATAGATTACAATGCGTTTTATGTGTTGGGGGTGACACACGTATGTTGTGACGAGCGTATATACGTACAGTGTGGTTAATCATGATCTTGGTAGACCTTAGGCTATTATGTGCCCTGTTTTGCTATCATGCTTGTGTGTAACTGTGTTTTGTCTACTTGTTGACTACTTAAGCTATTATTCATGTTAGAAATCATTTCTAGGCTATGTGCTTATCCGTTTGAGACATGTTTGGACCATTTTTCTATATTGAACCATTTGCCTAGATTGTAGTCATACTTCTCAGTCGTGATATTATATACATGTGTTATTTCACCATTTCTGTATACTTATTACCTGTTATCTCACACATTGTTGGTTCTTTATTAAGTACTATGAGTTTTAGTGGAATTGTGGCCCGTTGGAATAATTAATGTAGTACATTGACTATATCTTTGTACCCCCAATCTTGCCTTGTTCCTTATAACTATTCCTTTTTCATCAAGTTTATTTTCTGAAGACCCATTTAGTGCCAATCACTGTTCAGTCTGTGGGTCTTGGTACCAAATGCCAAACTTTACTTCTCTTAAATTCGTTAAGTTCATCTTGCATTGCATTCACCTAATCTACATCATACAAAGCGTCAGAAACATTTCTAAGTTCAATAAGAGATAAGAAAGCATCAAAAGCACAAAGCTTCTTTAAAGAAGATCTGGTTTTGATTCCAAAGATTGGAACAATGATTATGTTCCCAATGTGATGAGAACTTTGATACTTGTAGGGTTTCACAACCAACTGGTTTTCTTTGGATGTTCCTTATTTTTTTGTTGCTGAGGAACATATTCATGGACAGGTTCCTTCGAGGTTTGAGGATCAGTTCCTCTCTGTCCAGTTCCCCCTGTCAGGTTTCCCTGGGTGGAAAGACTTGGTCTATCACCTATTCCTTCCCGTGATACAGCTTTTGGCTGGACTGCGATTTCACCACTGAATTTTTTGTTAGCCCAATCTCTTCATCATCTTATTCCTGCCTCTCAAAAAGAATGTTAGATTCATCAAAGACAACATGCACACTTTTGTTTTCACACATAGTTCTTTTATTGTATATCTAAAAGGCTTTACTATGTGAAGAATATCCCAAAAGTACTCCCTCATCACTTCTGGGATCAAACTTTCCTTGGGAGTCTTTTCTATTATTGTGAACAAAGCACTTGCATCCAAATGACCTAAGATGGGATATATTTGGCTTTCTCCCTTTAAGTTACTCATAGGGAGTTTTCTCAATAAGAGGTCTAGTCATGCACCTATTTATGATGTAGCATGCAATATTCACAGCTTCTTCCTAGAAACTTTGAGGCAATTTACTAGCAAGTAACATGATTCTAGCCATTTCCTCCAAAGTCCTATTCTTCCTTTCAATTACTCCATTTTGTTGTAGAGTTCTAGGAGCAGAAAAATTATGATCTATCCCATGCTCAGCATAGAATCCAGAAAACTTAGCATTCTCAAATTCAGTACCATGATCAGACATAATTGATGCAAGTTTATTACTTAGTTATTTTTGAGTTTTTCTAACAAATGAAATGAACATATCAAATAGTTCATCTTTAGATATTAAAAATAAAGTCCAAGTAAATCTAAAATAATCATCAACAAGCACAATAATATATCTCTTACAATCTCTAATCATTGTCCTCGTTGGTCCACACATATCCATATGGACTAGTTCCATCGACCTTGTACTACTCACCATTTTCTTAATTTTGAAAGAAGCTTTACCTGCTTCCCCCTTGCACAAGCCTCACAAACTTTGTCTTCCTTGAACTTGATGTTAGGCAACACTATCACTATGTCCTTGAAGACTAGTTTGTTAAGTTGACCTAGACTAGCGTGTCCAAGTCTCTTATGCCAAAGGAGGGGATCACAGTTCATGACACTCAAGCAAATGAGTTCATTATCTGAAAGTGTGGACAGATCGCCACATATATGTTGTTCACTGTTGTTCCCTGTAAGACTATCTTATCAGTGGTAAGATTAATCATATAATATTTTGCAGAGGTAAAACCTACTATGTTTCCTCTATCACATAGTTGTGAGTTACTTATCATGCTGTATTTCAGTCCATCTATCAGGTAGACATTCTCAATTGAGTTAGAATCAGATTTACCTATCTTCCCAACTCTAATGATCTCAGTTTTCTTTCCATTTTCAAAGGAGACATTACGTGTTTTAAAGGCCACAAGTGAAAGGATCTGGTTCTCATTTCATGTCATATGCTTTGAGAAACCACTATCCATATACCATATTTGGCTGCTCTCATTCACTTGGACCTGCAAAGGGAAATCAGGGGTTAGTCTTAGGAACCCAAACTAGTTTGGGTCCCTTTCTAGTTTCAGTCAGCGTACATATATGTGTTCCTGACTTGAGATTTGACATTATATTTGATGTTGGTTGTCCTTGTTTCCTTCGAGGCAGTTTATGGTAATTGATGTTTTCGTATTTTATTCTTGAGAATCATATTATATATAATTATCTATTTTGTTGCTACTTGTTGTATTTCATACATGTCCACTTATACGTACTTTGTTATTAGACCACTAGTAAGTGTCAATGTCAATCACTCGTCACTACTTCGAGTTTAGACTAGATAATTATACGTAATCATACTACACTTCTGCACTAAAATTATGCAGGTACTAAGACGGATACATCAGGTGGTCACTCAGACGCGTAGCCGCATTAGTCAGAGACTTAATGGTGGGCTGCTTTCCATGATTCAACCCGCAACACCTAGAGTTTCCTTCCCCCTATGTTTATTTTAATTCCAGACAGTAGTTATAGTGATTTTGTATATTCTACTAGATGCTCATGCACTTGTGACACTGAATTTTGGAAATTTTTAGTAGATGTTCATGGTTGTACCTAATATTTATATCATTACGCTTTATGTTTTGGTCACACTTCGTGACCTAATAAGAATGGAGGTATTTTACCATGGTTTCTAAACTTGATTCCACTTTATTAATGAAATTCTTAATTTTAAAAGTATTATGAACGGATGATTGTGTTTGTGGTTCACCGTTGGTTTGCTTAACGGAAGCGTTGGGCACCATCACGGCGTATGGTAGGAATTAGATCGTGACATTTTGAATATCCTTTAAAGCTCTTCTTAAGTCTATAACCCCAAGAATAGCCATTAATCAATAAAACCCTCAGCTAGGATTTAGAGCCATTGTTCACTACCAAATGGAACTTGCTTAAAACAACCCTAATAGAGACCTTATTCTTAAATAAGTAGCTCCCTTAAAACCAATTCCCACTTATTTAGCTTTGAGAGATAATAACCTCCCCTTTAGATACCTTTGTCTATAACTTTGATAGACAATGTATGCGGCCACAACTTTATAAATTCACAAGTGAGCAAGGCTCTCAGGTCGGAAGTTACTCTTTATGCTCTTATGAATGTGTTTGTGGCCAATGCTGTGTGATAATTTTGCCCCAATTCTTCTGGAAAAGGCAAGAAGAATACTTGCTTTTCAATGTTAGATTACAAAAAGTGGAGTTGTAAATACTTTGGGAATAGATTGGTTGGATATTTCTCTCCAATAGTATTGAACAAGATCTATGGTCTATCCTTTTCAAAAGAGAAATCCGGTAACTCAATTTTGTCATAAAAAAAATCATATTCTTCATCCTATTGAAGGTGATAAACTGAATAAAATTTCTATTTATGTTTTCATGGACTGTACCTGAGCGGCACGAGCCTTGTGGATAGGATAGCTCCACCTCTTATGCAGTGAATTTTTGTGAGGCTCCACACTTGTACTCGTGGAGTGTTATTACTCTTCAATTTTCTTTCATTGGGACTTATCTCGGCTGTCTATTTTATTCCGTGATATAGAGATTCCATAGTTAAATATAGTATTTATTTTATGTTGTAATTATGTGGTTACTTATATGGCACGCATGAATAAAACTATTTATCTTTATGGTCATCTAGTTAAATGAAAAGGTTATTTCACGGATCATGTTCATGCTTTATTTTATTTATCAAAATAATGGTACTCTAGAAAGGTTTCCGCATGCATATATTAGTCATATGTATATGTAATATTGTATGGGTTAATTCATCCAAGTCAGATAAGGTACTCGGTGTCAGTAACATAAATTTGGGGCATGATAAACTTAGTATCAGAGCCTTAGGTTCTAATTCGAGTCCTAGAAAGTCTAGAATTGTGTCAATAAATTTATCCTTATTGGTGTGTTGTGCAATACACCTATATCGGGAAGGCTAGATGGATATTATAAGAATATTTCATCCATTCTTATTGTTTTGGAATCGTGAAATAGAGCTTGAGACTAAGAAAACTTCCCAACTCATGCACTATCTCGATTCACAAATATAGGGAACAAACGTGGCAGTAATAGGAATCGAGAAGCTGCTCCTATATCAGATGCATCTTTGAGAGAGGCTAGGCCTAGGGGCCGACCTCTAAAACCTGCATGAGCACAAACTGTGGCAGTTCTCATGGATCCAAGGATGGTTCAAGAGCTTGATGAGAAGTTGGTGAGGCACTTGCTTCACCTCCAGAGCCAAATCGCTTGGAGAAGACCTTAACTAATATTCGAATGCCATGGATACTTTCGCTGACCTTATAGCTATATAGATACTGTAGAATCTCCAAGTAGGTATTCAAGCACTCCAACAAGGAAGGATGAGAGCATCAATGATTGAGGACATGGTATAGTTGGCTATGAAATTTATGAGGCTTGAGCCACCAGTGTTCACTGGTACAGATTCTTAGAGGAAGTTGAGAAAGCTAGAACTCTACTATGAGTGAAGGATCGTGGAGATGCCAGGTGGTGGCATATCAGTTGAAAGACATTACTGACTTCTGGTTTAAAAGGGTAGAGAAGAGCCGCCTGGAGGATTAACCTCTAATGAGTTAGGATGAGTTCAAGAAGATGTTCATTAAGAATTGGTTGCCGCCAAGAGTGAGAGCCGCTCTTGAGGTACTGTTTGAGACTTTGAGGCAAGATATTATTCTTGTACTGAGTATAACATTAAGGTTGAGAAGTTGTCTTGCTATGCTTATCACCTCATCCCCACTGAAGATAACAAGAATGATCGTTTTGCTCGTGGTTTGATTCTAGGCATTAGTAATGATACAGCTAGTGGGAGGAGAAATACTACCTTTGTAGACTTTGTGGACTTAGCTTTGGATCTTGAGAGGATTCAGAAGGAGAAGAGGGCCGGTAGGGAGCAGAACAAGGAGGCCCATACTTTTGGTACATTCAGTGTACTGCCCATCTCGGACAAGGGACACAGCAACATGAGACCATCTGGTCCACCCCAGTCCATGTGTAGAATGGTTTCAGTAGCCCTCCAGTGGCACTTAGTTTGGGACACGAGGGTCAGTACAGACCAGCTCAGAGTGACAGCAAGCCTACTTAGCAGGCCTAGAGTAGTATTGGCTCACACCCTAGGCATTTTGTCTCTTCTTTAGGTATTCCAAGGTCGTATTATAGGTATGGTCAGATACGCCATATGAAGAGGTTTTGCCCCAACGGGCTGTAGGGTTCGAGAGCTTAGCCAACAACTTCTACGGATACTACTTCGGCTGCACTACCCTCACAGGGGTAATGGAGCACGTGGTGGGCATAGTGCAGGGAAGGCGCCACAAACAACTGCTATTTCTCAAGGGACTCATCCTCGTTTCTATGTTATGCCTCCCTAATTTAGAGGCTTTAGATGTTGTCGTCACATGTATACTCGCTATTTGTGCTCTCGATTCTTATGCTCTTATGGATCTTAGATCCACTCTTTCCTATATTACTCCATACTTCACCTTGGATTTTGGGATAGAGCCAGAACAGTTACTTGAACCATTTTTTGTGTCTGCTCCAGTGAGAGATTCAATTGTTGTCTTCCGTATCTATAGAGGTTGTGTGATAGTACTTTAGGATCGAGAGACTCTGATAGACCTTATTTAGTAAGAAATTATTGATTTTGATATAATAATGGGAATGGATTAGTTATACAAGTGTTATTCCATTCTAGATGTCGTGCGAAGATAGTCATGTTTGAATTTTCCAATGAACCGGTTCATTAGTGGAAGGGAAATTTGTCGAGCCTCGAGGCAAGTTTATTTATTGCCTTAAGGAAAAGAGAATAATCAGGAAAGGGTGTCTCTATCATTTAGTCAGAGTCACTTAGGCTTCATTTGTATTTTTAAAGATTAAGACGTCTGAATCTGAATGCACATCTGAATATTAATATGTGTATTAAGGTTAAAACTTTTGAATCTGAATACACATATCAATATTAAGATGTGTATTAATATTTGAATATTAAATGATTAAGATTGTTTATCTTTAACATCTGAATGTATAAAATCTATCTTTCTTAAAATTAATAAACAAAAAATTCAGATAAAATATTAGTTAATTTAATATTCTATTAACAAATATTATTTTAAAAATAATATGGTAGTTAATGGTGGTGATGGCTAACGGTGATGCTTGTGGATGCCGACTAGAGATAGTGTTTGGTAGTGATTTTGGTTGATGATAGTGATTCTAGGTAGTAGCTAGTAGCGATTGGTAGTGATAGTTTAGTTAAGGAATATGGTTGTAGGTAGTGGTAGTTTATGATGGGGGACAGTGGCAGCTATGGTTGATGATGGTGATAAAGGTGGCTTGTGGTAGTAGTTGAGGTGGGTTGGTAGTAGTTGTGGTTGTGATTGATGGTAGTGGTATTAGTTGATAATGGTATGGTGGTGGTAGTTGATAATATGGGGTGGTGGGTAATGGTAGTCGATAATGATGGTGATGGAGGTTATGGTTGAGGATGGTGATAGTGGTTAAGTATGGTAGTGGTAGTGGAGTATGGTGGTGGTGTGTGGTGCATGGTGGTGATTGATAATAGTGAGCAATAGCGATGGTTAGTAGTGTATGTGGATGATAACATCTTGATGAAATAAAGTTTTTGTTATAGATCTTCATCATTCAGACCTATTCAGATCCATTAAATAGTTGTGAAATAAAAACATAAACACACTTAATGATTAAGATTTAAATAATTAAGACTTAGACTTAAAAAATAAATGCACTTAATGTTTGAGATCTGAATAATTAAGATTCAGACCTCCATCAAGTGTAAGCAAATGAGACCTAACACGACTGTTGTTGCACCCTATTTTGCACGAGTCAAAACAAGATTGAACTTGTGGTTTCTCTATTTTTGATGAAAGAGAGTCGCCACCTAATATTTAAAGGTATACTAGGGTACCTATTTAATTACTAAATATCATATTCTTCATTAATCTGCTAACCGGTCAGATTATGGGTAAGAGTTCTTGTTCTTCTAAGGGTAAGGTGTTAGGCACCCCTTAAAATCTACCTGAGGTAGCTCCATAGGACTTAGACTAGAATTAGGACTAATTGTTTATACTGTGATTAACTAGTGTTTAAAGAGTGTGGCTTATCTTATATTAGAGCATAATGCCTATAAGGAAAGAGTATAGTTTAAAGAGGTTTGGGTTTGTAGAAGAATCTTAGAAAAATAATGTTAGTGTATATATGCATGAAAAAGAACTTTAAAAGATGTAGTGTTTGTATGAAAACGTGTAAAAGAAGAGCTAAGTTAAAACACTTTGTTCCTAAAGCATGGGAGTTCATATTACTCTAGTGAAGGTGTATGAAAATAATCCTAAGATATACCTTGGTCTTTAAATATTTGGCTTGAAGGAACCGTTTGAAAATCTTGGTTTGGGTGGCAATACCTTGGTTTTCGAAAGGAGCTGATTTCCTTTTAGAAAGTTAAACTTGCGATTCAGTTCCGATTTTCTTTTTGAAAGAGGGACTGCCGCCTTTGTTAGGCTTTTGGGCTTCAAAAAATCTTTAAGAAGAGTTAGCAAAGCATAGTGGGTTATGATTGACGAATGTAGGATTAATTACTAGCTAATGCTTCTTTTAATCCTTGGTTCTTTAAGGCTTGCCTAAGTTATTTTATATGACTTAAGACATAAAGTAAAGTATTCAATCTAAAATATAATTGTTGTTTACATATGAGATAAAACAACAGGAACACAATAAAGGACAACGACAATGTAGGGCTATAGAATAGCAAAAGCAGTAAATAAAGGAGTAAAGGAAACGAAAGGACTCTGGTTTTTGGGCCTCAAAGAGGCAGGCCCAGTAGTAACAGGGACGACAACTAATTCTGGACTCCCAGGATATAGCAATGCTGGATTTGGGCCTGAGTTCTTTAAGAACTCAACGGGCTTAAGCCATTATACATGTTAAAAAAAGAGAAGGTCATTAGAAAGATAATACTATATACATGCTCATACATGAAATCTGCAAACAAAGAATAAAGGAAGGATAACTAACAGTATTTAAACACTAAGAAGGCTATACTAATGTGGTGGTTATGTATAGCAAATAATCCACATTGAACACCTTTCATTGTCATTAAACACTAAACCCAAAAAGAATAACAAGTGTCAATGAATTAAGAGCTAAGGCGAGAATTTCACTCAAGGTCGATGCCCCCTTTGAATCCCCTGACACTTCAAAGTTCCTAAAGGTCTCAAGGCCCAGGGCAATGCTTGTGCCGGGGAGAGCAGTCCAACCTAGAGTTAAACTCTATTCCCAAATACCCTCAACCACTAACGACTCACTTTTCCCCATAGGTTTAAATTCCAATGAGGCTCTTTCAATATAAACCAATTACCATAACATTCCCTACCATAGAATCTTAACAGAATAACATGAGGAACTCTAAGACAGTTTTATTTCCATAACTATGTTTCCAATACTGAGTAAATGAGGAACATATCAATAGGTCTAAAGGTCAAGTTTCCAAAAACACATAGAGGTAGGAACCATATTACTGTTTTCGCCAAAGAACCAAACAACTGGGATCATACATCTTCAAGAACAGATAAATAGCACATAGTTTAGAGCAACTACAACTTAGGGGTACAAATGCTTTTGCCGTAATAGACTAATCACATATTAGTTTAACTCAAGTCTTGCACACATAGGTTAACAATACTGTTTAGAACTTCTGAAAGTATCAAGAAAGGTTCAGGCAAACAATCATAATTAGAACTTCTATATGGGCTATTAGAGCTACCAGAATATAATCAGAACTTTTAACATGATCACATGTTTGCAGATTCAAATGGAACATCTAAGAATGCTTAACAAGATCACCGACTAACTTAACCTTGAAATTGGTGACAAAACCAACCCTTTATAAGAGTATTAATCTTGTTATGAAATAAGCAGACTATTATGTCCCAACAGTAGCAATAAAGAGCTTGTCATAAAGTTCATAGACCAGGTTCAATTCAGATTAAAAGGAAAAAGAGAAGACTGTATGTAGTTTCAAGATAGTGCAAAGAAGCATGAAATTATGAGAGATATACAAATATACATACATAACCTTCATTCATATAGATATTTCAACTAATGTCATAGTCTTACAAAAACATGATGAGTCTCAGTCATTGTAAAATCAGGTCAAAGACAGGGAAGATATTATACCAAACAAGTTTAACCCAATTGTATGGACTATGATTAACATCTTAGCATGGTGTAGTTATACTCAGCTTGTAAGACAGTTAACATTCAACATAACTATAACCTAATTTATGAGAGATAACTTAATCATAACAGAACTCATGCAAGATAGTTGCTGATGCTCACAAAGGTTTTCCTTAATGAGAATGTTTCATGCAAAAAGACTCAAAGATATAACTAACAGTTAGGCATGGACATACGACTTTCATAGTGATGACTCAAAGAATGCTTACTTGTTAACAAATACTTATACAAAGAAGGAGAGCATTTAAACACTTAAACTTCACATATTTCAATTAAGTGATGAAGAATTAGACTGTGAATTTTTCATGTTTGTTCTAGTTAGGATTATCAAACAGCAACCTCAACAACAGAATGCAGAAACAGTATGGCAAGGATAAAGATCATAGCAGAATCATTAAAAGAACCCGAAGACTATGCAAACATGAAAAGTCATTAAGACCTATTAAGTAGCTTAATCACATAGGATGTTTGATATACAATAGAAGACATTAAGGTCACATGACTACTCCATCAATACTGATGAAAACATGATAGCTAATCATAGATCAACAACATGCCATGGCGAACCAAAATTAACAATTATAGACTAACAACAAACATCGAAATAATTAACAGAAAGACAGTAATATGTTCATGATCTTCGAATGAAACTATCATAGAGAGAGGGTGGAAATACACTGACCTTTTCTAGGGCAGCAGACCAAACATGATTTTAACTTAGCCGTATGAAAACCAAAGCTTCAAGCTTTTAGCAGTGAACAAACTTAAAAACAAAAGGAAACATCGATCAATCAGAAAGAAAACCTAGCTTCTTAGTTTGTTTGAGATTGTTTAGAATATTGTTAGTCTCTGGTTGGTATAATTGTAGGTTTTTCGGTGATGTTAGGTGAGAGAAATCAAGGCTCCATTTATTGTGCCATTAATGGCTTAGGGTTTCGGATTCAAGCATAGGTAGTGGAGAGTGACAACTACCAGATGATGCAAGCATAGGCGAGTAAAAATCAGATAAACAGAAGGAAATCAGTGAGAGGCTTTTACCAGAAATAAGAGAAGTTGACCGTTGAAGGCAAAACCCATCGGTCAAAGCTTCAGTGTCCAGAGGTCACTGCATTTGACCTCTAGACCTCAGATAATCATAATGAGGCTCTAAGATACGCTCATGAATGCTCCAATTTGACCGAGCATAAGAGAAATATGGAGACTTGACGTTTCATCTTTGAGTCTAGGGTTTCGAATTTGGGGTTTTTGAATCCAATTAGTGAAATGGAAAGCAAATCGCAGGCCTCATAGGCTAGGGACAAAGCAGATGATTTTTTGAGTTTGGATTTGAAAGAACAAAGATGAAACAATGTCTCGATACTAAGGTTAGAGTCTGGTACTTCAGATTTGAAGAACAAAAAGGGAAAGGTCAGCGGGATTCTTCGACAGGGAAGCAGGAGAGGGCGATTTGGTAAGAGATTTCATGACTTTGCACGAATTTATGGAAGGTCTGATGATTGATGTTCATGAGAGCTTGAGATAAAGGAGAGAAAAAGAGGAAAGGGGAGCGGCTGAAGGAGTAGCAAATGATTTTAGGGTTAGAAGATTGGGGAGGGTCTCTGAGGGTTAAAGTTTGGAGATGGAATCTGGGCCGTTGATTATTTAGATCATCTGTCTTGATAATTCAGGGATTAAATAATATAACTGAAGAATTATGGAGGTTGTTGGATCTTCTGATCTTAACGGTTGAGATTAAATCAAATAGGGTATTAAAATTAAAAGAAAAGCAAAGATAAACGAGGGTCGTTGATCGGTAGGATGGACGGTTGGGATTTGTTGTGCTTCTTTTGTGAGTGATAGAGACGGGTGATGTGGCGTACTTTGATTGGTTTAAATCGCTTAGGGCCGATTGCCAACTTGGAGAGAGGGTTTTTTTGGACTGGGCCATATCCGGATTTGGGATTTGGGTCGGAATTAATTTAAAGATAGCCATTGTGTAATTAATTAAGGAATTTCAATTGTACCCTTTTAGTTTTTAAAATTAATTAATTAAGCTTAAATAATTTTCAATAAAATATAGTAAGATCATAAATATCAAATATACTACCAATTATTGAAATTAATTATTTATGAAATAATTTATTTTCTAAATTATGACACTAATTTTAAATTATTAACATAGTAGCCTATTTAACTAAAAATGAGAAATAATTTGTTAAATTAATTATAAATCCTATGTGGTATATATAAAGGATTATTTTAATAATACTAAAATAGTAAGTACACTCGTAATTATATACAGTAATACTAATACTGGGTGATTAATTTCATAATTAATACTTAATTAATTTGTAAAATAAGTATTTATCGATAGAAAATACTTCCAAAACTTAATTATTGTAAATTATTAAGTACAAGTAAATTAATTTTAAAAATGAGGGTCAAAATTGGCCGTCAACAACTGTCGAGGTACCAATCATTTAGCCTATACTAGTTATCAATGAGTTTCCTGATGAACTTCTAAGTATTCCATCGAATCGGGTCATCAACTTTAGGATAGATGTAGAGCCAGATACGCCATCGATATCTATTCCCCCCGTACCAAATGGCTCCATCTGAATTGAGAGAACTGAAGGAGCAGTTGAAGGAATTAATGGATAAAGGGTTCATTAGAGCAAGTGTATCATCTTTGGGTGCGCCAATTTTGCTTGTAAAAAAGAAAGATGCTTCTTTGAAAACGTGTATTGATTATCGACTACTTAACAAGGTTAATATCAAGAATAAGTATCCATTACCTCAAATAGATGATTTGTTTGACCAATTACAAGGGAAAAATACTTCTCAAAGATTGACTTAAGGTCATGTTACCATCAATTAAAGATCCGAGAGAAAGATATCCACAAAACTGCATATCGGAACTGTTAAGGGCATTATAAATTTTTGGTGATGTCATTCGAGTTAATGAACGCGCCTGTGGCTTGTATGGATCTAATGAATCGGGTGTTCAAACCATTTCTTCCTCTATTCTGAGCTTCGTGTTGTGCGTATTGTAGACATCATTCCAGGTGATTGGTGGGAACTCTCATAAACTCTACTTCATCCTTCTCATAGCTTCTAAACTTCTTTCATTCAAATTCCTTGCAAAAGTTTTGCTGCCCAGTTATCAAGTACGGGTGGCAACAATGTTCTCTCCCGTTGGAAGTGATCCATAAATTCTCTAAGTAACTTGGTGCTTACCTATTGTATTTTAAAGATATCCTCCATACTATTTTTTACTTTTTGTGCTCCAAAATATGCTTTAATAAATGCATCTGCAAGTTCAATGAATAAATCAATCGAATTTTCGGGTAAAAGAGAATACCATATTAACGCCCCTTTGGTGAGGGTTTCACCAAAACTTTTCACCAGCACAGATTCTATTTCTTATTTAGTCAAATTATTGCCTTTGACACCTGTGGTGAATGTTGTCACATTATCTCGTGGATCGGAAGTTCTATCATAATTCGAAATATCAGGTATTTTAAATTTCTTTGGTATTGGCAATTGTGTTGCACTAGGTTTCCATGGTTGTTATTTGTACTTGTCCATGTATACACCTTTGATTACCATTCTTACATCCGATATTTGTTTTATCCGTTTATTTTGCTCCTTGAGTTGTTTTTGCAAAGTTGAAACTAAATTTGTAAACCTGAATTACCTAGCGTACCTTAACCTCCTTCCCCAGAGCAATTTGGTTCCCTACTTCCAGATTTTTCAAACCCTGAATTGGGGTTCTCCGTAGTTGTGTTAACTGGTGGCAGTACTGGGATTGGAGCTGCTACATTGCCCGTAAAGGCCCTTAATGCCACTCCAATTTGTTGAGCAATGAATTGTTTTAGATCATCCTTTAAACCAGGCTGTTTCATATTTCGTTGCTTAACACTTCGATTAGGAGATATGACTAGTGAATTTTCACAAGAGTATAATGGAAAATGCATGGGCAAATTCTTAGTTGGTGTACCCCCGTCTATTCTCCTGCTGATTAATTTGGTCAATTCCAGACATAATTTGTTGAAAGAATTAAAACAAATATAAATAAAAAAACTGAACGATTGTTAGATATCTCGACAGCGGAACTAAACCGTTTAACTTTAATATAGTTTTTATGGTCAAAGCAGGTAACTAAATTTTTCTAGTAACTAAAATTGATTTAATTCACTTTTTCAAATATAATAATATGAAAAATGAATAAAAATGAAAAAGGAATATATTGGGCGATAAAAGGAAACATAAATCTTATTTTTCTTCCGTATAAGCACAATATTGATTTACTAGAAATAGAACAAAGAGATTTCATATTGTGATTGAGAGAATAAGTGAATGATTTTCAAATGGGTATACAATGTAGGGAATAGGAGTTTAAATAATAATCCTATTTGTAACTGACCGTGTCCAGCTCCTGTCCGTTACTGTCATTTATTATATTAATTATGTGTTACATAATTGATTCGTAACTGAGAGTATAATGATGACAAATCCCGTATAATTCAGAATTGGTTGATTGTTTCCTTATTCATATCTATTAATGACCTTCTATCATACCCGGAGCTATTCTTTTTATGTTAAGTTCCTAGATTAATAGGCACGGTGTGAGTATGTTTGGTGTAACGATCCGACCGGTCGTTTTGAGCTCTAGCGTGTTGTTCGGCGGTTTGAGGCCTTGAGTATCTTCACTTCATTCTTATGACTTGTACGCGTAGTCAGAATTTAATTTCGGGAAGTTCAGAATTGATTTGAAAAGAAAATTCTAAATTTAGAAGCTTTAACTTGGAAGAGTTGACTAAGGTTTGACTTTTATTTAAACGACCTCAAAATCAGGATTTGAAGGATCCAATAGATTCGTATGATGATTTTGGACTTAGGCATATGTTCGGGTTGAGTATCGCGTGGCCCTGGAGCATTTCGGCGCTTATTATGGAAAGTTAACATTTTGAAAATTTAAAAATTTCTTAAGTTTGATTTGAAGTAGACTTTGGTGTTATCGATTTCCGTTTGAGGTTCCGATCCTTGGAATAGGTTCGTATTGTGATTTATGATGGGTGCGTAAATTTTGGCATCATTCCGGAAAGTTTTAGTGTGATTCGAACGCATTCGACGAAGTTTGGATATTTAAAATTTGAAAGAAAGGTTTCGTTCGTCAAATCGTAATCTTGATATTGTTTGACGTGGTTTGAGGCTTTGACTAAGTCTGTATCTTGTTTTGGGATGTGTTGATATGCTTGGACGGGGTCCGAGTGGCCTTTGGTGCGAATCGGATTGAAAACGGATCGAGTTTGGGCTTGGAAGAAATGTTGAGGCAGTTGAGATGTGGTGCAATCGCACCTGCGTGGAAAAGGCCGCAGGTGCGAGCTTGCAGAAATGGCCAAAAGGGTCGCAGAAGCGGAGGGGGAGTGAGGTTGACTGGATTCGCAAGCGCAAGAAAATCCAACGCACTTGCGAGCCCGCAGGTGCGGGCTGTTGGACGCAGAAGCGAAATGGGGGAAGGGGAGGCAGTTAAGAAGAAAACAGAGGAACGGGCGCATGTGCACTTTTGCAGGTGCAAAAGCCTGCCCGCAGATGCGGAGGAGGAGAGGCCTGAAGGGAACCGCAGAAGCGGTCAAGTGACCGCAGGTGCGATAATCGCTGGGTAGAAGACTTGTTTAAGTACGTTGGTTTGGCTCATTTTCATTTCATTTCTTCCATGAGAGCCGTCCTTGAAGCAATTTTGGCGCGCCATTTTCATCTCCAATCACGGGGTAAGTAATTTCTACATGTTGTGAGTTAAATATATGAATTTGGGCTTGTAAATACATGAAAATTATGGGATTTTAAGAAAAAACCTAGAAATTGATATTTTTTTGAATTTTTACAACGAAATTGGACATGGAATTGGGAATAAATCATATATTTGAGTTCGTAATATTATGGGTAAAGTTTATATTTGAAAAATTTCGGAATTCGAGCACGTGGGCCCGAAGGTTGACTTTATTGACTTTTCGAGCGGAGTTAGGAATTGTTATAAATTGTTAAATTGTAAGCATGGGAGTATATTTTGATTGATTTGCATGTTGTTTGACTAGTTTCGGAACGTTTAGCTTGGAGTTGAGTGTTAAAGTGGCGTTGGAGCCGGTTATGGAATTTCGGAGTGAGGTAAGTCTCCTGTCTAACCTTATGTGGGGGAAACTACCCCCTAGGTAATGTAATTGCTATGTGATACTTGTTGTGGGTGCTACGCACGCACGAGGTGACGAGAGTCCATATGTAGCTAAAGCATGATTTTGTCTGGGTAGACGTAGGACCTAATCATGTAATATTTGAATTATTTGAACTCATTATGCTCGCTTAATTACTTGAACTTATAATTGAAATTGATTTAGAAATAAATATATGTATACTTGGCTGAGCCTTATCACTTTGAGTTGTTGACTAGTTATTTGAGAAAAGGTAAAGATTATATTCACTTTGTACCCATGTACTGTATTGTAAGCACGTGTCTCGTGATTCGATAACTTTCTTCCTTTCTTGTGGAGCGGGCCGAACGCCTCGCAGTATAATAGATGCATCTATGGTTCGTGCTGCTCGATCCTCGGCAGTGTACACATTATTCTGGATCGGGCCGAACGACCTCGGCATAATCGTGTGTTATATCGCTGGTAGTCCAAACATTAACGAGATTATCCTTCCACTAATGCCCGATATTTTATATGGTATTTCTTATCCGTTTGTTTCTGATACATGATACATTTGAGCTGATGAGGTAGAATACAATACTGAGAAATTCATACTTTAAAAGAAATATTTGGAAGATTAGGTAACTTACAGATTTACCCTATTATGGCTGTGTGCTTCACATCTGCTTATTATTTTATTATATTGCTTGTTGGATCTCTTGTTATTGTCGATATCGACCCCTCGTCACTACTTCTTCGGGGTTAGGCTAGATATTTACTGGGTACGCGTTGATTTACGTACTCATGCTGTACTTCTGCACTAAATGTGCAGGATCTGATAAGTTCATTTGGTGATCATCTTAGCGCGTAAGCGCACCTGTTGAGGAGACTTTAGGTGAGCTGCATTCCAGGCTACTCATCGCAGTCCACGGAGTCTCAATTATACTATTTATTCTATCGTGTCTCATTTACATCCTAGATAGATGTTGTATTATTATTGTACTCCCTAGAAAATGCGCGTGCACTTGTGACACCGGATTTTGCGATATACCAGTTGATGCTTACGGTTCTGTATATTATAATCGCCTTTTATTTTTCTTATAAACTACAAATTTTGTACATGCCCGTGAATTTAAAAGTGTAAATTTCCTTCTTATTAAAACTAATGATTTCGAAGATAATAAAATGAGTAATTAAGTTGATTAAGCACCGTTGGCTTGCCTGACGGCGGCGTTAGGCGCCATCGCGACCCATAGTGGATTTTGGGTCGTGACATTTGGCCCCGAAGGTATTTTACATATCATTCTACATATTTATACATTATTTTTTATTTTTATCATAACTTTGCTGACACGTATTACCATTTAATAGACCCAAGTGACAAGTCTATTTTTCACCCGTACACATGTCTTTATCAACTACTCCCTCCGTTTCAATTTATGTGAACCCATTTGACTGGGCACGGAGTTTAAGAAAAGAGAGAAGACTTTTGAACTTGTGGTGTAAAATGAGGCACATATATTTTGTGTGGTTATAAATCATTGCATAAAAGTAAATTGTTTCCAAATAAGGAAAAAGGTCATTCTTTTTGGTACAGACTAAAAAGAAAATAGGTTCACATAAATTGAAACGGGGAGTATATTTTTAAGCATTACTTCAAATCCAAGACACACCTCTCTATATTAATCATGCATACTTGTGACTCTCTTTACCTCTTGAAATTGATAAAAACACGGCTCTTAAAGATTAGTGTTTGTTTCACTATCGGCAAAAAGAAAATGGGAAACTGATGTGGACACTTTACTGCTTTGATTGTTTCAACAGCAAATAGACATATGACTATCAACATCGAAGGCATTATACAACTTCACTGAGATTTTAAACGAGTTGAGCAACTAATAAACATATAAAATAATATGATGAATACGACAATTTTGAAACTGGTAATGGATAGTAAAATTGTAAAATGTTTAACATCATCTCGAAAGAGTGTTTTCTGGGGTCATTTATTGCTTCATGCTTCATCATCGGATTCCTCATAACATGCTTAATAATTTCTCATGAATTTATTATGCATTACTCCTCCTTGCAATTCCCAGGAACCATCTTTACTACTCTCTCTGTTTCAATTTAGATGACATATTTTTCTTATTAGTGCGTTCCAAAATGAATGACACATTTCTACATTGGAAGTAAATCAACTTTAAACTCTTCATTTTATCAATTTTACCCTCAATGAAAAACTTTTATAACCACACAAATGTCATGATCCCACAAAGCTTTTACTTCTTAAGCTTTTAAGACCACAAGTTTCAAAAGTCTCCTTTTCTTTTCTTAAACTTCGTGCTGAGTCAAACTAACACATCTAAATTAAAACGGAGGGAATATATATTATTCTAAAATAATTTTCTTTAACCCTTGTGTAACCCTAATCCATAAATTATATTAACGTTTTTCTCCGATAACCTAATTTAAAGCCTAGGAACTAAAACGAACATCATAGGCAATTTTTTTAAAAACTTGTTTAAGCTAGATTAGCTAGAGTTTCAACTTAACCCCTAAGTAACAAGCAGAAAAGCATAAAATCTTAAAACCAGGATGTGTGACTACTTTTAGCTAAAAAGCATTAAATCTTGAAACCAGGATGTGTAACTAGTTTTAGCAATCTGATTTAGCATAATTTCCATGTCATCCCCATTTTATTATTATTATTATTTGTTTTTTCAACATATTGGGCCTCATAATTTATCTTAAGGAGACAATAAACATTACTCAAGGCTAGGTCGTCCATGCATTTTGATAATGTTTTACTAATTTATTAAACTATGAAATTAAGGTTCTTAGACCAGTTAATTAATAGTCAAAATTAACAGTGATTAATTTTGGATTTTACCATGTTATGACGTTGAGATGGATTTGGATCCGCTACTTTGTGAAAGAGAAACCATTTTATACGATATTTGAGTAGCAGTTCAGTGATAAAGTTGTCACCTTGCATAAATAAGCATCAGCATTTTCGATGATTCTTTCTCTTCCCCAATTCTGCTACCTACTTAATTATATGTAGTTAGATAATTGCCTAACATATTCTTCTTCTTTAATCTGACCTGTTCTTCTCCACTTTCCCAGCGAAAAATAAACACGCTATAGACTAATATTGATCAAGTTATTTAATGATTCCTTTTAGCCAAAGTCACAAGCGGTCCCTTAAATTTGTCATGATTTTCTTTTTAGACACTTCAACTTGGACTTGTTCCTGTTAGACACTTAAACAATAACAATTACTTCCTCCGTTTCAAATTAGATGAAATACTTTCCTTTTTAGTCTGTTCCAAAATAAAATGACACTGTTTACCCTCAAAATTGAATTACAATTAAATTTGTACGTGGTTTTAAGGATACATGATCTAACTTGATACAAAACGAGAAATCAGATTAATGTTGAAATAAGCAATGAAAAAAATAAATACAAACCATACAAGTTGAACAATCTTTGCCTTGAAGGTTAGTCACGCTTGAGTCAAAAATGCTTTTATCGATGCCGGAACAGAATGACAAGATAATGAGAACTAAAAACAATAATATATTGCTTTGTGATGCGTGTTACATTATTTTTAATGGGCAAAATATATAGTTTGCCCCCGGAACTTAGGACCAAATCCCCATGACACACTTTCTGAGTACGGACAACCTTTTACACACCTAACCTATTTAAAGTGTATCTAATATACACTTTCACATCTACGACCGTTAGGTCCTGGGTTCGAGTCACGCTGGAGGGGAAGTGTGGAAACACTATAGATCCTCCTAATTTGGGAAGGGTTTGAAAAAAAAAAATACACTTTCTTGTTGACGTGGCCAGTGCATGTTTTACCAATACAATAAGGTGCGTGAACAGTAAAAAAAAAATTTCTTTCTTAATTGTTTATTTTTTTCCATTTTCCTAAACTAATTCACTGCCTATGCTTCGCTAAATCAAACACCCACCTTCGAACGTCCTTTCTCCGCAATTTCTCCACCATCCTAACCAACACCCACCTGCCAAGAACCACCATACCTTCACCATTGAAGCCCGTCTCTATTCTCTTCTTTTTTACTTCTCAAAACCCAATTGTTGGTAGCAGCCATGGAAGCCTTTATCTTCTTTATACAAAATAGAGTAGTTTGAGTTAAACCCAGAAATTAAGATCTCCAAGACATGCCATTTATGGATTCAATCTTTGAGTTTAAACAAATATTACGCAATCTGATGTTCTTGAGTTATAATAAAGGTTTGTAATTTCTTTATCTGAAAGTGTTTTGGTGGATCTAGTTCTCCGTTAAAACAATTTACTCCTAAGATCGAATTTTAAGTTTTTATAAGTGTAGATGACATACTTCAATGCTATGAATTTTTTCTATTTCTAAGTGTTTTCCTCTCTAAGATAGACTGTATTTGTTGAATTCCTGTTACTGGCCATTGCTCGTATTTTTAAAGTAAACAATGGGGAGGGATTAAAGCCTTAGAGGAGGAAGCTGATGGGAAGGGGGCTTGGAGAAGAGGGTAGACGGTGGTGGTGGAGGAAGCTGATGGGGGAGGGGAGGCTTGGGGAAGATTTTGGAGGGGAAGGTGACATAATATTTTATTGAAAAAAGTTTAATCAATTAAGGTTTATTTTTGAATATATATTTATTTACAGTTGAGTTTTGACATGTGTCACATTTTGATTGGCACGTGAATGCAGTCTCTAAACAAAAAATTAGTGAAGGAAAAAGTGGTGTGTCTTAGACACATTTTGAAAAGGTTTGGTGTGTAAAACGTTGTTCGTGCTCATAAGGTGTGTCATAGGATTTGGTCTTGATTTGCTAATTACTGATTTGCTAATAAGGTAAAAATCTCTTGATTTGATAATTACTGATTCCTTGCTTATACGTGCCGTGATTCTCACCGTAATATCTGTCCGGTCGCGAATATTTCGGTCTTTTGTTAGTTACCCTAGAGCTCGTTCGAGACTCAGGTCGATACCAGACTCAATTTTCCTCGATGGGAGTTTTTTTGACCTAGGGTTCTAGCTCGGTATGACTCGGGGTCGATCTTCAGTCTGTAGTCGCCATGTTCCAAACCTAATCTACCAAGTTGAAGTCGAGCTCGACTTCGACCATACACAGATAGTCCCCTTATTTTTCGGAGAATAATTGACAAAAAACGATATGAGCCTCCGATATCTCTCCTCGGTATTCCTCGTCAGAAACGACAAATTGAACGAAATGTCTCGCCAGTCACATCTTCATGGTATTAAATGCTCGTCAGCCGCTAGTCGACCACTTACGGCTTTGAACCGTCATTTGGAAACTATAAATATCCCCTTCTTCATTCATTCAAACTTTTTACATCCAAATCTTCTCTACTCTTGTTTCTTAGAAATTTCAACACTTTTCTAGTATTAAATCTTTGGCTATTCTAAAATCTTTTCACAAGAACTTCAGATTTTTTTTTATTCCCAACCATCAAACTTAATCTTTAAATTTCCTCTCTTTCCTTCACCTATCAAAGAAATGGCGAAGACTTCAAAGTCCGTTCCCCAAAAAGAAACTCCCTCTACCTCGTGACCGGCTGTAGAGGAAAACATTTCATATACTGCTACTGAGGAACCAACACCGGAACCTCCTCTGAAGATGTTCGTTTCTACGGGGTGCCCAACCGGTGCCAATTTTAAGGCCGAGAAAACTTTCTCGGTACCGGGTCGATGTGAACCGGTCTCGAGATATATATGCTCGGTCACCGAAAACTTCCTCTCCAAGGTCAAGGAAGACTACAACTGGGCTGATAAGCACGTGGTGGTTCCTTCGCTCGAGGAAGCGATTACTACCCACGTGGAGGGTTTTTAAAGTATCTACACTTATCCCTTCACGTTGGGCCCCTTGGATCCGATCATCATCGCCTTCTGCAAGAGGTACGAAGTGACCCTCGGTCAAATTCATCCCTCTTTCTGGAGGATAGTAATTCTCCTCTGCTTATTCGTAAAAATATTGAAGGGTGTCCTTTCACCATCGATCATCTCATGTGTCTGTACAGTTCCCGACTCTACCGAGGGTGACTAATAAACTTGTCCATCGGTCTAGTAAGGCTCCATTCTCGAGCATTGACGAGGATCGGGACCGAGGCTGGTTAGGCCAGGATCATTCGAGTGAAGACCCCAGATTTATTCCCGGCTGAGGATATGCCATTTCCCGAGAAATGGAACATGAAACGTAAGTATAACCTTCACTTCAAGATTTCATTTATCGCCTTTTCTTTTTCTTCCCTTCTCACCGATTTTTCGTGGTGGCGCAGCTGTCACTCGAATATCAGATGCAATTTCTCGACTCAAGGAGTTGGTCGAGGATATCGTGTCCCAAAAACAATATTCCGAGCGTGCATGGTGCGAACTTTCAAAGGGCACGTAGGAGGCCCGTTCTCATGGTAAGATTCCGCTCTCGACTGAACAACATTTATGTTTCCTCCGTGCTGCCGAGCCCTTACTTCATTTCCTTTTCTTTGAAGGACTTCCCAAAGACGTTTCAATGAGGCCCCCATCTGGCGATGAAGATATCCTCCTCGAACCATCTGCTTTGAGGCAGGTAAAGAGAAGAAAAGAAAACGAGCTCCGAGTTCTTCGAGCTTTGAGAAGAAGAAATCGAGGAGGAGGGTGGTGCGCAAATCCAACGAAAGTACCAGCGCCCGAGAGCTCCCATCAGGCTAAGAAGAAGAAGCTTCTGAACAAGTGGCCCGTGTGCGACTGCAGTTCAAGGGACGCGAGTGCCCTGAATTGGAGAGGGGCAGCACTGAATTACCCAGAACTAGGGGGGCCGGTAGAGAGGCAGTGGCCGAGGCCTCGGAACCAGAGAGTGGCGATGTCGTTTTGCCTCAAGTTAGGGAGGATGATAAGGAGGTCGCAACCGGTGTTTCTCGGGTAGAGGACAATGTCCCGAAGGATGTACTTAGAGTGATAGATCTCTCTAAGTTACCTTTGTTTACCGACTCTATGATCAACGAGGCCAAACGCTGAAAGGTCACCTCGGCGAAGGGCCCCAAGGGGTAGCAGACTTTAACAACTTCTTTGATGGCTTAGATTCTACCGCCTCAGAGGACGTCACTGGGTTGGGTGACTTACCGGTACCAAAGAAGAGACCGTCTTCGGGAGCCAGCGGGCCTTCTATAAGTTTGAGACTAGTAAATCGGTTCCCAGCTCCGAGTGCAGATCCTGACCAGAAGCTGTCGATTATCATGTCTATTTCGGAGGATCCATGGATTCTCTCTGCCCCTGTAGGGGTTTCCAGTTATCTTCGGTGCCTGGTGATCAAAGACGATAAAGCTAAGATGGACGAGGTGGAAGCAACCTATCTTTTCAACAAAGCACAACAGGCGTTAAATCGGGTAATTTTGAACGCCTCTTTATTACGTACTTAGGTTAATTTGCAAACAATCGTAACTCTTTTCTTTGTTCTTGGAGGCCTCAGTGCTTCATCACGAGACTTTTCTCCTATATCGAGAAGAGTTAAACCATCATGAGGCCGAAACTCGAGAGCTCACTGAGAAGAGGGATGCTTATAAGCTTGTCAGTGAGAAACTCCAGGCCGAGCTAGAAGCGGTTCGGAAGGAGCATGCCGCCCTGGTCGAGCAGGTAAGAAGAGTGTTCAAAGTTAGTGACAATGAGTCAGACACAATGACTAACGGTCCAAACCCGCAGATTCAAAAAAACTTGCCTATATCAAGCAGCTCCAGGAGGAGGTGGACACGGTGAAAGCTGAGGTCGAGTAATGGAAAAGAAACATGGACTGCTTGGCCTCGAAAAAGGAGACTGCCCAGGCATAATTGGCTTTGGCTGAGGTCCAGCTCCAGTCTGCAAAGGAAAAGGCCTTGGTGCAGGCCAAAAAGGTCGAGGAGCTCCAGTCTCAGCTGAGCTCGACGGTCTCCGGTCAAGAAAATCTGGCCAAGGAGCTTGAGGCGGCCAAGTCAGAGATCGCCATGGTCAATGCCGAGTCATATGAGAAGGTGGCCTAGCACAAGGCCGATGCCTAGGCGGCTCAGGACCAAGTGAGAAATATGGTGGAGCATACAAAATGGCAATCTCGAAGGGAGGCCCTTGAGGGAGTTCATGCCCGGAGTTTTGACTTGTTGGCTGAAATCGAGAATGCCAAGGTATTCGAAGCCAAGGTCAGGAAGCCGGCTTATCCCGAGGAGGAAGATTCCGAGGGGTCTGAAGATTTGGGTGAGTCCGAAGGTGGCGAAGACCCCGAAGGTGATGATGCGGCTCCCGACAAAGATTAAGTGGCTTCTGTTTGACCTTTTTTTTATCTTTGCATTTTGTACTTTTTGTCAAGGCTTGTTGTGCCTTTGTAAAGATTATATATATAATACAAGTTTTTTGATAATTCTTTGGGTTTTTCCTTTCTCTTTATATTTTGCAAAGATTAAAATGCCTTAGCATTAAATAGTTAGGTTCTGTTCGAGGTTTTGAACAAGCCTTGCCTTTGATTATTCTTAAGACGATGCAGGAATTTTCAGTATGACCTGAATGTTTTTTCCCAAAGTACTTATAATTTCTTAGATTGTAATTTTACCGAAGGTACCTTTTGGTATGGGCTTCGGACGTCTCCGAACCTTTTTAATATAATAGTAGTCTTTTCGAATTTGGGCAATACCAAATAAGCTTTTCGCCCTCGGGTTTCGTTATCCCGACACGACCGTAGCCTTTTAATTCGCGCATTGTCAAATAAGCTTTGTGCCATCGGGTTTTGTTATTCGGGAATGGTCGTAGCCTTTTAGTTCGTGCAATGCCAAATAATCTTATGCCCCCGAGGTCTGATAGCTCCGACCGTCCGAGTTTATTTTCGGGCAGCAGTCCCGAGTGAGAGTGATTGTTCGAACTCGGATTAAGGTGTCCCTTGGGCTAGATACCTTTAGGGGACGTATGTAGTAAATTCTTCGAGAAATGCAAGAAAAGCTTTAAAGGACAAGATGTTTATGCGCAAGGAAGAGACTTCTTTTTGTTTTTATGCATAATAGTTACACATGTATACAAACTTTGTGCCAGGGTATGAGCAGTCGATGTGGGAATGGTTCATTTGAGCGTTTGGCCCTTACAATGAATTCTATCGATCGAGACCCTTCAATCTTGAAGTCTTTTTCCATGCTAAAGTCAATATTTGAGGGTGATACCCCATAATGTTCGGGGTTGATCGAAGAGAGGCCTTGAGTGATGCTGTGATCATCATCACTGGCTCGTATCCGATCTTCAACTCTAAGTTAGCATGATTTACTGGTTGCCTCGTTAAAAACCTTGCCGAAAAATGCATTTGGGACAAAACCAGTTCAAGGAAAAAAGAGTGCAACGCGTGCTTTCAGACCTAAAATCTCGTATCATCCCTTGTTGGTTACCTACAAACGTTAGTTTAAAATGTAAATAAAAGAAAGAACGGGATTGTACCTTAGCAGTAATATCGCTTCAAGTGAGTTATATTCCAGTTGTTCGGTAGTTGCTCGCAGTTTATTGTTACGAGTTTGTAGGATCCTTTTCCGGTGATCTCGATAATTTGGTACGGTCCTTCCGAGTTTTGCCCCAATTTTCCTTCGTTCAGGTTTCGGGTGTTCAGTGTGACCTTCCTTAGTACAAAGTCCCCGTTATTGAAGTATCGAAGGTTGGTCCTTCGGTTGTAATACCTTTCAATTCACTATTTTTGGGCGGTCAATAGGACAAGGGCGGCTTTGCGCCTTTCATCTAATAGCTCCAGGCTCGTACTCATAGCCTCGTCGTTTGATTCCTTCGTTACGTATCGGAATCTGATACTTAGTTCTCGGAATTCAACCAGAATTAGAGCTTCGGCACCATAAACTAAAGAAAATGGGGTAGCCCCGGTACTGGACTTCGAGGTCGTACGGTATGCCCATAAGACTTCGGGTAGTATTTCCTTCCATCTCCCTTTGGCATCGGTTAACTTCGTTTTTAGGTCTTGGAGTATAGTTTTGTAAGTAGATTCTGCTTGTCTATTCTAACTAGGGTGATAGGGTGTTGATAAGATCCTTTTGATCTTGTGGTCTTCAAGGAATTTGGTTACTTTATTGTCGACAAAACTGTTTTCCTTTATCGCATACAATCTCGGCCGGCATTCCGAATCGGCATATGATGCGGTCCCAAATGAAATCGATGAGTTCCTTCTCCTTGACATTATCGTACGCCTAGGCTCCCACCTATTTAGAACAATAGTCAGTCATAAACAACATAAATTGAGCCTTACCGGGTGCCCATGGAAGGGGCCCAACGATGTCCATTCCCCATTTCATGAATGACCATGGCAACAAAACCGAATGTAGCAGCTCGCCGGGTTGATGAATCATCGGAGCGTGTCTTTGGCATTCATCACATTTTAGAACGAACCTTTTTGCATCTTTTTCCATATAGATCCAGTAGTAATCATCTCTGACTATTTTTCGGACTAGCGATTCAGTGCCCGAGTGATTTCCAAAGGTACCTTCGTGGATTTCCCTCAAACCGTACTCAATATCCCCCGACCCTAGACATATTGCAAGTGAGCCATCGAATATTTTTCTAAACGGAGTTTCGTCTTCGGACATGCTAAATATGGATGCCTTTGTACGCAGGGCCCTCGATTCTTTTGGATCCCAGGGCAGTTTATCGGTCCTGAGATATTCCACGTACTTATTCTTCTAGTGCCAAGTTAGGCTCGTTGAGTTAATCTCGGCGTGGTCTTCTTCTACCACCGATCTCATAAGCTGTACGACTTCTCTCGAGTTGAACTTGTCATCTTTGACCGATGGCCCTAAGTTAGCGAGGGCATCGACCTCACTGTTTTGATTCGGAGGTACATGTTGCAGAGTCCATTCTTTGAACCTATGTAATGTCACCTGTAACTTGTCCAAGTATCTTTGCATTCGTTCTTCTCTAACCTCGAGTGTTCCATTTACTTGATTTACAACGAGGAGGGAGTCGCACTTGGCTTCGATCACCTTTACCCCCAAGCTTTTGGCTAGTTCTAGGCCCGCAATCATGGCCTCATATTCGGCCTCGTAGTTAGTCAATTTCACAGGCCTAATAGATTGTCTAATTATATTACATGTTGGCGGCTTTAGTACGATGCCAAGTCCGGACCCTTTTGCGTTTGAGGTGCCACCATCCGTAAAGAGGTTCCAGATTCCCGAGGAAGTTCCTGAGTTAACTAATAGCTCTCTTTCGACCTCGGGTATTAGGGCCGGCGTAAAATCGGCCACAAAGTCTGCCAGAATTTGAGACTTGATGGCGGTCCGAGGTCGGTACTCAATATCGTATCCACTTATTTCTACAGCCCAACTGGCCAACTGGCCTGAGAGTTCGGGCTTATGCATAACGTTTCTCAACGGGTAAGTAGTACGACACATATGGGGTGACACTGGAAGTACGGTTTTAGCTTCCTAGAGGCGCTTAGCAAAGCAAGCGCCAACTTTTCTAGGTGAGGGTACCTAATTTCGGCCTCACCTAAGGTTCTGCTAACATAATAAATTAGAAATTGCGCACCTTTCTCTTCCCAAACTAGGACTCCACTTACCGCTATCTCCAAGACCGCCAAGTTCAAGTACAATTGTTCATCTTTCTTTAGTGTGTGAAGCAGTGGTGGGCTCGATAAGTACCTCTTGAGTTCCTCCAAAGCTCATTGGCATTCCAGGGTCCACGAGAAGTTATTCTTCTTCTTCAATAGTTCAAAGAATCGGTGACTCTTGTTGGATGACCTCAAAATAAATTGTCCCAGGACGGGTATGTGCCCGGTTAACCTTTGCATGGCCTTCACGTTGTTCACGACTGTGATATCTTTGATGGCTTTGATCTTATCTGGATTTATCTCAATTCCTCGATTGGATACCATGAATCCGAGGAACTTACCCGACCCAACCCCAAGCGCACATTTTTTCGGGTTCAGCTTCATATTGTATCGCTTCAGTATGCTGAAGGTTTCCTGCAAATGTTTTAAATGGTCATCTGCTCGCAGGGACTTAAGTAAAATGTCATCAATATAAACTTCCATTGATTTTACTATTTGTTCCTCGAACATCCCATTTACTAGGCGTTAGTATATAGCACCAGCATTTTTTAATCCAAACGGCATTATGTTATAACAGTATGTGCCGTATTTAGTGATGAAGGAAGTTTTTTCCTGATCACCCGGGTCCATCCGTATTTGGTTGTACCCGAAATAGGCGTCGGGAAAACTGAGGATCTCGTGTCCGGCTGTGGCATCGATCATACGGTCGATGTTGGACAAAGGAAAGGAGTCTTTGGGACATGCCTTATTCAAATCTTTGTAGTCTACACATTCTTAATTTATTCCTTTTTAGGGACTACCACTACGTTTGCTAACTAATCGGGGTATTTAACCTCCCGAATAGACCCTATTTTATGAAGTTTAGATACCTCATCCTTGTTGAAAGCATGCTTGATCTCGGACTGGGGTGTCCTCTTCTGTTTGACTGGGTGAAACTTTGGGTCCAGGCTTAGCTTGTGAGTGGTTATCTCCGGCAGGATCTTAGTCATGTCAAGGTGGGACAAAGCGAAACAATCTTTGTTAGTTAAAAGAAATTGAATGCGTTTTTCCTTGACGTCGGAGCTTAACCCCATGCTCAGGTATACCTTTTGATCGGGCAAGCGTTCTCGCAATATGACTTGTTCCAGCTCTTCGACCGTCGATTTAGTGGCGTCTGAATTATCAGGGGCTATAAAGGATCTGGGAACCCCATAATCATAATCCTCAAATTCCCTTTGTTTGTCCGAATCTGTCGAGGACGGTATCGATGATTGCTATTTGGCCCCGTTTTTTGACTATCTGGTTCGGATCCTTCGGTATAGAGATAGTAGATGCCAGTATCACCTCCTAGACCGTGAACATTTCCTTTGTAGTCGGTTATTCACCATAGACTATTTTGACTGCACCAAGTGCTGGGGATTTTAGTATCTGGTGTAGTGTCAAGGGAACCGCTAGATCCATGGTGTAACACCCCGGAAAAATTTTGCAAAGAAAATAATGTTTCATGGTGCCGGACTAAGCTTATGTGTTTAAGGATTATAGAAATTCTTCACAGCGAGCATGCTCGGCGCGGTTCGGACCTTTTGGGTTGAACAATGCACTGGAAAGTAAAAAATATTTTTTGGCGGAACTGTGCATTTCTGTGGTCCGTTATGCGACCGCAGAATCACTTCGCGGACCGCATAATGGCCGCAGAGTGACGCAGTTATTTGGGTCTGTTGGAAGCAATTATGCGGTCGACTATACAACCGCATAACTGTTATGCGGTGTACTATGCAGACGGTATAGTGACCGCAGACTCAGGTAGATTTTTTGGTCATTTTGGACACCAATTATGCGAACGATATGCGGTCCGCATAACCGTTATGCGGTCGCATATACGACCGCATAACCTGTTCCGGAGCTTCATTTTTGGGTTTTTAAAACCCGACTCTATTTCATTAAATACACGCAAAGGGTCATTTTTGAGCAAATATTCTGATGTTTTAGAGAGAAGAGAGAGTGTTTTAGAGAGAGAGAGAGAGAAAACCCTAGGCTAATTATTCATCAAGTCTTGCTCAAATCTTGGAATATTAACAAGGGAAACCCACAAGTTCTTCATTTAAGAGGTAAGGTTCCATACCCTAGTTTTCAATTTCGATTTTGGGTAGAAAATGGTTGATTAGGAGTATGATTCATGGGTATTAGAGTATTATTTATACATGAATGTACCAATAAGAATTGTGGGAAGATTGTTGAACTTAAATAAGTAAGGATTAGGTTGTGGAGTGAAGAAAATCTTGTAGAAGAACCTTGTGGTTAAATTTGCACACCTAGTGTTTGATAAAATGGTCAAATGAACTGAGACCATGAATATCTTCCTAATTATGGTTCAATTTTGTTATGTCTCAAATAGATTGGGGTTGCTAGAATTTCCGGAATGTTGTAGTAATTTAAGGAAAGCTCAATTGAGGTATGTTGGCTAAACTTTCTCTCTTGGAATTGAATTCCATAATGTTACCGTGAGTTTCAAAGTATGGGTTGCGTATTAAAATGTTGTGGCTTTGAATCGTATTTCAAATGAAAGCTAGTATGCCAAATTGTGTGAGAAAATCTCAATATTCTTAAGACTCTTAATTGCTCATATGTGTACCTAAAGTCTTGATTGGGAATGTCTTATTGTTGATAACCTATAAAGATGGTTGGAAGTGAAATCAGTGAATTGGGAATATAAAGTATGGCCAACGTGCCAATAGTGAAAGGTATACTTGTGGCCAATGGTGCCGATGTAATGAAATAATGTGAGAAAGGTTATGAAATAAACTTTGACTCAACTATTCCAAAATTGACTTCGACAATATAATCGGCTAAAAGTTTATGAACTCAAGTGATGCCCATATGTGGCTGTTTTAGCTAATGTTATGCTTTGTAAGTAATTTTCAATGTGCTTTGCATTGTTACACATTCGTGAGTGGAAATTGTGTATGATTATAATTTGCGCTTCGATTGCCAATCATTTTACTCCATTTATTGGAAAAAAATTGATTATGTTTAAAGCCTTCATTACTAATGAACTTAAAGTTGTGATTTCCGGAATATTCTACTTGTTGATAATTATGATGATGATCTATGAAAGGGAAGAAATGAAAGTGTGGAATATAAAATACGGCCACTGCGCCATGAATAAAGAATCATATGTATGGCCAAGAGAGCCAATGAAGTAATAATGTTGTAATTGGTTAAAAGTACGGATTAGGTGATATGTGATGTGAAAGGTTATGAGATGTACGTATTTGTACTTTTGTTTCCAATGTGTTATGAAACCCTATGGACGGTCTTTGAAACGCATAGGTATATTGTGTTATGAAACCCTATGGACGGTCTATGAACGCATAGGTACATTATGTTATGAAATCCTGTGGACGGTCTATGAACGCATAGGTACATTATGATATGAAATCCTATGGACGGTCTATGAACGCACAGGTACATTGTGTTATGAAATCTTGTGGACAGTCTATGAACACATAGGTACATTATGATATGAAATCCTGTGGACAGTCTATGAATGCATAGGTACATTGTGTTATGAAATCCTGTGGACGGTCTATGAATGCATAGGCACATTGTGTTATGAAATCCTGTGGACGGTCTATGAACGCATAGGTACATTGTGTTATGAAATCCTGTGGACGGTCTATGAAATGCATAGGTACATTGTGTTATGAAATCCATTGTGATATGAAATCCTGTGGACGGTCTATGAAATGCATAAGTGCATTGTGTATAAAAGGTATAGATGTACGGTATGAATAAACACTGTGGACGGTCTATGAAATGCATAAGTGTATAATATGATATGTGAACACAAAGGACGGTCTAATGAGACACATTATTAATGCAGACAATAGGTGCCCCTTTTGTTGTCCTTGTTTGTACAGGTTGTTTTAATTACATTATATTATGTGTTCCACGTATAGATCATATGGGCATTCTATTTTGAAAGAGGATTTCTAGCTATACATACAAGTGCTATTCGACAGTACTAAAGTCCCTTTTGTCGGGGGCGCTGCATCTTTAATGGATGCAGGTGGTTCTATAGCAGGTGGCATTGATCAGTGATAGCAGTACACTCCTTTCAGTTGATTTGGTGAGCCCCACTTCATTTCGGGGTCATGTATAGTTTGTTTCTCATGTACTTTGTGGTTGAGGTATAGCCGGGGCCTTGTTGCCGGCGTTCCCATATTACTCTTCAGTTGTACTTAGAGGCTCCGTAGACAGGTTGTGGGTGGTATTTGATGTTGGAAATTGGATTAGAACTGTTGGTGTTTGGCAACATATTTTTCATTAAATCTATAAACTCGTACTATTTTGGAAATATTGAATGATGCTGTTAATGAGAATGAAATAGGAGCGGTTAATGAAATCTCTTAAGTATTTGATTAACGGAGTACACCTCCTCTTGATTCATGAATGAATCTGGGTAGAATGAAATATAACATGCTTGCTCAGTCGGGTTCACTCGGTTGAGCGCCGGTCGCGCTCCTCGGTTTTGGGGCGTGACACATGGCCTCCCGAATAAAGCATTATACCTCATGTCTCCTTCGATCACATAAAATTAGTCTCCTGGATGGTCCCGATGGTATTTATCGGTAATATTATTTCGCCCTTAATGGTTTCACATGCCATGTTGAATCCGTTTAGAACTTGAACTGCAGGCACGATTTGGTCTTGTAGACCGAGTTGCTCCACGACCCTTGATCGAATGATGTTGGCTGAGCTACTTGGATCAATTAACATACGTTTAACATGAATTTTATTTACGAGTACAGATATTACCAGTGCATCATTGTGGGACTGTACGATCCCTTCCGCATCCTCATCGTTGAAAGATAAAGTTCCTTACGGTATGTAGTCTCGAGTTCGTTTCTCCTTAGTGATAGATACTTTGGTGCGTTTCAATGTCAGCCCCTGTGGGATATCAACCCCACCGATGATCATGTTAATGACGTGTTGAGCTTCTTCTTGTTCTGCCTGTTTGTTAGAATCCATGTTTCTAAAATGATTCCTGACTCGGTCGCTCAAGAACTAACGAATGTGCCCGTTGTTGAATAGACGGACTGCTTTCTCTCTCAGCTGTCGACAATCTTCCATTCTATGACCGTGAGTGCCATGATATTTGCACATCTGGTTAGGATCCCTTTGGGTTGGATCGTACTGTAGAGGCCGAGGCTATTTGGTATCTTTGATGCGCCCGATAGCTGATTCAATGCCGGCAGCATCGCCATTAAAGTTATATTCCAATAGCCTCGGTGCTTCTTTAGGCCCGACAGACCTGTCGAAGCCAATTTTGGTCGTGAGACCCCGGTTGTCTTGACCACGGTCATTTCTCCTTTCGTTTCTCATGGAGTTCCGCCCAGACCCACTACTTCTCTGATCTCCATTATATGGCTAGTATAGATCCCTGTTTGGTCTCGGTTCACGATCGATGTCTATCTTGACTCTGTTGGGGGTTCTTATTATATCTCGTACTTTAATATTAGGATGAGTCATAGTAATCCATATGAGCTTGAAGGGATTAAGATCATTCACGAGATTATAGAGAATTTGTGACTATGTTATTGTAAGACCCCGTAAGTTTAACAACATTGATATCATTATATACATTTGATATGGTATTTTGAGTGGAACATTTTTGTAAAAAAAAAGGTTTGAAAAATATGATTTTGTATAGTTATTAATATTACTACTTTCAAACATACTTTAAATTATACACATAATATGAGAAAGTTTATGAGATTTTCTTTATTGTAAAGATAGAAATTATTTTTTTTACAAGAAAAGAAGGTTATCTTTTTACCATTTTAAGAATTAAGCGTACGAAAATTTGTATTCTTTATATGAGATTAGGAAACTTAGAAGTTGAGAAAATATATGTATTTTTACATGGATGTTTTAATGAAATAATAGTGTATGTATTAATTTTATATGTACTACATGACCATGATAGTAAGATATATAAAATATATTAAAAGTGAGTAGTATTTTAAGTAATTTGAGATAATTATTAATTATGTGGATAATTAATTAATTGTGGGGATAATTATGATATTAAATATGATTAAGTGGATAAAGATTTTATGGGACTGCCAATGGCATTAAGCTAGTCCAAGGTGGTACCAATGTGCATGATGAGTCATAACACATAAGGTGCCTTGTTTACACGAGAAAGTCTTTGGATAATTACCTTTCTTTTGATTTCTTTATTAGTGATATACCTTGGAGAAAATTTGGAAGACATGACAAAAGAATGCCGAAACAAATTGTTTGATGATGTAGAGTATGGAGTTAATATTAGTTGGATAAGAAATAACGTGCTATGATATCAAGAATATCATACGGATTTTTCCCTACTTCGATCCACCGTTACATGTATTTTTACAAAGACGCGTGTTAGAGGGATTGTCAAGAGAATCGGCTCAGGTATGTTAAGGTTATCCCTCATTTTCTTTTGGCTCCAATGTGCATGATGTAGGTATGTTGGGCAGTTACACATTTACCACCGAGCTACGGCCGCTCGGGCAGTCATGCATTTACCACCGAGCTATGGCCGGTTGGTAGTTACACATTTACCATCGAGCTACGGCCGGTCGGGCAGTCATACATTTACCAACGTGCTACGGCCGGTCGGTCAGTTACCACTGATCAATTGGGCAGTCATGTATCATACGATATGGATAATAGTCTCAAAAAAAACCATTATATATATAAGTATAATAAGTATACATATACGTTGGCACTTCAGAGATTCAAGTTGATTCTCATATCCCTTTAATTAATGTTGACTTATGGATATGTTTCAGTTCTGCCTTACATACTCAGTACATTATTCTTACTAACGTCCTTTTGTTGGGGACGCTGTATTCATGACTGCATGTATAGATAATCAGTTTGACAAGCCCTCACAGTAGACGAAGTCAGCATTCAGCGAAGGATCGGTAAGACTCCACCTCATTCGGAGTGCAGCCGAGTCTATAAGTCATCATATCAGAGTTTTACTACAGACTTATGGGTAGGCCGGTACCCTATCCTATTTGATGTTGAATAATCTTATAGGCTTTGTAGACAAAGGTTCATTTTATACAGTATGTCAGAGGCCTTGACGGTCCATATGTATTCATGTTTTAAGAACGATGGTTTATTGATACAGTGTTTGCTCACTTATAGTTATACATTACGAGTTGTGGCAATGTTGGCCCATGATAGTTACAAAAAACAAAGTTATAGAGTGGTTCGCTCGGGCAAGTATGACACCGGGTATCAGCCATGCCTCCCCAGGTTTGGGGCGTGACAAAGTGGCATCAGAGCAGGTCGTGTCCTATTGAGTCTACAAATTCGTGCCTAGTAGGGTCTCACTTATGGGTGTGTTGCACGCCACATTTATAACTGAGAGGCTATAGGGCATTTAGGAAATGTTATCCTTCTTTTGTTTCCAGATCGTGCCATAGAGTTGAGTCTTAAAAAGTCAGAATGAAGCTTTCGCCAGATTTTGTATGCACCAGAGGTGTAGGTATCACAGTAGAGCTTTAAGTCGTAATTTCCATATATGTGGAAGGGAGGTTATGAAAGAAACAGAAGATACAATCCGAGATTGAAAAGCATGTAAGGTAAATGTGAAGAAGATAAGAGATATTCCAGTACAGAAGGTTGTAAATAGTCGAGAGTTCAGATATAATTTGGGTTTTAGTTTAGTTTAGAGGAGACCCTAGTGAAAATTTTGTAAATCTCTAACAGTTAACATTCGAGGACGAATGTTTTAAGGGGGAAAGAATGTTGCATCCCGTACTTTAATATTAGAATGAGTCGTAGTAATCCATATAATCTTGAAGGGATTAAGACCATTCATGAGATTATAGAGGATTTGTGATTATGTTTTTGTAAGACCCCGTAAGTTTAACAACCTTGATATCGTTATATACATTTGATATGGTATTTTGAGTGGAACATTTTTGTTAAAAAAAAAGGTCAGAAAAATATGATTTTTTATAGTTATTAATATTACTATTTTCGAACATGCTTTAAATTATAAACATAATATAAGAAAGTTTATGAGATTTTCTTTATTGTAAAGATAGAAATTATTTTTTTCACAAGAAAAGAAGGTTATCTTTTTACCATTTTAAGAATTAAGCGTACGAAAATTTATACTCTTTATATGAGATTGGGAAAATTAGAGGTTGAGAAAATATATGTATTTTTAAATGGATGTTTTAATGAAATAATAGTGTATGTATTGATTTTATATGATACCACATGATCATGATAGTAAGATGTATAAAGTATGTTAAAAGTGAGTAGTATTTTAAGTAATTTAAGATAATTATTAATTATGTGGATAATTGATTAACTGTGGGGATAATTATGGTATTAAATAGGATTAAGTGGATAAAAATTTTATGGGCTGCCACATGGCATTAAGCTAGGCCAATGCGCATGATGAGTCATAACACTTAAGGTGCGTTGTTTACACGTGAAAGTCTTTGGATAATTACCTTTGTTTTGGTTTCTTTATTAGTGATATAACTTGAAGAAATTTTGAAAGACATGACAGAAGAAGGCCGAAAAAAATTGTTTGATGATGTAGAGTATGGAGTGAATATTATTTGGACAAGAAATAACGTGCTATGATATCAAGAATATCATACAGATTTTTTTCTACTTTGATCCACCGTTACGTGTTTTTTTTACAAAGACGTGTGTTAGAGGGATTGTCAAGAGAATCGGCTCAGGTATGTTAAGGCTATCCCTCCTTTTCTTTTGGCACCAATGTGCATGATGTAGGTATGTTGGGCAGTTACACATTTACCACCAAGCTACGGCCGGTCGAACAGTCATGCATTTACCACTGAGCTACGGCCGGTTGGGAAGTTACACATTTACCACCGAGCTACGGCAGGTCGGGCAGTCATACATTTACCACCGCGCTACGGCTGGTCGAGCAGTTACCACTGATTAGTTGGGCAGTCATGCATCATATGATATGGATAATAGTCTCAAAGAGAAACATTATATATATAAGTATAATAAGTATGTATATACGGTGACACTTCAGAGATTCAGGTTGATTCTTATATCCCTTTAATTAATGTTGACTTATGGATATGTTTCAGTTCTGCCTTACATACTCATTACATTATTCTTACTGATGTCCTTTTGTTGGGGACGCTACATTCATGCCTGCAGGTATAGATAATCAGCTTGACAAGCCCTCATAGTAGACGAGGTCAGCATTCAACGAAGGATCGGTAAGACTCCACCTCATTCGGAGTACATCTGAATCTATAAGTCATCGTGTCAGAGTTATGCTACAGACTTATGGGTAGGCCGGTACCCTGTCCCATTTGAGGTCGAATAATCTTAGTGGCTTTGTAGACAGAGGTTCATTTTGTACAGTATGTAAGAGGCCTTGATGGCTCATATGTATTCATGTTTTCAGAACGATGGTTCATTGATACAGTATTTGCTCACTTATAGTTATACATTACGAGTTGTGGCCATGTTGGCCCATGATAGTTACAAAAAAAGTAACAGAGTGGTTCGTTTGGGCCAGTACGGCACCGGGTGCCAGCCACACCTCCCCAGGTTTGGGGCGTGACAAAGTGGTATCAAAGCAGGTCATGTCCTAGGGAGTCTACAAAGCCGTGCCTAGTTGGGTCTCACTTATGGGTGTGTTGCGTGCCACATTTATAACTGAGAGGCTATAGGGCATTTAGGAAATGATATCCTTCTTTTTTTTCCAGATCGTGCCATAGAGCTGAGTCTTACGAAGTCAGAATGAAGCTTTCGCCTGTTTTTGTATGCACCAGAGGTGCAGCTATTACAGTAGAGCTTTAAGGCGTAATTTCCATATATGTGGAAGGGAGGTTATGAAAGAAACAGAAGATACAATGTGAGATTGAAAAGCAAGTAAGGTAAAGGTGAAGAAGATACGAGATATTCAAGTACAAAAAGGTTGTGAATAGTCGAGAGTTCAGATATAATTTGGGTTTTAGTTTAGTTTAGAGGAGACCCTAGTGAAAATTTTGTAAATCTCTAAGAGTTAACATTTGAGGACGAATGTTTTAAAGGGGGGAAGAATGTTACATCCCGTACTTTAATATTAGGATGAGTCATAATAATCCATATGAGTTTGAAGGGATTAAGACCATTCATGAGATTATAGAGGATTTATGATTATGTTATTGTAAGACCCCATAAGTTTAACAACCTTAATATCGTTATATACATTTGATATGGTATTTTGAGTGGAACAGTTTTGTAAAAAAAAAGGTTAGAAAAATATGATTTTATATAGTTATTAATATTACTACTTTCGAACATGCTTTATATTATACACATAATATGAGAAAGTTTATGAGATTTTCTTTATTGTAAAGAGAAAAAATATTTTTTTCACAAGAAAAGAAGGTTATCTTTTTACCATTTTAAGAATTAAGCGTACAGAAATTTGTACTCTTTATATGATATTAGGAAAATTAGAAGTTAAAAAAATATATGTATTTTTACATGGATATTTTAATGAAATAATAGTGTATGTATTGATTTATATGGTACCACATGACCATGATAGTAAGATGTATAAAGTATGTTAAAAGTGAGTAGTATTTTAAGTAATTTGAGATAATTATTAATTATGTGAATAATTGATTAATTGTGAGGATAATTATTGTGTTAAATAGGATTAAGTGGATAAAGATTTTATGGGCTGCCACATGACATTAAGCTAGGCCAAGGTGGCACCAATGTGCATGATGAGTCATAACACTTAAGGTGCCTTGCTTACACGTGAAAGTCTTTGGATAATTTCCTTTGTGTTGGTTTCTTTATTAGTGATATAACTTGGAGAAATTTTGGAAGACATGACAGAAGAAGGCCGAAAAATATTTTTTGATGGTATAGAGTATGGAGTGAATATTAGACGGATAAGAAATAGCGTGCTATCATATCAAGAATATCATACATATATTTCCCTACTTCGATCCACCGGTACGTATTTTTTTGCAAAAACGTTGTGTTAGAGAGATTGTCAAGAGAATCGGCCCAGGTATGTTAAGGCTATCCCTCCTTTTCTTTTGGCATGATCCAAGTAATGATACGTAAACGTAATATTATTCCATAAATAGTTCTACTCTTAGTAGTTAAGGATGTCTACGTTATTCATTCCTATGAAATGTAATACAAAGTATGTCTAAGTACGTTCCTAAGTCTCTATTGAGGTATATGATAAAGATGTTAATGTTCATAATGGTATTATATGCATCATGCATTTACCACCGAGCTACGGCCAGTTGGGCAGTTACACATTTACCACCGAGCTACGGCCGATCGGGCAGTTATGCATGTACCACCGAGCTACGGCTAGTTGGGCAGTTACACATTTACCACCGAGCTACGGCCGATCGGGCAGTCATACATTTACCACCACGCTACGTCCGGTCGAGCAGTTGCCATTGATCAGTTGGGCAGTCATGCATCATACGATATGGATAATAGTCTCAAAGAGAAGTATTATATATATATATATATATATATATATATAATAAGTATGCATATACGGTGGCACTTCAGAGATTCAGGTTGATTCTTATATCCCTTTAATTAATGTTGACTTATGGATATGTTTCAGTTCTATTAGGTTCTGCTTCAGCTGCTGTGAAGCCACCGAACTTCGAATATTGAGTCCCTGAGTGAAAGCTTGAACAGCCCAATCATCAGCGACCGGCGGCACATCCATTCGTTCCATTTGAAACCTGTACACAAATTCCCTGTGCATCTCGTTATCCCTCTGTTTGACCTTAAAAAGGTCTGATTTCCTAGTCTCGACCTTGATGGCACTGGCATGCGATTTTACGAAAGACTTTGCAAGCATAGCAAATGAGTCAATATAATTAGGAGGTAAATTGTAATACCATATCATAGCTCCCTTTGACAGGGTCTCTCCAAATATTTTCAGTAGAACAGACTCAATCTCGCCGTCCTCCAAGTCGTTCCCTTTTATGGAACATGTATAAGAGGTCACATGCTCGTTTGGGTCGGTCGTTCCGTTATACTTAGGTATTTCGGGCATATGGAATTTTTTGGGGATCGGCTTCGGAGCCGCACTCGGAGGAAAAGGGTTTTGCACGAACTTCCTGGAATCCAGTCCTTTCAATATGGAGGTGCTCCTGGGATTTGGTCTACCCTGGAGTTATAGGTCTCCACCCTTTTGTCGTTACCTTCGATTTTCTTCGCCCCTGATTCTATCCGCTTTGTCAGCTCCTCGAGCATTTTTATAATCTCGGGGTTAGTCCCCGATTCATGTTCATTTGACCTTTCTATGATCGGTTCATCCCATGCGGGTGACTTCCCGAGGTGGATCGGGCTCAACGCTGCTCGGTGCACGGCTTTGGTTCTGTAATTGAGCTATTGCCGCCTGTTGAGCCTGCAACATTTCGAAGATCAACCATAGACTAATCACGTCTCCTTCAATGTTTTGGGTATTTTGAGTTGCGGATCGGGCTCCACCACGAACACTATTTTCGGGGTAGGCAGGCACGTTTGCATCGATAGCCACATGTGAGTTAGCGTCAATCGGGTCTGCAATCAGAATTCCAATGGGATCAACAGGTGGTACCTCGTTTCTAGACGCTATGTTGTTATTTTCACCTTGATGACCGGACTCGTTGTCAACATGCAAGGGTGCTGATTGAGAGTTCGACATTTTGTATTCAAGCATGGAATCAAAGACACTTCAAAGAGCAAGGATAAAGTAGTGTGTGTTATGGAGATTTGTATCAAATAACCACTATTATCCTTATCCCCATGGTGGTCGCCAAACTATTTACCCTCATAATTGGATAACAATTAAATTTTTACGTGGTCTTAAGGATACGTGATCTAACTTGATACAAAATGAAAAATTAGATTAATGTTGAAATAAGCAATAAAAATAGATACAAACCACACAAGTTGAACAATCTTTGCCTTGAAGGTTAGTCACGCTCGAGTCAGAAATACATTTATCGATGCCGAAACAAATTGACAAGATAACAAAAACTAAAAATAATAATATATTGCTTTGTGATGCGTGTTATAGTATTTTTAATGAATTATCAGACCCCCTTTATATAGTAGAGGAGTCTTATTCTAGGTACATTTATATATAAGGTAAAAATCTCTTGATTTGCTGATTACCGGTTCCTTGCTGATACGTGTCGAGATTCTCGCCGTAATATCCATCCGGTCATGGCTATTTCGGTCTTCTGTTATTTACCCTCGAGCTCGTTCGAGGCTAAGGTTAACACTGGACTCAATTTTCCTCGAAGGCAGGTTTTCCGACCTCGGGTTCTAGCTCGGTGAGACTCGAGGTCGATCTTCAGTCCGTGGTCACCATGTTCCAAACCTAATCTACCAAGTTGAAGTCCAGCTCGACTTCGACCGTATACAGACACATTTATAAAGTTGAAAATAATTTAATTTTAAACACTTTATTTTACCCATTTTACCCTTAAAGATAAGCTTTTATAACCACAAAAATATCATGGCCCCGCAAAACTTTTACCCCTTAAGCTTTTAAGGCCACAAGTTTAAAAGTCTTATTTTTTTCTTAAACTCCGTGCCGAGTCAAACTACCTCATCTAAATTGAAATGGAGGGAGTATATAACTATTAGAATTTTTTTTTACAATCAGTCAAAAATAAAAAGTGTGTGCAATACACTCGCGAATAATGTAGCAAAATGACAAATTAAATGAATACATGTGGAATTTCGGTCCAAATAATAATTAAAATATATTTTTTGAGTGTTTGAAATAGTTGTACGCGCTCAGAGTAAGTGTTTATAACTAGAAATGTAAAAATATTTCAATAGTTGTACGCGCTCAGAGTAAGTGAATATCACTTTCTATGCCACCTAAGTATGAAGTGTTTAATAGGTACATATTTATTAGTGTTTGAGTATCTAATAGGAACAAGTTCAAGTCAAAGTCTCTACGAGAAAAATCCGGATAAGTTTAAGGGATAGCTTATGATTTTTGCCATTTCTTTTTGTTTTTTTCGCTAACTCTCTAAAACGGAGATGTATCTATCTATATCTATATCTATATTATATTAAAAGCACAAAGACCCTTAGTAAATGTTGTTCGGGTTTTTTACCCTTAAAAAATATACTTCACATTAGACAGCACAATAATTTAGTTATTTTCTTAAATTTTAGGGCTTCAAAATTAGTTAAAATTTTGGTTATTAAATTCTTCTTTATTTGACATATGTATCTCTTTGTATAACGATATTAGATGCACTAAATCTCCTTTTATAAATAAACTACTACAAATATTTATGAGTTTGAGATCATTAATGAATTTACTATTTCTATTCTTAAATAAAGAAAGTTCAATGTAAAATCTATATGAATGAAAAAATTTTAAAGCCTACGAAAACCAAGTGTAACGACCCAAAATCCATTAAAGGCCGTGATAGCGCCGGACACCGCTGTCAGGCAAGCCAAAAAAATAAATACTTAATTTGGTTCTCATTTTAATTTTTTTGAAGTCATATTTCCTTCAACTAAATAGTAAAAGATATAATTCACAGTGTAAATAATAATATTCTTAAAAATTTCAATACAAAACAACTCATAATCACCCCAAAATCCGGTGTCACAAGTGCATGAGTATCAACTAGAAATGTAAAATAAAATACAGTATCTGTCCGGAATACAAATTTGGACAGGAAAAATATAAATAATCTGAAGGAGACTCGGCCGGCTGCGGGTCGTAATATGGAATGCAGCTCACGTAAATCCCCGCATGCATACATGCCTCTGCTCTCACAAGGCAACTAGTCACATATGTACCTGTATAAAAATGTGCAGCAAGTGTAGTACGAGTACGTAAATCCACGTGTACCTCGTAAGTATCTAGCCTAACCCCGGAGAAGTAGTGACGAGGGGTCGACATCGACACTCACTAGTGATCCAATAATATTAAGTACAGTAAGGAGGTGAGCAAATACGAGGGAAAGTAAATAAATAAAATAAACAAGTATAAATATGTGGTATAATTATCCTCCTTACAATAAACCCAAGCTCTTAATTAGCAAATTCTTCCTCAATCGGAGCATATATATGTGTATACTGGATCTTACCAAGTAGGTTGTTATAATTCGAATCAGGGGAAAATTTACCGATACCCTGGCTTCTTGCCAAATATTACGCACGATTCCATGAGGATATGATATATGAAATGCCGAGGCGTACGACCCGATCCAATATAAATATTTAAACTGTGCACTGTCGAGGGTCGAATGGCACGAACCATAGATGCATATATTAAACTGCCGAGACGAACGGCCCGCTCCCATGAAGGTGTGGTACATAAATCCTACCGAGGAGAACGACCCGATCCCATAAGAGTGAAATACATAATCCTGCCGAGGCGAATGGCCCGATCCCATAAGAGTGAAATACATAATCCTGCCGAGGCGAACGGCCCGATCCCATAAGAATAAGAAGTTTTAACGGGTCCTTGACCCCACTCAGGAATAAACGTGTGAGTTGTAATTTCTTTAACAAAAACCTTTCGATGAAACATATATGTATATATCTCGAAAATATGCCGTAAGAGGAGTAACATTATTTGGTGACTAATCATGAACTCGTGAAGTCTCTACAAAAGTAATTATAGTCTCAAGTAGTAATGTAAAACAGAGGAATTAAATAGGCGAGAGACTGCTCAAATAGTACAGCTATAGCATGATGTGAACCTAAGTCTACCCGGATAATAACATGAATCTAACTATGTACGGACTCTCGCCACCTCGTGCATATGTAGTCCCCGCAATAAGTTGCACACATTAAATACATCAGCTAGGGGTAGTTTTTCCCCTCACAGAGTTAGGCAAGAGACTTACCTCATCTCAAATCTTACTTTCCGTTCCAAAATTGTGCTTTACATCCTCAACTCGGCGCCAAATGATCGAAGCTAGCCAAATAAGATGCAACCCAATCAAAATATACTCTAATACTCATAAGTAATCAATTTATAAAAATTTCCAACTCCACTCGAAAAATCGATAAAGCAACCCTCGGGCCCACGTGCCCGGATTCCGAAAATTTTCAAAGATAAATATTAACCATAACATTACGAACTCAAATATATAATTCATTTTTAATTCCATGCCCAAATTCGTGGTCAAGATCCAAAAATACCAATTTCTAGGTGTTTCTTTAAAATTCCAAATTTCTACAAATTTTCATGTTTGAATCCATATAAAAATCATGTATTTAACTCACAATGTGAAGAACTCACTTACCCCATTATAGTTGATAAAGATGGCACTCCAAAAGTGCTCCAAATCGGCTCTCATGGATGAAATGAAGTGAAATTGAGCCAAACTCCGTTTTAAAGAAACGAACTGCCCAGTCCGACCTTCGCACCTGCGGTCCAATAACCGCTCTTGCGGCTTTGCAGGTGCGGTCCAAATTCCGCTCCTGCGGTCCTCACTGACCAGCCAAGAACTCGCACCTGCAGATGTCTTTTCTCTTCTGCGGGCATCACAGGTGCAACCTGCTCTCGCGCATCTATGCAATTTTACGTACCAGCGGCAGCTGCCTTGCTCCTACGCACTCGTAGGTGCGCTTCTCCAGTCCGCTTCTGCGGCTCCCCCAGCTCCAGTCCATTCTTGCTTTTGCGAGCAATTCGCCCCACCCGCGATTTCGCACCTGCGGCCAAAGTCACGCAGGTGCGATTACACCAGAAGCATTAAGCTTCAGAAATTCTTAAGTCCAAAAATCGATTCGTTAACCTCCTGGAATCCACCCGAGGCCCCCGGGACCTTAACCAATTATGCCTACGCATCCCAAAACACATTACGAACTTAGTCGAGCCTTCGAATCACATCAAACAGCGCTAAAACCATGAATCACAACCCAATTCAAGCTTAATGAACTTTAGAACTTCAAACTTCTACCTTTGACGCCAAAACCTATCAAATCACGTCTGATTGACCTCAAATTTTTCACACAAGGCATAATTGACATTCCGGACCTACTCCAACTTCCGAAATCAGAATCCTACCCTGATATCAAAATGTCCACTCCCGATCAAACTTCTCAAAAACCTTCAAATTTCCAACTTTCGCCAAATGACCCCGAAATAACCCACGAACCTCCAAATCCAGATCTGGACGCGCTCCCAATACAGAAATCACCATACGGAGCTATTCCCAGACTCAGAATCCCAAACGGACATCGATAGCATTGAAATGTACTCCAACCCAAATTTATGAAATCTTTCCAAAATGCTAACTTCCACAATAGGCGCTGAAACGCTCCTGGGTTATCCAAAATTCGATTCGGACATACGCCCAAGTCCAAAATCATCATACGAACCTGTTGGAACCTTCAAATCCCAATTCCGAGGCCGTTTACTCAAAAATCACACTTTAGTCAATTCCTCCAACTTAAGGCTTCCGAAATTAGAATTTTCTTTCCAAATCAACTCCGAACTTTTCAAAATTAAATTCCGACCGCGCGTACAAGTCGTAATACCTGAAGTGAAGCTACTCAAGGCCTTAAGCCGCTGAACGATGTGCTAGAGCTCAAAACAACCGGTCAGGTCATTTTGTTCTCTCCCGCTTAAATATATGTTCGTCCTCAAACGTGCTAAGAACTGCTCTGGAGTTGTCCGAAATCACTGTTCAATAACTTGTGCACCTATATGTGCCACCACAACCCAGTTGGGCATATTAGCTCGAGCCAATCTGAAGGTTCTCCATTTTATTTAATCAAATAAGCCCTAAAGCCAGATTCCAATATCTGAAATTCTCAACCCGGTCTGTTTCCAACACACAAACACCGTATCCATGTCTACACGATGTACCAATACATGATTGTATCCTCTTACCAAATTCACACCATGCACCGCATTATTCACATGACCATAATGACATCCCCCGACAAAAATAGCCGGAATCTCACAAATCTGATGCCCACAACACACCTTATGAAGCATATAAGTCCCGTTTCTGCTCTCGCAATACTGCCACGACAGAAGATATGTGTAGAAACTCATAACCATCTGCCAAATCACAACTCATGGAGTCTCTCCTCCCGACAGAAACCATTACCTCATTCTGGACTGAATATTGATATTTACTCTTTAATGTGCCTCATATAAATCTGATCGCACTGATCCCAGGTCCAATGATCTTGTCTCACCCAGTACAAGCTACTCAGGCAATAAGCCACCTCATACACTGCCAAAAGTCTCATATGATGCCACAATGTGCCAATAAGTTACCAACTCGAATGTGATACATAAGGAAACGAACTTTGGGAAGAACTACTCAACCCATGTAACTAATTTAAACAATCGAAAAGATGTTATGAACCTTCCTCAAAAAATGAGAAGCAAAACACACAATAATAGATATGGGAAATTGTGCTCAACATCACACTATTGCGGCGTGCAACCCGATCCACACATGATACCATTGCGGCGTGCAACCCGATCCAACCATGATATCCGTGGCGGCGTGCCACCCGATCCAATCAACATATCTGTGGTGGCGTGCCACCCGATCCAACTATATACCCGTGGCAGCGTGCCACCCAATCCACACATAATAATCTAAAGAAAACACACATCGAGCCGTAATGCTTATACTCACGAAGTGCTCGAATATCAGTCATAAGCACGCCAAGTGCATAATACAAATCCTGGGGAGACGGGTAGCGTCACGTGCTATGAAACACAAGCACAACTAAGGTGCGATATATGATCTGCATCTCGAGAGCCATCCTGCTCATATAACACCACAAACTATATGGGATCTCAATACGCGTGCAAATAATCAAACCGCCTCATAACCTACATGGCACAATAGAGACTACACGGAAGGGCTGACAACAAAAATATCATCCAAGGCCCGAAGACTCCTTCAAAGACAACGCTATGCTGAAATGAACATATCCAGCCTAATATAGGGCCCACATTTACGTTTAGATCCATCCATGGAGCTCAAACCGATTCTGATCATACCATGCTTGGCTATATAGCCCCTCAAGGACCTACAATGACCTATTCACGACACATAAGAACAACCGTCAAATCCGAAACCAACTCACATGGTCCACAACCCAAAGAATAGAATGCCTCTCAGGCATAAACTCTCGCACTTGCGATATTACCATGACCTCCATATTCGGTCTCAATCTTTAACAATCAAGTGACTGACATGTCATACTTATACAAATCTCCCCTTGTGGGGCATGCTCCCACGACTATTCCTCTCAGGTAGCAAGGTTCGCACATCCATACCACCAACCATTCTAATTTTGTAGAGCGAGTCAAAAATATGCAAGTCAATACACAAAGCCTCTTCCATATGACACCGATCTCAGGTGACGCTAAAGACAATACCAGCTTACTCTAAACATCATAATTCTTCCCTGCTCATCCGAGCTCTTGACATTCTTGTCGACATCAACTGCAACCTTGATCCTCAACTTCCAATTCCCATGCCGCTCACTACACCTAACAGACCAATACGTGAGAGTATAAGAATTCCATCATAACTCCTGATCCACTAATAGAATAATCACTCCATCATATAGAAACCTTTAACTTAACTCATTTCAGGAGAACCATTGCAACACGTGACTGAGTTCACATAACCGCAGAAAATACAAACCTCGAGTAGTGGTCTAAACCACCTTAATTCTTCCAGGATCCATCTATACATAACATGCCATAATACTCGAATGACTCCAAATAAAATCAATTACGGCGGTCGTCAAACCTCGCACGTACCATCACAAATTACATGTATAACTCAGCACGCTGAAGGAACTGATCTTTGCCACCATCATGCAAAGTCAACCATTGCTAACCGATCCGACTTCCTCTAATTTACTCCGTACTTACCTTAGGAATAATAATAGCTCTATTTAAAACATAACGAACCCAAATCCGCACTCATCCTGAGTGACCTTATTTCACGAGACCATGTTGTCCCAAAACCCACGAACCATCACATACCTTCCTTGTGCGCATATTCGCATCTTCAACGGGTACACCCATTCTGATAATTATTCCATGAATCCGAAGTTATTTTCTCTCGTTCCTCCGATGCTGCACCGCAGACTGTAGACAACATAGAACATTCCAAGTCCCTTTTTTCATAATCCACTGCCAAAACTCGATACTTAACCATACCACAGACTCGAAATCCTTAGGCACCGCACCTTAAATTTTTGAACCTACTAGGACCATTGTTGAGGGTCACCCACTCTGACTTGTCCCCGAATATAATCAAACTCCAAGGCCCTGCTAGCACATGAACACCCTCTCGAAGAAGCAACCAGCCGAATTCCTTTCCGTATACATCACATCCACACGAAGCATAGACTCTGAATCTACCCAAGACTTGAACATGAACCGATAAGGCCAAATATAGCACACATTCCTCAAATCCTTTGCTCAAATTACCACCGATGTTTTCTTTCCTTAGTCGTAATAACCCATCAATACACCGATAACCGGAAACCGCACAAGTTGACAACTACGCAATCCAATCATAGACGGTGGGGCTCTCCCACTTAGCTTGAAGCTACAATTACATAACCCTGAGATCCCCCGAGGTTCCTTCTTCCCCATTGACATCAGCTAAAATTCCAACAACGTATTCCAAACTCGAAGTCATATTGCATCCAAATAAAATTCATGGTCCTAGTCACTGCCCATCACGATTCCCAAATTGCTCTAAGCTTCCCTCAAGGCGTGTGGCTATCCTACCACGGAACACATATGCTACTCTGCCACTCTCTCACTTTGGTCAAACCCTCTCCTTTAAGCAACTCTTCGACTTCTACTTTTCACACTTGACCTTCTAACATTTCAACCACCGCAAGACACCTCCCACATGTCCTTCCTCATCCTTCGCTGCCCAATTATTGCTCCAAACCCAAACGCATCTCTATAACATCTGAACACATGAGTTGCCACCAACTCTAAACCTCTTAGAAGGTCATCTTTCTCTAGCCATCAATACTAGAAGTACCAAATTCGATTCCGAAATCGCTACATTTTGTTATCTCTAACAACCGCATCTCAGGCACTATTTCACAACACCCTGCCCTAAAGGCAAATTGAAGAAGACCATAACATCGGCGAACCTTAACGCTTTCAACAAGGACGATGACACCACATCACAATTGAGAACTCTACCGCGCTCGAAAATACCAAGTCTCGTTATTCCATCAACCCAAATCTAAATATTCCTAGTCCGATTGCCTTTCCTCCGCCGGAATTAAAATGCTGAACTTTTGAATCATGCACTGAGCAAAACCACCTTTCAAGTCATTCACTACCTTGATGCATATACAGGAATCTTACCATTACACAAATACGGTGCGATAACAACACATGAATCGTCATAAAAATCAATGTCAAATCTTAAAACCATAGGAAATACTGATGCTGAGTTGAAATGACAGGACGACCTTCCGCAAGGCGACGTTAATAGCCCAATCAAACATGCAGGCAGAGACATCCTGCACCACCTCTATAGTATCATCACAATTCCTCGATTCCCAATCTATAACAAGTGTTTCACGTCGCATAAGATTGAATAGGAAAGAAATAAAGGTATAAGCCTCAAAAGAATCAATTCGCACGATGAGGAATCAAGAAGGGAAGTGCTCCTAAGAGCCTTGTAGCCTCTCGAAAATAAGTACAGACGTCTCCGTACCGATTCGCAAGACTCTACTAGACTCGCTCAAGACTCGTGAGACCTAAGTGAATCTAGCGCTCGTGATGGCGCCGGACACCGTTATCACGATCCAAGTGTCACGACCCAAAATCCATTAAAGGTTGTGATGGCGCCGGACACCGTTGTCAGGCAAGCCAACAAAATAAATACTTAATTTGGTTCTCATTTTAATATTTTTGTAGTCATATTTCCTTCAATTAAATAGTAAAAGATGGAATTCACAGTGTAAATAATAATATTCTTAACAATTCCAATACAGAACAACTCATAATTACCCCAAACCCCGGTGTCACAAGTACATGAGCATCAACTAGGAGTGTAAAATAAAATACAGCATTTGTCCGGAATACAAGTTTGGACAGGAGAAATATAAATACTCTAAAGGAGACTCTGTCGGCTGCGGGTCGTAATATGAAATGCAGCTCACGTAAGTCCCCGCATGCATACACGCCTCTGCTTTCACAAGGCCACTAGTCACATATGTACCTGCACAAAAATGTGCAGCAAGTGTAGTATGAGTACGTAGTCAACGTGTACCCAGTAAGTATCTAGCCTAACCCCAGAGAAGTAGTGACGAGGGGTCGAAATCGACACTTACTAGTGGTCCAATAATATCAAGTACAGTAAGGAGGTGAGCAAATACGAGGCAAAGTAAATAAATGAAATAAACAAGTGTAAATACGTGGTACAATTATCCTCCTTACAATAAACTCGAGCTCTTAATTAACAAATTCCTCCTCAACCGAAGCATATATTTGTGTATATTGGATCTTACCAAGCAGGTTGTTATAATTTGAATCAGGGGAAAATTTACAGATACCCTGGATTCTTGCCAAATATTACGCATGATTCCATGAGGATATGATATAGGAAATACCGAGGCGTACGGCCCGATTCAACATAAATATTTAAACTGTGCACTGTCGAGGGTCGAACAGCACGAACCATAGATGCATCTATTAAACTACCGAGGTGAACGACCCGCTCCCATGAGAGTGTGGTACATAAATCCTGCCGAGGCAAACGACCCAATCCTATAAGAGTGAAATACATAATCCTGCTGAGACGAACGATCCGACCCCATAAGAGTGAAATACATAATCCTGACGAGGCGAACAGCCCGATCCCATAAGAATAAGAAGCTTTGACGAGTCCTTGACCACACTCACGAATAAACGTGTGAGTTGTAATTTCTTTAACAAAAACCTTTCAATGAAACATATATGTATATATCTCGGAAATATGCCGTAAGAGGAGTAACATTATTCGGTAACTAATCATGAACTCATGAAGTCTCTACAAAAGCAATTCTAGTCTCAAGTGCTAATGTAAAACATAGGAATTAAATAGGCGAGAGACTGCTCAAATAGTATAGCTATAGCATGATGTGAACCTAAGTCAACCCGGACAATAATATGAATCTAACAACGTACAGACTCTCGACACCTCGTGCGTATGTAGTCCCCGCAACAAGTTGCACACATTAAATACATCACCTAGGGGTAGTTTTCCTCCTCACAGAGTTAGGCAGGGGACTTACCTCATCTCAAAGCTTACTTTCCGGTCCAAAATTGTGCTTTAAATCCTCAACTCGGCGCCAAACAATCGAAGCTAGCCAAATAAGATGCAACCCCATCAAAATATACTCTAATACTCATAATTAATCAATTTATAACAATTTTCAATTCCGCTCAAAAAATCGATAAAGCAACCCCCGGGCCTACGTGCCCGGATTTCGAAACTTTTGGCAGATAAACATTAACCATAACATTACGAACTCAAAGATAAGATTCATTCTCAATTCCATGCCCAAATTCGTGGTCAAAATCCAAAAATACCAATTTCTAGATTTTTCTTCAAAATCTCAAATTTCTACAAAATTTCATGTTTGAATCCATATAATAATCATGTATTTAACTCACAATGTGAAGAAATCACTTACCCCATTATAGTTGATGAAGATGGCACTCCAAAAGAGCTCCAAAATCAACTCCCATGGATGAAATGAAGTGAAATTGAGCCAAACCCTCGTTTTAAGGAAACACACTGCCCAGCCCGACCTTCGCACCTGCGGTTAAATAGCCGCTCCTGCGGCTTCGCAGGTGCGATCCAAATTCCGCTCCTACGGTCCTCACTGCCTAGCCAAGAACTCGCACCTACGGAAGTCTTTTCGCTTCTGCAGGCATCCCAGGTGCGACCTGCTCTCGCGCATCTGTGCAATTTTACGCACCAGTGACAGCTGCCTCGCTCCTGCACACTCACAGGTGCACTTTTCCAGTCTGCTTCTGCAGCTCCCCCAGCTCCAGTCCATTCTCGCTTCTGCGAGCAATTCGCCGCACCTGCAATCTCGTACATGCGGCCAAAGTCATGTAGGTGTGATTACACCAGAATCATTAAGCTTCAGAAATTCTTAAGTTCAAAAATCGATCCGTTAACCTTCCGAAATCCACCCGAGGCCCCCGGGACCTTAACCAATTATACCTACACATTCTAAAATACTTTACGAACTTAGTCAAGCCTTCAACTCACCTCAAACAACGCTAAAACCATGAATCACACCCCAATTCAAGCTTAATGAACTTTAGAACTTTAAACTTCTACCTTCGATGGCGAAACCTATCAAATCACGTCTGATTGACCTCAAATTTTGCACACAAGTCATAATTTACATTATGGACCTACTCCAACTTCCGGAATCAGAATCCGACCCCGATATCAAAATATCCACTCCCGATCAAACTTCTCAAAACCTTCAAATTTCCAACTTTCGCCAAATGACCCTGAAATGACTCATGTACCTCCAAATCCACATCTGGATGCGCTCCCAATACCAGAATCACCATACAGAGCTATTCTCAGACTCAGAATATCAAATGGACATCGATAGCATTGAAATGCACTCCAACCGAAATTTATGAAATTCTTCCAAAATGCCAACTTCCACAATAGGCGTTGAAACGTTCTTGGGTTATCCAAAACCCGATCCAGATATACATCCAAGTCCAAAATTATCATACGAACCTGTTGGAACCTTCAAATCCCGACTCCGAGGTCGTTTACTCAAAAATCATACTTTAGTCAATTCCTCCAACTTAAGACTTCCGAAATTAAACTTTTCTTTCCAAATCAACTCCGAACTTCCCGAAATTAAATTCCGACCACGTGTACCATCATAATACCTAAAGTGAAGTTGCTCAAGGCCTCAAACCGCTGAACGACGCGCTAGAACTCAAAACGACCGGTCGGGTCGTTATAAAAATTTACCAAAGAAAGTTTTTTCTTTTTTCATTGATTCAAACAAATGACTCAATGTAGTTTTTCATATATTAAGTTATTTATATTAGTTGATAAATCTTTGAGAAATCGTGATAAAAGAATATGGATTAACAAATCTCCATAATTTAAAGATTTAATATTAGGCCACATAAATAATAATATTTTTTAAAATATATGTTCAAAGGATATTCTTTGCAAATTCACGTGAAATCGATAGATTAAATCCTTAAGTTGAATGGCCTTTTAACCTTAAAAACGGAAGTCCAAAATCATCACCATTTAATTTTGAACTTCATTAAAATAATAATTGGAATTATAAATTGCGCGTTAATCAGTAATTATATACTTACATCATTTGTCCAAAATTATCATTTAAATTTTCCCTAATATTTCAAAGTTTTTAATTAATTAAATTTTGTGCACTTAAACCTTACTTATGTGAATTGTATATAAATTTTAATTTTGAATATATTATATAATTTTTTCCTTATTTGAATTAATTATGTAAACTTTTACTTTATATCTCAAACATAATTTTAATATAATATTTATATAATTATTTTAAACGTATCATCAAGATGTGATACACACGCAAAGCGCGTACCCTAGAGGAGTATATAGAATTATACGTACCTGTTAAGATGAACTATATAATTATTGAAGTTCAGTTATTACATTAAGAGAGAACAATCCAATCCAAGCACTCTAGTTGCTAGCGAAGCAAGATACTTCCCCAACTGTTGTCCAATATATACTTTGTCGATAGCCCGATAAGAGACTGACCTGCAATTTTTCATCGTGGAGGTACGTAAATAGAAAAGGAAAAATAAAGAACTATGTGTACGGGTAAAATCAGAGATAAGTTATCCTTGATTTTTCGATGAAGAAATAGGGGACGACGGCGTTCATTGCAGGCTCGGGTACAATCGAGGGTTTCCCAGATCAGAGTCCGGGGACAAATAACACATCGAGATTCGGACATGGCCGAACATGAAAGGAATTGAGCTCGAGCAAAACGAGAAAGCGAGGCTAAAGGAAAGACAGTTAAAAAGGACAAACGATGGGCTGAAATGTCCGACCTCCACCGGATATTACGACACAAATATCGCCCAATATAAGCTACGTATCATGATTTACTAAAAGAGAAAGACATTTACCTTATTTAGACTTGTACTAAGATTGAAACTCCACTACTATATAAAGGGGAGAACCTGTTCATTTTTCACTCACTGTTGGCATGTATATCAAAGGAATAAAGTTTATTTTTGTTCTCTAGCTACTATTCATAGTGTTCTTCAGCTGCTTATTAATTTAGTTGTAACCGAGCTCGTCTCGTGGGCTCGACCAGAGTCAATTTTCAGTGTTTATCCTAAAGCCAATCTTAATTGTCCATCACATTTGGTTTGATCATTTTGTTTCTCTTTAATTTAATTATTTGTTGTTCATAGAATCATTCGTGTTAAATTAAATCACGTATTTTTTAAATCACGTATAAATTTAATTGTTATTTATTGTAAGGATAAACAGTTTGGAGCCTACCATGGGGCTAAGGATAATAGTGGTGATTTAATACGAATCTCTATAACACACCCTATTTTACACTTTCTCTTTGAAGTTTGATTTCAGGTCTATTTAAAATGTCAAATTCTCAGTCTGCTCACTTGAACGTTGACATCGAGTCAGGCTACCGCGGTGAAAATAACGTGGTACAAATTAATGGCGTGCCCTAGTTGACCCTAATGGCGTCCCAATCGCTGAACCAGTCGACGCCAATTCACAGGTTGCCATCAATATCAACCTATCAACTGATCCCGAATATAGCATTCGCGGGGCACCCCAGCCATCTGCTCCAGAAGCAACCGAAGGGGGAGATGATGGAGTTAGCTTGCGATTGATTTTTGAGATGTTTCAAGCTTGACAAGTGGAAATAGCACAACTGCAGAGTCAAAATCACGCACAGAACACGGTCGAACCTGAGCAGGTTGGGGAAGATGCTTGGAGAAATGAACGGATTGTCACAGAACTAGATGGGTTCGGACCTGAAGAAACCTTTGAGGTAATGAAAATGCTCGAGGCACTAACAAAATGGGTGGAGTCAGTTGAAAATAAGATTGAGGCAAATGACAAGAAAGTGGAGACTTACAATTCGAGGGTCGATCAGATCCTGGGAGCGCCTCCAATATTAAAAGGACCAGATTCTAAAAAGTTCATTCAGAAAATATTTCCCCTGAGTGCAGCACCGAAGCCAATTCCGAAGAGGTTCCAAATGCCCGATATTCCCAAGTATAATGGGAGCATGTATCCTCCTGCACGTTCGCAATAAAAGGCAATGACCTTGAAGATGACGAGATCGATTCCGTGTTGCTAAACAAATTTGGGGAAACTTTATCCAAGGGAGCGATTATATGCTACCATAACTTACCTCCAAATTATATTTATTCGTTTGCTATGCTTATAGATACCTTCGTGAAAGCCTATGCCCACGCTATCAAGGTCGAGACGAGGAAATTGGACCTCTTTAAAGTCAAGCAAAGGGACAATGAAATGCTTAGGGACTTCGTGTCGAGGTTCCAGATGGAACGGATGGACCTGCCCCCGGTTGCAGATGATTGGGCCATTCAGGCATTTACTCAAGGACTTATCCCCCGAAGTTCTGTTGCTTCTCAACAATTGAAGAAAAATTGGGTAGAGTACCCGATGGCTACTTAGCCAATGTTCATAACAGGTATCAGTCAAAGATCAGAGTCGAGGACGACCAGCTAGGAGCTCGGGGTCCGTTTACGCCAATAGAGTGAAAGACATGTCTAAAAGAATTATGGATCAGGAGCCGAGGCCACCCCGAGATCGGTACCAACCATATGGCTCGGATAGAAGGGGAAAAGGACTCGATCGCCACCTGATCAGGAATGATAGGAGTAGCGACCAAGGTCATAGCAACCGAGGTTTGATGAGTAAGAACAGTTTTGACAGATCACTTAGGGGCAGAGAATCCTTGAGACTATCGTAATATAACTTTAAAGTGGATGCGACGAGTATAGTGTCGGCCATAGGTCGCATCAAGGAGACCAAACAACCAAGGCCACTCCAATCTGATCCTGCACAGAGGGATCTCAACTTGATATGTGAATACTAAGGTACTCACGGTCACAGGACCGAGGATTGTCGACAGCTAAGGGAAGAAGTGGCTTCGAGAATTCCTAAGTGAGCGAGCGAAAAATCATTTCAAGAACAGGGACACTAACAACAAAATTGAGCAGGAAGAACCTCAACGTGTGATCAACATGATCACTGGGGGAGTAGATGTCCCACAAGGGCCAATGATAAAGCTTACCAAAGTTTCTATCACAAGGGAAAAGCGCACTCAGGACTATATTCCGGAGGGGTCCATCTCGTTCAATGACAAAGACGCTGAGGGCATCATTCAACCTCACAATGATGCATTGGGAATATCCGTACTTATTAATAAATCTCGAGTAAAGAGTGTGTTAATTGATCCAGGTAGCTCGGCCAACATCATCCGATGGAGAGTCATGGAACAAATGGGGTTATTGGACCAAATCATACCGGCAGTACGAGTATTTAACGGGTTCAACATGGCATGCGAGACAACGAAGGGTGAAATAACCTTACTAGTAAACACTATCGGGATCACCTAGGAAACAAAATTTTATGTAATCGAGGGGGACATGAGATACAGTGCCCTGTTCGGGAGGCCATGGGTCTACAACATGAGAGCGGTGCATTCGACCTTGCATCAGGCGTTGAAGTTTCCCACCCAGGCGGAATCAAAACGGTCTACGGGGAACAACTTGCCACAAAGGAGATGTTCGCTATTGAGGAAGTGATCCCCATGCCCGCCATCACTACATCAAAAGGTGAGGGATTTGTCGAAGAGAAAGTCACCAAATAGCAATCACCGGTCCCTACCCCGACCGGGCCGGAGAAAAAGGAATAACACTCAATGAATGAGGAAGATTATTTTAGGGTCCCGAAATATTTCATATCACCCGATGATACTGATGTCACCAAATCGACGATCGAGGAATTGGAACAGGTCACATTGATCGAGTATCTACAGGACAGAAACATATACATGGGCATGGGGTTAACCACCAAGCTTAGGAAAAAACTTATTGATTTTCTTAAAGCTAATGCCGATTATTTTTCCTAGTCCCACTTAGATATGACAGGGATCCCACTGGAGGTGACAACTCACAAACTAATCTTGGATCCAAAATTTCACTCAGTCAAATAGAAGAGGAGGCCGTAGTCTGAAATCAAACACGCATTCATCAAAGATAAGGTATCTAAACTATTGAAAATAGGTTCCATTCGGGAAGTTAAATACCCGGATTGGCTAGCTAACATAGTGGTCGTACCTAAAAAAAGGAAACAAATTTAGAATGTGTGTAGATTATAAGGACTTGAATAAGGCATTCCCGAAGAATTCGTTTCCTTTGCCTAACATTGACCGAATGATCGATGTAATGGCTGGGCACGAGACGCTGAGTTTTCTCGATGCCTATTACGGGTACAACCAAATACGAATAGACCCGGGTGACTAGGAGAAAACTTCTTTAATAACTAAATTCGGTACCTATTGTTATAACGTAATGCCGTTTGGATTAAAAAATGTCGGTGCCATGTATCAATGCCTAGTTAACCGAATGTTTGAGGGACAAATAGTAAAATCAATGGAGGTTTATATTGACTATATGTTAGTTAAGTCCCTGCGAGCAGAGAACCATTTGAAGCATTTGCAGGAAACCTTCGACATACTGAGGAAATACAACATGAAGCTGAACCCAAAGAAGTGTGCCTTCGGAGTTGGCTCGGAACTATATGTTAGTTAAGTCCCTGCGAGCAGAGAACCATTTGAAGCATTTGCAGAAAACCTTCGACATACTAAGGAAATACAACATGAAGCTGAACCCAAAGAAGTGTGCCTTCGGAGTTGGCTCGGGAAAGTTCCTCGATTTCATGATGTCTAATAGGTGAATAGAGATCAACCCAGACAAGATAAAATCAATAGAAGATATAACCGTAGTTGACAACGTCAAGGCGGTACAAAAGCTGACCTAGCGGATAGCCGCATTGGGCCAATTTATTTTGAGGCCATCGGGCAAAAGCCACCAATTTTTCTCATTACTAAAGAAGAAGAACGACTTCTATTGGACCCAAAAATGTCAACAGGCTTTAGAAGAACTCAAACGATACCTATGAAGACCTCTTTTGCTGCACAACCCGAACGAACGGGCAGTTATACCTCTACTTGGAAATCTCCGAGGTAGCAGTAAGTGGTGTCCTGGTTTTGGAAGAATAAGGTATGCAGTTTCCTAACTATTATGTTAGTAGAACCCTAGACGATGCCGAAACAAGGTATCCGCACTTAGAAAAATTAGCACTCGCCTTATTAAGCGCTTGTAGGAAACTAAAACCGTACTTTCAATGTCACCCCATATTTGTCGTGACCTCGTATCCGCTAAGGAGTTATGCATAAACTCGAGCTCTCAAGTTGACTAGCCAAATGAGGCGTAGAGGTTAGCGAGTACGATATTGAGTACAAACCCCGAACTACTCTAAAGTCTCAGATTTTGGCAAACTTTGTGGTCGACTTTACGTCGGCCTTGATCCTCGAGGTCGAGAAAGAATTATTGCTCGCCTCGGGGACTAGCTCGATGGTCTGGACCCTATTCACGGACGGTGCTTCTAACACGAAAGAGTCCGGGTTGGGAATCATATTAAAACCACCTATGGGTAATATAATAAGGCAATCTATTAGAACTGTGAAATTGACTAACGACGAAGTCGAATATGAGGCTATGATTGCAGGTCTAGAAGTGGCTAAGAGCCTGAGGGCTAAGGTGATCGAAGCCAAGTGTGACTCCCTCCTCGTTATTAACCAAGTCAATGGGACATTTGAAGTAAAAGAAGACCGAATGCGGAGATACTTGGATAAATTGCAAGTGACATTAAATCAGTTCAAGGAATGGACACTACAACATGTACCCCAAGATCAAACTAACGAGGTCGATGCGTTGGCTAATCTAGGGTCGTTAGTCGACTCCGATGAATTCAATTGCGGAATGGTGGTGAAATTAATGAACTAGGTTATAGAGGAAGGTCACGCCAAGGTAAACTCAACAAGATTGGCTTGGGATTGGAGAAACAAATACATAGACTACCTTCAGAAAGGAAACAATTGCTGCTAGATCCCAAAGAATCGAGGGCCCTACGAACTAAGGCTGCCAGGTTTAGCTTGGTTGGAGGAAAACTATATCGAAGATCATTCTTCAGACCATTAGCAAGGTGCTTGGGTCCTAGGGAGACCGATTACGTGATGAGTGAAGTCTACGAGGGTACTTGTGAAAACCATTCGGGAGCAGAATCCTTGGTTCAAAAATTGATCAGAGCCGGTTATTACTGGAACGAGATGGAAAAGGATGTGACAGACATTGTTTAAAAGTGTAACGAATGTCAGAGGCACGCACCGATGATCTAACAACCGGGGGAGATACTTCACCCGGTCCTTTCCCTTAGCCGTTCATGAAATGGGGAATGAACATCGTCGATCCCTTGCCCTGGGCACCCGACAAAGCTTAGTGCATCTTACTTATGACTGATTACTTCTCCAAGTGGGACGAAGCACATGCGTTAGAGAAAGTTAGGGAAAAGGAGGTCATAGACTTTATTTGGGATCATATAATAAGCCGGTTCGGAGTACAAGCCATGATCACGTATGATAATGGGAGATAGTTCATCGACGGCAAGATTAATAAGTTTTTTGAAGATCACAAAATCAAAAAGATTTTATCAATACCTTACCACCCAAGTGCAAACGGTCAAGCGGAGTCAACAAATAAAACTATACTACGGAACCTGAAGAAGAGATTGATCGACTCAAATCAAAAATGGAATGAAATTTTGCCCGAGGTCCTATGGGCATATCGAACAACTTCGAAGTTGTGTACCGGTGAAACACCGTTCTCTCTAGTCTACAACGCATAAGCTCTGATTCCGGTAGAGGTGGGAGAATCGAGCATAAGGTTCCAATACGCTGCAGAGATGTCAAACAACGAGTCCATGGCCATGAGCTTAAATGTAGTAGACAAAAGGTGAGAAGCTGCCTTGGTCCGATTAGCAGCCCAAAAGCAACAAATTGGGAGATACTACAACCGAAGGGCAAAACTTCGACACTTCCAAGTCGGGGACTTGGTATTTAGGAAATTTACACTGCATACCTAGAACCCAAATGACGGAAGACAAGGTCCGAACTGGGAAGGACTGTACAAAGTCACTGGTATAACCGAGAAAAGCTCATACCAGTTCGAGTCCGAAAATGGGGTACAACTAACCAACAATTGGAATGTGGCACACTTAAAGCGGTACAACTGATAAGGTATCAACACAATTTTCTTTATGGTTTATTATGCTTTAAACTAACCCGTGCAGGTACTTAGCCGAAGTCAAATCTAAGGATTAGGTCTAAAAGTATGTGTTGAACTCTTTTTTCCTTGGACCGGTTTTTTCTCGAAGTGGGTTTTATGGCAAGGTTTTTAACGAGGCAACAGTAAAGCGTGCTACCCTAGTTTTGAAGATCGGTCTAAGATCGGGGACTGCAAATCGTCCGTATTAGATTAATAGTATTCGAGCCCTCAAAATTCAGTCTCGAACACTAGGGGCCATCACACCCTAAGTCAAGAACCGAAGTCCTAAGTTCGGAAATTTAGAAGGAATTCTTATTCGATATTTAAAGCCAAGTCTTGAATACTAGGATTAATTGTAAGGGTCAAACGGTCAAATGAATCGTGCCCATATAGCTCATTCTCGCCATGGCAGATAGCTTTTGTACCATCGATTTTTTACACGAAATTCAAACTAATAAAGGAAATTTGTCTTCTATGTTTCATGAACCAGGTCTCCTCCGTGTTGTTGGCAAAGTGACAGAGAAGGGGCACGATTCTCCAAAAGGACGGATGGATCTACCCGAGGCAAACCTCGTATCTCTTACAGAAGTAAAGAACCACAGTGTCCATCGGTCCGAGCATGAAGGGATACGTATAAACAATTAAGTATCCCTCCACATGCGTCGTGATGTCATCATCAGGACTGGGAATGACCATGTTCTTGCCCACCCATTTGTAATCCTCCCGGACCGCGTGGAGCGTTTCCTCGGTAATGGAGCACATATACCTCCATGCCTCCTTGCCTCGATCTCTTTGTTTGGAGGCTTTTTCGATCTTAAAGTCGTTATCTATGAAGCAGCCTACGGGGATAAAGTCTTTAAGAGGGGGTTCCAGGGCCACTACCGGAGGAGTCACCTTGGTGTTTGCGGCTGGGGTAGAAGTTGAAGGAGGTGTATTTTGAGGCATCTATTTTGAAGTTTTTGCTATCTCGACCTAAGAATATGATGGTTTGAAGGTTGGTATGAAGTTTTGAAGGTTGATATGAAGATTTGAAGATCTGGGATGAAGATTTGAAGATAAAATATGAAGGTTTGAATACTAAGGATAAAGAAATGAAGATGTAGAGAATAATTTATGAAGATTTGAGAGAGTGATGAACAAGTAAAAAATTCGAGGGTAACTCAAGATGATTCGAAATCAAAAAATAAAACAGTGAATAAAGGAAACCGTAGCTTTTATAGTAAAGAAGTAATAAATACGTGGCGTTTCACATTCGGTACCTACTGAGGATGGTCAACCAGTGGCTGACACGTGTCCGAAGTCAGAACAACGTGACTGATTGGGCATTTTGGCGGCTTGTTAACTCGTTTGTGGTGTACAGGAAGGAACCGGGGTCAATTAATCACTTCTCGTCGTTTCAATAAATCTAATCTCCGAAAAGTGAGGGACTATCTATGTTCGGGTAAAATCAGAGATAAAGTTATCCCCGATTTTCTGATAAAGAAATAGAGGATGACGTGGTTCATTGCAGGCTTGGGTACAACCGAGGGTTCCCTAGATCAGAACCCTGGATGAATGATACACCGAGATTCGGACATGGCCAAACATGAAAGGAATCGAGCTCCAGCAAAACGAGGAAGCGAGGCTAAAAGAAAGACGGTTAGAAAGGACAAACGAGGGGCCGAAATGTCCGCCCTCAATCGGATATTACGGCATAAATCTCGCCCGATATCAGCTGCGTATCATGATTTACTAAATGAGAAAGATTTTTACCTTATTTAGACTTGTACTAGGATTGAAACTCCCTTACTATATACAGGGGAGAACCTATTCATTTTTCATTCACTGTTGGCACGCATCATAGTAATAAAGTTTATTTTTGTTTTCTAGCTACTATTCATAGTGTTCTTTTGCTGCTTATTTATTTAGTTGCAACCGAGCCCGTCTCAAGGGCTCAATCGGAGTAAATTTTCAATGTTCATCCTAAAGCCAGGCTTAATTGTCCATCATGTTTGGTTTGATCCTTTTGTTTCTCTTTAATTTAATTATTTGTTGTTCATAGAATCATTCGTGTTAAATTAAATCACATGTCCTTTAAACCGCATACAAATTTAATTGTCACTCATTTTAAGGGTAAACAAACTCTTTGATGTTATGTAACTCAAATATTGTAACATTTTATGTTTATACTTTAGTGCACTCTTCGACATACAAAATCAAAGAAAAAATATATGTAATTAAATTTAAACCAAAAACGTAATAGTTGATTTTAATTCAATCTGCAATATAAATTAAAGGTAGAATAGTCAATTAGACACTTGTACTTATTGCGATTTGTCATCCCGGTCCCTATACTCTACAAAGTTTCATCTAGACACTTTTAATTTATCAAAACCTATATTTTAAACCTCTCTGAAAGTTGACCAAGCTTATATGAAATTTATTTTGCTGAGTCAGATAATTGCGTGGTTACACACAGTTAAAAGCACGTGCATCAATTATTTTGATTAAAGAAGTTATTTAAAAAATCATAAGAAAAAGAAACAATAAAAATAAACGGAAAAACAATTTAAAAATCCCAAAGACACAACCCCTCATAACGCCTTCCGCGACCCCCCGTTCCCCTCTTCCCGTCATCTGCAGTAAGAAGAAAGTGATGATTGGCCCTACTCCTCCCCTTCCACCACCACCACCTTTGTCGTTCTCCTTTTTTTCCTCCTCCACCACCACCTCCAACATCTTCCTCCGTTTTAAGATCAGTTGCAAAAGGAGAGATTAAACGTATCCGGTGTATTCTCAAATAAATCGTGTGATTCTTGAAGTTGGATGATAGAAAAGAAGATCTTGTTACTTTCTGAAATATTGGCGACGAAAACTGAAGCAATCAGTACGACGGCTGTAATGGTTTTCTGTGGTGCTTTCTGGTGGCTTCATGTAGTTTTTGAGGCGAGATAAACAAGAATAGTGAAGATATTCCTTGGGAAGAAATTCAACTCCGGCCATGGCTTTTTCCAATTTGGGTATTTGACAGAGGGAAGAAATTTGTGTGAATGCAGAGATAGGTCTAAAAGAAAATTCTGTGTTTTAATGGTTGAATTTGAGTTGAATATAGAGATTGTTGAAAGAATTTGAGTAGTTCAAAGAAAAATGGTGGCAAGCTAGTGGTGCTTATGGTTGAAATTTTATAAATGTGGAGATGGGTCTAAAATAAAAGGTGAAAATGGATGGCGTAGCAATGGTAGTGGGTTTTGCTAGAGATGGGTTGAATTAAATTTTTTTTAAAAATAGCTTTTGTACCAAAAACAAATAGTTTTATAAAATTTGAAAATGATGTGGCATATTGTGTCTGACATGGATATTGATATCAGGGCGTCTGAGAGACACACAAGGTCGGAGGGTTCAAAGTAATGTGTTTCAATAAGTATAAGTGTTCATTTGACAAACCATTGAGTATAGGGACCGGGATGACAAACGAAATAAATAGAGGGGTTTATTAGGCTATTCTGTCTAAATTAAATAAACTTTATTTGCTATATCATATCGAGTGTACATTTATGACAAGAGGACGCACGCAAGAAATGAGAAATACTTTGATAAACACTATCGCCAAATTAACGAAAAAGGGTCAAAACTACTCCTATCGTTTGGTAAATAATTTAAAATTACTCTGGGTAATACCCGCACGTGGCTCCTGGTGTCGGCCTATACATATGGGTAATACCCACACATTATTTGACCTGCCCCAATCTTTTTATCACCGGACTAAAAATAGATTCATTACCCATTCTAACAAAAAAGAACTTTATTACTCATCCTGATTTTGCCACGTGGCTAAATTTAAATGCTCCCCTTTTTACCCCTCCCTCTGAAATCAAACGAGTAGTCTTTGACCACTACCTTCACACCTCCGCACTTCATAGCCATAACCACCGGCAAAGCTTTAAAAATGGTGAATGAGTAATCATTTGCTCTTTGAATCTTCTTATTGTTTTATGAAATTTAGGAATAAACTCTCTTGTTTTTTGCTTCTTATCACAGTAGAAAACAACCCCAATATCCAATACACATGCAATATTAATATAAGGAACAATCAGAAAAGGACATTCCAACAATTCAATAAAAGGAACGATTATAGAGGCAAAATATTCTGCAAGGTGTAAAGTAGTTTGGGCCAGGCTAAATCAAAAATAATCCGGGAGATTATAGTTCAACAAGTCAGATAATGGTGCACTAATTCAAGTAAAAGATAAACAAGTCGATGTTTGAAGACTGATCTATACACAGATGCGGTGACCAGGGCCAGCTCCATAAGATTGGGGGCCTAAAGCCAAGCTTCACAGAGAGGCCCTAAATTTTAATTTTATTTTTTTTAAAAAAAAGGAAAGATCGTCATATATATTTTTATTTAAGTCTACTTTTCTAGCCTTTTTAGATGAAAAATCATTAATTATTATCTTATAATCAATTTGTTCTAATAATTCCTTTTGAATTGATAATATAGCTATTTTTTATGTTATAGGGCTCTTTCTCTCTCTTCGCACTTTCTCTCTCCCCGCTAGTTCTCTCTCTCCCATCTACTGTAAATCACACCGGCGTGATCGCCCGCGCCGGCAACCACAGGTAAGCCATCATCTCTCCCTCCCTCTCTCCTCTATACCTCTTCTCTCTTCCTCATCCCTTCTCTCTCTTTCCCATGTTTTCTGCTTCGCGTCATTCCCCGTCGGACATTTCCGGTCGGCGACCCCAATCGCTTCTCCTATGTCTTTCTTCTCCTCTCCACCATCTTATTTCTTATCCTCCTAAGCCCTTCTCTCTTTCCATGCTGCTCATTTCCCCAACCCTTCTTGTGCCCAAATTTCAGTCCCAAAACCCTAGCCGCCCTGCCGGTGACCTCTGGCCGGCGACCTCCCTGGTTGTCCCTCTCTTTTCACTTCTATCCAGGTCACCCATCCTCTCACCTTCCCCCCTCCTCTTCCTTTGTGTTTGATACCTCGATTCGTCAACCATCTCCGTTGCACTTGACGGCGGTCTGCCGCGTAGTTTAGTTGGACTGCCCGGGCTATCCTAGAACTAAATAGGTGGAGTGGCAACAGGTTGACAACTCCCCTCCCCTATTGGTTTTATGGTGGTTGTGTGTGATTTTTCAAGGAACTAGCTGCGGCTGTCGAGACGAACGTGAGGCGTACGGGAAAGCAGAGCGGAGCATCCCCGACTGGTGTGTGCAAAGGCTGGTGAGAGTTGGAAGGATGCATGACAGATTCCGTGACCTTGGGTGTGCACCAAGTCATATCTCTGGGTTCTTTCCATCGGGAGTTGGTACCTTCCGCTTTCCTGTTTCTCTCTTTGTGATAGTTAAATTGTGGTAATTTAGTTAGCATTAGTTTAAGCATATTATTAGCGTGCTTGTAGTTGTTACTTGTTATCTTCTAGTTGGGTCCTATTATCTGTTAGTGATTTTTCGTAGTCTGTCGTAGGTATAGTGGCTGTGGTCTGGGATGGTAGATTAAGGTCATGTCTTCGGAGGGTGAATAGGGGTGGGAAGGGGGTGGAAGGGGGTCAGAGGGTGGGACGAGAGGCAAGGAGGGTAAGGGGAAAAATGGAGCTTGTAGGTTGAGGATCGGGTCATGGAACATAGGCACGCTAACGGGTAAGTCTATTGAGTTGACGAAGATTCTCCAGAAGAGGAAGGTCAATATAGCTTGTGTCCATGAGACTAGGTGGGTAGAGTTGAAGGCGAGGAATGCGGACAGGTATAAGCCGTGGCACTTTGGAGTCGTGAAGGGTAAGAATGGAGTGAGTATCTTGCTGGATAGGGATCTTAGAGAGTCTGTGGTTGAGGTTGGGTGGGTGAATGATAGACTAATGTTTATTAAGTTTGTGATTAGTGTTAGCGCACCCTCAATGTCGTTAGTGCTTACGCGCCGCAAACGGGCTTGGATGAGGAGGTTAAAAGACACTTCTGGGAGGGTTTGGACAAGATTGTGCATAGTATTCCACCTGCTGAGAGGTTATTTATAGGAGGGGATTTCAATGGACATATTGGGTCGGCTTCTAGTGGCTATGGCGAGGTGCATGGTGGCTTCGGCTTTGGTGATAGAAATGGAGGAGGTTATTCGCTGTTTGATTTCGCTAAGGCTTTCGAGCTGGTGATTGCGAACTAGAATTTTCCGAAGAGGGAGGAGCATCTGGTAACTTTCCAAAGTTCGGTGGTGAAGACTCAGATTGATTACCTCCTCCTCAGAAGGTGTGATAGAGGGTTGTGCAAGGATTGCACGGTTATCCCGGGTGAGACCCTCGTGACTCAGCATAGGCTCTTAGTAATGGACATCGGTATTATAATAAGGAGGAAGAAGAGGTATGGTCGAGGTCGACCGAAGATTAGGTGGAGAGCCTGGAGGACTAGTAGGGACGTGAGCGCTATGTGGTCAATAACAGTGAACTGTGTTAGGGAGGTGGCGAGAGAGGTGCTAGAGATATCGAAGGGTTACTCTGGCAGGCACCAAGGCGACTGGTGGTGGAATGACATAGTCCAAGGCAAAGTGGAGGCGGATAAGGTAGCGTATATGAAGTTGGTAGGGAGCACAAGCGAATGGGAGAGGAGAGTGAATAGAGATAGGTACAAGGTAGCGAGGAAGGAGGCAAAGTTGGCGGTCACGGAGGCTAAGAATATAGTGTTTGGTCATCTATATGAGGAATTGGGGAAACAAGGCGGGGATAAGAAGTTGATTCGGCTGGCTAAGGTGAGGGAGAGGAAGGCTCGGGATCTGGACCAAGTGAGGTGCATCAAAGACGAGAACGGTAGAGTATTGATGGGGGATTCTCAGATTAAGCAGAGATGGCAGACGTACTTTCATGGTCTTCTAAATGATGAGGGGGACTGGGATATAGTGCTAGGGAATCTGGGGCATTCAGAGAGTCTCCGAGACTTTAGGTGTTATAGGCGCATTAAGGTGGAGGAGGTCGTGGGGCTTTGCGTAAGTTGAGTAGGGGCAGAGTGATCGGGCCCGGCGAAATTCCGGTTGAGTTTTAGAAGTGTGTGGGTAGAGCAGGCTTGGAGTGGCTGACTGGGTTGTTTAATATTATTTTTAGGACAAAGAGGATGCCGGATGAGTGTAGGTGGAGTACACTGGTACCATTGTACAAACAAAGATGACATCCCGTATTGTAACAACTATAGGGGTATCAAGTTACTAAGTCACACCATAAAAGTTTGGGAGAGGGTGGTGGAGGTGAGGGTGAGGAAGACAGTGTCTATATCCGACAATCAGTTCGAGTTCACGACGGGTCGTTTGACTACGAAAGCTATCCATCTTATTAGGGGGTTGGTGGAAAAGTACAGGGATAGGAAGAAGGATCTGCACATGGTGTTTATTGACTTAGAGAAAGCGTATGACAAGGTCCCTAGGGAGGTGCTCTGGAGATGTATGGAGGCAAAGGGTATGCCGGTAGCTTACATTAGAGCGATCAAGGACATGTATGATGGAGCTAAGACTAGAGTTAGGATTGTGGGAGGCGACTCTGAGCATTTACCGATTGTTATGGGCTTACACCAAGGATCTGCGCTTAGCCCGTTCTTATTTTCCTTGGTGATGGATGCACTGACACACCATATTCAAGGGGAAGCGCCATGGTGTATATTATTCGCTGATGACATAGTTATGATTGATGAGACGCGAGGCGGTGTTAACGAGAGGTTGGAGGTTTCACTACTAAAAAATGGCCAATTTTCGACCGAAATATTCCAACCGAAAAAAGTAGTCTGAAATTTCCGACGGAATCGGTCGAAAATGGCATAAATTTTTTTTTTCAATGTTTGTTAATGTTTGCGGCGGATATTCCGTCTACATCTGTCGCAAAATTTGGCGGAAAATATCGCGAAGGAATTTTCGAACGATTCAGTCGGAAAAATTAAAAAAAAAAAACAAAAAGATTGCGATCGATTCGGTCGCAAAAAATTATTAAAACAAGGTCTGACTTTGTTCGTCTCATTTGCGACCGATTCAGTCAAAAAAATTTAAAAAATTAAAAAGTTACGACCGATTCGGTCGGAAAAATGATAAATAAAAAAATAAAAAAGTTGTGACCGATTCGGTCGCAAAAATTTATTAAAATGAGGTCTGACTTCGTTAACCTCATTTGCGACCAAATCAGTCGATTTTTTTTTATTTTTTTAAATTTCCGACCGATTCAGTCGGAAATAGTTTTTAAAACCCCCTGACCCCTTTCTTTTTTCTATATATATTTTCTTCCTTCTCTCTTTTCTTTCCCTCCTTGCTGGAAACCTACCCCTCTCAGGCATCTGGGTGCTCCGACGACAACCCTCTTTCTCCGGTGACACCTCTCTCTCTCTCCCCCCTCGCGGTCAGTTTTCCCATCTCCCTCGATTTTTTCTTCTTTGTTTCAATTTTTTGCTAAGCCTCATAGAGAAAAACACATTGTTTGCTGAAATTGGTGTTTGTAATTTTCGTTTTTTCATAGTATCTTTATTATCAAAACTCGAAAAGCCACAAAGAATTAATAGTGGAACAAGTTTGGGATGATTTACTAAGAAAGATAAGAGTAAATTAGTATGCACTTTTTGATTTTTTTTTGTGCAACTAATTATTATTCTTATTATGCTTTTATTACACGTTTCATATTAATTTGGTAGTTGAATCTAGGTTTTAGATTGTTGTCGAAGAATTTGATTGAATCTAGGTTTGAGATTGTTGGCTGTTTTATTTGGCTGATGGTATAGTTAAAAATACAGGAGAATTCTGCTAAATATTTTCAAATCTAGAGCGGATTGCGACTGAGTCAGTCGCAAAACATTCTCAGATTTGCGATCGATTCGGTCGCAAATTATGAATTTTTGATTTGTTTTAAATTTATTTATTCTCAAAATTTATGACCGATTCGGTCATAAATTTAAATTATGTATTTATTTTTTTATTTAAATTTGCGACCAAATCGGTCGGAAATTTACCGACCAATTCAGTCGCAAATCTCTTATATTTAAGCGTGTCCTTATTTTTCAATTTGCGACGAATCCGTAGGAACTTTCCGACCGATTTGGTCGCAAATTATTTGCGATCATGTGTTTTCCGACTGACCTTTTTCGATCGGTAATACGTCGGAAAAGCTCAATTTTTGACCGATTTCCGACCGATTTGATGGTAAAAAATTTGTCATTTTCTAGTAGTGTTTGGAGACAAGCCCTTGAGTCTAAGGGTTTCAAGTTGAGCAGGACTAAGACAGAGTACATAGAGTGCAAGTTCAGCACGAAGTCGAGGGAAGTGGCATGGATGTGAGGCTTGGATAACAAGTCATCCCAAAGAGAGGTAGTTCCAAGTACCTTGGGTCGGTTATACAGGGGGACAGAGAGATCGACGAGGACGTGACTCACCGTATATGGTTGGGGTGGATGAAATGGAGGCTAGCATCTGGAGTCTTGTGTGACAAGAAAGTGCCACCGATACTCAAAGGTAAGTTTTATAGCGCGGTGATTAGACCGACCATGTTGTCTGGGGTAGAGTGTTGGCCGGTTAAGAATTCTCATATCCAGAAGATGAAGGTAGCAGAGATGAGGATGTTGAGATGGATGTGTGGGCACACTAGGATGGATAAGATTAGGAATGAAGATATTCGGGAGAAGGCCCTGTGCATGACAAGATGCGGGAAGCGAGGCTCGGATGGTTTGGGCACGTACGGAGGAGAAGCCTTGATGCTCCGGTAAGGAGGTGTGAGCAGTTGGCTTTGGTGTGTACGAGAAGAGGTAGAGGGCGACCTAAGAAGTATTGAGGAGAGATGATCATGCAGGACATGACACGACTACAGATTTTCGAGGACAAGACCCTTGATAGGAAGGTCTAGAGGTCGGGCATTAGGGTTGTATGCTAGGGGATAGTAGAGCTTTTTCTACTCATACCAGAGGTGAGGCTGGTTTGATAGGGTTGATCTTAGACCGCTTTTAATTAATGTTGAGTCCACACTATCCTTTTTATTTTTTATAACCTCGTGCCTTAATTACTGGTTATTGTTATTGCATGTCATCAATTTTATGGTTTTTATGATGTTGCTACTATTTCTATGGTTTCTGTTAACGATACTGATGAATTATCTCTTCTTGTTTTATTTCTATCTGCCTGAGCCGAGTGTCTATCGAAAATAGCCTCTCTGTTTGATCGGGAGTAGGGGTAAGGTCTGCGTACACACTACCCTCCCCAGACCCCACTTTTTGAGATTTTACTGGGTCGTTGTTGTTGTTGTTGAATTGATAATATAGCTAATCCATTCAATCTCTCTTGAGACTTTGTTGATCTTAGATAAGATTTTATCATTTTTAGTCTTGAAAAACTTCTTTCAGTTGAGACAACAGTTACAGGAACTGTTAATATTATTCTATAAGCAACTAGAGGAGGTAAACCTCGTGCTGTGCACGAGCCCAATATTGAAAATCTAAAATTATTTTGAGGTGTTTGAACCTTTTTAAATAATCTTTTCAAGTATTTAAGGAAATATTTATAAAATATTTAAGTATTTAACTGATTAAAATATGTATATTTGCCGAAGAATAAATAAGTATAATATACATTGCATGGATTAGTAATAGAAATTGTTCCAAGTCCATACAAGCACTGAAATTCACGAACAAAAGTGTAGATGGCATCCATAATTAAAGAAACTCAGTAACCATTATTCGGTTGTATTCACCAATAACTTCAAATAGCTTCTGAATTTTAAAATGCCTAATATCCAATTTAATATACATAAAGAAAGATATGTAAGGTTCCAAAATAGGTTGTGCATTAATCAATTTTTCATGTATCAATCATTATTAGCTCGTTAATAAATCAACAAAAAACTGTCCCAATTTATTTCATCCTTATGAATAACCAAGGAGCTTGAATTTTTCTTCGTTGACATTTGATTAGTTAATAATATTAAATAAAATGATATATTTTTTTTTTAACAGGAGAAAAAATAATCATAAAATACAAAAGATAAAGATATTAACCTTTGAAAAGTAATACCATGAGTTCTAATTGGATCCCATCATATTAACCTCAATTTCTCTTGTCAAAGGGAATGCAAAATTCACATAAGATATAAAAATATAATTAATTTACCACTAATATTTAAACTAAATTGGAGCTCGTGTTTTTTTTTTCTAAATGGGAATGTCTTGAGTACTGATTAATAAAAGTAACTACGTTTTGATTTAGATGGTGCAATATCATTTAAGAATTAGCCTAATGTAAATAATAAATATAACTTGTAAGAGCTGAAAGATAGAGTATTGTACCACATACATACAATGATATCTTCAGTAGTAGTGGAATCTAATAAGTAAAGAAATAAGAATATAGTGGGCCCACCATAATCAATTTAGAAGTTTTAATAAGATGCACAAGCAAGGGCAAATATATTATTGATCTAAGCTCCTCTCTTAGTCGCTTCTATTGACCTAATAAGACGCAAAAGCAGGGGCAAACATATTATTGGTGAAGCAGGCATGTCAACGTAATAGAAACTCAAAGGGTATTTTTGTCAATTCACTGGACGACCCTAAGCTCCTCTTAGCCGCTTCTATAATAGTAGTAATATATGTATTTGGAAAAGAATTATTATTTTTATTTAATTTAGTATTTTGATTAGATCATAAGCTTCTACTTTTATTATTTCTCTTAACACTTTTAATTCAAAAAATAAATCTAAACCACCAATATCAGAATAACTATTATGGGTTAAAGAAAATTCAAGGTTAAAACAACGCTTTTTCAATTTCACTTCATCTAGTGATCCTAATTTTTTACCACTAAATAAGAACCAAAAATATTTTCATATGTACATTTTTTAAAAAAAAATAATATATAGAATACATCTTTAAAAGAAAGCCTGGACCCCAAAAAGTTGAGGCCCCAAACCATTATTTTAGTGGCCTTATAGTACAGCCGCCCCTAGCGGTGACCGGCTCTGATAGGTGGCGGTAACAAGCGGAGAGACGGCAAGTTCGAGATTACTGGGGAGGTTAAGTTTATTTTTCTATAAACTAGGTTATAAAAAAACTGTGCGGGTCAAATAATGGACGGATATTATACCTATATATATGGACAGATATTAGGTACCACATAGCCCAATAAAATGCTGCCAACGCATTAAAATTATGGCTCACACCTGCTACCATTAAATCAAGGGATATTTTAGCAGTAGAAATAACGATAGGAAATTTTTTGGATCAATAGATAGATGAAGAGTAATTTAAAAATATTTACCAAACTACAGAGATGTTTGGATCAATAGTTTTGACTCTTTACCGTATACAATCCAAAAGCTAATGATGACATGTTCATTATGCCATCGAAGTACTCAAATTAATGCAACAACAGTTTCTTACAAAAAGGGTATTTTGGGGGAGGGGGCAAATGAAAAATGTTTTGGGAGAGGGGGGGGGGGGGAGAGGAAATGAAAAATGTTCCCTAAAAGACCGCGTAGGGCCCAAACTCTTAAGAATATTAAAAAATGAAACAATCATTTTCACATTCAAATTAAAAAATAGCGTCACCTCCTTTTCCTGTTAATAATGCCAATTAAATACCGATCCCAATATACCACCCTTCATCATGCGTTTCTATTTTACTTGCGTATTTTCTTGTCTTATTACGAATCAAAGGGGGAAAGGATTCCACTTTAAGTTTTTTCCATGTTTGATCAAGTTATAAAAATTAATTTATTTAAGAAATATTTTTTTTAGAAGTATTTTGGGTGAGAATCAATTTGTGTTTGACTAATTAATTTGAAAAACAGTTCTAAACAATAACTAGTGTTTGGTCAAACTTTTAAAAATTGCTTATAAGTGTATTTTTCTTAAAAATGCTTTTCAAAAATTGCTTTTGGAGAGAAACTTTTTTCTGGTTCACCAAAACTACTTCTACTTCTTCTCAAAAATACTTTTTTTCCCAAAAGTTTGGCCAAACACTTCAACTTTAAAAAAAAATATTTTTTTTGAAAAAAAAAAAGTTCTTTTAGGATTGGAGAAGCTTGGTCAAACAGGCTATTAGAGACTATTCGATAATGCTTTTAGGAGATCAAAAGTATTTTTTGAAGTGTAAAACCTATCGCTTCGCTCAAGTGACTTTACGGTATGTATAAGTATCAATCAAGTAAATTTTGTTCTAATTTTACCGGGCTGACATCCATGCCAATACAATTAATTTAACTCATCACTATCTTGCATGGACATTGAGATTTGTTTTTGCTTTTTTTTTTTTGCTAAAAACATTTTCAAAAGTATTCAAAGAGGAGTTGCCTTTGGCTGAACCTCTAAAACTAGACTTAGGCAAGCTACCAAGCTCCTCTTTTTTCATTCATCACTCTCTACCTCCTGCCCTTGCAGCACTAGTTAGCTTGCACTTTCCTGGCTTGCCTTTTTGAGTTTTCAAAGTAAAGGTGCTTTTTCCTACCAGAACTTATAGTTTTTCAGCCTTTTCCCGAAATCAGATTGGTTTTGACTTGGTTTTGGGGTGGGTTCTCCGTGGATAATGTCACCTTAAATCATTTTTTAGTCTTCAACAAATACTTCCCTTTATTTTAGTAGGCGCTAGTCTTCATCATCTGGCCGCATTGCATCAATATGCATCCAATAATTCATTGGGTGAAAAGTATTTTTTTTGTCCAAAAAATACTTTTTTAAAAAAAAATTTGAGATGTTTGACCAAGATGGGAAAGTGTTTTTGAGCATTTTCTACTTTTGGGATGAAGTTATAAATTTTAGCTTATCAACGAAGTAGAAGCAAAAGCAAAAAATAATATTTTCAAGACACTAATATCCTTAACAAAATTTATTTTTTCAATATCCCTTATTAATTGAACCTTTTTTTTTTACTTTTTTTTTTTGATTTCTACCATCTCGTTCTTCTTTTCTTATTTCTACTGTTTTTTTTAATCCTTCTAGTGATTTATGGAGTAAATGTTTACTTTATATTACGTGATATATTTTAATATATTTAAATCAACATATAGAAGATAAGCAATTATACCAGATACTCAATATTATTGCTTTGTTAAAAGTATATTTTATATTGATTAAAATCTTTAATATATATTTTATTTATGTTTAAATTTTTTATAATAAATATTTAATTTTATTTCTCTCTTTCAAATAGTACTAATTATAAATTGAATGAACCTAAAAATTAATAGAAAATAGAGCACTGTCGATTTAGACTGTCACACGGGCAACAAGAGCAGTGATAGCATATAGTTAAACGAAACTAGCACTGGATAAGCTATACAATCTATTTTTGTATTTTGACGCTCAGAAGTACTTTTTAAGAAGAATATTGGTCTAATACAAATTGCTTATCAAATAATGCAAAAAAATACTTATCAAATGAATTGGCCAAATATAATAAACAAATATATTTTTCAAAATAAGTAATTATTTGCAGTTTGGCCAAACGGGCTCTAAGCAACCTACCTTATTTTCTTTACTCATACTTTAATTATTTAATGAACTTGTGAAATTAAGCTACTTTTATTGTTGTGCACATTTAACCTCCCAATTTTTTTTTAAAGAAAAACAATGGCGAAAAGGAATTAAAGAGCTAGCTACGTCTGAGCAGGGGCGGCCCGACCATAAAGCAAGTGAAGCACTTGCTTTAGGCCTCAAAAATTTAAGGGCCCCGAAATTACTATTTCTCTATATATAGTAGTATATTATTTATATAATTATCTCTTAATATTGATAAATTTATTTCTTTATTGTCATACTAATTTTTGATAACTCGATTTCTTCCTCTAATTAATATAGCAAATAGTTTTCTGTCAATCTTATTTTACTTTTTTACTTAATTATATTTCTCTATTCATTAGTTGGTCACGTAACTATATCTAATAATCTAACTTAATAATTATTTTCCTTACATAAATTATACTCTCTCCGTCCCAATTTATATAAAAGTGTTTGACTGGACATGGAGTTTATGAAATAAAGGAAGGTTTTTGAAACTTGTAATCTTAAATAAATCATAGAAATCATCTCATTAATGGTAAAAAGAAAAATCTAACGTTGAATTGTTACCAAATATAGAAAGGGACTTACTAAAAAAAAAGGAGTCACTTGAGTTGGGACGGAGGAAGTATGTTGGGTTCTCCCATTTCAGTTGTGATGCAATCAACATTAAATTCATTTAATTTTCTGTACTTTATAAAACTAAGTTCTCATTTTTTTTAATTCTACATCCTCACTTGTCTAATTTTTTAAAAAACGATATTATTTTAAATAATATATATATATATATATATATATATATATATATATATATATTATATATTAAGGCCTCTTATAAAGGCTTTGCTTTAGGCATCCGATGATGTTGGGCCGCCCCGCGTCCGAGTTACTTATTGTATTGCACATGTGAAATAGACACAAAAGTACCAACGGGATGTACAATCTTTTCTTCCATTGGTTATCAACTAACTATATCCATGTCCTAATTTCAAATAATGGTGGTCCGATGAAGTATCATCTTTAATTCTATAATGTTCAATTCATTTGTTTCAAGTCCAAGGTCATTGGTATTTTATTCAAGAATTTTCACCGAATGTTCTCTTCAAAACTTGGTGTTTAACTTACGTCAAGCATCTAGCCACAAAGTCAGAAACACTTTTGTTCATCCCGTTCCACCAATAAAATTCTCGCAAATTCTTGTATATTTTTGTGGACTCTAGAGATACGGAATACCTCGAACTATGTGTCTCAGCTATAATCTCATCGTGAAGTCCATCAACGTTTGGTACGCACAAAAGACCATTTATCTTCAATATCCCATCCTCGTCGAGAGTAAAAGCAAGGCTATCTTTAGATTGTACACCATTTCGAATATTTATCTAGTTTGTACTTCAAATTGTTTAGCATTGACATGTTCAATAAGAGAGGAACGTGCGCACAAGTAGCAATCTCTTTGGCTATCCGTAAATGTGCCAAAGTACATTCCGACTTTCGGCTTAGCACGTCGGCTACCACATTCTTCTTTCCCGGATGGTAAAGAATGCTTAAATCACAATCCTTCAATATTTCTAACAATCTTCGTTGCGTCCATTTTAGTTTCCTTTGTTTGAAAATATATTGCAATCTTTTATGATCAGTGTACACTTACAATGCACACCGTACAAGTAATGCTGCCAAATCTTCAAAGCAAACACAACTACGTCAAGTTCCAAGTCATGGGTAGATAGTTCTTTTCATATATCTTCAGATGCCTAGAAGCATATACGATAACTTTACCTTTCTGTATCAAGACACAGCCCAACCCAACTCTAGGGGCATCACAATAAATCGCAAAGTCACTCGAACCTATGGGCAAAGTCAACATTGGTATCGTAGTCAATCTAGCTTTCAACTCTTGAAAACTTCTCTCACAAGCATCCGACCACTGAAACTTAGGAGCTTTCTATATAAATCTTGGTAAACGAAGATGCAAGAGTAGAAAATTCTTCAACAAACCGTTGATAGTAGCCAGCTAGCCCCAAGATACTTTAGATCTTTGTCGGTGTTGTTGGTCTAGGCCAACTCTTTACCACTTCAACCTTTTGAGGATAAACCTTGATACCTTCCCGCGATACCACATGATCTAAGAAAGCCACTGATTCAAGCCAAAATTCACACTTAGAGAATTTGGCATACAACTCATGCTCCAAAAGTGTATGCAACATTGTTCTCAAATAGTTGGCATGCTCTTTCTGACTCCGTGAATAGACTAGGAGGTTATCAATGAAAACAATCACAAACTTGTCAAGGAATGATTTGAAAACCCGATTCATTAGATCCATAAAAGTTGCAGGTGTATTTGTTAACCCAAATGATATCACCAAGAAGTTATAATGCCCGTAGCGGGTTCGTAAAGCCATTTTAGGAATATCCTTCTCTCGGATTTTCAACTGATGATACCCCGAACTTAAGTCAATCTTCAAGAAGCATTTCTCCCCTTGACTGGTCAAACAATTTATTTATCCAAGGTAATGGATACATATTCTTGATAGTCACTTTGTTAAGTTGTTTGTAGTCAATACACATCCTCAATATAATAAACTTACCAGTTGTTTTGAGAATTTAGCCTCATTTCCCCTATTTGACACTTTACATATATGTAATTGTGATTAAGTGACTTGCCGTGATGGTTGTTTTGGCTTCAGAGAGGTGGGGGAGTGAATTGGAACACTTAGTCCCATGATTGGAAGCTTAAGTTTAAAGAGTTTATCGGAGTTTGACTTTTATGTAGATGACTCTGAAATAGAGTTTTGATAGTCTTAACAGTTTTGTATGGTAATTTTGGACTTATAAGCATGTCCGTATATGAATTTGGAGGTCCGTAGGTTGGTTTGGTACTTTTTGGCGATAGTTGAAAAGTTGAAGGTTTAGAAGGTTGAGAGGTTTGACCGGGAGTTGAATTTATTGATATCGAGTTTGGATTTTGGTTTTGGGGTCGGAATAGGTCCGTTGTGTCATATGTAACTTCAATGCAAAATTTGAGGTCATTCCGTGTTGGTTTGATGTGATTCGGCATAAGTTTCAAAAGTTAGAAGTGCATTAGTTTCATTAGGCTTGAATTGGGGTGCGATTCATTTGATGTGATTTGAGGCTTTGAGTAAGTTCATATTGTGTTGTAGGACTTGTTCGTACGTTTGGATGGTGTCCTGGGGGCCTCGGGTGTGATTCGGTTGGTTGGCGGATAATTGCTAGGCCTTGAGGAGTTGCTGAAGTTTGGGAACTTTGGTGCAATTGCACCTGCGACAGATTAGCCGCAGGTGCGAAGCCGCAGAAGTGGCCTGTTGTTCACATAGACGGATGAAGGCTGGGCTAGGGTGGGTCCGCAGATGCGAAAGGGATATGCAGATGCGGATACACATATGCGCGAAGGCCCGCAAATGTGGACTTGGATAGGAGTAGGGGAGATCGCATATGCGGAGGTAGGATCACAAAAGCGATCCTGCAGGAGCGGAGAAGGGACCGCAGGTGCGCATGGTCGGGACTTAAGTGGTTTTCCTGGATGCAAAATTTTAATCGCAAATGCAGCGTCGCAGGTGCGACTTGGTGTGCCGCAGATGCGGGATCGCTGGGCAGAAGGTTTAAAATGAGGGTTTGGTCATTTTCTCATATTTGGATGTTTGGAACTCGGTTTGAGGCAATATTTGGAGTACTTTTCATCCTAATTGAAGAGGTAAGTAAAGTTTATTCACTTTTGATGATAGATATTGATTACACATTGATTATTACACCTAGTTTATGTGAGTTTAAGATAACATTTTGGGAGTTTAGACTATGTTATTGGAGAATGAGATTTAGTGAATTGAAGGTCAATTTATGGTTAGAATTGGATGAAATTGGTATGGTTGGACTCGTATTTGAATGGATGTTCGGAATTTATGATATTTTTCGGATTTCGAGGTACGGGTCCGGGGTTGACTTTGCATATTTAATTCAAGACATTAGCTTTATCATTTAGAATTATTTCCCATAGTTTTTATTGATGATATTAGGTTGCTTTGGCTAGATTTGAGTCGTTCAGAGGCTGATTCACGTGACAAGGGCTTTTTGGAGTATTGATTTACACATTTTGAGGTAAGTAAATATCTAAACTTGGATTTGAGGATATTTAACCCTGTGAACTATGTTATATAAGAGGTATCAGGGTGACGTATGCGCTAGATAACATGCGTGTGTGCGTCCACCAGAGTATTCATGATTAGAGGTGGCTTTTAGGCTATTATGGGATTGTTTTGCTATCATACCTTGTTATATCCATATTTTCTAAACCTGTATGATCATTGAAGTTCTGATTCATGTTAGAAATCATGTCTAGGTTATGTGGTACTTGTTTGAGACTTGATAGGGCTATTCTTGTCATTTTGAGTTATTTGCCTTAATTGTATACATACTCTCAGTCATGATGCTATATTAGCATATGATATCTTTGTCTCAGTGCTTTCCTATTTGATTCTTCACATGTTATTGATACCTTATATGTGTAACATTTTTGAATTGGATATTCTGGGATGTGGTTAACTAAGACTTGACCAGTCGATGATTGAACTTGGGCCATAGAGCCGATTTGGTATTGAGTTTGAGGTGACACGTACGACATGTTCATATTGGGCTAAGTGTTACTAATTTGGGATGACGCATGCACCAGGCTGTACTATTAGGATATGTGATTATGATTAGCGCTTGGGCAGGATCTACCCCTCCGGAGTCTGATATACCAGCAGTGGGCGCTTGTGATTATACGTGCTTGGATGATGGGCATTCATGCCAGGCACCTGTACTGTGCTAAGCATGGCTGAATGGTTATTCTTGATGGTTTCACTATGATATTATTGATTTGAAATGTAGGCATAAAAATGTACTTTCCTCACGGTAGACGGTAAATAAAATATTTTATCCGTGTTGTGCTTTAGCTATTATACTTTGAAAGCATGTCTAAATTCCTAAAATGTGAACGAGCTGAACATGATATGATTGAGTTAATTACTTATACTGTCTTCTTTATGATTTGAGCTGTTACTAGTTAATGCTATTGGTCTTTGACTGCTGCTTCTGAGCTCGTCACTGCTTTTAGTCCAAGGTTAGACTTGTTACTTATTAAGTACATGGGGTTGGTTTTACTCATACTACACTCTGCACTTCGTGTGCAGATCCAGGTACTTACGGACGAGGTGATTTCTAGAGTTGAGTTGCTACTAGCCATTGGGAGACTACGAGGTAGCTGCTATGTCGCCCGCATACTTGAAGTTCTATTTCATTTATTTTCATTGTTATTGTCCTATTGTTCAGACAGTTGTATTGAGGATTATGCCTTGTATTCAGTTATTTAGTAGTGCTCATGTGCTGATTGAAACCAGATCATTGGGGTGGTTGTAGTAGTATTGTTGTTTCTTTCTCAGTTATTTCATGATATTTTCACTGTTGAGTTTATTAAACCTTGTTTTATCAAATTCGTAGTTATTGTGTGACTGTTGGCTTGCTTAGCAAGTAGTGTTAGGCGCCGTCATAGATTCGATTTGAGTTGGGTCATGAGAAGTTTGTATCAGAGCCTAGGTTGCTTAGGTCTCATGAGTCATGAGAAAGTTTAGTTGAGTCTTGTGGATCGGTACATAGGCGTTTGTACTTATTTTTGAGAGGCTATCGAACTGTTAGGAAAACTTTACTTTCTTGCATTCTGTTGTGCGGATTTGTTATTTCTGAAGTTTGAACCTTGACTCTTCTATTCTCTCATAGATGTTGAGGACATATGCGATCGGATCAAGCGGACGGCCACCAGTGTCACCAATTAGAGCCGCGAAAGGTCGGGGCCACGGAAGAGGCCAAAGTGGGGCTCGCACTAAAGCTAGGGAAGCACATGTGGAGCCACCAGTTAATCCAGTTGAGGAGAAAGTTTTGGATATGTTACACCCCATATTTTCGTACGTGAAAGTACGTCGTTAGTCAATTGATGTAAGCTCGGAAATGAGATCCTCTTTGAAAGTATATAAAGTGATTTAATGATGTTACGCCCCATTTTCGCAAGCCTTTAAGAGTTAACATTCAGAGATGAATGCTTCTAAGGGCGCAAGGATGTTACACCCCATACTTCAGACGTCACTGTCACTATAATATTATCTAAGGTAAGCTCAAAAAGGATGAAATCCTTCTACAAGGCTAAGGAAGGTTTATCGAAGTCTTTAGTAAGTTAAGATAAATGAGACTTTGAAATCATGATTTAAATGAGTGTAAAGTCATAATATGACTATATATGATATTTGGATATAAAATATAAAGTTTGGAAAAAATCGGATTTAACTGACGGAAAAATCGAGTTAAGATTTGCCTTGTAACGACCCGTTTTGGGAAATTAAATTCGTAAGTTCTATGATGTTATTTTAAACATATATCGTACCAAAATGAAGGTCCTGGAACCTAGTTTCCAAAGATCCAAACCATTTATTATTACGACATCGGGAAAGAGAAATATGAATTTTTAATGTAGGGTTGCCAAGTCACGTTGCCTCACTTCGGAGAAACTGTCAGGTTTATAGGCAAGGTTGCGAGACAGTTTTCTCCCAATCTATTGAGAGTTAAAGGGAGATAGTTATATTGAGTCTCATGTGTCTAGTTTCCAATTCTGCAAACTGTTTATCAATACGATGTCAGAGTAGAGAGATACAAGCGTCCGAAGTTGCACCGCTGAAGCTGCTTGCCTACCCACTTGATTGGAGAATTGAGGCGGTGGGATTATAAGTGATCTTTTACCTTATGTCTCGTCAATATACAGAGAGTACATATACTAAAACACTCTCAAGCTCTTCAAGGACTGCTCCAAGAAATTCCAGGCAAGATCAACATTTCTTTTATGAAATCAAGAAACGATAACATTAGAACGATCCCTACGACGTAAGTATCATTATACCACCACTTTTTTCTTTGTAGTTTGAGTTTTTGAGGGTAATTCATGGTTAATAAAATGCATACTTACTGTATTTAAGCTTTTAAAATCTCAAGGAAGGTTGATAAATTTGTTTCCTAATAGTCAGAACTCACGGGACGGTGATCGGAAGCCATGAGTTTGATTTATTCCACTTGTAGTGAAATGTTTTGTAGTCCACTCATGTTGGCCTCTTGTGCTACTGATTTATGGGGATTGGAAAGTTAAAGGGCGTGGAAAAATGCCACATGTGGTACGATAGTGGGATGGTCATTCGTCGTTGCAATTTCAGGCTAATTGATAACTTGTTGATTGGGTGTGTTATGGTATATTTAAGATTTTTGTTGTATTAAAGGTCCCAAATTGTAGTTAGGTTGTTTTTGAGTTGCTGATTGTAGTGTGTTGTTGTCTCGCCTATAGTAGTCTTGAGGAAGCAGTAAAATCAGGAGAAAGACTGCCCGTTTTGTTACAGATTAAGTTACTTTCGTTATATAAATGAGAGAGTCATTCGTAACTTGACAATAGCTTCACTGTCGTTGTTGTAGATTAAGGTGCAGTGAGCTTAGTTGAGCATTATTGTTTGACATATTTCTATAAGGTATGTTAAGGCTATCCATTCTTTCCTTTTGGCATGATCCATATGATACAACGAAACGAGCAAACACGCAACTTTCACAAATGACTATATTCTTAGAAGTACTAAGGTTGCCTATGTTCTTGATTCCCCATATGTTCTATTATTATATCGTCTGTTCATAGGTCTCCGAAAATACGTAAGTTGATAAAGTTTTTTTTGTGATATTAACCGAAGGCATATTGATCTTATGACATCCCGAGAGATCTTATTGATTTACTTCTTATGCATTGCATTCATTAATACATGTACATTGACCCATGACCAGATGGAGTTATGTACACATATATTATATGTATATGAGGTATGGGAAAATGTTATGACATTATATAAGCACCACCACCTGATCAGTTGGGATACGTTGTTGATTTCGCCCATTGATGCCGAGATGATATGATAGGATGCCCTCAGAGGCTTGATGATATTATGTACGTATATACCTATGCATGATATGACATTTATATGCATATGCATGATATTATATTGATTCACTATGTTATTCAGACTTACAGGTTGAGTCCTTTACTCCAGGTTTCTTTCATGTCTTTTATATACTGCTTTTCATGCCTTACATACTCGGTACTTTATTCGTACTGACGTCCCTTTTGCCTGGGGATGCTGCATTTCATGCTGCAGGTCCCGATAGATAGGTTGACAGTCCTCCTACTAGGCTACCAGTTTAGAGGTGTTGGTACACTCCACTTGCTCCGGAGTTACTATTTGGTCAGTATGCTTTGGACATGTATATATTGTTATGGTGGTGCCCTGTCCTGACCATTATGACGTTTATGTACTCTTAGAGGCTTGTAGACACATGTCATGTATATGGATGATCGTATGGCCTTGTCGGCCTATGTTTTGAGTGTACAAATGATCATTTCGGTCCTATAGGCCCGTATGTCACAGGTATAAGTTTGTATACCATGTTGGGTCGTCCTATGTCGAGTATTCCCTTATGTATTATCTTGGTTATCTCATGACGGCCTTTCCGGCTCATTTACCCATGATAGTATGATAAGAAAGATACGTTACGTAGGTACTCAGTTGAGTAAGGCACTGGGTTCCAGTCGCGGCCCATCGGTTTGGGTCATGCCAAAAGTGGTATCAGAGCAGTTCTGTCCTAGAGAGTCTATAAGCCGTGTCTATTAGAGTCTTGTTTATGAGTGTGTTTTGTACCACACTTATAAATAGGAGGCTATAGGGCATTTAGGACTGTCAGTCTTTCTTCTTACTCTAAATCGTGTGGTAGAGCTCAGTTGTAAGAATTCAAACTCCTAAATTCTATTTTATTCATAATACAATGATACATACATCTAGAAAGACAGTTGGTAAGAGATTGAATGTGGTTGTGAAAGATTTGAGACAGAGGAACTCAATTTTGCATCATGCTTATGATGAGTAAATGTGAGGTCTTCAGCAGATCCTGTGTGTATTAAGACGTGTAAGCTTCTTGATAAGGAGCCCTAAGGCAAGAATATCTATCCACCCATATGGTAAAAAGAAATAAGAGAATCAGAAAGTAGATATAAGTTTCAGCAAGTAAAAGAAGTAAGGTGAAGAAGTGTACGAGGTACCCAGTTAATGAAGATTATCAATATTTACAATTAAGGCAGAGAAATATAAGAATTTTGAGTTACCTTCTACAGTAACAGAGATATATACAATTGACCACACTCATCTCAGTTATGACCAATGGGAGCTAACATATATAGTTTAAGAGAAGGATGGGACATCAAGATCCAGCTGGGGTAGAGTAACCCAAAATGGTGGATGGATTGTTAGTGTTAGCTGACATTTTCGAAGCATATTGCAAATGTGGTAATAGTTCTCCTTGTGAGGCACACGGGTGGTGCACTCTAGAACAGTACAGTCAGATATGAATACTAGAATATACATAAATTTGAGAAGATAAGCACTGGAATCCTAGAAGGGATAAATATTTACCTTAATATGGCTCCCATCCCTAGCAAAGAGAGAATGTTACGCAACCCGAAGAGCCAGTGGATGAAGCAAGGGGAGCTAAAAGCGAAATAATATTTTGTTGAAGTTTTTAGAATAATGTGATAGACAGAAATATTAGCGGGAGAATAAGAAAAAAGTAAATGAAGCATTATGAGTAAGATATGATAAGGGACTGATAACGGTAAATCAAAATATGACAGGATAACATAGTCTATAGTCAAGTGAAGGGAAAGACAAGAGGAGACATGCCTTGAAATAATAAAAGAGTATAAGCTATAAAGTCATATCCTCATTTCAAGAAATAAGTTGGTGACTCCAAAGCGATTACCAGAAGGAAAAGTTAGACCCTCTGGAGTAATAGAAATCAGTATGGGTTAGTGAACAAGATAAACTGAACATGAATTAGGGACCGAATGATTTGATAATAGTCGGCATCGTGAGAATTTCAGAGATTGCGTTCCGGTGATAACAGAATGGATAACAGAAGAATAACCTTTTAAGGTCATTCAGGAAGACGCTTCCTTAAAGCGAGCACTGTGAGTAAAGTTAAGCTTAAGGGACTAAGTGTGCCAGTTACACTAGGTGTCACCCTCGTGAGTAAGAAATTTTGTTATCCTTGGTACAAAAGGGTTACTGCAAGGCGAGTAAGAGTCAGTGAAGATGTGAAAAGACGCAAAAGATGAAGAGAGGGGGGAAGATGGTATGATATGGTATTAAGTAGGAGTTATATGGTTAAGGTAACTATGGAATAGTAAAGGAAGAATGTGGTAAAAAGGCGAAAGGAATGAGATTGGATTTATATAGATTCTACATATATGTTACGAATCCAGAACATTATGCAAGCACGATGCCGGGAAAAAGGCAGTAAGGGTTCCTGCCCAGGATGTTATTGATAAATAAGTGCGAATTAACACTTGATACATAAGGAGGTAGTGCAAGAGGTAAGTTAAGACAAAGGAAATAATCCAAGAGAGATTACGTAGAATATAGATATGAGAATGGATCAATGAGTAGTTAGTAGGTTATTCAGGAAGAGTCTAGTTATGGCTAGATAAGAGGATACAGATAAATCAATAGATCGTGCAACGTAAATGTAGTGAACCCAAAAATAGGGAATTCAGTCTCGCAAATATGACGTCGTGATCCTTGAGAAATATTCAGATAAGAGTTGAGGTAGTTAAAGGTACCGTATAGGTGTTACGAAAATAAAAGAGAGTGCCACTAGGGATTTTAGGCCTATTCGCGTGGCAAGGGCTTTTTGGAGTATTGATTTTCGTATTTTGAGGTATGTAACATATTTAAACTTAGATTTGAGGGTATTTAACCTTGGGAACTATATTATATGAGAGTTATTGGGGTGACGTACACGCTAGGTGATGAGCGTGTGTGCGTGCACCAGCGTATTCATGATTAGAGGTGACGTTTAGGCTATTATAGGATTGTTTCGCTATCATGACTTGGTATATCCGTGTTTTCTAAAAATGTATGATCATTTGAGTTCTGATTCATATTAGAAATCATGTCTAGGCTATGTGCTACTTGTTTGGGACTTGATAGCGCTATTCTTTCCGTTTCTGAGCTATTTGGCTTAATTGTACACATACTCTCAGTCATGATGCTATATCCGCGTATGATATCTCTATCTCAGTACTTTCTTATTTGATTCCTCACATGTTATTGATGCCTCATATGTGTAAGATTATTGAATTGAATATTGTGAGATATGGTTAACTGAAACTTGACCAGTTGATGACTGAGCTTGGGCCATAGAGCCGATTTGGTATTGCTTTTGAGGTGACGCGTATGCCAGGCTCATATTAGGCTAAGTGTTACTTATTTGGGGCGACGCGTGAACCAAGATCCACTATTGGGCTATTTGATTATGGCTAGCACTTGGGTAGGATCTGCCCCTTCGGAGTTTGACATACCAGTAGTGGACATACTCTGATGATGGGCATTCATGCCAGGCACCCGTACATAGCTAAGTATGGATGTGTGGTTATTCTTGATGGTTTCACTGTGATATTATTGATTTGACATGTATATTTGACATGTAGGCATACATATATACTTTTGTCATGCTAGCTGGTAGATGTAATGTTTTATCCGTATTGGGCTTTAACTGTTATACTAGAAGATTATGTCTAAATTCTTGAAATGTGAACGAGGTGAACATAATATCATTGAGTTATTTACTTATACTGTTTTCTTTTTGATCTGAGCTGTTACTGGTTATTGTTATTGGTCTCCGACTGTTTCTTCTGAGCTTGTCACATGTTTCAGTCCATGGTTAGACTTGTTACTTATTGAGTATATCGGGTCGGTTATACTCATACTATACTCTGAACTTCGTGTGTAGATCCAGGTACTTTTGGACGAGGTGATTACTAGAGTTGAGTTGCTACCAGCCTTTGGGAGACTACGAGATAGCTGCTATGTCGCCCGCAGACCTTGAAGTTCTTATTAATTTATTTTCATTGTTACTGTCCTATTGTTCAAATAATGGTATTGAGGATTTGGCCATGTATTCAGTTATTTAGTAGTGCTCATGTGCTCATTTACACCAGATCATTGGGATGGTTGTAGTAGTATTGTTGTTGCTTTCTTAGTTATTTTATGATATTTCCGCTGTTGAGTTTATTAAACCTTATTTTATCAAATTCATAGTTATTGTGTGACTGTTAGCTTGCCTAGCAAGTAGTGTTAGGGGTCGTCGCAGTTCCGGTGGGAGTTGGGTCATGACACTCAAAGATCCATCTTTCATTTTTACAAATAACACTCGCGCATCCCGATGTGTTACACTAGGTTCAATGAAACCTTTATCGAGTAAATCATTCAACTGATCCTTTAATTCTCTCAACTCAGCCAGGGCTATTCGGTACGGGGGAATATATATTGGTTGAGTGTCCCACACTACATCTATCCTGAAATCAATAACCTGATTTGGTGGAATACTTGGAAATTCATTGAGAAAGACATCCAAAAACTCATTAACAACTGGTACAGACTAGATGCTTAGCACATCAGCAGTTGTGTCAGTGGCTTTGACTAAATGATAAAAAAAATTCCTTTGTGATCATCTGCTTTGCCTTAAAGTATGAAATAAACATACCCCGGGGCTCCATAATATTACCATTCTATTCACAAACTGACTCATTAGGAAAGTCAAACTTGACCACTTTAGCATGTCAATCAAGAAGGGCGTAACACTTATAATAACTAATCCATCCCCATGATTATGACAAAGTCAACCATTTCTAGCTCGATAAGCTCTACCTAGTCTCTCGATCTTGAATTACCACCACACAACTCCTATAGACATGGGAAGTAATAAAAGAATCTCCAATCGGAGTTGACACAGAGGATGGTTCAAGTAATAGTTCTGGTTTAATCTTAAAATCCAAAGCGAAATACGAAGTAGCATGGGAATATGTAGATATAGGTTCCATATGAGTATAAGCATCAAGAGCACAAACAGTAAGTATACCTATGACCACAACATCTAAATCCTCTATGGTACGCTAAGTAGGCATGATATAGAAATGGGGATGGGTCCCCTGAGAAATAGAATTTGTCTATGGAACCATCCTCGCACTACACCCACCATGGGACCAATTACCCCTAGGTGGGGGTAGTGCAACCGAAGTAGTAGCCATGGAAGGTATATGCTGAGATCTCGAACCCTGTTGCTCGTTGGGGAAAAACTTCTTCATATGGCCTATCTGACCACACTCATAACATGACCCCTAAATAGCAGAATGCGTAGGGAATGAACCAACACTACTATGAGATTATTGAGTAGGCATGTGGTTAGTCTGCGCTAGTATGTTCTAACTTACATGCCTCGAACTACGCACAACTAGAAGGCTACTAAAAGCGATCTGCACTATGGATTGGGGTAGACTAGATGGCCCCCTACTACTCTTACCCTTCCTGGAGCTGGGCACTATGTTGAAAGTACCAAAAGTGTGACCCTTCTTGTTTTGCTCTCTATTGGTCCTTTCTTCATGATGAATCATCTCGAGATCCATTACCAAGTCAACAAAGCCGACAATGTTGGTGTTTCTCCTCCTACTATTTGTATCTTTTTTGATGCCGGTATCAAACCACGAGCAAAACGCTTAATCTTGTCATCATCCATAGGGATGAGGTAAGGAGCATAACGAGGCAACTTCTCAAACTTAATGTTGTACTCCATTACAAACATAATGTCTTGACTCAAAGTCTTAAAAAATACCGCAAGGGCGGCTCTCACCCTTGGCAATAATCGCTTCTCAATGAACATCTTCTTGAACTCTGCCCAAGTCATTGGAGGTGCATCCTCCAGTCGACTCTTCTCTACCCCTTAAACCAGAGGTCGACAATGTCTTTTATATGATAGGCCACCAACCTGACAACTTGATGATCCTTCACCCCCTAGTAGGGTTGTAGCCTTCTCAACTTTCTCCAGGAAATCCTAAGGATCTGCTGTGGGATCTGTACCGGTGAACATGGGTAGCTCAAGTCTCAAATAATTCATAGCCAACTGTGCCATGTCCTCAACCACTGGTACACTCATCCTCCTTGTTAGAGTGACTGAATACACACTTGAAGATTCTGTAGGGTCTGCACAACCATGATGTCAGCAAAAGTATCCATAGCTTTCTTCATATGAGTTAGTGTCTTCTCCGAGCGATTTGGCTCTGGAGGTGGAGCAGTTGCCTCATCAACCTTTTTGTCAAGATCTTGAACCATCCTTGGAGCCATTAGAATTGGCACAGTTTGTTCCCTTACAACCTTCGAAGGTCGTCCCCTAGGTCTAGAGGCAACCCCTCCCGAAGCCGCATCGGGTGTAGGAGCAGCTTCTAGATTCATATTACTACCACGTGTGTTCACCATATTCTCCAAATTGAGATAGCGCACGAGTTAAGTAACTCCCTTAGATTCAAGCTCTATTGCATCATTCTAGAATAAGAAGAAATAATGAGATAATCCTATAATATCAATGTAGCCTTCCCGATATAAGTGTGATGCACAACATACGGATAAGGAGAACTCTAATAGATACGATTTAATAGAATTTCTAGTACTCGAATTAGAATTTAGTCTTCTGATACCAAGTTCTTCACACCCCAAAACTATGTGACCGGCACCCTACCCGAGTGAACCAACCCATATAATAGTATTACACATCTGTATGCTTAATAGATGCATGCAGATGTACTCTAAGTTAGTTTTACATTTTAGCACTAGCATCAGTACTAGTTTTAGCTTCCTTCATATTGTACAAACTTAGATGTTGTTTTGTTTTGAATTACTTATAAAATTAGCCACTAGGCAATCAACCTAGTGGTATATTAGCATAATAAAATAGATGCATGCAAAAGCATTTTTAAAATCTAAATAATTAATCAATAAAGAGATACGCAAATATCATCTTTAAGTCCATCCTTTCATTTATATGAAAATAAGGAAAAGGAGTTCCATTCCTGCATGCCATATGAGTAACCATAGAATTACAACCCGAAATAAATATTACCACTCTTTATGAAATCTTTATAAGAAATCAAATAGTCATCCGATATATGCCCAGTGACTCAAAATAATAGTAGTAAAGTCATCTACGAACACAAGTGTGAAGTCTCATAAAAAAGTAGTAACAGAGAATGTGGAGCAATCCTATCTACAAGGCTCAAGCTGCACAGGTCCTGTCCCTAAAACAGATAAATGAAAAGTTGGCCGACGAGGCTAACCTCCACATGCCTAGTACAAATCATAAACCATTTCACCAAAAGAAGTGGGACAATTTACACTTAAATAATTAATATAAAAAAGAAATATTATATCAATTTACACTTAGATAATAAAATAAAATAATAATATAAAATATTTCAAAGTCTTCCTTTAGCATTAAGCTTAATAAAAAATCATGTGAGCTTTTACCTTTAATTGGAAGCACTATATGGATACCGATCTAATAGAACAATACTAGGTAATCAACCTAGAAATAATTATTTGACCCTACTTTATCCGGGCTTCCCTTAGTACCGTACAAGTCGGCTTAAACTCATCACTTTAAGTAATGATCATTTACCCTCACAATTGAAAACTTTATCCTACAAACCTCGGCTTAGCCTTGGAATGTGTCCCTACAACGGTATGTATAGTTCCATGATAACAAACTCAAAATTCGAACCAATTTCGACGGTCTCCACTAATAACTCCCAAAATATTTGCATTTACCATTTATGATTTTCATAGCCAAACCAATCGCTTGTGAATAATTAATTATAAAACATATCACAAATCATGTATTTTCATTTAACAAAATACTACAATTGTTATTCCTCCTAGAAACTAAAATAATTTTACATTTAAAGAAAATAATAGCAATAGTATTTAAACATTTTACGATGCAAGGAATAGTGAAATCCCAACCTGCTCGTCCCCACAAGCTAGGACTAATATTTAGAATTAATTTTAAAATAAATTTACAATATGAATTTGGAGAAAAGCTTCGAGGCTAGTAAGTTTCAACGTACCTCAAATCGTCTTCCAAATCTTGCCCCCAAGGTTCCAATATAACCAACCAACTTACAATTTACATGTAAGCAATCATTTTCAATCAATTAATATTTTAGCAATTATTACTCAATTCAAGTCATAAACACAAAGTGGTCATAAGCCTTGGTTAATCCAAATCTTCATCTCTTTCTCATGTTATACTCGACAAAACAATATAAGATAGTTGAATTGCTTTCAAGACCATGAATAATATCAATTAACTCATATACCACCAAACAGACAGAATTCACTATCTGCCCCAAATATCCATTAAATTCAAGAACACTAGCTATTAGGGTTTACTCAATAACTTGTTGGAATGATACTCTCAACTCAACATCATCATCTACAACTTTTTATACACTAATAAAGAGTTTGGTATAGTTGGATTACCTTTGTCAAGAAACCATAACTCTTTTCTCCTCTTTGGGTTCTTGAAGAATTTCTTGAAATATCTATGTTCCAATGATGATTTGGTTTAATAATTAGCATTTTTAGCTTGAATTTCACCCATAATATCACGATCTAAAATCTCACTAAAGATCATGATGGCACCTAACCTCCAAGATTAGGTAAGCCAATATGCAATATAGATACAAGCCAACAAAATAAGATATAATATGAGTGAAGTAGCATAAATAACAGAATAAATCCTCAACAACATATGATATATATAAGTGTCACAATATTAAATTCCTCAAAACCAGGTAGTACATAGTCATGAACTTTAAAACTAAGTCGAAAGAAATATCTCAATAGTACAATAAATAACAATATGAAAGATAGGGGAAGGTGACTCCAAGGATCTGCAGTAATCATGCAACATTACCTTGAATGCTCTCTGTCAGCAATAAGACTCACTCAAGAGGTTTGCTACTGCAAATTCCCGGATCTGCACAAAATATGCAGAAGCGTAGTATGTGTACGGGACAACGTGTACTCAGTAAGTATCAAGACTAAACTCGGTAAAGTAGTAATGAGTATTAAGCCATGTGATACTCACTAATCAAATAAACCTATGAAATTTATAATGATTTGCAACAAGAATATAACACAAAATGCAATATCATCAAATTTCATATCAAGAGATATCAATTCAACATGGATAATTTAATCTTGACTAACGAGTCAACAACTTATAACAGAGGCATCGAGTAGCATGTTTGAATTCAACATAGAAAGCACATAGAATGCTTAACAAGGCATAAAGGATTTATTTGCATGGTCAAAGCTTTCACCTTTATACTCATAACTCACCATCATCAGATTCTATATTAGAAACAACCAAAATCATTCAATTTATCACAGTTTATATGTATGCCATCAAGAGAGAAACATAAAAGAGCGACCCTAAGGGGTTGGATCCACATCCACATGCTGCGCGGTATATTACTCATACAAAATAGTAACAATATTATCATAAATGCATGACAAAAACCTCGTTCCACCATAACAATACCATAATAACTGCACATGAGAGACCTCATGCCATTTCCAAATCAATATGCTCAATATGTCCATATGTGCCATAATTATAACAATCCAAAATATCATTTCATCATAAAAGAGACATATGCTCACAATTACTTAATAAGGTGCACAAGGGCAAAAATTATAAAGTGCGGATGTGTGCTCTAGATGTGAAGCATGACTACGACCAGATCAATTATAGCAAGCATTTCACAAATAGCCCATCTTGGCCAATTAAGAGATAATAATCCTAAGCATGATCACTAGCATGATAAGATAAGCTCACTTAGTCATACAAATGATTAAGCATGAATCATAGAAAGCATACAATCCAAACAAAGTGTAATACATTTATGACGCTTCTTACACATACTAATTAGACAAATAAGGTCATATCCCAAGGGTTATGCCCTCACAAACAAGGTTAGGTAAGATATATACCATAACAAGCCAAATCTATCTTTCAAAATTATCTTTCCTTTAGAAATCATCTCCAACCGGCTTGAATCTTGACAAATAGTACTCAATAATGTTAAACAACATCACGGGAATTTATTTCAAATAATAAAGCTTCAATATTTAATCAATTTCTAAAAAGTCAACAAAGTCAACCCCGGGCCTACATGGTCAAAACTCGAGTCTAGAGGTAGATCTCGTTTACCCATAACCCCACGTGTCCAAATATGTATTTAGTTTTCAAATCCAAGTTCAAATCATGGCTCAAAACTTTAATTTTCACTCTGTTGGATTGTCGGTAAAACCCCCAAATTTCACGTAAATATTCCATATTTTTGTTGTTAATACTCCATATAGATTCTTGAAATAATACAAAAAATGACTACTAATCACTTACCCTTGGACTTGTAATCTCAACGCAAAATCGCCTCTTCTCCAAGTGTAGGGTTTAAAATATAAGAGAATGGGCTAAAATCTCAAAATAACAACTTAAAATAGTCTGCCCAGGGGTACTCTTCACGAACGTGGTCCATGCCTCACTTTTGTGAGGCATAAAATTGCTTCTGCCAAAATTCTCGTATTTGCGATCACGGAAGACCCCTCGTGATCGTGATGCACTGCCTGATCCACCTAGGCGAACGCGACACAGACCCCGCAAACACGATGGCTTACCTGTCAACCTTCTCCACCAACACGACCAAGCCTTTGCAAACGCGACCAAGCCTTAGCAAACACGACGGCTTTCTCCCAGCTTCCATCTCCTTTTTCGCGAATGCGACTGCCCCATCGCGAATGGAGAGAGCAATTCTCCTCCAGCCCAAATCCTTCATCGCGAATGCGAAACTCCCCTCGCAGACGCGTTGAACACTGGACATCAGAAAAATCTACCAATCCAAACATTGTCCAGGATGGTCCGAAACTCACTCGGGCCACCTGGGACCCGTCCAAGTATACCAAAAAGTTCATAAATACTAACCAGACCTATCCAAAGCCTCCAAACACGTATGACACCATCACATATATGAATCTAGAATCAAACCACAAGTTGCACTTCTCTTAAGTTTAAGAACTTATAAACTTCCAACCAATCATCTGATTCATGCTTAACTACTCCGGATCAGCCATCAAATTTTGCACACAAGTTTCATACAACAAAATAAACCTATCTCAAGTTTCGAAACAACAATCGAAGCTCGATATCATCAAAGTCAACTATCAATCAAACTTAAGAACTCTCCAATTCATCAAATTGCCAACCTTCGGCAAATCGGCTCAGAATCCTATAGGAACATCCAAAACTAAATACGAACATACGCTTAAGCCCAAAAATTAAACCTTTGTCATTTCTTTCAATTTAAGGCTTCCAAAATGAAACTAAGTATTTCTACTCACTCTCAAACCCCGTGAAGACCAAACCACCCATCCCTCCAAGTCACAAAACATTAAAATATACATACGGGAAGTATCAAATAAGGGGAAAGGGGTTTAAACACTCAAAACGACTGATCATGTTGTTACATTCCACCTCTTAAACACATCTTCATCCTCGAACAAGTTTAGAAATGTACCTGAACTGCTAAAAAGATGTGGATATCTGCTCTGCATATCTGAATCGGTCTCCCAAGTAGCCTTCAAGCTCAGATGTCTTCTCTAAAGCACCTTTGCCGATGCGATTTCCTTAGACCTGAGCTTCTAAACCTGTCTATTTAAAATGGCCGCAGGCTCATCCTCATAAGCCAGATTCTCATCCAACTGCACTGTGTTGAAGTCCAAAATATGCAACTTATCTTCATGATACTTCTGAAGCATAGAAATATGGAATACCGGATGAACTCTCAAAATACTAGGAGGCAAAGAATGTCTATAAACAACTTCTTCAACTCTCTCCAATACCTTAAATGGACCAATAAACCTCGGGCTTAGCTTTTCCTTTTTCCTAAACCTCGTTACACCCTTCATAAGCAAAACTCTAAGAAGAACTTTCTCACCATCCATAAATGCCGCATCGTGAATCTTCTTGTCCGCATAACTCTTCTATCTGGACTGAGCTGTGCGAAGCCTCTCCTGAATCACCTTCATCTTTTATGAAGCATCACGAACTAAATCAGTGCCTAGAAACCTAGCATCACTGGGCTCAAACCAACCAACCAGAGAACAACATCGCCTCCCATATAAGGCCTTATACAGAGACATCTTGATACTAGACTGGTAGTTTTTTTTGTAAAACAATACCGTTAACAGTAGAAACTAACTCCACTGGCTTCCAAAATATAAAATGCATGCCCTTAACATATTCTCGAGGATCAGAATGGTCCGCTTGGACTGCCTGTCCATCTGAGGGTGATATGTAGTGCTGAGCTCCACCCGTGTGTCCACTCAGTTTGAATGTCCCTCCAAAAGTGCTATGTAAACTAAGTGTCGCAGTCAGAAATGATAGAGATGGGTACACCATGCAAGCGAACAATCTCTCTTATGTAGATCCGAGCCAATTTCTTTGATGTGTAAGAAGTCATAACCGGAATGAAATGCACCGACTTGGTCAACCAATCAACAATTACTCAAATGGCATCATACTTCCTCAAAGTCCATGGCAAACCTACCACAAAGTCCACCGCTCCCACTTCCACTCCGATATATCAATCTTCTAAAGCACACCACCTAGTTTCTGATGCTTATACTTCACTCGTTGACAATTCAAACACCGTGAAACATGCACAACAATATCCTTCTTCATCCTTCTCCACCAATAATGCTGCTTCGAGTCATGATACATCTTTGTAGCAATTGGGTGAATAGAATACGGTGAACTATGAGCCTCCTCTATAATCAACTCTATCAAGACATCAACATTAGGAACACAAATCCGACCCCGAAGTAGCATAATACCATTATCCCCAATAACCACCTTTTTATCACTACGTCACTACATCGTGTACTGAAGTACTACCAAGTGTAGATCATCATACTGTCGAGCCTTAATATGCTTAAACAAGGACAACTACACAACAACACAAGCAAGGACTCTAGTAGGAGTAAAATATCCAATCGCATAAATCGATTGGCTAAGGCCTGAACATCCATAGCCAAAGGCCTCTCCACAGCTGGAATAAATGCGAAATAATCATGCTCTCGGCCTTCCTACTCAAGGAATCTGCTACCACATTTGCCTTACCCATATGATACAATATAGTGATATAATAATCCTTCAATAATTCCAACCACCTCTACTGTCTCAAATTCAAATCTTTATGTTTAAACAAATGCTAAAGACTCCAACAATCAGTGTAAACCTCACACGATACACAATATAAGTAGTGCCTCCAAATCTTGAGTTCGTGAACAATAGCTGCCAACTCTGAATTGTTACACCCCATACTTTCGTACGTGAGAGTACGTCGTAAGTTAATTGATGTAAGCTCAGAAATGAGATTATATTTGAAAGTATATAAAGTATGTTAATAATATTACCTTGGAGGTTATAAATATTTAAGATCATGAATAACAAGTACCAAGAGGGTTGGAAAGCTTAGAAGCTAAACGAATTGAAGAAAATATGTTTCGTCAAAAGTCGACAAGTTTGGAATGTTAAAACATGTACTTTTGGGGTGAGACTCGGGTGCTTAACATGATAAGGTGTTTATGTTATGAGTTTAGTTGTATGATAGTCGTGTGTTACATTTTAAGTCAAGCGAGTTGTGGAAACAAATTTGGCAAAGGTCATCATAAGTTACATTCATAATGTGCTGAAAATTAGGTCAAATGTAGTTGAGCTTTTCTACCAATATACTTGGAATTAGGGGATTATCCACATACAAAATAGAAGTTCTACCATTGTAGTGTCCAATGTATTAAACTGTTTTTCAATACGATGTCAGAGTAGATAGATATTCATATTTTTGCAAGACTGCGGAAGCAGCTCCCATGGGACCCACTTAGGCGGTGGGTGATTCTCCAACCTTTAAAGATCAGGGCTGGGCCCATTTGGGGTAATATTTAGACCAAAACAGACCATATAATCTCCCAAAAAACTCTCAAAGTAGTCTCCATGATTCTTGAGTGAAAACCAAAGATAAAAACATGAATCCAACGCTAGAAATCCCATGGTACAGTTCTTCACCTTGAGGCTATTTTGGACGATCCTTCAAAGTGATGTTACCTCAGATTTCATATTGTTCTTGTTTATTAAGGTAATAATCCTTCGCTCCCTTATATATATTAGAGTTTTAAGGAGAAATACAAGTGTTTACACACTAACTTGAACACAAACGTTGATTCAAGAAGAGAATACGACTCCTATAGTTTTGTGGTGTGATTGAGGGCTGTTGTGAGCTATAACAGCTGGGTATTTCAAGTTCTATCTACTGCTTAAGATAATTAAATCATGTTCTTGGTTTTGCTTAAGGTTAATCATGTGTTGGTTGAGTAAAAATCTACAAGATAGTAATTGACATGGCATAAGGAATTGTTATCTTTTTTTGTGGGCCGTGTTGAGGCTATATATATAGTTTGTTGTGGCTGGAAATTGTTATAAATAGTTTGATTTTGTTGTGGCTGATGTAGTTAAGCTTATCTATGTGCTAATTCAGTTTATTGAAGAAGATAACATGAAAAACAAGAGGTTGGCGATAAAGGTTAAGGTGCTAGGCGTGTGGACTATCTTTAAAGATTATTCTTATGATGTTTTGGGCTGAAAATTATATGGTAAGCATAAGTATGATGTTATAGATATTGTAGGCAGATTCATGGAAAAGGAATTGGATTAAATTATATTTTGTTAATTGTAAATCGAGCTTGCCGCTCAAAATATTTGTTGAAGTAATCAGAGAGCTTATTGTGAATAGGGGAGGTGCCGCCCGGTTTCTTGCAGAATATTGGTATTGAAATATGAGAGTTACAATGCTTATATGAAGATGACAAAGTCGGTTTACTCATAGTAGACGTAAGAAGATCATATTGATCTTGGTTGAAGATTGGAGAGAAGATTGCAAAGGTATGTTAAGGCACTTCCTTCTTTCTTTTGGCATGATCTAATGCATAATGAACGTAAATGATATGCTATTTCATAATGGATCTACTCCTAGAAACTAAGGCTGTCCATGTTGTTCTTTCCTTATATAGTTATTCTAAGCATGTATGTATTATGCTTGAATTCTATTAAGGTTCATATTTATGGTATGATGTCCATAACATTAACCGAAAGTGCAACGACCTTATGTCACTCAGAAAGGTTTAGAATGTGATTCCATGAGTCAAACATGCATTATATATATGTATCTATTTTACTGTCAGTCGGGTACGACACCTATTGTACAATCATTGATCAATTGGATTTTACCGAGCTCCACGTGGCCGGGTGCGATGCTATCGAGCCTTATGATGGTCGGGTACATTTTTACAAAGCCTATTATGGCCGGGTACTATATGATAATGATGATGCCCACAGAGGCATTTGTTTTTGAAAGTTTATGTATATATATATGTATCATGCATTTTATGTCAGTAGCCCTCAGAGGCACTCCGATGTTACAGGTTGTATCTTCTCTATCTCTCTTTGCCTTACTATTCTTATTTATGTTTTCCTAACTTACATACTCGGTACTTTATTCATATTGACATCCCTTTTGCATGGGGACACTGCGCTTCATGCCCGCAGGTCCCGATAGACAGGTTGACAGTCCTTCTATTAGGCTATCAGCTTAGCGGAAGGTGTTGGTGCACTCTACTTGCTCCAGAGTCGCCTATTTGGTCGGTATGATTTGGTCATGTATTGATTGGTATGGCGGGGCACTGTTCTGACCTTTATGATGTTTATGTACTCTTAGAGGCTTATAGACAGATGTCATGTATATGGATACTTGTATGGCCTTGTCGGCCTAAGTTTTAAGTGTACAAATGATCATGTCGGCCTTATAGGCCCGTATGTCACATGTATAAGTTTGTATATCATGTCGGGCCGTCCTATGTCAAGTATTCCCTTATGTTTTATTTTGGTTATCTCATGATGGCCTTTCCGGCTCATTTACCAATGATAGTACGATAAGAAAGATACATTACGTTGGTACTCGGTTGAGTAAGGCACTAGGTGCCCGTCGCGGCCCTTCGGTTTGGGTTGTGACAAATTTGGTATCAGAGCAGTTCTGTCCTAGGGAGCCTACAAGCCGAGTCTAGTAGAGAATTGTTTATGGGTGTGTTGTGCACCACACCTATAGGCAGAAGGCTACAGGGCGTTTAGGACTGTCACTCTTTCTTCTTACTCTGGATCGTGTGGTAGAGCTCAGTTAAGAATTCAAACTCCTAAATTCTATTTTATTCTTAATACAATGATACCTACATCCATAAAGATAGTTGGTAAGAGATTGAATGTGGCTGTGGAAGAGTTGAGTCAGAGGAACTCGATTTTGCATCATGCTTATGATGAGTAAATGTGAAGTCTTTAGCAAATCATGTGTGTACTAAGACGTGTAAGCTTCTTGATAAGGAGCTCTAAGGACTGAATATATATCCACCCATATGGTAAAAATCAATAAGAGATTCAGAAGGTAGATACAAGTTTCAACAAGTAAAAGAAACTAGGTGAAGAAGGTTACGAGGTACCCAGTTAGTGAAGATTATCAGTATTTACAATTCAGCCAGAAAAATATAAGCATTCTAATTTACTTTCAATAGTAACAGAGATATATACACTCGACAACACCCATCTCAATTATGCCTTATGGGAGCTAACAGACAAGCTTAAGAGAAGGATGAGATATCATGATCCAGTTGGGGTTAGAGTAACCCAAAATGGTTGATGGATTGTTAGTGTTAGCTGACATTCCCGAACTAGAATGTTTAGAATTCAGAAGATAGGCACTGGAATCCTAGAAGAATTAAATATTTACCTTAGTATGGCTCACATCCCTAGTAAATAGAGAATGTTAGGCAAGCCGAAAAGCTAGTGGATGGCGCAAGGGGAGCTAAAAGCGAAAGAATATTTTGTTGAAAATTTCATAATAAGGTAATAGACGAAAATATTAGAAGGAGAATAAGAAAAGAGTAAATGAAGTATTATGAGTAAGATATGATAAATGGGTGATAAAGGTAAATCAAAATATTATAGGATGACAGAGTCTATAGTCAAGTGAAGGAAAAGACAAGTGATGACAGGCTTTGAGACAATAAAAAAGTATAAGCCATAAAGTCATATCCTCATTTTCTATTATCAAATCTTCCGATCCCTAATTCATGTTCAGTGTATGTTGTTCACTAGCCCATGTTAATTTCTATTACTCCTGAGATTTAATATGGGCTAGTGAACAACATGGGCTAGTGAACAACATACACTGAACATGAATTAGGGATCGGAAGATTTGATAATAGTCGACATCGTGAGAATTTCAGAGATCATGTCCGACAATAATAGAATGGACAACAAAAGAATAACCTTTAAAGGTCATTCAGAAAGACACTTCCCTAAAGCAAGCACTATAAGGACACAGATAAATCAACAGACCCTGCAATATAAACGTAGTAAACCCCAACATAGGGAATTCAGTCTCGCAGATATGACATCGTGAACCTTGAGAAATATCCAGATAGGAGTTAGGGTAGTTAAAGGTACCATATAAGTGTTAAAAGAAAGTGCCACTGGGGAGACAGTCAAAATTTCAGTTCAGAAGCAACCCTACAGCACAAGGGTACGGAGTTAAGTAACTAAGGAAAATTATAGGTGAGTAAGAGCATCAAAAATTCCTTCGGGTATACGATGTAATAAGCTCGCAGCTTTGCGGGAGTCAGAGGGTCTCCACTATGTACTACCATAAAAGACTAGCTGGGGAAGTAAAGAAGAAGGCTTCAACCTATGTATAGTGACCTAAAGAAGAAATGGTCTTATAACAACAGTCTCACCACAATATTGTATGCACTCCATAAGAAAGTGGCACCTATCGTAGGTAATGAACGAGAAGCAAAAGAAAAATTTCAAAAGTAATATTCGAGACCATATGGGTTCCATGGAATTCCAATATGTGTCGACACTAAGATATGCCAAGTATTCATTCATAAAGTGGCAGAACGACTAGGAAAAGTAATTGCACATTTGAAGACAATTGAGAAGGCACGAAAGGAAATCTATTGTGCTAGCAAGTTAATGGAAAGTTGCGAGTAGTATAAATAGATATGTGTAGGTCGCAAGCTAAAGTATGGTAGAGCGATAAGGTTTTAGGTAGATAAGAGTATGGATAAGAAAAGGTGGGTGAGAAGGTGACAAAAATAGTTAAGGCCTCAGAATTAATCCCATCAAAACAAGAGAGCTGACGGTTTCCGTAAGTTATAGAAAGCTCAGTATAGCCTGAATGAACTCAAAGGAGTCTAAGACTAGGAGCATTTAGAAGAGATGGAATATTTCCCTAGTAGTAGAATAAGGGGATGATGCTTAGGACTTTGACTGAGTAATGATTTTAAAAAAAGGGATTTCATGAATTGCACGGAATTAGAATACCCCTATAAGATGAATCACGTTGGGATGTTATGAAATATGGTTATTGAAGTATAGTATCGTTCCTAGGTGGATTAGGCAAATCACTTCAAATGTTACCCGATGTGAAGCAAGCCGTAGTGGCAATGTATTATGTAAGAGGTTTCAAGTTATCAATGGTAGATTATGGATCAACATTAAGGTGAATCAATAATGGATGGCTAAAAGTTACAAAGTATGAGATGAAATTAGGCTGTCATTCTTAAGATAAACAATAATGAGGAAACATAAAAGGACTTATATATATATATAGGATAAGCAGCAAGAGAGTAACCTGGAGTTGGGTAGCAGACCTCGGTAACAATAAACCAAAGTAAGTGTTATGGTATCATATAACCTGCCTAGATGTAGTAAAGCCATAAGAATAGATAACCAAGGCTATGAAACAAGATATAGAAATAGTCATAAGTTCGACAAAGTACCAAGCGAAGGAATTCAGTACACCTATAGATGCCTAGAGGGACAACTTGTCATAGTTATGTATATGGTCACAAAGTGAGGCCTAGAGATTGGCTAAAAGTTGGAGGAAAAAGGAGAGAAGAGTCACATAGGAGCATATACAAGGACAAAGTCGTACAGACTGCATGACAGAAGGTAGTAATAGTTATGAGTATGGAAGAATTCCAACCACAAGTCGTGGTGTGAGAAAGAGGCTAAATGGCGGAATGCCCTAGCCTTTGGATTTATTCACATAATAGTTTCCTAGATGGAAAGGACATTATTAAAGTATTCATAAGAGCAATAGGTTATGAGCCTGATAAGTGCATCAGTCAACATTCGAGGACGAATGTTCTAAGGGGGGAATGATGTTACACCCCATGTTTTTGTACGTGAGAGTACGTCGTAAGTTAATTGATGCAAGCTCATAAATGAGATTATAATTGAAAGTACATAAATTAAGTTAATCATGTTACCTTAAAAGTTACAAATATTTAAGATCATGAATAACAAGTACCAAGAAGGTTGGAATGTTATAACATGTACTTTACGGGTGAGACTAGGGTTCTTAGCATGATTAGGAGGTTATGTTATTAGTTATTTTAGTTGTATGATAGTCGTGTGTTACGTTTTGAAGTCAAGCGAGTTGTGGAACAAAAGTTGGCAAAGGTCATCACAAGTTACATTCATAATGTGTTGAACATTAGGTCACATGTAGCTAAGCTTTTCTCCCAATATACTTAGAATTACGGGATGATACACATATCAAATTGCATTTCTATGAGTCTAGTTCCCTACGCATTAAACCGTTTGTCAATATGACATCGGAGTAGAGAGATATTTGCGTTTTTGCGAGACTGCGCAAGCAGCTCCCATGGGACCCACTTAGGCGGTGGGTGATTCGCCAACCTTTAAAGATCAGGGCAACGCTCATTTGGGGTCATATTTCAACCCAACTAGACCATATACTCTCCCAAAACGCTCTCAAAGTAGTCTCCATTGTTCTAGAAACATGAATCCAACACTAGAAATCCAGTGGTGCTTCCTAGATTGTAGTTCTTCATCTTGTGACTGTTTTGGAGGATCCTTCCAAGTGATGTAACCTCAGATTTCGTGTTGTTCTTGTTGATTAAGGTAAGAATCAGTACCTACCTCTTATATATTATAGTTTCAAGGATAAATACAAGTATTTACACACCAACTTGAACACAAAAGTTGATTCAAGAAGAAAATACAACTCCTATAGTGTTGTGGTGTGATTGAGGGTTGTTGTGAGCTATACCAGCTTGGTATTTCAAGTTTTATCTACTTCCTAAGGTAATTAAATCATTTTCTTTCAAGTTGTATCTACTTCCCAAGGTAAGTAAATCATTTTCTTGGTTGTGCTTAAGGTCAATCATGTGTTGGTTGAGTTGTTTGAGTGAAAATCTACAAGATAGTAATTGACATGGCATAAGGAATTGTTATCTTTTTTGTGGGCTGTATATGGTTTGTTATGGCTGGAAATTGTTATAAATAGTTTTATTATATTGTGGCTGCTGTTGTTAAGCTTATCTATGTGCTAATTCAGTTGATTGAAGAAGATAACATGAAAAACAAGAGGTTGCCGATAAAGGTTAAGGTGCTAGGCGTGTGAGGACTATTTTTGAAGATTATTCTTATGATGTTTTGGGCTGAACATGTTATGGAAATAATAAGTATGATGTTATAGATGTTGTAGGTAGATTCATGGAAAAGGAATTGGATTAAATTATATTTTGTTAATTATAAATTGAGCTTGCCGCTCAAAATAGTTGTTGAAGTAATAAGAGAACTTATTGTGAATTATATTGTTGTTGTTTGGGATATTTGGATATTTTAGTAACTTATGAGATGTAGTAAAAATATCGAAGGTGCTTTCTGTTTTCTTGTAGAATATTGGTTTTGAAATATGAGAGTTACAACACTTATATGATGACGACAAAGTCAGTTTACTCATTGTAGAGGTAAGAATATCATATTGAGCTTGGTTGATGATTGGGGAGAAGATTTCAAAGGTATATTAAGGCACTTCTTTCTTTATTTTGGCATGATCTAAAGTTAAATGAACGTAAACGATACGCTATTTCATAATGGATCTACTCCTAGAAACTAAGGTTGTCCATGTGTTCTTTCCTTATATAGTTATTCTAAGCATGTATGTATGATGCTTGAATTCTATTGAGGTTCATATTGATGGTATGATGTCCATAACATTAATCGAAATTGTAACGACCTTACGTCACTCTGAAAGGTTTTGGAACGTGATTCCATGAGTCCATTATGCATTATATATATGTATCTATTTTACTCTACCGAGCCGCGCTATAGTCTGTCGGCTATGACACCTATTGTGCAACCACTAATCAGTTGGGTTTTACCGAGCTCCACGTGGCCAGGTACGATTATACCGAGCCTTATGATGGCCGGGTACATTTTTACTGAGCCTATTATATATATATATATATATATATATATATATATATATATATATATATATATATATATATATATATATATATATATATATATATATATATATATATATATATATATATATATATATATATATATATATATATATATATATATATATATATATATATATATATATATATATATATATATATATATATATATATATATATATATATATATAGGTTGTATCTTCTTTATCTCTCTGCCTTACTATTCTTATTTATGCTTTTCTGTCTTACATACTCGGTATTTTATTCATATTGATGTCCCTTTTGCTTGGAAATGTTGCGTTTCATGCTCGCAGGTCCCGATAGACAGGCTGACAGTCCTCCTAGTAGGCTATCAGCTCAACAGAAGGTGTTGGGCACTCCACTTCCTCCAGAGTTGCCTATTTAGTCAGTATGATTTAGACATGTATTGATTGGTATGGCGATGCCCTGTACTAACATTCGAGGACGAATGTTCCCAAGGGGGGAGTGATGTTACACCCTATATTTTCGTATGTAAAAATACGTCGTAAGCAAACTAATGTAGGACAAAAAAATGAGATAATATTTAAAAGTATATAAAGTAAGTTAATCATGTTACCTCTGAGGTTACAAATATTGAAGATCATGAACAACAAGTACAAAGAGGGTTGGACAGTTCAGAAGCTAAAGCAATTAAATAAAACAATGTTTCATCGAAAGTCGACAAGTTGGGAATGTTATAACATGTACCTTTGGGGTGAGACTAGGGTGATTAACATGATAAAGAGATTATGTTATGATTTATATTAGTCGTATTACATCCGTGTGTTATGTTTTTAAGTCAAGCGAGTTGTGGAACAAAAGTCGATGAAAGTCATCACAAGTTACATTCATAAGTTTTACTGAAACTTTGGGTCAAATGTAACTGCAATTTTCTCCCAATATACTTAGAGTTATGGTGTGTTCCACACATCAAATTAAAGATCTATGAGTCTATTTTCCAACGCATTAAAACATTTGTCAATACGACATCGGAGTAGAGAGATATGTGCATTTTTGCGATACTGCGCAAGCTGCTAGGTGACAAGTAGGTGTGTCACCTACTTGCTTAAATGAAAGCCCAAAAATGGGCCATTTCGGGTCGTCCAAAGAGGCCTTTTAAGGGCCTATTTTCTTCATATATTAGACTTAAAATAGAGCATAATAACCAGACATAAGCTCTGCAAAGAATCCTCCCAAAATTTCCCACAAACCCTAATTGATTTTCTCTCCATTTCAAGTTCCAATTGGAGGTAAAACTTAGAGTTTGAAGAACCAAGATAGGAGCTGAGTTATCCAACAAATAAGGTGAGTTTACTGCTCTCTTTCATCCATTTTTTTCTTCTGTAAATTCATGGTAAGTCGTTCTATACTTGTAAGAACTCACGGGATGGTGATCGGAAGCCGTGAGTTCGAGTTATTCACTTGTAGCGGACTGTTTTGTGGACTGTTTTGTGTTGCTGTTGGGCTGCGTGTTTTATTACTATTTTGTGGAGTTTTGGAGGAGGAAGGGGGTTTATAAACACCATATAAATGTAGGGTGGTTGGCTGGTCGTTCGTCATAACATTTTCGGGTCGTTTGACACTACTACGGTGGTCGTTTTGTGTACGAAGAGATTGGGGTGTGTTGGGCTGTTTTGTAGTATTTGATGGTGTATATAGGGCTGGAAAATGATGTATATATGTTGTTATTGTTCTGTCCTTGTATTGTTGGTGTTATCTTGAAGTTGGAGGAAGGGCATATTATAGGGGAGATGCTGCCCGTTTTAATACAAAATAGGTTTGTCGTTCGTTGTGCGATAGTTGTACCTTTCGTAACTTAACGATAGTATTATTATCATTCTTGTAGATTAAGGTGCGAAGAGGTGAGTTCAACTTGGTGATTGAAAAGATTGTGATAAGGTATGTTAAGGCTAAGCCTTCCTTCATTTTGGCATGATCTCGTAGCTACATGTATTAGTAATGAGACAAAAAGAGAAGTTCATATTCATGAATTTATTCACACTATTCTAGTCTCATAAGTTACAATATTATTCCTTATCGAGACTCTATATTCAATTTTAGTATTGTCTTCTTTCAGTCAAGAGAGCAGCAAGCCTATATATACAGTATTACAGTATTTTCATTACCATCGAGCTATAATCGATGGGCAGGCCCCTATTGGGCAACCTCTGATCAGATGGAAAGTTATATACCGAGCCTACTGTGGCCGAGCGCCTATGAGCGAGCCCAGCATGGTCGAGATACATAGCCTAGTATGGCCGAGCGCCTATAAGCGAGCCTACTATGGCAGAGCAGTTATATATACCGAGCCTTATAAGGCCGTACAATTATTTTACTTACTATATTGAAGGAGTTGAGTCAGTATCAGCAGGTAAGTATATCTCCAGATCATCTTTGACTCCCAGTTAATTTCAGTTATCATATTATCAGTTCAGTTTCAGATTTCAGTTATTTTATTGCCTTACATACTCGGTACATTATTTCGTACTGACGTCCCTTTTTTGGGGGCGCTGCATTTCATGCGTGCAGGTTCAGACAGACAGACGGGTAGACCTCCTCAGTAGGTGTTTTCCGAGTTCCGCCTGATCGGTAAGCTCCACGTCTTTCGGAGTTGCCAGGACTAGAGTTTTGTGTACATCTTATGTATATCTGTATATATGTTATGGGTAGGTCGGGGCCCTGTTCCGATCACAGTACATCTATCAGTAGAGGCTTGTAGGCATATCCTGTTGGTTAGTGCAGTATGTTGGGTTTGTATAAATTGGTGGTTTGTCAGCTGTAGTAGCTATGACGGCCTTGTCGGCCTAGCTTTATATTGATATTTAGTTAGTGCTAGTTTCCATTCAGTTATATATTTTGCTTCGCAAATTGTCTTGCAAGGTGGCCCCATGGCCAAAGTATGACATTATGTGTTCAGAGTCCCTTAGTCGCAATTTGGTACGCCAGGTTAGGTGAGGCACGGGGTGCTTGTCTCGCTCCTAGGTTCGGGGCGTGACAAACTTGGTATCAGAGCAGTTCTGTCCTAGGGAGTCTACAAGCCGTGTCTAGTAGGGTCTTGTTTATAGATGTGTTGTGCACCACATTATATAAGCAAGAAACTACAGGGCATTTAGGAGTTGGTTACACTTCTTTGAAATCTAAATCGTGCTATAGAACTGAGTTATAGGAAATTTGAATTAAACTTATGTGTTGGTGTTTGCATGCACAGATGACGGTGACTAGGAAGACTACGGCTAGCCAGAGGAGAGATACAGTAGTAGGTGAGGGGACCAACAGGGTACCCCCAGTAGATGGGGCCCAGTCTGAGGCTCAAGGGGAGACCCCTACTCAGCCATTACCGGCTCCTCCACCAACTACGGAGATTCCTAGGGAAACCGCACATCCAGTTCCCCCTCCACTTCCATCAGATCAGGACTTAAGGAGTGCGGTGCATTTGTTGACATAGTTGGTAGCTACCCAGCAACATGCTAGGGCATCAGCTAGTGCAGGAACTTCTGAGGGGTCTGGGAGTTCAAGGGTCCGAGAGTTTATTGCTTTGAGTCCCCCAGAGTTCACGGGGACAGATCAGAGGGAGGACCCGCAGGATTTCATAGATCAGCTTCACAGGATCTTTCGTGTTATGCATGCCACGGAGAAAGAGGCAGTTGAGCTAGCAGCTTTTCGACTCCGAGATATAGCCATCCTTTGGTATGAGGGATGGGAGAGGTCCAGGGGACGTGATACACCTCCAGCTATTTGGGAGAATTTTTCAGATGCTTTCCTTGACCAGTACTTACCGCGGGAGATCCGACAGGCTCGAGTTGATCAGTTTCTAGCCCTCAAGCAGGGTAATATGAGTGTTCGAGAGTATAGTCTCCGTTTTGACTCATTGGCCAGATATGCACCATCCATAGTTTCTACTATGCGGGACAGGATTCACAGGTTTATAGCAGGGTTAGCCCCAGAGTTAACCGAGGCATGTGCCACCGCTGCATTGCAGGATAGTATGGATATCTCCCGGATTCAGGCATTCGCCCAGAATATAGAAAGGGGTAGGCGTCGGCAGCAGGGTACAGAGAGGGCTGAGCAAGGGCAACGTAAGAGGATGAGATTTCCCAGGTCTCAGGAGCAATCTCAGGGTAGTTATAGGACCCAGTACTTCGGACGGCCACCTAGGCCTCCGCCACCTCAGTTACAGGGTTACGGGTATGACCGCTATACTCAGTCAGGACCAGGTGAGAGCTCACGGGCGTCGGGTTTGCAGCGACAACGAGGTTCTGCGCAGACATGGTCATTTCCTCCGCGGTGTGACATCTGTGGTAGAGGACACTTGGGTCAATGCCGAGCAGGTTCTGATGCTTGTTATACATGTGGGCGTCCGGGGCATATGATGCGAGATTGCCCAAATAGAGATTCTGGGGGAATGGCACAACCAGCGAGTTCAGCAACAGGATCGTCTATGTCCGTGCATCCTTCAAGGCGTGAGTCTCAGTCTTCGGCTGGTAGAGGTCGAGGCAGAGGTAGAGGTTCCAGTTCAAGTGGTAATCAGAACCGTATCTATGCTTTAGCTGGTCGACAGGACCAGGAGTCTTCACCAGACGTTGTGACAGGTATATTAACCATTTTCTCTCACGATGCTTATGCTTTGATAGACCCAGGATCTACTTTATCGTATATTACCCCATTTGTCGCGAGGAAGTTTGGTATAGTGCCTGAAATACTAAGTGATCCTTTTGCGGTATCTACACCGGTCGGAGAATCGATTATTGCTAGACGGGTTTACCGAGGTTGTACGGTGACAATTTGTAGTCGTCAGACCTCAGCTGACCTAGTTGAGCTAGAGATGATGGACTTTGATGCTATCATGGGCATGGACTGGTTGGCAGCTTGCTATGCCACAGTTGATTGCCGAGCAAAGGTAGCCAAATTTCATTTTCCGGGTGAGCCAGTCCTTGAATGGGTAGGTAATACACCAACACCCAGAGGTAGGTTTATTTCCTATCTGAAGGCGAGGAAAATGATCGCAAAAGGGTGCATTTATCATATTGTGCGAGTTAGAGATGCAGATGCTGAGATACCTACACTTCAGTCTATTCCCATAGTCAAAGAGTATGCAGATGTGTTTCCAGATGAGCTTCCAGGTATTCCTCCAGAGCGAGAGATTGATTTTAGCATCGATTTGCTTCCAGGAACTCAACCAATATCCGTCCCTCCGTATAGAATGGCACCTGCCGAATTGAAGGAGTTGAAGGAGCAGTTAAAAGATTTGCTGGAGAAAGGTTACATTAGGCCCAGTACCTCACCTTGGGGTGCACCGGTACTATTTGTGCGGAAGAAAGACGGCTCGCTGAGGATGTGTATCGATTATAGGCAGTTGAACAAGGTAACTATTAAGAATAAGTATCCACTTCCAAGGATCAATGACTTGTTTGATCAGTTGCAGGGAGCTAGATGCTTTTCCAAGATTGATTTGAGGTCGGGGTACCACCAGGTCAGAGTTCGGGAAAAAGATATTCCGAAGACAGCCTTCAGGACCCGATATGGCCACTTCGAGTTCCTTGTCATGTCCTTCGGGTTGACTAATGCACCCGCTGTATTTATGGACTTGATGAATAGCCTATTCCGGCCATTTTTAGATCTGTTCGTGATAGTATTTATTGATGATATTCTGGTTTATTCCCGTTCAGAGGATGAGCATGCGGACCACCTGCGAGCGGTACTCCAAACCCTCCGTGATCGTAAGTTGTATGCTAAGTTTTCTAAATGTGAGTTCTGGTTGAAGTCTGTAGCATTCTTGGGGCATATTGTATCAGATGAAGGGATAAAGGTGGACACTCAGAAGATTGAGGCCGTGAAATCTTGGCCTAGACCTACCACTCTAACAGAGGTTCGTAGCTTTCTAGGCTTAGCAGGATACTATCGGAGGTTCGTAGAGGGTTTTTCTTCCCTTTCGGCACCATTGACGAAGTTGACACAGAAAGAAACTAAGTTTCAATGGACAGAGGCTTGTGAGCGGAGTTTCCAAGAGCTTAAGAACAAGTTGACCTCAGCTCCAGTTCTAACACTTCCAGAGGGTCTAGAGGGTTATGCCGTGTATTGTGATGCATCAGGTGTCGGGTTAGGATGTGTCCTGATGCAACATGGGAAGGTAATTGCATATGCTTCAAGGCAGTTGAGGAAGCACGAGAGGAATTATCCGACCCACGACCTCGAGTTAGCTGCGGTTGTCCATGCACTTAAGATATGGCGGCATTATTTATATGGTGTTCATGTTGATATATTTACTGATCATAAAAGCCTACAATATATTTTCAAGCAGAAAGAGTTGAATTTGCGACAGAGGCGATGGCTTGAGTTATTGAAAGATTACGATGTTAACATTCTCTACCATCCAGGGAAAGCTAATGTTGTAGCAGATGCCTTAAGTCGCCGATCTATGGGTAGCTTAGCACATGTAGAGCCCGAGAAAAGACAATTAGCTAGAGATATTCATCAATTGGCTTCGTTGGGGGTTCGGTTAGTAGATTCTGAGGATGGTGGAGTTGTAATCCAAAACACTGCAAAATCATCCCTCATAGCTGAAGTCAAGGAAAGGCAGTACGAGGACCCAGAGTTGGTCGAGTTGAGAGAGCGAGTTCCGCAGCAGAAGAAGCCATTGTTAGAGCTCAAGGGAGATGGGGTTCTCAGATACAAGGGTCGTTTGTGTGTTCCAGATGTAGCAGGGCTACGAGACAGGATTATGTCAGAGGCACATTATTCATGGTATTCCATCCACCCTGGATCGACGAAGATGTATCATGACATTAAGGATATGTACTGGTGGAATGATATGAAGAAGAACATTGCTGAGTTTGTCGCCCAATGTACTAGTTGCCAGCAAGTGAAGGTAGAACACCAGAAGCCCGGAGGGCTAATGCAGACTATAGAGATCCCGACATGGAAATGGGAGGCGATAAACATGGACTTTATCATGGGTTTACCTCGTTCTAATCGTAAGTTCGATTCCATATGGGTGATAGTCGATAGGCTCACGAAATCAGCTCACTTCCTACCGGTCAGATCTACATATACAGCAGAAGATTATGCAAAGTTATATATTAAGGAGATAGTACGGCTACACGGAGTACCAGTTTCTATTAGATCTGACCGTGGGGCTCAATTTACAGCACATTTTTGGAGGTCATTTCAGAGAGGTCTAGGGACTCAGGTGAATCTCAGCACAGCTTTTCATCCACAGACTGATGGACAAGCCGAGCGCACAATTCAGACGCTCGAGGATATGTTACGAGTATGTGTGTTGGATTTTAAAAGAAGTTGGGATGAACATCTACCTCTTATCGAGTTTGCATATAATAACAGTTACCACTCCAGTATCCAGATGGCTCCGTACGAGGCTTTGTATGGGCGTAAGTGCAGATCTCCTATAGGGTGGTTTGATGTTGGAGAATCTGGGTTACATGGGCCAGACCTGGTTCAGCAGGCCGTAGAGAAAGTAAAGGTTATCCGGGAGCGACTGTTGACAGCTCAGAGTCGTCAGAAGTCATATTTTGACGTGCGGCGACGAGACTTAGAGTTCAGGATTAATGACTGGGTATTCTTAAAGGTATCACCTATGAAGGGCGTGATGAGGTTTGGCAAGAAAGGAAAGCTTAGCCCACGGTATATTGGGCCTTATAGGATCATTCGGAGAGTGGGCCAACTAGCTTATGAGTTAGAGTTGCCCTCAGAATTGGAGTCTGTCCATCCGGTTTTTCACGTATCTATGCTACGGAAGTGCATTGGCGATCCTACCCGAGTGGTGCCCACGGATGATGTACAGATTACAGAGGACTTGTCATACGAGGAAATTCCAGTTGCCATCCTAGACCGACAAATCCGCAATCTACGAAATAAGGAGGTAGCTTCCGTAAAGGTTTTATGGAGGAGCAAGAATGTAGAAGAGATGACGTGGGAATCGGAGGAAGAAATGAAGTCTAAATACCCCCACCTATTTCAAAATGAAGATATGGTTCGAGATGGGACGCTACAACATAGCTCTATGTAGGCTAGCAGGTCATCAGGTAAGCTTTTATTTTTCACTTTCAATATTTATGATTTACGGTCGGTGAGGCAAATTGCTGCTATTTATAAAGATTGGCCATGTGTGGCATGCATAGTATGTTTCTGGCTACGTGCAGGTTGGTTTTAACCTAGTGTACGAAGGATACTCTGGAAAAAGTTTCCAAAGTCTCCAAGAGTAAACATTCGAGGACGAATGTTCCCAAGGGGGAGTGATGTTACACCCTATATTTTCGTATGTAAAAATGCGTCGTAAGCAAACTAATGTAGGACAAAAAAATGAGATAATATTTAAAAGTATATAAAGTAAGTTAATCATGTTACCTCTGAGGTTACAAATATTGAAGATCATGAACAACAAGTACAAAGAGGGTTGGACAGTTCAGAAGCTAAAGCAATTAAATAAAACAATGTTTCATCGAAAGTCGACAAGTTGGGAATGTTATAACATGTACCTTTGGGGTGAGACTAGGGTGATTAACATGATAAAGAGATTATGTTATGATTTATATTAGTCGTATTACATCCGTGTGTTATGTTTTTAAGTCAAGCGAGTTGTGGAACAAAAGTCGATGAAAGTCATCACAAGTTACATTCATAAGTTTTACTGAAACTTTGGGTCAAATGTAACTGCAATTTTCTCCCAATATACTTAGAGTTATGGTGTGTTACACACATCAAATTAAATATCTATGAGTCTATTTTCCAACGCATTAAAACATTTGTCAATACGACATCGGAGTAGAGAGATATGTGCATTTTTGCGATACTGCGCAAGCTGCTAGGTGACAAGTAGGTGTGTCACCTACTTGCTTAAATGAAAGCCCAAAAATGGGCCATTTCGGGTCGTCCAAAGAGGCCTTTTAAGGGCCTATTTTCTTCATATATTAGACTTAAAATAGAGCATAATAACCAGACATAAGCTCTGCAAAGAATCCTCCCAAAATTTCCCACAAACCCTAATTGATTTTCTCTCCATTTCAAGTTCCAATTGGAGGTAAAACTTAGAGTTTGAAGAACCAAGATAGGAGCTGAGTTATCCAACAAATAAGGTGAGTTTACTGCTCTCTTTCATCCATTTTTTTCTTCTGTAAATTCATGGTAAGTCGTTCTATACTTGTAAGAACTCACGGGATGGTGATCGGAAGCCGTGAGTTCGAGTTATTCACTTGTAGCGGACTGTTTTGTGGACTGTTTTGTGTTGCTGTTGGGCTGCGTGTTTTATTACTATTTTGTGGAGTTTTGGAGGAGGAAGGGGGTTTATAAACACCATATAAATGTAGGGTGGTTGGCTGGTCGTTCGTCATAACATTTTCGGGTCGTTTGACACTACTACGGTGGTCGTTTTGTGTACGAAGAGATTGGGGTGTGTTGGGCTGTTTTGTAGTATTTGATGGTGTATATAGGGCTGGAAAATGATGTATATATGTTGTTATTGTTCTGTCCTTGTATTGTTGGTGTTATCTTGAAGTTGGAGGAAGGGCATATTATAGGGGAGATGCTGCCCGTTTTAATACAAAATAGGTTTGTCGTTCGTTGTGCGATAGTTGTACCTTTCGTAACTTAACGATAGTATTATTATCATTCTTGTAGATTAAGGTGCGAAGAGGTGAGTTCAACTTGGTGATTGAAAAGATTGTGATAAGGTATGTTAAGGCTAAGCCTTCCTTCATTTTGGCATGATCTCGTAGCTACATGTGTTAGTAATGAGACAAAAAGAGAAGTTCATATTCATGAATTTATTCACACTATTCTAGTCTCATAAGTTACAATATTATTCCTTATCGAGACTCTATATTCAAGTTTAGTATTGTCTTCTTTCAGTCAAGAGAGCAGCAAGCCTATATATACAGTATTACAGTATTTTCATTACCATCGAGCTATAATCGATGGGCAGGCCCCTATTGGGCAACCTCTGATCAGATGGAAAGTTATATACCGAGCCTACTGTGGCCGAGCGCCTATGAGCGAGCCCAGCATGGTCGAGATACATAGCCTAGTATGGCCGAGCGCCTATAAGCGAGCCTACTATGGCAGAGCAGTTATATATACCGAGCCTTATAAGGCCGTACAATTATTTTACTTACTATATTGAAGGAGTTGAGTCAGTATCAGCAGGTAAGTATATCTCCAGATCATCTTTGACTCCCAGTTAATTTCAGTTATCATATTATCAGTTCAGTTTCAGATTTCAGTTATTTTATTGCCTTACATACTCGGTACATTATTTCGTACTGACGTCCCTTTTTTGGGGGCGCTGCATTTCATGCGTGCAGGTTCAGACAGACAGACGGGTAGACCTCCTCAGTAGGTGTTTTCCGAGTTCCGCCTGATCGGTAAGCTCCACGTCTTTCGGAGTTGCCAGGACTAGAGTTTTGTGTACATCTTATGTATATCTGTATATATGTTATGGGTAGGTCGGGGCCCTGTTCCGATCACAGTACATCTATCAGTAGAGGCTTGTAGGCATATCCTGTTGGTTAGTGCAGTATGTTGGGTTTGTATAAATTGGTGGTTTGTCAGATGTAGTAGCTATGACGGCCTTGTCGGCCTAGCTTTATATTGATATTTAGTTAGTGCTAGTTTCCATTCAGTTATATATTTTGCTTCGCAAATTGTCTTGCAAGGTGGCCCCATGGCCAAAGTATGACATTATATGTTCAGAGTCCCTTAGTCGCAATTTGGTACGCCAGGTTAGGTGAGGCACGGGGTGCTTGTCTCGCTCCTAGGTTCGGGGCGTGACAATATGTCATGTATATGGATACTTGTATGGCCTTGTCGGCCTATGGTTTGAGTGTACAAATGATCATGTCGGCCTTATAGGCCCGTATGTCACATGTATAAGTTTGTATATCATGTTGGCTCGTCTTATATCAAGTATTACCTTATATTTTATGTTGGTTATCTCATGATAGACTTTCCAGATCATTTACCCTTGATAGTACGATAAGAAAGATATGTTACGTTGGTACTCGGTTGAGTAAGGCACCGAGTGCCCGTCACGGCCCTTTGGTTTGGTTTGTGACATAAATCATGCACCAGATAGTTCTTTTCATGGGGCTTCAACTGGCGCGACGCATAGGCGATCACCCAACTGTCCTGCAACAAAACACACCCGAGGCCAACACCCGAAGCATCACAATAGACAGTATACATCCTTGATCCTAAAGGCAAAGCCAAAACTGGATCTGTAGTCAAAGCAATCTTGTGCTTCTGAAAGATCTCCTCGCACTCGTCAAACAATCTTAATGGAACTCCCTTATGAGTCAACTTGGTCAATAGAGCTGAAATAGATGAGAAACCTTCTACAAAGCGACAATAGTAGTCAGCAAAACCTAGAAAACTCCTGATCTCTTTAGCGGTAAATGGTTTGGACAACTTTGAACTGCCTCAATCTTCTCCAGATCTACCTTGATCCCATCACTAGACACCACATGGCCCAAGAATTAAATTGAATCCAACCAAAACTCACACTTGAAGAACTTAGCATATAACTTCTTATCCCATAGAATCTGAAGCACAATCCTCAAATACTGCTCATGCTCCTCCCTACCACGGGACTATATCAAGATATCATCAATGAATACAGTAACAAAGGAATCCAAATAAGTCTAGAACACACCAATCATCAATTGCATGAATGCTGCTAGGGCATTAGGCAAACCAAAAGGCATCACCAAGAACTCATAATGCCCATAGTGAGTCCTAAAGGCCTTATTAGTAACGTTTGAAGCCTTAATCTTCAACTAAAGATAACCCAATCTCAATTCTATTTTTGAGAATACCTTGGAACCCTGAAGCAAATCAAACAAATCATCAATGCGAGGCGATGGATATTTGTTCTTGATGGTAACCTCATTCAATTGCCTATAGTCAATGCACTTCCTCATGGAACCATCCTTCTTCTTCTTCTTCTTCTTCTTCTTCTTCTTCTTCTTCTTCTTCTTCTTCTTCTTCTTCTTCTTCTTCTTCTTCTTCTTCTTCTTTTTCTTCTTCTTCAAAAACAACATCGGTGCACCCCAAGGTGAAACACTTGGCTTGATGAACCCCTGATCTAGCAACTCCTACAACTACTCATTCAATTCCTCCAACTCAGCTTGAGCCATGTGATACGGTGGGATAGATATGGGTTGGGTGCCTGACACCAAATCAATACCAAAATCAATATCCCTATAGGGTGGTATGCTCGGTAGGTCTATAGAAAACACATCTGGAAACTCTCTCACTACGGGGACTGAATCAACCTAGGAGTATCAACACTAACATCTCTAACAAAGTCAGATACACTAAACACCCTTTCTCAACCATCCTTTGATCATTTAGAAATGAAACCTCCCAACTAGGAGTATAACCAAAAGAACACCTCCATTCCAACCTTGGAAACCCCGGCATAGACAACGTCTTGATCTTAGCGTGAAAATCAAGAATAACATGGTACGAAGATAACCAATGTATACCCAAAACCACCTCAAAATCACCCATATTAAGCAACAGAAGATCAACCTTAGTCTCATAACCCCCAATAGTAACAACACAAGAATAATATACGCGATCTACCATAATAGAATCACCGACAGGTATAGATATATAAATAGGAATACCAAGAGAACCATAAGGCATATCCAAATATGATACAAAGTAGGATAACACATACGAATAATTAGAACCCATAACAAATAATAATGAATCATCTACATGATAGATCAAGACAATACCTATAGTGACTGCATATGACACAACCGCCTCAGGCCTACCAGGAAAAGCATAACAACGATCCTGGCCTCCAGCTCTGAGATGACCTCTACCCGCCTGACCTCCACCTCTAGCTGGCTGTACATGTGGTGTAGCACCTAGTGTAGGAATCATAGTCTGGGTGCCCTACTGAGTTACGCTCATACAAAGCCTAGGGAAATCCCTCATCATGTGCCTTGAATCCCCACACTCAATGCTAGCTCTTTGCTAACGGGGCTGTGGGGATTGAGCCTGTCCCGAACGATTGGAATAACTAGTGTAAGAACCACGTGCGGCAGGTAAACTAAATGATGACTGCCATGAACGAGTACTCTGAAACCCATGTCTAGCTAAAGCACCACGTGAGGCCAAAAGTGCTGACTGAATTGATCTACTGTAATAGCCTCTACCATGATGACACTTGTATCGTGCCCCATTTTCTCATGAAAGCGGGTTTCGACGTGTGACAACTATTTTAAATGAAGGTATTAAAAGGGAAGAGTCGCCACCTAACGATTTTTGAGGTGCGTTAGGACACCTATTTGGAAATAACTCTGTTTGACTAGTCCGTGTCATCAAAGATCGGGTAAGGGCTCAAATTACCTCAAAGAGAAGGTGTTAGGCACTCTTCGAGGTCCATAACTATGGGTCCCAGCCGAATTTTAAACTACGTAGATTGTATGATTAGGCTAGGTGATCAAATAAACAAAGGAAAATTTAGAAGTCGAAGAGTCTTACTATAACACATGAGAATTGGTACAAATCTTAATGATCACAAGGATGCAACTACATTGGTCTATGTTAAATGACTAAGTGTAAATAGCAAGTATATAAAGAAAAAGGGGGAGGGGGTCCTAAGTTTTTTAGTCTAAAAGATCACCCCGTGCAACATAAATAATACTTTGCAACTCCCTTAAGGTAGGGGTTTCCCATATTATTCAGTGGGCACAGACTATCATCTTCTGCTACCCAATTACTATGTTGAAGTTGTTACCTAAAGGCGCTCTAATTCAATTATAAATTGTATCCTATGCGTGCACTACCCATCCTGTACCTACGGTTTAAGAGGCGTTGGACCTATTATTTGGATGGTTCTACACTCCACCTAGACTGCTCAAAATGATAAAACTAAGAGACATTCAAAACAGATAGGACTCCACATAGAGAAAATTAAAGGACCAAGTTAGCCTCCGCAATAAATGCACGCGGGTCATTTAGGCAGTACATAGTTCTAGAATCGAGACTCCGAGTCCTATAGGCATGATTTCTAGGTGATTCTGAATTCTAGTATCGTATATGCATCGTTATTGTTCTAAGTGGCTTAGGCGAGGAGGCAGTAAGCTATTTGCAGACTCAGGATTATTAGCACTGATTTTATAGATAGGCGTCTCAGGTGAGTGACACTGTCCTATAGGCATGATTTGTAAGTTGTTTGCATAATGTCAGTGAAAGCTATTAAAACTAGGAATTTCCAGTGTTTGATTCTATATGCTTTCTAGGCCAATAACAGTATTCTGTAGGCAAGATTTCTAATAATTTGTATTTGAACTCACTGTTAACATAATTATTCCTATAGGAATGCTATCTAGGTGGAAGTGTAATAAAACAACAGAAGCAGTTGATTAAGATATTAGTGTCCTATGGTCATGATATCTAGATGGACAGTGCACCAAAAGTAATAGAAGCAATTTGATCAATTAATTATTTGAAGTCCTATAGGCATGATATCTAGGTTAGCAAAAGCAAATAATATACGTCCTATAGGCATGCTGTCTAAACGCACAGTATTATCAAGTATGGCGATTAATAGCATGTTTGAGATAGTGTACGAGTATTAGACAAATTATGTGAGGTGTGTGAAATTCCTAGAGACATGATTTCTACTAGCGTGCAGAAGTAGAGCAAGTTAAACATGATAACAAATAAAACATGTAGAACCTATAGGCATATTCTCTACCCTTTATGCAAGAACAAAGAACACCCATTCCCCAATTTTATTAACACCCCAATTATGCGTTATTACAAATTACAGGACCAAGATGGAATAATACAAACTCAAAGATGATAAAATACAGACTGAAACAAGTACATGCCCGCTATAAAATAACCCAGTGAATTTCTGGGCCTTCAGCAGCCTCACAAACCAACAGACCCAAATCTCAGGCTCATAAGGACAGTAGAATCTTCCTGAATCCAATACCTAGGTCCAACAACACATATGGCCTAACACCAGGCCCAACGAATAACTTACTTAGACAAATAGATGCCACACTTAACCATAAAGGTGACAGACCACTCGTGGAATTAATTAAATAACTTTTCACACTTAACTCCTATAGATATAACTAATCAACAGTTCTAACCAAAGCACATAGACAAGATCACATGAAATACTGGAAAGTTTACAAGGCAGGTTCATGCTTGTATTCTCAGAAACAAAGCTAAAGTGACAGGATTGACCATCATAGTAGAGTGAACTATTCCGAAAGAGTTTTAAGAGTAAACTGATTCAGAATTAGCCTAAAAGAGCTTTAGACACAAGATTTAAACATGGAAATCTAATAGAGTCATAGACAAGAATAAGTAGAGTATAGCCTTCACATGAAAGTTTTAACATGAAGACCTAGTGAAAACAACATAACAGAACAGGTTCATGATCGAGCAATCACTTAGTAGAAGATAAGAAAACTTAAACATGCTGAATATCAGTTACAATACCAGTAGAACTTAAAGTTTACAGAAGACATGTCAATTTTCAAATCAACAGGACAGACAAGCATCAAACCTTGTACTAGTTGGCCACATATAGGCGAAAATGTTGATTATGAGATTTACTCTAAAAGTCTTAACTAATACTGAAAAACACAGGATTGAGCAAGTCAAGAAAAGCACACAATAGAGTTACAAAAAGCATGGGAACAAGTCATAGCTAATAGTAGAACTCCAGAAAGATAAAAGTTGGGCAGGAATATATCAACAAGAATTAGAACACATTCTGGGCATGAGTTGGCTATCACAATAGTACAGAACAAGGCAAGGAACCAAAATCAGAATAAGCAACATGTATAAGTAACCAACTATTCATAAGCATAATAATTAGAAATTATTTAGGTTGGACACACCTAATGAGCATGCATTAAGGCTAGCATATTAGGCTAAGTATTGAGATAGACTTGTAGAGAAATAGCAAATTATGCATAAAGGATTCAACATGAAGAAAGAAATTTGAGCAAGAACATATTTCATAGGGGTTTTGGTACAAGAAATCAAAACAAGGTTCAACAACCATCAATCAGGTTTCAATTACGAATCGGGCAGGCATCATGAATCAACTTAGCTATCCACATGTGAGTTAAATCAGAACTCGCATAGAATTGAAGCTAGAAGAACTACGGAGTAGTACTAAAATAAACAGAATTGTATACGAAGGGGCATAATATTGAAATTAACTCAGGGAAATCCAAATAGCACTAATGCACATAACACAAACACGAACAGAAAGAAGTAGAAGTGCGAGAGTATACGGAACTAACCAGTTGCATGCAAACTAAACAAAGGATGAAGAACTTGAAAATCTCAGGAATAGCTGTGATTATTGAAGGCCAGTAAAACCTCAACTCCCCAGTGCTTCAGAGTTCACAGGAGCCTCAAAATAGACTCCGAGCAATGCTTGCACTGGAGGAAGGTGAACAACATCCGGTGGCCTTGGCTTTCAGCCGACCGAGAGATCAATTTCACAGCAGTACAGAATAAATAAGAGTGAGAGAATAGTTCTTAAGGTGATTAAAGTCTGTCCAAAAGGGAAATTGGGGAGGGGTTATATAGTGGTAGAAATCGAGCAAGCAAACATAGAAAATAATTAATCAAACAAAAATAAGGAAATAAAATCACATGCAATCGATAATAGAACGAGTAAAGGAACAAATTGAAATTTCAAACACTAGTTAGACGGAAATCAAAGATTGGCCGAGGATCTTGTTAAATTGGACCCATATAATCTGGTAGTGAGTGATTATAGATGAAATATCATCTAAGTCTCGAAGATTGAGGACTATTGTTCATAACTCAGGGCCTGGTACTTGCCAAAAATAGGCGAGTACTAGGTGATGCCAAAATTGTATAAGTAACAAGATGACAGAACGCATAAGGTAAGGGATTCATGGATTGACTCCATTTTGGGGCCGGATTCGGAGATGATTTGAGGGTATGGCGGCTAAGGTTTCTCAACGATGAATGAAATAGAGAGGTTTCATAGTGAAACTATTTGGGGGGGGGGGGGGATGTCCCTAATGCTTAGGTTAATGGGATATAAGGAAAGGTAGGGTATGGGTCATTGATCATTTGAGATCAACAGCCAGGATCGAAAGGGAATGAGGCGAGTTGTTTAAATGGCACCGGGTTATTTAAAAGAGGGTCATTTGGTTTGGGCTAGGGCGTTATTGGGCTAAGGTGGGGTGTCTGGGCTGCCAATTAATCCGAAACATGGCCTGGTTTGGGCCAGCTTTAAAAAATAAAGGAATTAAGGAAAACAAAATTAATAAAAATAGATAAATATGTGTAAAAAATAATATCTAAGCAAATAAGAATTTTAAAATAATAGCTGAAGGTTGTAAATATATAAAAAGTTATTTTGACTCTGAATAAAATGATAAAATGCAATTAGTTGCAAAATATAGGCTACAATCGTAAAAATGTGTAAATAGCACAAAAAATGCAAATGAAATTATATAAAATGGAATAAAATATTGTAAAGCATATATGTGGTTGTAAATAATAAATATGGGTGATTAAATCATCACAAAATTATTTAAAGGGGATAATTAATATATATTCAAATAATTTAAATGCAAAACAAAATCAATTTTAAGGCTTTCAAAATTATGGAAGATTATAGAAAATACTTGTATGACTCTTGTAAATTGAGTAATGATGCAAAAAAGATGTTTTGAAAGTATATATATTATTTGCAAATATAAGGGCAAAATTGGGTATCAACAACTGCCCCTTTTTCCCCGGGAATGATGAAAGAATTGTCGGGTAAAGAAAATGATGAATAATTTTGTCCGAAGTGAGTGAGGAATGATGTGTTTTGAAAGAATGGGGCCGAACCCTGGTTCTTGAGTTGCCTACATATCCCTGGTGTTACAGGAATCAGACCGTGTGTAGTTCTGGATCCAACAGTGAACGAAACCGACAGAATTGTTAGAAGATTGGTCGTGTGTTTCGAAAAAGGATCTTTTGAGTGGAATAGTGTCATGAGTAACAGATAATTTTAGGTGGGGTTATGAATGCAAATTGAACGTTACAGATTTACAAGGCAGGTATTTGAACGGTTATAGAACAAAAGGTAATTAATTACTGATCATCGGTTACATTTGAGGTGATCGAAGGATGTGAACGTTGTAAATGACAACCAGAGTGAGAATTGCTCTTGTTTGTAGAACGGTTACCTCCCGAGTTACTTGCAAAACATAAAACACGATGCATGCGAATATATATGGGTTATTGCAAAAATTTAAACATGATGCAAATTCCCTTCGGACCTTGAGAGTTGTCTTTGGACGATGAGGATGATGTCCTTAGACTATGATGTCCTGGGCCATGAAGCGTTTGATCAGGGATTAGCAGGCCATGAAATAATGACCTCGGGCCATGAGAATGGTGGCTCTGGACTATGGCGCCTTTGAATAATGATGTGCAATTCCGAGAGATCCTCAGGCCATGGCATTGTGTCTTCAGGCTATTAGGATGGTGCCTTTGGACTATGATGCCTTCAGACAATGTGGCGGTGTTTCAGCCCATGAAATGAAGTATGTGGTAATATTGATAGCTTGATAAAGGAAACAGGTGACGCTTAGTCATTCGCTAAAACGAGACAATACAAGGCTTAGTCTTATATGAGATGAGTGCAACACTTAGCCCGTTGCGAAGAAAAGAGATAATGCTTAATCTTATGCAGTGTAGCGGAGATAGAGTTTAGTCTCATGCAAGGGAAGGCAATGCTTAGCCTTATGCAATAATGGAGGCAGTGCTTAGCCTCGTGAGAGAAGAAGAGACAATGCTTAGTATTATGCGAGGAAGGCAATGTTTAGCCTTATGCAATAATGGAGACAAGGCTTAATCTCATGTGCGGAAAGAGAATTCTTAGCCTTATGCAATAAAGGATGGCAATGTTTAGCCTTATGCAGTAATGGAGACAATGCTTAGTCTCATGCAGGGAAAGGCAATGCTTAGCCTTATGCTATAATGGAGGCAATGCTTAGCCTCATGCAAGGAATGGAGACAGTGCTTAGTCTCATACAAAGAAAGGAAGTGTTTAGCCTTATGCAATAATGGAGACAGTGCTTAGTCTCATGCAAAGAATGGAGACAATGTTTAGTCTCGTGCAAGAAAAGGCAATGCTTAGCCTTATGCAATAATAGAGACAATGCTTAGTCTCATGCAAAGAATGGAGACAGTGTTTAGTCTAACGCAATGAAAGTCAATGCTTAGCCTTATGCAATAAAGGAGACAATGCTTAGTCTTATGCAAAGAATGAAGAAAGTGTTTAGTCTCATGCAAGGAAAGGAAATGCTTAGCCTTATGCAATAATGGAGACAATGCTTAGTCTCATGCAAATAATGGAGACAGTGTTTAGGCTCATACAAGAAAGACAGTGTTTAGCCTTATGCGGTGATGAGGGCAATGCTTAGCCCTATGCAAGAAGAGTAATGATTGAATGCGAGAGGGCAAAGTATTTCTTATCTTGATGCGTTTGCGTTTGGCGATTTTTGTCACAGTGTGAAGATAGGGATCTTGTTGTGTGTATATATTTGCGGATGTTTTTGTTACGTCCATCGTGCCTGCATCCAAAAATAAAATCGTGAGTTTGGAGGGGGGAAGGTTGGTTCGCGCTCTCAATTCCTTGCTTTGCCTTTGCTCTTGTCTTGAGCACCTGTTTGAGTCACCCCGAGTAGCGTCTGGCTATTGTAAAAAAATAAAAATTTTGAAAACATGCATTTGTGATAAATCATTTGTAGTTGCTTGAAATATATGATAATGCCTGAGAGTAAACAATTTTGACGAATTGGCGACTGTGACACGTTTTTGAGACATTGCAACCTCCTTAACTCGGAATATTGAGGATCCTCCTCAAAATTCTGCCCCAGTTTAAATGCATACTTTTGGCGATACATTCCTTGGCGATTCTAAACATGATGAGATCGGGCGAGCTTGAGATCTTGCCCCAGTTTTCGAACATAGGGGGAATGAAGATTTTATTATGATGTGAACGAATCCAAAGGGCTGCCTACGTATCCCCTCTTAAATGGGAATCAGGTCAAGCGTAGTTCAGGTTACATCAAATAGAAAGTGCAAACATAATCTTAAATATAATATCTCTTGACTGCGTCTGAATTGATAGGTTTTGGCCATATCTCTCCATCCATATCTGCAAGTATAAGTGCTCGTCCTATCAGTACTCGATGAACCATGTAAGGGCCTTACTAGTTGGGTGAGAATTTCCCCTTTGCTTCATCCTGATGTGGGAAGATCCGTTTCAGCACAGTTGCCCCGGTGTCAATTTCCTTGACCTAACCTTTTTATTGAAAGATCTTGCCATTCTGTTCTGGTAGAGTTGACCGTGACACATTGCATTATTCTTTTACCATAAATGAGAGCTAGCTGTTCATACTGGTTCCGTACCCATTCTGCCTCGCTGAGCTCGGCTTCCTGCATGATTCTTAAGGAAGGGATCTCCACTTTGGCGGGGATAACGACTTTAGTACCATAAACCAATAGATAGGGAGTTGCCCCAGTTGATGTACGAACTGTGGTTCGATACCCGAGTAAAGCAAATGGTAGCTTTTCGTGCTATTGCTTATAGTTGTCCACCATTTTCCTTAATATCTTCTTGATGTTCTTATTGGAGGCTTCTACGACTCTATTCATTTGCGGCCTGTATGCTACAGAATTCTGATGCTTTATCTTGAATGTTTCACACATGGCTTTCATCAGATAACTGATGAGATTGGCGGCATTGTCAGTGATGATTGACTGAGGGACTCCAAATTGACAAACAATGCGATCCCGGACAAAATCTGCTACGACCTTCTTAGTCATAGCCTTATAGGACGCTGCTTCAACCCATTTTGTGAAGTAGTCTATAGCCACCAAAATGAACTTGTGTCCATTGGAAGCAGCGGGTTCAATTGGTCCGATGACATTCATGCCCCAAGTAGAGAAAGGCAAGGGCGAACTCGTTGTAGTGAGTTCGTTGGGCGGCACTCGTATCATATCAGCGTGTATCTGGCATTGGTGACAGTTTTGAATATATTTGATGCAGTCTGTTTCCATATTCATATAGAAATACCCTTCCCTTAATATATTCTTGGCCAAAACGAAACCATTCATGTGAGGTCCGCAAGTTCTGCCATGTATTTCTTCAAGCAATCTAGATGCCTCCTTGGCATCGACACATCGCAGTAATCCCAAATCAGGAGTCCTTCTATAGAGAATTCCTCAGCTTTAAAAGAAATGATTGGCCAATCTTCGGAGCGTGTGCTTCTGAGTGTGTGTAGCATTCTCTGGGTATTCTCCCGTTTCCAAGTAAACCTTGATGTGATGGAACCACAGATTTCCTCCAAACTCTTCTTCAACATGAGTACAATAAGATGGCTTGCTTATGAATTCCTATTGGGATAGGGTCGATGAAATCCTTGTATGGATGTTGTATCATGGAAGACAAGGTGGCTAATGCATCTGCAAATTCATTCTGAATCCTTGGAACATGCTTGAATTCTATTTTCGTGAACCTCTTGATCAGCTCTTGTACACAATGCAAGTATGGCAATATTTTGGTATTCGTAGTAGCCCATTCTCCTAGAACCTGGTGAACCAATAGATATGAATCTCCGATTACCAGCAACTCATGAATGTTCATGTTGACGGCTAACCTGAGTCCCAAGATGCAAGCCTCGTATTCTGCCATATTGTTGGTGCACGAGAATTTGCATTTTGCGGATACTGGGTAATGTTGACTGGTTTCTGATACTAAGACAACTCCGATGCCCACTCCCTTGAAGTTTTTTGCTCCATCGAAGAACATCCTCCAATGGTCATATGCTTCGATAATATCTTCTCCTACAAATGATACCTCTTCGTCGGGAAAATACGTCTTCAGTGGTTCGTATTCTTCGTCTACGGGATTTTCTGCCAAATGATCAGCCAATGCTTGCCCTTTGACTGCCTTCTGAGTTACATAGATGATGTCGTACTCACTCAGCAATATCTGCCACCTTTCTAACTTACCCGTAGGCATGGGCTTCTGAAAGATGTATTTTAGCGGATCCATCCTTGTTATGAGATATGTAGTGTATGCACAGAAATAATGTCTCAAATTTTGGGCTATCCATGTCAAAGCACAACAGGTGCATTCCAACAAAGAGTACCTGGCTTCGTAAGGCGTGAACTTCTTACTCAGATAATATATCGCATGCTCCTTCCTCCCAGTTTCATCATGTTGTCCTAGAACGCAACCAAAGGCCCCATCCAACATGGACAAATAAAGCAGTAGAGGTCTTCCTGGTTCTGGTGGGACCAACACGGGTGGTTTAGATAAATACTCCTTGATTTTGTCGAAGGCTTTCTGGCATTCTTCAGTCCAGCTTGTTGCAGCATCTTTCCTCAGCATTTTGAAGATTGGCTCACATATCACCATTGAGTGTGCTATAAAACGGCTTATATGATTGAGGCACACTAGAAAACCCATCACATCTTTCTTATTCTTTAGCGGTGGCAAGTCCTGGATAGCTTTTATTTTTGATGGGTCTAGCTCAATACCTCGGTGCCTGACGATGAAACCTAACAATTTTCCAGCAGGGACTCCGAAGGCACATTTTGCAGGGTTCAACTTCAAGTTGTATTTTCGAAGCCGATCAAAATATTTCTTCAGGACAGCTATGTGATCCAAACTCCTTTTAGATTTGATGATAACATCATCCATGTACACCTCTATTTCCTTGTGCATCATTTCGTGGAAGATAGTCTTCATGACCCTCATGTAGGTGGCCCCAGTGTTCTTCAAAACAAACGACATCATTTTGTAATAATATATTCCCCATAGTGTGATAAAGGCGATCTTTTTGACATCTTCTTCATCTATCTAAATCTAATGGTATCCTGCGAAGCAATCCACAAAGGATTGAAGTTCATGCTTGGCGCAGTTGTCAATCCATATGTGTATGTTAGGTAGCGGGAAATCATCCTTAGGTCTTGCTCCATTCAGATCCCAGTAATCAACACATACTCTAATTTTCCCATCTTTCTTTGCAACCGGCACAATGTTGGCTAACCAGGTCGGGTATTTGACCACTCGGAGAACCTTGGCTTTAATTTGTTTAGTGACCTCCTCTTTTATCTTTAAACTCATATCTGGCTAAAACTTTCTGAGCTTCTGTTTTACCGGTGGACATATGGGATTGGTAGGTAGCTTGTGAGCTACTATGGGTGTGCTCAACCCAGTCATATCATCGTAGGACCATGCAAAAATATCCTCATATTCTTTTAGAAACCTGATATACTCTTCCTTTTTTGTCGGTGATAGATGGATGCTTATGCGAATTTCCTTGACTATTTCAGAATCCCCTAAGTTAACGGCCCCAGTTTCCTCCAAATTAGACTTCGGTTTGTTTTCAAAATTCTCTACCTCTTTGAAAATTTCCTCAGGTATTACATCATCCTCTAGATATTCCGAATCAATGTCTTTATGTTGCGTTGTCTCACTACATGTCACAGTCATAGGTTCATCGGGATATGTAATAATTATACTGAAAACAGGTAGAAAGATAATAATAAATATGAAAATCAATAATGCATTAATGAAACTTTTAAAATGTCAACAAGTATGACTCAATGGCTTGAGTAATTATTTCAAAACAAAATACTCAAAAATGTCTTAAATGCTCAAAATAATTTGAAAATAAGTCATGCTAATTTACCAGGCTACCCAGGAACTCGGCGAGCCCGGGATAGTGCAGCGGTCCAATTCTTGAGAACAACTTCTTCTTCCATTGTCTGAATGATAAGGTTTTCCTCCTCCTCCACCTCCTCAAAAATTACACTAATGTCCATGTCTTCTTCATCCAGAAACTGCTTCCTCATGCCAGCTTAAATCTCATCTTCCTCAGATCCCCACATTATGTCAGCCTGATGAAATGTCTGGTACAGAGGTGGTATGGGTTGTTCCAGCGGATAATAAGGGGCGCGCCATGGTGGTGTCCAATCCTGATGTTCTCTCACGGTATATTCATACCCAAGTCCAAAGGTTGTGCCATGATACTGTGGTTGTATGGGTTTGGTGATCCCCTGAAGCTTTTTACCAAGACCCTTGCATGTTTCGTATCCCTTCCACAACAATATGCTTTCTATCTTGTTGCTCCACAATCAGTCCTTTTCAATTATGTTAACCCATTCAATGCGATGATATGTTTCTCCGCCCAACACCCTACTGTTTTCGATGACTGGAACGGTCTGATTGTTGTAAATGATGTTTCTCCTATATCCATGAATGATCACCTCCTTATGATTCCACTCGAACTTCACAGCCTGGTGCAGAGTAGAAGCCATAACCCCAGCTGCATGTATCCATGGCCGTCCCAATAATAGGTTGTAAGTAGCTAATATATTCAGCACTTGGAACTCAACATCAAACCAAGTCGGACACATCTGTAGATCAAGGTTGATTTCTCCGATAGTGGCTCTTTGAGATCCATCAAATGCCTTCACATTCATGCTTCACATCTTCAGAGTGATTAGTGGACATATGTTCCGACTAAAACCTCCATCTATCAGGACCCTGGCAATGAACTTGTCCTTGAGCTGCACTGTGATGTGCAACACCTTGTTGTGAATCAGTCCTTCTGGTGGTAACTCATCTTCATGAAAAGTGATTTTGTCCCTCTCTAATACATGTCCGACCATGTTAGACATCTCTCTACTAGTGATGCCGGTGGGTACATAAGCTTCACTTAACACCTTCATCAAAGCATTCTTGTGCGCGTTTGAGTTTAACAACAGTGATAAGATAGATATTTAAGTAGGAGTCTTGTTTAGGTGGTCAACAACAGAGTATTCCCTTGCTTGTATCTTCATCCAATGATCATCAGTGCTTGTCTCAACAACATGCAGCGTAAGTGCAGCTTCCTTGCTTGTTCCCCCCAGATTCTCAGGTGTGTAAACTCTGCCAGTTCTAGTCATACCTAGTGCGACACCTGTTTATTCCATTTTGGCTTTTTCCTTTCTTCTTGCTTCTGCAACATAATCCCATGGGACGACATCAGGCTTGTAAGATGGTGTGGGAGATATTATTACAGTGAAGGGTGTAGCTACCTCAACTTCAAATGGCACCTGGGTTTGTACCACAACTGGCGTGAGGGTGACCGGAGATGTTTTAGGAGCATCTCCCTCTCGAATAAGTCCAATGGACCCTTCCTGATCCCACCCTTCATCAGTTTCTATCACGTTCACTCCCTCAACTCTTTGATCTGAGAGAGGGTTGTTGTGGACGTTCAGTGCAGCTTCCTTTGCTTATATAACCTTAGTGTCGACCAGTGTCTGAATCTTGTCTTTTAACGTGCGACATTCCTCAATGGTATGACCCTTCATGCCTGAATGATAAGCACATGTTTTGTTAGGGTTGATCCATTGGGAAGGATTTTCCATAACAACAGCAGGAATCTGGGTGACGTAACTAGTGGCCTTCAGTCTTTCATACAGTTGGGCTATGGGTTCAGCAATTAGGGTGTATTATCTAGGAGGTCTGTGGTCGAAATTTAGATGTGTCTTTGGGTAGCTTTGGCGGGCGGGTGGAGGTGAATGGTAATATGCAGGTTGAGTGTTGTAGGTATGGTAGGTGGTGACAGGGTATTGGTATTTTGGGGGTGAGGGTTGATATGTGGATGGAGGTTTTTGGTTTGTGAGGGGAGACTTAGGGCCTTGGGCTACCATCGCGGCACCCAATTCTTTCTTCTTTGAAATGCCTCATGATTGCAAAGCTTTATTCGTGGCCTGCAGCGCCTCGAAATTAGTTACCATCCCACTCTTGATTCCTTCTTCTATTCTTCCCCTTACATGATGATGTCTGAGAACAAGTGATTTTTGATGACCATCAACCGTTCATTATATTACGGATCTTGTGCTCTAACAAAGAACTTGTTCATTTGTTGTTCTTCAAGTGCTGGCCTTACCTTTGCGGCCTCTGATCTCCAACGAGTAGCATACTCGCAGAAGGTTTCCATCTGCTTCTTCTTGAGGTTTTGAATGTAGAAAATGTCTAGCGCGTTTTCCGTGTTGAACCTGAATCTGTCCATGAAATCTGATGCCATACTTACCCAATTAGCCCACTTCTTTGGGTTTTGACTGATATACCAAGACAAAGCGTCTTCTGAAAGGCTTCGCATGAACAGTTTCATGTGGATTTGTTCATTCTTACCCACTCCTATAAGCTTGTCATAATATTTTCTTAGATGCACCTTTGGATCACCAGTACCATCGAACATTTCAAACTTTGGAGGTTTGTAACCCTCTGGCAGTTCCACATCTGGCTGAATGCACAAATCTTCGTAATTCAGACCTTCAATGCCTTTACCACCTTCAACACTCTAGACTCTCCCTGTGAGTTTCTTGAGTTCCTCCACCATGTTTCTAATGAGCAGGTCCTTCTCAGTCGGTTCACGTATGTATAGGGTTTGCTGCGGGGTATGTGGTAAGGTTTCTACATATATCATATTGCTTTGACGAGTCCCTAGAACTTGGGCATATGGGTGATCGTTGGTCGAGTTTTGGGGATCGGGAGTAGGTTGTGGTGCATTTTGGGGAGTGAGATATGTAGTGGTTTGCGGGTATTGAATTAGATGATGGTGATGTTGTTGAGGGGTTTGCACTGGTGGTGGGTTAAGGTTCTGGGGTGGTGCAGGATTATGAAACTAATATGGTGCAGGAGGATTTAGAGCCATGGGTGGTGGGTTCTGGTTTTGTGTGTTTTGTGGTGGTGTTGGTTTTGGGTAGTCGGGTTTTGATGGTTGATGTCGGGAACATTGAGAGTAAGGGAAAGTTTTGCCAAATTTCGGACCTGCCCAAGCTCGCCCTGTAGTTCCAGGATTTTCTGCTCAAAACGTAAGACCAACTCGTTCTGCCCCGGAGTACTTCTACCATCTGAGGTTTCAACATTTTCTGCCACAACAGCATTGTCTTTCCGGATACCACTTAAATCATCCATTTCCCCTTTGCCCTTGCTTTTGCTTTTTGGGTCGCTAGGTGGAGGAGGAGGTGGAGGACCTCTAGATCTAGTGTAGTATGCTGATGATGCCAGTATGCATGAACCAACCTTTGGGAATGGGAATAATCAGAAAGAAATAAAAAGCAAAAGGTAACCAAGTCAGTAAGGTGAAATAAAAGAGTGTTCGCAATATTTAAACATGTTTTACAAAGTCATGCAATAATTCACGTCCTAATTTGGAGACCTCATTGTGCTTGAGGTAGGCCTAAGTGACACATAAACTTGGAGAAAATTGGTGCCAACGTTTGCTTCATTTCATTTATGCGAAAATGAGCCAAAACAATATTTTACTAAACCGACAATAATATAATAAAGTTACTAATGGCATTTAGCCTTATTACATCAAAATCTAATCTAAGCTAGAAAGCAGTAAAAAACACCATCTCCTAATCTACTTGTTCCCTGAAGGACCTTCTCTATGCTTGGCTCTTTTGACCCCATCAATCATGTTTCCCAGATCGCGCATATCTAGCAATAAGTAACCTTTTGCTAGCTTTCCTCCTTCATTGTCGTCCATGCCTTGACAATCCGAAAGTCTCTTTCTCATCTTCCCTTCTAGCTCCATCAGTCCTTGTTCTAGGTATTCCAATCTTTCGGTTGACTTAGTGGCAATCTCCTTCCATTCTCTTATCGCCTCCATTTTCACTTTGTGCTGCTCCAGATGTTTGGCTTCATACTCGAACACACTTTTATGTAGCCTCTTGTACTTCACCCGTGCCTCAGCCACTTCATCTATGATCCTATCCTTTAGATTGACTCCTATTTTGATGTCCCCAGCTACATTGTCTTCTAACTATGATAGATAGTAGTACATATGGCGGGCGTGATACATGTCAGGATCAATAGTTTCGCCTTCCACAATGGTCTTTTGGTTCCACATGTGTTGTGCTTCTAACTTAAATGGGATGACATCTCCCTTGAAATCTGCCTTGTACTGGACCATGTTGGAAACTCGAGGTATGACTTGTTTTCTTCCAGCTTTCTTCATTACCCTTATGGGAGCGTAAGGATAGATACCTCACAGCCCAATCAAGACCAAGTAAGTAGTCCCTTTTGATCTGATGATGACCTCACTACTAGGAAACCATTCAAACATCAAATGCACCTGTTCGTTTGTCAGATTACTGAAGAAAAACACCCAACTTACAGTATTTCCAGGCTATGCAAACCTGTCTGGAATAAACATCATTTTCTTTGGGTGATGGTTGGCTATGTAGTCATTCAGTGGCCTTCGTAGAAGCTGTTGACGATACTCACCCTTCTGAAAGTTTTCCAGCAGCCAGACTTATAGCAATAGATTGCAACCCTCAAAGTGTCCAAACCCATGCTTGCACCGATCTAGAGCACGGTACATCTCAGCTAAGATCATTGGGATGATAGTATAAGTTTGTCCTTCAATACCATCTGTTAAGGTCCTGGCGACCATGGCTAAGCGAGTATGAATTCTTCCTCCTTTCATTGGAAAGATCAACAACCCCATGAAGCAGACACTGAAAACATAAACCCAATGATTCACCCATCCCAAAGAAGTAATGGCTAGTTCATCATGATGAAGATGATATGACTTGCTATGCCCATAATGCTTGTAAAGAAACTTAAAAGGGATGTATGATTTCTTTAGGCAGAGCAATTCATCATTCTTCTTAAAACACAACAATTTTAGAAAACTGCGGGGAGTGCGATTCTATGGTACTAGCAGTCCCGGACTATCCCATGGTAACTTGGTGAAACCCCCTATTTCTTCTAGGAGAGGAGTAATTTCTATAATGCCAAATCGAAAAATAGCTCGTTTCTCATCCCAGAATATGGTAGCGGCTGGTATCGCCCAAACTCACACTGCAAATATAGGTAATGAGGCGGTCGAAGCAATAATAAAACCCAATGCAAGTCGGGGTCGAATCCTCAGGGGCTTAGAATTGGGATTAGGTATATGTTTGTGTAATTGTACGATATGCCTTAGATTACACTTCCACATTCTTATTTGATGTTTCTACTTCTACTTTAAACTATTGATTGCAATTATAAAACTAGAAGACAATATTTTTTGGTTTTGGTTGTTTGCCAAATGATAAAAGATCTAGGGTCATTACTTCCACCTAGGTGGTTACCTAATGGGTTGTAAACTCTAGGACAAGTTTGATTGTTCGGGGTTATAATATAGCAATCACACGCAATTACCCACTCTATACCTCTCGATAGTTTGAGTGATTTTGCCCAATTTAGCTTTCTCAAGTCCAAATAGGTATTGTCCCCAATGCTTAACAAAAATAAGAAGAGGGAAGGGTAGAGAGTTAAGATAACTTCCTATGTGTTCTCAGTCTACATGGGATCTGCAACACCCCCTGTCTCCTCTAGCTGTATCTCATCATCACTTGACTGAGGGACAACAGGGTTGCTGAGCATCTGGATCATCTCCTCAGTGGTGTGGGCAGTCGCAACCGGCTCCTCAGACTGGACGACTGCTATATGTGATGCCTATGGTACTGCTGGTGCTGAAGGTGCTCCCTCCACAAGTAAGTCCAGTGGTAGATCTCTGGCTTATGCAATTTTGGCAACCACTTTCCTCAACTTGTCCACTGACCTCTTCGATGCCTGAGACTTCCACATCTTCTTTGTTTGCTTTCCAACTCTTCAATGACCTCCCCATGCGCCACTAGAGTCTCCATAATGGTCTTCTGGTTGTCCAGAATCTTCTTCAATGTTTCCTCTACTGACGAAGGTAACTGTTGTGCTGCTGGGGCTGCTGACTGTTCTGCAACAGCACTGGATATGTCAGACAGCTTTGAAGTAGCTGCCTGTATCCAGTTATTGAGACTCACCAATGTCTAGGAGACTCACAACGCAGTCTGTGGATAAGTAGATAAAGCTAGCACTGCTAACGGCACTGATAATGAAGCTGGTGGTCTAGAAGACGACAATTGTGGCATGGCTGCTGTCCCGGTGGAAGGACCGACTGCTGTGCAAGGCTCAACAGCTGAATCAGTAACTACTACCACTGGCTCCTCAGACTGGCTAGAGGAGGTAGTTACCTTATCCTTGAACATCGGGTTGTTAGCACCCTGCAGGTGGTACCATGAGAAAGGCTTCTTGGCCTTTACTTCTATATCATATTGCCTCGGCTCAACCTTTTGATCTTTGAAGTATTGTGTGAGGAAGTTCGGGTATGGGTATGATGTTTCATCTTTCTGGACAACTAATGTGATGTTGGTGGACATGATGGCACCAACATTAACCGGATACCCAACCATAATCGAAGCCATCAGGACTGTACGGGGAAGTGGGAAGTTGTTCTCATTTAGGCACGGATCAATGCGGCTGCACAGAAATGTTTGCCACCCTTTTGCTTCAAAATTTAGGGTGGCACGAACTATGGGAACCCCTTCTGTAAGCCACGGAAGTGTTGATCCTCGAATAGCCAAAATCTCAGCTAGCCACGGGCGAGCTGCATCACCCATAGCCAGCTTTTCCAAGTATTGGGCTGCCTCCATTTCTTCAAATCCGACATAAGAGTTTAAAGCACAGGAGTCGAGTCGGATTTTCAGATTTCGCACTTTTGTCACCTTGGTACCCTTCTTAATGTGAGCCACATTGGCATAAAATTCTTTAACCAAGTGCTCATTTGCATTGAGGGCGCTTTGGGTGAACCATTTCCATCATTTTCTCTCCTGGAAATGTCTGAGGACATTTGGGTTGTGCTTGCCCAAATCCTTCTTCAAGAATTGTCGCTCAAGAGTAAGTGATCTCTGGGGCCACCACTCTCTAAATCTGTTGAAGGCAATCAAGCTGACAAATCTGTCTTCCCACATCTCCCTTTTCCTCGACCTCTCTAAACCCCCCACTGTAGCATCACCCCCTCTACCATCATCCAGGATATCATCATCATCATCCATATTGATTAGTGCAGCCGGGGCATGTGAGGAAGATGGCTCAAAATCTGGGCTACCCTCTTCCGAACCATCAGAAGAACTAGCAGGGGAAGATGACTCATCTACCAAGTGGAATCTACCCGAGACTTGTTGTGATTGGGCTTCCGGCTGTTCCTGCACGGAGTTACCCTAAGAAGATTCCCCAGATGGGAGATATTCACTGGTATCGGAGGGTTCAGGAACTCTATTGGCGGTTTGTTTCTTGACTATGGTCCTCTGAATGGCAAGTGGTAGGTTACTCTTGCCTCGGCCTCGGCCTTGGGAGGGTTCTGCCCTCCCTTTTGATGTATCTCCTCCACCACGTGATCTAACCATCGTCTGCAATTCATAACAATATGAATCAGTTAGAGTTCAGGTTCATAGGACACAGATATATGCATGACAGTTGCAGGCCAGTTGTGGAAAAATAGAAGAGGCAGTGCGGACCGCACAAAAGTGAGTGCAGCCGCACAACCAAAAGTGCGGACCACACAATTTTGAGTGCGGCCGCACAACCAAAAGTGCGGACCACACAATTTTGAGTGTGGCCCCACAGCCCCAGGTTCAGAATGCTGGGCTCTTTGATCATTTATCAGTGCAAACCGCACAATTTTGCTGCGGATCGTACAATTTCACTGCGGACCGCATATTTTTGAGTGTCCGCATAATTCAAGCGCATAGAAGCCCTAAGTTAAACCGCACAAAAATGTGTGCGGCCGCACAATTTTGATTTTCACGGGCAGTAAACTAGGGTTCATGCAATTTTTCACAATTTAGACATGGATTGCATAAATTGACAAGCTTAGTGGTCTACCTAGTCCCTAATTAACACATACAAGGCTACCCACGTGATTTTGAAGCACATATTAAGCACATTTGACATTTATAGACAAAGAAATAACTAACTAATCAAAGAAAACAAGAACACAAATTAAGAAGAAGGAACAAAAATATAACATGGATTGAACATACCAGTAGTGAATGATGCAGGTGAGAATCTAACTTGATGAAATGAGGGAAGATTTAGAGCTAATGGGGTATGCACTGTGCTTTCGTATAGCTTGAGCTTTCAGAGAGTGTAAAGTGTGAAAAGTTTTGAAAAGCCCTATTTATAGGTTGACCCGTCGGGCCCAGGACATACCTGAGTGCGACAACACAATTTTTAGTGCGGTCCGCACTCCTTACCTGTACCTAGAATGACTTTCTGCGGTCCGCACAAGAATAAGTGCAGCCGTAAAATTTTTGCGGCCCGCACAATTTTTTGTGCGGCCGCAATTTGTTAAGGAAATTTGACAGGCCAAACTTCAGGGACCATGCATTTTTGAACTTCCAGTTGTGTGACCGCACACAGAATTGTGCGGCCGTAGAGTGATTGTGCGGTCCGTATAATTTTGGTGCGGTCCGTACTCTTGTGACACTTAGCCAATTTATCTTGCACAGACCCTGCAATGCAAACCCATTCCTGCATACACTTCAAAACTAGTTAGCACAAAACAATGCTATCTAACAAAGAAGAAAAACAAGAAAAAGAAAAAGATGCATGGGTTGCCACCCAAGAAGTGCCTGATTTATCGTCGCGACACGATGCAGATTACCAATCATTTGAAATGAAGAACCTCCACAATGTGGCCATCATCATCCTTGCCAAGTTAATGTTTAATGTGGTGCCCATTGACTATAAACACCTCATCCTTCTTATTTTTCAAATCTAGAGCACCAAAGGGGGTTACATTCACCACTGGAAAGGGGCCACTCCATTTTGACTTTAACTTGCCCGGAAACATCCGTAACCGGGAATTTAACAATAGCACAAGATCACCCTCTTTAAATTCCTTATTGTGGATGTACTTGTCATGGAGGTACTTCATCTTCTCCTTGTAAAGAGACGAGCTTGTGTAGGCATGATACCGGAATTCATCAAGCTCATTCAATTGTGACATCCTTAGATTTGCCGCGACATCCCATTCAAGGTTCAAATTCTTCAAAGCCCACATGGCCTTATGCTCAAGTTCTACCAGAAGATGGCATGCCTTTACCGAACACTAACCGGTATGAAGACATCCCGATCGGTCTTTTGTAGGCCGTTCTATAAGCCCGAAGAGCATCATCAAGTTTTCTTGACAAATCCGTCCGGTTGGCATTGACTTTCTTTGATAAAATACTCTTTATCTCCCGGTTGGAGACTTCAACTTGTACGCTTGCTTGAGGATGGTAGGGGGTTGATACTTTTTGAGTGACACCATACTTTGTGAGTAAGGTATCAAAAGCGTTGCTGCAAAAATGCGAACCCCATCACTAATAATGGCTCTTGGGATACCAAACCTCGTGAAGATGTTCTTTTTCAAGAATTCCACCACACTCCTTGCTTCATTGTTGGGCAAAGCAATGGCCTCAACCCATTTAGATACATAATCCACCGCAACTAGAATGTAGGTGTTCCCACAAGAGCTAACAAACGGACCCATAAAATCAATACCCCACACATCGAAGATATCTATCTCCATAATGGTGGTGAGAGGCATTTCATTCTTCTTTGAGATCCCACCGACACTTTGGCATTCATCACACTGCTTGACAAGCTCACTAGCATCCTAGTAGAGAGCAGGCCAATAGAATCCACAACTCAAAACTTTTGCTGCCATTCTTGCTCCACCATGGTGACCACTATACGGTGAAGAGTGGCAATCCTCAAGAATACCCATTTGTTCTTCCTTCGCACACATCGTCAGATCACACCGTCGGTACATATTCGGAAAAGATACGGCTTATCCCAATAATAGTCAAGGCAATCCCGTTTGAGCTTCTTCCTTTGGTTTGAGGAGAACTCATTCGGTACAATGCCACTCACAAGATAGTTTGCTAAGTCAGCGAACCATGGCATCCCGGTCATTGAAATGGCTAGGAGTTGCTCGTCGAGAAATGAATCATTGATCTCAAGGCCGTCATGTGTCCTCCCCTCCTCCTCCAATCGGGACAAGTGGTCCGCCACTTGATTCTCGCTACCCTTGCAGTCTTGAATCTCTAGATTAAACTCTTGCAATAGAAGCACCCACCGCATCAACCTTGCCTTAGAATCTTTCTTGCTCATCAAATACCAAAGCGCCGCGTGGTCGGTGTGAACAATCACCTTTGTGCCCATCAAGTACGGGCAGAACTTCTCCATAGTAAAGACAATATCAAGGAGCTCTTTTTAGGTCCCTGTGTAGTTAACTTGGGCATCATTAATGGTCTTGCTTGCATAATTGACCGGATGGACGATTTTGTTGATGCGTTGCCCTAACACTGCTCCAACCGCCACATCATTTGCATCACACATGAGCTCAAACGTCAAGCTCTAATCTGGTGCAGTAATAATAGGAGTAGTAGTTAACTTGAACTTAAGCAACTCGAATGCCTTCATGCAATCTTCATTGAAATGGAACTTGGCATCCTTCTCCAAAAGTTTACACAAAGGGTTCACCACTTTGGAAAAATCTTTGATGAATCGGCGATAGAACCCCGCATGACCCAAGAAGCTCCTCACTCCCTTCATGGATATAGGGGGAGGGAGTTTGGAGATCACTTCAATTTTAGCTTTATCAACCTCAATACCATACTTTGAAATCTTGTGACCGAGGACAATGCCTTCCTCGACCATGAAATAACATTTCTCCCAATTCAAAACCAAGTTATTTTCCTCACATCTTGCCAATATCTTGTCCAAGTTGTTCAAGCAATCATCAAAAGAATTCCCAATGACGGAGAAATCATCCATGAAGCCCTCAAGAATATCTTCCACCATATCGGTGAAAATGGCCATCATACACCGTTGAAAAGTCGCCGGTGCATTACATAACCCAAATGGCATCCTCGAGAATGCAAAGGTACTGTATGGACAAGTGAAAGTGGTATTCTCTTGGTCATCAGGAGCAATAAGAATCTGATTGTAGCCGGAGTATCCATCAAGGAAGTAATAAAATGCACGTCCGGCCAACCTATCCAACATTTGATCAAGAAATGGAAGCGGAAAATGATTTATCCGAGTGACTTTGTTGATCTTCCTATAGTCCATGCACACTCTCCACCCGGTGACAGTTCTTGTAGGGATCAATTCATTCTTGTTATTTGTTATCACAGTCATGCCCCCTTTCTCTGGGACACATTGCACCGGAGAAATCCATGAGCTATCGGAAATGGGGTAAACAATCTCGGCATCCAACCACTTTATGATCTCCTTCTTGACCACCTCTTGCATTGCTTTATTTAGCCTCCTTTGATATTCAACGGAGGGTTTGGGACCCTCCTCCAATATCATCTTGTGCATGCAAAAGGTGGGGCTTATGCCCCGGTTATCCGCCAAGGTCCATCCGATTGCTCTTTTCCTCTTTTGTAGCACCTCCAATATGGACTCTACCTGCATGTTAGTCAAACAAGAAGAAATGATAACCAGTAAAGTAGAAGAAGGGCCAAGAAATTTATACCTGAGATGCAGAGGCAATGGCTTTAACTCCAAAGTGGGAGGCTCCTCGATTGAGGGATTTGTTGGCGGAGTCTTTCGGTTTTCAAGATCTAAAGATAGCTTGCGGGGCTCATACGTGTACGAACCCATCCCTTGCAATGCATTCACACACTCCGCATAGCCTTCTTTCTCCTCATCATCATCATGATTAAGCAATACGACTTCCAAATTATACTCAATATTCATTGTGGCACTAGTATCATCAACAATTACTTCGGTCACTAAATCCACAAATGAACAAACTTTGTTGCTATTTGGTTGCCTCATCGATTTGCACACATGGAAAACCACCTTTTCGTCACCCACACAAAAAGTGAGCTCATAGACTTCCACATCAACAAGAGCCTTCCCCGTAGCAAGGAAATGTATACCCAAAATAATAGGCACCTCATAGTCAACCTCACAATCAAGGATCACAAAGTCCGCTGGAAGGATGAACGTATCAACACGGACTAACACATCATCAATAATTCCTAATGGCCTCTTCATAATCTGATCCGCCATTTGCAAACTCATAGATGTGGGTCTTGGTTTTCCAATTCCCAATGTTTTTAACATAGAGTAGGGCATCAAGTTGATACTTACCCCCAAATCACATAAAGCTTTGGCAAAGTCGGCGCTCCCAATAGTGCAAGGGATTATGAAAGCACCCGGATCTTCCAATTTCGGAGCCATTGAGTGCACAATAGCACTCACTTGATGTGTCATCTGGATAGTTTCACAATTCATTGACCTCTTCTTGGTGACCAAGTCCTTTATGAACTTTGCATAACCCGGAATTTGTTCCAACGCCTCAACCAATGGTACATTGATAGACAAACTCTTCATCATGTTAATAAACTTTTTGAATTGGTTCTCACTATTTTGCTTTGCAAGCCTTTGAGGGTATGGAGGAGGAGGCTTTGGCATTGGTGCCTTAGCGTTTGGCACTACCGGTTCCGATATGTCAATCCTGTGCTCCCTAGACGGGTTCACCTCTTCTTGCGTCTCCTCCACATTTTCATCAATATCAATTCTCACTTCGTCATTAGCTTCAACAACATTGCTTGGAATTTTATCTTCTTGAACCACAACATCATCATCCACAATTCTTCTTTGATTTGAGGTGCTTGCATCTCCACCTTTTCCACTTCTCGTAGTCATGGCCATAGCATGTCCCCTATTATTCCCACCCTTTGGGTTCACCACCGTATCACTTGGTAGTTCCCCCTTAGGACGAGGGTTCAATGCTTGTGAGATTTGGCCAAGTTGAACCTCCAAATTGCGGATTGAAGTGTTGTGGGAGGCTAATTGAGCATCAGAGTCAGCATTTTTCTCTACCATTTGTTTGAACATATTTTCAATCTGTCCCATCTCATTGTTAGAAGAGCTCGGGCCTTGCGAAGGATAAGGAGGTGGATTTCTCGGTTGTTGGAACATCGGGGGCCTTTGAAAACCCGACCCCCGGTTGTTGTTGTTGTTCCACTCTCCTTGATTACCTGCCCAATTACTTTGATTTTTGCCACCCCATTGCGTTGGTTTCCGTGATTATTCCAATTGCTTTGATTATTGTTATTTCCCCAATTGCCTTGATTGTTATTGCCACCAATCTAATTAGCTTGGTTGTTCCAATTTCCTTGATTTCCTTGTGAACTCCATTGTTGTTGATTTTGAGCATTGTTTCTTTGACCTTGATAATTGTTGACGTATTTTACTTCTTCTTCTTGCTCATTATACGAATCACCTTGGTCATACCCACTATCATCTTGCATGAATTGTTTCGGATGGCTTTGCCCTTGTTGACCTTTTTGCCATCTCTTGTTCATCATCATATTTACGCCTTCCATCACATTCACTTGTTTCGATCCTTGAACTTGTTGCAGTTGAGCTTTGGCCAATTGGTTCATTGTGGTTGTTAACTCTGCGATAGCTTGCCCATGATCATGTAGTTCCTTTTGTAGGTGAATGGCATTGGGGTCACCTTGCGGAACATTGGCCCTACTTTGCCATACCGATGAGGTATCCGCCATTTCATCCAAAATTTTACAAGCTTCGGCATAAGGTGTGTTCATGAAGTTCCCGCCGGCGAGTTGATTTACCACACATTGATTTGTTGTGTTGATCCCCCTGTAGAAGGTTTGTTATATCATGGCCTCGGTCATATCATTATTCGGGTGCTCTTTAACCATGGTACGTTATCTTTCCCAAATCTCGTGCAATGGCTCATTGGCCTCTTGCTTGAACGCTAGACTTTCATCCCGTAGTGTAGCCATATGCCCCGAGAGAAGAATTTGGCAATGAATGTTTCGGCCAACTCATCCCATGTATGGATGGAATGATTGGACAATCTCTCTAGCCAATCCAATGCTTTTCCCCGTAAAGAAAAGGGAAATAGCCTCAACCTCAGCGCGTCCTCAGTAATATTGGTTTGCTTGCTCTCCCAAAAGGAACGATGAACCCCTCCAGATGCTTGTAAGCATTTTGATTTGGAGCCCCGGTGAAGAATCCCCATTGCTCAAGTAGTGTAATCATCACGTTGGTGATTTGGAAGTTGCCCGCCCTAATGCGGGGCGGGACTATAGCACTTGCATAACCCTCGTTCAGCAACACCCGGTGCTCTGCCGCTCTTGGTGGAGGTGGGGGAGGGATAGGAACATTATCTTGAGGCGGCCGGCCTCGCCTATTTTCTTGAGGTTTGGGAAGAACCTCATCTCCTTGTCATCATCCATTTCCTCCCCCAATGGAAAATTACCAATGGGCTCGTTGTTGAGAGCCTTTCTCGTACCTATAAGAAATTCCAAAGCAAAATTAGTGACTCAGAAGGAAAAGAAGACAAATCACACCACAACCTAGATATATAGCTAAATCCGTTTAACTCCCCAGCAACGGCGCGAAAAATTGGTGTCACCCAAACTCACACCTCAAATCTAGGTAATGAGGAGGTCGAAACAATAATAAAACCCAACACAAGTTGGGGTCGAATCCTCAGGTAGTTAGAATTTGGATTAGGTATATGCTTAGTGTAATTGTACGATATGCCTTAGATTACACTTCCACATTCTTGTTTGTTGTTTCTGCTTCTACTATAAAGTATTGATTGCAATTATAAAACTAGAAGACAATATTTTTGGTTTTGATTGTTTTCCAAATGATAAAAGATCTAGGGTCACGACTTCTACCTAGGTGGTTACCTAATGGGTTGTTAACTCTAGGACAAGTTTGATTGGTCGGGGTTGTAATATAGCAATCACATGCAATTACCCACTCTATACCTCTCGGTAGTTTGGATGATTTTGCCCAATTTGGCTTTCTCAAGTCCAAATGGGTATTGCACAAAATAAGTGATAAATGCTCAAGTCGGGTCTTACTATCTCTAGATTCAACCCTTTAATTGGGGCTATCAATTCCTTGAGTTCGCCCCAATTTCTTGTTAGCCAAGTTTTCCTAGACTTAGTCTGTCTTTCTCAAGTAGAGACTAAGTCAATTAGGCATGAATCAATGTTTACAACCATTAATTCTTGAATTCAAGCAAGAAGTAGGCTAAATATCACTAACCCTATCACAAACAAGTCCTAAATCAAACACTCATTAAGTAACCACACTAGGGTTGGGCCACAACCCTAGCTAGAAATTTAGCTACTCATGAAAAATGAAGAAATACAAGAAGAAATTAAGATAGAATGCATAATAATTTATTAGGGAAAGAAAATCTAATGTTTAGAAGCTAATCTAGTACAATATTACTCAAAACAGTAAATAAAAATGGCTCAGGTGTTGTCCCAAAACAAAACTTACCCTAAAAATGACAGAGAGTTCTATTTATACTAAGCTGAAAATATCTGACAAAAATGCCCCTGCGGCCGCACTTCATCTAATTGTGTGGTCCACACATTTCTGAGTGCGGCCGCACACTTGAATTGGGCTGGGACTTGGACCTTCTTATGTGGACCGCATAACTATGAATGCGGCCGCACCTTTGAATCCCGCGGCCGCAGAATAATAGTGCTGTCCGCACAGCTTCAATCAAGGCTCTCTGATTCTAGTCGTTTGCGGGCCACATAATAGTGAGTGCGACCGCACTTTGGCATCCTGCGGCCGTACAATAATGGTGTAGTTCGCATTTCTTCAGCTTGCCCAAAATTCCAATTCTTTGAATCGCTCTTCTGCGGCCGCACCAAAGTTATGCGGTCCGCATACTCTGAAGCTAATCTGACAGGGCTTCTTCATTGAATGCGGCCGCACACAGTATTGTGCGGTCCACACTGTAAGCATTTTTGCCTTGTTTTGGTCTTTGTCCAATTTTGACTCCTTTTTGAGTTGATTTTCACTTCTTTGGCTCGTCTCCCAATATTCCTGCATGAAAGCATATTTTACTAGTTCCCGGGAATACCTTTAAGCATTTTTGAGCTAAAACGCAAGTAAAAGTGAGCAAATTAGCGGTCAAAATCCCTACTTATCAGCGGCCTCGATCAATTCCCTATTTGGTTAAATGTTCAGCAAAGATGGTAAGTCACCAAGTACACTCCTCACATGATTCTTGTCACAATGTGCAAGGTCTTTCCACCAGTCAAGTAACAAAGGCGGGATGCTTTGGACCATACCAAACCTGGGGATTTCATGCTTCGTTTCTGCAAACAAATATATTTAACCCTTTTTCCCCCTCCAGATTTGGCTACTTACGCAATAATGATCAACATGTTGGCATATTTTCTCCAAGTAATGCACATAACATGATAGTGTCCTTTGGGATTATGGAAATCTCGTCAGACTTGGACACGGTTTATCTAAGCATGTTGTTACGTCAATAACGCTTCAACCCGTACTTGGTTTAGCATGATGCATGTACATTTAAAATTGGAGTGGGCTTTCTAAAAGGGTCTAGACTGCTACTCCTAAGTGGATAACTTGAGAGGGAGAATAACGGGATCGTCGACTGCATCGCTGATCAACTAGTCTGCCACAAACAAGCCTTTCCGATTTAAAAAGGGTAATTACAGAAAAGCGCGGACACTCATCAAGTGCCGCTATGTTGATAATTGGCACAAGTGGAGTATGATACGGAGAATGCTTTTTGCAGGAATAATAACACATTGCCAAGTATTTTCATGATAAAAGTACGTAAAAGAAGTAAACAACATAGCAAAGGTGAACATGAAAAGAAGAGAAAAGAAAAGAAGGATAAAAGAAAGAAGTCAGTTTAACTCATGAAAATATGCGAGAACGTAATGAAGCAGGTAGGGAAATAGGGATGGGAGAGTCATAATATAGAAGTATTAGGCAATATGAAAGAGATGGAGAGAGGTCATACATGTCATATCAAATAAAGGGGAATAAGGGAAGAGATGTGCATGTCATAGCAGTTTAAAACAAATAAAGGTGAATAAGGAAAGGGATGTGCATGTCATAACAGTTTAAAACAAATAAAGGTGAATAAGGAAAGGGATGTGCATGTCATAGCAGTTTAAAACAAATATGGAAAGTAATCCACATAAATCAAGTTCGTCATAGTAAGAGCCTAAGTATATCCCCAGCAGAGTCGCCATTCAGTCGCGCCCCGTTTTCTAGCGAAAGCGGGTTTCGACGTGTGACATCTCTTTTAAATGAAGGTATTAAAAGAGAAGAGTTGCCACCTAACAATTTTTGAGGTGCGTTAGGTCACCTATTTGGAAATAACTCTGTTTGACTAGTCCGTGTCACCAAAGATCGGGTAAGGGCTCAAATTACCTCAAAGAGAAGGTGTTAGGCACTCTTCGAGGTCCACAACTGTGGGTCCCGACCGAATTTTAAACGATTTTGATTATGTGATTAGGCTAGGTGATCAAATAAACACAAGGAAATTTATAACTCGAAGAGTCTTACTATAACACATGTGAATGGCGACATTCAAAATAGATAGGACTCCACATAAAGACAATTAAAGGCCCATGTTAGCCTCCGCAACAAATGCACGCGCGCAGTTTAGGCAGTACATAGTTCCAGAATCGAGACTCAGAGTCCTATAGGTATGGTTTCTAGGTGATTCTGAATTCCAGTATCGTATATGCATCGTTATTGCTCTAAGTGGCTTAGGCGAGGAGGCAGTAAACTATTTACAGACTCATGATTATTAGCACTGATTTTATAGATAGGCATCTCAGGTGAGTGACACCGTCCTATAGGCATGATTTCTAAGTTGTTTGCACAATGGGCAGTAAAAGGTATTAAAACTGGGAATTTCCAGTGTTTGATTCTATAGACATGCTTTCTAGGCGAATAACAGTATTCTATAGGCATGATTTAAAATAGTTTGTATTTGAACTCGCTGTTAACATACTTATTCCTATAGGCATACTATCTAGGTGGAAGTGAAATAAAATGGCAGAAGCAGTTGATCAAGAGATTAATGTCCTATGGTCATGATATCTAGATGGACAGTGCACCAAAAGTAATAGAAGTAATTTGATCAATTAATTATTTGAAGTACTATAGGCATGATATCAAGGTTAGCCAAAACATATAATATACGTCTTATAGGCATGTTGTCTAAACGCACAGTAATAACAAGTATGTCGATTAATAGCATGTTTGAGATAGTGTACGAGTATTAGACAAATTAGGTGAGGTGTGTGCCATTCCTAGAGATATGATTCTACTAGCGTGCAGAAGTAGAGCAAGTTAAACAAGATAACAAATAAAGCACGTAGACCCTATAGGCATGTTCTCTACCCTTTATGCAAGAAGAAAGCACACCCAATTTCCAATTTCACTAACACCCTATTATTCATTATTACAAGTTACAAGACCAAGATGAAATAATACAAACTCAAAGATGAAAAAATACAGACTAAAACAAGTACATGCCCGCTATAAAATAACCCAGTGAATTTCTGGGCCTTCAGCAGCCTCACCAACCAACATACCCAGATCTCAGGCTTATAAGGACAGTAGAATCTTCCTGAATCCAATGCCTAGGTCCAACAATACATATGGCCCAACACCAAGCCTAACCAATAACATACTTATCCAAATGGATGGCAAACTTAACCATATAGGTGACATACCACTCGTGGAATTAATTAAACAACTTTTCACACTTAACTCCTAAAGCTATAACTAATCTACATTTCTAACCAAAGAAAATAGACAAGATCACATGAAATACTGGCAAGTTTACAAGGCAGGTTCATGCTTGTATTCTCAGAAATAAAGCTAAAGTGACGGGATTGGCCATCATAGGATAGTGAACTATTCTAAAAGAGTTTCAAGAGTAAACTGATTCAGAATTAGCCTAAGAGGGATTTGGACACAAGATTTAAACATGGAAATCTAATAGAGTCATAGACAAGAACCAGTAGAGCATAGCCTTCACATGAAGGTCTTAACATGAAGGCCTAGTGAAAACAACATAACATAATAGGTTCATGATCGAGCAATCACTTAGTAGAAGATAAAAAAACTTGAACATGCTGAATATCAGTTACAATACTAGCAGAACTTATAGTAAACAGAAGACATGTCAATTTTCAAATCAATAGGACAGACAAGCATCAAACCTTATACTAGTTGGCCACATATAGGGAAAAATGTTGATTATGAGATTTACTCTAAAAGTCTTAACTAATACTGAAAAACACAGGATTGAGCAAGTCAAGAAAAGCACACAATAGAGTTACAAATAGCATGGGAACAAGTCATAGCTAATAGTAGAACTCCAGAAAGATAAAAGTTGGACATGAATATCTCAACAGGAATTAGAACACATTCTGGGCATAAGTTGGCTATCACAATAGTACAGAACAAGGCAAGGAACCAAACTCAGAATAAGTAACAGGTATAAGCAACCAACTATTCATAAGAATAATTATTAGAAATTATTCAGGTTGGACACACCTAATGAGCATGCATTAAGGCTAGCATATTAGGCTAAGTATTGAGATAGACTTGTAGCGAAATAGAAAATTATGCATAAAGGATTCAACATGAAGAAAGCAATTTGAGAAAGAACATATTTCATAAGGGTTTTGGTACAGAAAATCAAAACAAGGTTCAACAACCATCAATCAGGTTTCAATTACGAGTCTGGTAGGCATCATGAATCAACTTTGCTATCCACATGTGAGTTACAATCAGAACTCGCATAGAATTGAAGCTAGGGGAACTACAGTGTAGTACTAAAACAAGAAGATTTGTAAACGAAGGGGCATAATATTGAAATTAACTCAGGGAAATCCAAATAGCACTAATGCACATAATACAAACACGAACAAAAAGAAGTAGAAGTGCGAGAGTATAGGTCACTAACCAGCTGCAGGCAAACTAAACAAAGGATGAAGAACTCAAAAATCTCAGGAATAACTATGATTATTGAAGGACAGTAAAACCTCAAATCCCCAGTGCTTCAAAGTTCACAGGAGCCTCGAAATGGACTCCGAGCAGTGCTTGCACTGGATGAAGGTGAACAAAATCCGGTGGCCTTGGCTTTCAGCTGGCCGAGAGCTCAATTTCAGAATAATATAGAATACATGAGAGTGAGAGAATAGTTTTTAAGGTGATTAAAGTCTGTCCAAATGGGAAATTGGGGAGGGTTTATATAGTGGTAGAAATTGAGCAAGCAAACATGCAAAATAATTAATCAAACACAAATAAGGAAAGAAAATGACATGCAATCGATAATAGAACCAGTAAACGAACAAATTGAAATTTCAAAACCTAGTTCGACAGAAATCAAATATTGGCCGAGGATATTGGTAAATTGGACCCATATAATCTGGTAGTGAGTGTATATAGACAAAATATCATCTTTGTGTTGCACCCTATATTTTCGTACGTAAAAGTGTGTCGTGAGCAAACTAATGTAAGACCAAAAATGAGATCATCTTTGAAAATATATAACGTAAGTTAATCATGTTACCTCAAAGGTTACAAATATTGAATATCATGAACAACAAGTACAAAGAGGGTTGGAAGGTTCAGAAGCTAAAGGAATTGAAGAAAATAATGTTTTATCGAAAGTTGACAAGTTGGGAATGTTATAACATGTACTTTTTGGGTGAGACTAGGGTTCTTAACATGATAAAGATGTTATGTTTTGAGTTATGTTAATCGTATGACAGTCGTGAGTTATGTTTTGAAGTCAAGCGAAAAAAAGTCGATAAAAGTCATCACACGTTACGTTCATAAGTTTTACTGAAACTTTGGGTCAAATGTAACTGCGATTTTCTCCCAATATACTTAGAGTTATGGGGTGTTCCACCCATAAAATTGAATATCTATAAGTCTATTTTCTAACGCATTAAACCGTTTGTTAATATGATATCAGAGTAGAGAGATATGGGCATCTTTGTGAGACTGCGCAGACTCCTAGGTGACAAGTAGGTGTGTCACCTACTTGCTTAAATGAGAGTCCAAAAATGGGCCAGTTCTGGTCGTCCAAAAATGGGCCAGTTTGGGTCCTCCAAAAATGGGCCAGTTCGGGTCGTCCAAAGAGGCCTTTTAAAGGCCTATCTCCTTCATATATTAGACTGATAATAGGGAATAATAACCAGACATAAGCTCAACAAAAATCCTCCCAAAAAATGCCCACAAATCCCAATTGTTTTTCTCTCACTTTTAAGTTCTAATTGGAGGTAAAACCTTGAGTTTGAAGAACCAAGATAGGAGCTGAGTTATCCAATAAATAAGGTAAGTTTACTGCTCTCTCGCATCCATTTTTTCTCTGTTGTAAATGCATGGTAAGTCGTTCTATATTTATAATAACTCACGGGACGGTGATCGGAAGCCGTGAGTTCGAGTTATTCACTTGTAGCGGACTGTTTTGTGGACTGTTTTGTATTGATGTTGGGTTGCATGTTTTACTACTGTTTTGTGGAGTTTTTGAGGAGGAAGGGTGTGGAGAAACACCACATAAATGCAGGGTGATGGGCTGGTCATTCGTTGTAATATTTTCGGGCTGTTTGACACTACTACGGTGGTCGTTTTGTGTATGAAGAGATTGGCGGTGTGTTGGGATGTTTTGTAGTATTTTATGGTGTATATAAGGTTGAAAAATAATTTATATATATTGTTATTGTTGCGTTCTTGTGTTGTTGGTGTTATCTGGAATTTGGAGGAAGTAAGGATTAAAGGGGAGATGATGCCCGTTTTAATACAAAATAAGCTTGTCGTTCGTTGTGCGATAGTTGTACCTTTCGTAAATTAATGATAGTATTATTATTGTTATTGTAGATTAAGGTGAGAAAAGGCGAGTTCAACTTGGTGATTGAAAAGATTGTGATAAGGTATGTTAAGGCTAAACCTTTCCTTTATTTTGGCATGATCCCGTAAATACATGAGTTTGATAACGAGACATAAAGAGAAGTTCGTATTACTGTACTCATGTACATTATCTTAGTCTCATAAGTTACAGTATTCTCCCTTATCGGGACTTTATATTCAGTTAAATATTGTTTTCTTCTAGTCAAGAGAGCAGAGGGTCTATATATATACAGTATTACAGTACTTTCACCACCATCGAGCTATAATCGATGGGCAGACCCCTATTGGGCAATCTCTGCTCAGATGGTAAGTTATATACCAAGCCTACTGTGGCCGAGCGCCTATTAGAGAGCCCAGGATGGCCGAGATAAAGAGCCTAGTATGGCCGAGCGCCTATGAGCGTGCCTACTACGGCCAAGAAACTACACGTACCAAGCATTATAGGGCCGGACATTTATTTTACTTACTATATTGAAGGAGTTGAGTCAGTATCAGCAGGTAAGTATATCTCCATATCATCTTTGACTCCCAGTTATTTCAGTTATTATATTATCAGTTCAGTTTTAGCTTTCAGTTATGTTATTACCTTACATAATCGGTATGTTATTTTGTACTAACATCCCTTTTTTGGGGACGCCGCATTTCATGCGTGCAGGTTCAGATAGACAAATGGGTAGACCTCCTCAGTAGGTGTTTCCCGAGTTCAGCCTGATCGGTAAGCTCCATGTCCTTCGGAGTTGCTGGGTCTAGGGTTTCGTGTACATCTTCTGTATGTATGTATATATGATATGGGTAGGTCGGGGCCCTGTTCCGATCACAATACATCCATCAATAAAGGCTTGTAGACATATCCTGTCAGTAAGTGCAGTATGTTGGGCTTGTAGGCCTTGTATGTATATTTTGTTGGTGTGTTAGCTGTAGTAGTTATGATGAACTTGTCGGCCCAGCTTTATATTGATGTTTAGTCAGTGCTAGTTTCCGTTCAGTTTTATATTTTGCTTTGCAAATTGTCTTGCAATGTGGCCCTATGGCCAAATTATGACATTATATGTTCAGAGTCCCTTAGTCGCAAGTTGGTACGCTAGGTTAGGCGAGGCACCGGGTGCCGGTCTCGCACCCCAGCTTCGGGGCATGACAGATTGTTCATAACTCAGGGCCTAATATTTGCCAAGAATAGGTGAGTACTAGGTGATGCCAAAATTGTGTAAGTAACAAGATGACAGAACATGTAAGGTAAGGGAATCGTGGATTGATTCAATTTTAAGGGCTGCTTCAGAGAGGATTTGAGTGTATGGAGGCTAAGGTTTCTCAGAGACGAGTGGAATGGAGAGGTTTCAGAGGCAGCTGTTTAGGGGGGAATGTCCCTAAGGTTTAGGTTATGGGGATATAGCTGGGGTTTTATTGGGCTAAGGTGGGGTGTCTGGGTTGCCAATTAATCTGAAAAAGGCCTGGTTTGGGCCAGCTTTAAAAAATAAAGGAATTAAGAAAACAAGATTAATAAAAATATCTAAATAGGTGTAAAAAATTTTATTTAAGAAAATAAGCATTTTAAAATAATAGCTGGAGGTTGTAAACATATAAAAAGTTATTTTGACTTTGAATAAAATGATAAAATGCAATTAATTGAAAAATATAGGGTACTATCACAAAAATATGTAAATAGCACAAACAATGCAAATGAAATCATATAAAATGAAATCAAATATTGTAAAGAATATATGTAGTTGTAAATAATAAATTTGGGTTATTAAATCATCACAAAATAATTTAAAGGGGTAATTAATACATATTCAAGTAATTTAAATGCAAAATATATCAATTTTAAAGCTTTAAATATTATGGAAGATTATAGAAAATACTTGTATGACTCTTGTAAATTGAGTAATAATGCAAAAACGATGTTTTGAAAGTATATATATATATTATTTGAAAATATGAGGGCAACATTGGGTATCAACACCTTGCCCCTAGAGTAGGCACCACTAAATCCTTCAGTACCATAAGGCTTCTTGGCCTCTATGTGCTCCCTCTTCTTCCTGCGGCTACGCTCCAATCTCCTAGCAACCTCTACAGCATGGTGAAAGGTAGTCTCAGTCTCAACCTTTTGTCCCATCCTAATTCTAAGACTGTAGTTGAGCCCTCAACAAACCTACGCACCCTCTCCTTCTCAGTTGGAACCAAGAAAGCATCATAGCGTGACAACTCTATGAACCTCATCGCATACTGGGTAATAGTAATACCCTCATGCTAGAAGTGCTCAAATTGGCCGCACCAACTCATCAAACCTGGTAAGTTGAATGAACTTCTCTAAGAAGAGTGTCGAAAACTTAGTCCATGCGAGAGGAGGTGACCCTGCTGGTCTACCTTGCTCATATATCTGCCATCACCTCTTGGCAAGCCTTCTCAAATAAAATTTAGTGCAATCAACTCCATTCGACTCCCCAAGTCCCAAATTGCATGGAATCTCATGACACCTGACCAAGAAATCCTGAGTAACATCATTGGGATTACCAGTATAACATAGAGGATCTAACTTCAAGAACTGATCCATCCTCTTATGTTCCTTATCTGTCATAGAAGGTCTAGTCTCAGGCTTGAATGTAGCAATAGGTTGAACCGCCTCAACTGTTGGAACAACTGGAACTCTTGGAGTTTGAAACATAGCAGTTGGCCTGCTCTTGTAAGGCCCCGTAAAATTTTCACCTAGAACTGGGGTTTCGTGGCGCCGAGGCAGGCTAGTGTGTTTGAGGATTGTAGAAAATTTTGGTACGGATTTTTTGGGTGCACATTGCGTTGGAGAGTTGAAGAATTATTTTTGCAGAATATGGCATTTCTGCGGTCAACTATACGACCACAGAACCTCTTCGTGGATCGCATATCGGCCGCAGAATGCAACATATCTTAAACCAAATTTTGAAGGACATTTTGCAGCCAATTATGTGGCCACATAATCATTTTGCAGGTCGCTCATCCATCACAGATACAACAAGAGAAAATTCTAGGTGGTGATTTCGCGGTGCGTTATGCGACCGCATAACTATTCTGCGAGCCACAGAACAGCCGCAGACTTAGGTAGGCCAACCCAGTTTTTGGGACCATTTTTGCGGGCCACGGACCAGTTTTTCGGTGCACCATACGAGCGCAGAGTTGAATTCGGAGGGTCCATTTTTTGATTTTATAACCCGACCGTATGTTGATTAAAATCCATTGGGAATCGTTTAGAAAGAAAAAATCCGGTGTTTAGAGAGAGGGAAATGGAGCTATAGAGAGAAGGAAGGGCAACATCATCTCCATACATCAAATCCTTGCTCAAACTTTGAAATTCAACAAGGAAAGCTTACAAGGTCTTCATCTAAGAGGTAAGATTCTACTCCCTACACTCAATTTCGGGATTGAAGTGAAAGTAGGTAATGAGGAGTGTGATTCTTGAGAATGGTGAGGTTGTGCATGCATGTACCAACATGGGTAAGCACTTGGTGTTGGAATAGTTGTGGGGTGAAGGAGACATTGTAGAAGAACCTTGTAGTTAAATTTGCACACATAGTATTTGATGAAATGTCTAAATGGGCTGAACCCATAAAAATATCTTCCTTATTATGGTTCAATTTGTCATCTCTCTAATATATTGAAGATGCTAGGACTCGCGAAATGTTATAGTAGTTTAAGGAAAGCTCAAGCTAGGTATGTTGTCCAAACTCCTCTTGTAGAATCGAATTCCATGATGTCCTCGTAAGTTGCGAATATGATTAGCTCAAGTTCTTATTTCTCATTTTACGAGTCCTTCCTAATAAATTTGATTGTTCTAAATAAGTGTTGTGTTGAAAGATGTATGTACTCAAAATGTGTTCCAAATTTCCTATCATATAATGATTCCCTTTGAGAATGTAACCGAGTATGACCCGTGTATCAAAGGTGTTGTGATTTAAAATCATGTTTCAATTGCAAGTTATTATTCCTAATTGTGGAATAAAAACTCAACGTGATTAAGACTCTTATTGCTCATATATATATATATATATATATATATATATATATATACACACTTAAAGTCTTGATTAAAAATTCTCTTCTTGTTGATAATCCATGACGATGGTTGAAAGTGATAGGAGTGAGTATGAAATATGAAATACGGCCCACGTGTTAAGAACGAAATTACACTTGTGGCAACTAGTGCCAATGAAATGAAAAGATATGTGTTAGATTATGAAATGAGCTATAAATTCTTTGTATAATAAATCATTTGGGAGTATCGTTTAGTCAACAAGGAAGGGTAGGTTGAAATAGCCTAACCACGAAACTACCCGTGCCAGTGTATGGGTGGTTGAGGGGAAAAATCCTCGTGTTGATGTGATGAGATTGTTTCCCGTTAAATGGGATGAGATTGATGTGTTGAGGTAATTACCCTTAAATGGGATGAGATGATTTCTAGAGGAAAGTGATGTCGACCCACATGGCATTGTGGTGAAATGACTTAGCCGATCGGGCTGAGATCGGATGCCATGCTGTGCACATAGTGGTGTTGAGATTGGATGTCTTTGGGTGAGACGGCTTAGCCAATCGGGCCGTGATCGGACTCCATGCTAATAATACGGTGGTATATCAGTACTAAAGATCTCCCAACTTACAAATATTGTAATTTACCTGAAGTTTACCTTTCTCTTAACTTGACACGTTAATATTGTTTGAGGCTCTCATTGATTCCATGTTTCTTTCTCATTGTACCGTTACTCGTTCTATTGGGAGGGTGTTTAGTCTTACATAATAGTAATATTCCACATGTACTAACGTCCCTTTTGCCGGGGCCGCTGCATCTTTAATGGATGCAGGTGGTTCCACAGCAGGCGACATCAATCAGTGATAGCAGTACACCCTCTTCTCAGCTTAGTTGGTGAGCCCCACCTTATCTCGGGGTCTTGTATCTTTTGTTTCCTTACGCATAGTGTTTTGAGGTATAGCTGAAGTGTTTTATTTGTATAGCATGTTCCGCTTCAACCTATGAATGCGTAATGTATTTTTTTGGGAATTATAAATGTAGTAACTAATGGTAATGGAATTGGTGTTGCTCATCAAATCCACTCATTGTTTAATTAATGGAATATATCTTCACTCTATTCATGGGTAAGGTCGGGAAGAAAGCATCTAGTAGGCTTGCTTGACCGGGTTATCTCGGTTGAGTGCCGTTCGCGCTCCCCGAGGTTAGGCGTGACAACTCTGGCATGTGAATAGCTAGGGTTTGTGTTTCCCTCCAATCAGATAAGTAGATGGAATCATAGAAAGTATATCGGCTTGTGCCAAGCCACCAGATTAACTCAAGATCTGGACCATAGTGTCCTAAAGCATAGGGGTAACAATAAAACCCTCGGAAACCTGAGTCGGACCCGGTGGAACATCATGAATTGGAACTTGATCCTTGACTAGAGCTACAGGTGGCTCCTAAGAAACTGATCTAGCATGTGCACGAGGAACCGCATGTGCTCCACCTTTCACAGGTACGACCGTACATTCTCTGGCCTGATCTCTACCCCTAGCCCGACCTCTGCCTCTTCCAGATCTAGCCTGGGGTACTGGCACTTGCTAAGCCGTTCCTTAAGAACATGTTCTCACCATCTGTGAGAGAATAAACGAGCAAAAAATTAAACTTTAAGATAACATAAAGTCGCATGATAGAATTAAGTAGAAAGTGAAGTGTCCTAATTGTCCCATAGCCTCTCGAAGATAAGTATAGATGTCTCTGTATTGATCTGCATGACTCTACTAGACATGCTCATGACTCGTATAACTTATGAACCTAGAGATTTGATACAAACTTTGCCACGACCCAAAATCCCCACCAAAGGTCGTGATAGCACCTAACCTCTAAGACTAGGTAAACTAACATGCAATATTGATCCAAGTCAACGAAATAAGATATAATATGTCTGAATAATAATAATATATATATATATATATATATATATATATATATATATATATATATATTGCATGTTAGTTTACCTAGTCTTGGAAGTTAAGTGTCATCATGATATCAAATCCCCCAAAGGCAGGTAGTACGGATTCGTGAGCTCTAAAACTGAATACAAGGAAATATCTCAATAGTACAATACTGTCTGAATTTATAAATAATAGTATGAAAGTTAGGGCAAGGGACTCCAAGGGTTTGCGGCGATCATGCAATACTACCTTGAATCCTCTCTGTCAGCAACAAGGCTCACTCTAGAGGTCCGCTACTGCCAATGCCTGGATCTAAACAAATTGTGTAGTAGCGTAGTATGAGCATAGGACAATGTGTACTCAGTAAGAATCAAGACTAATCTCGGTGAAGTAATGACGTGGTTCAAGTTATGTGATAATCCCTAATCAAATAAACCTGTGCAGTTTATAATAATTTGCAACAAGAATATAACAACTAATGAAATATCATCAAATATCATATCAAGCGATTTCAACTCAGCATGGATAATTCAATCTTGGCTAACAAGTCATCAACATATAAAACAAAGGCATCAAGTAGCATGTTAGAAGTCAATGTAGAAAGCATATAGAAGTCACTTGCATGGTCAAAGCATCCACCTTTATGTTCACAACTCAATATCATCGGATCCTATCTTAGAATCAATGAACATCTGTCAATTTATCACCATAAGAGGGAGACCCAAGGGGAATAGATCCAAATCCACACGCTACACGGTATATTACTCGTGAAAGACAGTAACAATATCATCATAACTGTATGAAAAAGACCTCATGCCACTATAATAACAATACCATAGTTATCGCATAGAAGAGACCTCGTGACATTTCCAAATCTATCCGCTCAATATGTCCATATGTGCGATAATCCTAACAATGTAAAATATCATCTCATCATAAGAAACATATGCTCACAATTAATCAATATGGTGCACAAAGAGATAATATAACGTGCAGATGTGTGCTCAAGATGTGAAGCACGACTACGGCTAAATCAATTATGCAACAATTATACATATAGCTTATCTTAGCCAATTAAGAGATAATAATCCTGAACATGATCACTAACATGATAGGATAAGCTCACTTAGTCATAAAAATGATTAAACATGAATCATAGAAATCACACAATCCAATCAAGGCATTGCAGAAGCCTAAAGTCTAATTCAATCATGAATCATACGTAGCACCCGTATATGCACTCGTCACTTTGCATATACGTCGCTTCTCACACAAATCTAGTTAGACCAATAAGGTCATATCCTATGGGTTCCCTCACAAATAAGGTTAGGCAAGATACTTAACTTATCAAGCCAAATCAGCCTTCCAAAGTCACTTTCCCTTTAGAAATCACCTCCAACCGGCTCGAATCTTGCCAAATAACACTTATTAATGTTAAACAAAGTCATAGGAATCAATTCCAAATAGTAAAGTTTCAATCTTTAACCAATTCTCAAAAAGTCAACAAAGTCAACCTCGGGCTTACATGGTTAAAACCCGAGTCTAGGGGTATATCCCATTTACCCATAACCGCACAAGTCCAAATATGTGTTTAGTTTCCAAATCCAAGTCTAAATCATAGTTCAAAACCTCAATTTTTACTCTCTTAGGTTGTAGGATAAAATCTCAAATTTCATCTCAAAATTCCATATTTTAGGTATTAATAATCCATATAGATTCTTGAAATAATACAAAACTGAGTAGAAGTCACTTACCCCTTGGACTTGTATGAAAATCACCAAACAAAATCTCCTATCTCCAAGTCTAGGGTTCAAAATATGCGAGAATGGATAAAATCTCGAAATAACAAATTAAAATACTCTGCCCAGGGGTTCTCTTTGTGAACACGGTCCATGCCTTGTGTTCGTGGAGCACAAAATTTCTTCTGCCAAAATGTCCTTCTTTGTGATCGCGAAAGCGTCCTCATGATCGCCATGCACTGCCTGATCCTCCTACTCGAATGCGACAAAGACCCCGCGAAAGCGATGCCTTGCCTCCCAATATTCTCCACCAATGCAACCAAGCCTTCGCGAATGCTAAGGCTTCCTCCCAGCTCCCAACTCCTTCTTCACAAACGCGACTACCCCATCATGAACGCAAAGTGAAATTCTCCTCCTGCCCAAATCGTTTATTGCGAACGCGAGACTCATATCGCAGACTTGTTGAAACGTGTCTCGGGTAGTCTGAAACGTACCCACGCCACCTGAGACCCTATCCAAACATTTTAACAAGTCCATAAATACTAGAAGGGCCTATCAAAATCCTTCAAACACATATGTGACCATCATATCTACGAATCTAAACTTCCAATCAATTCATGCCTAACCATTCTGGATCACCACCAAACTTTGCACACAAGATCCATATAACAAAACGAACATATTCCATGTTCCATAACAATAATAGAATCCCGATATCATCAAAGTCAACTATCGGTAAAACTTAAGAACTCTCTAATTCTTCAAACTGTCAACCTTCGACAAATAGGCTCAAATTCCTCCAGGAACATCCAAAACCAAATTTGAACGTACGTCTAAGTCCAAAATCACCATAAGAACATACTGGAACCTTAAAATAATCAATTCGATGTCGTATACACAAAAGTCAAACTTTGATTAACTCTTTCAACTTATGTTTTCAAAATGAAATAAGTGTTCCAATTCACTCTCGAATCCCATGGAGACAAAACACACATCCCCACAAGTCATGAAACACCAAATATGCATATGGAAAGCATCAAATAAGGGGAACGAGGTTCAAACACTAAAAATAATTGGTCAGGTCGTTACACATAAATGCATAAAGAAACTCACCATGGTTAGGTAATTAATATCCTACGTCAGACCATCCTTCAAGCTGCCAATAATAAATGAAATTTGGTCCAATTTTTACCTCTCTTGGATGTGGAAACTAGGCACGCATCCTGTGTGGTCCACATAGCTCAGCCACGTAACTCGGCCACGTTACTGAACCCTTTCTATTCCTCTTTCTCTTTTCTGCTGGAATCGACCACGTAGCCCTGCTTGGGCCACGCAGGGATTCAATGATTTTCCTCATCTTTTTGTTCAACTTCTTAACTCATGTCCTTAGAGGGTCCTCCAACCCTCATGCCCTTCGTGTCTAAGTGATCCATTGATATTGCTACCCTTGTGTGGGATCGTAGCGTTGATTAGCACCCAAAATGATGTTCCTTATATTTATTAACGCGTCTTAAAAAGTTAATGCAACCCAAACATATCCAAGGCACTACAATCACATAGCGAATAGATGGAGTGAGTAGTATAGATACTCATAGACTTGTTAAGAAAGAACACCACAGACACAGGGAGTCTTGGGTGATAAGTTGCTTTTTAACATATTTGTCATATTTAGGTTATTGCTTGAATGGTGCACAAACCATTACGGTTGAGGTACCATGTGGAATTTAATGTGACTTGTTGGTTGGGTAGCTTGTACTACATGATACAAATCTAACAACCCTAGAATTAGCACGACCGGATTTGGATAAGGAATATATAGAAGGATAATTCTCTTCGGCAACCTAGAACATGCAATGGTTCTTACCAGCCGAGAGAAATAAATGACTTGTTAATATGGTAGGTGGTTATGAGTTTTTACAGGTTTATTTAATTATTCACAGTATTTTGAAGCCTTAGAACAAGGATCTATTTGAGATGAGGTATTTTTGTTGGTACCACGTTCGGCAATAAACAATTATTACGATCAGAAGATATTGTTATGGGATATAATATATGGTTACATCTTAGAAAACATTTATGATTTGATATGGGTTATTGAGATCGATACAATGAATATATGCAAGAATAAGAGTCTGCTGACCCTGCAACAGTCCCTGATAACTCGAGTAACATCCTGAGGAACCCTGAGTATACGAAGCACGGTAAGAACTATGTGCTGGCAGTGCACTGAATGATGATTGAACTGAGTAAGAACTGTATGAGCTGTGGTTAACTGATGAACCACGAGGAATCTAATAATCCATCTACGAAGGCCTAAAAGGATGATCTCTGTTGTGACGTGACTGTCCTCCAAACAAGGCACCACCAAAACCACCCAAACTACGAGGCCTCTTGGCCTCTGCTCCTCTCTCTCAAGCCTGCGAACATGCTCCAAACATCTAGAAATATCAACCATCTGGTCAAATCTGGCATTCGTCTCGGACTCTCGATCCATACCTTATCTAAGACCATAGCTGAGGCCATCAATGAACCCCCTGATCCTCTCTCTCTCTCAGTAGGGACCAAAAGTACTATGTGATGTGCCAACTCCTACGCCGTTCCTCCCTGTAACTCTATGGAACAAACTTCTCTAAGAAGAGAATTGAGAACTGAGTCCATGTGAGTGGTGTTGCGCCAGATGGTCTACCAGACTCATAGGTCTGATACCATCCATTGGCTGGTCCTGTGAGCTAAAAAGTAGTGAAGTTGACTCCATTAGGGACCATAATACCCATTGTGAAAAGAATCGGGTGACACTGATCAAGAAAACCCTAGGCATCCACTGATTCTCCTCCACTAAACTAGGGAGGAGTAATTCTCTAAAATCTCTCAAGCCTCTTCTGCTCCTCATTGGTCATAGGTTATCCCAACCTCGGACCGAGCAGCAACAAGTGGCTGACCTGGTAATACCCCCGGTGTCTGATAACCCTGAGCTAGCTACTCCGATGTATGGGCGGCGGGAGTCTGGGCTCCTCCCCCACCCCGAGAGGTAGCTGGTGCAACTGGTATCATGCCCACCTGAGCCAAGCTCGTGTACACACTTAAAATCTGAGCCAAAGTCTCTTGAAGACTAGGCATAGTAATAGGTGCCATCGGTATCTGAGCTGGTCCCACCGGCTAATAGTATCCAAAACCTGCTCCTCCACTAGAGCAACAGGTGGCTCCACAGGTACTGCCTGGCTGTAGCGCGAGCCCTACCTTTCGCGGCCCTGACTGGAGGCATTGGTGCCCGTCTATCTGATCTGGCTGAACGTGTCCTTATCGTGAGAGAATAGAAGAGTGAAGGTTCAAACTTCGTAAATGACAAATCCGCACAACAAGAATGCAAGAAAGTGAAATTTTTCCTAATAGTTCACTAGCCTTTCTAAGATAAGTACAGACATCTTCATACTGATCCGCAAGACTCTACTAAACTTACTCAAGACCCGTTGAACCTATGAACCATGTCTTTGATACCAACTTGTCATGACCCAAAACCAGCAACCGATCATGATGGCGCCTAACGCACTTGATATGCAAGCCTCACATAACAATAACAAATTATAATAATAGAAATAACAAAAATAATACAAGTCTAATGCTGACAACATAAAATAACAACGTCCATACATATTTAATTCTCTAGAATTGGTAAATATAGAGTCACGAACTCTAAAATAGAAGTACAAGTCTGAAATACATAATAGATAGATTGTCTGAATGAAAGCAACAATGCTAAATGCAAAGAGACACCAAGACTGCGGTCGAAATGCAGCTCCTTCTTCATCATCCTCCACCAATAATGTTGTTTCAAGTCACGATACATCTTGGTAGTACCTGAATGAATGGAATACTACAAACTATAAGCCTCCTCAAGAATCAACTCCCTCAAACCATCGACATTAGGAACAAAAGTTTGACCCTGAAGTCGCAATACCCCATCATCACAAATAGTCGCCTTCTTAGCATCACAATGCTGCATTGTGTCCTTAAGGATAAGCAAGTGGGGATCATCATACTGACAAGCCTTGATGCGCCCAAACAAGGGCGACCAAGAAACAACACAAGCAAGGACACTGATTGGCTCTAAAATATCCGACCTCACCAATGCTTTGGCCAACGCCTGAACATCAATAGCTAGAGGCCTCTCCCCAACTGGAATAAATGCTAAACTTTCCATACTCTCCACCTTTCTACTCAAAGCGTCCACAACCACATTGGCCTTTCCTGGATGATAGAGATAGTGATATCATAATCTTTCAACAACACTAACCACCTTCACTGCCTCAAATTAAAATCTGTCTACTTGAACAGATACTGAAGACTCCGATGATTCGTACAGACCTCACAAGGCACACCATATAAATAATGACTCCAAATCTTGATAGCGTGTACAATAGTTGCTAACTCTAAATTATGCACCAGATAGTTCTTCTCATGGGGCTTCAGCTGATGAGAATCATAGGCAATCACCCTACCATCCTGCATTAAAACACACCATATACCAATACAGAAAGCATCATAATAAATCGTATATGACCTCGATCCCAAAGGCAATACTAAAACTAGAGTTGTATCGGTCTTGAGCTTCTAAAAACTCTCCTCACACCTTTTAGACCACCTGAATGGATCACCCTTGTGAGTCAACTTACCCAATGAAGCCGCTATAGATGAGAAAACTTCCATGAAGCAACGATAATACCCAGCCAAGCCTAGGAAACTCCTAATCTAGGTAGCGGTAGAAGGTCTGGGCCAGCTTTGAACTGCCTCAATCTTTATCGGATCCACCCTGATCCCATCACTAGACACCACATGGCCTCAAAATGCCACCGAATCTAACTAAATTCATACTTGGAAAACTTAGCATACAAATTCTTCTCCCTGAGAATCTGAAACATGATCCTCAAATGCCGATCATGTTCCTCCCTAGTGGGAGAATACACCAGGATATCATCAATGAACACAATAATAAAATGTAATGACCCAACCGATTATTTTGAATATTTAGCTCCATTTTACTTATTTGATGCTTTACTTATTTGTATTTGAGGTTTTGTGACTTGTCGGGGTAGTTGGTTTGGTTTCGGGGAAGTTTTGGAGTGACTTGGGACACTTAGTCCCAAGGTTGGAAGTTTAAGTTGACTGGAGTTTGACTTTTGTTTAGACGATTCCGAAATAGCATTTTGATGGTTCAAAGAGCTTTGTATGGTGAGTTTGGACTTAGGCGTATGTACGAATTTGGATTTGGAAGGTTGAGAGGTTTAATTGGGAGTTGAGTTTATTGATATCAGGTTTAGATTTTGGTTCTGGGATTTGGAATAGATCCGTTGTGTCATTTGGGACTTGAATGCAAAATTTGAGGTCATTCGGAGTTGATTTGATATGGTTTGGCATGAGTTTTGGGAGTTTAAAGTTCATTAGGCTTGAATTGGGGTGTGATTCATGGTTTTGATGTTGTTTTGTATGATTTGAGTCCTCGAGTAGGTTCGTGTTGTGTTTTGTGATTTTTTTGTGTGATTAAATGGCGTCTCGGGGACCTCGGGTGTGATTCGGATGGGTTTCAGACCATTTCTCTATCTTTTGGATTGATGTCAGTTGGTGTCTGGTTTCCTTCTTCGTGATCGCGAAGAGGAAGATACAATAACATAGTGCTATTTGGTGGCAGGTGGTTTTTGTTCTTTACGTTCCGATTAGGAATGCGTTCGCGAAGCTTTAGGGAGGTTGTGCATCGTGATCGCGAGCAGGGAGCCACATTCGCGTAGAATGGGAGCCTGGGGGTAAGTTAGTGCAAGCCCTCACATTCACGTAAGTAGGGATACATTTGCATAGGGATGGAAGTGTGGGTCGCCTCGTTCGCGACCCAAGTGGTGTGTTCGCGATGAAGGTTTTGGCAGCTTTGTGAATTTGTTCTTCACAATCGCGAAGGGTTTTTTACGATCGTGAAGGGTATGCCTAGGCAGACTTCAGGTATTCTATTTTTTGTGGGTTTTGTCATTTTAACATATTTTGAATTGTGGAACTTAGTCTAGGGCAATTTGTGCAGAGCTTTTCATCAAAATTGAAGAGGTAAGTGATCTTTACTCACTTTTGGTGTTAGATATTGATTACCCGATGATTATTACACCTAATTTATGAGAATTCAAGGTGGGATTTGGGGATTTTTGGACTATGTTATTGGAGAGTGAGATTTGATGATTTTAAGGTTGATTTTTGGTTGGAATTGGATGATTTTCATATGGTTGAACTCGTGGTTTAATGGGTGTTCAAAAGTTATGAATTTGGTTAGGTTCCAAGGTGCGGGCTAGGGGTTGACATTTTGGTTTTGGATAAAGATCTTAGGTTTATCATTTGGAATCAAATCCGATGGCTTTTATTGATTATATTAAGTTATTTTGGCTATATTCGAGTCGTCCAAATGTTGATTCACACAGGGAAGGGCTTGCTAGATGAGTGATTTGGCTTGCTTGAGGTAAGTATATTACCTAAACTTGGTTGAGGCGCTAGTTGCTTGAGTTATTTGTGATAGCTACGTGCTATGGGTGCGCATATGTGTGGGGGTTGAGCCCATGTGCAAGAACCGGGGTATTTATCCATGCTCGGGGTAGTGATTAGGCTATGATATGCCTTGAATTAATTCCTAAGCTTCATGATGTGATGTTTCTTTTATTTAAACCCCTTGTTGTGAGCTATTTGAGCCATGTTTGAAGTTGCATATAGGTTAATCTCCTAATTAAGCATGATAGCTTCTATTTTGTTATGTATTCACCTAATTTGAGATATCTTATCACACTTGCTCATGCATTCAGCTTAGCATGTAACTTATAATAGTCCAGGATTATGAGATTCGATGTTCCTTGATCATGTACATGTATTCTTGCATATTTGTTGTATCTGTGATATGGTTCGGACTGGTAGCTAGTGACCACACCAATGAATTGTGATATTGAGCTTGTGACCAATCCGGTCGGATTGTGATTATTATCACGTGATTTGTGCGTGCAACACGTAAGTTGTCTGTGCGGATCCAAATAATTATATTAATGGCACTTGAGTTGTCCGTGCGATTGATATTATTAGTATGTGAGTTGTCCATGTAGCACGTGAGTTGTTCGTGCAGTGTGTGGATATGGATCTATTCCCCCAGGGTCACACTTTCATGTTTCGCTCTTGTAGGTGTACAAGCGGATTGAGGAAAACTGATCAGTGATTTGGTACTGTATTGAAAATTTTGAGGAAAATCTGGCTAGTGTTGTTTGGTTATTGCATTTCATCTTTACTTGCAATTTCCATGAATATTTACCTGATTTACTTACATATCATCTTTATATGTTGGATCATGGGCTGAGGAGAGTACTTGAGTAACTGTGTGCACCAAGGTTGATTTATCCGTTATTTCATGATTTGATCATATTCCGATTTTGTACTTGTTGAATTTATGAGCTGTACATGTTATAGAAAGTATCATTTATGACTCTTTCTTCTATTATGTCACCGAGGTTAATTATGATACTTTCTAAGTACATGGGGTTGGTTGTACTCATACTACACTCTACACTTAATTGTGTAGATCTAGGTATCAGACACAGTCACTGAAGCAGAGTTGCTAGTTGAGTTGATCACCGAGAGACGAGGTAGAGTTGCATTCTCGACCGTAGTCTTGGTACATTGTTGTCTTTATTTCAGAGAGTATTTTATTTGGCCTTTCAAACTTGTATTTTTCCGTTTTAGAGGTCATGACTCTGTATTTACCAGTTCTGCTATTATTTATCATTATTGTTATGCCCGGCTTGCCTAGCAAGTACGATAGGCGCCCTCACGACTAGTTGGGGTTTTGGGTCGTGACAAGTTGGTATCAGAAGCATAGGTTCATAGGTATTACGGGTCACAAGCAAGTTTAGTAGAGTCTTACGCATCGGTACGGAGACGTCTGTACTTATCTTCGAGAGGCTACCGAACTGTTAGGGAAACTTCACTTTCTTGAATTATTGTCATGCGGATTTGTTATTTATGAAGTTTGAACCTTGACTCTTCTATTCTCTCCAGATGGTAAGGACAAGTGTAATCAGATTAGGCGGATGACCACCAGTGCTACCACTTAGGTTCAGGAGAGGCAATGGTCGTGGTAGAGGCCGAGGTGGGGCTCGCACTACAGCTAGGGAAGCACCTATGGAACCACCAGTTGCTCCAGCTTAGGAACAAGTTCATGATAATGTTGAGCCGGTGGGACCAGCTCAGACACCAGTGGTACCTATTTTTATTCCTGGTCTTTAGGAGGTTTTGGCTCAAAATTTTACCATGTGCACGAGCTTGGCTCAGGCGATTTTGATCTCAGTTGCACCAGGTATTTCACAAGTTGGGGGAGGTGCCCAGACTCCTGCCGCTCGTATTCCAGAGCAGCTAGCTCAGGATCATCAAACATTGGGGGTGTTACCAGTTCAACCGGTTGTTGTTGCTCGGGATGAGGTTGGTCCACCTATGACTGATGTGGAGTAGAAGAGATTGGAGCGGTTTGGCAGGCTTAAACCACTAAAGTTAAGTGGAGGGGAGTCAGAGGATGCTAAGGGTTTTCTAGACCAGTGTCAGCGAATTCTTCGCTCAACGGGTATTTTGGAAACCAGTGAAGTTGCATTTACTACTTTTCAGCTAACAGGGGCAGCTTACAGGTTGTGGTTGACATATGCGTTAGGCAGACCAGCTGGCGCAACGCCACTTACATGGCATGCGTTTTCAGTTCTATTCTTAGAGAAGTTTGTCCCAAAGACTCGTAGAGAGGAGTTGCGTATGGAGTTTGAGCAGTTATGCCATGAGGGTATGACTATGTCCCAGTACGAGATGAGATTTACAGATTTGGCATGTAATGCTATATGGTTGGTTCCCACTGAGAGGGGGAGGATCAGGAGGTTCATTGATGGCCTTAACTATTGTTTACGTTACAGTATAGCTCGAGAGGTGGAGACTGATGCTAGGTTTGACTAGGTGGTCGATATTTCGAGACGTTTGGGGCAGGTACACAGGCTTGAGCATGAGGAGCAGGAGGTCAAGAGGCCTCGTGGTTTAGGTGGGTCCAGTAGTGCCCCATCTGGACGCTAGTCACATTACAGTAGAGGTCATCCTTCTAGACCTATTCAGACAGCTCATCATGTTCCTTGTGGTTCTTCAGTTAGCCATAGTTCATACAATGCTCGCATAGATCAATCATCATTCAGTGCACTGCCGGCACAGAGTTCTTACCGTGCTTCATCTCTTTAGGGTTCTACAGGCAGTTATTCAGATTATCAATGTCAGCAGCTTTGTCAGCGGAGGGGTTTCTTTTAGTGTGGCGACGTTAGTCATCATAAGAGAGATTGCCCCAGACTTTTTAGTAGGGTTCCCATCAGAGATTACAGCCGGTGATATTAGCACCAACAACTAAACCACCCGCCCAACCATCTAGGGTTGGGGCACACTAAGTTTGAGGTTGCCATAGAGAGGGAGGTCGATCGGGTAGTGGACATGCCTGTTGCTACGCATTTCCAGCCAAGACAGAAGCTATTGCTTCCGACGCTGTGATGTTTGATCCTGGTTCCACTTATTCATATGTGTCATCATACTTTGCTTGTTATTTGGGTATGCCTCGTGATTCTTTAGTTATGAATGTTCGTGTATCTATACTTGTGGGGGATTCTATTGTGGTGGATCGTGTATATCGGTTGTGTGTGGTTACCATTGGAGGTTGTGAGACTATGGTGGATCTATTGTTGCTCAGCATGGTTGATTTTCACATGATTCTGGGCATGGATTGGTTGTCGCCATGTCACGCTATTCTTGATTGTCACGCTAAGATCATGACTTTGGCGATGCCGGGATTTCCTAAGGTTGAGTGGAGAGGATTCTTAGATTATGTTCATAGTCGGGTGATTTAATATTTGAAGGCTCAACAGATGGTTGAGAAAGGATGCTTGGCATATTTGGCCTTTGTAAGCGATGTTAGCACTAATACTCCTATAATTGAGTCAGATTCAGTAGTGAGGGATTTTCCAGACGTGTTTCCTGTAGACTTGCCGGGCATGCCACCCGATAGGGATATTGATTTTTATATTGACTTGGCGTAGGGAACTCAGCCCATCTCTATTCCCCCGTATCATATGGCACCATTAGAGCTGAGAGCGTTGAAGGAACAACTTCAGGATGTGCTTGATAAGGGTTTCATATGGCCCAATGTGTCGTCTTGGTGTGCACCGGTTCTATTTGTGAAGAAGAAAGATGGTTCTATGAGGATGTGTATTGACTACAGGCAGCTAGACAAGGTAACCGTCAAGAACAAGTAGCCACTGTTGACGGCCAATGAATATTTTGAAAGTATTTACAATGAATATTTTGAAAGTATTTTCAATCAGTAACACCTATTTTACAAAATTAATTTAGTATTAGTAATTTTGAAGTTTATAATTCAATATTATAATTATAATTATAAATACTCCATGCTTACTATTTTTAGATTATTAAAATAGTTTTTATATACATCACATAGACTTTATAATTAATTTAATGAATTATTCCTTAAATTCTAATTAATTAGATTACTATGCTAATAATTCAAAATCAGTGTTACAATTTTGAAAATAAAGTATTTTATAAATGATTAATTATAATAATTGGTAGCATATATGATGATTATACTTTTACTATATTTTATTAAAAATAATTAAGTTTATTTAAATTAATTTTAAAAGGGTTAAAAGCCAAAAGGCTATGATTGCATTTCTTAAATTAAACATGGATTAGCTATCTTTTAAATTAATTTTGGCCCAATGCAAGAGCCCAATCCGAAAATACCCAACCCAAACAACCCCTTAAATCCTTGTTGGCAATCCTGGCCATTACGTTTCAACAAAACACGACCTGCCACATCACCTGTCTCCCACACTCACAAAACAAACACAACTAATCTGGGTCGTCCATTTGTTAGATCAACAACCCATTATTTTTACTCTATTTCCTATTTAATTTTTAAAACACCAAGAGATTTAATCCTAACTGTTGGATCACAAAGATCCAACGGACAGTGAAATTCCCCACATAAATCGTTAAATCCCTAAATATCGGGACCATTTAACCTCAGAGACGGCCTCCCCAAACCTCAAAACCCTAAATAATTTACCATGTTGCCCAGTCGCCTCCTTTACCTTTTTTCTCTCTCTCAAATCTCACAAACGCCAGACCAAATCAATCAAACATACCTTGCACAAATTCGTGCAAAGTCACAAATCAACCCTTGAATCATCCCTTCTGTCTCCACCAGACGTGATTCTCACCGATCCCTTTTCCGTTTAGTCACTAGAAATGCAAATTCCAAAATCTGAAACCCTAGATTCAAAGATGCAACATCAATTCGCCAGATTTCTCTTATACGCTATTAAATCTATGGCATGCATGGCTGTATCTTCAGTGTTATCATCACTATTCTTGGTCCAGAGGTCAACCGTAGCGGCTTCTGGATATTGGAGCTTTTATCCGAAGGCTTTTGATTTCAACGGACAGTTTCCCCATCACTGCTCTCACCCCTGTTCTTTCTGATTTTACCCAACTATGCTGACATCATCAGTTCATTGTCACTCTCCACTACATTTTTTGAATATGTTGAAATTCTAATGGCTCAATGGCTTCTATAAATAACATTTTTAAATGCTCTACAAAAACACACCAACCACACCTAACATCTGAGATAATAATACATTAAAGTATTTTCGATTGCAATTCATGTTTTGACTCAATCTCTGCTTCTCCTTTTCTTTCTGGTTCTGAGTTTGTTACTGATTAAGAGCCTGCATTTTTGGCTTCCTAAACAGCTAGTTTTAATACTCATTTGGTTTGCTGCCCCAAAGGAGGTTAGTAAAACCTCGACCTTAATTTTCTTTTATTAGTTTAAGTTGCTAATTATAAACTGTTCTACTACCACCTTCTGAATGATATTATTAACAATATGTTCATATTTTGACTGTTTTATGTGTTTATGTGATTGTTAAATAGATTTTGTGAATCATGAACTTCTTTAAGTTATTTAAATTAGAATTATGTGTTGATCTCAATGAGCATCTAATGATTCATATCTACTGCTAACTTTGAAAACAACTTAGAGGACTTCTTAAATATTCTTAATATCTAGTTCCAGACTTCTTTGATGTTCTATTGGTACTACTATGACTATTATACTAATCTACTTTGAATGTTATTTGCATTTCATAATGGTTCACTTAATAACCTAGACTTAAACAAAGTGTGTACTTATTTAATGGTGAAAATCAGATTGTCATCCTAGTCTAGAGACACTAGTTCATGACTTTTAAACCAGTTTTATCTCTTTGGTATGCCTCTGCAATTTTGTTGAACCTAAAAAGTTTATAAATCCTTTAATTGAACTCATGATTGCTTGGACATATTGTGTAGGCATGCCCTAAGTTAAGCTAGGTCCTTGTGTATATCCTGAGATTGCTCTACACTTAGTTTAAGATATAAAGTATGGATTAGATGTATTTAAATTATGATGACACATTTGTCCATTTAAAATACTGATGCTAGGTTTCCTTTGTTCCTGAAGCATAATCTCAAACACACTTAGCATGTTTCCCTTTAAGTGATGATATCTTTACATTTGTTGGATCTCAGATGATGGCACTGTTAGTAATACTTCCATGACATGATCTCTGCTAAGTCCCCTTGTGTGTGTATATGATCATGTGTTCAGCTATGTTATCCAGCATCTCTGTTTGACTTTTATGATTACATGTATGTCTATACTGGTTTGAAAACGTCAATGTGTGCACATGTCTTAACTTTAAAAGGACTTCTGTTACTACTGCTTGAATATGAGTGTGTGCTTCATTTTAATAGGATTCATTTGATGTTAAAACATTCAAAAAGGTTGATATGTCATTGAAGATTTGAGACCCTGTTAAACACTCTTAGGAGCTCTAATTAGATTTGCGAACCCGTGACTTTGTTTATGAACCTGTGACTTTGTTGATGTATCTAGAAGTTCGAATTATAGTTTTTGCTAATTTGTGATCTTCTCAATCGTGGTTGTAGTATGATAATCTATCGATGGGAGTTCTGATTCTGTTACTATTTTTAACTTCTGCCAACACTCTTTGAATCCTCTATTCAAATTATTAGCATGTGCCTCATGATTAGGGTTATTGATATGTACTTATCATTGAAATTATTTAAACTGTATTTGTATTAGCATTCTTTGAAAAGCATTAACTATAGTAATGAACCTGCAATGTAGATAAAACCTTAGGGATTTTTTAGTTGTAATTGTTAATCTACCCTTTCCTAATTTCCGCAGATGTTTAGTTGCAACTATTAGTCCACACTTCTGATCTCTTAACAACAACATGATAAGTATATTTGAAACTTATCTTCTTTGGAACTATTTAATGTGTTACTCATCTATTTAGTTTTAGAAATGGTTATGATGGTGTAGATAATTTGCCTTATGCCCTTATGGTATTCTGTTTGGCCCTCACAAGAAAGGTGTACACTTATGTGGTATGGTTTTGTTATGGTAATTGGCTTACATTAAAATTGCCTCATTGACACTTAAACCTGTGGGGAAGAGTGCGTCATTAATTGTTAGGGGTATTTGGGAGTAGGATTTAACCCTTGGTTGGGCTGCTCTCCCAGGTACAAACATTGCTCTAGGCCCTATAGACCCTTGGGAACTTTGAAGTGTCAGGGGATTCAAAGAGGGCTTTGACCTTGAGTAGAACTCTATCCTTATCCTCTAATCCATTGATATTCATTACTCCTGTTGGGTTTAGTGTTTAATGACAAAGAAATGTTTTCAGTGTAAATCATTTACCATATATAACCTCCACATTGATATGACCTCTCATGATACTCAAGTAATGTTAGTTGTTATATTTTGTTCAATGCACTTACTTACATATTCCATGTATGATTGTATTTATAAAATATTATTTCTAATGACTTTATCTCTTTCTTTTTGAACATGTACAAACATTGAGCCTGCTGGGTTCTCAAGAAACTCAGGCCCTTACTTCTCGCCATGCTGAGCTCTCCATTCCTGCCAATTATTGGGCTTACCTCTTTTAGCCCCAAACCAGAGTCACTCTTCACCCTTTACTGCTTTATTAATATTTCGTTATTCTTTTATATGTAAATGAAACTACTCTCATCATATTTGATTTAATATTTTATTTTATCTTTTAAATTATATAGACAACTTAGGCAAGCCTTGAAAGACATTGGGTTAAAAGAAGTATTAGGTAGTAATTAATTCTCCATTCGTCAATCATGAACTGTTCACATTACTAATCTGATATGTTTGACTAACCTTCTCGTGAAGATTTTGAAGCTAAATATAACTTAGCCAAAGCGATAGTCCCTTTTGCAAAAACTAGAAACAAATCGCAAGACTAGCTTTCTAAAAGAAATCGACTCTCTCAAACTTAAGTGCTACCGCTCAGCAAAGACTTTCAAAATTATTCCTTTAAGTCAAAGATTTAGGTGATTTCTGAAGCCAAGGTATACCTCAGATTCATTTGCTTATAACAACTTCATTTTTTTATAATAATATGAACATCCATTCTTTAAAAAACAAAGTATTTCCTACATACTTCATGAAAATCACTAATTTCTAAAACAATTTGAATTACAATGATAGTAGTTTTCAAGACCCTTTCTAAACTCATACCCCTTTTAAATCACGGATCCCTTTTTATCATACTCTTACTTTGATAAACAGTAAGTCATGCCTCTCTAATACTAATTAAGCAAAATACAAATAACTAACCCTTTAAACCTAGTCTAAGTCCTATGGAGCTACCTCATGTAGAGTTTAAGGGGTGCCTAACATCTTCCCCTTAGAGGAACAAGAACCCTTACCCAAAATCTCATCGGTTAGCAGACCAATAAAGAATATGACTTTAGTAATTAAATAGGTTCCGTAGTACACCTTTAAATATTAGGTGGTGACTCTCTTTCATCAACAACAGAGAAACCACAAGTTAAATCCTGTTTTGACTCGTACAAAAAAGGATGCAACAACATGGTGACTCTGCTAGGGAATCACTCTTAGGTTTTGACCTTAGCACACTTAGACTATACCTTGAACATAGTATTGTTTGTACACTGATTTAACTGTGTTTAATTTGCAATTATTAGCTTACCTGCCTTCCTTGCTCTTTATTATGCCTGCCTGCTTATCTTAGACTGTTATTGCTCTATCACTATCTGTTATCGCTTTATATATACTGTCATCGCATTTCTTCCTATCGAGCCTTGGTCGTAAACTATCACACACAATGGCACGCGAGGGTTGTCTTTTACACCCCTCCGAACCTTCTTTCAAAATTCTTTTGTTTTAGAGAATGGCTTTGTCAGGTCAACTGACATAACTTCTCACAGTTTTCAATCCAATTCAAAAGTAGGAAATACTCAACTCTAGTAACCATTGGTCATATTGCATAAATCTTAGGAGATTCAGTCCTTGGCATCGACACACAATTAGGAAAGCCACCTTAATGTCAACGGGTTATGCACCCAACGACATAACTTCTGTGGAAAGATTAACAAAACATGACAACACTTAAGATATGAAGCAAACACTTATCAAACCGTTCCTTTACCCCTTTTAGAAATGGAAATCAACCAAAACATACCCAAGATCAATATGGTAATAGGAGCACCACACAAGCAGAAGTAGTGGTGTAAGAATATCCGCCAAGAACATGGAGATTAAATTAGGACACATCTCGGGGCACCGACTGCCTTGCCAAACATCCGAGCTGACGTGGTGCTTACTCGCCTGCTGATAGAGTTCTAGGACTCGGCCAAAGTGGTGTTCATGTTTGCTGATTGTGAGTTAGTGCCTACATTAGAAGAAGTTACCAGTTTCAAGGAGTCTCCATTTACAGGTATGAAACTGATATTACCAGTTACCATGCATGGTTGATGCTCCGAGTTTGGCAAACAATCGAGGTTTGAGAAATATCGGGGATGGATGGGTAAGCTTGGATCAACTATTCGATAGGTTCGGACATTGTGAAAGAGCTATGAGTGGTACTTGGGAGAATTTCAGTGTGAGCAAGCAATTTGAGAAAGTCTCAAGCCCATAACCTTCTCCTTGGCGCTATTGGGATTGTTGATTTTCGTGCAAAGAAAAGGGCAGATCAATATCAACTTCTTACCCGTGGTTCTGGCGACATTTTGAGGCAACCTCCAAGCCACTCTAGTACCAATGTTGTTAGCTGAGATTCTAAGGGCTTTGTCTGCATGTGCACGAGGGTATTATTTCTTTAAGGGCTGCAACATGCTGCTTCAAATCTGGGCCACAGAGCATTTCTTTCTGCGAGAGGCCACATTTGACTACTTTGTGGGCGTCATCAATATTATCTGAAGCCAAAATGAGATGATGAGACAATGGGTCTCCCCACACGGACAAGAAGAGTGGAGAGAGATGTTGACTAACCTAAGCGGAGAATGGGTCAATTGGAAGATGTCATGGCTAGGCGGAAGGGCAATACTAAGGACTCCTAAGAAATACTTTAGTGAGCTAATAGGACTTGAGGGAATCTAGCCATACTCACCCCTACGGGTTCTCAGACTGTTTGGGTTGATCCAGGATGTGCCTCTCTGGACGAGGACAACATTGTATGAGGATGAGTACAACGGACATATCTCAATACCAAGGATAAGAAGGCTCCAAGAAAAGTGGAATGGTTTGGTCACAATTCCAATGGGTCAAAACTCGCGGTGCACTCCGGAATATTATGTCTGGATCAACGAAGAAGACGAGCTAGCCGGACCAAGCAAGGAAGGTATAGCCTGGCTGGAGGACCTGGTGGCAGATTTGCAAATCTATCATTAGATCCTTCCACACTATCTTGTGACTACCTCGATGCACCGTTAAGTGGTCCCGGGGTCCATTGATCATATGATGCCACCAGCTGAAGATGATGACTGAGTAGTGGAGTGTATCCAGATAGAATCCGAGACAGAGCTGGTGGAAGACCCAGAGGAAGAATCTCAGTTCAATGACGATGGTGAGGAATTTGAAGAAAATCCTTAAAAAGAACTGTAAGAAGAAGAGGAGATAGGGAATGATTCCGGAGATAGTTACTAGAAGTTGATTGATTTCCCCTCCTCTCCCACTTTGTATCTTTATCCTCAGTTTTCTTATTTCCCTTAGGGCAAGTTGTTCAAGACCATGCAATTCTGTGAATGTTGGAAACAATGATGTAACCTCTGTTCCCGCTTATCTCAATTCAAACACTATCAATCAAATCTGGTTGTTTGTCAAATATTCGCGACTTAGGCCTACCTGTGGCAAAGAGAGGTCCCACGAATTCTCAGAAAACATGCTTGCCTAAATACGTAAACTAACTACTTTGTGTGACCTGTTACTCGGATAAACGACAAAAGTGACTTTTGTTATTTTCCTTTTTTTTTCATTTCGTACTTTATTATTATTCCCCAAAAGAAAAGTTGGTTTGTGTCGAGCCAAAACTGGCGAAACTACCGTACAAAGTAAGATCGAAAGGGAAGATGTCTGCTACGGATTACATGATCGAACACGCTCTGATAATAGCCGATAGCCCGAGGCGATCGGGGGAGAAGGACTATACAAGGAATGATGAACATATGGCTGTGATGGCCCAGGATATGGAGTCTTTGAGGGAGGAAGTGCAACATATCTGGGAATTAGCACATCTGGTCGTGACAACACTCCCACCACCACCTCGTTTTCCTTCTCTATATTCAATCCCTGACCACTTTCCTTCTACTACTCGCCAGACTAGTAACATCCCGACTTCGGTCCCTACAACTCAGATAATACCTCCAGTAAACCCTGCAAACCCACCAAATCCTCCTATCCACACTCCCTACGTACCACATTACTTTCAAATGCCATAAAACCCACCCACCATCACCAGCACAGTTCACACCCCTTCTCATGACGGAGTCACCTTTTACCACTCATAAAATCCAGCACATACCCGTGGTACATACCGATGCACATGAAGCGGAGAGGCACTCTACAAAGCCAATCACTCCCATCAAGCAGAGATACTTTACTTTTTAATGCAAAGCTCTCCCAACAAGCAGATACGCACTCTACAAGTCAATCTCTCCCATCAAGCAGAGATACATTCAACGCAAAACTCTCCCAGCATGCGGAGATGAATTCTACATTACAAGCCAACTACTCCCGACACAAGGAGACTCAAAGCTCTGATAGTTGCGGAACGATACACAACCTAGCTAACAATCGAGTAAAATTTAAGTATCCCATCTTCCCGATCCCAAATAACAGCTCACTGGCAGCCAGTCATTATCATTCCTGCATCATTTACATCACATCATAATATATTCTGCATCACAATATATGGGTATGTGTGTATTTTATTTTTGCAGAAACAAACATTGCAGCGTGGAACTCCTTCTAAGAAACAAACCAAACTACAACGCTATGAGGGACAACAAACTCATTAGTGGTCCGGAACCGAGGTCAAACTCAAATTAATCAGTAGAACTCTAAATTCTTTAAATCTTTCAAGTCAAGCCGCAAAGTCAAAGCTATCATGAGTGTCGAATCTTCCGTCTCACAGTATCGTGATAATACGATATTGGGGCAATTCCTGCCAGCATCGCTTCCTCAACGTCTTCACTCCAGCACTATATGAGACCTGATCCTCGTTAATACCGAGGTATGTAAGCAATTCAAAGCCAGAATTCGGCCCCAACTCCCCAAAAATTTCTCCTGGAATCTTCCTAATCCTACAACTCATAATCCTTTGCAATTCCTGCAATGCATGCATAAAGTCGGGACAAAATTGGCTTTGGTTCAATTTCTTTGCCCGAAAACTCTTTCATCGTCTCCGGTCAAAGAGGGGCAGCTATTGACGACCAATTTTGACCCTCCATTTTAAAATTAATTTATTTATACTTAATAATTTACAATGAATATTTTAAAAATATTTTCAATTAGTAACACCTATTTTTACAAATTTAATTTAGTATTAGTAATTTAGAATTTATAATTCAATGTTATAAATATAATTATAAATACGCCATGCTTACTTTTTTAGATTATTAATATAATTTTGATATATATCACATAGTCTTTATAATTAATTTAATGAATTATTCCTTAAATTCAAATTAATTAGATTACTATGCTGATAATTAGAAATCAGTGTTACAATTTAGAAAATAAAGTATTTTATAATCAATTAATTACAATAATTGGTAGCATATTTGATGATTATAATTTTACTATATTTTATTCAAAATAATTAAGTTTATTTAAATTAATTTCAAAAGGGTTAAAAGCCAAGTGGCTATGATTGCAATTCTTTTATTAAACATGGATTGGCTATCTTTTAAATCAGTTTTGGCCATATGCAAGAGACCAGCCCGAAAATACCCAACCCATTCAATCCTTTCTGGCAATCCTTGCCATTTCGTTTCCACCAATCAAGACCTTCCACGTCATCCGTCTCTCACACACACAAAATAAACACAACTAATTTGGGCCGTCCATTTCTTAGATCAACGGTCCGTGATTTTTACTCTATTTCCTCTTTGATTTTTAAAACACCCAAAGATTTAATCCTAACCGTTGGATCACAAAGATCCAATGGGACACCAAAATTCCCCACAAAAACTATTAAATCCTTAAATATCATGATCGTTGATCTAAAAGATAAACGGCCCAGATATCTTCCCCAAACTTGAACCTTAGAGACAGCCTCCCAAAACCCTAAATCATTTCCCTTGTTGCCCAGTTGCCTCCTTTCCCTTTTCTCTCTCAAAACACTCAAACGCCATACCTAATCAATCAAACATACCTTGCACAAATTCGTGCAAGGTCACAAATCAAACATTGAATCATCCCTTATCTCTACACTAACCGTGATTCTCGCTGATCCCTTTCCCGATTCGTCACTAGAAATTGAAATGCCCAAATTTGAAACCCTAGATTCAACGATGCAACATCAAATCGCCAGATTTCTCTTATAAGTTGTTAAATCTATGGCATGCATGGCTATATCATCAGTCTTATCATCATTATTCTTGTTCCAGAGATCAAGCATAGCGACCTATGGACCTTGGAATTTTTATCCGGTGGTTTTTGATTTCAACGGACAGTTTTCCCACCTCACATAAAAACTATCATTGCTCTCACCCCAGTTCTTTCTGATTTTACCCGACTATGCTCACATCATCAGTTTATCGGCACTCTCTACTACCATTTTTGAATATGTTGAAACCCTAATGGCTCAATGGCCACTATATATAGCAATCTTAAATGCTATAAAAAAACACACCAACCATACCTAACATCTAAGAAATTAATACATTAAAGTATTTTAGATTGCAATTCAAGTTTTTACTCAATCTCTACTTTTCCTTTTCTTTCTGGTTCTAAGTTTGTTACGGATTGAGAGCCTGAGTTTTTCGCTTCCTAAATGGCTAGTTTGAACACTCGTTTGGTTTGTTGCCCCAAAAGAGCTCAGTAAAACCCAGACCTTGTTCTTCTTTTATTAGTTTAAGTTGATGAATATGAACTGTTCTACTACCACCTGTTGAATGATGTTATTAACAATGTGTTCATGTTTTGACTGTTTATGTGATTGTTAAATATATTTTGCGAATCATAAACTTCTTTAAGTTATTGAAATTAGAATTATGTGTTGAGCTCAAAAAATATCTGATGATTCATATCTACTTTTAACTTTAAAAACAACTTAAAGGACTTCTTAAATGCTCTTAATATCTAGTTCCAGACCTCTTTGATGTTCAATTGGTACTACCATGACTATTATGCTAATCTACTTTGAATGTTATTATATTTCATAATGGTTCACTTAATAACCTAGACTTAAACAAAGTGTGTACTTGTTTAAAGGTGAAGATTAGATTTTCATCCTAGTCTAGAAACACTAGTTCATGACTTTAAACTAGTTTCATCTCTCTGGTATGCCTCTGTAATTTTGTTGAACCTCAGAAGTTTATAAATACTTTGATTGAACTCATGATTGCTTGGGCATATTGTGTAAGCATGCCCTAAGCTAAGCTAGGTCTTTTTGTATATCCTGGTATTGCTCTACACTTAATTTAAGCTTTGAAGTATGGGTAAGATGTATTTAAATTATGATGACACATTTGTCAATTTAGAATACTGCTGCTAAGTTTCCTTTGTACTTGAAGCCTAATCCCAAAGCATGTTTCCCTTTATGAGATGATATTTTTATCTTTCTTGGATCTCACATGATGGCACTGTTAGTAACACTTCCATGACATGATCTCTTCTAAGTCCCCTTGTGTGTTTATATGATACTATATTCAACTATGTTATCCAGCATCTCTGTTTGACTTTCATGATTACATGTATGTCCACACTACTTTGAAAACATCACTCAGTGTATAGGTCTTAACTCTAAAAGAATTTATTTTACTACTGCTTGAACATGACTGTCTGCTTCATTTTAATATGATTAATTTGAATTTAAAACTTTAAAAAGGTAGATATGTCATTGATGATTTGAGACCCTGTTAAACACTCTTAGGAGCTCTAATTAGATTTGCAAACCCGTGACTTTTATGATGTCCCTAGAAGTTCTAATTATAATTATTGCTACTTTGTGATATTCTCAATCCTGGTTGTAGTGTGATAATCTATCAATGGGAGTTCTGATTGTGGTTCTTATTTTTAACTTCTTCCAACACTCATTGAATGCTCTATTCAAATTATTAGCATGTGCCTCATGATTACAGTTATTGATATGTACTTATCATTGAAACTGTTTAAACTGTATTTGTATTAGCATTCTTTGAAAAAGCATTAACTATAGTAATGAACCTGCAATGTGGATAACACCCTTAGGAGTTTATATTTGTAATTGTTAATCTACCATCTCCTAATTTCCGCATATGTTTAGTTGCAACTGTTAGTCCACACTTCTGTTGACATTTTTCAGAAGTTTTAATTAGTATTGTTAACCTATGCATACTCAAGGTTCAAGGCTTAATTAACCTGTGATTAGTGTAATTGAGTGCTATTGAGACAAATACACATGTACGAATGAGTTATTACACACTAGAATTATGTTCTTTTTGCCTTTAAGATGTTTGGTATCAGATGTCTGATCTCTTAACAACCGCATGATAAGTATGTTTGAAGCTTATCTTCTTTGAAACTGTTTAATGTGTTACTCATCTATTTAGTTTCAGAAATAGTTATGATGGTGTAGATAAACTGCCTTATGCCCTTATGGTATTCTGTTTGGCCCGCATAAGATAGGTGCACACTTCTGTGGTATGGTTTTGTTATGGTGATTGGTTTACATTAAAAGTGCCTCATTGGCACACAAATTTGTGGGGAAGAGTGAGTCATTAAAGGTTAGGGGTATTTGGGTGTAGGGATTTAACCCTTGGTTGGGCTGCTCTCCCCGGCACAAGCATTGTCGTGTGCTCTAGAGACCTTTTGGAACTTTGAAGTGTCAGGGGATTCAAAGGGGGCTTTGACCTTGAGTGGAACTCTACCCTTAGCCTCTAATCCATTGATATTCATTCCTTTTGGATTTAGTGCTTAATAACAATTAAAGATTTTCAATGTAAATCATTTACCATATATAAACTCCACATTGGTATGACCTCTCATGATACTCAAGTACTGTTAATTGTTATATTTTGTTCAATGAACTTACTTACGTATTCCATGTATGATTGTATGTATAGAATATTGTTTCTAATGACTTTCTCTCTGTCTTTTTTGAACATGTACAACCATTGGGCCTGCTGAGTTCTCAAGGAACTCAAGCCCAAACTTCGCGCCATGCATCTGAAAATCTGGAGCCTATTGCTCTCCATTCCTGCAAATTATTGGGCCTACCTCTTCAAGCACAAACCAGAGTCACTCCTCACCCTTTACTGCTTTATTAATATTTTGTTATTTGTTTTTATGTATATCACGCTGCTCTCATCATATTTAATTTAATGTTTTACTTTAGCTTTTGAATTATGTAGACAACTTAGGAAAGTTGTCATGCCCAAACACTGGGGAGGAGTGGCCGTCACCCGGTGCCATATTTTGCCTGAGTGTACCGCTCTGTAACTGTGAAATCTGGAGGGGTAACCCTCAACATAGGTCGACGAGGCCTAAATGCGAGCTGACAATACCAATCAAGGCCGACGAGGCCACCATGAATCTCTACAACCAGCAATACCAAACTAACATGTACACAGGGCTGGCAAGGCCACAATACTTATATACAAAATTTACAGGACTCGTCTACAAGCCTCTAGAGATAACTGAACTGTATCATGGTTGGGATAGGGCCTTAACCTACCCATCAAACCTATATATATAAAATGAACTCCAAGGTCTAGACCTGGTAACTCTGAGGAAGTGGAGCTTACTAACCAAGCTGATGTTTCACTCTGTCTATTGAGAAGGTCTACCCAGCTATCTATCAGAACCTACAAGCATGAAATGTAGCATCCCCAGCAAAAGGGATGTCAGTATGAATAATGTACCGAGTATGTAAGGCATAAAAATTAGTATATAAAAGACATGAAAGAAACATGGAGTAAAAGACTCAACCTATAAGTCTGAATAGCTCTGTGAATCATTAAACATTTATAATGTCATGCACATGCATATAAATGTCATATCATGGATAGGTATATATGTACATAACATCATCAATTCTCTGAGGGCATAACGTGTGCGAGCTGATCAGGTGGTGGTGTGTATATAACTCCATAACCTTTCTCCATACCCTTTATACATATAATATACGCGTATATAATGCCATTTGTACCTGGGTCAATATATATATATAAATGAATTCAATGCATAATGAAGTAAGTCAATATGATCTCTCGGAATGTCATAAGATCAATATGCCTTCGGTTAATATAAAAAATAAACTTTATCAACTTACGTATTTTATGAGTCTCGTGAACAGACGATATGATAATAAGACATATGGGGAATTAAGAATATAGAAAACCCTAGTACTTCTAAGAATAGAGTCATTTGTGGATATTGCGTGTTTGCTCATTTCGTTTTATCATTTGGATCATGCCAAAATGAAAGAAGGGATAGCCTTAACACACCTTATCAATGAAGTTACAACTGTTGCACAAGTCGTCGCACTTTTTACGGATGGTAATCTATATCATACAAAGGATTTGTATCAATATCGACTTCATATTCTATAGGAAAGATCATTTAGTCATTTTATCGAACAACTTATTTGCATAACTTCACAGGGTCTTTTCTAGCTCCAATTCCACATGTTCTAGCATAATGATCTTCATCTTCACTTCCCCTCACCCTCACCATGATATCAATACCTTTATAATTCAATTTGGTATCTTAAAACATGTAAAAACAGCCCACACAACATAGCTCAACTACAACCTTCATAGTTACTAGTTTCTTCAAGAATCCTCGAATAAAATTCAACCCAACACTTGTACCTACTTAAGATTAGGTTATAGAAAATGAAACTTACCTCAAATATACCAAGAACCCTCTATTCTTTAACTCACTTCAACACCAAGTAACTTCCTAAGTCTTCACAACGAGAAGGAAAGGGAGTTAATGGTAACCACGATATTCTTTACGTCGAACTTGTATTGTTTGTCTTTAGATTCAATCTAGGATCATGGGGGAAAACTTGGAGAACATCTAGGAGGGTTTAGGAATTGTTTTGGTCGAGAAAAATGAGTTAAAACGACTTAAAATTGACTTATATACAAACTGGAAGTTTGCACCGACTTTGTGGGTCCCAAAGGAGTTGCTTGGGCAGTCTCGCAAAAATGAGAATATCTCTGTACTTTGATGTCATATCGGCAAACGGTTTAATTTGTTAGAAACTAGACTCATAGATATTCAATTTTGTAGGTGGATCATCCCATAATGTAAAGTGCAATTAGGGAAAAGCTCAGTTAAATTTGACCTAATTTTCAGCACATTTATGAATGTAACTTATGATGACCTTTGCCAACTTTTGTTCCACAACATGCCTGACTTCAAAACATAACACACGACTATCATACGACTAAAATAACTCATAACATAATCTTCTTATCATGTAAAAAACCCTATTCTCACTCCAAAGGTACACGTTATAACATTCCCAACTTGTCGACTTTTGACAAAACTTATGTTCTTCAATTCCTTTAGATTCTAAGACTTCCAACCCTATTGGTACTTGTTAGCAATGATCTTTAATATTTGTAACCTCCAAAGTAACATTATTAACTTACTTTATATACTTTTTATGATGATCTTATTTTTGAGCTTACATCAATTGAGATATGATGTACTTTTACGTATGCAAACATGGGGTATAACATTATTTTCCCCTTTGGAACATCCGTCCTCGAATGTTGGCTGATGCACTTATTGGTCTCATAATAGGATAGCTCTTACGAATACTTTAGTACTATCTTTTCCATCTAGGCAACTGTTCTGTGAATAAACCCAAAGGGCAAGGCATTCCTCTCTTTAGGCCTCTTTCTCACACCACGACCTGTGGCCTCTTTCCCACTCACTCAGGCTACCTTTCCTTAAGCTTTCAAACTCAGTAGCATGGGCTGCCTTAGTCTCGATACGCAAGAAATGATCAATGACAGCATCGGTGAACTCATTCCACCTCGCCGGAGAGCTCCCCTCCTCACGGGACTCCTCCCACAGTTCAAATCATGGATATGCCACCTCTTTCAGATGGTAGGAAGCCAACTCCACTGCTTCTGTCTCTGTATCACGCATAACTCGAAGAGTCTTGTGCATCTCATCAATGAAGTCTTGGGGGTCCTCCCCGGGATTAGTACCCGTGAATACTGGAGGATCTAACTGAAGAAACTTGTTCACCCTGGAACTAGCAGATTACCCTAGCTGACTAGAAGAAGTAGGCGCAACATTTGATCTCTGGGCCTGAGAAACCACTATCTGAGCCAACATCTATATGGATCCCCTAATATCCCCCTCAGAAACATCGGGACCAGAAGCAGGGGTTGGAGGCGGAACTGGAATATCGATTGGAGGGATCGTTGCTTTCTTCCTAGGCGCCATATAGTGAAAATTAGAGTAACGCACGAGTTAAAGGAGGAACAATCTTATAATCAGCTTTATAGCACGATCAAGAACATCAAAGAAGTGTATTATTCCCAAATGTCCAAGAAGCCTCCTAATTATATATGTGGTCGACAACACACCGATAAGAAGGACTCTACTAGACACGGCTCTGAGATATCCTATGACACTTTAAAACCTTAAGCTCTGATACCAAGTTTGTCACGCGCCGAGCTCAAGAGCAAGACCGACGCTCAACAGAGTTACCCCGGTCGAGCAAGTCTGCACAGCCGTTTACCCAACTCGCCCATGAATAAAGAGAAGATACATTTATATCATTAATGAAACATTGAGTTGATTCTATGAACAATGCCAATTCCATTACCATTACTCATTTCATTTTATAGTCTCAAAATACACACACAATCATAGTTAAAGTTCAACAAGTGATTCAAATACAACAAGGTTAGTTTGACTTACCCAACACCCACATACAACCCACATTGTGTCTACTGAGCCTCTACGAATACAAAATACTATGATAACGCCGACAATAAGGCCCCGGCTATACCTCAAAACATAATACATGTGAGACAAAAGATACACAACCTCGGATGAAGTGGGATCACCAAATCTGCTGAGAAGATGGTGTACTGCTATCAATGATCAATGTCATCTGCTGCTGAACCACCTGCATCCATTAAATATGCAGCGCCCCCGGCAAAAGGGACGTTAGTACATATGGAATAGTACTACTATGTAAGACTAAACACCCTCTCGTTAGAATGAATGATAACACAAAAAAGGATAGTCATAAATCAATGGAAGCCTCAGACAATACTAAAACATCAAAATTAGGAGTGAGATAAGTGTCAAGTAAATTTCCATTATTTTAGGTTGGGAGATCTAAGCACCGATATACTACCGTGATTTTAGCACGAAGTCTGATCCCGGCCCGATCAGCTAGGCCGTCTCATCCAAAGACATCAACCACAATCACAATCATTATCTCAGTCTCAGTTATTGTTTCAATCATAATCTAAAGCACAATCACCGCAATGTGTGCGGCATGGCGTCCCGTCACGACCCGACCGGCTAAGTGGTCTCACCACAATGCCGTGTGGATCGGCATCACCTTTTTCTAGCAATCATCTCATCCTAATATAGGGGAATATTCTCTTCACATCAATCTCATCCCAATAAAGGGGTACAATCAAAATTCACTCCTACATCGGCACGTGTAGTTTCGGATTAGGTTATTTCAACCTACCCTTCCTCAGTGACTAACGATACTCCAGGCTATTTATTTATTTAAAGGATTGACCACTCATTTCATTATCTTATATATGTCATTCAGTTCATTGGCACCGATGGCCATAACACAGTCTCACTCTTGGCACGTTGGTCGTATTTCATACTTCATATTCATCTCTTTCACTTTCAAATGTTATCACGGATCATTAACAACAGAGCATTTCTGTTCAAGATATTAAGTCCACATATTGAGCAAATAAGATTGTTAAAAACTTTGAGATTTCTTACACAATTTGACATAATAGCCTTCATTTAAATTACGACTTAAAGATATAACATTTGGATATGCAACCCATGCTTCGAGCACATTTTCAAATAGAATATAACATAACAAGAACATTGGAATACATATTGAACATATATCTTTCGACACAAGGCTTATTCTGAATAATCAATTCACAATGAACAACTCGGTACTTACACGGATATTGTGAGGTTCAATTCTAAGAGATGAGTTTAGCCAACATACCTCGCCTCGAGCTTTTTAAATTACAACAATGTTTCGGAATTCTTAGCCTCTAGGATCTATTTAGAAATATAGGAAAATTGACCACAAATTAGGAGAGAGTTTATGATTCCAGCTCATTTGAGCATTTTATCTAACACTAGGTGGGTATTATGATTTCAAGGTCCTCCTAAGGTGGATTCCTCCATCCCACTACCAAAAGTCTACCCAATTTAGCTCAACATTCTTCCCCCAACCCTTGATAGTACATGCATGCATAATGGATAACTCCCACACCCAAGATTTGCTTTTCTCATTACCTATTTTCAGTAAAATCATGAAATTGAGGGCTAGGGAGAAGAATCTTACCTTTAGGATGAAGACTAGTGAATTTTATTGTGAATTCTTCTACTTTGAGCAAGAGTTAATGATCAATAATCTTAGGAACTTCCCCTCTCACTCTATGGTTATCCCTCTATCTAGAAATATCATATTCTTGCTTCAAAAGTGGTCGTTTACTTTAATATATCGAAATAGGGTGGGGTCAAAATTTAGAAAATATGAAGCCCCGATGCAGATTTGCGGTCGCATATGCGACCACATAATGCTTCTGTAGTCCGCAAAATGGACCGCATAATGGCCCTCCGGAACTGGGCACTTCTGTCTCACTCTGCGACCGGTATGCAGTCCGCAGACCTATTCTGCGGTCGCATAATGCGCCACAAAACTTCCCTCCGAAATGTTTTTGTGATGGATCTGTGATGGGTTATTCGGCCCACAAAATGATTATGCGGCCGCATAATGCACCGTGTAATGGTCCAAAAATTTGCCCAAGTTGCTGCTTCAATCTGTGGCAGATCTGCGGTCCGCAAATCAATTATGAGACCATAGAATGGACCGCATAAACGCCCTGTACTTTCAAAAATGTTCTGCAACTCCCCAAGTCACTGTTCAACCCACAATCTCTACAATCATCAACACATAAGTCCACTTAAGCACCAAGAAACCCGGGTTTTTGGTAAAATATTACGGGGCCTTACATCCTCCTCCGCCATTAGAAACCAATGTGACTCAGCGGCTATAACAGACACCATCAGTTCCAAACTTTTGACTAACTCCCCAAATTTCCAAAATTTTTGCTAGAGTTTCCCCTGTAACTGGGCCTATCCCCCCGTTAGAGAATCCCAGAAACCAACCCTAACAACAAATACATGAACTGACGACGCAATAGAACATAAAAATACCAGCAATCGTGGCCTCACGAGCAGTATATCACAAAAAAGGTACACCCTTAACATCAACTGTATGAATGCGTCCACTTCGGCACCACAAAACCCCGGGTTTTAGGTAAAATTTTACGGGGACTTACACATAACATCATCAAGCCTCTGAGGTCATCCCATCATATCATCTCAGTCTTAGTTGGCAAAATCATCAACGTATCCCAGCTGATCTGGTAGTGGTGCGTATATAATGCCATAACCTTTTCCCATACCTTATATACATATAATATATGCGTATATAATGCCATATGGTCATGGGTCAATATATATGTATAAATGAATGCAATGCATAATGAAGTAAGTCAATAGGATCTCTCGGAATGTCACAAGATCAATATGCCTTTGGTTAATATCATAAATAAACTTTATCAACTTATGTATTTTCTAAGTCCCATGAATAGACGATATGATAATAGGACATATGGGCAATCAAGAACATAGCAACCCTAGTACTTCTAAGAATAGAGTCATTTGTGAACGTTGTGTGTTTGCTCGTTTCGTTGTATCATATGGATCATGCCAAAAGAAAAGAAGGTATAGCCTTAACATACTTTATCCACGAAGGTACAACTATCGCACAAGTTGTCGCACCCCTTACGGATCGTAATCTATATCATACAAAGGATTGGTATCAATATCGACTTCATATTCTATAGGGAAGTTCATTTAGTCATTTTATCGAACAACTTATGTGCATAACTTCATAGGGTCTTTTAAAGCTCCAATTCAACATGTTCTAGCACAATGATATTCCTCTTCACTTTCCCTCATCCTCACCATGATATCGATACCTTTAGAATTCCATATGGTATCTTAAAATATGTAAAAATAGTGCACACAACATAGATCAACTTCAAGGTTCATTGTTACTAGTTTCTTCAAGAATCCTCCAACAAAATTAAACCCAACACTTGTACAAACTTATGATTATGTTATGGAAGATGAAACTTACCTCAAATATACCAAGAACCCTATTTTCTTTAACTCACTTCAACACCAAGTAACATCCTAAGTCGTCACAACGAGAAGTAAAGGGAGTTAATGGTAACCACGATATTCTTTACGTCGAACTTGCGTGGTTTATCTTTGGATTCACTCTAGGATCATGGGGGAACCCTTGGAGAGCATCTAGGAGGGTTTAGGAACTGTTTTGGTCAAGAAAAATGAGTTAAAATGACTTAGAATTGACTTATATACAAGCTAAAGTTTTACACTGTCTTTGTGGTTCCCAAGGAAGTTGTTTGCACATTCTCGTAAAAATGTGAATATCTCTCTACTTCAATGTCGTATCGATGAATGGTTTAACACGTTAGAAACTAGACTCGTAGATCTTCAATTTGGTAGGTGGATAATCCAGTAAATTCAAGTATAATGGGAGAAAAGCTCAGAAATATTTGACCTAATTTTCAGCACATTTATGAATGTAATGTGTTGACCTTTGCCAACGTTTGTTCCACAAATCGCTTGACTTCAAAACATAACACACAATTATAATACGACTAAAATAATACATAACATAACATCCTTATCATGTTAATCATCCCAAAAGTATATGTTATAACATTCCCAACTTGTCGACTTTCGACGAAACTTATTCTCTTCAATTCGTTTAGCTTCTAAGCCTTCCAACCCTCTTGGTACTTGTTATCCATGATCTTTAATATTTGTAACCTCCAAAGTAATATTTTTAACTTACTTCATGTACTTTCAAATATGATCTTATTTTTGAGCCTACATCAATTGACTTACGATGTACTTTTACGTACAAAAACATGGGGTGTATAACATAAGCCTTGAAAGACATAGGGGTAAAAGAAGTATTAGGTAGTAATTAATTCTCTATTCGTTAATCATGAACTATCCACATTACTAATCTGATATGTTTTACTAACCTTCTCCTGAAGATTTTGAAGCTGAAAATAACTTAGCCAAGGTGACAATCCCTTTTTCAAAAACCAGAAACAAATCACAAGACTAGCTTTCTAAATGAAATCGACTCTTTCAAACTTAAGTGCTGCCGCTCAACAAAGAATTTCAAAATTATTCCTTCAAGTCAAAGAATTAGGTGATTACAGAAGCCAAGGTATACCTCAGTAAAATTATTAGAATTATATGAACATCCATTAATTAAAAAACAATGTATTTCCTACATACTTCATACAAATCACCCATTTCTAAAACTCTTTTAATTACATCCATAGTAGTTTTCAAGACCCTTTCTAAATTCATACCCGTTTTAAAATCTCGGATCCCTTTTTATCATAATCTTACTTAGATAAACAGTAAGCCATGCCTCCCTAATACTAATTAAGCTGAATATAAACAACTAACCCTTTAAACCTAGTCTAAGTCCTATGGAGCTACCTCATGTAGATTTTAAGGGGTGCCTAACACCTCCACTTAGAAGAACAAGAACCCTTACCCAAAATCTCCCCGGTTAGCAGACCAATAAAGAATAGGACTTTAGTAATTAAATAGGTGCCCTAGTATACCTATAAATATTAGGTGGCGACTCTCTTTCATCGACAACAGAGAAACCACAAATTGAATCTTGTTTTGACTCATGCAAAATAGGGTGCAACACCCACTACCGCACATTGATGACTTCTTTGATCATCTTCAGGGTGCTAGGGAGTTCTCGAAGATTGATTTGAGGTCGGGGTATCACCATTTGAAGATCCGGGATTCAGACATTCTGAAGATGACTTTCAGGAGCCGCTATGGTCACTATGAGTTTCTAGTGATGTCTTTTCGCTTAACCAATGTCCAATTAGCTTTCATGCACTTGATGAACAATGTGTTCCAGCAATATCTTGATTCTTTCATCATATTATTGATTGATGATATATTGGTGTATTCACACAGCCAGGAGGATCATGAGCTGCATTAAAGGATCGTGCTCCAGACTTTGAGGGAGAAGAACCTATATAATAAATTCTCCAAGTGTGATTTTTTGCTTGATTTAGTGGCGTTTATGGGACACGTAGTGTCCGGTGAGGGGATTAAGATATATCTGAAGAATATTGAGGCATTTTAGAGTTGGCCCACCCCATCTTCTGTTATGAAGATCCGGAGTTTTCTTGGGTTGGCTGGGTGTTATCGCTATTTGTTGGAGGGGTTTTCATCTATAGCAGCCTCATTGACTAGATTGACACAAAAGGGTTCCACATTCAGGTGTTTTGATGAGTGTAAGGAGAGCTTTCAGAAGCTTAAGACTGCCTTGACGATAGCTCTAGTTCTATTTTTGCCTTCGGGATTCGGTTCATATATACAGTTTATTATGTTGCTTCACGGATTGGCATTGTATGTGTGTAGCTGCAACGGGGTAGAGTGCTTTCTTATGCTTCACGTCACTTGAAGCCCCATGAGAAGAACTACCATGTACATGATTTGGAGTTAGCAGCCACTGTTCACGCATTGATGATTTGGCGGCACTATCTTTAAGGTGTGTCATGTGAGGCATTCACAGATTATAGGAGTCTCCAACACTTATTCAAGCAAAAGGATCTGAACTTGAGGTAGCGGAGGTGGTTAGAGCTACTAAAGGACTATGATATTACCATTTTTTATCACTCGGGAAAGGCCAATGTTGTGGCCGATGCGTTGAGTAAGAAGGCCGAGAGTTCGAGGAGCCTTTCTTATATTCCAGTCGGAGAGAGACCATTAGCATTGGATGTTCAGGTTTTGGCCAATCGGTTTATGGGTTTGATATTTCAGAGCCCAGTAGAATTCTTGCTTGTGTTGTATCATAGTCTTCTTTGTTCGATGGCATCAAGGCGTGTTAGTATAATGATCCCCGCTTGCTTGTCCTGAAGGACACGGTGCAGCGCGGTGATGCTAAAGAGGTATCTATTGGAGATGATGGAGTATTAGGGATCCAAGGTCGGATCTAGGTTCCAAATATGGATGGTTTATGAGAGTTGATTCTTGAGAAGGCCCATAGTTCGCGGTATTACATTCATCCAGGTGCCACGCAGATGTCTTAGGATTTGAGGCAACAGAATTGGTTGCGGAGGATGACGAAAGATATTTTTGAGTATGTTGCTCGGTGTTTGAACTATCAGCAGGTGAAGTACGAGCATTAGAGACCCGGTGGTTGTTTTCAGAGACTTAATATTCTAGAATCGATGTGGGAGCGTATCACCATGGATTTTATAGTTGGACTTCCACGGGCATTGAAGAAATTTGATGCTGTATGTGTCATTGTGGACAGACTGACCAAGTCTGCACACTTCATTCCAGTCGTGACTACCTACTCTTCAGAGCAGCTGGCTCAGATTTACATTCCTGAGATTGTTCGACTTCATGGTGTACCCGTGTCTATTATCTCAGATCGAGGAACGCAATTCACATTGCAGTTTTAGAGGACGAGGCAACGAACGTTGGGCACACAGGTTGAATTGAGTATAATATTTCATCCCCAGATGGACGTACAGTCTGAGTGCACTATTCAAATATTGGAGGACATGTTACGTGCCCGTGTCATTGATTTGGAGGTTCATGGGATTAGTTTCTTCCGTTAGTAGAGTTTGTCTAAAACAAAAACTTTCATTCGAGTATCTAGATGGCTCCTTATGAGGCCTTATATAGGAGGAGATGTCGTTCTCCTGTTAGTTGTTTTGAGCATGGGGAGGCTAGATTGTTTGGCACTGATTTGGTCTGTGATGCTTTGGAGAAGGTAAAGTTGATCCAGGTGCTGCTTCTACAGCACAGTCTAGGCAGAAGAGTTATGCTGGTAGGAAGGCTCGTGATGTTGCATATATGGTGGGTGAGAAGGTTTTGCTCAGAGGTTTTCCCATGAAGGGTGTGATAAGGTTCGTGAAGAAGGGAAAGTTGAGCCCTCGGTATATTGGTCCTTTTGAGGTGCTTGAGAGAGTTAGAGAGGTAGCCTACATACTTGCATTGCCACCTAGTCTATCTGGTGTTCACCTAGTGATTCATGTTTCTATGCTCTGAAACTATTATGGTGATCCGCCATATGTTTTAGACTTCAGCATGATGCAGCTGGATGAGGATCCGACTTATGATATGGAGCAGGTGGCCATTTTGGGCCGGCAGGTTCAGAACTTGAGGTCGAAAAATATAGCTTCGATGAAGGTTCATTGGAGAGGTCAGCCGGTTGAGGAGGCTACTTGGGAGACCGAGCAAGAGATGCAGAGAAGCTATCCTTACCTCTTTGAAACTCCATGTATGATTCTAGACCGATTCGAGGACGAATATTTGTTTAATAGGGGGAGAATGTAATGACTCGGCCGGTCATTTGGAGGTTTTAGTCTCGTTTTCCCTATTTTATTCTTTACTTATGTGTATTTGAGGTTTCGTGACTTATTGGAGTGGTTGGTTTGGTTTCGGGAAAGTTTCGTAGTGAATTGCGACGCTTAGTCCCAAGGTTGGAAGTTTAAGTTGAAAGAGTTAACCGGAATTTGACTTTTGGGTAGACGAATCCGCAATGGAGTTTTGATGGTTCCAATAACTTTGTATGGTGATTTTGTACTTAGGAGTATGTCCTAATTTTTATTTGGAGGTCCATAGGTTGGTTTGGTGCTTTTTGGCGATAGTTGGAAAGTTGATGGTTTGGAAGGTTGAGAGGTTTGACCGGAAGTTGACTTTGTTGATATCAGGTTCATATTTTAGTTTTGAGAGTTGGTATAGGTCCGTTGTGTCATTTGGGACATGCATGCAAATTTTGAGGTCATTCGGAGTTGATATTATATGGTTCGACATGAGTTTGAGGTTCATTAGTTCATTAGGCTTGAATTGGGGTGCGATTCATGATTTTGATGTTGTTTTGTGTTATTTGAGGCCTCAAGTATGTTCGTGTTGTGTTTTGGGATTGGTTGGTGTGATTGGACGGGGTCTCAGGGGCCTCATGTGTGATTCGCACAGGTTTTAGAGCATTTCTCTATGTTTTGGATTGCTGTGAGATGGTATATGATTTCCTTCTTTGCGATCGCAAAGAGGAATACACGGTTGCGTAATGCTATTCATTGGCAGGTGGGTTTTGTTCTTTCCGTTTGCAAAGATAGGAACGTATTCACAAAAATATTAGGAGGTTGCGTGTCGCGATCGCGATTTGGGAGACACGTTCGAATAGAAGGGTAGGCTGGGGGTGAGGGTAAGTCAGTGCAAGCCTTTGCATTCGCATAAGCGGGGACACGTTCGCATAGAGATGGGAGTGTAGGTTTCCGCATTCGTGATCCAGGTGGCGCATTCGCGATTAAAGTTTTGGCAGCTTTGGTAATTTGTTCTTCGCTATCGCGAAAGCTTTTCCGTGATCGCGAAGGGTATGCCTGGGCAGACATTAAGTACTCTATTTTTTGAGGGTTTTATCTTTTTAACATATTTTGAATTGAGGAACTCAGTCTAGTGCTATATTTAGAGAGTTTTTCATCACAGTTAAAGAGGTAAGTGATCTTTACTCTCTCTTGGTGTTAGATATTAATTACCCATTGATTATTACACCTAATTTATGAGAATTCAAGGTGGGATTTTGGGATTTTTTGACTATTTATTAGGGAGAGAGATTTGATGATTTGTGGTTGGAATTGGATGATTTTCATATGGTTGAACTCATGGTCGAATGGGTGTTCGAAATTTGTGAATTTGGTCGGGTTCTGAGGTGCAACCCTGGGGGTGACATTTTGGGTTGACTTGTTGATTTTGGTTAAAGATCTTAACTTTATCGGATGGAATCAATTCCTTTCGCTTTTATTGATTATTTAAAGTTATTTTGGCAAGATTCGAGACGTCCGAATGTTGATTCACGCGTGAGGGGCTTGTTGGAGGAGTGATTTGGCTTGCTTGAGGTACTAGTTGCTTGAGTTATTTGTGATAGCAATGTGCTATGGGTGCGCACATGTGTAGGGGTTGAGCCGAGTGCGAGCATTGGGCTATTTATCCATGCTCGGGGTTGAGCTTAGGCTATGATATGCCTTGATATTATTGATAAGCTTCATGCTGTGATGTTCCTTTGATTTGAACCCTTGTTGTGAGCTATTTGAGACATATTTGAAGTTGCACAGAGGTTACTCTCTTGATTAAGCCTGATAGCTGCTATTTTGTTATGTATTCACCTGATTTGAGCTATGTTATCACACTTGCACATGCATACACCTTAGCATGTCACTTATCCTAGGCCAGGATTATGAGATTCGATTTTCTTTGATCATGTACATGTATTCTTGCATATATACTTTATGTGTGATGTAGTTTGGACTAGTAGCTCGTGACCATGCAGGGCGGATTGTGATATTGAGCATGTGACCATGCAGGGCGGATTGTGATTATTAGCACATGAGTTATCTATGCATCACGTGAGTTGTCTGTGCGGATCCAGATATTGATATTAATGACACGTGAGTTGTCCATGTAGAACGTAAGCTACCCGTGTGGTTGATATTATTAGCACGTGAATTGTCCGTGCAGTACGTGAGTTTCCCTACTGTATGTGGTTACACATACATTCCCCTAGGGTCACCCTCTCATGTTTCTCTCTTGTAGGTGTGCACATAGATTGAGGAAAACTGATCAGTGGTTTGGTACTGTATTAGAAATTATGAGGAAAATCTAGCCAGTGTTGTTTGATTGTTGCATTTAATCTTTACATGAAATTTCCATTAATATTTACCTGATTTACTTGCATATAATCTTTATATGTTGGATCATGGACTGAGCAGAGTACTTGAGTAACTGTGTTCACCAAGGTGGATTTATCCGTGATTTCATGATTTGATCATATTCCTATTTTGTACTTGTTGAATTTATGAGCTGTACAGGTTATAGAAAGTATCCTTTATAACTCTTGCTTCTATTATCTCTCGGAGGTTAGTTATGATACTTGGTGAGTATGTGGGGTTGCTTGTACTCAAACTACACTCTACACTTAATTGTGGAAATCCAGGTGTCGGACCTAGTCACTGGTAGCGGAGTTGCTAGTTGATTTTATCACATAGAGATGAGGTAGACCTGCATTCTCAACCGTGATCTTAACGTCTCTTTTCTTATGCATTGTTGTCTTTATTTCAAATTGTATTATATTTGGCCTTTCAGACTTGTATTTTTCCATGTTAGAGCTCATGACTCTATATTTACCAATTTTTGGGGATTTATCATGTATTAGCCTTACTATGCTATATTACGGTTTTAGACTTATGTTGATCCCGTCATTTTTGCTATTATTGTTATGTCTTGCTTGCCTAGCAAGTGCATTAGGCGCCATCACGACTGTTAGGGTTTCGGGTCGTGACACGAAAGAGTCCAAATAAGGCTAGATTACACTGTTCATCAAATGCATGAATGTTGCTGGGGCACTAGTTAAGCCAAAAGACATCACGAAGAACTCATAATGCCCATAGCGAATCCTGAAAGTCGTCTTAGCAATGTCCGAAGACCTGATCTTCAATTAATGGTGCCCTGATCTCAAGTCAATCTTGGAGAACACCCTGACCACCAAAAGCTGATCAAACAAATCACCAATGCATGGCAGTGGATACTTATTCTTGATGGTAACCTTGTTCAATTACCTGTAGTCAATGCACATTCTCAAAGAAATGTTTTTTCTCTTCACAAACAGTACTGGCGCACCCCAAAGTGAAACACTCGACATGATGAAACCTTTATCTAATAATTTCAGCAATTGTTCCTTTAATTCTTCAACTCTACTGGAGACCTGAGATACGGTGGAATAGATATGGGATGAGTGCCTGGAGCCAAATCAATACCAAAATTAATATCCTTATCGGGTGACGTACTCGGTAGGTCTGCAGGGAACACATCTGGAAATTCTCTCAATAATGGGGACTGAATCAATTGTAGGGGTATCAGCACTGATATCTCTAACAAATGCCAAGTACAACAAACATCCCTTCCCAACCATCCGTTGAGCCTTTAGAAAAGAAACCACCCTGCTAGGAATGTGACAAAGAGAACCCCTCCATTCAAACATCGGAAACCCCGGCATAGCCAATGTCACAGTCTTAGCATGACAATCAAGAATAGCATGATACTTAGATAACCAATCCATACCCAAAATCACATCAAAGTCGACTATATTGAGGAATAGAAGATCAACCGTCCTCTCATAGCCACCAATAGTGACCACACAAGAATGATAGACATGATCTATTACAATAGAATCTCTAATGGGTGTAGACACATAAATAGGGGTAACCAAAAAATCACAAGTCATATCCAAACACGAAGCAAAGTAGGATGACATATACGAATAAGTAGAACTTCGATCAAATAAGACTGAAGCATCCCTATAAGAAATTGGAACAATACATGTGATGACTACATCTGATGCCATTGCCTCAATCCTACTAGGGAAAGCATAACAACAGACATGGCCTCCACCTCTAGGATGACCTCTACCCACTTGTCCCCCACCTCTAGATGGATGTGCAGGTGGTGTAGCAGCTGGAGTGGAAATTATAGCCTGAGTACTCTCCTAAGGTGCACTCGTCCAAAGTCTAGGACAATCTCTCACTATGTGCCTAGTATCACACCCCTCTTAATAAACTTTCTACTGACGTGGTTGTTGAAACTAAGCCTGCCCTGGACGACTGGAATAACCGTTGTAGAAACCCCGTGCAAAAGGTGCACTGGAAGATGACTATCTGGTATGAGTGTTTTAAAATCCCTGGCTAGCTAGAGCACTACGTGAAACTTGAATCGCATGCTGAGCTGGTCGACTGACAAAGCCTCTACCATGATAGATCTTTTCCCTATAGTAGGAGCCACTTAATCCTCCAAAACCATAAGGCTTCTTAGCCTCCCTATCCTCCTTCTCCTACCTGCGGATACACTCTAACCTCCTAGCAATCTCTTACATCCTGATGAAATGCATTCCTAGTCTCATTCTCCCGTTCCATCCCAAATCTAAGGTTGTAGGTGAGTCCCTCAACAAATCTACGGACACTCTTTCTCATTAGAAAAAAAAAAGAGCTACATTATAGTATAACTTGGTAAACCTCATAGCCTACTAGGTCACCACCATACCCTCCTGGCAAAATTGCTCAAACTCATTACGCAGCTCGTCCCTGTAGGTTTGTGGGATAAATTCCCCCAAGAAAAGATCTGAGAATTGGGACCATATAATTGGTGTCGCATTAACTTGCCTACTCACCTCGTAAGTTTGCAACCATTTGTATGCTGGTCTCGTCAACTGAAAAGTAGTAAAGTCGACTTGTTCGACATCACCAAACACAAAGTACGCAGAATTTGATGACACTTATATAAGAATACCTATGCATCCTCAGATGCCTCTCTACTGAACTAAGGAGGATCAAGTCTCTGGAACCTCTCCAACCTCTTCTGCTCCTCCTCAGACACAACTGGCCCTACTTCAGGCTGAACATCAACTACTAGCTACACCGGCACAACAACTGGTGTTTGATAAACATGAGCTAGCTGCTATGGTCTATATGCGGCGGGAGTCTAGGCTCCTCCCCTACTCTGTGAAATAGCTGGTGCAACAAGAATCAACCTTACATAGGCCAAACTCTCGAATATACTCATAAAGTGAGACAAAGTCTCCTAAAGCTCCGGTATAGCAATAGGCCCCTCGGGTGCTCGCTCAACATGCTCTGGCTACTGATCCTGACTAGAGCTACTAGAGGCTCCACAAGTTCTCTAGCTGCAGCACGTGCCCTACCTCCCGCGGCTATAATAGGGGGCACTGGTGCCTGCTCAGATTATCTAGTAGGACATGTCCTCACTATTTGTTAGAGAGTAGAAGAGTAAAGATTCAAATTTTAGAATAAATAAATTCGCACGATAAACAATGAAAAGAAATAAAGTTTTCTAATAGTACAGTAGCCTCTTAAAGATAAGTACAGACATTTATGTACCAATCAGCAAGACTCTACTAGACTTGCTCATGACTCATAGAACCTATGAACCTAGAGCTTTGATACCAACTTGTCATGACCCGGAATCCCACCAACGGTTGTGATGGTACTTAACCCCTAAGACTAGGTACGTCAATCACACAATGTTATAAAATATCGAAATAAGATATAATAAGTTTGAATTGAACATAACAGCTGAATAAAGTCTCAGCAAGCCCAAAATAGGTGCATAAGCCGAACTTCCCTAAAACCAGGTAATACATAGTAATGAGCTCTAACTGAATACATAGCGCGAGTCTCAATAAGTACGATATCGTCTGAAAGTAATACAACAGTATGGAAATAAGAGAACGGGACTCCAAGTGGTCTGCGGCATCCATGCAACACTACCTTGACTCTTCCAGAACAATCAAAGCTCACTATTAAGGAGCGCTACTTCCAGCACCCCGATCTGCACAAAAATGTGCAGAAGTGTAGTATGAATACCGGACAACATGTACTCATTAAGTATCTAGACTAACATCGGTGAAGGAGTGACGAGGTACTAATCATGTGATACTCACTAATCAAAGGACCTGTGCAAAAACTCAAATAACTAGCAACAAGAATATAACGAGAAGTAGTAATACCAACGCAACAAAATAAGAGTTATCAACTCATCATAGGTAAATCACATTCGCAAAGAATTATCAGTCAATATCAAAGGCATAACGTAGCATGTTAAAAACACCGTGAAATCATATAAAGTGCATATCAAACATAAAGAATCCACTTGCTCAATCCGGAATATCACCCTCATACTCACATTTCATCAACAAGAATGCCACCCTTTGTCACGACCCAACTGGAGGGTCATGACTAGCACCCGGGCCATACTTGCCGAGCACCAACGTACATTTTATCTAACCTTCCTTATTATCTTTAAGGGCTGACAAGATCAATATAAATAGTATACATGGATCATGAACATCCAACAATGAAAGATAATGTCATGAACATACATAACATGGGACGACAAGACTGTCAAGAAACTATATATATAAGGTACGAGCTATCATGATGCCATGAAAGACTATACAACAAAAATCAGCCGAAAAGGCATTCTAAACCATACATAAGTCGACACCTGTCTATGAGCCTCTAAAGGAACATAAGTGCTACAACATTGCCAGAACAGGGCCCCGACATACCCATAATGTCTATAACAAAAATGCATACTAAGACCACGGCAAGTCCGGAGAAGGGATCTCGCCAATAACCGCTGAACTGGACAGCCTACTGTGGTGGGGGAGCTTTGTCTACCTGTCTATCAGGACCTGCAGCACGACATGCAGCGTCCACAAATAAAAAGGACGTCAGTACGAATAAAGTACTGAGTATGTGAGGCAAGAAAGCATAAGTAAGAACAGTAATGTAAACAGGGATAGAGAATATACAACCTGTGACATCTGGGTACCTCTGAGGGCTACTGACATGAAATACATGATACATACATATATATATACATAAACTTTTAAAACATACGCCTTTGTGGGCATCACCATCATCATATCGTACCCGGCCATAATAGGCTCGGTAAAACGTACCCGGCCATCATAGGGCTCGGTAGAATCGTACCCGGCCACGTGGAGCTCGGTAAAACCCAACTGATCAGTGGTTGCACAATAGGTGCCATACCCGGCCGACTATAGTGCAGCTCGGTAGAGTAAAATAGATACATATATATGATGCATGCTGGACTCATTGGAATCACATTTTGAACCTTTCGGAGTGACATAAGGTTGGTATCCTTCGTACACGTTATTAGGATTAACTCTTCATCAAGAATCTTATAAGAATCAGGAACTACCAACAACATTGATAATATAAGAATAAGAGAAGTAACATCAATATCAATCGTTTCATAAGAAGGGCAGCAATGTAAGTACTGCTAGCTTCTAAGAGTAGAGTATCTTTGGGAGCTCGTTCATTACATTATGTAAATCGGAGTCGTGCAAAAGAATGAAGGGGATAGCCTCACATACCTTGTATATACTGCCCAACCTCAAGCTATGCAAATGTCACGACTCCTTAGTCTACAATAAGACAAATGACACTATCATTATCGTTTAAGCGTCGTAACTATTATGTATCGACCACAACCTATTTTACGATGAAACGGACAGCACCTCCCCTATTTATATGACTTCCCACAAGTCAATACAATCACCAAACAGCCCAAACAACATCATTAATAATCAGATTGAGCCTCCAAAATAGTCCACCAACCAACGACATTACTACCAAGCCTTTCGATATATATTTCACATGTTCTAGCTTCAACGACTTAGCTGCAACTTGGATAATCTTAAATATATATAGAGCAAGAGGTTCCTTACCTTTAAACAGAAAGAACAACTCCAATTTGACCTTAATTTTCCACGAAATATCCCTTCAATTCTGCCACAAGAACAAGGAAGCGAAACTAGCAATTAATTCGGGTTTTTCGGCACTAGAATTACTTTAGAAGACTTGAAATCACCTAGGGTTGATATTAAAAACTTGAAGGTGTATTTACAGGACATAAAACACTTAAAACAACCTCCCACACGAGCTGGAACAACACAAAAATCAGCAACAACAAGAAGAACAAGAAACTTACTAGCGCCATGGGATTCCCGACATTTGATTTGTGTTGTTTGCCCTTTGTTTGGGTCTTGGATCATGAGAGAACCTTGAGAGACTGTTTTTAGGGTTATAAGGTCTGAATATACTGAAAAATAATGACTTAAAACGGGGTTGAGGTATCTTATATATGTCCATATGTCTTAAACCGCCTTTGTGGGCCCCATAGAGAGCAGCTTGGCGCACTCTCGCGAAAACACGAATATCTCTCTATTCCGAGATCGTATCGACGAACGATTTAATGCGTTGGAAACTAGACTCATAGATCTTCAATTTGATAGGTAGATCACTCCATAATTCCAAGCACATTGAGATAAAAATGCAGTAACATTTGACCTAAAGTTTAAGTAAAATTATAAACCTAAGTTGCGACAACTTTTATCGACTTTTGTTTCATAACTCGCTTGACTTCAAGACTTATGATGCGGATATTATATGATTCAAATACATTAAAACAAGACCTCTTGGGACAATTAATCACCTCTAGTGTTACCCGAAAATACGGGTTACAACATCCTTGATTCGTTTAACTTCAAATACTTGTTAACCACTCTTATACACCCTTGTATCGTTTAAGACCAATAGGATTAACTTCTTATAATCTCAAAGATAACCTCTTCTTGGATTTACGTCGACTAACTTACGGCATGATCTATGGTATGCGAATTTGGGTTGTAACACCCTCTCCCCCTTAGGAACATTCGTCCTCGAATGTAAGGGTTTATGGGGTGTCTAACTCATTGTGGATTCCGACGGATATTTCCGGCAGAGTTTCCCCTATAAAATGGACACTAGCCAAACTTGCAAGCAGTTAAACCTAACCTATGGCCTTACAAGACTATACAAAGCATTATGGATATGTACATTATCTACATATTACCATTTTGTATTAAAAAAAAGAGTATTCACAAGCTATTGCTTATCTCATAGAGCCGTTTCACCTTATAATGCGTCCTTCTTTCCCCCGGCATCCTCATTATCTTCACTCTGGAATAGGTAAGGGTATTTAGACTTCATCTCCTCTTCTGCTTCCCATGTCATTTCTTCTATATTCTTGTTCCTCCATAATACTTTCACGGAAGCTACATCCTTTGTTCTCAGCTTGCGGACTTGTCGATCTAATATAGCCACTGGCACTTCATCATATGATAGATCCTTTGTAACTTGTACATCTTTGATAGGGACGACCCGAGAAGGGTCTCCAATACATTTCCTCAACATAGATACATGGAATACCGGGTGGACAAAGTCCAATTCAGATGGCAATTCTAACTCGTAAGCAACCTGTCCAATTCGTCGAAGAATTTTGTACGGCCCAATATACCGCGGACTCAACTTACCCTTCTTCCCAAAACGCATAACACCCTTCATCGGCGAGATCTTCAAGAAAACCCAATCACCAACCTCAAATTCCAGATCACGACGTCGGACGTCGGAATAAGACTTTTGCCTGCTTTGTGCCGTTCTCAGTCGCTCTTGTATCACTTTCACCTTCTCAATGGCTTGGTGAATCAAATCTGGCCCATATAATTCTGTCTCACCGACTTCGAACCATCCAACTGGTGATCTACATCTCCTCCCGTGCAGTGCCTCATACGGGGCCATTTTAATACTGGAATGGTAGCTATTATTGTAGGCAAATTCTATAAGTGCCAGATGGTCATCCCAATTCCCCTTGAAATCTAGAACACATGCTCGTAGCATATCTTCAAGCATCTGGATGGTACGTTCAGCCTGTCCGTCAGTCTGCGGATGGAATGCAGTGCTGAGATTTACTTGTGTGCCTAAACCCTTCTGAAAAGACCTCCAAAGGTTAGCCGTAAATTGAGCTCCTCGGTCTGATATAATAGATACCGGCACACCATGAAGCCTAACAATCTCCTTGATATACAACTTTGCATAATCTTCAGCCGTGTAAGTTGTCTTAACTGGCAGAAAATGGGCAGATTTTGTAAGTCGATCAACTATCACCCAGATGGAGTCAAACTTATGATAAGAGCGAGGTAATCCAATAATGAAGTCCATATTAATCACCTCCCATTTCCAGGTCGGAATCTCTATATTCTGAATCAATCCACTAGGTTTCTGATGCTCGATCTTTACTTGTTGACAATTAGGACACTGGGCTACAAATTCTGCAATAGACTTCTTCATGTTATCCCACCAGTACTGCTCCTTAACGTCATGATACATCTTTGTCGAGCCAGGATGGATAGAATATCGGGACTGGTGAATCTCAATCATAATCTTCTCTCGCAACCCTGCCACACTAGGTACACATAATCGGCCCTGGTATCTCAATGTCCCATCTCCTCCGATCTTGAAAGCTGTAATCTTACACTGCTGAATTCCCTCTCTCAATCTTACAAAGGTAGGATCTTCATATTGCCGTGCTTTTACCTCGGCTACCAAAGATGATTCTGCTGTATTCTGTACAGTAAAACCTCCGTCATAAGAGTCCAACAATCTGATTCTCATATTGGCCAGCTCGTGAAGCTCTTTGGTCAACCCTTGTCTACCTGCCTCAATATGTATTAAGCTTCCCATTGACTTATGGCTGAGAGCGTCTGCCATAACATTAGCTTTACCGGGATGGTACAATATCTCGACATCGTAGTCTTTCAGTAATTCAAGCCACCTACGCTGCCTCAAATTCAACTCCTTCTGCTTGAAGATGTATTGTAAACTCTTGTGATCTGTGTAGATGTCAACATGGACGCCGTATAAGTAGTGCCGCCATATCTTCAAAGCATATATTACTGCAGCCAATTCCAAATCATGAGTCGGGTAATTCTTTTCATGCTTCTTCAATTGTCTTGATGCATAAGAAATCACCTTCCCACGTTGTATCAATACGCACCCCAAACCTATACCTGAGGCATCATAATATACCACATAACCTTCTGTTCCTTCTGGGAGAGTGAGAACTGGCGCGGATATCAATCGATTCTTTAGCTCCTAAAAACTATATTCACAAGCATCAGACTACTGGAACTTGGTAGCTTTCTGTGTTAACTTAGTCAATGGTGCTGATATAGAGGAAAACCCTTCTACAAACCGCCTATAATATCCTGCTAGCCCCAGTAAGCTGCGGACTTCTGACGGTGTTGTAGGTCTCGGCCAATTCTTCACTGCATCGATCTTCTGAGTGTCGACACTAATACCCTCATCAAATATCACATGGCCAAGGAATGCTACTGAGTTCAGCCAGAATTCACATTTAGAGAGCTTAGCATATAACTTATGATCCTGAAGGGTCTGTAATACTATCCGCAAGTGGCCCGCATGTTCCGCCTCCGAACGAGAATACACCAGAATGTCATCAATGAATACGATCACGAACACATCAAGATAGGGCCTAAATACACTATTCATGAGATCCATAAAAGCTGCTGGGGGCATTTGTTAGCCCGAACGACATCACCAAGAACTCAAAATGCCCATATCTTGTCCGGAAGGCCGTCTTTGGAATATCCTTCTCCTTAACCCTCACCTGATGATACCCTGAACGCAAGTCAATCTTGGAGAAATACTTGGAACCCTGGAGTTGGTCAAACAGGTCATCAATTCTTGGAAGTGGATACTTGTTCTTTATTGTAAACTTATTCAACTGTCGATAATCGATACACATCCTTAACGACCCATCTTTCTTCCGCACGAACAAGACTGGCGCACCCCAAGGTGAAGTGCTAGGCCTAATGAAACCCTTATCCAGCAAGTCCTTCAACTGTGGCTTCAACTCTCACAACTCTGCCGGGGCCATCCTGTATGGAGGGATAGAGATCGGTTGAGTGTCAGGCAATGCATCAATGCTAAACTCAATCTCCCTTTCAGGAGGAAGGCCTGGGAGTTCATCTGGGAAAACATCTGGAAATTCATTGACCACGGGGATTAATTGTAGAGTAGGCGGCTTCGCCTCCGCATCCCTAACGCGAACAAGATGATAAATGTAACCTTTTGAGATCATCTTCCTTGCCTTAAGATAGGAAATAAACCTACCTTTCGGCGTAGCAATGTTCCCCTTCCATTCAATGGCGGGTTCACAAGGAAACTGAAACCTAACCATCTTCGTACGACAGTCAACATTTGCATAGCATGAGGCCAACCAGTCCATTCCCATTATCACATCGAAATCAACCATTTCTAACTCAAATAAATTTGCCGAGGTTTGACGACTACAAATCATCACAGTGCAACCTTTATATACCCTTCTAGCAATCACAGAATCTCCTATCGGAGTGGATACCGCAAGTGGTTTACTTATCAATTCAGGTTCAATGCCAAACTTATTAGCCACAAAGGGTGTAACATATGATAAGGTAGATCCTGGATCAATTAGCGCATGTACATCATAAGAAAACACAGACAATATACCTGTAACAACATCCGAAAATGACTCGAGATCTTGTCGACCTATTAGAGCATAGGTTCGATTTTGAGCACCACTCGAACTCGGCACTGAACCTATACCTCTACCACGACCTGTCGACTGTTGAAAACCTTGTGCTGGAGGTCGAACTGATGAGGAAGAACCAGACACAGATCCAGTCGGTTGAGCCATACCACCACCTCCTCTGTTAGGACAATCCCGCATCATATGGCCATGCTGTCCGCAAGAATAGCACGCATCGGAACCTCGACGGCACAGTCCAAAGTGGGCCTTGCCACACTGATCACAACGAGGTGTTGGGGGTCTCGTCTGACTAGTATCTCTATGAAATTGTGAGCCTGATGCCCTCAAACTCTGACCTGAACCAGAATAGGTAAATCGATCATACCGAGGCCTCTGAAACTTTGGAGGAGCACTAGCTACAGGTGGCGCCGAACTCCTCGAAGATTGGGGCCTGATACTGCCTCTGAACTCATCAGAATACCCTGCAAATCTCGTCCTCTTATGCTGGCCCCTATCCTGCTCCCTATCTGCCCTTTGCTGGCGCTTACGATCCTCTAGGGTCTGGGCATAAGCCTGAATACGGGAAATATCCATGCCCTCTACCAAAGAGGCTGTTGTGCACTCATTTATCAGATGTGGTCCCAACCCGTTCACGAACAGATGAACCCTATCACTCATCTCGGCCACCATATGGGGAGCATACCTTGCTAAAGAATCAAACTGTATACTATACTCTCGTACACTCATATACCACGTCGAAGGTTCAAGAACTTATCAGCTCTAGCTCGTCGTATCTCAACTGGCAAGTAGTGACGAAGAAAGGCCTCAGAAAATTCCTTCCACACGGCTGGAGGAGCGTTCAGACCCCTAGATCTCTCCCAACTATCATACCAGAAAACCGCTAAATCCTGTAAACGATAAGAAGCCAACTCTACTGCCTCTGTATCACTAGCATGCATAACCCGCAATGTACGATGAATCTGATCAATAAATGTTTGTGGGTCCTCCTTGGGGTCTGATCCGGTAAACACTGGAGGGTCTAGATTAATAAAATCACGAACTCTCGCACTAACCGGTTTATCAGCAGCACCGATATTCTGCCTCTGAGCCTGAGCAACTACCAAGCTAGTCAACAATTGCACCGCATTGCGCATATCGTGGTCTGTAGTGCTAGATGGAGGAACTGGATGTACTGCGTGCCTCCTAATATCCTCTGGAGGAGACGGAGAGGTATGAGACGTCATCTCACTCTGAGCCTCACTTTGGCCTGCTCTGGCTGGAGGCACCTGAATGTTACCCTCTCCCACAGTTGTATCAAGCCGTTTACTAATTGCTTGCTTCCTAGTCGAAGGTATCGCTGAAAGAAAACAAGGTGAATATTAGATATGAACACTTACTACTCAACTCTACGCACGATCTAGATTCAGGAAGAAGGTAACAACCCTAGATGTCACGTAGCCTCCTGATTATAAATGTGGCGTGCTACACATCCATAATCAAAACTCTACTAGACACGGCTCATAGACATCCCCTAGGACAGACTTGCTCTGATACCAAGTTTGTCACGACCCAACTGGAGGGTCATGACTAGCACCCGGGCCATACTTGCCGAGCACCAACGTACATTTTATCTAACCTTCCTTATTATCTTTAAGGGCCGACAAGATCAATATAAATAGTAGACATGGATCATGAACATCCAACAATGAAAGATAATGTCATGAACATACATAACATGGGACGACAAGACTGTCAAGAAACTATATATATAAGGTACGAGCTATCATGATGCCATGAAAGACTATACAACAAAAATCAGCCGAAAAGGCATTCTAAACCATACATAAGTCGACACCTGTCTATGAGCCTCTAAAGGAACATAAGTGCTACAACATTGCTGGAACAGGGCCCCGACATACCCATAATGTCTATAACAAAAATGCATACCAAGACCACGGCAAGTCCGGAGAAGGGATCTCGCCAATAACCGCTGAACTGGACAGCCTACTGTGGTGGGGGAGCTACGTCTACCTGTCTATCAGGACCTGCAGCACGACATGCAGCATCCACAAATAAAAAGGACGTCAGTACGAATAAAGTACTGAGTATGTGAGGCAAGAAAGCATAAGTAAGAACAGTAATGTAAACAGGGATAGAGAATATACAACCTGTGACATCTGGGTACCTCTGAGGGCTACTGACATGAAATACATGATACATACATATATATACATAAACTTTTAAAACATACGCCTTTGTGGGCATCACCATCATCATATCGTACCCGGCCATAATAGGCTCGGTAAAACGTACCCGGCCATCATAGGGCTCGGTAGAATCGTACCCGGCCATGTGGAGCTCGGTAAAACCCAACTGATCAGTGGTTGCACAATAGGTGCCATACCCGGCCGACTATAGCGCGGCTCGGTAGAGTAAAATAGATACATATATATATGATGCATGCTGGACTCATTGGAATCACATTTTGAACCTTTCGGAGTGACATAAGGTTGGTATCCTTCGTACACGTTATTAGGATTAACTCTTCATCAAGAATCTTATAAGAATCAGGAACTACCAACAACATTGATAATATAAGAATAAGAGAAGTAACATCAATATCAATCGTTTCATAAGAAGGGCAGCAATGTAAGTACTGCTAGCTTCTAAGAGTAGAGTATCTTTGGGAGCTCGTTCATTACATTATGTACAATCGGAGTCGTGCAAAAGAATGAAGGGGATAGCCTCACATACCTTGTATATACTGCCCAACCTCAAGCTATGCAAATGTCATGACTCCTTAGTCTACAATAAGACAAATGACACTATCATTATCGTTTAAGCGTCATAACTATTATGTATCGACCACAACCTATTTTACGATGAAACGGACAGCACCTCCCCTATTTATATGACTTCCCACAAGTCAATACAATCACCAAACAGCCCAAACAACATCATTAATAATCATATTGAGCCTCCAAAACAGTCCACCAACCAACAACATTACTACCAAGCCTTTCGATATATATATTTCACAAGTTCTAGCTTCAACGACTTAGCTGCAACTTGGATAATCTTAAATATATATAGAGTAAGAGGTTCCTTACCTTTAAACAGAAAGAACAACTCCAATTTGACCTTAATTTTCCACGAAATATCCCTTCAATTCTGCCACAAGAACAAGGAAGCGAAACTAGCAATTATTTCGGATTTTTCGGCACTAGAATTACTTTAGAAGACTTGAAATCACCTAGGGTTGATATTAAAAACTTGAAGGTGTATTTACAGGACATAAAACACTTAAAACAACCTCCCACGCGAGCTGGAACAACACAAAAATCAGCAACAACAAGAAGAACAAGAAACTTACTAGAGCCACGGGATTCCCGACATTTGATTTGTGTTGTTTGCCCTTTGTTTGGGTCTTGGATCATGAGAGAACCTTGAGAGACTATTTTTAGGGTTATAAGGTCTGAATATACTGAAAAATAATGACTTAAAACGGGGTTGAGGTATCTTATATATGTCCATATGTCTTAAACCGCCTTTGTGGGCCCCATAGAGAGCAGCTTGGCGCACTCTCGTGAAAACGCGAATATCTCTCTATTCCAAGATCGTATCGATGAACGGTTTAATGCGTTGGAAACTAGACTCATAGATCTTCAATTTGATAGGTAGATCACTCCATAATTCCAAGCACATTGAGAGAAAAATGCAGTAAAATTTGACCTAAAGTTTAAGTAAAATTATAAACCTAAGTTGCGACAACTTTTATCGACTTTTGTTTCATAACTCGCTTGACTTCAAGACTTATGATGCGGATATTATATGATTCAAATACATTAAAACAAGACCTCTTGGGACAATTAATCACCTCTAGTGTTACCCGAAAATACGGGTTACAACATCCTTGATTCGTTTAACTTCAAATACTTGTTAACCACTCTTATACACCCTTGTATCGTTTAAGACCAATAGGATTAACTTCTTATCATCTCAAAGATAATCTCTTCTTGGATTTACGTCGACTAACTTACGGCGTGATCTATGGTATGCGAATTTGGGTTGTAACACCCTCTCCCCCTTAGGAACATTCGTCCTCGAATGTAAGGGTTTATGGGGTGTCTAACTCATCGTGGATTCCGACGGAAATTTCCGGCTGAGCTTCCCCTATAAAATGGACACTAGCCAAACTTGCAAGCAGTTAAACCCAACCTATGGCCTTACATGTCCCCATGAGCCATCATCATAACAACATGATATACCAAATTACCATCAAGAGATATACACTAATAATTATTCAACAAGGTGCACAAGGACATGACATTAGTAAATAGTGGATGGGTGTTCAACATAAAAGCATATTATGGCTAAATCATTTTAGTAGTGATTCCACAAATGTCCATCTTGGCAAATTAGGAAATAATAATCCTAAAAAATGATCTATAGCATGAAAGGATAAGCTCTCGTGGTCAAACAAAGGTTTTCATGTGCATCATAGAGGACACACAACCAATTCAAGGCAAACAGGAAGCCTAGAGACTTATCGGGTCATTTTTCGTACATAACACCCGCATATATGCTCACACCTTGCATATATGTCGCATCACATACACTACATTTAGACAATTAAGGTTCAATCCTAAGGGTTATATCCTAACACAATGTTAGGCGAGATATGTACCTCAATAAGCTCAAATCAACCCTAAAAAATAACCTTTTTTTTTTAAATCCACCTTTGTCTGGCTCAAATCTAGCAAACATAACTCAATAACCGGAAGAAGTGACGAAGTACTAATAATGTGATAATCACTAATCAAAGGACCTGTGCAAAAACTCAAATAACTAGCAACAAGAATATAACGAGAAGTAGTACTACCAACGCAACAAAATAAGAGTTATCAACTCATCATAGGTAAATCACATTCGCAAAGAATTATCAGTCAATATCAAAGGCATAACGTAGCATGTTAAAAACAACGTGAAATCATGTAAAGTGCACATCAAGCATAAAGAATCCACTTGTTCAATCCGGAATATCACCCTCATACTCACATTTCATCAATAAGAATGCCACCATTATTCCGCCACATGTGCATAATCAAGGATGCCGCCCTTATTTTGCTACAAGTGCATAATCAAGGATGCAACACTTATCCACCACATGTGCATAACAATAATCACAATTGCACGGAAACACTCCGTGCCAACACCCAATCAATCTGCCTAACATGTCCACATGAGCCATAATCATAACAACATAATATGCCAAATTATCATCAAGAGACATACACTCATAATTATTCAACAAGGTGCATAAGGACATGACAATAGTAAATAGTGGATGAGTGTTCAACATAAAAGCATATTATGGCTAAATCATTTTAGTAGTGATTCCACAAATGTCCATCTTGGCAAATTAGGAAATAATAATCCTAAAACATGATCTCTAGCATGAAAGGAAAAGCTCTCGTGGTCAAACAAAGGTTTTCATGTGCATCATAGAGGACACACAACCAATTAAAGGCAAACACGAAGCCTAGAGTCTTAGCCGGTCATTTTTCGTACATAACACCCACATATATGCTCACACCTTGCATATATGTCGCATCACATACACTACATTTAGACAATTAAGGTTCTATCCTAAGGGTTATATCCTCACACAATATTAGGCGAGATACGTACCTCAATAAGCCCAAATCAACCCTAAAAATAGCCTTTCTTTTAAAATCCACCTTTGTCTGGCTCAAATCTAGCAAACATAACTCAATAGCATCAAACAATGCTATATGAATCAATTCTAAACAATAAAGTTCCAATCTTTATTCAATTTTCAAAAAGTCAACAAAAGTCAAACCCGGGCTCACACAGTCAAAACCTAGGTCAATGGGTAGACACCTACTACCCACAATCCCAGGGGTCCAAATGTATGATTAGATTCCAAAAATGAGTCCAAATCTACAAAAATTCTCAATTTTTATTTTCCAAAACATAGTCACCCCCCCTCCCCAAAATTGTTGACTTTAATCTAGGTGTAATAATCCATGAGACACAAGATATAATATCAAAATCAAGTATAAATCACTTACCCTCCTGCCTTGTGTGAAAATCCCCTCAAAAAATCGCCATTCTCCACGTCTAAGGTTCCAAATATGTGAAAATAGGTCTAAGTCCTGAAATGCTTCTTTATTAATCAACTGCAGAAGTCGCAAATGCGATCAGGGGTTCGCAATCACAAGCCTTGCAAATGTGAGTAAAGACTCGCAAATGCAAGCTAGCTCTCTCATCATCAGATGTCGTAAATGAGACCAGGAGAGTCGCAATGCGACCAAGCGTCGCAAATATGATATTCCCTTCGCAAATGCGTATGTCGCAATTGCAACACTAAATTCGCAAATGTGAAGCTGGACTTCCCAAGAACCCTTTGCAAATGCGATCAGGACTCCGCATTTGCGGACCATCGCAATTGCAAGGCCTGCAGCACCAGTAGAGCTAAACCTACCCAAAATCAATTTGAAACTCACCCAAGACCCTTGCGCCCAACACCAAACATCCACACAAGTGTAAAACCTTTATAAAAACTTGCTCATAAGCTTAAAACATAAAAATAACATCCACAACCATGAATCAAACACCAATTCACATTATCCAGGCCTTCAAGTTCAAAACATCAAATATTCATAACCAAGCACCTGATTCCTACCTAACCAACTCGAAATGCAACCAAACTTTGCACACAAGTTTTAAATGAAAAAACAGACTATTCCAATTCCCTAAATGACAATACGAACATGATAGCCTCAAAGTCAACTCATGGTCATAGTTATGAACTTCCTAAACCTTCAAATTTCCAACCTTCGGCAATTAGAACCAAATCAACCTAAGAACCTTCAAATTAAAATCCCGGCGTACACCTAAGTCCAAAATCACCACACGAATCTATTTGAAATATTAGAACATGAATCTGAGGTCATCTATACAAAAGTAAAACTTTGGTCAACTCTTACGACTTAAGCTTCTAACAACAGAACCAAGTGTTCCAATTCGCTCCAAAACATTCATGAAACCAAACCACTCATCCCTGCAACTCATAAAATAACATCTAAGCATACGAGAATGTCAAATGGGGCAATGTCAAACACACAAAGTGATCGGACGGGTCATTATAAGTACCTAGCAAAGAAGCGTTATCTGGAAAGAATGCATCACAATCCAAAGATGTACCCTCTCACACAGACTTTCCATCCCATATCTTCATCGAACACGGTGGGTAATCCTCTCAACGGGATTCCCGGAAGGCCTCGCCACGAAGGTATTGCTTGGATCTACCTAGCATGTGAGAAACCTTAAAGTCTTTTTTGGATCAGCAACTTAGTCTGAATAACAAAATGGATATGACGTTAGATGCATCAACTGGGAGTAAAAACCGTAATAGCACTCCAGAACCACAGACTGTGGTGGTCCTGGTCACAAACACCTCTAATTCACTACTCAAGGCTTCAAGGGTTCCTGATAACTCTGTGGCCTATGGGTCAGGTAAGTTTGAAAATGTTGAGTTACAAAATTTAATTTTAACCCCTGCAGCAATAAATCAAAGAGAAAAATAAAAGGATTGAGCATATCCCTGGGTCCCACCTATCATCAAAGGCATTGACATTAGCAAGTACTCATAACCAATAGAAGCCAAGTGCGGCTCCGCTACAAATCCTCAAGAAGTTCAAAATGCTGGATATCCCAAAATATGATGGGACCTGGTATCCACATGACCACGTCATGGAGTATACAATGGTAGGGGACCTGGCCTACAATGCCATCCCGGGAAGACTATGGATACATAACATAGATGTGGTACCATCAACCTTGCACCAAGTTATAAAATTCCCTATATCATAGGGGATAGAGAATCTAAGGAGAGGAAAGAACAGCCTGGAAGTTAACTCAATCACAGCCGCCAGTATCGTTCCTAAAGGGAAGGCAGATAATTATCAACTACAACAACTTGTGCTAGTGCAAAATGAATTAACTTTCGAAGATCGAATCGTTGAGTCGGAAAAAATAAGCGCTGCTATTTCAACCATTAAAAACATGAATAAGTAATCTTATTCATCCATGGGCTAGTTGGAAGGTCTGCATTTATTCGAGACTGACCCCCGAATAGAAGCATACGTTTATTGAATTTTTACGTGACAACTCTGTTTGTTTTGCTTGGTTTCATACAGATTGCGGGCTCAGCTCCCATCTTCGCCCTTTAGCTGGAAGAAGCTTTAACATATTTCTTCCTCTTGCCTTGGGCGGACTCTGGTGCTTCAAAACAGGACCTCAGTGCCAAAGAGGACAAAGCCTCTACAACAATAGTAACATGATTGATCTGTTGTTTATCTATGATGTTTTTAAAAATAAAGATAGACTAACACATAGGAAATGAAAATATAGAGAAAGAAAACTCAAAGAAGAGACTGAGGAAAAATAAAAGCAATGATGCCAATTGTGTATATTTATAGGCAAAGGGCAAAGCCAAGAATCTCTAGAGAATTGAGCTTACACCAATCACTAAGAGCAGCAAGCATTGCCTAGAAAAATTCTACAGGCAGAGCCTGTGAACGTGCCAAGAGCATTAATAAGAGATTGTGCGAATCTCTCGCCAATCACGGGTCAAATCACTGCCATATTAGGGAAATAACCTCACGAAGGACGAAATCAGATGAGTGCTCGTCAAGAAGTTTGAAGAGACCCTGACAACGGGAACACTAATATAGTACTCCCATTTATCTGAAAATTCTATTAGTACTTTTGCTGAACTTGCAGATGCTTCCATCAAGGCGTACTCTGGAGCCTAAAAGGTGAAAAACCAAGTGGAGGATTATTCATAGTCATGCAGGGAAAAACATAATCGCTCCGAGATTTCATACCTTGATTTTTGAGGGAGACAATGATGCTTCCTGAAGTACCAGACAATTGCGCCGTTGTGGCTTTTACACGACATCATAACCTGAGCAACTCCAAAGCTTCAAAGTAACTAAAAGAAAACTTACAAGAATTCCCTGCCAAAACATGAAATAATGTATATCACAAGTACAACACTAAGCTCTGAAAAGAGGATAACATCTCGGTACTATCAGGATTTGAAGCCAAAGAGCCAGTGGGATATAGCCATCGGAACAAATCATTTTTTGAGATAGGATGAGCCCAGGTATTGAGATTCTAGATCTCGGTATGAACCTTATTCTAGTCCCATGCACCGGAAGAATGACAAAAGGCCCAAATCGAGTCGTGACGATAGAAATCTCGGACGGAAGAATGATAAAGTGCCTCATCAATTAGAAAAAGAAATAGAAACATCAAAAATCGGTGATTATCATCTCCGACCAAAGTTGGCCGACTACAAATTCAATGTCAGCACCACTGATCTGGTGGTGATGCTCAGGCAAATGGGGGAAATAGTAAGATGGCAAAAGGAGATGAGAATGGACCCATATAAGCATATACACAAATTCTGGTGCGAGTTCCAGAGTGACCATTACTACAAAACCTTTGTCACACAAGCTCTCAAAGGTATCCATCACCTATGAGAAGCGACCTGACAGATCCTCGCCAGATAAGAAATTACATTCAATGATGAGGACGTAGATAGACAGCTCGCGCCATACAATGACAGAATGGTAATTACTATATGAATTGTTGATAGTGATATTAGACATGCTTTAGTTGACCCATGTAGATCGTCCAATATCATTAAAATACGAGTAATCAAGGAGATGAAGACTAAGGATTGGATTATCCCAAAAACACTACTACTCTCCGGATACAATAACTCTAGTAAAATAACTAAAGGAGAGAACACCTTGAGGACCTTCACAGAAGGGGTAACTAGAGATACTCCATTACAAGTCGTGGTAGGGGACATGGCCTACAACGCCATATTGGGAAGACCATGGATACATGACATGGATGCGGTACCTTCAATCTTGCACCATGTTATAAAATTCACTTTATCATGGGGATAGAGAGATCTAAGGAGAGCAAAGAACAACCTGGAAGTTAATTCAATCACAGCCGCCAGTATATTTCCTAAAGGGGAGGAATATAAACCTGTGACAGTGCAAGTCAAATTAGTTTTCGGAAATCGAATCGTTGAGTCAGAAAAAACAAGCACTGGCATTTCAACCATTAAACACATGAATAAGTAATCTTATTCATCCATGGGATAGTTGGGAGGTCTATAGTTGTTCGTCACTTACCCCCGAATAGAAGCATAAGTTAATTGAATCTTTACGTGATAACTTTATTTTTTTTGCTTAGTTTCATACAAACTATGGGCTACACTTCTATCTTTGCCTTTTTGCTGGAAGAAGCTTTAACAGCTTTCTTCCTCTTGCCTTGGGCGGACTCTGCTGCTTCAACAGAGGACCTTAGTTCCAAATAGGACAAAACCTCTACAACTGGAGCAACATGATTAACCTCTTGTTTATCTATGGAGTTTTTAAAAATAAAGAGAGACAAACACAGAGGAAATGAAATTATAGAGAAGAAAAAATCAAAGAAGACATTGAGAAAAGATAAAACCAACGATGCCAATTGTGTATATTTATAGGCAAAGGGCAAAGACAAGAATCTCTAGACAATCGAGCTAGCACCAATCACTAAGAGCACCCATCATTGCCTAGAAAACTGCCACAGGCAAAGCCTGTGATATTTTGCGATGTGTCAAGAGCATTCATTAGAGACTGAGCACATCTCTCGTCAATCACATGTCAAATCACCACCACATTAGGCATACGAAAGAGAAATCTTTCCTGATAGTGATGCCTTTCAAGATTTTTCCTATTAGAAGTTTTCCCCTTATTGGGTAATTATTAGGAAGCACTCAAAAAATGGGGGGACTACGATATTGGTAGAACAAGCCTATTTGATGGCTAGATCAATGGTTTTAGTGCAACTAGCTCAATTGATGGATAGATCTTAACTTGTGTAGCTCGGCAGAAGACTATTTAGATAAATTGCCATATGCAGAACTTAAGACTGGCGACTGTTCAAAAGATCATAGTCGGTAATAGACTATTTCGATAAGTTGCCATACCCGACACCTAGAATGGGGACTGTTCAAAAGATCACAGTTGTAAATGAACTCTTTCAATAAGTTACCATACCTGACACTTAAGATCGGGGAATGTACAAAAGATCACAGCCGGCAATAGTCTTTTACCGTATCCAGCAGTTAAGATCGGGGGTTGTTCAAAAAATTGCAATCAGTTACGACTCTCAGAACATTGGTTATTGATCCCTTCTTTATTGTCGATATTTCAAAATAACTCACACCCTAAAATAAAGAGGAGATGGCCACTTCATAGGAATCGGTAAAGTTAAAAAGCCGAATAAGGCATTCTTAACCTATTTTTTTAATTATGCGATAAATTAATTTAGGCTTATCCGATAAGACTGCAGCAATCATGACACGTAAGTATGCGAAAGATAAAACAAAAAAGCTTAAATAATTTGCTTTTATAAAAGGCACAAAAGGTCCATCATTCAAAAACTATTATAAAGGATACCTTAAAGCGCCTCATATTTCCGGCAGGGGTGATTAGGAGGAAGAAGGTAGAGAGGAAGAAAGATTAGTCACATGAGCTTGGGGAAAAGGTTGCGCTTCCGCACCCTCATTCCCGGGGGCTATAATAGGGGCCTCGTCCTCATCCACTGCACCCTTCTTATCTCTGGACTCATCAGAGTCACCAGAGGCAGAGGCACTTAAAGATTTTGCTTCATCCACAAAGGCATCTACCGTAGCAATTTATTTATTCAAGGAGAAAGTGTCACAATCCAAAATCCCATCAATGGCAGCCATGGCGCCTAACCCGCTCGCTAGGCAAGATAACACACAACAATAACAATATGATCCAATTATTAGGCCATTTAACTATTTCATGACAGAAATGACAACGCGAAATAAATATCAATTCAATACCATAAATACATAATTCAATGACAAGGTCTAAACAGGACCACAACTGGCTACAATAACAACAACAAACCCAGTGAAATACCACAAGTGGGGTCTAGGGAGGATAGTGTGTATGCAGACCTTACTCATACATGTAGAAAGGCAGAGAGGTTGTTTCAAGGCGACCACAACTATCTACAATGCCCAAAATTTGGTGTCACTACATCACGAGCATCTAATAAGAGCAACTAAAATCAAATGAATAAATATATATGTCCCGAAAAAAACATATTGACATAAATAAATATATAGGAAAGAGGGAAACCATGTGCTACGGATCAGATCAAGTGAAATAGCTCACCAAGAAGTTTCCAGTAATACTCCTACTCAGCTCAAGGGGGTATCGCAAATACCAATCTCAGATTCTTCACAAAAATATGAAGAAGTATAATATGAGTACAAAACCACGGTACTTATTAAGTATCAAATCTAGCCTCGAAGAAGTAGTGGTTAGAGGTCGACTTTGACACCTATTAACAACTCAATAAGAATAATACAATGAGCAAGAAATAAAATATTATAGCATCAATCAGGTTTGTCAATAGAACCCAGTAAAACTAGAATAGAACCACAGTAAAACGAGAATATAACCACAGTAAAATAGTTCGAATACAACATCAATCATATCAGTTCTGTCCATTATCATGATACGAGTTACTCCATAGTCATATAAATATAAGTAAGAGCCATTGCACGAGTCGACGCTGCCAGTGCATGCTCATAATCCAACATCAAATCTCACAACACAAATTTGTATACATATATATCCGACAATGGCCAAGTGTCTAAACCAACACCAATCTCAACATATGCACTTACAGGGCCCAAGGTAACATGTGTAATCACCCGACTCCAGAGGGACGGTACCAATCTAAGTGTCATTGCAGCGTGAAAACAAATCCACATATATTCATAATAATACTATGGCGTGCAACCCCATCCACCAATAAATATAATAACTCGATTCGTAAATATCCTCGTAGTGGCGTGCCACTCGATCCACACATGTACCCGTGGCACCGTGCCACCCGATCCATATATAATACCATGGTAGCGTGCAACCCGATCCACACAACATCATTAATATCCAATAGGCTAGAAGAGAGATATTTAGAAAAATCAATTTCATGTCTTACGAACCTGACTCAAACGAGAAAAGAAGACCGAACTAAAAGAGATCTCCTTTCGATGATTGAACTTGATTTTTATACCAAGATTGTAGCTGGACTTAACTATTCCTCCCTACTCAAAAGAGAGATTGACAATCTCGAGAACCTAAATAAAACTCCAGAAGTGAGCGTACCCTAAGGCGATGAAAGCCTCACGATCTTTATATGATTTCGCCGCCCGGTCTTAATGTGAAAGAAAAAGTCATCCCGCCACAGCAGACAGGTTGCTTCCTATAACGTCACCGAGGAGATCTTGGCGGCTCTCAACCATAGAAAATTGTTTTATATATACAACAAATTTGTTCTCAAGTCACTAAACACAAGTCGGTATTGAGGAAGTCCCAATTCAAATTTGGATCTTGACATGTCAGTTGTTTTTAATCGTAGGAATTTTGCTAGGAAGTTGGTGGACTAATCATGAATTAGGTCGGGGTGGCTGGTGGTTTCGGGAGAGTAACCACTAGGGTTTCAAACACTGATAGCTGAACTAATCGGATGGGCCGCTCTCTAAATCATTCCTAAATAAGTTAGGGGTATTAGCTCATAATATCTGTGGTGCCAAAAGTCTCATCGTTTCACAATATTCAAATATCAAACTTATAGATTACAAGGCAATATAATTAAAGGCACCATATCAAAATAATAGAAATGCGGATATAAGCGCATAAGGCTAATAGATGGATATGGCTAATTATGCAATTCAATTAACCTCAACATTTCAATAAGTAATTTTATCGTTTAAGAGTCATATAATAATAATTATCATGAATGAGACAGCTGATTTAACCATCACATTGTGAATGAATAAGGCAAAGTATATGACTACAACCCGACGAAGAAGCTCAATATGGCAAAATAATCATTTATGCCCAATTCAACAAGTCATAACCTTAAGTATGCTTTTAAGTCATAATTACAAGTCATCATGTAGTCATAGATTCAACGAAAGCTAAATCTGTACTAGATATGGCCATAACCTAGATACGTATATACACTCGTCACCTAGCATATACGTGGCTCCTAACAGAGCAACAAGTAGAAAATAGATCACCTATGGAGAGAATTTCATCTTACAAGGATACACAATAGACTTACCTCTACCCGACAAGCTTTAATCAACAACAACCACATTTCCCTTTCAAATCCAACATCAAACGACTCGAATCTAGTCAAATACTACTCAATAATATCAAATAAAGCAATAGGAATCAATTCCAATTAATAAAGCTTCAATCTTTAATCAAATTCTCAGGTGTCAATAAAAGTCAACCCGAGCTCACATGGTAAAACCCCGAGTCAAGGGATGGATCCGGACTACCCAGAACCCCAAGAGCCAAATATATGATTAGATTCCAAAATCGAGTCCAAATCGACTTCCAAATGTCCAATTTACACTCTCCAAAATTGTAGAAACAAACCCCAAGTTTCTTTTTCAAATTCCATAATCTGTGTAATAATCGATGGGAAAACAAGATATATTATCAAAATCAAGTAAATATCACTTACTCTCTTGCCTTGTGTGAAAATCCTTTTCAAAAATCGTCCCTCTCCAAGTCCAGGGCTCAAAATTTGAAATAATGGGCAAAATCCTGAAAACAAAAACTTCAGTAATCTGCCCAGAAGTACCTTTCACAAACGCGACCACTCGAACACGTCCTCCACCCCACAAATGCAAACATTAAGCGCCCAACCACGCTCTTCCTCAATGCGAACGCATGCACGCCTATGCGAACGCGGAGACTAGTCTACCAATATTTCGTGAATCGTAATGGACATCTGAACGTGCATAATAAAGCCCCAAGATCCCAACATACACTATGTGAATGCGATCATCCCTTAGCGATCGCGAAGCAAATCAGAGGCATTGGAAAGACAAGCAATGCAAACTCATCCAAAATGGTCTGAACTCACATGAGCCCCTTGGGACCCCGTTCAATCATACCAGCAAGTCCAAATACATCATCCAAACTTATACAAAGGTTTTAAATACCACAAATAAAATCAAAACAAATAATCATACATTAATTCATTCTCTTAACTTTCAAACATTCAAACTTCGTCGAACGCGCCCGAATTACACTTAGACAATCCGGATCACAACCAAACTTTGTATATAAGTTCCAATAAATCAAATGAACATATCCAAGGTCTAAATTCTACAATAAGAGTCTGATTGCACCAAAATCAACTCTGGGTCAAGGCTATGAATTCTCTAATTCTTCAAATTTTCAACTTTCAAAAAATAGAGCCAAACCCTTTTAGGAACATCCATATTTAAATCTGAACATACACCCAAGTCCAAAATTACTGTAGAAACTTATTGGAATCATCAAATCACAAACCGAGGTTATTTACACAAAAGTTAAACCTTGGTCAACTCTTCCAACTTAAAGCTTCCAAATTGAGAATCACTCTATCAAATAAATCCCGAACCTCACGAACATCGGAATTAACCATATGCATAAGTCATAATACATCATATGAAGCTAAATAAGGCCTCCGACCATCGAATGGACTGCTAGAGCTCAAAATGACCTTTTAGATCATTATAGAAAGCCTCAGAACGGACTTCATGGAGGGCCTTTTGGCGAGCTAGTAGGTAGGAATAATCTTTGTCTTCTTCCGCCCCCTCTTTAAACTTCTTTAGTTATGAATCAACATCAGTCCATTAAGCTCAGAACATGTTTGTCACTACCTTAAAGAACTCTAATCGGCCTGTAAGATCAACCAACTTTGTGGATAGCTTCCGGCATTGGTCCTCAAAGGCTTGGGTCTTGAAAAAAAGGGGACTCCATTCCTCCACCAAATTTAGGAGCGAATCTTTTTTCCTCTTAATGACAATATCGAGGCTCTGCATCTTCTACTCCAACTCGTCGAATTGGCGGGAGAACACGATCGCTAAAGCCTTTTTATCCTACTCCAGCTGGCCAACCCTCTTAGAAGCCTCTCGGACCTCTGTGGCCAAAGCCTCATTTTGCGCATCCCTCTTTTCCCGGGCTTGTATCAGCCTCTCGATCTCACGTGCCTGCGTACATCTAAGAACATCTCCCATCGCAATTCTATTATGGAGCTCTGTGGCCACAAAGTTAACCTACAGAAAGCACTCTCTCAGAAAAGCATATAAATAAGAACTACCAGGGAGAAAAAAATATCCAGGATCGTACCTTAAATCCTAAGTACGTTACATGATTAGCAAGGGGCGATGTTGAAGCCTTCTCCATATATTCCTGCTCCAAGGGCCCGATAAAGCCTTTGAACTAGGGAGCCACATTTTTGGACATCCGAAAGACATTCATGTTGGTGGGTATTTCAACCAACACTTATCTTCCAGGGGCAGTGATGTATTCAGGCTTCGAAAATGGAGGCACCTTAGGCAGAGTCGCAATGTAGGGGTCCACGTCATCCCTGCCAGAGTCATGTTCCAAAAGAACTGTGGCCACCTTGTCAGTATGCTTGCTCAAATATATCGCATTTGATTCCTCCTTTACCATCAGCTCCTTGCTAGACCTCTACCTCAAGGGTGATTTCTGCAGGTCATCGTTCTCTACCAGAATAGTCGGAGGATTGAACAGAAGTAAAGGACCCGCTTTCTCGGACTAATCTTGTAGCAAGGAAAGGGACCTTGTAGTCAGGACTCTGGAATGTTCCCTCCTTATTTTCTTGAGCCTTCCTCTTAGAGCTCTTCTTTTTCTATGATTTGGGCTTCGGGGCAGAAGGCCCCTCCCCGTCGGCTTTTTACTTGGCAAATACGATTGTCGTACAAATTTTTGGCGCATTTTGAGATCTAGGACCTCAGCCCTAGCTGATGATTTCCTAGATCTTGTACCTACTACAGAACAAGAGGAACATTAGGAATACCATCAAACTGGAATGGCTAAAACATTACCTAGTTAAAGTGCTTGTACCATGCTTTTTCGAGTCCCATCAGATAATGAGAGAAATCGCTTTCCACTTCTCACCTCCATGGTCATCGACTTTAAAATCTTACCAACCCACTCTTCTATATCTGGGAGAGGACTGGTGACAGGCTCTAGAGCTGCTTTTATTGCACAAATCATAGAAATCTAATTCAAAACTAAATAATGATGAACAAGTAAGAAGGAAAAAAACTTACGCTTGAAATTCTATTCTTCCATGAAAGGAAGATCACTTTCGCTCAATATGTCTCTCGTAGGCACTTTAACGAACCTCTCATACCATCTTTTGCCAAAATCATTTTCCACATTTTCCAGAAAGGCACGAGTGCCTTGACTCACCAATGTCAACATTGACTCCTTATAAAGTTTTGGGCAATAAATTTAGATAAGATGCTTAAAGGAAAAACCATACCCCACCTTCTCGGCAAGGAAACTCAGTCAAGCGATTGACCACCACACACCTGGTGCCAGTTGATCCAAGCAAACATTGAATGCCATGCAAAGGTCCTTGATTACCGGGTCAATAGCTAGGCTGAACCCGATGGTGAACGAGTAGGTGAACAAGAACGAGAAACCTTTTGGGTGTGTGGTTACATTCTCTCCTACTTCAGGGAGGGAAACTCGAACCTTAACTTCCCAGGCACAATAACTTAGCACCGCTGGGAGATGCTTTTCTTGTAAAGTGAAAGAAAAAGTTTCAACCAGCCTTTTTGGAGTATTATTCCTGTAGTCGACAAAACCAAAAGGCTGAAGCGTCTTTAAAAGAACCTTCGAGGCTGTCGGTTTTTCTTGTTCCTTTTTGCCTTTGCCAAAGGCTTTGCAACCTTGCCCTTCTAAGTAAGGGCTGGTGCTAAAATCGTCAAGGATAAAGTGGTCGGAACTGCTCCACTCGCATTCGTAGAGATCAACAATCCTTCTCTTGATTCCATAGGAGGTCTCCTACTCCTTCTAGTGAGAATAGGTGGTTCCTCCACCATCGTATCCTCCATATCCGCAGTGGCTGCAGGAAGAGGAGCGATGCCAGTGAGCACTAAGTAGCAATTATGTCCTGAGAGTTGATTGAATCATTTGGGAAGCCATTTAAAGATAGTACGGGATGAAATCAAGAAGCAAAAAAAAATTTGAAAATTGATAGGAAAGTGACAATGGAGATTGATAAATTTCTGAAAAACAGTTCAAATGCAAGGTAACAAAGGTAAGGAATGAGGAAGGTTCTTGTATATGATGCCATCATGACCTTGGTAACGCTCTGTAGTGTTAGAATCCATCGATGCTCACCACGTATCCAGGACTGTAAATGGAAATTACTAGATGTCCTTTCAGATTCCAATAGTGACGCTTGTATGGAAAATCCTGCCAAAAATCTCTCTGCAACATGCTAAAGATCATGCCACTTCCCGAACACTTCTAGAGAATAATCCGAAAAGTGAGGGACTATATATATTGGTAAAAATGTGACTTTGATACGTGGATATATTGGATGGTGACACGTTATTCATTGTGATAGGTTTTATCTTGGGATCAGGATAGCGGTGGAGTTCAATGTTCACGAAAAGTACTGATTATTCGGTGACCCCCTACTAGGAGAAATAAGCGTCTTTCTTGGTTAAGCGCCCCATAGATAGATATACACCAGAAACTCAATAAAATTAATATACAATGACATAGTCCTCAACTACACACTCGGTCAAACAGTTCATGCTTCTTTGAGACTTGGGAAATATAGTATCTTGGAGGTTGCTAGCCATTTGGAGGAATGTGTGGGAGTGGGGATGATCATGTGAAAGTTAGACTTAGGCTATAAATACCCCCACTTGACTTACTTATGCATTCATTCACAATAGACTAATTTTACTCTTTATTTAATACTGTTGTTGTCACAACCCCAAACCCTCTCCGTAGCATGTCGTGATGGCACCTAGTCTCTAAGACTAGGTAAAGCCTAACAGTATGCAGAAACATCAAATAAAAACATTAAATTTCAAAACAGCAACAATTTCATCAATAGACTATAAGCTCAATACGTATAATTTCCCAAAACCCGGTGTGATATAAGTCATAAGCCCTAGATACAATGATGAACAGTCCTATACATCACTGTCTATCAAAACGTAAAGAAATACGAAAAGAATAGGGTAGAAGGGGACTCCGAGGCCTGCGGACGCGGGCAGGTGTACCTTGAAGTCTCAAAGCAAACACAGTGCACTAATATCGAGGCTGATAGGATGTACCTGGATCTGCACAAAAACATGTGCAGAAGCGTAGTATGAGTACACCACAATGGTATCAAGTAAGTGCCAAGTCTAACCTCAGTAGAGTAGTGTCGAGGCCCTACTGGAGATAATAAGAAACAAGACAGATAATATAATGACATAATGAAATAACAGGGAAGTGAAACAGTAAAGAATTTATGGAAAGTAACAAAAAGAAATCAAGGAAAGCTAATTCAACATGAAAGGAAAACAATAATTTTACATCTTAAGGAAACAACAACCAACAATACATCAAATAATAAAGATCAACAGGGGCACTCCCGAGGTACCGCCTCGTAGTCCCAAACCATAAAATAGCTCACTTTACTTATATCACCGCGGGGCCTTTATGTTTTTCCGAAATAGCACCCTGCGTTTTAGCCCACCTTATCACACCGCATGGCTTCTAGTAGTTCCCCTACTAGCCACGCGTATCAAGCCCACCTTATCTCGCAGCATGCGTTTCAACACATAGACCTTATACTACCACATGCGTATCAATAATCACAATAGCACGGAAGAAATTTCGTGCATCAATAACAACCATACGGCAAAAACCTCGTGCAATAATAGAAATCGCACGGCAGAAACCTAGTGCCATAATAAAAATAGCACGGTAGAAACCTCGTGCAAACAGCCAAACAATCACCTCAATAATAACACGAAAGCCAAGACACAACAACTAAGTAAATGATATTTCACAACTTACACCTTTCCTCAAAAGAACCACCGCCTTGCAATTCAACACCAAACTCAACAACAAGATATTTCAAGGACATCAATTTCAAGTAAGGAGTTCCACAGTTAAGTAAGGAATAGGAAAATCAAGAAAAGTAAGTAATTCAACCAAACATGTGATACAAGTTGCAAATACGAGATAAGGCATGTAGATATGAGAAATTAGACTAAACATGATGACTATAACATGTTACAATAATTGAATTAAGGCATGAAAAGGAAACTACGTAGCTAAAATCGGAATTTCAAAATTTAGCCCGTGTACGCACTCGTCACCTTGCGTACACGGCCTTCACATATCACAAATTATCACAACAATACCCAATCCTAAGGGGAATTTCCCCCACAAAAAGTTAGGCAAGTCACTTACCTCAAACCACGCTCGATCAATCAATTAGAAGGTCTTTCCCTCGATTATCCAATTTCGAACGGCTAGAATCTAGCCAAAATAATTTCATACTATAAATATAACTATCGAAAACAAATTTAAATAATGAAATAATGATCTTAGCTAAGAATTGAAAAATCTCTCCAAATAGTCGACCAGGGCCCACATCTCGAAACCTGACAAAATTAATAAATTCGAAGACCCATTCGATATTGAGTCCAACCATACAAGAATTACATAAATCTGATACCAATATCTCCTTCAAATCCCCAAAAGTTGGGCTAAGAAATTTCCTCCAATTTTCCCCAATTTTTCAACCCAAATCCCTAATTAACTGATATAATCAATGATAGATTAAGGGAATTTAATCAAAAACAAGTTTAGTACTCTTACCATAACAAACATTCTTAAAATCTCTCAAAAGTTCGCCTTAAACCGAGCTCTCTAAATCCAAATGTGAAATAAGAGAATGAACCGTTGTTTTGGAATTTAAGTCTATTGCACAGTTAATTCCTTCTTCGCGAACGCGGAAAATTCCTTGTGTTCGCGAAGCACAAAGATGCTACTACCCAAATTTTCTCTTACGCTAACGCGAGGATCCACTCGCGAACGCGGTGACCAAGGGTTCTCGAGCTTCGTGATCATGAAGCCATTCTCGCGAACGCGTAGACCAGGCGTGAGTCTCAACCCAGGCTGCCTTCCTCATCACGAATGTGTGGCCATCTTCGCGAACGCGTAGGGAAAACTTCCAGCAAATCTCTGATGACTCTACGGGAACGCAGGAGTATCATTGTGAACGCGTAGAAGGACACCAGAACTGAGAAAAACCAACGACTTCAGAAATTCTTCAAAGTTCCGAAATGCGCCGAACATGGTCCGAATTACACCCGAGGCTCCCGGAACTTCAACCCAACATACCAACAAGTCCTAAAATAGATACGAACTTAGTCGAGGCCTCAAATCACATCAAACAACATAAAAACATGAATCGCACCCCAATTCAAGCCTAAGAACCTATGAACTTCCGAATTCCTAAACCAACACCGATTCATACCAAAACAGCTCAGATTGACACCAAAGTTTGCACACAAGTCATAATTGACCTTACGGACCTACTCCAACTTCCAGATTCAAAATCCGATCCCGATATCAAAAGGTCCACTCCCGGTCAAACTTTTCAACTTTTGCCAATTAATGCCGAAATGACTTACGGACCTCCTAATCAACATTCGGACACGCTCCTAAGACTCAAATCACCATACAGAGCTATTGGAACCGCCAAAATTCTATTCTAAAGTGGTTTTCACACAAGTCAAACTACTTTCAACTCCTACGACCTAAAATTCCAATTTAGGAACTATGTGTCCCATTCTACTCCGAAACTCTCCCAAACCCGAAACCAAGCATCCCGGCAAGTCACATAACCACAAAATGAAATAGAGGGGGCAATAATTAGGGGATCGGGGCTAATACTCTCCAAATGACCGGCTAGGTCGTTACATCCTCCCCCTTTTAAAACAAACATTTGTCCTCGAACGAGTGTAGAGACATACCTGAAGTGTTGAAATTATGAGGATAACGGCTACGCATATCATGCTTGGTCTCCTAAGTCGCCTCTTTAACTGACTGACCCCTTCACCGGACCTTAACTGAAGCAATTTTCTTTGACCTCAACTTTTGAACCGGCTCCTCAACATAAGATAGATCCTTGTCCAATTGGACTGAGCTGAAGTCCAACACATGAGACGGATCGCCATGATACTTCCAGAGCATAGAAACATGGAATAGTGGATGAACTGCAGCTAGACTCGGTGGTAGTGCAAGTCTGTAGGCCATCTCTCCAACCCTCACAAGAATCTCAAAAGGCCTGATATATGTAGGGCTCAACTTACCCTTCTTCCCAAATCTCATAACACCCTTCATGGGCGAAACCCGAAGAAAGACCTACTCCGCAACCACGAATGCGACGTCGTGAACCTTCCAATCCGCATAAATCTTCTATCTGGATTGGGCTGTACGAAGTCGATCCTGAATCAATTTAACCTTTCCAAAGCATCCTAAACCAAGTCTGTACCCAAGAGCCTAGCCTCACCCGGCTCAAACCAACCCACCGGAGACCGGCACCGCCTACCATACAAAGCCTCATACGAGGCCATCTGAATGATCGACTGATAAATGTTTTTGTAGGCAAACTCCGCAAGCAGCAAGAACTTATCCCAAGAAACCCCAACCTCCATCACATACGCACGAAGAATATCCTCCAATATCTGAATAGTGCGCTCGGACTGTCCTTCCGTCTGAGGGTGAAATATTATACTCAACTCCACCTGAGTATTTAACTCATGTTGTACGGCTCTCCAGAACCGCGGTGTAAACGGCGTACTCTGGTCAGAGATGATAGATACCGGCACTCCATGAAGCCTGACAATCTCGCGAATGTAAACCTAAGCCAGTTCCTCTGAAGAGTAAGTAGTCACCACTGGAATGAAATGTGCTGACTTGGTCAATCTATCTACAATCACCCAACCTGCGTTGAACATCCTCTGAGTCCGTAGGAGTCCAACAACAAAATCCATAGTGATCTGCTCCCATTTCCACTCTGGGATCTCTAGCTTTTGAAGAATCCACCTCTCCGCTGATGCCCGTACTTCACCTGCTGGCAATTTAGGCGCCGAGCTATATAATCCACTATGTCCTTTTTCATTATCCTCCACCAATAATGCTGCCTCAAGTCCTGATACATCTTCGCGGCACCCGGATGAATGGAGTACCGCGAACTGTGAGCCTCTTGGAGAATCAACTCACTCAAGCCATCTATATTGGGCAGACATAGCCTACTCTGCATCTGTAATACACTATAATCTCCAATAGTCACCTCTTTGGCATCGCCGTGCTGAACCGTGTCCTTGAGGACAAGCATATGGGGGTCATCATACTGACGTTCTCTGATATAATCATAAAGAGAAGACCGAGAAACCACACAAGCCAAAACTCGTCTCTGCTCAGAAATATCCAATCTAACAAATTGGTTGGCCAAGGCTTGAACATCCAAGGCTAATATCCTTTTTGTTACCGGTAGATATGCTAAGCTGCCCAAACTCTCCGCCCTGCGACTCAAGGCATCGGTCACTATGTTGGCCTTCCCGGGATGATATAAAATGATGATATCATAGTCCTTAAGAAACTCTAACCACCTTCGCTACCGCAAGTTAAGATCCTTATGTTTGAAAATATGTTGTAGACTCCGGTGATCGGTGTAGACCTCACAAGGGACACCGTAAAAATAGTGCCGCCAGATCTTCAAGGCATGAACAATAGCTGCTAACTCGAGGTCATGGATAGGATAGTTCTTCTCATGCACCTTTAGTTATCAAGATGCGTAGGCAATCACCCTACCGTCCTGCATCAACACCGCACTGAGACCAATGCTTGACGCATCACACTACAAAGTATAAGACCCCGAACCTGTAGGCAATACCAACACTGGGGTTATAGTCAAAGTAGTCTTGAGCTTTTGAAAGCTCTCCTCAAACTTCACGGTCCACCTGAATAGAGCACCCTTCTGGGTCAATCTGGTCATAGGTGCTGCAGTAGATGAGAAAACCTCCACGAATCGACAGTAATACCATGCCAAACCAAGAAAACTCTGAATCTCCATAGCTGAGGATGGTCTGGGCCAAATCTGTACAGCGTCAATCTTCTTCGGATCTACCTTGATTCCCTCACTCAACACTACATGACCCCAAAATGCCACTAAATCTAGACAGAATTCACACTTCAAAATCTTTGCATATAACATCTTTTCTCTCAAGGTCTGAAGCACAGTCCTCAGGTGCTTCGGGATATATGGCTCCCAAATCTTCAACTGATGTTAGCCTAAACGCAAGTCAATCTTAGAGAACACTCTGGCACCCTGAAGCTGATAAAATAGGTCATCAATACGTGGTAATGGATACATGTTCTTCATTGTAACCTTGTTCAACTGGCTATAATCAATACACATATGCAAAGAACCATCCTTCTTCTTTACAAATATGACTGGAGCACCCCCAATGTAACACACTGGGCCGAATGAAGCCATTAAGAAACTCTTGCAACGGTTCCTTTAACTCTTTTAATTTTGCTGGGGCCATACGATAAGGTGGAATTGAAATAGGTTGAGTGTCCGATAACAAATCAATACCAAAGTCAATATCTCTGTCGGGCGGCATGCCCGAAAGATCCGCCGGGAATACATCTGGATTATCCCTCACTACCATAACTGACTCAACGGTAGGAGTATCAATATTGACATCTCTCACATATGAAAGATACGCATCACACCCCTTCTCAACCATCCGTTGATCCTTTAGAAATGAAATAACCCGGCTAGGAACATAATTTAAAGTACCCATCCACTCTTACCGTGATAATCCTGGCATAGCCAGCGTCACGATCTTGGCATGACAATCAAGAATATCATGATAGGGCGACAACCAGTCTATGCCCAAAATAACACCAAATATACCATACTTAGCAACAATAGATCCGCCTTGGTCTCAAAATAACTAAGAACAACCAAACACAACTGATACACATAGTTAACAACAATAGAATTTTCCACAGGTGTAGTCACATATACAAGAGAACTCAAAGAATCACGGGATATACCCAAATACGGAGCAAAATAAGATGACACATAGGAATAAGTGGAGCCTCGATCAAATAAGATTGATGCATCTCTATCACAGACCAGAACAATACCTATGACGAAAGAGTCGGATGCAACTGCCTCCATCCTAGAAGGAAGAGCATAATATATGGCCTGGCCTCCCCTTTAGGGCGACCTCTACCCGCTCGACCTCCACTTCGAGCTGGTTGTGCGGGTGGAGTGGTAACTGGTGTGGTAGCCGGTGGAGCACGCGGAGCCTGAGTAGTCCGTGGAGGTGCACTCCTCCTGAGTCTGCGGCAATCCCTCACCATATGATGAGTGTCACCATACTCAAAATAAGCTCTTGGAGGGCTTGGCTCCTATGCCTGGCTTAGGCCTAATCGACTGGACTAACCGCTGAAAGTACCCCGTGTAGAAGGTGCATTAAATAATGGCAGTGCATAATAGGGAGCCTGAGGCCTAGGAGTGGCTAGAATACCGCTGGAAGCTGGAAGTGCAGAATGAATAGGGCGACTCACATAGACCCTACCATGACAAGCTGCAACTGGGGCACGTCTACAACTATATGTGCCAGAATCTCGAGACCTCTTGGCCTCCCTCTCCTCTCTCTCCCGAGTCAACATACCTTTTAATCTCCTAGCTATCCCCACTACCTGTTGGTATGTGATGTCCATCTCAATCTCTTGGGTCATGCTAAATCTGATACTGGGGTTGAGCCCATCGATAAATCGACGGAACCGCTCTCTAACAGTAACAACCAAGGCTAGTGCATGCCTAGCCAAATCACTGAACCAGACTGCATATTCCGACACGGTCATAGAACAATGGCGCAACTTCTCAAATGCTGCGGTCCATGCATCTATATAACTATGAGGAACATACTCCCTCAAGAACATATCCGAGAACTGAGTCCAAGTAATTGAAGTTGCCTCAGCCGGACCACCCAACTCATATGCTCGTCACCACTGATAAGCCACTCTCCTAAGCCTTAACGTAATGAAAGTAACCCCACTAGACTACGCAATACCCATAGTATGGAGGATACGATGGCACTCCTCAAGAAAACCTCGGGCATCCTCAGACGCCAAGCCATTGAAAGTAGGAGGGTGGTAATTGTTGTACCTCTCGAGCATGAGCTTATCCTCCTCAGAAACTGCTTCCCTATCCTCGGGCTGAACTGGGGCTACCGGCTGCACTGGTATGACCTATGGGACTTGGTCAACCTGGACCCATGGCTCTAGCGTACAAGAAGCGGGAGTCTGTGCTCCTCTCCCGACCTGAGATATGGCAGGAGCAAGTGGGATCAACCTTGCCTAAGCTAAAGTACCAAACATGCTCAGAAACTTGGCAAGAGTCTCCTGGAAAGCTGGTGCGGGTGCACTTGTTGCACCACGTGGACGTCCTCAGCCTCTACCCCGGCCTCAGTCTCTTGCGGCTCTAGCAGGAGGCGCGGTTTTCTGGTTATCTGATCCGGTTATACGTGACCTCACCATCTGTGAGAGAATAGAAAGATAGAAATTTAGAATCCGACGTCAAAGATTTCGCACGATAAGGAATCAAAGAAGTAAAGCTTTTCCTAACAGTTCCATAGCCTCCCAAAGATAAGTACAGAAGTCTTCGTACCGATCCGTGAGACTGTACTAAACCTGCTTGTGACTCATAACACCTATGAACTTGGAGCTCTGATACTAACTTGTCACGACCCCAAATCCCCTCCGTAGGATTTCGTGATGGCACCTTGTCTCTAAGACTATGTAAGCCTAACAATATGCGGAAATATCAAATAAAAACTTAAAATTTCAAAACATCAACAATTTCATCAATAGACTATAAGCTCAATACGTATAATTTTCCAAAACCCGGTGAGTTATAAGTCACAAGCTCTAGATACAATGTTGAACAATTCTATACATCACTGTCTATCAAAACATAAAGAAATAAGAAAAATAGGGTAGAAGGGGGCTCTGAGGCCTACGGACGCGGGCAGGTGTACCTTGAAGTCTCAAAAGTAGCAACACAGTGCACTAATATCGAGGCTGATAGGATGTACCTGGATCTGCACAAAAATATGTACAGAAGCGTAGTATGAGTACACCACAATGGTATCCAGTAAGTGCCAAGCCTAACATCGGTAAAGGTGTGACGAGGTAAGGTCAAGGCCTTATTGGAGATAATAAGAAACAAGACAGATAATATAATGACATAATGAAATAACAGGGAAGTGAAACAGTAAAGAATTTACGGAAAGTAACAAAATGGAATCAAGGAAAGCTAATTCAACACGAAAGGAAAACAAGAATTTTACATGTTAAGGAAACAACAACCAACAATACAGCAAATAAGGAAGATCAACAGGGGCACTCCCGAGGTACCGCCTCGTAGTCCCAAATCATAAAATAGCTCACATTCCTTATATCATCGCAGGGGCCATTACATTTAGTTTTAAAAATTATTTTCCCGAAATACCACCCCGCGTTTTAGCCCACCTTATCACACCGCATGGCTTCTAATAGTTCCCCTACTAGCCACGTGTTTCAAGCCCACCTTATCTCGCCGCATGCGTTTGAACACCCATACCTTATATTACTGTATGCGTGTCATGCTATGATCTCTCTTAATTGAGCATATTAGATCATATTATTTTAATAAAATTCTTATTACCACTTTATTTTTTATCCCAAATTCTAAAAACTCTTATTGTTATATATATATTTTTACACAATTGTTTTCTTTTTTTTTCTTTGCTTATAGTTATTATATTATTCATTATTTAATATTGTTGCACTACCATGTGATCTTTTATTAGCTTGTCAATGGACTTAATGTCTTGCTCATCACCCTTTTAATAATCTTCAAAAATATAATTTTTTATTCTTAAAATTTAATGTTTTATATTTTTATCCTCTTACTCGGAACTCATTGTTCATTTAAATCTATCAATAATATTTTTATGTATTATTGAATTAATTTTTTAAATAATTCAAAGTATAAGCATACTTACACTATCTCTAGTTTTCTATTTATACATCCTCTTACCTACTATAAAATTTAATTAAGTTTTTACATTACCTATAATCAAACTAATAAACATTTGATTTTAAATTGTAACCTTGAGTAGTTAGTCTAAAATATTAATATATGAAGTCTTTGATTATTATGTTACAAAACTATTGGGTTTTCTTATAATTGTTTTTTGTATTACATACAATTAATTTTTCTTTCTCTTTTAGTTTCAAGATACAAATTTGACTTTTAATTTTCGTTACCAAAATGTCACGAGCCGAAATCCCAACCGTAAGGCCGTGATGGTGCCTAACATCCATTTTCTAGATAAGCCAACATTAGTACACAACTATACATTTTAAAACCAATTTGAAAGTAATTTAATGAGAAATAAAGCTGTAAAATTTCAAAATAGATATAATAACTCCAAACGCTGACTAGTCAAATCCCGGAATCCGGTGTCATAAGTACATGAGCATACTAGAGGTGCAACAACCAATGTCTGAATGAAAAATAAAATTGTTTGAAATAAAATAAACAGTAAAACTATATAAGGAAGGGGACTTTAGGGACTGCGATTGTTGTGCTACTCTACCTCAAGTCAACGTGAAAACCTAATCCGAGCGAGCCTCCACTAACTGTTGCTGGGACGAACACTAGAATCTGCACAAGAATAGTATGAGTACAACCGACCCCATGTACCCCGTAAGTGCCGAGCCAAACCTCGACGAAATAGTGACAAGGCTATAACAAGGAACTCACTATAAAAATGTACAAAATATAATGAAATCGACAAAACAGAGAAAACAAGTATAACATGAAAACTGGAACATGAAATAGATAACAAAGGGCCCCAGGATAACATCAAAGCTCAATTTTTCTCAATACCACACGGATCCGGAAAACAACAGCTCAAAACAGTAAAATATGTCATTTTTGTTGCAGCACACAACCCGATCCACAAATATATATAAATGACATATATATATATATATATATACATATATATATATATATGTATATATATATGTATATATATATATATGTATATGTTATTTACATATATTTGTGGATCGGGTTGCATATATATAAAAATACTGTTGCGGCATGCAACCCTATCCCAAAAGTAATACCAATATCTGTTGTGGCACGCAATCCGATCCACAATCTATATATAAAAGTTGCGGCGTGAAACTCGATCCCGTACAATAATAATATAAATGTACTTATACAACCAACTACGACGTATCTCAAATAAAACACAATTAATGAATTACATAATTAAAGATATAAAGCGGATAAAAGTTTCTATATAATAACACACAAGGTCAAAAAGTAAGTAAAGATAGTCAATAAATAAAGACACAGATACATGGAAACAATTAGCAAATTAAGGCATGTAACGGATAAAGGCGTGAATTTAACAAGTAAGGGAAAGTAACAATTAGAGCATTTAACAAGTAATAACATAGATTAAATGAAAGCATGAAATAATTGAAGACAACAACTAAATATCTCAACCCGCATGCTTAACCTGAAACCACGTACATACACACGTCACCTTGCATGTTCGCCGTCCCCACACATGAATAAAGTAGTAAATAAACCAATCAAGTCTTAATTCTATCAAGTCAAGGTTAACAATAATACTTACCTCTTCCCGCAACAAAATCAATGATCGCTACGGCTTTTCTTTTAGAATTATCCTCCAAACCAATCAAATCTAGCCAAATACAGTTCAAATAATTCAAAATTAGTTTTAGAAACTACCCATGAGTGAAAACGATTTAATGTAATTGGAAAAAGTAAACAAAAGTTCATCCCTGGCCTGTTTGGTCAAAACCCATGATTCAGACTAAAATCCGATTACCATATCACCCCCGAGCTCGGTTATGAAATTTATTTTGAAATCTAACCTCAATTTCAGGTCTAAATCTCAATTTTACAAAATCCCTATGAAAATACATCAAAACTAGTTAAAATTTACTGATCAATTAAGTTGGGATGAAAATCTCTTCAAAATCCTTTCATTATCTTTAAAATCATAAATCTCATTAAATAAATAGAGTGAAACATGGTACTCATAGAACACCCGTGATTTTTATTTACCAATTTCCGTATAAAGTATAAATTATAAGATAAAATGATTATAATTGCGTGACTACAATAATGAACATCCACTAGGAAACCCCAAAACCCGGTGTCACAAGTGCACGAGCATCTACTAAAAAATATAATAGAATACAACATTTGTCTCAAATACAAGTTAGACATGAGAATGTAAGTAAATCTGATGGAGACTCTGTATGTTGCGGATCGTAACCTGGAATACAGCTTACCATAAAGTCCCCGCAATAGCTTCGCCTCTACGCCCAAAAGACCACCAGAAATATATATATATATATATATAGACACCTACACAATAACTGCAGAAGTGTAGCATGAGTACGTAAATCAACTCGTATCCAGCATGTTCAGTACCTTAGCTTAGGCGGGGTTGATCCCATTTGCACCAGCCATATCTCAAGCTGGGGAAGGAGCACAGACTCCCGCGGCTAGTACCCCAAAGCAGCGGGTCCAAGTTGATTAGGTCCTAGAGGTTATACCGGTACAACTTGTTCCTCTGGTTCAGCCCGTGGTTAGGGTGGCACCATCTGAGGAGGAGCAGGTTAGGCTCGAGAGGTTCAAGAAGTACCACCCTCCTACTTTCAGTGGTTTGGCTTCAAAGGATGCACATGGTTTTCTTGAGAAGTGTCACCGTATTATCCGCACTATAGGCATTGTGGAGACGAGTGGGGTTAATTTTACTACGTTCCAGCTAAAAAGAGCGTCATATAAGTAGTGGAGGGTGTAGGAGGTGGGTAGCCCAGGCGAGGCAGCTTCACATACATGGGATCAATTTTTAGAGTTTTTCTTGAGAGTGTGTTTTCCTTAGACCCTTATGGACGCTTGGCGCGCGGAGTTTGAGCACTTCGCCAGGGTACAATGTCAGTATCGGAGTATGCTATCTGATTTAGTGGTTTGTCCGGCATGCACCAGCCTTTTGTTACTACGGTCATAGAGCAAGTCCATCGATTTATCGAGGGGCTCAACTAGAGTATTAGATTCAGCATGGCTATGGAGTTGGAGTCAGACACTCCGTATTAGCAGGTGGTTGAGATTGCATGGTGGTTGGAGGGTATGCAAGATCGTGATAGAGATGATAGGGAGGCCAAGAGGCCTCGTTACATATGGGTATTATTGGTGTTCACACCATAGCTACAGCTCGTCATGGTAGGGACTGTGTGAGCCGTTCACTTCATTTCGCACTTCCAGCTTCTAGTGGTGCTCCGGTTGTATCGAGGTCCCGAGTTGCACACTTTGCTCAACCACTTTCTAGTGCACCTCCTACGTAGGGTGCCTTCAGCAGTCAGTCTTGCACACCAGGCCCGAGCCAGTCCCAACTACCACGCCTATTGAGAGCTTGTTTTGAGTGTGGTTATACCGCCACATGGTCAGAGACTGCCCCAGACTCAGTAGGGGTGCACCTTCCCAGACTACTCAGGCTCCACGAATACATTCAGGTCCGCTGACTTCTCAGGCCATGATTGTTACCCTAGTTGCCACTCCAACCGCTCAGCAGCTAGGGGTGGGGGACGGGCAGGTAGAGGTCGCCCTAGAGGGGGATGCCAGGCCAGATTCTATGCTCTTCCGAGTAGGACAGAGGCAGTTTCTTTAGACTTAGTCATCACAGGTATGGTTCCGGTTTGCCATAGAGATGCCTCAGTCTTATTTGATCCTGGATCCACTTATTTATACGTGTCATATTACGTTTCTCCATATTTGGATATATCGTGTGATTCCTTGAGTTCTCATATTTATGTGTCTACACCTATGGGATATTCCATTGTTGTGTACCGTGTCTATCGGTCGTGTCTAGTTGTTATTGGTGGGTTTAAGACCAGAGTTAATATGTTGTTACTTAGTATGGTATACTTTGATGTTATCTTAGGCATGGACTGGTTGTGGCCCTATTAGGCTATTCTTGATTGTGACGCCAAGACTGTGACACTGGCTATGCCAGGTTTACCACGGTTATAGTGGAGGGTGCATTAGATTATGTTCCTAGCAGTGTTATATCATTTCTAAAGGTTTAGCGAATGGTTGAGTAGGGGTGCAATTCTTATCTAGCCTTTGTGCGGGATGTCAGTGTTGATACTCCTACTGTTGAGTCAGTTCCGGAAGTGAGAGACTTTCCAGATATATTTCCAGCAGATCTTCCATGCATGCCGCCTGGTAGGGATGTCGATTTCGGTATTAACTTGTTGCGGGGAACTCAGCCCATTTCTATTCCACTATATCGTATGTCCCTAGTAGAGCTGAAGGAGTCAATGGAATATTTACAAGAGTGGCTTGATAAGGAATTCATTCGGCCTAGTGTGTCGACGTGGGTCGCTCCGGTCTTGTTTGTGAAGAAGAAGGATGGATCTATGCGCACGTGTATTGATTATCGTTAGTTGAATAAGATTACAGTGAAGAACATGTATACATTTCCATGCATTGATGACCTATTTGATCAGCCACAGAGTTCCAAAGTATTTTCCAAGATTTATTTGCGGTCAAGTTATCATCAGTTGAAGATTCGAGAGACGGATATTCCTAAGATTGCCTTTAGGACTCGGTATGGTCACTACGTGTTCCTTGTGATGCCATTTGGGCTGAGCAACGCCCCAGCAACATTTATGCACCTAATGAACATTGTATTCCAGCCATATCTCGATCCATTCATCATTTTATTTATTGACAACATCTTGGTATACTCCCGCAATCGGGAAGATCATGAGCAGCATTTAAGGATCGTGCTCCAGACCTTAAGGGAGAAGAATTTATATATAAGTTTTCAAAGTGGTAATTCTGGCTTTATTCGGTGGTGTTTCTTGGTCATGTGGTGTCGAGTGAGGGGAAAAGGTAGATTCGAAGAAGATTGAGGCGGTACAGAGTTGGCCCAGACTGTCTTCAGTTACTGAGATCCGAAATTTCCTTAGTTTTGCCAGGTATTATGGTCATTTCATAGAGGGCTTCTCACCTATTATTGTACCTATGACCATACTAACCCAGAAGGGTGCTTCTTTCAGATGGACTGAGGAGTGTGAGGCGAGCTTCCAAAAGCTCAGGACTGCTTTGACCACAGCCCTAGTATTGGTGTTGGTATTTCCTATGGGCTCGAGGTGTTATAGTGTGTATTGTAATGCGTCACGTGTGGGCCTTGGCATGGTGTTGATGCAAGATGGTAGGGTGATTGCCTACATATCTCAATAGTTAAAGCCTCATAAGAAGAAATATCCAGTCCGTGATTTGGAGTTGGAAGCCATTGTTCAAGCATTGAAGATGTGGCGGCATCATTTGTATGGCGTTCCTTGTGAGGTCTTTGCCGACCACAGGAGTCTACAACATATGTTCAAATAAAAGAATCTTAACTTGCGGTAGCGGAGGTGGTTAGAGTTACTTAAGGACTATGATATCACCATTCTATATCATCCCGAGAAGACCAATGTGGTGGCCGATGCCTTGAGTCAAAAGGCGGAGAGTTTGGGTAGTTTAGCATATCTACCGGTGGCAGAGAGGCCATTAGCATTGGAAGTTCAGGCCTTAGCCAACTAGTTTGTTAGATTGGATGTTTCGGAGCGCAGTCATGTTCTTGCCTGCGTGGTTTCTCGATCTTCTCTATATGGCCGTATTAGAGAGCGTCAGTATGGTGACCCCTATTTGCTTGTCCTCAAGGACACGGTTTAGCATGACGATGCCAAGGAGGTTACTATTGGGGATGACGGTGTGTTACGAATGCAGGTCCTGTTATGTGTGTCCAATATGGATGGTTTGCGTGAGTTGATTCTTTAGGAGGCCCACAGTTCGTGGTACTCCATTCTTTCGGGTGCCGCTAAGATATATCAGGACTTGAGGCAGCACTATTGGTGGAGAAGGATGAAGAAGGACATAATGGAGTATGTAGCCCGGTGCCTAAATTGTCAGCAGGTGAAGTATGAGCATTAGTGATCGGGTGGTTTGCTTCAGCGGCTTGAGATTCCCGAATGGAAATGGGAGCCTGTCACCATGGACTTTGTTGTTGGGCTCCCACGGACTCGGAGAAAGTTTGATGCAGTATGGGTGATTGTGGACAGGTTGACCAAGTTGGCTCATTTCATTCCGGTAGTGGCTACCTATTCTTCAGAGCAGTTGGCTCAAGTTTATATCTGCGAGATTGTATGACTTCATGGCGTACCAGTATCTATCATCTCTGACCGGGGAACATAATTCACCTCGCAATTCTATAAGGCTATACAGCATGAGCTAGGCCCACGATTTGAGCTGAGTATAACATTTCATCCTTAGAAGAATAGACAGTCCGAGCAAACTATTCAAATATTGGAGGATATGCTTTGTTCCTTTGTTATGGATTTCAGTGGTGCTTGGGATCAACTCTTGTCACTTGTGGAGTTTTCCTATAACAACAGCTACCAGTCGAGTATCTAGATAGCCCCGTATGAGGCTCTATATGGGAGACGGCGTCGTTCTCCAGTTGGGTGGTTTTAGCCGGGAGAGGCTAAGTTATTAGGCATGGATCTAGTTCAAGATGCTTTGGAGAATGTCAAGATGATCCAAAGTCGTCTTCGTACAGCCCAATCGAGACAAAAGAGTTATGCGGATCGGAAGGTTTGCTATGTTTCATTCATGGTTGGAGAGTGACTCTTACTCTGGGTTTCACCCATGAAGTGTGTGATGAGGTTCAGGAAGAAGGGTAAGTTGAGCCGTAGGTATATCGGACCTTTGGAGATCCTTGAAAGGATTGGAGAGGTGGCCTACAAGCTTGCCTTGCCACCTAGTTTATCAGCGGTTTATCTGGTGTTCCATGTCTCTATGCTCCGGAAGTATTATGGTGATCCGTCTCAAGTTTTAAACTTCAGCACAGTCTAGTTGGACGAGGATTTGACTTACATTGAGGAGCCTGTGGCTATCCTGGACCCGCAGGTCCAGAAATTGAGATCAAAGGATATTGCTTCAGTGAAAGTTCAGTAGAGGGGTCATCCGGTCGAGGAGGCGGGCCTAGGAGACCGAGCGACATGCGGAGTCGTTATCCTCATCTATTCATCACTTCAGGTACATCTTATGCACATATGAGGATAGACGTTTGTTTTAAGAGGGGGAGAATGTAACGAGCCGATCGGTCATTTTGTGTAATTGCACCCCGTTACCCCTTTTATTGCTTCACACTTATGTGTTTATGTCTTTATGGCTTGTGGTGTTAATTAGTTTCGTTCCGGGAAGCTTTCGCGTTGATTTGGACCCTTGATTCCAGACTTAGAAGTTTAAATTTGAAAATGTTGACACACTTTGACTTTTGTGAAAACGACCCCAGAACTATTTTTTTATGACTCTGATAGCATCGTATCGTAATTTCAGACTTGGGCGTATGCCCAAAATTGATTTTGGAAATACGAAGGTTGAGTTGTGTTGATTTACCGAAATTTGGCAATTTTTAGTTGAAAAGTTTGACCATAGGTTGACTTTTAGCTATTGAGCTTGGAATTTAATTTGGGACTTGAAATAGGCCCGTTATGGCATTTAGAACTTGTTTGAAAAATTTGGCGTTGTTCGGAGTTGATTTGTTAGGATTCGGATGATTAGATGAAATATTAGAAGTTCTTGAAAATATCTTTGAAAACCATGCGTTTTAGAGTTCAATTCGTAGCTTTAGATGTTATTTTTGTATTTTGATCACGCGAGCAAGTTTGTATGATCTTTTTAGACTTGTGTGGATGTTTGGTTTGGAGCGCCGAGGACTCGAGTGAGTTTCGGACGCTTAGCGGAGTGTTGTTAGAATTGAATTGCTTGTTTTTCTGCACATGCCCTTAGATCACGCATTTGCAAGATTCTTGATCGCAATTGTGGAGGTAGGCCAAGTCTGCTGGGTTTGCAATTGCGGACCCAGTGTTCGCATTTGCAAAGGTCTTCTTGGATGGGCTATTCGATGGAAGGGCCTGCAATTTCGACGGAAACAGGGGTTGCAAATGCGATCCCATCTTCTCATTTGCCAGGAGTTTCCCCAAGCCTTCAGTGTCGCAATTGCAAACCCATGTCGCAATTGTGACATTTGCAACTGATCAAATAACTGTTAGATCTCGCATTTGCGAGTTTTTGGTTTGCATTTCCAAGGGTAGGCCAAGTCTATTGGGTTCGCATTTGCGATAAACACATGGGGAGATCATGTTTGCATTTGCGATCTACATGGTCGTATTTGCGGAGGTCCAAGGTTCGAAATTGCAAACATTTCATCGTAATTGCAATGACAGAAGAGATGTAAGGGTCTTCGCTTTTGCGAGTGATTCTTCGCAATTGCGGGGTTCGCAATTGTGAACCCCATCTCGCATTTGCGACATATGTGAATGGAGAAATAGCTGAGAGACGGGATTTTTGAACTCATTCTCACATTTTTGAACCCTAGAGTCGGTAGGAGGCAATTAGGAGAGGGGATTTTCACCTACAAACCTTGGGTAAGTGATTCTAATATATTTCTAATCATATTCCATCAACATATCTTAGATTTTAACATCAAAATCATGTGAATCAAAGTAGAAATTTGTTAAACTTTGTCAAGTTTTAGAAAAAAAAATGAAATTTAGTTTTGAGAATCGATTTGGACTCGGGTTTTGAAACTAATCACATATATGAACTCGTGGGGTCATGCGTAGACGGAATCTACAATTGGACTCGGGTTTTAACCGGGAGGGCCCTGGGTTGACTTTTGTTGACTTTTTGGGAAAAGTGTAAAGATCTTAACTTTATCTATTGCAATTGAATTTGCTAGCATTGTTTGATGATATTGAGTCGATTTTGGTTAGATTTGAGGCATGTGGAGGCGGATTTTAAGGGGAAAGCTATTTTCGAGTGTTGAATTTGCCTAGTTGAGGTAAGTGTCTTGCCTAACTTCGTGTGGGGGAACCACCCCTTAGGATTGCTATTGTTTGATTCAATTGTGCTAAGTGAAATCCGTGTAGGCATGGTGACGAGTGGATACGTGGGTTGTACGTAGTATTTGACCGGTTTAGGTTACTTAGACTATTTCCATGCTTTAATTGAAATGCGATATTATATTCTAAATTCTCATCGTCAAATTATTCCTAATTGGGTTAGACTATCCTTAAATACCTTAGTTCACTTGCTTAGTATCTGTTCTACATCCTACTTGCTCGATTGCTCCCATGCTTTAATTGAACTTGGTGTCCCCTTTATTATTACACGTTATCTCTTCATTGTTAATTATCATTGTTTGAATTAATCGTTCGTGTTACCCCTTTACTTGTTGACTTCCATTATTTGAGACTCATTGTTGAATATTAGTTCCTTTATTGTGAGTTAGTCTTATCTAATATCGTGGTTATACAGTATTTTCTCATTGTTGAGTTATTTGGTGTTTAATTTGTGAAAGTTGTTAATACGTTGAGGCGATGTTGGTTATTGTTGAAACATCTATCTTATTGAGCATTATCCATCCATTATTGTTGTTGATATTATTTTATACGTTGTTGTGGAGCCAGGGGCTATTGTTGTGGAAACATTGTCGTTGTTGTTGTTGGCAAGTTGTGATATGTGGGCACTTGTGGTGCGAGTTGTTATTGTGATATGATATTCATGCGCATGTGGCGGTATAATGCTTGGGTTGATGTGCATGCGGCGGTATAAGGTGGGACTTATGTGCGTGGTTGCTTGTAGGGTAACTACCTGAAGCCACGGTGCGTCATAAGATGTGCTAAAGTGCGTGTAGCTATTTCGGGAAAACCTTTTTAAAACCTATTTTCAAATGTAAGGCTCACGCGGCGGTATATGGAAAGATAGTGTTTGAAATTGAAAAATATGAATATGAGGCGGTACCTCGGTTGTGATTCTTGATTATACGAGGCAGTACCTCGATTTAATTTCATTATACACGAGGCGGTACCTCATTGTGTTTCTTTCTGTTTGTTTCATGTTGCAAAGTGTTGTGGAAGGAATATTTATTGTTGCTTCATTCTTTATTATTCTAGTAGGTGTAGTCCGTACATGATCATTGTAGCACTTTAGTTGCTTTTTTTATGCTATTTCTTAGGTTAACTTCCGGTACTAGTTCTTGCCATTATCTTGTTCCATATCAATTAATCTTCATTTTCCGTTACTTATCCATATTACATTTTTATATTGTCTATTTCATATCCTAGTAGGTGTCTTGACCTGGCCTCGTCACTACTCTACTAAGGTTAGGCTTGATACTTACTGGGTAACGTTGTGGTGTACTCATATTATGATTCTGCACATCTTTTTGTGCAGATTCAGGTACGTCCGCTCGTGCTGGTCGATAGAGATTTCCTGCTAGCTACTTTTACTGGAGACTTCAAGGTTTGCCTGCTCGGCGTTTGCAGGCCTCGGCGTCACCTTCCCTTATTTTCATTAATGTAGTATTTCCTTTCAGACGGTGATCTAGTAGTACTCTAGTTGCATTCTATCGAGCTTATGACTCAGTTCCACCGGTTTTGGGGTGTGTATTTGTGAGATTCTGTTTTCAAAAGGTTTTATCTATTATTCAGTCGTTATGAGTAACTTATTATTATATATCTGTTCAGTTGTTGTTATTTGTTAGGCTTACCTAGTCGTAGAGACTAGGTGCCATGACGACATTCTTCAAAGGGAGATTTGGGTCATGACATAATCCCCCAAGGCTTTGCGCTGTCGGCCTACATTTCGCATTCACGAAGAGTAACCAGGAACTAGCCCAAAATTCCCCTTCGCAATCTCAAGAGAGCCTTCGCGATCATGAAGAACTGTGTACTAGAAAAAAAAAACAGCAGTTCTCTACGTCCAAAAATTGTCCGCAACTAATCCGAAATTCAGCCGAACCCCTTGGGCTCCAAACCGAACATGCACACAAGTCTAATAACATCATATAAACTTTCTCGCTACATCAAATCATCAAAATAACATCAAATAATGAGAATCGATCATCAAAACTCAAGTTTTCAACTTGAAAACTCATTTTTCACAACCTTTCACATAAAGTGCTGAAACGCGCTCGGGTTACCCCGGATCCTAACCAAACATGCGTACAAGTCCAAAAATATCATACCAACCTACTGGAATTGACAAAACACTTATCCAAAGTCGTTTACTAAGAACTTTGACCGTGGTCAACTCAAATTATTTTTAAAGACAAAAATCACATTTTCTTTAAAATTTCACGTAAAACATTCCGAAAAACAATACGGATCATGCATGCAAGTCATATAATATCTAATGAAGCTATGAGAGGTCTTAAAACATAGAAATAAGGGCTAGTACTCAAAACGATATATCAAGTCGTTACATTACCACCTTTAAAAGAAACGTTCATCCTCGAACAGACACAAAAAAGTTCTTGGACTGGTAAAAATGTGTGGGTATCTACTCTATATATCGTACGCGTACTCCCACAGAGCCTCCTCAATCGGCTAACCTCTCTATTGCACTTTCGCAGAAGAACCTTCTCACCCACCATGTAATTTACATCTCAAACCTTCCGGTCCGCATAACTCTTCTGACTAGATTGAGTTGTACGAAGTTGCTCCTGATCACCTTAACCTTCTCCAAAGCATCATGGACCAAATCAGTGCCCAACAATCTAGCCTCTCTGGGCTCAAACCAACCAATCAGCGAACGACATCGCATCCCATATAAGGCCTCATACGGAGACATTCTGATGCTCGACTAGTAGTTTTTATTGTCGGCGAACTCTGCTTGCGGTAGAAACTGATCCCACGACCCTCCGAAATCCATAACACAGGCATGTAACATGTCCTCCAAGATTTGAATAGTGCGATCGGACTGCCCGTCCGTCTGAGGATGAAACTCGGTACACAGCTTGACCCGCGTGCCCAACACACATTGCACGGCTCTCCAAAAATGTGATGTGAATTGCGTGCCTTGGTCAGAAATGATGAAAATGGGCACGTTGTGCTGTAAAGCCGCATAAAATTTCACAAATGAATTTAAGGTTTCATGGTGCCAGACTAGGCTTACGTGTTTTAGAATTATAGAACCCGATACGGGCACTATGAATTTTTGGTAATGTCTTTTGGGCTAACAAATGCCCTAGCAGCTTTCATGGATATTATGAATCGAGTCTTCAAGCCTTTTCTTGACTCCTTTGTGATAGTGTTTATTGACGATATCCTTGTATATTCAAGCAATCGAGAGGACCACACCGATCATCTCAGGGTTGTTCTGCAAACCCTATATAAGCATAAGTAATATGCAAAGTTTTCGAAGTGTGAATTTCTGCTTAAGTATGTCACATTCTTGGGTCATGTAGTCTCTAGTGAAGGAATTATGGTTGATCCTCAAAAGATTGCGGCTGTGAGGAATGTGGCAGACTTTTTTCAAAATGTGGATGGTCTCTGAGAAAGAATCATGACCGAGGCTCACACTTCTAGGTATTACGTGCACCCGGGCTGTACAAAAATATATCATGATCTCAAGGAAGTCTATTGGTGGAATGAAATGAAGAGAAATGATATGGACTTTGAGGTAGGACTACCTCGCACTCCTCGTAAGTTTGACTCAATTTTGGTGATTGTGGATCGACTCACAAAATCAGCCCACTTTTTGCAGGTTAAGGCTACCAATACAGCGGAATAGTATGCTCGGTTGTATATCAAATAAATAGTCAGGTTGCATGGCATTCCAGTTTCTATCATTTCTGATTCGGGGGGGGGGGGATCAGTTCACGGCTAATTTTTGGAAGAAATTTCAGCAAGGTTTGGGTACTCAGGTGAATCTCAATACAACCTTTCACCCGCAGACGGATTGGCAGGTAGAGCAGACTATTCAGACGCTCGAGGATATGTTGCGTGCTTGTGTTCTAGACTTCAAAGGTAGCTGGGATGATCATTTGCCACACATAGAATTTGCCTACAACAATAGTTATCATGCTAGCTTTCGGATGGCACCGTTTGAGGATTTATATGGAAGGAGATGTAGATCTCCCATTGAGTGGTTCGAAATTGGGGAAGCAGAATTGATAGTGCCAGACCTCGTGCATCAGGCTATGGAAAAAGTTAAGATCATTAAGGAGCGGTTGAAGAATGCTCTGAGCCGTTAGAAGTCCAATTCAGATGTTTGTCATAGGGATTTGGAATTCAAAGAAGATGATTGGGTATTCTTGAAGGTTTCCCCCATGAAGGGTGTAATGTGATTTGGTAAGAAAGGGAAATTGAGTCCGAGGTATGTTAGACCATTCAGAATCATTCAGAGGATCGGTGAGGTGGCATACAAGCTTGAGCTACCACCTGAAATATCATTAGTGCACTCGGTGTTTCATGTGTCTATGTTAAAGAAAGTAGTTGGAGACCCGATACTCATTGTTCCGGTTGAGACAATTGAGGTTAATGAGGAATTGACGTATGAAGAGATTCCTATTTCTATTATTGATCGGTAAGTCCGAAAGTTGACAAATAAAGAAATTGCCTCCGTGAAAGTTCTATGGCGAAACCAACAGGTTGAAGAGGCTACTTGGGAGGCCGAGGAGGAAATGAAGAAAAAGTATCCTTATTTGTTTGAATAGCCATGTATGTATAAAGTTGTGTTCTACGAAAATTCTAAGGGTTACCTTCTATGAATTATGTATCATTTGTACAAATTGACATTAAGGGTGTTCCTTTCTGGTAATATATTGCTTGTGAGGCCACCGTTGGTATTGTTTTGTGTTATGTTACATTGTTGGATTATGTATATGTTGTTAGGATGTGTTTCTAGGGTTCTCTGACAGGTGGATAGGCCCAGTTACAAGGGAAACTCTCGCAAAATTTTGGAAATTTAGGGAGTTAGTCAAATTTGGGGCTGCTGGTGTGTGGTGTCGAAATTGAGTCGCATCAGGTGCTAATAGTGAACTTTGATTCTCATTCGGGGACGAATGATCCTAAGTGGGGAAGAATGTAAAGCCCCATAAAATTTCGCAAATGAATTTAAGGTTTCATGGTGCAGGACTAGGCTTACATGTTTGAGGATTATAGAAATTCTTCTCAGCACGGACTTTTTGGGTTGAACAATGCACTGGAAAGTGAAGAAACAATTTGAGCAAAAAAATGCATTTTTGCGGCCCACTATGCGGCCGTAGAATCACTCTGCAGACCACATAATGGTCGTAAAATGAATCAGGGGTGAGGCGGTTTGGGCAAAAGTTTGCGGTGTATTATGCGGCCGCAGACCAGTTATGCGGTGCATTATGCGACCGCAAGACAAATCTGCGGGGCGCATAACTACCGCAGACCGAGGCAGATTGTTTTCCTAGTTTTTGGCACCTAATTGTGCGGGCGATATATGGACCGCATATCGATATGCGACCGCATATCCTGTTCCAGAGCTTCTTTTTTAGCTTTTTATAACACGACCCTACTTCGTTAAATAGACGATTTGTATCATTTTTGAGCTAAAATCAGACATTTTGAGAGTGGGAATGTGCCCTAGAGTGAGAGAGTAATCTTCAACCAATTGTCCTTCAATTCTTGCTCAAATCTTTGAAGATTAACAAGGAAAACTCATTAGGTCTTCATCCTAGAGGTAAGATTCCACACCCTAACCCCTAATTTAGAAATTTATCTAAGAATGGGTAATTAGCATGACAATTCTTGGGTATGGGAGTTGTTTATTTTGCATGCATGTGTTATCAAAGGGTGTAGGAAGATAATGAGCTAAACAAATGGTAAAGAGTGGGTTGTGGGATGATGAAATCCTATAAAAAGGACCTTGAAACCATGATCATCTTCCTAGAACCATGATCATCTTCCTAATTTTTGTTCAACTTGTTATATTTTTGAAATAGATTGAAGTTGCTAAGAATTCTGGAATAGTTTAGAGTTTAAGGAAGCTCAATTGAGGTATGTTGGCTAAACTCTTCTTTAAGAATTGGAATCCCAATATCCTTGTAAGTTCCAAGATATTTATTACAAATCAAGTATTCAGAATGAGTTTTGTGACAAAGATATATGTTCAATTCGTGTTTCAAATGCTCTTCTTATATTGCATTATAAATTGAGGATGTGTCCAAACTATGGATTGTGCATCTACATGTTATAATTCTAAGTCGTGATTTATGGGAAAATTATTATGCCAAATCGTGTAGAGATTGTGATTGGGATTGCACCTCCACCCGCATACATTGGGGTGAGGCGGCAATACCGCTTTGTGTATGATTTTGGTATGGTTGTTGCACCACCACCCAACTATATATATTGAGTGAGGTGGCATGGCCGCTTTGTGTAGGTATTGAAATCATAGATGCATTTCCACCCGCATATATTGGGGTGAGGCGGCGGGGCCGTTTTGTGTGAAAATAGGTATAGTATTTACACCTCCACCCGCATACATTGGGGTGAGGCGGCAGGGCCGCTTGAGTAGAGTTTTGGTATTGTGCTTACAACTCCACCAGCATACATTGGGGTGAGGCGGCGAGGCCGCATTGTGTGAAAATGGTTACAGAGTATCTCATCTTAAATTCGATAAATGTTAATGACAGCTCTTGATAACCTTGCTTTGGTTTAAACAGCTATCTATTCTATTCTATTGTCGCCTTGATTCATCATATTCATACTGTATTTCCAAGTTCTTAAATTGGTGTTTGATTTTCATACTAATACTATTCGACATGTACTAACGTCCCTTTTTTCGGGGGCGCTGCTTCTTTAATGGTTGCAGCTGTTTCCACAACGGAGGATACTGACCAGTGATAGCAGTGTTCATCCTTCCCAGCTGACTTGGTGAGCCTCATTTCATTCCGGGGTTGTGAATCTTTCGTTTCGTATGTGTTATCGTATTTTGAGGTATAGCCAGGTCCTTGTTGCCGGCACTACCATTGTATACTTTGGTATTTGTAGAGGCTCTGTAGACTAATTGTGGGTTGTGTATGAGTGTTGGGAATGTTAAACAAGTTGTGTTGTGATTAAATCACTTGTTCCACTTTGAACCAAAAAGATGTGTGTGTGTGTGTGTGTGTGTTTTGAGACTTATTAATGAGGTAACTAGTGGTAATGAATTGTTATTGTAGACATGATCACCTTATTATTTAATTAACAAAATTATGTATTCTCTTTATTCATGGATGAGTTTGGGTAGAAGAAAATCTAATAGGCTTGCTCGGCCGGGGTTCACTAGGTTTAGCGCGGGTCGCGTTCCCCGAGTTTGGGGCATGACACGTGCAGTGTATAATATCTCGAATGTAAATCTAAGCCAATCGCTCTAAAGAATAAGAAGTCATCACCGGAATGAAGTGTGCGGACTTAGTCAACCGGTCCACAACAACCAGACTGCATCATATTTCTTCAAGGTCTGTGGTAAGCCTACCACAAAATCCATAGTAATGTGCTCCCACTTTCACTCTGGTACCTCCAATCTGTGAGTCAACTCTCATGATTTCTGATGCTCATACTTCACCTTTTGACAATTCTAACACCGAGAGACATAAACAACAATATCTTTCTTCATTCTCCGCCACCAATAGTGTTGTTTCAAGTCATGGTGCATCTTCGTGACACAAGTGTAAATAAAATAGCGTGAGTTGTGAGTTTGTTCAAGGATGAAATCTCTCAACCCATCAACATTTGGAACACAAATCTGGCCTTGAAACTGCATAACACCATCATCACCAATCACAACCTCCTTAGTATCACCCCACTGCACTGTGTCCTTCAATACCAACAAGTGAGCATAATCAAACTGGCGAGCCTTGAAACGCTCCAATAACGATGATTGTACCACAATGCAAGAAAGAACCCAGCTAGGCTTCGAAACATCCAATCTCTCGAACCGATTGGCCAAAGCCAAAACATCTATGGCTAGTGGCCTTTCTGCTACCGATAAATATGTCAAACTGCCCATGCTCTCAGCCTTCCTACTAAATGCATCGGCCACTATATTGGCTTTCCCAAGAAGATGTAATTGGTGATATCATAATCTTTGAGCAACTCTAACCATCTCTGCTACCGCAAATTAAGGTCCTTTTGCTTGAACAGGTGTTGGAGACCTCAGAAGTTGAAAAGAAGAAAATCTGGTAAATGGCCTCAGATGTCGCAATTGAGACACAGATGTGGGAAATGTGAAGAAAGCAGTGATCGCAAATGCGAAAAAAGGCTTCGCAAATGCAAAGTCAACCCAGGCAAGCAGTCCTCGCAAATGCGAAAAAGGGCTTTGCAAATGCGATAAAGGACTTCGCAAAGGCGAAGTCAAACCAGACAGTCAAACTTTGCAAATGCAAAGTCTTTATCGCAAATGCGATGGTTAACAGGAATATCATTGTTCGCAAATGCGAACATTGCTTCGCAAATGCGAAGATCACACTTCAGTTTTGGGTACTTCTGTAATTTCACACTTTTTGGCCCCAAACCCTTTAATACACGACCTAGCTTATTAAAAAAATATCTTTGGCTTATTTGTCAGTCCTTAGACTAGAGAAGACAAGTTTTGGAGCTAGGGTTCTTGCACACACTTGGGTCTTGAAGATTTGAAGCGTTTGGTTGAGAATTTCTTACTCATTTATGCTCATTTCTTCATTTTCTTGCTTTGTATTGAATATTTAAGTGTGTAGTATTTTTTCCAATACTTGAATCTTGTTTATGGAAATATTCATAATTAAAGTATGGATTAAATATCTTGTTGTGCTTATGTATTGAACGATTTTTTTTAATTATGAAGTGAGTTATTATTTCTTTAATTATTCTTGTTCCTTAATGTTTCCAAATGGATTAGCTAACCATAGGACTTGCCCATTAACCTCGAATTAATTTTGGGAAAGATAATTTGGGGTTGGGAAAGAGTAATTATCAAGAACTTGAGGCTTTAACCCTCACTTTATAGATTTTACCTAGGGATAGGATTGAACCACTTGTAGCCATATTCTGGTGTGCATAATCTCTTAATTGTTTTAGAGATAATTCAATTAGGAAGTCTTGTTAGTCTTCGGAAGAAGCTAATATAGAATTATTATCCGAAGCTAATTAACATAAACTCGTTCATATTTGTAAAATCGTGAAATACATTGGATCGTTACTTGAGTGTAAATCCCGATGCATCCATACTTGTAGCCATTGATCATTTTACTTGCTTTCTAGGTTAGTTTACATTTTCGCATTTAGCTATAATATATTTTCTCAACCATTTCTAAGTGTTTGGCTTAGCATAATAAGTGATAATTATCTTACACGCCTAATCGCCTACATATTGTTCTCTGTGGGATTCGACCCCAACTCATAATTGGGTAAATTATATTGCATGTGGCCGTGTCCATTTACTTTTTAGTAGTGGATTTGGACGTCATCAAAATTGGCGCCATTGCCGGGGAATAATTTGGCGTATTTAGGTTGTTTGAGAAATAAGCGTACGTGCTTTGGTCCAAACTTGTGAATATTTTTGTAATTAGTTTCTTATCTTTGTTTATCTTCTTGTTTGATTCTTGTTTATTTTCTTATTTTTTGAGAAAAACCAAAATGGCATCATATAATGAAAATTGGTCGGATGGTAGTTATTGATACTTTGATGACCCTTGTCCTTATTGCGAAGGACCACACTCGTGGAAAAATTGTTTTAATTCTCCCGGGTGCGGATTGTGCGCACAATATCAAACCCTTGAGTGGAGTATTTGTGATAAGTGTGGTCATCAAAATGGTCATTGGGATAATTGTGCTTATTTGTTTTTTCCTTCCCCAAACCCTAGATATGATGATTCTACTTTTTGTGATGACAAGTATAGGGATATGGAAGTGGAAGAAGTTGAGCATGGTAAAAATGGAGAGTTTAAGCTCATGTTAGAATGCCTACTTGAGGGAGGAAACAAAGAGAAAAATGCCTTGGAGGAACTTTTGGAAAATAGTCTCCAAAATGATTTGGCGCTTGAAAGATTGAACTCACAAATGGGAGAAATGCTTGAAGCTTTTGAGGTCCAAAATGCCTCGGAAGTGAATGATAGGCAAGAACCTTCCTTAGATGTTGAAGCCGAAAATCCTTCTTTGGCACTTGATGAAAACAAAGAAGAACTCTCAAATTCTCAAAATGAGAAGATGATGCTCATGTTGGAGGCCATTCTTGAAAATAAGGAAAAGCAAAGCTTGGCACTCGAGGACTTAAAACAAGCACTACATCAAAATGATGAGACTATCCGCACTTTGGAAGATCAAATGAAATCATTGATTGATTCTCATTATGCCTATCAATTTGAAAGTGTGGAAAGAGGTCAAGAAGAGTCCGACTTCGAGGAAGAAAGTGAGCTTTATTTTGAGGAATCAAGAATTGAACGTCCACCAACCAACTTCATGCTTGTTAGTGATGCCAAGAAAAATATGGAATTAGAGTCAACCGGTGTAATTGAAAATATGGTTTAAGTTAACTCTAGTTCAGGGGAAAAAGAGGATGTCAAAATCCGAGAAGATTTGCAATTTGAAGGGTTGAGGTCGCATTCCAAACATTTTTCAACTTTGGAATTGCATGGTGATATGGGAATTGAGTCGTGCGAATCCATATGGAAATGCAAAGAAGAAAAACAAGAGCCATACATTTTGCAATTTGGATATTCAAAAAGGCAAAATGACATTTCTCACAAATAAGCCAAGAAATGCAAATTGAAGAAATTAATGTGTGGCTTGATCATCTACTTACTACCCCCATTGCTCGTAGTCACAAACTTGAGTCCAAGTAAGGTTCCTAATTCATATCGTCTAAGTGGTGAGAAAGGTGGTGAAGTTGATCCGCGTCGTGCCACGACATTAAATGCGGCTCTTGGTGGGAGGCAACCCATCGTTTTTAAATTTTTTAGTTATTTTTGAAATTTTCTTTTTTAGAATAGTTTATTATTTTATTTTTGACTAATCTGCCAAGTTTCACAATTTTTGGAGTTGATTTGTGCAGGTCGAGGTGACCGGAGAGGCAAAAACCATTAGCTGGAAATTGCAGAAGCTCAGTGTTCGCATTTGCGAATATATGTTCGCATTTGCGAACTTGGCCACATCGCAAAATCCAAGAAAGGATCACATTTGCGACCACTGCAGAATTTCTAAAGCTCACAATTGCAAATAGGGGGTCGCAAATGCGACCTCTAAGGCACCTATACTGGGTTTTTCTTAACACTTGCCAAACAATTGCAAGAATCTTTTGAGGCCCTAAAATTAAACAACTGGTTTCTTCCTCACTACCCCAAGCTTGAAACTCCCTCATTTTCACTCCTAATTGCAAGTGTCAAGGTATGAAGGCTTAATATTTGTGAACTTTATGTTCCATAGCATCATCTTCTTCTTCTCCTCTCCTTTATTGCTCAACAGCTAGGTTCAATTTGATTTTTCTTTTCTGTGCAAAACTTGTTTGAAAAAGAACATAAATCATGTGTTGATTTCTGGGTGAGGTTGGCTGAGAGTGTGAGCTTATGTCTTTGCTTGAAAAACGAGGAAGTCTGAGTACCCATGGCTTTGTGAAAATAAAACTGATTTTGGGTGCTTACTATGTGATCAATGAATGGCCCAAATGAGATTCTTGGCCGAATCATTGAAATTTCATCAATTCGTGGTTGTATGTGAAGTTTATTGCATTTTTTGTGTGCCTAAAACTGATTGGGTTATCTAAAAGTGTGGTTTTGTTTGTAAACTTTTGGATTTTGGGACTGTTCAGTGGCTGGGGACAATGTGGTCGCAATTGCGATGGCCTCTTCGCATTTGCGAAGAGGTGGTCACAATTGCGAAATCTGTCAGCCCTGGCAACCTTCACAATTGCGAAGAATATATCGCATTTGCGAGCTCTTGTGAAGAAAATGTCGCAATTGCGACATCAGAGAGCAGGCTCCTGCTGAACTGAAAATCTGACATTTTTTTCTAAGGCTGGGTTTCGACTGTCCAATCATTTCTTGATCATATTTGAATCATTTTGCAATGTTTTTCATAGCTATACTACGTTTTCACTCCAATGCTTTGTTTACAGGTACCGATGAATCCGCGCATGAAAATACCTTGGAAGTTGAGGAGAACTATGACCAACACCGATTCTTGTCATTGAAATATCATGAACGTTACTATGCCGAGTTGATTTCGAAGAAAGTGCTCCCGGAAAGTGGTATATTGCTGGAAAAGGTCCCGGAACGTCTTCCCGAGTTCCATCAGAGGCTTGTAGACATGGGATAGACTTGTTTTTCCCCTCAACCTTGCAATGCCAATGAGCAATGGGTGAGGGAATTCTATGTAAATCTTCCATCCATTAGGTTAAAAAAAAAGCCAAAGATTAGGATTCGCGGCAAAATAGTGAATTTCAGAGTTGAAGCTGTGTACCAAATCTATCACCTACAGGACCATGACATGGCCCCATTCTGTGTGAAATATTGTGCCTCAGGCGAGTGGTTGGTATTCAAATTGTGCCCAGGTGTGGATGTTCCATGGGCAGCTGAAAAGAGAGGGATCACATCCAAAGAATTCACTGCTGAAGCAAAGATATGGTTGGCCATCATATGCAGTCGCATCTCCCCTGCGTCGAATATATGGAATATATCAACAACGAGAGCTCAAATGATAGCCTCCATTCTTGATGGTATTCAGCTCAATGTTGGTTAGATTTTCATCAATGAAATGAGGGAGTATCAGATTCAGAATGGTCCATCATTGATATTCCCATCTCTTATCACTGAGCTGTGCTAACTTGCTGGGGTTTAGGAGGATCCGAGAAAGCCTATTAATCCATTGAAGAAAAGAGGAGAGGGCGGAGTCGTCAAAAGAAAAAAGAGAAAGTTGGGATCTTCTTCTCAGACCGACCAGGGTAGCCTGCCATCATTTTTTGCAGGAGGACCATTTTCTATGCTTTCCGATGAAATGTGGCTGATTCGCGACCTTGTAGCTGGCCTTCCCCAGGGACCTGGGAGACATCTAAGGGACCCTCTGTATGCATTTCAAAGAAAGAATTTCAAAAGTATCTTGATAATCAGAAGAAGCAAGGGGATCATCTTAAGAAGTTGGAGAAGGCATATACTGATTTGGCCACGGCGCACGGTAATTTGAGCACTTCTCATGACAAACTGGAAAATGCACACACCAGGATGAAGAAAAGGGAGAATAGGAGAGATAAATTCATCACCCGCATGTGGAAGGGTGTGAAGTGGCTATGGATAGTTCTAAATCCTCAAGAGCAAGTGCCATCGACCGAGCCGGAAGATGATGATGATGTCCAGTTCATTGGTCTGAGGAAGAAGAAGAGGAGGATGCGACTGAGTCCGACAGCGAGTAGAGCACTTGATGCAGTATTCAGGGAGCACTTTCCACCATTTTACTCTATTTTGTTTAGTTGTATTGGGGATATTTCAATATCTCTAGTTGGGGGTGGCTTCTGGTATAACTGTAGATATGGTACATTGGTATTTTTGTTTGTTTTCATGTGACGTTATTTTGTTTTCATGTGATGTGTTATATTAGTATGTTTACTAGCTTCTTAAATTTTTGTTTTTATATATAGTATGTTTTATTTACTTGATGTTGATTAACTTCTTGATTTTTTTAAATAGTATGTCTTGCTTTTTTTAAATAGTATGTTTTATTTTTGTGGCGTTATCCTTGGTTTTCTTTGTACCATGGTTCTTTTTCCGAGGATACCAATTTTCTTTTTTTGAACCGGGTAATCTTTGGTAAATTTTTATGTTGACTTTTCCCGATGATGGATAGCTAGGTGACTTTCTAAAGGGAATTAGTCTTGTAATTTAGATATAGTTTTCGTTAATTTAGGAAGAATACGTGGTATGAGTTGGGGTTTGTGCCCATTGGCCAATTTGTGGCTTGCATGGTACCAACATGATTTAATCCTCGGCATATGAATTCTTGATCTTTGAAAAAGAAAAATGATTGAAGTAAAGATCATTGTCATGACTTTTAGACTCAATTTTTGGCTCTTTGATTCACTAAATAGATTCTTATGCTATATGTAACTTCTTTGAGTCATCGGTTTCGATTGGATTTTGGATTTGTATTCCACTTGAGTGTTCATGTGCCATGTGTGGTGAGATTTATTGTGAGTTTTTTTTGCATCATTTGTAGTCTAGAACTTGCCCGGAATGTGCTTCAAGACAAAATCTTAGACTAACTTGGTTTGAAAAATGTTGTTAGGCCTTCCTTGGACCGCTATTGTGCCTTGAACTTCCTACCCTTGCATATTTTTCCTGGTCAACCCCTTTTGAGCCTTTAAACTTTTTCTTTCGCAACCATGTTACAAGCTTTAACCCTTCGTTCTTTATTGATTTATCTTTTGGCACCCTACCTCTCTAAGTACTTTGAAAGTATAAACATAGGCTAAAAGCCTAAGTTTGGGGGTGAAGGTTGGAAAAGTAGTGACGTGAAAGTTGCTTAAAAGGTGAAAGGTAATTAAAAAAAAGAGAAAAAGAGTAATATTTGAAAAAAAAAAAACAGAAGAAAAAATAAGGAATTGTGAATAAATGGAAGACTAGGTGATGAAATAAAAAATAAAATAAAAAATAAAAAAATCCAAAAAAGGGTGGAAAAGTTTTTGAAGGAAGTATACTTTGATTGTCGAAAAAGTATAGTGCTTAGGGAGGTTTTGAGTCACTCTAACTAATTGATTTTAAGTCCTAATTGATTTTGAACCAAGTTTCTCTACATTAGTGGAGAAATACATGAAGGGCAAGCCTATGGTACTACTTGTGTACATTTGAACATTTTTGTGAGAGAGTTAATTCTTTCCATTTGATGTCCCATTTATGTTTTGAATTTGCAATATATGAGTGTGGGATTCTCTCTTAAGTGTGAGGGCACATGAGATTTGAGTTGTGAATTTAATCCCATTTTCAATTGGGAGGAATGAACAAGGGAGGTTAATTGTGATAAAGAGGCAAATTTTGAAGCTTTAGTGTCATGACTTGATTGCTACTTTGATCTACATAGTTTTTGAGCACTTGAATTGTAATGAAATTCATGAGAAGTTTTTGGTATTTCATATGCTTTTGAGTAATTGTTGGTACCAATCGAAGTCATGTGTTTGTGCCTAAAGTAGACCTTTTTGACTTGGCATGATATTGATGCACTATTAAGTTAAATACTTGGAAGGAGATTTTGCCGCTTTCATTGCTTGAGGACAAGCAATAGTTTAAGTTTGGGGGATTGATAAGTTGGTATTTTATCAACTTATCTTGTCTTTAAGCTAAGAATTTTGCTATGTTTGAGTGATAAAATCATGTGTTTAATGTCGTTTACTTCTATTTTATAGGTTCTATGTGATTTAGAAGTGATCATGAAGAAACCAAGTAAAAAAAGAGCCAAACAGAAGTTGAAAAGATGAAAATCTGGAAAATGGCCTCAGATGTCGCAATTGCGACACAGATGTGAGAAATGCGAAGAAAGCAGTGATCGCAAATGCGAAAAAGGGCTTCGCAAATGCAAAGTCAACCCAGGCAAGCAGTCCTCGCAAATGCGAAAAAGGGCTTCACAAATGTGAAGTCCACCCAGGAAAACAGTCTTCGCAAATGCGATAAAGGACTTTGCAAATGCGAAGTCAAACCAGACAGTCGAACTTCGCAAATGCGAAGTCTTTATCGCAAATGTGATGGTCAACAGGAATATCAGTGTTTGCAAATACGAACATTGCTTCGCAAATGCGAAGATCACGTTTTAGTTTTGGGTAGTTCTCCAATTTCATACTTTTTGGCCCCAAACCCTTTAATACACGACCTAGCTTATTGCAAAAATATCTTTGGCTCATTTTTCAGTCCTTAGACTAGAGAAGACAAGTTTTGGAGCTAAGGTTCTTGCACACACTTGTGTCTTGAAGATTTGAAGCATTTGGTTGAGAATTGCTTACTCATTTATGCTCATTTCTTCATTTCCTTGCTTTGTATTGAATATTTAAGTGTGTAGTATTTTTTCCAACACTTGAATCTTGTTTATGGAAATATTCATATTTAAAGTGTGGATTAAATATCTTGTTGTGCTTATGTATTGAACGATTTTTATTTATTATGAAGTGAGTTATTGTTTCTTTAATTATTCTTGTTCCTTAATATTTCCAAAGGGATTGGCTAACCCTAGGACTCGCCCATTAACATCGAATTAATTTTGGGAAAGATAATTTGGGGTTGGGAAAGATTAATTAACAAGAACTTGAGGCTTAAACCCTCATTTTATAGATTCTACCTAGGGATAGGATTGAACTACTTGTAGCCATATTCAGGTGTGCATAATCTCTTAATTGTTTTAGGGATAATTCAATTAGGAAGTCTTATTAGTCTTCGGAAGAAGCTAATATAGAATTATTACCCGAGGCTAATTAACATAAACTCGCTCATATTTGTAAAATCGTGAAATACATTGGATCGTTACTTGAGTGTAAATCCCGATGCATCCATGCTTGTAGCCATTGATGATTTTACTTGCTTTCTAGGTTAGTTTACATTTTTGCAATTAGTTATAAATATTTTCTCAAAACCATTCTAAGTGCTTGACTTAGCATAATAAGTGATAATTCTCTTACATGCCTAATCGCCTACATATTGTTCTTTGTGGGATTCGACCCCGACTCATAGTTGGGTAAATTATATTGCATGTGACCGTGTCCATTTACTTTTTAGTAGTGGATTTGGACGTCATCAAAATTGGCGCCGTTGCCCGGGGACAATTTAGCATAATTTAGGTTGTTTGAGAAGTAAGTCTTTTCATGAACTTTTCACTGCCGAGACACGTAGGCAATCACCCTACCGTCTTGCATCAACACCGCGCCAAGACAACACTGTGATTGTAGTCAATGCAATCTTGAGCTTTTGAAATCTCACCTCACACTCAATGTACCATCTAAAAGGATCACCCTTCTAGGTCAATCTAGTCGAAGGAGTAGCGATGTATGAAAAACCCTCCACGAAACGAGAATAATAACCTTCCAAAACCAAGAAGCTCCGAATCTCTATAGATGAATACGGTCTAGACCAGTTCAGGACTACCTCATCTTCTTCGTATCCATTCGTATCCAGCTTGATCCTCTCACTGGACACGACGTAACCCAAGAATACCACTGAATCAAGCCAAAACTTGCACTTGGAGAATTTAGCATATAGCTTCTTCTCCCTCAAAGTCTGGAGCATGATCCTCAAGTGCTGCGCATGATCCTCACGACTACGAGAATATATAAAGATGTCGTCAATGAACACGATGACGAAGGAATCAAGTATGGCTGGAACACGATGTTCATCAAGTGCATAAAGGTAGTTGGGGCATTGGTGAGCTGAAAAGACACTACCAAAAACTCATAGTGACCATAGCGGGTCCCGAAAGTCATCTTCAGAATGTCTGAATCCCGGATCTTCAATTGATTATATCCCAATCTCAGGTCAATCTTCAAGAACACCTTAGCACCCTGAAGATGGTAAAATAAATCATCAATACGCTGTAGCGGGTACTTGTTCTTGACTTTAACTTTGTTAATCTGCCTATAATCAATACATATCCACATAGTGTCGTCTTTCTTCTTAACAAATAGAACTGGAACACCCCAAGGTGAGACACACGGTATGATAAAACCCTTATCAATCAACTCCTCAAGTTGTTATTTTAATTCCTTTAACTCCACCGGTTCCATGCGATAAGGTGCAATATAGATGGGCTGAGTGCCAGGCACCAAGTCTACCAATATCGATGTCCCGATCGGGTGACATGCCTAGTAGATCTGCTAGGAACACATCTGGGAAGTCTCTTACTACCGGAACTGACTCAGTGATAGTAGTATCAGTACTAACATCCCTCACGAAGGCTAAGTATGCCAAGCACCCCTTCTCTACCATCCGTTGTGCCTTCAGAAAGTACACCACCCTGCTAGAAATATGACTCAATGAACCTTTTCACTCCAAATGTGGCAACCCCGACATCGCCAACGTCACGGTCTTAGTGTGACATTTCAAAATAGCGTGATATAGTGACAACCAGTCCATGCCCAAAGTAACATCAAAGTCCACCAGGATGAGTAAAAGAAGATCTACCCTAGTCCCGTAACCCCTAATGGAAACCACACATAAGCAATAAACACGATCGACCACAATAGAATCTCCCACAGGTGTAGACACATAAACAAGAGCACTCAACGAATCACGAGACATATCCAAATATGGGGCAAAAGAGGATGACACATACAAATAAGTGGAACCCAGATCTAATAAAACTGAGGTATCTCTATGGCAAACCAGAACAATACTTGTGATGATTGCATCAAATGACACTGCCTCAAGTCTAGCTGGAAATGCATAGAAATAGGGCTGAGTCCCACCAGTATGACCTCCATCTCTTGGACGGCCTCTCCCTAGCTGGCCTCCACCTCTAATAACCTGACTACTGTCCCGGGCTGCCTGACCCCTGCCTCCAGCTGGCTGAGCAGGCAGTAGAGCAGTCGGTGCTAGAACCATGGCACGAGAACCTTGCTGAGGCACACTGCTCTGATGTCTGGGACAGGACCTCCTGATATGACCTGACCCTCCACACTCAAAGCACTCTCTCAGCTGATGTGGCTACTGAATTTGGGACTGACTCTAACGACCCAGATAACCAATATGACAGCTCTAGATCGGTGGTGCACCATCAATGTAGGATAGATGATAGGATGGACTCGAACTTGTCTAATCTCATCAGCCTCTCAGAAGACATCGTGGGCCTTTCCCATATCTGTGTGGCAACAATAGGCTGAGCCACTCCCACTAGCGGAGCTACTGGAGTCTGATATCCATGAGCCATCTACTCTGGTGTGTAAGTAGCGGGAGTCTGGGCTCCTCCCCTAGCCTGAGAGATAGCTAGTGCCACCAAAAATGCATCGTCCTAGTCCACGCTCTCCATAAGGCCCACTAAGCATACTAAAGCATCCTGAAGCACTAGGGTAACGATGAATCCCTCTAGGACCTGAACTGGTTCAACTGGCACGGTTTGAAATGAGACCTCTTCCTCCTGCTCGATCTGAGGCTATGCAATAGGTGCTACTGCACATGCTCTAGGCTGAGCTCTACCTGTGGATTTTGTGTGTATCCTCACCATTTGTAAGAGAACAAGAATAGAATAATTCAAACTCAATAATAGAATAAAATTGCACAATAAAGAAGGAAATAAGTGATATTTTCCTAAAGCCCTATAGCCTCTAGAAGATAAGTACAGACGTCTCTGTACCGATCATCCAGACTCTACTAAGCTTGCTCATGATTCGTGAGACCTAGGCAATCTAGTGCTCTGATACCAACTTATCGTGATCCGAAATCCCAACCGCGGGGTCGTGATGGTACCTAACGTCCACATTCTAGGAAAGCCAATATTAGTACACAAGTATATATTTTAAAAACCATTTAATGAGAAATAAAGCTGTAAAATTTCAAAATAGACATAATAACTAAAAACACTGACTAGCCAAACCGCGAAATTTGGTGTCACGAGTATATGAGCATACTATAGGTGCTACAACCAATGTCTGGATGAAAATACAACTATTTAAAATAAATTAAAAAAATGATTTAGTTAAGTAAGGCGACTTTATGGACTACGATCACCGTGCAGCTCTACCTCAAGTCTCTATGAAAAGCTAATCCGAGCGAGACTCCATTAACTGCAGTTGGGACCAACACCAGAATCTGCACAAGAAGTTCATAAGTGTAGTATGAGTACAACCGACCTGTAATGACTCGGCCGGTCATTTATGTATTGTAGCCCCATTTCACTATTTGTCGCTTCTTCAATGTTCATTTGTTGTTATGTGACTTACCAGGGTGGTTGGATTAGTTCCAGGGAAGTTTCGAAGTGAATTGGGACACTTAGTTCCAAGGTTGGAAGCTTAAGTTGAAAGAATTTACCGAAGTTTGTCTTTTGTGTAGACAACTCTAGAATGGAGTTTTTATGATTCTGTTAGCTTCACATGGTGATTTTGGACTTTGGAGTATGACCGGATTGATTTGGAGGTTTGTAGGTTCGTTTGAGGCTTTTTGGTGAAAGTTGGAAAATTAAAGGTTTGAAAGGTTGAGAGGTTTAACCGAAAGTTGACTTTGTTGACATCGAGTTTGGATTTCCGTTTCGGGAGTTGGAGTAGGTCTGTTGTGTCATTTATTACTTGTGTGCAAATTTTAAGTTCGGTCGGAGTTGGTTTGATATGATTCAGCATTAGTTTTAGAAGTTGGAAGTTCATTAGTTTTATTAGGCTTGAATTGGGGTGCGATTCATGATTTTCTTGTTGTTTGATATGATTTGAGGCTTAGACAAGTTTTAGTATGTGTTGGTATGTTTGGATGGGGTCTCGGGGGCCTCGGGTGTGATTCGGATTGAAATCCGAATGAGAGTTGGACTAAAGGAAATGCTGAAGCTCTAGGTCTTGTGTAACGCACCTGCGAGGCTTTGACCGCAGGTGCGGAGCCGTAGAAGTGGCCACGTATAAGCAGATGCGAGATTTGGCTAGATATTGGAATATGTACAGATGCGAGGATTTATCGCACCTGTGAGGTCGCAAGTGCATGCATGGGATCGTAGAAGCGGAGAAGCTGGGCTTGGAAGTGGTCGCAGATACGGATGGGGAGTCGCATTTGCGGAAGTGCAGATGTTCTTGTTGTTCGCAGAAGTGAAATTGGACGGGGGCTTATGGTCCGCAAATACAAAGTTGTCATCACAGAAGCGACTCCGCAGGTGCTGAAAAGGGACTGCAGGTGCACGTAGCTGGGACTTAAGTGAATCTCACAGGTGCAAGGTTAGGACCACAGAAACAAAAATAGTGATCACAGGTGCGATTTCACTAGTAGATTTTATAAAGTCGAAGGGTTTGGTATTTTTCTCATTTTTCGAGTTGTGGAGTTCGGCTAAGGGCGATATTTGGAGCATCTTCCACTGTAATTGAAGAGGTAAGTGAAGATTCATCACTTCTATTGATAAATATTGTTTACCCATTGATTTTTACACCACGATTATGTGTGTTTGAGGTGAAATTTGGAATTTTTGGACTATGTATTGGAGAGAGAGATTTGGGGATTTGAGGGTAGATTTATGGTTGGAATTGGATGATTTTGGTATGGTTGGACTGGTTATCGAATGCGTGTTCGGAATTTGTGAATTTTGTCAGGTTCTGAGGTGTGAGCCCGAGGTTGACTTTTTGGATTGGCTTTCCGATTTTTATTAAAGACCTTAGCTTGATCTTTTGGAATTATTTCCTATAGCTATTATTGATGGAATTAAGTTGCTTTGGCTAGATTCGAGTCGCTCGGAGGCTGATTCATGTGGCTAGGGTTTGTTGGAGCATTGAGTTGAGCGCTTTGAGGTAATAACATTTCTAAACTTGAAATTGAGGGTACCTACCCCTCGAAAACATGTTAGTTATGTTGTGTTTGTGTGACGCACATGCTAGGTGACGGACGTGTGGGCATGAACCATGGTAATCATGATTCGGGTAGAATTTTTTGTATTGTGTTGTTATCTAGTCTTGGTTTATACTTATAGTTCTTACTTATTAGAGTAAATGAGCTACGATTCATGCTAGAATCATGCTTAGGCTATGTGCTTATTTGGTTGAGACCTATTGTGGTTATTTCTGTTGTTTTGAGTTACCTGCTCTAACTGTAATTATTTACTCAGTCATGATTCTTCATTTGCATATCATATCTCAGTCTCTTTTTATGTTTCACTCTTACATCACATATTATCATTGTCTGGGCTGAGTGGTATAAGATTGTGAGCCATTGAGACTTGAGAGACTGATGACTGAGGTGGGTCTGAGAGCCGAGTTGTGAGTGTTATTGTGAATCGGGCTGTACGACGTAGTAGGCCATATTGGCTTTACTATTATTATTATATGGATCCGACTGCAAGCCACATCATGCCTTATTGGCTTTATATTAGCGCTTGGGCAGGATCCGCCCTACCAGAGTCTCGCATACCAATAGTGAGCGCAAACACAGTTATATATATACATGTGTTTTGGTGAGTGGCATTGATGCTAGGCATCTGTACAGTGCTAAGTGATTATGTGCAGATTGTGTGGGCATTTGGTAGGCAGATTGAGTATTTTGGAAAGTATGAGTACTTAGGGATATCACCGTGAAATCATTTATTTTACATTCATATCTGACATGTAGGCATAGAGATGTACCATTCCTCATGCTAACTGTAATTGAGATGTTCCTATCAGTGTTGGGCTTTAATTATTGAACTTGAAAGAATGCCTAAATTTCTGTAACATGAACGAGCTGATTATGATATTTTCTCTGAGTTGTTTATTATTTCTGTCATCATTAAACATGTGTTGTCATTAAATTGGACTCTGACTATCTTCTTCTAGGCTCGTCACTGCTTTCAGCCCAAGGTTAGTTCTATTACTTATTCAGTACATAGGGTCGGTTGTACTCATACTACACTCTGCACTTCGTGTGCAGATGCGGGTACATCTTGACGTGGTAATTGCTAGATTTGTGCTAGTACTTGCTTGGAGACTTCAAGGTAGCTGCTATGACGTCCGTGGACCTCAACTCTCTTTCCTTTTATTCTCTTCAGTACTGTTCTATTACTCAGACAGTTGTACTAGAGTTTTTGGTTCATGTTGATACTTAGTAGTGTTCATGTACTCGTTGACACCAGATTTTGGGGTGGTTGTAGTAGTATTTTGGTTATTTGTCTTGGATATTTATGAGATTTCCGGTTTTGAGTTATTAAAACATGTTTATTCAAATGTTTAGCTGCTATGTGATTGTCGGCTTGCCTTGCAACTGTGTTAGGCACCATCACGACAGGTTGGGATGTTGGGTCATGACAAGTTGGTATCAAAGCACTAGGTTACTTAGGTTTTTAAGGCCTTATAACATAGAATTTACTTTTAAAACTAGTGATGACACATATCTCGAGAGGCAATTGAACCGTTAGGAAACATCACTTTCTTGTATTCTTGTCATGCGAATTTGTTAATTCCAGAATTTAAAATTATATTTTTCTATTCTCTCACAGATGGTGAGGACACATATGACCAGATCAGGCGAACGGCCACCAGTACCACCAACTAGGGTCGCGAGAGGCCGGGGCCACGGTAGAGGCTAAGGTGCGGCTCGTACTGCAGCTAGAGAAGCACCTGTGGAGCCACCAGTTGCTCCAGCTGAGGAGTAGATACCAGATTTTTTGGAGCCAGTGGGACCATCTCATACACCAGCAATGCCGATTGTGACCCTAGGCCTTCACGAGGCCTTGTCCTAGATTTTGTCTATGTGCACGAGCCTGGCTCGAGCAGTCTTAGTTCCAGCTGCACCAGCCACTTTACAGGCCGGGGGAGGTGCCCAGACTCCCACAGCATGTACTCCAGAGTAGGTAGCTGAGAGACTCTAAACACCGGGGGTACTACCAGCCCAGCCGGTTTCTAATGCTCGGGCCGAGGTTGGCCCACCTATAAGTGATGAGGAGCAGAAGAGATTAGAGCAGTTTGGGAGGTTTAATCCTCCAGAGTTAAGTGGGGAAGAGTCAGAGAATTCTCAGGATTTTATAGACAGGTGCCAGCGGATCCTTCGCACAACGAGTGCAAGGCCCCGTAAAATTTTGCAAAAAGAAATATAATGTTTCGTGGTACCAGATTGGGCTTACGTGTTTGAGGATTGTATCTCGGACGTTTTTGGTTGAACAATGCACTGAGGGATAAAGGAAAAATTTTTGGAAGAGAAATGCATTTTTGCGGTCCATTATGTTACAGTAGAATAACTTTGCGGACCGCATAATGGCCGCAGAGTGAGGAAGGAGAGGGGCAGTTTTGGATGCCATTCTGCGGTCGACTATGCGACCGTAGAACTGTTCTGCGGTTCACTATATGATCGCAGAACAAGTCTGCGGGCCGCATAGTGACCGCAGACCCAGGCAAAATTTTGCCAGTTTTGGACACCAATTATGCGGCCGATATGCGGTCCGCATATCGATTATGCAATCGTAGACCTTGTTCCGGAGCTTCATTTTTGTGTTTTTAAAACCCGTCCCTACTTCTTTAAATACACGCTTTGGGCCATTTTTGAGCAAAATCTGACATTTTAGAGTGAGAGAGAATGCCCTAGAGTGAGAAGGAGTTCCTCAATAATTGTTCTTCAATTCTTGCTCAAATTTGTGAAGATTAAGAAGGGAAACTCACTAGGTCTTCATCCTAGAGGTACGATTCTACACCCTAACCCTCAATTTCGAATTTTGTTTAGAAATGGGTAATTAGCAAGATACTTTATGGGCATGAGAGTTGTTTATTTTATACGCATGATTGGGTTGTGGGATGATGGAATCCTCCATAAAAAGACCTTGAAACCTTAATGCACACCTAGTATTTGATAAAATGCTCAAATGAGCTAGAACCATGAGCATATTCCTAATTTTGGTTCAATTTGTTATATTTCTTAAATAGATTGAAGTTGCTAAGAATTCCGAAATATTTTAGAGTTTAAGGAAGCTCCATTGAGGTATGTTGGCTAAACTCTTCTTTAAGAATTGGAACCCCAATATCCGTGTAAGTTCCAAGATATTTATTACAAGTTGAGTATTCCGAATAAGTTTTGTGACAAAGATATATGTTCAATTCGTGTTTCAAGTGCTCTTGTCATATTGTATTATAAATTTAGGATGTGTTCCAAACTAGAGATTGTGATTGGGGTTACACCTCCACCCGCATATATTGGGGTGAGGCGGAAGAGCCGCTTTGTGTATGATTTTTGTATTGTTGTTGCACCACCACCCACATATACATATTGGGGTTAGGCGGCATGACCTCTTTGTGTAGGTATTGGTAACGTTGATGAATTTCCACCCGCATGTATTGGGGTGACGCGGCATAGCCGCTTTGTGTAGGTTTTTGGTACTGTGGTTATACCTCCACCCGCATACATTGGGGTGAGGCGGCAGGGCCGCTTGAGTAGAGTTTTGGTATTGTGTTTACACCTCCACCCGCATACATTGGGGTGAGGAGGCGGGCCACTTTATGTGGAAACGGTTATAGCGGATCTCATCTTAAATTCTATAAATGTTAATGACAGCTCTCGATAAGCTTGGTTTGGTTTAAACGGTTAACTATGTATTTCTATTGTCGCCCTGGTTTATCATATTTATATTTTATTTTTAAATTGTTTAATTGGTTTTTCGTATGCATACTAGTACTATTCAACATGTACTAATGTCCCTTTTGCCGCGGGTGTTGCATCTTTAATGGATGCGGGTGGTTCCACAACGGAGGATATTGACTAGTGATAGTGGTGCTCATTCTTCCCAGCTGACTTGGTGAGCTCCATCTCATTCCGGGGTTGTGCATCTTTTGTTTCGTATGTGTTATCGTATTTGAGGTATAGCTGGAGCCTTGTTGCCAGCACTATCATTGTACTCTTTGGTATTTTAGAGGCGCCGTAGACATAGTGTGGGTTGTGTATTGGTGCTGGAAAAGACAAACTATGTTATGTTGTTGTTATATTACTTGTTCTATTTAAGACGTTAAAAATGATGGTACTATTGATAATGAATTGGTATTGTGGACATGGACACCTATTTGTCTAATTAATGAAAATATGTATTATCTCCATTCATGGATGAGTTGGGTAGAAGGAAATCTAATAGGCTTGCTCGGTCGGGTTCACTCGGTTGAGCGCCGGTCGCGCTCCCTGGTTTTGGGGCGTGACAAACTTGGTATCAGAGCCTAAGGTTTTAAAGTGTCCTAGGTGTCGCGGAGACGTGTCTAGTAGAGTCCTTATTATGGGTGTGTTGTCGACCACATCTATAATTAGGATGCTACATGGGCATTTAGGAATTATACCCTTCTTTCATGTTCTCGATCGTGCGATAAGGCTGATGGTAACATTGTTCCTCCTTTAAGTCGTGCGTTACTCTAATTTTCAATACGTGGCACCTAAGAAGAAGGCAAGAACTCGCCAAAGAGCCAATGTCACACCGGGAGTGGCAGTTGATCCCGTATTTGATGATGCAGGTGAGAACCCAAGGAGTGGGAGTATTCCTCCAGTTACTACACTGCCTGATTCTACTACAACTGACCAGACCGCACTTTTACCTACGCCTACTGAGGGTTCAACGGTCCCTCCAACTGATATTCTAGTTCCACCTCCAGCTCCAGCTCCAGCTACCGATTCTGGTGTGTCGAATATTGATCTTAGGAGAGCCATACAGATGTTGACACAGATAATGGCTTCTCAGGCCCAGAGATCGAGTGTTGGGCCTACTTCTTCCAGTCAAGCGGGGGAATCTGCTAGTTCCAGGGTAAACAAGTTTCTTCAGTTAAATCCTCCAGTGTTTACGGGTATTGATATCTATTAGGACCGCCAGGACTTCATTGATGAGATGAACAAGACTCTTCGGGTTATGCATGCTACAGAGACGGAGGGAGTGGAGTTGGCCTCCTACCGCCTGAAAGGGGTGGCCTATTCTTGGTTTGAGTTATGGGAGGAATCTCGTAAGGAGGGAAGCTCTTCGACAAGGTGGGGTGAGTTCACAGATGCCTTTATAATCATTTCTTGCATGCCAAAACTTAGGCATCCTATGCCGCTGAGTTTGAAAGCCTGAAGTAGGGTAGTGTGAATGTGTGGGAGTATCATATGGAGTTTGCGCGCCTATCCAAGTATTCTATTCACATGTTGCCCACTATGGAGGCTAGATTATGCCGGTTTGTATAGGGCCTTAGCCCCTTGGTTATCAATGAAGCCTCTATAACTGCCTTGAATTCTGATATGAACTATGGTAAGATGGTGGCATTTACTCAAGCCACAGAGACCCGCAAATTGAAGAATAGAAAGGAGTGTTAGAGTAGTAGCAAGGCCCGGTCAGCGGGCAACTTTGGTGGTTCTTCCGGTAGTGGTGGTGTTGGTAGGTCGGCATTCAGGGGAGGGTCATCAGAACCATCTCAATCATTCGCTCAGTCTTCGATGAGTGCACAGTCATCTAGACCCAATTAGGGAAATAGGGGACCCCACCAGCAGGGTCGGCCTGACAGAAGGTTTCAGCGGCAGAGGCTTCCATGCCCTAAGTGTGGGAGGATGCACTTTGGGTCTTGCTTCATGGACCTGCCAGTATGCAATGGGTGAGGTGTGAGGGGTCAAATTCAGAGAGATTGTCGCTCGTCCCGCCGAAATATGAGCAGAGGTGCGGCACATCCAGCTAATTCTGTAGCTACTACATCCACAGCACCTCCAGCTTGAAGCACCACAACACCCACAGGGCGTGGTATAGCAAGGGGTGGTGCATATAATTCGGGAGGACCCAGCAGATTTTATGCTATGCGGAGGCGTCGGGATTGAGAGACTTCTCCAGATGTTGTCACAGGTATATTGTCTGTCCAATCTCATGATGTATATGCTCTTATTGATCCCAGTTCCCCTTTGTCATATGTCACTCCTTATGTTGCCATGGAATTTGGGATAGAACCAGAACAGCTTCATGAGCCGTTCTCTGTATCTACTATGGTTGGTGAGTCTATTTTGGCCGAGCGGGTTTATAGGGATTGTGTTGTCACATTGCATGGTCGTGACACCGTGGACGATCTTATTGAATTGAGAATGGTCGATTTTGATGTGATAATGGGGATGGATTGTCTTTATTCATCTTTTTCCAAGCTTGATTGTCGAACCACAACCGTTAGGTTCGAATTTCCAAATGAGGCAGTTATTGAGTGGAAGGGTGATGATGTAATGCCAAAGGGTAGGTTTATTTCTTACCTTAAGGCCACGAAAATGATCAACAAGGGGTGTATTTACCATTTGGTCCAGGTTATGGACACCGATGCTGAGGCATCTACGCTTGAGTCCGTGCCTGTTGTGAATGAATTTCCAGGAGTCTTTCTAGATGAACTCCCTGAGATCCTACCAGATAGGGAGATTGATTTTGGGATTGATGTGATGCCAGACACGCATCCTATATCTATTCCACCCTACAGAATGGCACCGATAGAATTAAAGGAGCTAAAGGAACAATTGAGAGATTTGTCAGAAAAGGGTTTTATCCGGCCAAGTGTGTCGCCTTGGGGCGCACCGGTCCTTTTTGTAAGGAAGAAAGATGGGTCGCTGAGAATATGTATTGACTATCGGCAGCTTAACAAGGTCACAATCAAGAATAAGTACCCACTGCCAAGGATAGATAACTTGTTTGACCAATTTCAAGGTGCTAAGTACTTCTCCAAAATTGATTTACGATCCAGGTATCACCAATTGAAGATCAGGGAGAAGGATGTTCCGAAAATAGCTTTTAGAACCCAGTATGGGCATTTTAAATTTCTGGTGATGTCTTCTGGGCTAACAAATGCCCCAGCAGCTTTCATGGATCTTATGAATCGGGTTTTCAAACATTCCTCGACTCCTTCGTGATAGTGTTTATTGACAATATTCTTGTTTATTCGCGGAGTCGGGAGGACCATGATGATCATCTCAAGGTAGTTCTACAAACCCTATATCAGCACGAGTTATATGCAAAAAAATTTAAATATGAATTTTGGCTTGAATCGGTTACATTCTTGGGTCATGTAATCTCTAGTGAAGGCATTATGGTTGATCCTCAAAAGATTGCGGTTGTGAGGAATTGGCCATGGCCTACAACTCCAATAGAGATTCGCAGTTTCTTAGGCTTAGCTGGGTATTACAGAAGATTCGTGGAGGGTTTTTCTACCCTTGCCTATCCGTTGACTAAATTGACTCAGAAGGCAATTAAATTCCAATGGTCAGATGCATGTGAAAGGAGTTTCCAGGAATTGAAAGCAAGATTGACTACGGCACCGGTGTAGACCTTACCAGAGGGTGTAGATGGATTTGTGGTATATTGTGATACTTCAAGAATTGGGCTTGGGTGTGTATTAATGCAACATGGCAAGGTGATAGCTTATGCTTCTAGGCAACTCAAGAATCATGAAAAGAACTATCCAACACATGACTTAGAACTTGCGTCGATGGTATTTGCATTAAACATTTGGCGTCATTATTTATATAGGGTCCATGTTGATATATTCATGGACCATAAGAGCCTTCAATATATTTTCAAGTAGAAGGAATTGAATCTGAGGTAGAGGAGATGGCTTGAGTTACTCAAAGATTACGACATCGATATCCTGTATCACCCGGGAAAGGCCAATGTTGTGGCAGTTGCTCTTAGCCGGAAATCTATGGGTAGTTTGGCTCACTTGGAGGCATAACAAAGGCCAGTAGCTAAGGAAGTTCACTGATTGGCTAGTTTAGGAGTTCGTCTTGCGGACTCTAGTGAAGGAGGGGTGTTTGTGCAAAATAGGGCAGAATCTTCACTTGTTGTGGAAGTCAAGGAGAAGCAATACAACAATCCATTGTTGGGACAATTGAAAGAGGGGATTCATTAACATAAGACCATGGCCTTTTCTCTTGGTGGGTGATGGTGCACTAAGGTACCAAGGCCGTCTATGTTTTCCAAGTGTAGATGGTCTCCGTGAAAGAATTATGATTGAAGCTCACACTTCTAGGTATTCCGTGCACCCGGGTTCTACGAAAATGTATCATGATCTTAAGGAAGTCTATTGGTGGAATGATATGAAGAGAAATATAGCGGACATTGTGGCGAGATATCCAAATTGTCAGCAAGTGAAGGCCGAACACCAAAGCCCCGGTGGGTTGCCCCATAACATAAAAATTCCAATGTGGAAGTGGGAAATGATTAATATAGACTTTGTGGTAGGATTACCCCGCACTCCTCGTAAGTTTGACTCAATTTGGGTGATTGATGATCGACTCACGAAATCAGCACACTTTCTGCCAGTTAAGTCTACCGACACAGTGGAACAGTATGCTCAGTTGTATATCAAAGAAATAATCAGGTTGCATGGCACTCCAGTTTCCATCATTTCTGATCGAGGAGAACAATTCACCATGAATTTTTGGAAGAAATTGAAGCAAGGTCTGGGTACTCAGGTGAATCTTAGTACAGCCCTTCACCCGCAGACTGATGGGCAAGCAAAGCAGACTATTCAGACACTTGAGGATATGTTGTGTGATTGCGTTCTAGACTTCAAAGTTAGCTGGGATGATCATTTACCACTCATAGAATTTGCCTACAACAATAGTTATCATGCTAGAATTCAGATGGTACCGTTTGAGGCTTTATATGGAAGAAGATGCAGATCTCCTATTAGATGGTTTGAAATTGGGGAAGCAGGGTTGATAGGGCTAGACCTCGTGCATCAGGCTATGGAAAAAGTTAAAATCATTAAGGAGCAGTTGAAGACTGCTCAGAGTCGTCATAATCCTATTCGGATGTTCGTCGTATGGGATTTGGAGTTCAAAGAAGATGTTTGGGTATTCTTGAAACCTTCTCCCATTAAGGGTGTGATGCAGTTTGGTAAGAAAGGTAAATTGAGTGCGAGGTATGTCGGACCGTACAGAATCATTCAGAGGATCGGTGAGGTGGCGTACATGCTTGAGCTATGACCTGAGATGTCATTAGTGCACCCGGTGTTTCATGTATCTATGTTGAATAAAGTAGTTAGAGACCCGACACTCATTATTCCGGTTGAGACTGTTGAGGTTAGTGAGAAATTGACTTACGAAGAGATTTCGCTTCCTGTTATTGATCAGCAAGTCCGAAAGTTGAGAAATAAAAAAATTGCCTCAGTGAATGTGCTATGGCAAAACCAATAGGTTGAAGAGGCTACTTGGGAGGCCGAGGAAGAAATAAAGAAAAAGTATCCTTATTTGTTTGAATGACCATGTATTTATAAAGTTATGATCTAGGAAAATTCTAAGACTTACTTTCTATGAATTATGTATCATTTGTACAATTGGCGTTAAGGGTGTTCTTTTCTGGTAATATATCGCTTGTGAGGCCACAGTTGGTGTTGTTTTGTATTATGTTACGTCGTTGGATTATGTATATGCTATTAGGATGTGTTACTGGGATTCTCTGACAGGTGGATAGGCCCAGTTACAGGGGAGACTCTGGAGAAATATTTGGAAATTTAGGGAGTTAGCCAAATATTGAAACTACTATGAGTGTGAATTAACAGTTGGGCCACATTTGATGCTAATAACAGATTTTGACCCTCATTCGAGGACGAATGATCCTAAGTGGGGGAGAATGTAAGACCCCGTAAAACTTTCCAAAAAGAAATATAAAGTTTCGTGGAGCCGGATTAGGATTACGTGTTTGAGGATTGTATCTCGTACTTTTTGGGTTGAACAATGCACTGAGGGATAAAGGATCAATTTTTGGCAGAGAAATGCATTTCTGAGGTCCATTATGCGACCAGAGAATCAATCTGTGGACCGCATATTGGCCGTAGATTAAGGAAGAAGAGGGGTAATTTTGGATGCCATTCTGCGGTCGACTATGCGACCGCAGAACAGTTCTGCGGTTCACTATGCGACCGTAGAACAGGTCTGCGGGCCGCATAGTGACCGCAGACCCAAGCATATTTTTACCAGTTTTGGACACCAATTATGCGGTTCGCATATCGATTATGCGATCGCAGACCTTGTTCCGGAGCTTCATTTTTTGGGTTTTTAAAATCCGACCCTACTTTGTTAAATACACGCTTTGGGCCATTTTTGAGCTAAAATCTGACATTTTATAGTGAGAGAGAGTGCCCTAGAGTGAGAAGGTCCTCCTCAATAATTGTTTTTCAATTCTTGCTCAAATTTTGGAAGATTAAGAAGGGAAACTCACTAGGTCATCATCCTAGAGGTAAGATATTTTACACCCTAACCCTCAATTTCGAATTTTATTTAGAAATGGGTAATTAGCAAGATAATATTTGGGCATGAGAGTTGTTTATTTTACAAGAATATGTTATCAAAGGGTGTAGGAAGATTGTTGAGCTACAAATGGTATAGATTGGGTTAAGGGTTAATAGAATCCTCCATAAAAGGACCTTGAAACCTTAATTGACACCTAGTATTTGATAAAATGCTAAAATGAGCTAGAACCATGAGCATCTTCCTAATTTTGGTTCAATTTGTTATATTTCTAAAATAGATTGAAGTTGCTAAGAATTCCATAACATTTTAGAGTTTAAGGAAGCTCCATTGAGGTATGTTGGCTAAACTCTTCTTTAAAAATTGGAACCCCAATATCCTTATAAGTTCCAAGATATTTATTACAAGTTGAGTATTCCGAATACATTCTGTGACAAAGATATATGTTCAATTCGTGTTCCAGGTGCTTTTGTCATATTGCATTATAAAATGAGGATGTGTTCCAAACTAGAGATTGTGATTGGGGTTACACCTCCACCCGCATATATTGGGGTGAGACGGAAGAGCCGTTTTGTGTATGATTTTGGTATTGTTGTTGCACCACCACCCACACATACATATTGGGGTGAGGCGGCATGACCGCTTTGTGTTGGTATTGGTACCGTTGATGCATTTCTACCCGCATGTATTAGGGTAAGGCGGCATAGCCGCTTTGTGTAGGTTTTTCGTACAATGGTTATACCTCCACCCGCATACATTCTGGTGAGGCGGAAGGGCCGTTTTAGTGGAGTTTTGGTATTGTGTTTAGACCTCCACCCGCATACATTGGGGTGAGGCGGCGGGGCCGCTTTGTGTGGGAACGGTTACAGCTGATCTCATCTTAAATTCTATAAATGTTAATGACAGCTCTTGATAAGCTTGCTTTGGTTTTAACAGTTAACTATGTTATTCTATTGTCGCCCATGTACATCATAATTATATCGTACTTCCGAATTCTTTAATTGGTGTTTGGTTTTCATACTAGTACTATTCGATATGTACTAACATCCCTTTTGTCGGGGGCGCTGTATTTTTAATGGATGCAGGTGGTTCCACAGCGGAGGATATTGACCAGTGATAGTGGTGCTCATTCTTCCCAGCTGACTTGGTGAGCCCCATCTCATTCTGTGGTTGTGCATCTTTTGTTTCGTATGTGTTATCATATTTTGAGGTATAGCTGGAGCCTTGCTGCCGGCACTATCATTGTACTTTTGGTATTTTAGAGGCTTCGTAGACATAGTATGGGTTGTGTATTGGTATTGGGAAAGACAAAGTATGTTATGTTGTGGTTGTATTACTTGTTCTATTTAAGACATTAAAAATGATGGAACTATTGATAATGAATTGGTATTGTGGACATGGACACCTTTTTATCTAATTAATGAAAATATGTATTATCTCCATTCATGGATGAGTTGGGTAGATGGAAATCTAACAGGCTTACTCGGTCGGGTTCACTCGGTTGAGCACTGGTCGTGCTCCCCGGTTTTGGGCGTGATAAACTTGGAATCATACCCTAAGGTTTTAAAGAGTCCTAGGATGTCTTGGAGCCATGTCTAGTAGAGTCCTTATTATCGGTGTGTTGTCGACCACATCTATAATTAGGATGCTACATAGGCCACCTATGAGTGATGAGGAGCGGAAGATATTAGAGCAGTTTGGGAGGTTTAAGCCTCTAGAGTTAAGTGGGGCAGAGCCGGAGAATACTCGGGATTTTATAGGCATGTGCCAGCGGATCCTTCGCGCAACGAGTGTAAGGCCCCGTAAAAATTTTCAAAAATAACTATAATGATTCGTGGTGCCGAATTGGGCTTATGTGTTTGAGGATTGTATCTCCGACTATTTTTGGTGGAACAATGCACTGAGGGATAAAGGATGTCTCGAAGCCATGTCTAGTAGAGTCCTTATTATCGGTGTGTTGTCGACCACATCTATAATTAGGATGCTACATGGGCCACCTATGAGTGATGAGGAGCAGAATAGATTAGAGTAGTTTGGGAGGTTTAAGCCTCTAGAGTTAAGTGGGGCAGAGCTGGAGAATACTCAGGATTTTATAAAAATGTGCCAGCGGATCCTTCGCACAACGAGTGTAAGGCCCCGTAAAATTTTTCAAAAAGAAATATAATATTTTGTGGTGCCGGATTGGGCTTACGTGTTTGAGGATTGTATCTCGGACGTTTTGGGTTGAACATTGCACTGAGGGATAAAGGAAAAACTTTTGGCAGAGAAATGCTTTTCTACGGTCCATTATGCGACTGCAGAATCACTCTGCGGACCGCATAATGGCCGCAGATTGAGAAAGAAGAGGGGCTGTTTTGGATGCCATTATGCGGTCGACTATGCGACCGCAGAACTGTTCTGCGGTTCACTATGTGACCGCAGAACAGGTCTACGGGCCGCATAGTGACCGCAAACCCAGGCACATTTTTGCCAGTTTTGGACACCAATTATGCGGCCGATATGTGGTTCGCATATCGATTATAAGATCGCAGACCTTGTTTCGGAGCTTCATTTTTGGGTTTTTAAAACCAGACCCTACTTCATTAAATACACGCTTTGGTCTGTTTTTGAGCTAAAATCTGACATTTTAGAGTGAGAGAGAGTGCCCTAGATTGAGAAGGTGTTCCTCAATAATTGTTTTTCAATTCTTGCTCAAATTTTGGAAGATTAAGAAGGGAAACTCACTAGGTCATCATCCTAGAGGTAAGATTCTACACACTAACCCTCAATTTCGAATTTTGTTTAGAAATGGGTAATTAGCAAGAAAATATTTGGGCATGAGAGTTGTTTAATTTACATGCATGTGTTATCAAAGGGTATAGGAAGATTGTTGAACTAAAAATGGTAAAGATTGGGTTGTGGGATAATGGAATCCTCCATAAAAGGACCTTGAAACCTTAATTGACACCTAGTATTTGATGAAATGCTCAAATGAGCTAGATCCATGAGCATCTTAATAATTTTGGTTCAATTTGTTATACTTCTAAAATAGATTGAAGTTGTTAAGAATTCCAGACATTTTAGAGTTTAAGGAAGCTCCATTGAGGTATGTTGGCTAAACTCTTCTTTAAGAATCGGAACCCCAATATCCTTGTAAGTTCCAAGATATTTATTACAAGTTGAGTATTCCAAATACGTTGTGTGACAAAGATATATATTCAATTCGTGTTTCAAGTGCTTTTGTCATATTGCATTATAAATTGAGGATGTGTTCCAAACTAGAGATTGTGATTGGGGTTACACCTCCACCCGCATATATTGGGGTGAGGCGGAAGAGCCGCTTTGTGTATTATTTTGGTATTGTTGTTGCACCACCACCCACACATACATATTGGGGTGAGGCGGCATGACCTCTTTGTGTTGGTATTGGTATCGTTGATGCATTTCCACCCGCATGTATTGGGGTGAGGCGTCATAGCCGCTTTGTGTAGGTTTTTTGTGCTGTGGTTATACCTCCACCCGCATACATTGGGGTGAGGCGGCATGGCCGTTTTAGTGGAGTTTTGGTTTTAACGGCTAACTATGTTATTCTATTGTTGCCCTGGTTCATAATATTTATATCGTATTTTCAAATTCTTTAATTGGTGTTTGGTTTTCATACTAGTACTACTCGACATGTACTAACGTCCCTTTTGCCAGGGGCGCTGCATCTTTAATGGATGCAGGTGGTTCCACATCGGAGGATATTGACCAGTGATAGCGGTGCTTAGTCTTCCCAGCTGGCTTGGTGAACCCTATCTCATTCTGGGGTTGTGCATCTTTTGTTTCGTATGTGTTATCGTATTTTGAGGTATAGCCGGAGCCTTGTTGCCGGCACTATCATTGTACTCTTTGGTATTTTAGAGACTCCTAAGACATAGTGTGTGTTGTGTATTGGTGCTGGGAAAGACAAACTATGTTATGTTGTGGTTGTATTACTTGTTCTATTTAAGACCTTAAAAATGATGGAACTATTGGTAATGAACTGGTATTGTGGACATAGACACCTTTTTGTCTAATTAATGAAAATATGTATTATCTCCATTCATGGATGAGTTTGGTAGAAGGAAATCTAACATGCTTGCTCGGTCGGGTTAACTCGGTTGAGCGTCGGTCGCTCTTCCCGGTTTTGGGGCGTGACAAACTTGGTAACAGAGCCTAAGGTTTTAAAGTGTCCTAGGATGTCTCGGAGACATGTCTAGTAGAGTCCTTATTATCAGTGTGTTGTCGACCACATCTATAATTAGGATGCTATATGGGCCACCTATGAGTGATGAGGAGCAGAATAGATTAGAGCAGTTTGGGAGGTTTAAGCCTCTAGAGTTAAATGGGGCAGAGCCGGAGAATGCTCAGGATTTTATAAACAGGTGCCAGCGGATCCTTCGCACAATGCGTGTAAGGCCCCGTAAAATTTTTCAAAAAGAAATATAATATTTCGTGGTGCCGGATTGGTCTTACGTGTTTGAGGATTGTATCTCGGACGTTTTGGGTTGAACAATGCACTGAGGGATAAAGGAAAAAATATTGGCAGATAAATGCATTTCTACGGTCCATTATGCGACCGCAGAATCACTCTGCGGACCGCATAATGGCCGCCGATTGAGGAAGAAGAGGGGCAGTTTTGGAAGCTATTCAGCGGTCGACTATGCAACCGCAGAACTGTTCTTCGGTTCACTATGCGACCGCAGAACAGGTCTGCGGGCCGCATAGTGACCGCAGACCCAGGCACATTTTTGCCAGTTTTGGACAGCAATTATGCGGCCGATATGCGGTTCGCATATCGATTATGCGATCGCAGACCTTGTTCCGGAGCTTCATTTTTGGGTTTTTAAAACCAGACACTACTTCGTTAAATACACTCTTTGGTCCATTTTTGAGCTAAATTCTGACATTTTAGAGTGAGAGAGAGTGCCATAGAGTGAAAAGGTGTTCCTCAATAATTATTTTTCAATTCTTGCTCAAATTTTGGAAGATTAAGAAGGGAAACTCACTAGGTCTTCATCCTAGAGGTAAGATTCTACACCCTAACCCTCAATTTTGAATTTGTTTTAGAAATGGCTAATTAGCAAGATAATATTTGGGCATGACAGTTGTTTATTTTACATGCATGTGTTATCAAAGGGTGTAGGAAGATTGTTGAGCTAAAAATGGTAAAGATTGGGTTGTGGGATGATAGAATCCTCCATAAAAGGACCTTGAAACCTTAATGCCCACCTAGTATTTGATAAAATGCTAAAATGAGCTAGAACCATGGGCATCTTCCTAAATTGGATTCAATTTGTTATATTTCTAAAATAGATTGAAGTTCTAAGAATTCCATAACAATTTAGAGTTTAAAGAAGCTCCATTGAGGTATGTTGGCTAAACTCTTCTTTAAGAATTAGAACCCCAATATCCTTGTAAGTTCCAAGATATTTGTGACAAAGATATATGTTCAATTCATGTTTCAAGTGCTTTTGTCATATTGCATTATAAATTGAGGATGTGTTCCAAACTAGAGATTGTGATTGGGGTTACACCTCAACCCGCATATATTGGGGTGTGGCGAAAGAGCCGCTTTGTGTATGATTTTGGTATTGTTGTTGCACCACCACCCACACATACATATTGGGGTGAGGCGGCATGATCGCTTTGTGTAGGTATTGGTATCGTTGATGCATTTTCACCCGCATGTATTGGGGTGAGGCGTCATAGCCGCTTTGTGTAGGGTTTTGGTACTGTGGTTATACCTCCACCCGCATACATTGGGGTGAGGCGGCAGGGCCGCTTTAGTTAAGTTTTGGTATTGTGTTTTGACCTCCACCCGTATACATTGGGGTTAGATGGCGGGGGCCGCTTTGTGTGGGAACGATTATAGCGGATCTCATCTTAAATTCTAGAAATGTTAATGACAGCTCTTGATAAGCTTGATTTGGTTTAACGGTTAACTATGTAATTCTATTGTCGCCATGGTTCATCATATTTATATCGTATTTCCGAATTCTTGAATTGGTGTTTGGTTTTCATACTAGTACTATTCGATATGTACTAACGTCCCTTTTGCCAGGGGCGCTGCATCTTTAATGTATGCAGGTGGTTCCATAGCGGAGGATATTGACCAGTGATAGCGGTGGTCATTCTTCCCAGCTGACTTGGTGAGCCCCATCTCATTCCGGGGTTGTGCATCTTTTGTTTCGTATGTGTTATCGTATTTTGAGGTATAGCCGGAGCCTTATTGCCGGCACTATCATTGTACTCTTTGGTATTTTAGAGGTTGCGTAGACATAGTGTGGGTTTTGTATTGGTGCTGGGAAAGACAAACTATGTTATGTTGTAGTTGTATTACTTGTTCTATTTAAGACCTTAAAAATGATGGAACTATTGGTAATGAATTGGTACTGTGGACATGGACACCTTTTTGTCTAATTAATGAAAATATGTAATATCTCCATTCATGGATGAGTTGCGTAGAAGGAAATCTAACAGGCTTGCTCGGTCGGGTTCATTCGGTTGAGCGCCGGTCACGCTCCTCGATTTTGGGGCGTGACAAACTTAGTATCAGAGCCTAAAGTTTTAAAGTGTCCTAGGATGTCTCGGAGCCATGTCTAGTAGAGTCCTTATTATCGGTGTGTTGTCGACCACATCTATAATTAGGATGCTACATAGGCCACCTATGAGTGATGAGGAGCAGAAGATATTAGAGCAGTTTGGGAGGTTTAAGCCTCTAGAGTTAAGTGGGGCAGAGCCGGAGAATGCTCAGGATTTTATAAACAGGTGCCAGCGGATCCTTCGCACAACGAGTGTAAGGCCCCGTAAAATTTTTTAAAAAGAAATATAATGTTTCGTGGTACTGGATTAGGCTTACGTGTTTGAGGATTGTATCTCGGACGTTTTGGGTTGAACAATGCACTGAAGGATAAAGGAAACATTTTTGGCAGAGAAATGCATTTTTGCGGTCCATTATACGACCGCAGAATCACTCTGCGGACCGCATAATGGCCGCAGATTGAGGAAGAAGATGGGCAGTTTTGAATGCTATTCTACGGTCGACTATGCGACAGAAGAACTGTGCTGCGGTTCACTATGCGACCGCAGAACAAATCTGCGGGCCGCATAGTGACCGCAGACCCAGGCACATTTTTGCAAGTTTTGGACACCAATTATGCGGCCGATATGCAATTCGCATATCGATTGTGCGATCGCAGACCTTGTTCTGGAGCTTAATTTTTGGGTTTTGAAAACCAAACCCTACTTCGTTAAATACATGCTTTAAGCCATTTTTGAGATAAAATATAACATTTTAGAATGAGAGAGAGTGCCCTAGAGTGAGAAGGTGTTCCTAAATAATTTGTTTTCAATTCTTGCTCAAATTTTGGAAAATTAAGAAGGGAAACTCACTAGGTCTTCATCCTAGAGGTAAGATTCTACACCCTAACCCTCAATTTTGAATTTTGTTTAGAAATGGGTAATTAGCAAGATAATTTTTGGGCATGAGAGTTGTTTAATTTACATGCATGTGTTATCAAAGGATGTAGAAAGATTGTTGAGCTAAAAATGGTAAAGATTGGGTTTTGGGATGATGGAATCCTCCATAAAAGGACCTTGACACCTTAATGCACACCCAGTATTTGATAAAATGCTCAAATGAGCTAGAACCATGAGCATCTTCCTAATTTTGGTTCAATTTGTTATATTTCTAAAATATATTGAAGTTGCTACGAATTCCAAAACATTTTAGAGTTTAAGGAAGCTCCATTGAGGTATGTTGGCTAAACTCTTCTTTAAGAATTTGAACCCCAATATCCTTATAAGTTCCAAGATATTTATTACAAGTTGAGTATTCCGAATAAGTTTTGTGACAAAGATATATGTTCAATTCGTCTTTCAAGTGCTTTTGTCATATTGCATTATAAATTGAGTATGTGTTCCAAACTAAAGATTGTGATTGGGGTTACACCTCCACCCGCATATATTGGGGTGAGGCGGAAGAGCCGCTTTGTGTATGATTTTGGTATTGTTGTTATACCACCACCCACCCATACATATTAGGGTGGGTGGTACTATGGTTATACATATTGTAATATTTGTTATATTTGTGTAGGTTTTTGGCACTGTGGTTATACCTCCACCCGCATACATTGGGGTGAGGCGGCAGGGCCGCTTTAGTACAGTTTTGGTATTATGTTTATACCTCCACCCGTATACATTGGGGTGAGGCGGCGGGGACTCTTTGTGCGGGAACGGTTACAGTGGATCTCATCTTAAATTCTATAAATGTTAATGACCTCTCTTGATAAGCTTGCTATGGTTTAAACGGTTAACTATGTTATTCTATTGTCTCCCTGGTTCATCATATTTATAATGTATTTATGAATTCTTTAATTGGTGTTTGGTTTTCATACAAGTACTATTTGACATGTACTAATTGTCCCTTTTGCCGGGTGCGCTGCATTTTTAATGGATGCAGGTGGTTCCACAGCGGAGGATATTGACCAGTGATAGCGGTGCTCATTCTTCCCAGCTGACTTGGTGAGCCCCATCTCATTCCGGGGTTGTGCATCTTTTGTTTCGTATGTGTTATCGTATTTTGAGATATAGTCGGAGCCTTGTTGCCGGTACTATCATTGTACTCTTTGGTATTTTAGAGGTTCCGTAGACATAGTGTTGGTTGTGTATTGGTGCTGGGAAAGACAAACTATGTTATGTTGTGGTTGTATTACTTGTTCTATTTAAGACCTTAAAAATGATGGAACTATTGGTATTTAATTGGTATTGTGGACATGGACACCTTTTTGTCTAATTAATGAAAATATGTATTATCTCCATTCATGGATGAGTTGGGTAGAAGGAAATCTAACAGGTCGGGTTCACTCGGTTGAGCACCGGTCGCGCTCCCCGGTTTTGGGGCTGGACAAACTTGGTGTCAGAGCCTAAGGTTTTAAAGTGTTCTAGGATATTTTGCTACAATGTCTAGTAGAGTCCTTATTATCGGTATGTTATCGACCACATCTATAATTAGGATGCTACATGGGCCACCTATGAGTGATGTGTAGCAGAAAAGATTAGAGCAGTTTGGGAGAGATTTAAGCCTCTAGAGTTAAGTGGGGCAGAGCCGGAGAATGCTCAGGATTTTATAGACAGGTGCAGCGGATCCTTCGCACAATGAGTGTAAGGCCTCGTAAAAATTTTCAAAAAGAAATATAATGTTCCGTGGTGCTGAATTGGGCTTACGTGTTTGAGGATTGTATCTCGTACGTTTTGGGTTGAACAATGCACTGAGGGATAAAGGAAAAATTTTTGGCAGAGAAATGCATTTCTGCGATCCATTATGCGACCGCAGAATCACTCTGCAGACTGCATAATGGCCGCAGAATGAGGAAGAGGAGGGGCAGTTTTGAATGCTATTCTGCGGTCGACTATGCGACCACAGAACTGTTCTGCGGTTCACTATGCGACTGCAGAACAAGTCTGCGGGCCGCATAGTGACCGCACAGCCAGGCACTTTTTTGCCAGTTTTGGACACCAATTATGCGGCCGATATGTGGTTCGTATATCGATTATGCGATCGAAGACCTTTTTACGGAGCTTAATTTTTGGGTTTTTAAAACCAGACCCTACTTCGTTAAATACACACTTTGGGCCATTTCTAAGCTAAAATCTAACACTTTAGAGTGAGAGAGAGTGCCCTAGAGTGTGAAGGTGTTCCTCAATAATTGTTTTTCAATTCTTGCTCAAATTTTGGAAGATTAAGAAGGGAAACTCACTAGGTCTTCATCCTAGAGATAAGATTCTACACCCTAACCCTCAATTTCGAATTTTGTTTAGAAATGGGTAATTAGCAAGATACTTTTTGGGCATGAGAGTTGTTTATTTTACATGCATGTGTTATCAAAGGGTGTAGGAAGATTGTTGAGCTAAAAATGGTAAAGATTGGGTTGTGGGATGATGGAATCCTCCATAAAAGGACCTTGAAACCTTAATGCACACCCAGTATTTGATAAAATGCTCAAATGAGATAGAACCATGAGCATCTTCCTAATTTTGGTTTAATTTGTTATATTTCTAAAATAGATTGAAGTTGCTAAGAATTCTAAAACATTTTAGAGTTTAAGGAAGCTCCATTGAGGTATGTTGGCTAAATTCTTCTTTAAGAATTGGAACCCCAATATCCTTGTAAGTTCCAAGATATTTATTACAAGTTGAGTATTCCGAATAAGTTTTGTGACAAAGATATATGTTCAATTCGTCTTTCAAGTGCTTTTGTCATATTGCATTATAAATTGAGGATGTGTTCCAAACTAAAGATTGTGATTGGGGTTAAACCTCCACCCGTATATATTGGGGTGAGGCGGAAGAGCCGCTTTGTGTATGATTTTGGTATTGTTGTTATACCACCACCCACCCATACATATTAGGGTGGGTGGTACTGTGGTTATACATATCGTTATATTTGTTATATTTGTGTAGGTTTTTGGTACTGTGGTTATACCTCCACCCGCATACATTGGGGTGAGGCGGCAGGGCCGCTTTAGTAGAGTTTTGGTATTGTTTTTAGACCTCCACCCGCATACATTGGGGTTAGGTGGCGGGGGATGCTTTGTGTGGGAACGGTTACAGCAGATCTCATCTTAAATTCTATAAATTTTAATGAAAGCTCTTGATAAGCTTGATTTGTTTTAAACGGTTAACTATGTTATTCTATTGTCGCCCTGGTTCATCATATTTATATTGTATTTTCGAATTCTTTAATTGGTGATTGGTTTTCATACAAGTACTATTTGACATGTACTAATGTCCTTTTTGCCAGGGGGGCTGCATCTTTAATGGATGCAGGTGGTTCAACAGCGGAGGATATTGACCAGTGATAGCGGTGCTCATTCTTCCCAGCTGACTTGGTGAGCCCCATCTCATTCCGGGGTTGTGCATCTTTTGTTTCGTATGTGTTATCGTATTTTGAGATATAGTCGGAGCCTTGTTGCCGGCACTATCATTGTACTCTTTGGTATTTTAGAGGTTTCGTAGACATAGTGTTGGTTGTGTATTGGTGCTGGGAAAGACAAACTATGTTATGTTGTGGTTGTATTACTTGTTCTATTTAAAACCTTAAAAATGATGGAACTATTGGTATTGAATTGGTATTGTGGACATGGACACCTTTTTGTCTAATTAATGAAAATATGTATTATCTCCATTCATAGATGAGTTGGGTAGAAGGAAATCTAACAGGTCGGGTTCACTCGGTTGAGCACCGGTCGCGCTCCCCGATTTTGGGGCTGGACAAACTTGGTGTCAGAGCCTAAGGTTTTAAAGTGTCCTAGGATATTTTGGATCAATGTCTAGTAGAGTCCTTATTATCGGTATATTGTCGACCACATCTATAATTAGGATGCTACGTGGGCCACCTATGAGTGATGCGTAGCAGTAAAGATTAGAGCAGTTTGGGAGAGATTTAAGCCTCTAGAGTTAAGTGGGGCAGAGCCGGAGAATGCTCAGGATTTTATTGACAGGTGCCAGCGGATCCTTCGCACAACGAGTGTAAGGCCTCGTAAAAATTTTCAAAAAGAAATATAATGTTCCGTGGTGCTGAATTGGGCTTACGTGTTTGAGGATTGACGTTTTGGGTTGAACAATGCACTGAGGGATAAAGGAAAAATTTTTGGCAGAGAAATGTATTTCTACTGTCCATTATGCGACCGCAAGAATCACTCTGCGGACTGTATAATGGCTGCAGAATGAGGAAGAGGAGGGGCAGTTTTGAATGCTATTCTGCTGTCGACTATGCGACCACAGAACTGTTCTGCGGTTCACTATGCGACTGCAGAACAGGTCTGCGGGCCGCATAGTGACCGCACAGCCAGGCACTTTTTTGCCAGTTTTGGACACCAATTATGCGGCCGATATGTGGTTCGTATATCAATTAAGCGATCGAACATCTTTTTACGGAGCTTAATTTTTGGGTTTTTAAAACCAGACCCTACTTCGTTAAATACACACTTTGGGCCATTTCTGAGCTAAAATCTAACACTTTAGAGTGAGAGAGAGTGCCCTAGAGTGTGAAGGTGTTCCTCAATAATTATTTTTCAATTCTTGCTCAAATTTTGGAAGATTAAGAAGGGAAACTCACTAGGTCTTCATCCTAGAGATAAGATTCTACACCCTAACCCTCAATTTCGAAGTTTGTTTAGAAATGGGTAATTAGCAAGATAATTTTTGGGCATGAGAGTTGTTTATTTTACATGCATGTGTTATCAAAGGGTGTAGGAAGATTGTTGAGCTAAAAATGGTAAAGATTGGGTTGTGGGATGATGGAATCCTCCATAAAAGGACCTTGAAACCTTAATGCACACCAAGTATTTGATAAAATGCTCAAATGAGCTAGAACCATGAGCATCTTCCTAATTTTGGTTCAATTTGTTATATTTCTAAAATAGATTTAAGTTGCTAAGAATTCCAAAACATTTTAGAGTTTAAGGAAGCTCCATTGAGGTATGTTGGCTAAACTCTTCTTTAAGAATTAGAACCCCAATATCCTTGTAAGTTCCAAGATATTTATTACAAGTTGAGTATTCCGAATAGGTTTTGTGACAAAGATATATGTTCAATTCGTGTTTCAAGTGCTTTTGTCATATTGCATTATAAATTGAGGATGTGTTCCAAACTAAAGATTATGATTGGGGTTACACCTCCACCCGCATATATTGGGGTGAGGCGGAAGAGCCGCTTTGTGTATGATTTTGGTATTGTTGTTATACCACCACCCACACATACATATTGGGGTGAGGCGGCATGACCGTTTTGTGAAGGTATTGGTATCGTTAATGCATTTCCACCCGCATGTATTGGGGTGAGGCGACATGGCCGCTTTGTGTAGGTTTTTAGTACTGTGATTATACCTCCACCCGCATACATTGGGGTGAGGCGATAGGGTCGCTTTAATAGAGTTTTGGTATTGTGTTTAGACCTCCACCCGCATACATTGGGGTGAGGCGGCAGGGCCGCTTTGTGGGAATGGTTACAGCAGATCTTATCTTAAATTCGATAAATGTTAATGACAGCTCTTGATAAGCTTGATTCGGTTTAAACGGTTAACTATATTATTCTATTGTCGCTCTGGTTCATCATATTTATATTGTATTTTTGAATTCTTTAATTGGTGTTTGGTTTTCATACTAGTACTATTCGACATGTACTATTGTCCCTTTTGCCGGGTGCGCTGCATTTTTAATGGATGCAGGTGGTTCCACAGCGGAGGATATTGACCAGTGATAGCGGTGCTCATTCTTCCCAGCTGACTTGGTGAGCCCCATCTCATTCCGGGGTTGTGCATCTTTTGTTTCGTATGTGTTATCGTATTTTGAGGTATAACCGGAGCCTTGTTGCCGGCACTATCATTGTACTCTTTGGTATTTTAGAGGCTCCGTAGACATAGTATGGGTAGTGTATTGGTGCTGGGAAAGACAAAGTATGTTATGTTGTGGTTCTATTACTTGTTTATTTAAGACCTTAAAAATGATGAAACTATTGGTAATGAATTGATATTGTGGACATGGACACCTTTTTGTCTAATTAATGAAAATATTTATTATCTCCATTCATGAATGAGTTGGGTAGAAGGAAATCTAACAGGCTTGCTCGGTCGGGTTCACTAGGTTTAGCGCCGGTTGTACTCCCCGGTTTTGGGGCGTAACAAACTTGGCATCAGAGCCTAATGTTTTAAAGAGTCCTAGTATGTTTCGGAGCCATGTCTAGTAGAGTCCTTATTATCGGTGTATTGTCGACCACATCTATAATTAGGATGCTACATAGGCCACCTATGAGTGATGAGGAGCAGAAGATATTAGAGCAGTTTGGGAGATTTAAGCCTCTAGAGTTAAGTGGGGCAGAGCCGGAGAATACTCGGGATTTTATAGGCATGTGCTAGCGGATCCTTCGCACAACGAGTGTAAGGCCCCGTAAAATTTTTCAAAAAGAACTATAATGTTTCGTGGTGCCGAATTGGGCTTACGTGTTTGAGGATTGTATCTCGGACTATTTTTGGTGGAACAATGCACTGAGGGATAAAGGAAAATATTTTGGCAGAGAAATGTATTTCTTCGGTCCATTATGCGACCGCAGAATCACTCTGCGGACCGCATAATGGCCGCAAATTGAGGAAGAAGAGGGGCAGTTTTGAATGCTATTTTGCGGTCGACTATGCGACCGCAGAACTATTCTACGGTTCACTATGCCACTGCACATTTTTGCCAGTTTTGGACACCAATTATATGGCCGATATGCAGTTCGCATAACGATTATGCGATCGAAGACCTTGTTCCAGAGCTTAATTTTTGGGTTTTTAAAACCAGACCCTACTTCGTTAAATACACGTTTTGGGCCATTTTTGAGCTAAAATCTGACATTTTAGAGTGAGAAAGAGTGCCCTAGAGTGAGAAGGTGTTTCTCAATAATTTGTTTTTAATTCTTGCTCAAATTTTGGAAGATTAAGAAGGGAAACTCACTAGGGCTTCATCCTAGAAGTAAGATTCTACACCCTAACCCTCAATTTCGAATTTTGTTTAAAAATGGGTAATTAGCAAGATAATTTTTGGGCATGAGAGTTGTTTATTTTACATGCATGTGTTATCAAAGGGTGTAGGAAGATTGTTGAGCTAAAAATGGTAAAGATTGGGTTGTGGGATGATGGAATCCTCCATAAAAGGACCTTGAAACCTTAATGCACACCCAGTATTTGATAAAATGCTCAAATGAGATAGAACCATGAGCATCTTCCTAATTTTGGTTCAATTTGTTATATTTCTAAAATATATTGAAGTTGCTAATAATTCCAGAACATTTTAGAGGTTAAGAAAGCTCCATTGAGGTATGTTGGCTAAACTCTTCTCTTTAAGAATTGGAACTCCAATATCCTTGTAAGTTCCAAGATATTTATTATAAGTTGAGTATTCCGAATAAGTTTTGTGACTAAGATATATGTTCAATTCGTGTTTCAAGTGCTTTTGTCATATTGCATTATAAATTTAGGATGTGTTCCAAACTAAAGATTATAATTGGGGTTACACCTCCACCCGCATATATTGGGGTGAGGCGGAAGAGCCGCTTTGTCTATGATTTTGGTATTGTTGTTGCACCAACCACCACACATATATATTGGGGTGAGGCGGCATGACCGGTTTGTGTAGGTATTGGTATCGTTGATGCATTTCCACCCGCATGTATTAGGGTGAGGCGGCATAGCCGCTTTGTGTAGGTTTTTGGTACTGTGGTTATACCTCCACCCGCATACATTGGGGTGAGGCGACAGGGCCGCTTTAGTAGAGTTTTGGTATTGTGTTTAGACCTCCACTCGCATACATTGGGGTGAGGCGGCGGGGCCACTTTGTGTGGGAATGGTTACAGCGGATCTCATCTTAAATTCTATAAATGTTAATGATAGCTCTTGATAAGCTTGATTTGGTTTAAACGTTTAACTATGTTATTCTATTGTCGCCCTGGTTCATCATATTTATATTGTATTTCCGAATTCTTTAATTTGTGTTTGGTTTTCATACTAGTACTATTCGACATGTACTAATTTCCCTTTTGGTGGGGGCGTTGCATCTTTAATGGGTGCAGGTGGTTCCACAGTGGAGGGTATTGTCCAGTGATAGCGGTGCTCATTCTTCCCAGCTGACTTGGTGAGCCCCATCTCATTCCGTGGTTGTGCATCTTTTGTTTCGTATGTGTTATCGTATTTTGAGGTATAGCCGGAGCCTTGTTGCCAGCACTATCATTGTACTCTTTTGTATTTTAGAGGCTACGTAGACATAGTGTGGGTTGTGTATTGGTGTTGGGAAAGACAAAGTATGTTATGTTGTGGTTGTATTACTTGTTCTATTTAAGACCTTAAAAATGATGGAACTATTGGTAATGAATTGATATTGTGGACATGGACACCTTTTTGTCTAATTAATGAAAATATGTATTATCTCCATTCATGGATGAGTATGTTAGAAGGAAATCTAACAGGCTTGCTTGGTCGGGTTCACTCGGTTGAGCGCCGGTCGCGCTCCCCGATTTTGGGCCGTGACAAACTTGGTATTAGAGCCTAAGGTTTTAAAGTGTCCTAGGATGTCTCGGAGCTATGTCTAATAGCGTCCTTATTATCGGTGTGTTGTCGACCACATCTATAATTAGGATGCTACATAGGCCACCTATGAGTGATGAGGAGCAGAAGATATTAGAGCAGTTTGGGAGGTTTAAGCCTCTAGAGTTAAGTGGGACAGAGCCGGAGAATGCTCAGAATTTTATAGACATATGCCAGCGGATCATTCGCACAACGAGTGTAAGGCCCCGTAAAATTTTTCAAAAAGAAATATAATGTTTTGCGGTGCCGGATTGGGCTTACGTGTTTGAGGATTATATCTCAGACTTTTAAGGTTGAACAATACACTAAGGGATAAAGGGAAACTTTTTGGCAGAGAAATGCTTTTTTTGTGGTCCATTATGCGACCGCAGAATCACTCTGCGGACCGCATAATGGCCGCAAATTGAGGACGAAGAGGGGCAGTTTTGGATGCCATTTTGCGATCGACTATGCGACCGCAGAACTGTTCTGCGGTTCACTATGCGACCGCAGAACAGGTCTGCGGGCCGAATACTGACCACAGACCCAGGCACATTTTTGCTAGTTTTGGACACCAATTATGTGGCCGATATGCGGTTCGCATATCGATTATGCGATCGCAGACCTTGTTCCGGAGCTTCATTTATGGGTTTTTTAAAACCCGACCCTACGTCATTAATACACACTTTGGGCCATTTCTGAGCTAATATCTGACATTTTAGAGTGAGACAGAGTGCCCTAGAGTGAGAAGGTGTTCCTCAATAATTGTTCTTCAATTCTTGCTCAAGTTTTGGAAGATTAAGAAGGGAAACTCACTAGGTCTTCGTCCTAGAGATAAGATTCTACATCCTAACCCTCAATTTCGAATTTTGTCTAGAAATGGGTAATTAGTAAGATACTCTTTGGGCATGAGAGTTGTTTATTTTACATGCACGTGTTATCAAAAGGTGTAGGAAGATTGTTGAGCTAAAAATGGTAAAGATTAGGTTGTGGGATGATGGAATCCTCCATAAAAGGACCTTGAAACCTTAATGCATACCTAGTGTTTGATAAAATGCTCAAATGAGCTAGAACCATAAGCATCTTCCTAGTTTTGGTTCAATTTGTTATATTTCTAAAATAGATTGATGTTGCTAAGAATTCCAAAATATTTTAGAGTTTAAGGAAGCTCCATTGAGGTATGTTGGCTAAACTCTTCTTTAAGAATTGAAACCCAAATATCCTTGCAAGTTCCAAGATATTTATAACAAATCGAGTATTCCGAATAAGTTTTATGACAAAGATATATGTTCAATTCGTGTTTCAAATGCTCTTGTCATATTGTATTATAAATTGAGGATGTGTTCCAAATTATGGATTGTGTATCTACACGTTATGATTCCAAGTCGTGAAGAGCCGCTATGTGTATGATTTTGGTATTGTTGTTGCACCACCACCCACATATACATATTGGGGTGAGGCGGCATGACCTCTTTGTGTAGGTATTATTATCATTGATGCATCTCCACCCGCATGTATTGTAGTGAGGCGGCATAGCCGCTTTATGTAGGTTTTTGGTACTGTGGTTATACCTCCACCCGCATACATTGGGGTGAGGCGGCAGGGCCGCTTTAGTACAGTTTTGGTATTATGTTTACACCTCCACCTGCATACATTGGGGTGAGGCGGCGGGGCCTCTTTGTGCGGGAACGGTTACAGCGGATCTCATCTTAAATTCTATAAATGTTAATGACATCTCTTGATAAGCTTGCTATGGTTTAAACGGTTAACTATGTTATTCTATTGTCGCCCTGGTTCACCATATTTATAATGTATTTATGAATTCTTTAATTGGTGTTTGGTTTTCATACTAGTACTATTCGACATATACTAACGTCCCTTTTGCCGGGAGCGCTGCATCTTTAATGGATGCAGGAGGTTCCACAGCAGAGGATATTGACCTGTGATAGCGGTGCTCATTCTTCCCAGCTGACTTGGTGAGCCCCATCTCATTCCGGGGTTGTGCATCTTTTATTTCGTATGTGTTATCGTATATTGAGGTATAGTCGGAGCCTTGTTGCTGGCACTATCATTGTACTCTTTGGTATTTTAGAGGCTCCGTAGACATAGTGTGGGTTGTGTATTGGTGCTGGGAAAGACAAACTATGTTATGTTGTGGTTGTATTACTTGTTCTATTAAAGACCTTAAAAATGATGGAACTATTGGTAATGTGGACATGGACACTTTTTTGTCTAATTAGTGAAAATATGTATTATCTCCATTCATGGATGAGTTGGGTAAAAGGAAATCTAACAGGCTTGCTCGGTCGGGTTCACTCGATTGAGCGCCGGTCGTGCTCCCCGGTTTTGGGGCGTGACAAACTTGGTATCAGAGCCTAAGGTTTTAAAGTGTCCTAGGATGTCTCGTAGCCATGTCTAGTAAAGTCCTTATTATCGGTGTGTTGTCGACCACATCTATAATTAGGATGCTACATGGGAAACCTATGAGTGATGAGGAGTAGAAGAGATTAGAGCAGTTTGGGAGGTTTATGCCTCCAGAATTAAGTGGGTCAGAGCTGGAGAATGCTCAGGATTTTATAGACAGTGCTAGCGGATCCTTCTCACAACGAGTGTAAGGCCCTATAATATTTTGCAAAAATAAATCTAATGTTTCGTGGTGCCGGATTGGGCTTACGTATTTGAGGATTGTATCACGTACTTTTGGGGTTGAACAATGTACTAAGCGATAAAGGAAAATATTTTGGCAGAGAAATGTGTTTCTGCGGTCCATTATGCGACGCAAGAATGACTCTACGGCCCGCATAATGGCCACAGATTGAGGAAGAAGAGGGGCAGTTTTGGATGCCATTCTGCAGTCGGCTATGCGACCGCAGAACTGTTCTACGGTTAACTATGTGACCGCAAAACACGTCTGCGGGCCGCATAGTGACCGCAGACCTAGGCAGATTTTTGCCAGTTTTGGACACCAATTATGCGGCCGATATGCGGTCCGCTTATCGATTATGCGATCGCAGACCTTGTTCCGGAGCTTCATGCTTAGGTTTTTAAAACCCGACCCTACTTCATTAAATAGACTCTTTGGGCCATTTCTGAGCTAAAATCTGACATTTTAGAGTGAGAGAGTGTGCCCTAGAGTGAGAAGGTGTTCCTCAATAATTGTTCTTCAATTCTTGCTCAAATTTTGGAAGATTAAGAATCGAAACTCACTAGGTCTTCATCCTAGAGGTAAGTTTCTACACCCTAACCTTCAATTTTGAATTTTGTCTAGAAATGGGTAATTAGCAAGATACTTTTTGGGCATGAGAGTTGTTTATTTTACATGCATGTGTTATCAAAGGGTGTAGGAAGATTGTTGAGCTAAAAATGGTAAAGATTAGGTTGTGGGATGATGGAATCCTCCATAAAAGGACCTTGAAACCTTAATGCATACCTAGTGTTTGATAAAATGCTCAAATGAGCTAGAACCATGAGCATCTTCCTAGTTTTTGTTCAATTTGTTTTATTTCTAAAATAGATTGAAGTGTCTAAGAATTCCAGAATATTTTAGAGTTTGAGAAAGCTCCATTGAGGTATGTTGGCTAAACTCTTCTTTAAGAATTGGAACCCAAATATCCTTGTAAGTTCCAAGATATTTATTACAAGTTGAGTATTTCGAATAGGTTTTGTGACAAAGATATTTGTTCAATTCGTGTTTCAAGTGCTCTTATCATATTGTATTTTAAATTGAGGATGTGTTCCAAACTAGAGATTGTGATTGGGGTTACACCTCCACCGGCATATATTGGGGTGAGGCGGAAGAGCCGCTTTGTCTATGATTTTGGTATTGTTGTTGCACCACCACCCACACATATATATTGGGGTGAGGCGGCATGACCGGTTTGTGTAGGTATTGGTATCGTTGATGCATTTCCACCCGCATGTATTAGGGTGAGGCGGCATAGCCGCTTTGTGTAGGTTTTTGGTACTGTGGTTATACCTCCACCCACATACATTGGGGTGAGGCGGCAGGGCCGCTTTATTAGAGTTTTGGTATTGTGTTTACACCTCCACCCGCATACATTAGGGTGAGGCAGTGGGGCCGCTTTGTGTGGGAACGGTTATAGCGTATCTCTCTTAAGTTCTATAAATGTTAATGACAGCTCTTGAAAAGCTTGCTTTGGTTTAAACGGTTAACTATGTTATTCTATTGTCGCCTTGGTTCATCATATTTATATTGTATTTTCGAATTCTTTAATTAGTGTTTGGTTTTCATACTAGTACTATTCGACATGTACTAATGTCCCTTTTGTCAGGGGTGCTGCATCTTTAATGGATGCAGGTGGTTCCACAGCGGAGGATATTGACCTGTGATAGCGGTGCTCATTCTTCCCAGCTGACTTGGTGAGCCCCATCTCATTACGGGGTTGTCCATCTTTTGTTTTGTATGTATTATCGTATTTTGAGGTATAGTCGGAGCCTTATAGCCGGCACTATCATTGTACTCTTTGGTATTTTAGAGGCTCCATAGACATAGTGTGGGTTGTGTATTGGTGTTGGGAAAGACAAACTATGTTATGTTGTGGTTGTATTACTTGTTCTATTTAAGACGTTAAAAATGATGGAACTATTGGTAATGAATTAGTATTGTGGACATGGACACCTTTTTGTCTAATTAATGAAAATATGTATTATCTCCATTCATGGATGAGTTGGGTAGAAGGAAATTTAACAGGCTTGCTCGGTCGGGTTTACTCGATTGAGCGCCGGTCACGTTCCCCGATTTTGGGGCATGACAACGAGTGCCTTGGAGACCAATGGGGTTGTATTCACTACATTTTAGCAAACAGAGGCAGCCTACAGATGGTGGCAGGCTTATGAGTTGAGTAGGCCAGTCGGCGCAACACCACTTACGTGGCATGAGTTCTCAGTTCTCTTCTTAGAGAAGTTTGTTCCCCCAACTCGTGGAGAGGATTTGCGTAGGCAGTTTGTGTAGCTACCCCAAAAAGGTATGACAGTGACTCATTATGAGATGAGGTTTGAATAGCTGGCCCATCATGCAGTGTGGTTGGTTCCTACAGAGAGAGAGAATCAGGAGGTTCATTGATGGCCTCAACTATGGCTTGCGCTTCAGTTTGGCTCGAGAGGCTGAGATAGATGTTAGGTTTTACTTGGTGGTCGAGATTTATAAGCGCTTGGAGTCGGTTCACAGGCTTGAGTGCGAGGAGCGAGAGGGCAAGAGGCCTCGTCTTTCAGGTAGTTTCAGTGGTACCTTGTTTGGAGGTCAGTCTCATCACAGCAGGGGTCGTCCTTATAGGCCCGCTTAGATAGATCGTCCGATTCATCTTGGTGCACCAGCTAGTCATGGTTCATACATTGCTCGTCTGGGTCAGTCATCTTTCAGTGCCCTTCTAGCTCAGAGTTCATCCCGTGCTCAGCCAACTCGGGGTGGGACTCAAGTAGTTCCAGATCGCCCTAGATGGGGAGGTCGATCAGGTAGAGTGATTTCATACTTGAAGGCTCAACGGATGGTTGAGAAGGGATGTTTGGCATATTTGTCCTTTGTGAGGAATGTTAGTATTGATACTCCTACCATTGAATCTGTTCCGGTAGCGAGAAACTTTTCGATTGTGTTTCCTGCAGACCTACCGAGGATGCCAACTAACAGGGATATTGATTTTTGTATTAACTTGGTGCCAGGCACTCAGCCCATCTCTATTCCTCCATATCATATAGCACTAGCAAAGTTGAATGAATTGAAAGAATAACTTTAGGAGCTACTTTATAAGGGATTCATTAGACCCGGTGTGCCGCCTTAGGGTGCACCGGTTCTATTTGTGAAAAAGAAGGATGGTACTATGCGGATGTGCATCAATTACAGGCAGTTAAATAGAGTTACAATTAAGAACAAGTACCCCCCCTACCGCATATTGATGACTTATTTTACTAGCTTCAGGGAGCTAGAGTGTTTTTAAAGATTGATTTGAGGTCTGGGTATCATTAGCTGAAGATTCGTGATTTTGATATTCTGAAGACGACATTCAGGACCCACTATGGTCACTACAAGTTTCTTGTGATGTCTTTCGAGCTGACTAATCCCCCAGTAACATTTATGCATCTGATGAACAGTGTATTCCAGCCATATCTTTATTTATTTGTTATCGTGTTCATTGACGACATATTGGTGTACTCACGTAGCCAGGAAGAGCATGAGCAGCATCTGTGGATTTTACTCCATATGTTGAGGGAGAAGAAGTTATACGCTAAATTCTCCAAGTGTGAGTTTTGGCTTGATTTTGTGGAATTCTTGGGGCACGTGGTGTCCAGTGAGGGAATCAAGGCAGATCCGAAGAAGATTGTGGTAGTTAAAAGTTGGCCTAGATCATCTTTAGCTACTGAGATTCGGAGTTTTCTTGGTTTGGTCGGATATTATCGCCGTTTTGTGGAGGGTCTCTCATCCATTGCTGCACCTTTGACTAGATTTACCCAGAAAGGCGCCCCATTCAGGTGGTCGGATGAGTGTGATGAGAGCTTTCAGAAGCTCAAGACTGCCTTCACCACAACTCCAGGTTTAGTTTTGCCTTCAGCATCGAGTTCATATACAACTTATTATGGTGCTTCGCGGATTGGTATTGGGTGTGTCTTGATGCAGGAGGGTAGAGTGATTGCTTATGATTCATACTAGTTGAAGCCCCATGAGATGAACTACCCCGTTCATGATCTAGAGTTGGCACCCATTTTTCACGGATTGAATGTTTGGAGGCATCATCTCTACGGTGTGTCTTGTGAGGTATTTACAGATCATCGGAGTCTACAACACTTGTTTAAGTAGAAGAATCTAAAGTTGAGGAAGCGGAGGTCGTTGGAGCTGTTAAAAGACTATGAAATCACCATTTTGTATCATCCCGTGAAGGCCAATGTGGTGGCCGACGCCTTGAGTAGAAAAGTTGTGAGTATGTGTAGCCTTGCATATATTCCAGTTGGTGAGAGACCGCTAGCATTAGATGTTCAGACTTTGGCCAATCAGTTTATGAGGTTAGATGTTTTAGAGCCTAGCCGGGTTCTTGCTTGCGTGGTTTCTCGGTCTTCTTTGTATGAGCGCATCATAGCACGTCAGTATGATGACCCCCATTTGCTTTTCCTCAAGGACACGGTGTAGCACGGTGATGCTAAGGAGGTTTCTATTGGAGATGATGGGGTGTTACAGATGTAGGGTTGGATTTGTGTTGATAGATTGCGTGAGTTGATTCTTGAAGAGGCCCACAGTTCGTAGTATTACATTCATCCGGGTGCCGCCGAGATGTATCAGGACTTGACACAACAGTATTGATTAAGAAGAATGAAGAAAGATATAATCGAGTATGTGGCTCGATGTTTGATCTGTCAGTAGGTGAACTACGAGCATTAGAGGCCAGGCGGTTTTCTTGAGAGACTTGAGATTATCGAGTGGAAGTGGGAGCGTATTACAATGGATTTCGTAGTTGGGCTCCCATGAACTTTGAAGAAATTCGACACAGTGTGGGTTATTGTGGATATACTGACCAACTGTGCACATTTTATTCTAGGTGTGACTACCTATTCTTCAGAGCGGTTGGCCCAGATCTATATCCGTGAGATTATTTGTCTTTATGGTGTGCCAGTATCCATTATTTTCGATCAAGGCATATTGTTCATATCATAGTTTTGGAGAGTAATCCAACGAGAGTTGTGCACACGGGCTGAGTTGAGTACAATATTCCACCCCCAGACGGACGGACAGTCCGAGCACACCATTTAGATCTTGGAGGATATGCTACGTGCCTGCGTTATGGATTTCATTCTTAGGATCAGTTTCTATTGTTTGCGATGTTTGCCTACAACAACAGCTACCAATCGAGTGTTTAGATGGCTACTTATGAGGCATTATATGGGAGGCGATGTCGTTTTCCAATTGGTTGGTTTGAGCCGGGAGAGGCTATATTGTTGGGCACTTATTTGGTTTCGGATGCCTAGGAGAAAGTCAAGTTGATTCAGGATCGATTTCGTACAGTACAGTCTAGACAAAAGGGTTACGCTGATTGGAAGGTTTGTGATGTTGCATATATGGTGGGAGAGATGGTATTGCTTAGAGTTTCACCCATGAAGGGTGTGATGAGGTTCGGGAAGAAGGCAAGTTGAGCCCTCGATATATTGGCCCTTTTGAGGTGCTTGAGAGGATTGGAGAGGTGGCCTACAAGCTTGCATTGCCACCTAGTCTATCGGGTGTTCACCCAGTGTTTCATGTTTCTATGCTCCGGAAGTATTATGGTGATCCGTCTCATGTTTTGGATTTCAGCACGGTTCAGTTTGATGGGGATTTGACTTATGATGTGCAGTCGGTGGCCATTTTGGATCGGCAGGTTCGATTGCTGAGATCAAAGAATATAACTTCAGTGAAAGTTCAATGGAGAGGTGAGCCAGCGAAGGAGGCTACTTGGGAGACCGAGCGGGGGATGCGGAGGAGATATCCACACCTATTTGAGACTCCAGGTATGATTCTAGACCAGTCGAGGACGAACGTTTGTTTAAGAGAGGGAGAATGTAATGACCATGTCAGTCGTTTTGTGTATTGTAGCCTAGTTCCCCTATTTATCGCTTGTTCTATGCTCATTTGTAGTTATGTGACTTGCTGGGGTAGTTAGATTGGTTCCGAAAAAGTTTCGGAGTGAATTGGGACACTTAGTCCCAACATTGGAAGCCTAAGTTGAAAGAATTCATGGGAGTTTGACTTTTGTGTAGACGACTCCAAAATGGAGTTTTGATGGTCCTGATAGCTTTGTATGGTGATTTTGGACTTAGGCGTATTTCCGAATATTGATTTGGAGGTCCGGAGGTTGGTTTGAGGCTTTTGGCGAACGTTAGAAAGTTAAAGGTTTGGAAGGGTGAGAGGTTTGATCGAGAGTTGACTTTGTTGATATCGGGTTCGGATTTCGGTTCCGAAAGTTGGAGTAGGTCCGTTGTGTCCTTGTGTGCAAACTTTGAGGTCAAAGGAGTTGGTTTTATATGATTCGGCATTAGTTTTAGAAGTTGGAAGTTCATTAGTTTCAATAGGCTTGAATTAGGGTGCAATTCGTGATTTTGTCGGTGTGAGATGTGATTTGAGACTTCGACTAAGTTTGTATCATGTTTTATGATGTTTTGGTATGTTTGGATGGAGTCCCGGGGACCTCGGGTGTGATTCAGATTGAAATCGGAATGAGATTTGGACTTAAGGAAATGCCGAAGCTTCAGGTCCGGTGTAACCGCACCTGCTAGGTTTTGGCTGCAGGTGTGGAGCCGCAGAAGCAGCCACATATGCGCAGATGCAGGATGTATCTAGAGATGGGAAGATGCACATATGCGAGGATTTATCGCACTTGCGAGGTCACAAATGCATGCATGGGATCGCAGAAGTGATGAAGCTGGGCTTGGCAGTGGTTACAGATACGGATGGGGAGCCGCATTTGTGGAAGCGCAGATGCGCTTGTTGTTCGCAGAAGCGAAATTGGTCGAGGGCCTATGGTCCGCAGATGCGGAGTTGTAGTTGTAGAAGCGACCTCACAGGTGCGCGTAGCTGGGACATAATTGAATCTTGCAGGTATGAGGTTTGGACCGCAGAAGAGGAAATAGTGATCGCAGGTGCGATTTCACTGGCAGATTTTATAAAGTTGAAGGGTTTGGTATTATTCTCATTTTTGGAGTTATAGAATTCGGCTAAGGGAAATATTTGGAGCAGCTTTCACTATAATTGATGAGGTAAGTGAATATTCATCACTTTTATTATTAAATATTGTTTACCCATTGATTTTTAAACCTAGATTATGTGTGTTTGAGTTAAAATTTGGGAATTTTTGGACTATGTATTGGAGAGTGAGATTTGGGGATCGAAGGGTCGATTTGTTGTTGGAATTGGATGATTTTGGTATGGTTGGACTCGTTATCGAATGAGTATTCAGAATTTGTGAATTTTGTCGGGTTTCAAGGTGTGGGCCCGGGGTTGACTTTTCTTGTTGACTTTCCGATTTTTATTAAAAACCTTAGCTTTATCTTTTGGAATTGTTTCCTATAACTATTATTGATGGAATTAAGTTTCTTTGGCTAGATTCGAGTCATTCGGAGGCTGATTCGCATGGCAAGGCTTTGTTGGAGCATTGAGTTGAGCGCTTTGCGGTAAGTAACATTTATAAATATGGAATTGAGGGTATCTACCCTTGAAAAGCATGTTAATTGTGTTTTGTTGGGGTGACGCATATGCTAGGTGACGGGCGTGTAGGTGTGCACCGTAGTAATCATGATTCGGGTTGGTTCTCTTGTATTGTGTTGTTCTCTAGTCTTGGTTTATACATGTAGTTCTTACTTGTTAGTGTAAATAAGATGTGATTCATGCTAGAAATAATTCTTAGGCTATGTGCTTATTCGGTTGAGACCTATTGAGGTTATTTCAATTGTTTTGAGTTTTCTACTCTAATTGTAATTATATATTTAGTCATGATTCTTTATTTACATATCATATCTCAGTCTCTGTGTATCATTCACTGTTACATCACATATTCTCATTGTTTGGGCTGAGTGGTACGAGATTGTGAGCCCTAGAGACTTGAGAGATTGATGACTGAGTCAGGCATGAGAGCCGAGTTATGAGTGTTATTGTGGATTGGGTTTCACGCCGCAACAGGCCATATTGGCTTTACTATTATTATTATGTGGATCGGGCTGCACGCCGCAGCAGGCCTTATTGGCTTTATATTAGCGCTTGGGCAGGATCCGCCTCCCGGAGTCTGACATACCAGCAATGAGCGCAGGCACAGTTATATATATACACATGCTTTGGTGAGGGGCATTGATGCCAGGCACCCGTACAATGCTGAGTGATTGTGTGTGGATTGTGTGGGCATTTGGCATGTAGATTGAGTATTTCTATAAGTATGAGTACTTGGGGATATCACCGTAAAATCATTTATTTGACATGCATATCTGACATCTAGGTATAGAGATGTACCATTCCTCATATTGACTGTAATTGACATGTTCCTATCAGTGTTGGGCTTTAATTGTTGAACTTGAAAGCATGTCTAAATTTCTGTAATATGAACGAGCTGATTATCATATTTTCTCTGAGTTGTTTATTGTTTCTGTCATCATTAAACATGTGTTGTCATTAAATTGGACTCTGACTATAATCTTCTGGGCCCGTCATTGCTTTCAGCCCAAGGTTAGTTATGTTATCTACTGAGTACATTGGGTCGGTTATACGACCCCATGTATCTCATAAGTGTCGAGCCTAACTTCGATGAAGTAGTGACGAGGCTATAACAAGGCACTCACTATAAACCTGTACGAATATAATGAAATAACGATAAAACAAAGAAAACAAGTATAACATAGCAACTGGAACATGAAATACCTAACAAAGGGCCCCAGAATAACATCAAAGCTCAATTTTTCTCAATACCACATGGATACGGAAAATAAAAGCTCAAAGCAGTTAAATATGCCTTCTCCGTTGTGACGCGCAACCCAATCCACAAATATATATATAACATGTCTTCTCTGTTGCAGTGTACAACCCGATCCATAAATATATACAAATATTATGGCGGCGTGTAGCCCGATCCCAAACAGTAATACCAATATTCGTTGTGGTACATAACTCGATCCATATATATATATATATATATATATATATATATATATATATATATATATATATATATATATATGTGTGTGTGTGTGTGTGTGTGTGTGTGTGTGTGTGTGTGTGTGTGTGTGTGTAAAACATGTAACCCAATCCCATACAATAATAATATAAACGTACATCTACAACCAATTACGGCGTATCTCAAATAAAACACAATAAAAGAATTACATAATTAAAGATATAAAGCGGATAAAAGTAGCTATATAATAACATACAAGGTCAAAAAAGTAAGTAAAGATAGTCAATAAATGAAGACACTGATACATGGAAATAATTAGCAAATTAAGGCATGAATTTAACACGTAAGGGCAAGTAACAATTAGAGAATTTAACAAGTAATAACATGGATTAAATGAAAGCATGAAATAATTTAAGACAACAAATAAGTATCCCAACCCTCGTGCTTAACCCGCGACCACGTATATACTCTCATTACCTTATATGTATGTCGCCCCCACACATAAATCAAGTAGTAAATAAACCAATCAAGTCTTAATTCCCTCAAGTCAAGGTTAATCATGATACGTACCTCTTCCCGCAAATAACTCAATGATCAACCACGACTTTTCCTTTAGATTAGCCTCCAAACCAATCAAATCTAGCCAAATATAGTTCAAATAATTCAAAATAAGCTTTAGAAACTACCCACGAGTGAAAAAGATTGAATCTTTAATGAAATTGAAAAAAGTCAACAAAAGTTAACCATGGGTCCGTTCGGTCAAAATTCGAGATTCGGACCAAACCTGATTACCCATTCACCCCCGAACCTGGTTATGTGATTTATTTTGAAATCCGACCTCAATTTGATAATTTGCGGTCTACATCTCAATTTTATAAAATTCATAATTTCAACCAAAAACCCCTAATTTCTACCATGAATTTCATTGATTAAGGGTTAAAATCAATGGGTGATTATGGAAATACATCAAAACTAGTTAAAATTTACTAACCAATGAAGTTGGGATGAAAATCTCTTTAAAATCCTCTCTAGGCTGAGATCTAGCTTTCAAAAATGGTGATGAACGATTAAATCCCGACTTTTAGCTTTTAAATAACTGGGACGTCAGGTGTTCTTCGTGTTCGTGAACCACCTGACGCGTTCGCGATGTGCACTGGCCCATTAGCCTTCGCGTTCGCGAAATCTCCATCACGTTCGCGAAATCTCCATCACGTTCGCGAAGTCTATTCCCCAGCCACGCCTTCGCGTTCGCGTCCCAGGGTCCGCGATCGCGATGAAGACCATCCCATGCCTTCCCAGACCTCACAAAGCATTGCGTTCGCGAGGGGTGAGTCACATTCGCGAAAGGTAATCCTCCCAAGGCTTCGCGTTCGCGACATACCTGGCACGTTCGCGAAAAGTAACCATCCCCCAGCCAAAATTCTCCTTCGTGATCGCGAGAGAGCCTTCACGCTCGCGAAGCACTGTGCACTAGAAGAAAAACCTGAAAGATTCGTAACCAATCCAAAACTCACTTGAGCCCCTCGGGCTCCAAACTGAGCATGCACACAAGTGTAATAACATCATATAAACTTTCTCGCTACCTAAAATCATCAAATAAAGAAAATCGATCATCAAAACTCAACATTTCAACTTGAAAACTCATTTTCCACAATCTTTCACATAATACGCCGAACCGCGCTCGATTCATCCCGGACCCCATCCATACGTGCGTATAAGTCAAAAAATATCATACAAACCTAACGGAATCATTAAAACACCGATCCAAGGTCGTTTACTAAGAAAATTGATCGTGATCAACTCAAGTTATTTTTAAAGCCAAAAATTATATTTCCTTTAAATATTCATGTAAAAACTTTTTGAAAATAATACGGACAACGCACGCAAGTCATATAACATCTAATGAAGCTATGAGAGGTCTCGAAAGAACTTTCATAGATATTATTCGTTACATAAAATTACCTACATTAGATATTTATTTTCTATTTTTAAATTTTTAATTTGTTGTTATTGTTTTCTTTAAGTAAGACTTTAATTTTGTGTCATATTCATATGTTGCGTGTTCTCATCATAATTTTAAAAACTTTCTAATCTCAAGTTAAAATAGTTTTTCCCTTTCATTTTTAATATTGAGTTTTTAATTATTTTCCTTGATTTTGTTATTACGTTATCTGATAAATAGTATTATCATCCTTCATGTGGCTTTTCATTAACTAGCTACTTTCTCTAAAATCAGCATCCACTACTATCTTCTAATATAATATTCATAGATATATAATTTTTTTAATCTTGAAATAAATATATTTTTTATTTTAAAAAAATTCTTAGAATTTTTAAATTACTGAAATTTGTCTATAATAAATTTAAGTATTGTATTATTTTATTTTCTAAACAATTCTTTTTTATATAAATATCTCACATTATTTTCAATTTATTTTTAATATTTAATATTTTTATTTTTATTTTATCTATTTGACTTGAATTATGTAGTTTTATCCACAAATACCTTTCTTATCATAATAGGTAAAAGAAGTTTCTCACCTAAAATTTAAATATGTTTCATCCTTTCTTTTTCTTTATTATAATATTTTTTTATTTTTTCTCTATTTGTTCCTTGTTTTTCTATTGTATTATTCTATACTTAATATTATTATCTTGTCTTGTGGCATTTCATTAGCTTGTTTGAATTTAATATATATTTATACGATACTTATTTTAATATAGTACAGATAAAATTAAACAATATTTCAATAGTAACTTTAACTCTATTGCTCATATTCTAAAATATGATTTTTAATATCATATTTTAAAAAAGAAAAATCTCATCTCAAATTCAAATAAGTCTTATCTTCTACTTTCTAAATTGGAATGTGTCACGACCCAATTCTATTATATGCTGTGATGGCGCCCAACTCCGCCACTAGGCGAGCCAACAATGAGCAACTATGTGATTTCTCTTTGTAAAAGATTTTCCCAAGTAAGTAAACCTTCTTTGACTTAAAAGATTTAAGAAATAACAGAATTTAAATAAATAACATGAAAGCAACTGAGTGCATGAACCATAGATGCATCTATCTGCTACCGAAGCGTTCGGCCCACTCCACAAATAGAAAGTACTTCAAAGAAACACAAATTCTCAATAACAGTCAAGTGTCCCATTTACAACTTCGAGTAAGTAAAATTTAACCTTTTACAATTCTTTTATCAAATTTCAATATGACCTAAGCAATTAATTTATCAAGTAGGGGCAAACATTGCAAGTACAGCATGATTTGGGTCATAGACTACCCGAATAATAGCATAATTAGTAGTTATGTATGGACTCTCATCTATTATTTTAGAACTCGATTCTGTGCTCTTAAGCCTTAAAATCTCATTTTTACCCTTCTCAATTTGCGTGCACAGCCCGGGCGTATTTTCGGAAATCTTTTATGTTAAAATTGATGAAAATAAGAATTTTTGCCTTAAAAGTTGATTTTAGTTGATTTCGGTCAATATTTTTGGTAAACAGGACCGGATCCATATTTTGATGGACCCGGTGGGTCCGTATCAAATTATGGGACCTGGGCGTATGCCCGAAATCGAATTCGGAGATCCTTAGCTCGAGTTATGATTTTTTGATGAAAATTAAAAGTCTGAATATTAATTGTTTTTGAGAATTGGATGATGTTTGGCCTTGTTGATACCGGGTCCGTATTTTGGTTTCGGAGCCCGGTATAGGTCCAATATAATATTTATGATTTATCTGTGAAATTTGGTGAGAAACGGAGTTGGTTTGACGTGATTCAGATGTCCGGTTGTGAAAATAGGAATTTTAAAGCTTTCTTGAAAATTTCATTCGATTTGGTGTTAAATTCGTAGTTCTAGGTATTATTTTGGCGATTTGATCGCGCGAGCAAGTTCGTATGATGTTTTTAGACTTGTGTGCATGTTTGGTTTGGAGCCCCGAGGGCTCGGGTGAGTTTCAGATAGTCTACGAGATGTTTTAGACTTGGAAAATCTGGTGTCTATGTTGTATCTGGTGTCTGCTATGTTGTGCTTCGTGATCGCGTAGTCACTCTCGCTATCGCGAAGGGGAAACTGGGCTGGGGAGGATTTTACTCTATGCGAACATAAGACCATGGTCGCGAACGCAGAGCATTGGGGGGAGTTGCTCTACGCGAACGCGACCCGTCGAACGCGAATGTGTAGCTTTAGCTAGGCTATGCAGGGGACCTGGGATAACTCAATAAGAACGCGAGACCTGTCTTGCGAACGCGAAGGTGAGGCGGGCTAAGCCTTCGCGAACGCATAGTGCCTCCCGCGATCGCGTAAGTCCTTAGGAGGATGCTCTTCGCGAACGCGACTGTGATGACGCGATCGCGATGAACACTGTCGCCCAGCACTTAAACAGAATCCAAAAACGGGAATTGGCCATTAATTCATTTTCTCAAAAACCAAACGGGCTAGAGACGATTTTCAAGAGTCATTTTCTTCCCCAAAGTATTGGTAAGTGATTATAAACTATTTTCCTTCAATTACCCATTACATTTCATGAATTATCAACCTAAAATCTAGAGTTTTCGTAGTAGAATTAGGGGTTTTGGGTAGAATTAGGGATTTTGGGTAGAAGCTAGGGATTTCGGAAATTTGGGGATTTAGACCTCAAATTGAGGTTGGATTCTAAAACCAATTATATACCTGGGCTCGGGGATGAATGGGTAAATGGATTTTGGTCCGAACCTCGGGTTTTGACCAAGCGGACCCGGGGTTAATTTTTAACTTTTTGGAGGACAATTTGGGAAATCTAGATTTATGTAATGTAATTGATTCCTTTAGCAATATTTGATATTATTGAGTCATTTTTGAATAAATACGAGTGGTTTGGAGGTGAAGTCTAAAGGAAAAGTTGTGATTGAGTATTAAGTGGCCTTCGGAGCGAGGTAAGTATTGTGTCTAACTTTGACATGAGGGAATTAGGAACCTCAGACTATTTGTTATGTGAAATTCATGTGAGTGGCGTATATGTGAGGTGACGAGTACTTATGCGCCTCCAATTTACCTGTTTTCCATGTTTCTTCCATTTTTCTCATATTGTCTCTTTCATATGCCTAATTGCTACGTGTTTAGACTAGTGTTAGTAAATTGATCGTTCTTATCATGTCTACGGATTTTCTGGTGATGATTGAGCATTTATTTCAAAGTTGAGATTGATATTGCGGAACCAAATGTTGTAGTTAAGGCTTGTACTTGTTATTCTATCTCCCTGTTGTTATTTATGCATTGCATTGTGGTAAGGGAGAGTGTAAAAGCATGAAGGGTGATGTCGTGCCATATTGTGAGTGTAAAAGCACGAAGGGTGATGTCGTTCCATATTATGAGTGTAAAAGCACGAAGGGTGATGTCGTGCCATATTGTGAGTGTTAATGCACGAAAGGTGATGCCGTGCTATGATATGAGAATTAATGCACGAAGGGTGATGTCGTGCCGTTTCTATTGATTTTATGGTGAGATTGAGAGTAAAAGCACGAAAGGTGATGTCGTGCATTTTTCCTTTATTGTATTCATGTTCCTGTTGATTCATAGTATATTGGTTGTTCCAGTTATCATTCTGCTGTAGTTCTTTATCTCGTATTTCCCCCAGCATGTTTCCCCCTCCTGATATTTCCTGTCTAGCTCTTCATTACTGTTATTTGTATATATACTATTAAATTGCTCAGGTTGATTTGTAGGTACCTTGCCTTAGCCTCGTCACTACTTCATCGAGGCTAGGCTCGACACTTACCAGTACATGGGGTCGGTTGTATTAATACTGCACTCTGCACTTTCTATGCAGATTTTGGTACCAGCTCAGGTTGATCGAGATTTTTGTTGTTGGACCCGCTATCCGGAGACTCAAGGTAGATCTATCGGCGTTCACAGACCTTGAAGTCCCCGTCTATCCTTTCTGTTTTACTCTTTGTTTCATTCAAACAGTTGTATTTCTCTCACACTATTACTTGTAGTTAATTCTAGAATGCTCGTGAATTGTGTTTCCAGATCCGGGTAGTAGAAATTAGTACAGTTTTTATATTATTCCGCCCTCACTATATTTCACCCTGGCTAATTGTTGTTAATTACTGAATAAAATAAGATTAGTTTAATGATTTTTCTAACGTTGGTTTGCCTAGCAAGTGAAATGTTAGGCGCCATCACAGTCCCGACGGTGGAAATTCCGGGTCGTGACAAGTTGGTATCAGAGCACTAGGTTTCCTAGGTCTCACGATTCATGAGCAAGTTTAGTAGAGTCTGAAGGATCGGTACGGAGACGTATGTGCTTATCTTCCAGAGGCTATGAAGTTTAGGAACAAATTTCACTTCTATTCTTCTCTGTCATGCGATGTTGTTTCCTCAATACTGATTGAACTCTTCTACTCTTATTCTCTCGCAGATGGCGAGAACACGTACCGCTTCCTCAGCTGAGCAGCAGCCAGACCCCCCAGTGGCAGCTCCTATGAAGGGCAGAGGTCAAGGTCGAGGTCGTGCCAGAGGTCGAGGGAGGGGCAGGGCTCAGCCTAGAACCCGAGCAGCAGCCCCAGCAGTGGAGCCTCAGATAGAGCTTGACGAGTAGGTTCTAGCCCAGACTGTTCCTGCCGGGCCAACTCAGGTTCTGGAGGGGTTCATTGCCACCCCAGTACTTCAGGACACTTTGGTCAGTTTGGTGGGCCTTATGGAGAGTGTGGCCCAGACTGGCGCATTTCCCATGGCATCAGCCATCTCTCAGGTTGGAGGAGGGGCCCAGACTCCCACTACTCCCGCTCCGGAGAAGATAGCTCCCCAGTATCAGGCTCCAGCAGCTCATCCAGTCGGAGTAGTTCAGCCGGTTGTTGCGCCATAGACCGGTGATGGGTTACCTACGTCTTCTGAGGCTTTGTGGAGATTGGACAGGTTTACCAAGCTCTTTCCTGTTCATTTCAGTGGTGCTACTTCAGAGGATCCCCAGGAGTATCTTGACAGTTGTCACGAGGTTCTACGGAACATGGGTATAGTGGAGACCAATGGGGTCGACTTTGCTGCATTTTAGATGACTAGTTCCGCCAAGAAATAGTAGAGAGATTATTTGTTGACCAGACCAGCTGGGTCGCCTGCTCTTACTTGGGACCAGTTCTCTCAGCTCTTCATAGAGAAGTTTCTGCCTATCACATTGAGAGAGGAGCGTCGCCGTCAGTTTGAGCGTCTCCAGTAAGGCAGTATGACTGTTACTCAGTATGAGACCCGTTTTGTGGATTTGGCCCGTTATGCTATTCGTCTGCTTCCCACCAAGAGAGAGAGGGTGAGGAGGTCTATTTATGGACTTGCTCAGCCTATTAGATTGCAGATGGCTAAGGAGACCGGGAGTCAAATTTCTTTTCAGGCGGCTGCTAATGTCGCTAGACGAGTCGAGATGGTTCTTGCTCAGGGAGGTCAGGGGTCTGACAAGAGACCTCGTCATTCCGGTGAGTTCAGCGGTGCCTCATCTAGGGGCAGGGGTACTTTTGGTAGAGGCCATCCTCCCAGGCCATTTCATTCAGCACTCCAGACATCCCACGGTTCCTCGGGTAGTCGTGGTCCTCATATGCCGTATTCCGACCAGCTAGCTTATAGTGCACCACCAGCTCCTATTAGTGCACCTCCACTCCAGAGTTATCAGGGTGGTTAATTAAGTCGACAGGGTCAGTTTCAGGGTCAGCAGTCATAGCAGCCGAGGTTATGTTATACTTGTGGTGATCCGAGGCACATTGCTAGATTTTTCCCTCGGGCAACGGGTAGCTCACAGCATCAGAGTTCTCATGCCATGGTTTCGGCAGCAGTTGCTGCACCACCTACTCAGCCAGCCAGAGGCAGGGGTCATGCAGCTAGAGGTAGAGGCCAGGCTGTTAGAGGTGGAGGTCAGGCAGTTAGACGTGGAGACCAGCCAGTTAGAGGTCATCCCAGGGACGTAGTTTAGAGTGTTGGGGCCCAGCCCCGGTATTATACTTTCCCAGCCAGGCTTGAGGCTGAGTCATCTAACATTGTTATCACAGGTACTGTTATCACTGGGATGTACTTACTCCTATGTGTCATCCTATTTTGCTTCATATTTGGTTGTGCGCTGTGATTCTTTAAGTTCTCCTATGTATGTGTCCACGCCAGTGGGGGATGCTATTGTTGTAGACCGTATTTATCGTTCGTGTGTGGTCACCATTGGGAGTCTTGAGACTCGTGCAGATCTTCTACTTCTCGATATGGTTGATTTTGATGTCATACTGGGTATGGATTGGCTGTCACCCTATCATGCTATATTAGATTGTCATGCCAAGACAGTGACCTTAGCCTTGCAGGGGTTGCCTCGATTAGAGTGGAAAGGGACTCTTGGCTATTCTACCAACAGGGTTATCTCTTATGTGAAGGATTGGCATATGGTCGAGAAGGGGTGTCTAGCTTATTTGGCTTATGTCCGCGATTCTAGTGCGGAGGTTCCTTCCATGGATTTAGTGCCGGTTGTTCGTGAGTTTCAAGAGGTGTTTCTTGCAGACCTACCGGGGATGCCACCTGACAAAGATATTGATTTCGGCATTGATTTGGCTCCGAGCACTTAGCCCATTTCCATTTTGCCATACCGCATGGAGCCGCCAGAGTTGAAGGAATTGAAGGAACAGTTGCAAGATTTGCTTGATAAGAGCTTCATTAGACCTAGTATCTCGCCCTGGGGTGCACCTGATTTGTTTGTGAAGAATAAAAATGGATTGATGAGGATATGTATAGATTATCTGCAGTTGAACAAAGTCACCATCAAGAACAAGTATCAGTTGCCGAGGATTGATGATTTATTTGATCAGCTTCAGGGTGCCCAGGTGTTTTCGAAGATTGATTTGAGATCTGGCTACCATCAGTTGAGGATTAGGGCATTTGATGTCCCTAAGACAGCTTTTCGGACTCGGTATGGGCATTATGAGTTTCTAGTGATGTCATTTGGGCTGACAAATGCCCCAGCAGCATTCATGGATTTGATGAATCGGGTGTTCAAGCCCTACTTGGATTCCTTTGTGGTTGTGTTTATTGATGATATCTTGATCTACTCCCACAACTGAGAGGAGCATGAGCAGCACCTTCGGATCGTTCTTCAGACTTTGAGAGACAACCAGTTATATGCTAAGTTCTCAAAATGCGAGTTTTGGTTGAGTTCAGTTGCTTTCTTGGGTCACGTTGTATCAGCAGAGGGTATTCACATACATCCTAAGAAGATTGAGGCAGTTCAGAACTGGCCTAAACCCACTTCAGCTACGGAGAACAGGAGCTTCTTGGGCTTGGCGGGCTATTACTGTCGATTTGTGGAGGGGTTTTCATCCATAGCAGCCCCGTTGACCATATTGACCCAGAAGGGTGCTCTATTCAGGTGGTCAGACGAGTGTGAGGCGAGCTTCCAGAAGCTCAAGACAGGTTTGACTACGACATCGGTATTGGTGTTACCTTTAGGTTCAGGATCTTATACAGTATATTGTGACACATCTCGTGTTGGTCTGGGTACGGTATTGATGCAGGGTGGCAAGGTTATTGCATATGCTTCACGGAAGCTGAAGGTTCATGAGAAGAATTACCCTGTTCATGATCTAGAACTGGCAGCCATTGTTCACGCGCTGAAGATTTGGAGGAACTATCTTTACGGCATGCCATGTGAGGTATTCACGGATCATCGGAGCTTGCAGTATTTGTTCAAGCAAAAGGAGCTCAATTTGAGGCAGGGGAGGTGGTTGGAGCTATTGAAAGACTATGATATCACCATCTTGTATCATCCCAGGAAGGCCAATGTGGTGGCCGACGCTTTAAGTAGAAATTCAGCTAGTATGGGTAGCCTTGCATATATTCCAATTGGTGAGAGACCGCTTGCATTGGATGTCCAGACCTTGGCCAATCAGTTCATGAGGTTGGATGTTTCTGAGCCCAGCCGTATTCTAGCTTGTACAGTTGCTCGGTCTTCTTTGGTTGAGCACATCAGAGATCGGCAGTATGACGATCCTCATCTGCTTGTTCTTAGAGACACAGTGCGGAACGGTGGTGCCAAGCAGGTTACTATTGGAGATGACAGAGTTTTGAGGATGCAGGGCCGTATTTGTATGCCTAATGTGGATGGACTTCGTGAGTTGATTCATGAGGAGGCCCACAGTTCCCGGTACTATATTCATCAGGGCGCCACCAAGATGTATCAGGACTTGCGACAGCATTATTGGTGGAGGCGAATGAAGAAAGACATAGTTGCGTATGTCGCTCGGTGTCTAAATTGCCAGCAGGTAAAGTGTGAGCATCCGAGACCTGGTGGTTTACTTCAAAAGATAGAGATTCCTGAGTGGGAGTGGGAGCGTATCACTATGGATTTTGTTGTTGGACTCCCACGGACTCAGAGGAAGTTCGATGCAGTTTGGGTCATTGTGGACAGGCTCACTAAGTCAGCGCATTTCATTCCTGTGGTAGTTACCTATTCCTCGGAGCGGTTGGCAGAGATTTACATTCGTGAGATCGTTCGTCTTAACGGTGTGCCCGTGTCTATCATTTCTGATCGAGGTACGTAGTTCACCTCGCACTTCTGGAGCGCAGTACAGCGTGAGTTAGGTATGCGGGTTGAGTTGAGCATAGCGTTCCATCCTCATACGGACGGGCAGTCCGAGCATACTATTCATGTTACGCCCCATCCTCGGGAAGCACGACCGACACTCAATCGAGTGAACCTGGTCGAGCAAGCTGGTTAGATACTTTCGACCCAATTAACCCATGATCAAGAGAAGACATGATTTCATTAATTATATAGTATGAGTCTCATTCATACAATCCTAAATCATTTCATTAGTCATTGCACTGTTAAGTCCCAAAATACACATTTCTTAAAGTTCAAGTGGAACAAGTGATCAAACACAACATGGCTTGTTTAGCATTCCCAACACCCTTATACAACCCACATAGGGTCTACAGGGCCTCTAAAGATACAAAAGAGAGTAAAGATGGTGCCAGCAACAAGGCTCCGGCTATACCTCAAAAGTGAACATAATATAACAAAAGGTACAATACATGACCCCAGAATGAAATGGGGCTCACCGAGTCAGCTGAGAAGAGGATGTAGCACTATCTGTGAGCCGCACTGTCTGCTATATAATCACCTGCATCCATTCAAAGACGCAGCGCCCCCAAAAAAAGGGACGTTAGTACCGTCGAATAGCACTAGTATGTATAGCCAAAAACAAACTCAATAGAATGAATAATAATACAAGAGGAACAGTCAAGAATTCAATAAGGGCTTCAAATAATAGTAAAACAACAAGTTAAGGATCATATACCATTTCAAGACAATTTCCATATTACTAGGTTGGGTGACCTTTAGTACCGATGTTCCGCAATTCACAATACCTCTGTATTCTTACACGGATTCCAATAGCGGCCCGATCGGCTAGGCCGCCTCATTGGAGACATTACATCAATTTCATTCACAATACCACTGTGTTCTTACACGGAGTCCGATCTCGGCCCGATCGGCTAGGCCATCTCGTTGGAGACATTACCACAATTTCATTCACAATACCACTATGTTCTTACACGGAGTCCGATCTCGTCCCGATCGGCTAGGCCATCTCGTTGGAGACATTACCACAATTTCATTCACAATACCACCGTGTTCTTACACGGAGTCTGATCTCGGCCCGATCGGCTAGGCCATCTCATTTGATACATTACCTTTTTTAGTCAATCATCTCACATTGTACTTCTTTCATGTACTTTCGGTTCATTGACAATAGTGATTACGATAAAAAGTCATTCTTGGGACTTGGCCGTATTTCATAGTTCCAGACCCCTTTTTCCACATTCAATATTATTATCAAAATCAATAAGGCTCCCCATTCAAGACATTTAATTCACATATGAGCAATTTGGGAATCTTAGGCACACAGAGGCTTTTCGTACAATTTGGCATAACAACCTTTATTTTGATCTTGACATGAAGTCTTAACGATTCCAACACATATTCCACATTTTTAAACACATACTCAATGACAACATAACATGATGAAGTATTTAGAATAAATATTGAACTTACATCCTTCACCACAAATACGTTAGAAATCGACAATTCTATAATGATCAAGGGCTTACTCCAATTACATGATCACCGTGGGGTTCGATTCTAAGAAGAAGAAGATTTAGCCAACATACCTCAATTGAGCTTCTTAAAACTCTAAGATGTTCCGGAATATTAGCAACTTCAATCTATTTAAGCAATATAACAAAATTAAACCAAAAATTAGGAAGATGAACATGGTTTTAGCTCATTTGAGCATACTATCAAACACTAGATGTGCATCAATGTCTTAAGGCTCTTTTGTAGAAGATTCCATCATTTCCCAACCCACTCTCTACCATTATTAGCTCACAATCTTCCCACATACTACAAGGATACAAGCATGAAAGGTAAGCACTCCCATCCCCATGAATTACCTTACTAATGTCTCATTCTAGTTACATTTTGAAATCAAGAGTTTGGGTGATAGAATCTTACCTCTTTGGAAGAAGACCTAGGTTCCTCTCTTGATAATCTTCAAGATTTAAGTGAGAATTGAAGAACAATTTGATGAAGATCACTTGTCCCTCTAGGACCCTCTCTCTCACTCTAAAAATATCAGAAAATATGCTCAAAATGGTCCATGGGATGTGTTTTAACAAAGAATTTCTATAATAAACAACACGTAAAGCCAATTCGGCACCACGAAACATTATTAACATTATTTTTTTTTCTTTTGCAAAATTTTATGGGGCCTTACATTCTCCCCCACTTAGGATCGTTCCTCCCCGAATAAGGGTGAAAATCTGTTATTAGCATCTTATGCAACTCAGTTTTCATACCACACCCTAGCAGCCCCAAATTTGACTAACTCCCTAAATTTCCAAAATCTTTCGCGAGAGTTTCGTTTATAACTAGGGCTATCCACCTGTCAGAGAGCCCTAGAAACACATCTTACAAACATGTGTAGAACCCAACGACATAGCATAACTCATGACCACACAAACCGTGGCCTCATGTAAACAACATATAATCAAAAGGAACACCTTTACATTAACTGAACAAGTGATGCAAAATTCTTAGGCGACAGGTCCATAAAAGAAAGGATTACACAACTATTCAAACAAGTAACGATACTTCTTCTTCATCTCTTCCTCGGCCTCCCACCTGGCCTCTTCAACCTGCTGGGTTCGCCATAACACTTTCACGGAGGCAATTTATTTATTCCTCAACCTTCGGACTTGCCTATCAAGAATGGCAACTGGAATCTCTTCATATGACAATTCTTCATTAACCTCAATGGTCTCAACCGGAACAATGAGTGACGGATCTCCAACTACTTTTTTCAACATAGACACATGGAATACCGGGTGTACTAATAACATATCAGGTGGTAGCTCAAGCTTATACACCACCTCACCGATCCTCTGAATGATTTTGTACGGCCCGACATACCTCGGACTCAATTTCCCCTTGTTCCCAAACTGCATAAGACCCTTCATGGGGGAAACCTTCAAGAATACCCAATCATCTTCCTTGAACTCTAAGTCTCTGCGACGAATATCCGAATAGGATTTTTGATGGCTATGAGCAGTTTTCAATCGCTCCTTTATGATTTTAACTTTTTCCATAGCATGATGTACAAGGTCTGGCCCTATCAACTCTGCTTCCCCAATCTTGAACCACCCAATGGGAGATCTATATCTCCTACCATATAATGCCCCAAATGGTGCCATCTGGATACTTGCGTGAAAGTTGTTGTTATAAGCAAACTCTATGAGTGGCAAATGATCATCCCAGCTACCCTTAAAATCAAGAACACAAGCATGCAACATGTCCTCAAGTGTCTGAATAGTCCGCTCTGCTTGCCCGTCGGTCTGTGGATGGAAAATTGTACTAAGATTCACCTGAGTACCCAAACCTTGCTGAACTTTCCTCCAATATTTGGCCATGAACTGAGCCCCTCGATCGGAAATGATAGAAACTGGAGTGCCATGTAGCCTGACTATTTCCTTGATATACAACTGAGCATACTGTTCCGTTGTGCCAGTAGATTTAACTGGCAAGAAATGTGCTGATTTCGTGAGTCGGTCCACGATCACCCAAATTGAGTCAAACTTGCGCGGAGTGCGTGGTAATCCTCCCACAAAATCCATATTAATCATCTCCTACTTCCACATTGTAATTTCTATGTTCTGTTCTAACCCACCAGGCCGTTGATGTTCGGCCTTCACTTGCTGATAGTTTGGACACCTTGCCACAAAGTCCGCCACATTCCTTTTCATGTCATTCCACCAATAGATTTCCTTGAGGTTGTGATACATCTTCGTAGAACCTGGATGCACGGAATACCTAGAAGCACGAGCTTTGATCATGATCCTTTCCTGGAGACCATCTACATTCGAAACACATAGTCGCCCTTGGTACCTTAGTGTACCATAATCCATGCTAAGAGCAAACACCGTAATCTTATGTTCTTGAATCCCTTCCTTTAATTGCACCAAAAATGGATCGTTGTATTGCTTCTCTTTGACTTCCACAACAAGAGATGATTCGGCCCTATTTTGCACAATTACCCCTCCTTCATTAGAGTCCGTAAGATGAACTCCCAAACTAGCCAATCGATAGACTTCGTTGGCCAATGGCCTTTGATATAACTCCAAGTGTGCTAAACTACCCATGGATTTCCGGCTAAGAGCATCCGCCTCAACATTGGCTTTCCCCGGGTGATATGGAATATCGATGTCGTAATCCTTTAGTAACTCAAGCCATCTTATCTGCCTTAGATTCAACTTCTTTTGTTTGAAAATATATTGAAGACTCTTGTGGTCCGTGAATACATCCACATGGACCCCATACAAATAGTGACGCTAAATGTTCAATGCAAAAACCACCGCCGCAAGTTCTAAGTCATGTGTTGGATAATTCTTTTCATGATTCTTGAGTTGCCTAGAAGCACATGCTTTAACTTTGCCGTGTTGCATTAATACACACCCAAGCCCAATTCTTGAAGCATCGCAATATACCACAAATTCATTTGTACCCTCTGGCAAGGTCAACACCGGAGCTGTAGTCAATCTCGATTTCAACTCCTGGCAGCTCATTTCACAGGCATTGGACCATTGGAATTTAACTGCTTTCTGAGTGAATTTAGTCAACGGAGAGGCAAGAGTAGAGAACCCCTCCACAAACTTCCTGTAATACGCTGCTAAGCCCAAGAAACTGCGAATCTCGGTGAGCGTTGTAGGTCTAGGCCAATTCTTTACTGCTAAAATCTTTTGAGGATCAACCTTGATTTCTTCTCTAGAGACAACATGACCTAAGAATGCGACAGATTCGAGCCAAAATTCACACTTTGAATATTTTGCATACAATTAGTGCTGATGGAGAGTCTGCAACACTGCCCTAAGATGATCGACATGGTCCTCCCGACCTTGTGAATACACAAGAATATCGTCAATGAATTCTATCACAAAGGAGTCGAGGAAAGGCTTGAAAACACGATTCATAAGATCCATGAAAGCTGTCGGAGCATTTGTTAGCCCAAAAGACATCACTAGATATTCAAAATGCCTATACCGGGTTCTACAAGCTATTTTCAGTATATCCTGCTCACTGATCTTCCATTGGTGATACCCGGATCGTAAATCAATTTTGGAGAAGTATTTAGCACCCTGTAACTGATCAAACAAATCATCTATTCTTGGTAGTGGGTATTTGAATTTGATTGTGACTTTGTTGAGCTGCCGGTAGTCAATGCATATCCTCAGTGATCCATCTTTCTTCCTCACGAAGAGAACCGATGTGCCCCATGGCGACACACTTAGTCGGATGAAACCCTTCTCTAACAAATCCTTCAACTGTTTCTTTGGTTCTTTCAATTCTGTTGGTGCCATTCTGTAGGGCAGAATTGATATAGGCTGCATGCCTGGCATCACATCAATCCCAAAATCAATCTCCCTGTCTGGCAGAATCCCAGGGAGCTCATCAGGAAAGATCTCCGGAAATTCTTTCATAACTGGCACTGACTCGAGTGTAGGTGCCCCAGCCGTGGTGTCCGTAACTCGGACCAAATGGTAAATACACCCCTTGTTGATCATATTTATGGCCTTAAGGTAAGAAATAAACCTACCTTTTGGCATCACATTATCCCCCTTCCACTCAAAAACTGGCTCACTTGAAAATTCCAACCTCACAGTTCTAGTTCGGCAGTCGAGCTTAGAAAAACATGAATAAAGCCAATCCATCCCCATAATTGCATCAAAATCAACCATCCCCAATTCAATGAGATCAGCCATGGTGTCCCGACCATGCACCGTGACAACACAATCCCTATAAACTCGTGCGGCCACAATAGACTCGCCAACCGGAGTAGATACAAAGAACGTCTCAGGAAGCTATTCCGGTTCTATCCCAAATTCCATAGCAACATAAGGGGTAACATAGGATAAGGTGGAACCGAGTTCAATAAGAGCATATACATCATGAGTTTGGATAGTCAATATACCTGTGACAACATCTGGAGAAGCCTCTGAATTTTGGCGACCACTCATAGAATAGAAATGGCTGGGTCCTCCTAAACGTTGAGCACCACCCCTAGCTGCACCACGCCCTGTTGGTGCCAGAGTGCCTCAAGCTGGAGGGGGTGCTGAAGATGTAGCAGCTGTAGAACTGGATGGTTGTCTTGTGCCCCTGCCCGCACCCTCGCGGGATGAACGACACTCCCTCTAAATATGACCCCTCAATCTGCACCCGTAATATATAGGAAAATCCATGTAGCAAATCCCCGAGTGCATCCTCCCACACCTGGGGCATGGGGGCCTCCGCTGCTGCGGGGATCTCCCTCCTGATCGGCCCTGATAGCGGGGTCCCCTGCTACCCTGATTGGACCTAAAGTGACCACCTGCTGCTGACTGTGCCCCGCTGGCGATGCACTGGATGAAAACTGAGCATGAGACTGGGTTGGCCCTGATGACCCTCCCTTGAAAGCTGATCTTCCCCCACCAAATGACTCCCCAAAGTTGCACGCGGACCGGGCCTTGCTGGTACCCTCTTGCTCCCTTCTGTTCTTCAACTTGCGGTCCTCAGTAGCTTGAGAAAATGCTACCATCTTCCCATATGTCTAAATTCAAGGCAGCTGTAGAGGCCTCATTGATAACCGAGGGGCTAAGGCCCTGCACACACCGGCGCACTCTAGCCTCCATAGTAGGCAACATGAGAATGGCATATTTTGACAGGCGCGCGAACTACAAGTGATACTCCCACACACTCCTATTCCCTTGCTTAAGATTCTCAAACTCTATGGTACGGGCTGCCCTAGTCTCGGCAGGCAAGAAATGGTCTATAAAGGTATCCGCAAACTCACTCCATCTCGCTGGAGGGCTCCCCTCCTCCCGAGAGTCCTCCCACAACTCAAACCAAGAATAGGCCACCCCTTTCAGGCGGTAGGCGGCCAACTCCACTTCCTCCATCTCAGTAGCGCGCATAACCCAAAGAGTCTTATGCATCTCATCAATGAAGTCCTGTGGGTCCTCCTCGGGATTAGCACCCATGAACACCGGAGGATCCAACTGCAGAAATCTGTTCATCCAAGAACTAGTAGAATCCCATTGCTGGCTAGAAGATTTAGGTGCAACATCCGACCTTAGGGCCTGAGAAGCCACTATTTGAGTCAGCATCTGAATAGCTCCCCTAAGATCCCCATCAGAAATACTAGAGCCGGAAGATGAGGCTGGAGGTAGAATCAGAATGCTAGGTGGAGGAAACGTCGCACCCTCAGTAGGTATAGGAACTGGTGTTGCTTGGGCCGGTGTAGTGGAATCAGGTAATGTAGCAGTCGGGGGATTATCTTCAACACTCGGGTGTTCACCCGCTTCATCAAATAAAGGGTCAACTGCCACCCCTAAGGCAGCCTTGGCTCCTTGGCTAGTTCTTACTCTCTTCTTAGGTGCCATATACTGAAAGTTAAAGGAATGCACGAGTTAGAGGAGGAACAGTTGCATAATTATTTTCATCGCACGATCCAGAATATCAAATAAGGGTATTGTTCCTAAATGTCCAAATAGCCTCCAACTTATAGATGTGGTCGACAACACACCGATAAGAAGTACTCTACCAGACATGGCTCCAAGACATCCTAGGAAACATTAAAACCTTAGGCTCTGATACCAAGCTTGTCACGCCCCATCCTCGGGAAGCGCGGCCGGCGCTCAACCGAGTGAACCCGGCCGAGCAAGCCTGTTAGATAATTTCTACCCAATTAACCCATGATCAAGAGAAGACGTGATTTCATTAATTATACAGTAGGAGTCTCATTCATACAATCCTAAATAATTTCATTAGTCATTGCGCTTTTAAGTCCCAAAATACACATTTCTTAAAGATCAAGTGGAACAAGTGATCAAACACAACATGACTTATTTAACATTCCCAACACCCTTATACAACCCACATAGTGTCTACGGAGCCTCTAAAGATACAAAAGAGAGTAAAGATAGTGCCGGCAACAAGGCCCCGGCTATACCTCAAAAGGGAACATAATATAAATAAAAGGTACAATACAGGACCCCGGAATGAAATGGGGCTCACCGAGTCCGCTGAGAAGAGGATGCAGCACTATCTGTGATTCGCACTGTCTGCTATATAACCACTTGCATCCATTTAAAGATGCAACACCCCCGACAAAAGGGACATTAGTACTGTAGAATAGCACTAGTATGTATAGCTAAACACCAACTCAATAGAATGAATAATAATACAAGAGGAACAATCAAGAATTCAATAAGGGCTTGAAATAATAGTAAAACAACAAGTTAAGGATCATATAGATTTTCAAGACAATTTACGTATTACTAAGTTGGGTGACCTTTAGTACCGATGTTCCACAATTCACAATACCTCTGTATTCTTACATGGAGTCCGATCTCGGCCCGATCGGCTAGGCCACTTCATTGGAGACATTACCTCAATTTCATTCACAATACCACAGTGTTCTTACACGGAGTCCGTTCTCGGCCCGATCGGCTAGGCCATATCGTTGGAGACATTACCACCATTTCATTCACAATACCACTTTGTTCTTACACGGAGTCCGATATCGTCCCGATCGGCTAGGCCATCTCGCTGGCGACATTACCACAATTTCATTCACAATACCACCGTGTTCTTACACGGAGTCCGATCTCGGCCCAATCGACTAGGCCATCTCATTTGATACATTACCTTTTTCAGTCAGTCATCTCACATCGTACTTCTTTCATGTACTTTCGGTTCATTGACACTAGTGATTACGATTAAAAAGTCATTCTTGGGACTTGGCCATATTTCATAGTTCCAGACCCCTTTTTCCACATTCAATATTATTATCAAAATCAATAAGGCTCCCCATTTAAGACATTAAATTCATGAATGAGCAATTTGGGAATCTTAGGCACATAGAGGTTTTTCGTACAATTTGGCATAACAACCTTTATTTTGATCTTGACATGAAGTCTTAACATTTCCAACACATATTCCACATTTTTAAACACATCCTCAATGACAACATATGATGATGAAGCAATTAGAATAAATATTGAACTTACATCCTTCACCACAAATACGTTAGAAATCGACAATTCTATAATGATCAAGGGCTTACTCCAATTACATGATCACCGTGGGGTTCGATTCTAAGAAGAATGGGTTTATCCAACATACCTCAATTGAGCTTCTTAAAACTCTAAGATGTTCCGGAATATTAGCAACTTCAATCTATTTAAGCAATATAACAAAATTAAACCTAAAATTAGGAAGATGAACATGGTTTTAGCTCATTTGAGCATACTATCAAACACTAGATGTGCATCAATGTCTTAAGGCTCTTTTGTGGAAGATTCCATCATTTCCCAACCCACTCTCTACCATTATTAGCTCACAATCTTCCCACATACTACAAGGATACATGCATGAAAGGTAAGCACTCCCATCCCTGTGAATTACCTTACTACTGGCCCATTCTAGTTACATTTTGAAATCAAGAGTTTGGGTGATAGAATCTTACCTCTTTTGAAGAAGACCTAGGTTCCTCTCTTGATAATCTTCAAGATTTAAGTGAGAATTGAAGAACAATTTGATGAAGATCACTTCTCCCTCTAGGACCCTCTCTCACTCTAAAAATATTAGAAAATATGCTCAAAATTGTCAATGGGGTGTGTTTTAACGAAGAATTTCTATAATACACAACACGTAAAACTAATTCGGCACCACGAAACATTATTAACATTATTATTTTTTTCTTTTGCAAAATTTTACGGGGCCTTACAATTCAGATCTTGGAGGATATACTCCACGCATATGTTATAGACTTTGGAGGATCGTGGGATCAGTTCTTGCCTCTTACAGAGTTCGCCGCTACCAGTCGAGCATTCAGATGGCTCCCTATGAGGCATTGTATGGTAGGTGGTGCCGGTCGCTAGTTGGGTGGTTCGAGCCGGGAGAGGCTCGGTTGTTGGGCACAGACTTAGTATAGGATGCCTTGGATAAGGTCAAGATTATTCAGGATCGACTTCACACAGCTCAGTCCAGGCAGAAGAGTTATGCTGATCGTAGAGTTCGTGATGTTGTATTCATGGTCGGAGAGAGAGTGTTGTTTCATGTATCACCCATGAAGGGTGTAATGAGATTCGGAAAGAAGGGCAAGTTGAGCCCTAGGTATATCGAACCTTCTGAGATTCTAGAGAGGGTAGGAGAGGTGGCTTACAAGCTTGCATTGCCACCGGGGTTATCATCAGTTCATCTGGTGTTCTATGTGTCCATGCTTCGAAAGTATCACCACGATCTGTCCCATGTGTTAGATTTCAGCTTTGTCCAGTTGGACAAGGATTTGACTTACGAGGAGGAGTTGGTGGCTATTCTAGCCCGGCAAGTTCAGCAGTTGAGATCAAAGAGTTACCCTTCAGTTCGAGTGCAGTGGAGAGGTCAGCCTACTGAGACAGCTACTTGGGATTCCGAGTCCGATATGTGGAGTAGATATCCCCACCTTTTCACCAGCCCAGGTACTTTTCTATGTCCGTTCGAGGACGAACGGTTGTTTTAGAGGTGGAGAAGGTGATGACCCAAAAGGTCATCTATTGTTTTAGAACTCGATTCTGCACTCTTAAGCCTTAAAAATCTCATTTTTACCCTCCTTAATTTGCATGTGCAGTCCGGGCGTGTTTCCGGAAAACTTTTATATTGAAAATTGATGAAAATAAGAATTTTTACATTAAAAGTTGATTTTAGCTGACTTTGGTCAACATTTTTGGTAAACGGCCCCAGATCCATGTTTTGACGGTCCCGGTGTGTCCGTATCGAATTATGGGACCTGGACGTATGCCCGGAATCGAATTCGAAGGTCCCTAGCTCGAGTTATGAATTTTTGATAAAAATTAAAAGTTTGAAAATTAATTATTTTTGAGAATTGGTTGATGTTTGGCCTTGTTGATACCGGGTCTGTATTTTGGTTCTGGAGCTCGGTATAGGTCCAATATAATATTTATGACTTATTTGTGAAATTTTGTGAGAAACGGAGTTGGTTTGACGTGATTCGGACGTCCGGTTGTGAAAATAGGAATATTAAACCTTTCTTGAAAATTTCATTCGATTTGGTACTAAATTCGTAGTTCTAGGTATTATTTTGGCAATTTGATCGTGCGAGCAAATTCGTATGATGTTTTTAGACTTGTGTGCATGTTTGGTTTAGAGCCCCGAGGGCTCGGGTGAGTTTCGGATAGGCTACGGGATGTTTTAGACTTGGAAATTCTGGTGTGTCTATGCTGTATCTGGTGTCTGCTATGTTGTGCTTCGAGATCGCATAGTCACTCTCGCGATCGCAAAGGGGAAACTGAGCTGGGGAGGATTTTACTCTACGCGAATGCGAGACCATGGTCGCGAACGTGGAGCATTGGGGGGAGTTGCTCTACGCAAACACGACCCGTCGAGCGCGAACATGTAGCTTTAGCTAGTCTGGGCAGGGGACCTGGGATAACTCTATGTGAATGAGAGACCTGTCTCGCGAACGAGAAGGTGAGGCGGGCTGAACCTTCGCGGACGCGTAGTGCCTCCCGCAATCGCATAAGTCCTTAGGAGGCTGCTCTTCGCGAACGCGACAGTGATCACGCGATCGTGATGAACACTGTCGCCCATCACTTAAACAGAATAAAAAAATGGGAATTGGCCATTAATTCATTTTCTCAAAAACCAAACGGGCTAGAGGCGATTTTCAAGAGTCATTTTCTTTCCCGAAGTGTTGGTAAGTGATTATAAACCATTTTCTTTCAATTACCCATTACATTTCATGAATTATCAACCTAAAATCTAGAGTTTTCATGGTAGAATTAGGGGTTTTGGGTAGAAGCTACGGATTTCGGAAATTTGGGGATTTAGACCTCAAATTGAGGTCGGATTCCAAAACCAATTATATACCCAGGCTCAGGGATGAATGGGTAAATGGAATTTGGTCCGAACCTCGGGTTTTGTCCAAGCGGGGCTGGGGTCAATTTTTAACTTTTTGTAGGAAAATTTGGGAAATCTAGATTTATGCAATGTAATTAATGTTTTTCGCAATATTTGATATTATTGAGTCGTTTTTGAATAGATACGAGTGGTTTGGAGGTGAATTGTAGAGGAAACGCTGTGATTGAGTATTAAGTGGCCTTCGTAGCGAGGTAAGTGTTGTGTTTAACTTTGACTTGAGGGAATTAGGAACCTCAGACTATTTGTTATGTGAAATTCATGTAAGCGGCGTATATGTGAGGTGACGAGTACTTATGCGCCGCCAATTTACCTGTTTTCCATGTTTCTTCCATTTTTCTTATATTGTCTCTTTCCTATGCCTAATTGCTATGTGTTTAGACTAGTGTTGGTAAATGGATCGTTCTTATCATGTCTATGGATTTTCTAGTGATAATTGAGCATTTATTTCAAAGTTGAGATTGATATAGTGGAACCAAATATTTAAGTAAGGCTTGTACTTGTTATTCTATCTCCCTGTTGTTATTTATGCATTGCATTATGCTAAGGGAGATGCCGTGCCATATTGTGAGTGTAAAAGTACGAAGGGTGATGCCGTGCCATATTGTGAGTGTAAAAGCACGAAGGGTGATGTCGTGCCATATTGTGAGTGTTAATGCACGAAGGGTGATGCCGTGCATTTTTCCTTTACTGTATTCGTGTTCCTGTTGATTCATAGTATATTGGTTGTTCCAGTTATCATTATGCTGTAGTTCTTTATCTCGTATTTCCCCCAGCATGTTTCCCCCTCCCGATATTTCCTGTCTAGCTCTTCATTACTGTTATTTGTATATACACTGTTAAATTGCACAGGTTGATTTATAGGTGCCTTGCCTTAGCCTCGTCACTACTTCGTCGAGGTTAGGCTCGACACTTACCAGTACATGGGGTTAGTTGTACTGATACTGTACTTTGCACTTTCTATGCAGATTTTGGTACCGGCTCGTATTGATCGAGATTTTTGGTGTTGGACCCGCTATCCGAAGACTCAAGGTAGATCTGTCGGCATTCACGGACCTTGAAGTCCCTGTCTATCCTTTCTGTTTTACTGTTTCTTTCATTCAAACCGTTGTATTTCTCTCATACTATTACTTGTAGTAAATTCTAGAATGCTCGTGAATTGTGACTCTAGATCCGGGTAGTAGGATTTAGTACAGTTTTTATATTATTTCGCACTCACTATATTTCACCTTAGCTAATTGTTGTTAATTACTGAATAGAATAAGGATTGGTTTAATGATTTTTCTAACGTTGGCTTGCCTAGCAAGTGAAATGTTAGGCGCCATCACGGTCCCGATGGTAGAAATTCCGGGTCGTGACAAAGTTGTTACCCAAAATGTCACGAACTCAAATATATGATTTTTACTAAATTCCAAAATTAATTTTGTGGTTAAATCTCATTTTTGTCAAAAATATAGGTTTTCACCTTAGCCCCAAGATTTTCACTAATTTACATGTTCTAATCTACCCATAAACTATGCATTTAACTCATATTTGATAGGAATTACTTACCTCAATTAGTTGATGAAAATCCCTCTCTAACCAACTCTAAAATCGCCCCCAAGAAGTGTAAGAAATGAGCTAAACTGCTCAAACCCCGATTTAAAACAACCCACTACCTTCAGCGATTGTTCGCACATGCGGTGCCTTGGCCGCATTTGCGGTACCGCATCTACGGTGCCTAGCCCTCTTCTGCGGAGTTCCTCAAGCTAGCGAGGGTCGCTTCTACGGAGGGGATTGCCGCTCTTGCGGTCCCGCTTCTGCGGCAAGTGTGTCGCTCCTACGGCTTGATCCGCTTCTACGCCCTTCATATTCGTACCTGCGCGTTCGCAGGTGCACACCTGGACTCGCACCTGCGGTCCATGGCCACATGTTCCCTAACCGCTTCTACGACCTAACCAATGCACCTGCGGGCTCGCACCTGCGGCCCAAAGCTCGCAGGTGCTGGCACACCAGAACTGGTGCACCAGCAGCCCTTTTTTTGAGTCTTGACTCAATCCGCGCATCGTTGAAATGGCATCTAGGGCTCCCGAGTTCCCATCCAAACATACCAACAAGTCTATAAACATAATACGGACTTTTTCAAACTCTCGAAACGCGTAAAACAACAGCAAAACCAAATCGAATCAATATATGAACTTCAAGTTCTTCAATTTAATCCCAATGCGCCGAAACATACTTAAACTACTAGGAATGACACTAAATTTTGCGTGCAAGTCTTAAATGACATTACGGAACAATTTCCGGTCTCAGAATTCCATTTGGACCTCGATATCACCAAAACTTACTTCAAACCAAATTTAAAGAACTTCAAAAACCTTCGAAGAACCAACTTTTACTATTAGGCGCCGAAACATTCCCGGGTCATCCAAAACCCGATCCGAATATACGCCCAAGTCTGAAATCATCATACAAACTTATTGGAACCGTCAAATCCCGATTCTGAGGTCATTTACTCAAAATCGCGAACTAACCATCCCCGCGAGTCATAAAACAGTAAAAGCACATACGGGGAGTCTTATTTAGGGGACCGGAGTTCTAGAAAGAAAAATGGTCGGTCGGTTTGTTATATTCTCCACCTCTTAAACAAACGTTCGTCCTCAAACGGGTCTAGAATCATACCTGGAGGGCTGAATAAGTGTAGATATTTGCTCCACATGTCCTCCTCGGACTCCCAAGCCGCCTCCTCGACCGGTTGGACCCTCCACTGAACCTTTACCATGGAAATCATTTTGGACCTCAACTGGCGAATCTGCCTATCAACAATGGCAACTGGATCCTCCTCATAACCCAGGCTCTCATCTAACTGAATCGTGCTAAAGTCTAACACATGTGACCTGTCGGCATGATACCTCCGAAGCATAGACACGTGGAAAACCGGATGAACTCCCGATAGACTGGGAAGCAAAGCAAGCTCATAAGCAACCTCCCCAACTCGTCTCAACATCTCAAATGGGCCTATAAACCTTGGGCTCAACTTGCCCTTCTTCCCGAATCTCATGATTCCCTTCATCGGCGAAACCTTCAAGAGAACTTTCTCACCCACCATAAATGATAAATCACGTGCTTTCTGATCCACGTAACTCTTCTGTCTGGACTGTGTACGAAGTCGCTCCTGAATCAACTTTACCTTAAGCCATCGACATTAGGAACACATAGACGACCTTGGAGACGCAACACACCATCCACGCCAATAGAAACCTCCTTGGCACCACCCTGTAGTACCGTCTCTCTAAGAACCATCAAGTGTGGATCATCAAACTGTCGGGCCCTAATCCGCTCCAATAGTGAAGATTGAGCAACGAAATATCCAACCTCACAAGAACTCAGCTGGGCTCTGAAATATCCAACCTCACAAGTCTGTTAGCCAAGGACTGAATGTCCAAATCTAGTGGTCTCTCCTCTGCTGAAATGAATGCCAAGCTACCCATACTCTCTGCCTTTCTGCTCAAGGCATTCGCAACTACATTCCCTTGCCCGGATGATAAAGGATGGTGATATCATAATCATTCAGTAACTCAAGCCATCTGCATTACCTTAAATTGAGATCCCTTTGCCTGAACAAATGCTGCAAGCTACGATGATCAGTGTAAACCTCACAGGACACTCCATAAAGAAAATGCCTCCAGATCTTAAGAGCATCAATAATCGCGGCCAACTCCAAATCAAGCACAGGATAATTCTTCTCATGGGGCTTCAGCTGACGTGAAGCATATTCAATAACTCGCCTCTCTTGGATCAATACACAACCCAAACCAACGCGGGAAGCGTCACAATACACGGTATACATCCCCAAACCAGAAGGCAAAACTAGAACTAGTGTTGTAGTCAAAGCTATCTTGAGCTTCTGGAAGCTCGCCTCACAATCATCGGACCAATGGAATAGAGCATCCTTCTGGGTCAGTCTAGTCAAGGGTGCTACAATAGATGAGAAGCCCTCTATAACCGGCGATAATAACATGCTAACCACAAGAAGCTCCTGATCTCAGTCGTCATAGTAGGACGAGGCCAACTCTGAACTGCCTTAATCTTCTTGGGATCCACCTTAATATCCTCGCCTGATACATCATGCCCCAAGAATGCTATAGAATCTTGCCAAAACTCACACTTGGAGAACATAGCATATAGCTTCTGTTCTCGCAAAGTCTGAAGCACCACTCTCAAGTGCTTCTCATGCTCCTCCATGCTGCACGAGTAGATCAAAATGTCATCGATGAAGACAATTACAAACGAATCAATATAAGGCCTGAACACCCTGTTCATCAAACCCATGAATGTCGCTGGGGCGTTAGTCAAGCCGAAGGACCTCACTAGAAACTCATAATGGACATATCCAGTATGGAAAGCAGTCTTCGGAATGTTCGAGTTCCAAATCTTCAACGGATGGTACCCCGATCTCAAGTCGATCTTAGAGAACACCCTAGCACCCTGCAATTGGTCAAACAAATCATCAATACGCGGCAATGGGTACTTGTTCTTAATGGTAACCTTGTTCAACTAGCGGTAATCAATGCACATCTGCATAGTCCTATCTTTCTTCTTCACAAATAACACTAGTGCACCCCAAGGTGATATACTTGGTCTGACGAACCCCTTTGCTAGGAACTCCTCAAGCTACTCCTTTAACTCTTTCGGAGCCATGCGGTACGGTGAGATAGATATAGGCTGGGAACCTGAAGCCAAGTCAATGTAGAAATCGATATCACAATTTGGTGGCGTGCCTGGAAGGTCAGAAGTGTTACATCTCGTACTTTACTATTAGGATAAGTCGTAGTAATCCATATGAGCTTGAAGGGATTAAGGCCATTCATGAGATTATAGAGGATTCGTGACTATGTTATTGTAAGACCCCATAAGTTTAACAACCTTGATACCGTTATATACATTTGATATGGTATTTTGAGTGGAATATTTTTGTAAAAAAGTTTGAAAAATATGATTTCATATAGTTATTAATATTACTACTTTCGAATATGCTTTAAATTATACACATAATATGAGGAAGTTTATGAGATTTTCTTTATTGTAAATATAGAAATTATTTTCTCACAAGAAAAGAAGGTTATCTTTTTACCATTTTAAGAATTAAGCGTACGAAAATTTGTACTCTTTATATGAGATTAGAAAAATTAGAAGTTGAGAAAATTTTCTTTTTTTACATGGACGCTTTAATGAAATAATAGTGTATGTATTGACTTTATATGGTACCATGATTTATTAATATTTTAATACTTTAATTGTAGTACTTTAGGATGAGGACAAGACTATTTTAGAGGTTATAAGTATTTATAATATTTATAACAAGTGATAAGTAAAGTCGTGAAGGTGAGAGAGTAAACGAGTTGAAGAAAATGAGGTTGGTCGAAGTTTGACATTTGGAGATAAAATACGGTCCAAGCTATAATGCCCGATATTTATGGACTAGTAATATACCACATGAACATGATAGTAAGATGTATAAAGTGTGAGTAGTATTTTGAGTAATTTGAGATAATTCTTTATTATGTGGGTAATTGGTTAATTATTGGTTAATAGGAGATTAACTAGTTAATTAAGAATTGGTGGGTGATTAATTAAGGCTTTTGGATAAAGCCAAAAACATGGCAGCATGTGTGAAGCTTTAATTAAGCCTAAGGTGACTAACCATGTTGTGAGGCTAGGTGCCACCTTTAGAGGGAATTTTGGGTAAAGCCATAAAAGACTCAAATTCACAAAGAATTGGAAAAGGGCAACATTCAGCTTCAACAAAGTCATGAAAGACTTCTCTAATTCAACAAAGTCATATGAGATTTTGATAAAATTCACAAAAGAGAGATATATTCATAGCAACGTAACTAGCTTCAGCAAGAGATTCATACGAAACTTCTTAGCATAATAGCAACGGAATTTTGCGATTCTAAGGGAGTACGGTGCAATCTTTCTTAAGAGAATCGGCTTAGGTATGTTAATGCTATCCCTTATTTCCTTTTGGTATGATCCAAGTAACGATACGTAAATATAATGCTATTTCATAAGCGTTTCTACTCTTAGCAGTTAAGTATGTCTATGTTAGTTATTCCTGTAAAATGATATTCAAGCATGTCTAAGTATGCCCCTAATGAGGTATATGATAGAGATGTTAATGTTTATAATATAGTGATATATGTACATGCATTTAGCACTGTGCTACGGTCGGTCGGGCAGTTACCACCGGTTGGGCAGTTATGTGTCATTATTTACCACCGGTTGGGCAGTTACACATTTACCACCGATCTACGGCCGGTCGAGCAATCATGCATTTACCACCGAGCTACGGCCAGTTGGGCAATTATATATTTACCACCGAGCTACGATCAGTCGGGCAGTCATGCATTTACCACCGCGCTACGACCGGTCGGACAGTTACCACTGATCAATTGGGCAGTCATGCATATGGATAATAGTCTCAAAGAGAAGCATTGTATATATATGAGTATAATATGTATGCATATACGGTAGCACTTCAGAGATTCGGGTGGATTCTTATATGTCTTTAATTAATATTGACTTATTGTTATGTTTCAGTTCCGCCTTACATACTCGGTACATTATTCATACTGATGTACTTTTGTTAGGGACGCCTCATTCATGCCTGCAGGTATAGATAATCAATTTAACAAGTCCTTATAGTAGACGAGATTGGCATTCAGCGAAGGATCAGTAAGACTTCACCTCATTCGGAGTGCAGCCGAGTCTATAAGTCATCGTGTCAGAGTTTTACTACAGAGTTATGGGTAGGCCAGTACCCTGTCACATTTGATGGAAAATAATCTTAGAGGCTTTGTAGACAAAGGTTCATTTTGTATAGTATGCCAGAGGCCTTGACGGCCCATATGTATTCATGTTTTAAGAATGATGGTTCATTTATACGACGCTTGCCCACTTACAGTTGTACATTATGAGTTATGGTCATGTTGGCCAATGATAGTTAGAAAAGGAATGAGTTCAGCCAACTCGACCTATATATGTTCTAGTTTTGGTCGAATGATCATGAGTTACAGGGTGGTTGGCTCGGGCCAATGCGGCACCGAGTGCCAGCCACACCTCCCTAGGTTTAGGGCGTGACAAGAAGGAAACATATCGGAGAACTCTCGGACTACTGGTACTGAATCAATCGCTGAAGTCTCTACGCTAGTATCTCGAACAAAAGCTAGATAATCGAAACAACCCTTCTCGACCATATGTCGAGCCTTCTGAAAAGAGATAACCCGACTAGATGTACAGACAGACGAGCCCTTCCACTCCAATCTAGGCAATTCTGGCATCGCTAAGGTAATAATCTTGGCATGGCAATCAAGGATGGCGTGATATGGAGATAGCCAGTCCATGCCCAGGATGACCTGAAAGTCAGTCATATCAAGCAACAGAAGATTCGCTCTAGTCTCGTAACCACAGAATGTGACCACACAGGACCGATAGATCTGATCCACAATAACAGAATCGCCCATAGGAGTGGACACATAAATAGGAGTACCCAAGGACCACCGAGGAATATCCAGGAAATGGGAAAATAGAGATAACAAATATGAATAGGTAGACCCTGGATCAAACAATACCGAAGCATCCCTACCGCAGACAGAAATAATACCTGTGATCACGGCATCTGAAGCCACTGCATCTGGTATGGCCGAAAAAGCGTAGAACCTAGTTGGAGCGCTGGCTGGCTGGCCTTTGCCTGACTGAATAGTAGCTGGCTGACCTCCTTATCCTCCACCTCTAGGACAACCTCTACCTGCCTGCCCTCCGCCTCTGGGCGTCCTGACAGATAGTGATGTAATCATGGGCTGAGGACCTTGCTGTGCTACCTTGCCTCGAAGCCTGGGGCAGAACCTCCGCACATGACTGGGATCCCCGCACTCGAAACAACCTCTCACTGCGATGATCTAATGTCCTGATATCTGGCCCTCATAGCCTGAATATCCATTGGAAGAACCCTGAATGGTTGGTTGGCGGTAAGAATTCTCTGGCATAGCACAGAAATAGGCGCTGGAAGAACCCTTGTGGCCTAAGTACCTACCGAAAGGACCCTGCATAGCTGGTGGGCGGTAAGAACTATCCGGCATGGTGCTGAAATAGGGTCACACTGGAGGCGAGGGTGCTGGATATGTGGGCCTACTGGGCTAACCCCTCATGAACTGACCTCTTCCCCCAGCCGAGACACCTCTAAACTCTCCAAAATAACGGACCCTCTTGTCCCGATGCATCTGCTCTCTACCCCTCTGACGGTAATCCTCAATCCTCCGAGCAATCTCCATTACTAGCTGGTAGGAAGTCCCCATCTCAACCTCCCGGGACATAGTAGCCTGAATACCTAAGTGCAACCCCGCAATAAACCTCTGCACTTGCTCTGCCTCAGTAGGAAGTATCATAATTGCATGGCGAGACAACTCAGAGAATCTCGCCTCATAATCGGTCACTGACATCTGACCCTGCTGGAGCTACTCAAACTGAAACCGCAACTCTTCCCTCTGAGAGGGTGGAATATACATGTCCAAGAATAGGCGTGTAAACTGGTCCCAAGTCATGGGAGGAGACCTGCTGGCCTGCCGAGAAGATAAGACTGCCCCCACCTACGGGCCCTACCCTACAGCTGGAAAGTAGTGAAATCCACCTCATGGGACTCCAATATCCTCATGTTGTGCAGTTTGTCCCTGCACCAATTGTGCTTTGAGACCGGGATTGTTCATCCTCTTCTCACCAGCGTTGATGATGACAACGATCGTGGATGAATGGAACAGTTCATTGTCATTGCTACTAGGGACATCCTCCCAATCACAACACCTGCTTTTCCAGAATCATGGAATCTTTTCCATAAGTCTTCGGGTATCGTTTTTCTTTCTATGTTTTAAAAAAAACCTTCATTCTTTGCTGGTTTTATATTTTCCTTATTCCAACTACTCCTTGGAAACCACCACGGGTTCAGAACTTGGCCCAATGGGTACAGAAAATTTTGGATATCACTACACTGGAATTCCGAAGGTGGAAAGAAATGGCCCCAAATATGGATGGAAAACTGAAAACCATGGTAAACAAGAATTCCCCCCCCCTCCCCCTTCAATCTTACAACATAACTTAGAAAAAAATTGTTAACTACCTTTTTGTACCACACAGAAGTTCCGAAGGGATCCGTTGTTTGCCCCAACATGAGGCTCTTGATGACACGGTGGAAGCTGAATGGGTACTACAAAATTCCCTTAAACGGAGGAGAGCTCGTGATTCTATTCTCACTTCTTGTAAAGGTGCTTCCTTCCGGAGGAGAGCTCGTGATTCTTTACGGTAATGGATTTGGTTGAAAATGTCGATTCCCATTTTCTGACTCCTGTCGAAGCCTTTGGCCAAAGGAGTTCAATCCCTGACCTTCCTCCTCCACCAACTTCTGAGCCAATAACAACAGCCTCTCCTTCTACACCAGCTGCTTCCTCTCCATCGGCGCCATCCGCACGGTCACCCGACCATGGAAATTTGGGAAATACTTTCTCGGCACCCACTCAAGACCCTTATAGAAAATAAAATCTCATCCTTACAGATTTGAATGAATACCATATATTTTCTAAGTCGGTGGAGCTTGCTAATTATCTGAAGTCGGTGGCCACAGAAAAAGATTGGAGAAAAATGGACTCTTTTTCTGTGGAGTGTCTATTAAACAACAGCATGCACTGCTTGGCACATGTATCAATATAATCATCTCCCATATCGCTCTTCATCTGTTATATTTTGTTTTAATAACCTTATCTTTAACCTCTTTAGGCCAACCTTCTTGCTTTCAAAGGCCTGCAAAGGTTAATTTTGGATAAACAAACACTTACTACGGAACGAGATCAACTTTTGGCTGAACGAAGTCAGCTTGCCGAGTGCCACCCGGTGATGGAAGCAAAAATTGCTCAAATGGATAATCTCGAGGCCCGGTTGCAGAAATCCGAGAAAGATAGAATGCCCCATAACCAAGAGGCTGCTCAATTGCATTAAGACCTCAAGGATGTAGAGGCTAAGTGGGCTGACCTATATGATACAGTGACTACTGCTCGAGCGCGAGTCTGCTTTCGTGGAGCAAGTCAACAACTTGGAGGCTAGCTTGTGCTCCAAAACCCACGAGGCCAATGCTACCGAGGAGAAGAGAACAAGAATTAAAGAAAGGTTAAAAAGGGTCATGTAGCAAAATCAACTTCACTCGACCACCTATGTTGCGCTTGATTCCAAAATCAACATTATGAAAGTTTTAAATGAAAATCTCCAATACAAGATTGAAAACCTCCAACCTAAACTCCAAGACCAAGAAGATTCTATCCTCTTCGACAAAATCTATGCCACATATCATAGGAAGAGGAAAACGTTGGAGGAGGCCAAAGAAGGCATTGCAAATATTGATGACTGCATTGCCAAAGCTCGTGAACTGGAGACAACCGCTCTCAAGAACCTCCCAACTCGGCCTGCTACTTCTGACTCTTCGAATACTAACTCCGAGTATTCGGGAACCGAAGAGGAAGCTGAAGAAGGTGGTGATAAAGATGAAGGTCCTAAACTGGAAGCGGAACAGCCTTCTCCCAATAAAGAAAACGAAGACTCTTCTCTCTCTTTGGGTTCTGGTAGCAAGAATTAATGTATATATTTTTCTTTTATTTTTGTAACTATGCTAAAACTTCTTTACTGAGTTTAGAATTTTAATTAATGAAAGAAATTCTTTTCTTAAGTGTTGTGCAAAAAATATTCTTTTTCATTTAACTGACAAAGCTTCGAAAATCTTTTCACATCCGATAGCTTTAGGATTCCAGGGTATAAACACTTCCGGAATCTACCCTTTGACTATGAAGATTCCATAAGAGAGGGCCCTTATGTTTACGGTGATCTTGAAGAGGACGTCTCCTATTCATTCCTGCACAAGCATTTGAAGTTTTAACTAACTTTCAAATGATAAAGTAAATTAACTTATCATTCGGACAAGAAATAAGATAAAAATAAAAGGACATTGATTTATTCCCTCTATCTTTATAAGTACATTTACATAAACATTATTTTGTTTAAGTAAATAAAGCTTTTAATACATGTGGCTAACTTGTACAATTTATTTTTACGGGGCTGATCATGCAGTCCCCGGTCCTGATAAGATATTGCTCCCGATTCTAACTGTCCCCGGTCTACGTAACACTTTTAGTGCCTTCATATATAATGGTTCCGCCCCCAGTGTTCGGATGCTACGTATGAAAATTCAAACACTGGAAATCTTGCTTTTGACCCTTCCTTCGTATAGTATGTTTTACATTGCTATCTCATTAAAAACCTTGCTAGAAAAACCCAATTGGGAAAAAAGCAGGACAAAAGAAAAAAGAGTGCAGCATATACTTTCAGTTCCAGCAAGGATCTTTAGCAATAATATCTTTTGAGGTGAGTCACGTTCCAATTGCTTGTCAATTTAACTCCATCTTGATTTTCCAATTCATATGAACCTTTACTAGTTATAGATGAAACCCAGTAAGGTCCTTCCCATGTTGGTCCCAACTTTCCAGCGTTAACTTTTCGAGTATATTGAGTTACCTTTCTCAGAACCAAATCCCCATATTTGAAATATTGTAGATTTGCTCTGCAGTTATAATATCTTTCTATCCTTTGATTTTGTGCCACCATCCTCACATATGCCAGATTCTGGTGCTCATCAAGCAAATCTAGTTTAACCAGCAATGATTCATCGTTTGTCTCTTCGTTTGGTTGGGAAAACCTTAAGGTTGGTTCCCCCACTTCCACCGGGATCAAAGCCTCTGAACCTTATACAAGTCAGAAAGGTGTTACACCTGTGATCGACTTCGTCGTGGTCTGATATGCCCACAACACACCCGGTAGTTTATCTGGCCGCTTGCCTTTAGCATCTTCTAACTTCTTATAAGGTTTTGGATAATTACCTTGTTGGTTGACTCCGCTTGTCCATTAGCACTCGGGTGGTATGGTGAAGATTTAATTCGTTTGATCTTCAATATTTCCAAATTTCTTTTGACTTTGGAACCTATGAACTGTGGCCCATTGTCACAAGCAATTTCTTTTGGTATTCCAAACCGGCAGGCGATGTGATCCCATATAAAATCAATCATTTCTCGTTCTTTGATATTTTTGTAAGCACCCGCTTTAACCCATTTAGTAAAATAATCAGTTAAAACCTAAAAAAATGTTACTTTATCGTGTCCTTGTGGTAAGGGACCGACTATGTACTGGAGTTCAAAATCCGGAAAATATTTCAGCATAATATACTGGAGTTCGAATTTTTTACATGTGAACTTCCAGCATAATATAATAGAGTTCCAGTAAATTATGCTAGAACTTCAGTATATAATGATGGAGTTCCAGTATAAGTATAAATATACTGGAACTCCATCATAATATGCTAGAGTTCCAGCATAATATAGTAGTCCGGCATAATATGCTGGAAATTCATACACAGGTGATCCAATCTCCAGTATATTATGTTGGAACTTTTCGTGTGCTGGAGTTCCAGCATAATATGCTGGAAGTTCATACACAGGTGCACCAATGTTCAGTATATTATGCTGGAATTTTTCGTGTTGCAGCAAAATAGTTGCTATTTTTCAATGACTTTACAAACGTTGATTATTTTTCAATTATCAGTCAAAAAATTGGTTAGCCCGCGCTATTTTTACCTGAAAATGGCTATTTGTGCGCTTGCCCCGAACCGACCGAGCCTAGAGGGAGAAGGGACAGTTGGTGGGGCCCAATTTGTAAGGAGAGCGTCCATAAAAGCAAATTCAAACAAAAAGTTTTCCCCTCACACTTTTCCATTTAACGACAGAGAGAACAAGTTTTGGACTAAAAGAAAAAGTTATGGGCCCCTTCCTGTTGCTTGCTTAAAAGAACTCCGACTCTGTTCTCTTCTTAACAAAAAATTCTGTCACTTGACTATTCCTTCCCAGATCAGCAATTGGTCCACACCTTTCTAATAATTTCCTTACTTTTTCTTTTTCTATATTTTTCTCATTTTTTGTCTTTATCCTCTTTGCGAGGGTTTACGGATTTTGTTTTAAAGAAAGGTTTATTACTACGTCATCCTTACGCCACTTATGACATCCCATCTAGTATTCGTGTTATGTTTTATTTATGTGAGAATGTTTATACTTTATGGGTTGCAATTTAAATCCTGCAATTAATCTTTTGAGGTTATTAAATAACATAGATTCAAATTCCAATGGACAATATTTAATGAGTTTTCACAAATTCGAACAAGCGATCATAAAAATAAATCTATCTATATCTATACTATATTAAAAAAAAAGAATACTCTTATCGAAATATTGTTTGTCTTTTTTACCCTCTCAAAATTGATTTCTGTAACACCCCGGAAATTTTCGAATTACTTGAGTGTAAAGCTCGGTAAATTTTGCAAAGAAAATAATGCACCGGAAAGTAAAGGAAATTTTTTGGCGAAAAAGCGCGTTTATACGGTCCATTATGCGACCGCATAATCACTCTGCGGGCCGCATAATGGCCGCAGAAGTGAGTATGTGAGGGCCATTATGGAAGCAGCTATGCGGTCGACTATGCGACCGCATAACTATTATGCGGTGCATTATGCGACCGCATAACAGTTATGCTGACCATATAGTGACTGCATACACAATCAGATTTTTTATTATGTTTGTCAACAATTATGCGACCGATATGCGGTCCGCATATCTATTATGCGGTCGCATATGCGAACGCAGAACCATTCCGGAGCTCCATTTTTTTGGATTTTAAAACCCAACCCTACTTCGTTAAATACACGCAAAGGGTCATTTTTGAGCAAATATTCTGATGTTTTAGAGAAAAGGGATAGTGTTTTAGAGAGAGAGAAAACCCTAGGCTAATTATTCATCAAGTCTTGCTCAAATCTTGGAAGATTAACAAGAAAAACCCAGAAGTTCTTCATCTAAGAGGTAAGGTTCCATACCCTAGTTCTTAATTTCGAATTTGGATAGAAGATGGTTGATTATGAGTATGATTCTTGGGTATGAGAGTATTATCTATACATGCATATACCAAAAAGATTTGTGGGAAGATTGTTGAGCTTAAATAAGTAAGGATTGGGTTGTGTAGTGAAGGAAATCTTGTAAAAAAACCTTGTGGTTAAATTTGTACACCTAGTGTTTGATAAAATACTCAAAAGAGCTGAGACCATGAATATCTTCCTAATTGTTGTTAAATTTTGTTATGTCTCAAAATAGATTAGGATTACTAGAATTTCCGGAACGTTATAGTAATTTAAGAAAAGCTCAATTGAGGTATGTTGGCTAAACTTTCTCTCTTGGAATTGAATTCCATAATGTTCCCATGAGTTTCAAAGTATGGGTTACGTATTAAAATATTGTGGCTTTGAATCGTATTTCAAATGAAAGCTAGTATGCTAAATTGTGTGAGAAAATCCCAATATTCTTAAGACTCTTAATTGCTCATATGTGTACCTAAAGTCTTGATTGAGAATGTCTTATTGTTGATAACCTATAAAGATGGTTGGAAGTGAAATCAGTGAATTGGGGATATAAAGTGTGGCCAACGTGCCAATAGTGAAAGTTATACTTGTGACCAATGGTGCCAATGAAATGAAATAATATGAGAAAGATTATGAAATGAGCTTTGACTCAACTATTCCAAAATTGATTTCGACAATATAATCGGCTAAAAGTTTATGAACTCAAGTGATGCCCATGTGTTGCTATGCTTTGTAAGTAATTTCCAATGTATTTTGCGTTCTTACATATTTGTGAGTGAAAATTGTGTATGATTTTAATTTGTGCTTGATTGCCAATCATTTTACTCCACTTATTGGGAAGAAATCGATTGTGTTTAAAGCATTCATTACTAATGAACTTAAAGTTATGATTTCCGAAATACTCTACTTATTGATAATTATGATGATGATCTATGAAAGGGAAGAAATGAAAGTGTGAAATATGAAATACGGCCATTGCGCCATGAATAAAGAATCATATGTATGGCCAAGAGATCCAATGAAGTAATAATGTTGTAAGTGGTTGAAAGTACGGATTAGGTGATATGTGGAGTGAAAGGTTATGAGATGTACGTATTTGTACTTTTGTTTCCAATGTGTTATGAAACCCTATGGACGGTCTATGAAATGCATAGGTACATTGTGATATGAAATCCTATGAACGATCTATGAAACGCATAGGTATATTGTGTTATGAAATCCTGTGGACGGTCTATGAAACGCATAGGTATATTGTGTTATGAAATCCTATGGACGATCTATGAAACGCATAGATATATTGTGTTATGAAATTCTGTGGACGGTCTATGAAACGCATAGGTATATTGTGTTATGAAATCCTGTGGATGGTCTATGAAACGCATAGGTATATTGTATTATAAAATCTTGTGAACGGTCTATGAAATGCATAGGTATATTGTGTTATGAAATCCTGTGGACGGTCTATGAAACGCGTAGGTGTATTGTGTTATGAAATCCTGTGAACGGTCTATGAAACGCATAGGTATATTATGTTATGAAATCCTGTGAACGGTCTATGAAATGCATATGTATATTGTGTTATGAAATCATGTGGACGGCCTATGAAACGCATAGGTATATTGTGTTATGAAATCCTGTGGACGGTTTATGAAACGCATAGGTATATTATGTTATGAAATCCTATGGACGGTCTATGAAACACATAGGTATATTGTGTTATGAAATCCTGTGGACGGTTTATGAATATTATGTTATGAAATCTTGTGGACGGTTTATGAAATGCATATGTGCATGGTGTGTGAGAAGTATAGGTATATGGTATGAATAAACACTATGGACGGTCTATGAAACACATAAGTGTATAATATGATATGTGAACACTAAGGACGGTCTAATGAGACATATTATTAATGCAGACAATAGGTTCCACTTTCGTGTCCTTGTTTGTAGAGGTTGTTTCAATTACATTATATTATGTGTTCCACGAATAGATCATATGGGCACTCTATTTTGAAAGAGGTTTTCTAGCTATACATACTATTGTTATTCGACAGTACTAACGTCCCTTTTGCCGGGAGCGCTACATCTTTAATGGATGCAAGTGGTTCTACATAAGGTGGCATTGATCAGTGATAGTAATACACTCTTTTCAGTTGATTTGGTGAGCCCCACTTCTTTTCGGGGTCATGTATCTTTTGTTTCTCATGTACTTTGTGGTTGAGATATAGCCGGGGCCTTGTTGCCGGCATTTTCATATTTCTCTTCAGTTGTACATGGAGGCTCCGTAGACAGGTTGTGGGTAGTATTTGATGTTGAGAATTGGATTAGAACTGTTGGTATTTGGCAACATATTTTTCATTAAATCTATAAACTCGTACTATTTTGAAAATATTGAATGATACTGTTAATGAGAATGAAATGGAAGCGGTTAATGAAATCTCTTCAGTATTTGATTAACGGAGTACATCTCCTCTTTATTCACGGATGAATTTGGGTAGAATGAAATCTAACAGGCTTGCTCAGTCGGGTTCACTCGGTTGAGCGCCGGTCGCGCTTCTCGATTTTGGGGCGTGACAATTTCATACTAGACAAAATAATCATTTAGTTATATATCCTAATATTTTTAAGAGTTTGAAATCAATTAAAATTTTACTTATTAAAATTTTTTCTTTATTTAAAGAAACCTAATATTTAAAAATTTAAATCAACTTAGAACGTTTATATCATTAAGATTCTGATCCTAAATAAGGGTTATCCACGTTAGTCAGGAATTCTTTTACTTTACATTGCAAGATGCAAAAGTTTGACAAAATAAAGGACTCGGTATAGCTAGAAATTTGGGGTAGCAACTGACACAGAAACCAAAAAACTTGTAGCCATGAAATACCTTAAGCGTGCAGACGTAAGTATGTATATTTATTCTTTCTTCCTAATTTTTCAATTCTCTATCTTTTTGGTTACATCTTCGATTCTTTTTCCACTAATAGATTACTATAAATATGTTAAAAGAACTTATGGACCATCAATAACTCCTATATTATGGGAGAGCTTATCAAAGAATTATATTATATTTAAAGCACAAAACCTCTTAGTAAAATATTATTTATTTTTCTACACTTTAAAAATTAATTTTACACTAGACATGATTATAATTTAACTAATTTTATAATATTGAAGACAACCTACAAACACAATATTTAAAATATTAAAAATAATTCATAATAGTATTTAGTATTAGTTAAAGAACAAGAAAAAGTTGCATTTTCTACCAAGAAAAAAAAAGCATCTTGTGAGTTAGGTGATATGTTGTGTCTTTTAGAATGAACTTAAGAATGCATATGAACATATAACTCTTCAAGATAATTTTTCGAAAAAGCTCTTAAAATTTAAAGGTTATGTGTTCTAACTAAAACTAAAAAGGAAGCATGATAATTTGTAAAGTTTAAGCAATAAAACTATTAAACTGAGATAAATTTCAAGTTGAACATATTAACCGTGGCCGATGACCTTTTGTGGGGTAAAATTTTTTTCTTTATTGAGTTAGTTAAATAGGATCGACATTTATCATTTTCAAGAGCTTATATTTTCTCTTTAACTTTTATTTCTTAGTCAAACATAATTTTTCATATAATATTTATTTACTTTTTCAAATAATTTATTCTCATTCAAACAGGGTATCCTAAGAGTTAGTTAAAAGCATGAAACCCCTTAAAGAAATGTCGTTCGTCCTTTTTACCCTTTAAAAATAAAGTTCACACTGAATAAAATAGTTATTTAATTATTTTTCTAATATATAAGAATTTAAAATTAACTAATACTTTACTTATTAAACCTTTCCTTTAAAAACTCCTAAAATTTAAGAATTTAAAAATAAAGTAAAGTTTATTTATATAAAATCTTTCCTTATTTGAACCGGAAAAACGTAACTATTATTTATTTTGAAGGTGCCGCATTGTCCTTGTGTATGATAATTGATATGTGTCCATAACTTTAAATTGATCAAATTGGTTGAAGGAGGTGCTTATTTTAATTTGAATTTTTTTCATGCACATTGTCATCTAGATATTTACGCTGCAAACAGAGTATTTCACCCGCAGACTCGGTTCTTTCTTATTTTATTTTTCATTTAATTTACAAATATATTGATAAACATAAATAAAATAATTTTCATTTTGCTCGTGAAAAAAAATAAAAAAATTATCTTCTGTTAGTTAGCTCACTTTGTTAGTATTTACTAGAATGAACTTAAGAATATTTAACTTTTCGACAAAAACTTAAAAGAAATTCTTAAATTGACAAGGGTCGTGTGGTCTTATTGAAAATAAAAAGAAAGCATGATTACTTATGAAATTAAAATGATAGAATTATAAAATTGAAATAAATTTTAAGTAGATTAAAGACTTTGGGATTGAAATTCTTACTGTATAGAGTTATAGCTAAATAAAATTAACAATTATCATTTTTAGGAGCTTATACTTTTTTCGTTAACTTCTAATATCTCATTTTTTTTAATTTAACACTTAAGCTATTTTAAAAAAAATTAAACTCATTAAGATGGGATACACGCGCAATATACCGAAACTAGTAAAGACAAAAAGTTGGAAGATCCATAATTAAAAAATATACTAGAACTGCAAATTCATTAAGTGCCCTATTTATATAATTTGTAGTACTTATTTTCCATGTTGGTAAGAGGAAAATTTTATGTTTCTCTTTGGAAACACGTGTGAACATAAGAAGAAAAAATTTAAATGGATTGACAAAATTTAAATGGATTGACTATTTAATCCATGACTTTACCGTTATAGCCAATAAGTACAATCTTATGGTGACTTTAGTTGCTTGTTGAATTTGTAGTCGAAATCCTTATAGCACCTATAAAAACTAAGTCATAAATATTAATTAAATCAAATTTATTTCTCTCCTTTCCCTCCATCTAATCATGACAATTTTAACAATTTTATTAACCTTGTTGCTTCTTGCCCAATTATAATATTCCTCATTTGATAAGATTTGTCCGCCCTAATGATACCATCAAATATACACCTATTCTTTCCTAGAATAATTTAATCCTTTTGTTGGTCTAATATTGTGTCAATAATGAACTTTCTGAGTGTGATGATTAAAGAGACACCTCTAGTCTTTAACGCTTGATACCTCTTTTCACTTAATCAAATCCTCAATTTTTCAAACTTTTTTTTAATAACCATGTCAATTATTCTAGACTGGATTTACCATTATGCAAGTGGATTAAATTTTGCAAGTGACCTTATTCAATCTAAGTTGGAAGATCCCTATGAAGCTTCTTAATGACCTTTTTTCTGTCACATATTGAATTGTAGAAACTTGTTATCTAATCTAATACAACAATCCAATAACGCGAGCTTTAATATTTTTCTTAATTTCTTGAATTAAGCAAGTGGCAATATCTTTGTTAAACGTTGAAAGTATGTATATAGATTCATCTCGATATTTATTACTCCATCATGGTTCATTGAGAAGCTTACCTTATTGTTTGCTAGTACTTATGGGTGTACGGGTAAAATCGGGGGCAATGTCTACCCCGATTCCCCAATGAGAGAATGAAGGGAGCGCACGGATCCACTAAATTATAATCGAGGCCAGAGAACCTTCGTATCGAGACCAAGAAAGAATGAACGATATATTCTATATTGGACATGGCAAAGTGACGCACCCCGGGCCGAGTATAACTTCTAGACCTCAGGAGACGCGGTGGACGATTATGTATGACGGATAGGGGCTGTAATACTCGCCCTCAACTGGATATTATGGCGCGAATCTCGTTCAGTATCGATTATGGATCAACAATTATCGGGAAAAAAAGATTTTTACCTTTTAAACTTATACTAGGAGTGAAATTCTCCTATTATATAAAGGGAAAGTTTTTCTTCAGTCTAATACATTGTAACACGCAATTCAAAGCAATAAGAAAATTTATCTTTTGTTTTCTAGCTATTGTTCAAGGTATTACTTGTTCGTTCCTTTCTTTACTCACTACCGAGCTTGCATCAAGGGTCCGATCGAGGACGAATTCCACTGTTTAATCTAAGATGAGGCTTGGCCATCGTATTGCAATTGGTTTGATCGTTTATTTTATCTTTAATTCAATTATCTGTTATTCTTAATTATTCGTATTGAATTAAACCACGTATCCTTTAAACTACGTACAAATTTAATTGTTACACTTTTTAGGGGTAAACAGATTGGCGCCCACCATGGGGCCAATGATAATAGTGGTGATTTGGTACGAATCTCCATAACACACTCTATTTTATGCCTATTCTTTGAAATCTTAATTCCAAGTCAGCCTAAAAATGTCAAACTCTCAGTCTGCTCGCTTAAATGTTGACACTGAGTCAGACTATCACGGCGAAAATAATAATGTGGTGCCCATTAATGATGTGATTCCTGCCGATCCCAACTGTGTCCCAGTCACCGACCCGGTCGATACTAACTCGCAGATGGCCATCAACATCAATTTGCCAACTGATCCCGAAAACAGTGTTCACGGGGGACCCCGGCTAACAGCTCGAGAAGCGCCCAAAGGTGAAGGTGATGGGGTGAGCCTACGGCTGATTTTCGAAATGTCGCAGGCTCAACAAGCGGTAACAGTACAACTGCAGAATCAAAGTCATACCCCCAACAGGGTCGAGCCTGAACAATCCCGTGAAAGCACTCGAAGAGACGAACAAATTATCGAGAGACCGTGTGAAGCCGAGCCCGAGGTAACTTCAAAGGTAATGAAGATGCTCTAAGCGTTGACAAAACGGGTGGAGTTAGGCGAGAAAACAATCGAGGCCAACGACATGAAGGTGGAAACATACAACATCAGGGTCGATCAGATCCCGGGAGCACCCCCGATATTGAAATAACCGGACTCCAAAAAATTTATCCAGAAGCCCTTTCCTCCGAGCGCGACACAAAATCTGATCCAATAGAGGTTTCGTATGCCCGACATTCACAAATATAATAGGACCACAGATTTAAATAACATGTGACCTCCTATACGTGCACGATAAAATGGAACGATTTGGAAGATGATGAGATCAAGTCGGTGTTGCCGAAAAGTGTGGAGAAACTTTATCCAAGGGAGCAATGATATGGTATCACAACTTGCCTCCCAATTCCATTAACTCGTTTGCTATGCTTGCAGATGCTTTCGTAAAGGCCCATACTGGGGCCATCAAGGTCGAGACCAGAAAGTCAGATCTTTTCAAGGTCAAACAACGGGATAACGAGATGCTCAGGGAGTTCGTGTCAAGATTCCAGATGGAGCGGATGGACCTACCACAAGTTGCAGATGATAAGGCCGCTCAGGCATTCACTCAGAGGCTCAACCCCTAAAGTTTCGTGGCCTCTCAATAGCTAAAATAAAATTTTTTGGAGTACCCGATGGTAACCTGGGCCGATGTCCACAACATGTACCAGTCAAAGATCAAGGTCGAGGACGACCAACTCGGGACCCCTTCTGGATCTGTTTACACCATCAGGACTGATGATAGATCTAAGAGAGCCATTGATCAAGATCCAAGACCGGTCCAATATCGATATCAACCATACAACATGGATCGAAGGAAAAATGGATTCAAGCATCACCCCGCAAAGAACGAGAAGAGAAGCGATCGAGGGTCTAGTGGTTGGGGCTTAATGATCAAGAATGTGTTCAATAGACTGCTTAGGAGTAGGGAGCCACCGAGATTATCGAAATATAACTTCAACGTAGACGGTGCAAGAATCGTGTCGGCCATAGGGCATATCAAAGAGACCAAGTGGCCCCGACCATTGCAGTCCGACCCAGCCCAGAGAGATCCTAACTTGATGTGTAAGTATAACGGCACCCACAGCCATAGGACCGAAGATTTTTGACAGCTAAGAGAAGAAGTTTCTCGAATGTTCAACAATGGGCACCTCCGAGAATTCCTAAGTGAACGAGCCAAAAACCACTGTAGAAACAGGTATGCCAACAAACAGGTCGAACAAGAAGAGCCTCAGTACATGATCAACATGATCATTGGGGGATTCGAAGTTCCCCAAGGGCCAACGATAAAATGCACTAAAGTATCTATTACGAGGGAAAAATGCACCCGGTATTACGTTACGGAGGGAGCCATTTCATTTAGCGACGAAGATGCCAAGGGCATCGTAAAACCTCATAACAACGCACTATGAAGATTTGTATTTATCAATAAATCTCGGGTTAAACATGTGCTGGTTGATCAAGGTAGCTCGTCCAACATCATCAGATCAAGGGTCGTAGAGTAATTGGGGTTACAAGATCAAATTGTACCGGCAGTCCAGGAATTGAATGGATTCAACATGGTATGTGACCACGAAAGGAGAGATAATTTTGTCGGTAAACACCATCGGGGCAATCCAAGAAACAAAGTTCTGCGTGAACAAAGGGGATATGAGGTACAACGCTTTATTGGGAAGGCCATAGGTCCACAACATGAGGGCGGTACCTTCGACCTTGCACCAGGCGATGAAATTTCCCACACCGGGTGGAGTCAAAACAATATACGGAGAACAGCCAGCCGCAAGGGAAATGTTTGCCACCAATGAAGCGATCCCGGTGCCTGTGGTTTCAACATCGAAGAGCACAGAATCGACCAAAAAGAAGAGATTAAATAGCAATCACTGATACCGGCCTCAGTCAAATCGGAGAAATAGGAAGAACAAGGAGCAGACGATGAGGACGATCATAGCATCCCGAGATCATTCATATCTCCTGATAACACTGACGCCACCAAATCAACGGTTGAAGAGTTGGAGCAAGTTATATTAATCCATCATCTACCACATCGAAAGGTATATATGGGCACGAGGTTAACCCCCAAGCTCAGGAAAAACTTATTGATTTTCTTAAAGCTAACGCCAATTATTTCACTTGGTCCCATCTTGACATGACAGGGATCCCACCGGAGGTAACCACTCACAAGCTGCGTTTGGACTCGAAGTTCCATCCGGTTAAGCAGAAGAGAAGGCCACAGTCCGAGATCAAACACGCATTCATCAAGGATGAGGTATCCAAACTTCTAAAAATAGGATTCATCCGGGAAGTTAAATACCCTGATTGATTAGCTAACGTAGTGATAGTACCTAAAAAGAAAACAAATTAAGGATGTGCGTGGATTATAAAAATCTAAACAAAGCTTGCCCAAAGGATTCTTTCCCTTTTCCTAACATCGATCGAATGATCGACGCGATGGCCGGGCACGAGATACTTAGTTTTCTTGACGCCTACTCCGGGTACAACCAAATTCGGATGGACCCGGACGATCAAGAAAAGACTTCGTTATAACAAAATTCGACACCTACTGCTATAATGGAATGCCGTTCGGATTAAAGAACGCCGGTGCCATCTACCAATGCCTAGTAAATTGGATGTTCGAAGAACAAATAGGGAAATCAATGGAAATTTATATTGACGATATGTTGTTCAAGTCCCTGCCAGCAGAGGACTATTTGAAACATTTGCAGGAAACCTTTGACATACTAAGGAAGTACAACATGAAGCTAAACCCGGAGAAGTTTGCATTTGGGGTCGGTTCGGGAAAATTCCTAGGGTTCATTGTATCTAATCGGGGGATAGATATCAACCCCGATAAAATAAAGGCCATAGAGGACATCACCGTAGTGGATAATGCAAGGTTGGTTCAAAGACTGACTGGGTGTATAGTCGCATTGGGACGGTTCATCTCGAGGTCGTCGAACAAGAGCCCTCAACCGGTTATTATGGCGCAAATCTAGTTTAGTATCGATTACGGAACAATAATTACCGGGAAAAGAAGTTTTTTTACCTCTTTCAGGCTTATACTAGGACTGAAATTTGCCTACTATAAAAAATGAAAGTTTTTCTTCAGTCTGACACATTGTTACACGCAATTCAAAGCAATAAAAAAATTTATCTTTTGTCTTCTAGCTCATAGTCAAGGCATTACTTGTTCGTTCCTTTCTTTACTCACGACTGAGCTTGCATCGAGGGTCCGATCAAGGAAACGTTCCACTCTTTAATCTAAGATCAAGCTTGGCCAACTTATTGCAATTGATTTGATAGTTTATTTTGTCTTTAACTCATCTATCTATTATTCTTAATTATTCGGATTGAATTAACCATGTATCCTTTAAACCGCGTACAAATTTAATTGTTACTCATTTTAGAGGTAAACAATGGAAAAAATATATTTATCAATCTTAAGTTTGCAATGTCCTTGACACTATTTTGGTAACCTCCAATTTTTTCTGATCAATTGCTCAAGCATAAAATTTTGGGTTTTGTAATAATTAGTTAACTAATAGTCGTAGCTCAAAGAACAATAGTGTTTCAATAAATAGTTGTTGTTTGTAATTTATGAAATAATGCTATTAGATGGATCAATGCATAAAGGATGCTAATTAGCTTATTAGTGCATTAATAAACCAACCACAGAACTCACAGATACTAACTACAAATACAAACATTAGAATATTGGGGTTTTCTTCTCCATAGAAATATACATTTAAGAGCGTATAGGGTTAAGAGAAATTCTCTGCCTCCTAGGAGGGCAATTAAATTGTGGAAATCAAAAGATTCATTCGCTTTGTAAGAATTCCTAGTGACCTGCAATTTAGGTCATGGTTGAAAGAGTTTCGCTTTGCAAGGAGAAACTAGCTATTGTTTAACCAAAAAATTATTTTTATGGTCAAAATAAGTATTGAAATAAATCAGATTTTTAATAATCAAGTTTACTTCATTTTTCCAAATAGAAAAGAATAAAAAGGTAATACAAATTAAATATTCAATAAAAGAAGGAAAGATTATTGTAGCTTTCTTCCAAGAATTGTGAGTAAGAATCTTCAATCAAGCAGAGATGTAAAAGTAAAATGTTGATTGCATATATTTGAAAATTCTTTGATGATCGTAAAAAAAAATAGGAAAGAATAAAATGGAGTACCAAAAACTCAAGAAGAAAAAGACTTAGGGGATGCGTTCCACTTTTCGGGGCACGGTAGAATTTCGGAGGGAATGAGATCTTCGTACTTCACCCGAACGAACCTCCCCTGCAAACCTCGATCTTTGTCCTCGTTGATGCTCGAGAATAGAGCTTTACTTGCTCGGCGAACGAGCTTGATCAACCCCCCTCAGAAGATTCGAGGACTGTAGAGACGAAGCAGATGGTCGAGGGTGAACCGAGGTGCTTTGGTATTGTTTATGAAGTGATGGAGGAGGATTATGATCCTCCAAAAGGATGGGTGAATCTGCCCAAGGCAGACCTCATACCTTTCGCCAAAGTTAAGGACTACAGGGTCTACCGGGGTGAGCGTGAAGGGGTAAGTGTAAACACTTAGGTACCCCTCCACGTGAGTGGTGATGTCTTCGTTGTGCCCAGGGACAATGACCTCCTTGTCGTCCCAGTTACAGTCTACCCAAACTATGGGGAGTGTCTCCTCAGTAACGGAGCATATGAACCTCCATGCTCCCTCGCATCAGTCCTGTTGACTGGAGGCCTTCTCGACGTTGAAGTCATTCTCAATAGAGTAGCCCTCGGGGACGAAACTCTTCAAGGGACGAATTTGGATGTTTTTGCCATCAGATTCTGGAAAATTTGATGGTTTGAAGAAAATATATGAAGATTTAAAGATGGGATGATCATATAAAGGTCTGGGTTAGAGATTCAAAGAGAAAGTATGATGATTTGAGGATGAAGATATAAAGATCTAAGGAGAAATGTATAAAGATTTGTAGAGAATAAAGGTAAATGGAGAATTTGAGGGTAAGTCAAAGAGCTCTAGAATCGGAAAGTGGAGAAGCAAAAAAGGGTTCGGAGTTTTTATAGAGGAAGGACAATCAACGCGTGATGCTTCACATTCGAGGATAGCCAACCGACGGCTGACACGTGTTCGAAGTCAGAACGATGTGGCTGATGTGACATTTTGTTGACCCGCCAACTGGGTTGTAATGTACGAAGGAAGGAACCTGGGTTCATTTATCGCTTCTTGTCGCTTCGATAAATCTATCCTCCAAAAAATGAGGGGACTATCTGTGTACGGGTAAAATCAGGGGAAATGTCTATCCCGATTCCCCAATGAGAGAACGAAGGGGGTGCATGAATCCACGAGATTATAATCGAGGCCAGAGACCCTTCATATCAAGACCTAGGAAGAATGAACGATATTTCCAACATTGGACATGGTAAAACGATGCACCCCGGATCGAGTATAACTTTTAGACCTCGGGAAACGCGGTGGACGATTATGCATGACGGATAGGGGGCCGTAATACTCACCCTTAACCGATTATTATGGTGCGAATCTCATTTAGTTTCGATTACAGATCAATAATTACCGGGAAAAGAAGTTTTTTTTACCTCTTTTAGACTTATACTAGGACTGAAATTCGCCTACTATATAAAGGGAATGTTTTTTTTAGTCTAACACATTGTAACACGCAATTCAAAGCAACAAGAAAATTTATCTTTTGTCTTCTAGCTACTGTTCAAGGCATTACTTGTTCGTTCCTTTCTTTACTCACGACCGAGCTTGCATCGAGGGTCCGATCGAGGACGAATTTCACTATTCAATGTAAGATCAGGCTTGGCCATCGTATTGCAATTGGTTTGATCGTTTATTTTATCTTTACTTCATCTATCTGTTATTCTTAATTATTCGTATTGAATTAACCACGTATCCTTTAAACCGCGTACAAATTTAATTATTACAAATTTTAGAGGTAAGCAATGGGATAAATTTATTTATTTAACCTATTTTTGCAATGTCCTTAACACTATTTTAGTAACCTCCAATTTTTTCTGATCAATCAAGCATAAAATTTAGGGTTTTGTAAGAATTAGTTTAACTAATAGTTTTAGTACAAAGAAAAACAGTGTTTTAATAAATAGTTGCTGTTTGTAATTTATGAAATAATGCTATTGGATGGATCAATGCATAAAGGATTCTAATTACCTTATTAGTGCATTAATGCCACAAAACTTACAAATACTAACTACAAATACAAACATTAGAATATTGGGTTTTTTTCTCCATAGAAGTATACATTTAAGAACGTATAGGGTTAAGAGAAATTATCTACATCCTAGGAGGGTAATTAAATTGTGAAAATCAAAAGATTCATTTGCTTTGTAAGAATTCCTAGCGACCCGCAGTTTAGGTCATGGTTGAAAGAGTTTCGCTTCGCAAGGAGAAACTAGCTATTGTTTAACCAAAACATAGTTTTTATGGTCAAAATAAGTATTGAAATAAATCAGATTTTTAATAATCAAGTTTACATCAATTTTCCAAATAGAAAAGAATAAAAAGGTAATAGAAACTAAATATTCAATAAACAAAGGAAAGATTATTGTAGCTTTCTTCCAAGAATTATGAATAAGAATCTTCAATCAAGCAGAGATGTAAAAGTAAAACGTTGATTGCATATATTTGTAAATTCTTTGTTGATCATACAAAAATTAGGAAAACAATAAAATGGAGTTCCAAAAACTCAAGAAAGAATAGACTTACGGGATGAGTTCCACTTTTCGAGGAACCGTAGAATTTCGGAGGGAATGAGGTCTTCATTTTTCACCCGAACGAACCTTCCCTGCCAACCTTGATCTCTGTCCTCATTGATGCTCGAGAACATAGCTTTACTTGCTCGGCGAATGAGCTTGATCAACCACTATCGGAAGATTCGAGGACTATAGAGACGAAGCAGATGCTCGAGGGTGAACCTAGGTGCTTTGGTGTTGTTTACGAAGTGATGGAGAAGGATTACGATCCTCCAAAAGGATGGGTGAATCTGCCCAAGGCAGACCTCATACCTTTTGCCAAAGTCGAGGACTACAGGGTCCACCAGGGCAAGTGGGAAGGGGTGTGTGTAAACACTTAGGTACCCTTCCACGTGAGTGGTGATATCTTCGTTGGGCCCAAGGACAGCCACCTCCTTGCCCTCCCAGTTACAGTCTACCCGAATTATGGGGAGTGTCTCCTTAGTAACTGACTCCCTTGCATCAAACCTGTTGATTGGAGGCCTTCTCGACGTTGAAGTCGTTCTCAATAGAGTAGCCCCCGGGGACAAAACTCCTCAAGGGAGGCTCCTGGGCTACCTCGGGAATGGCCACCTCGACATCTGTGGCCGGGTTGGAAGATGAATGGGTGGTTTGCTGAGGCACGAATTTTGAAGTTTTTTCCATCGGATTATGAAAAATATGAAGGTTTGAAGAAAATAAATGAAGATTTAAAGATGGGATGAAGATATGAAGGTATGGGTTGAAGCTAAACCCTAAACCCAAATAAAAAATTCTCTCTCTAGAATTTTTTCTCTCAAGAGCCGCTGCTACAGTGTCATGAACAGTAGCATAATGCTTCACTGTTCATCTAATGAAATAGTGATTCGCTACTGTTCATCGCAGAAAAGCTAGAATTTTGAGCTTCAATGGCCACAATGGCCGGTGGCCAGCCACCTTTTCTAGTTGGTCAGCCCTCTCCCTCTATCACTCCAATAAATACGACCACAGAATCCAATCCCCAGCCTTTATATTTCTCGATAATCCTGAAACCTTCAACACTGAACAATGCCCTGTAGGAACGAGCCAATTCTGTTGAACCAATTGCACTTCGTCGAGCTAGTTTGCTTAATGGACATCCTTTTGTTAAATTTACTGAAGCAGAAGTGGAACGAATGAATGCGATTGAAGGATTAAAATATGCAGTAGTTTGTAAATTCTCATATGGATGGCCTGAGCTTAATGAACTATGCCGAATTGTCCCTCTTTAATGTGGAATTAAAGGCGAGTATAATATTGGATATCTTCGCGACAAGCATATTAATTCGATTGATGTTATGGCAAGACTTTATTGATTTTACGTCGAAGAGTGTGTATTATGTGAAAGACACGACGGGTTATGAATATCAATTAAGAACGTTGATTTATGATGCAAAATTCAAGGCCGGGGAGGAAACACCAAAGGTAATGGTATGGATTTCGTTTCCAAATTTGTTACCAACTTTTTTCGTCAAGGAGTGTCTATTTTCCTTGGCGTCAGCTGTGGGTAAGCCTCTTCATCCTGATATGTCTACTATTAATAAAACGAGGCCTAGCTGTGCACGAGTGAAAGTCCTTGTTGATTTGCTAGCTGACTTACCTAAGAAGGAGCGCATGGATATCGAGAATGAAGTAACTGGAGTTGTGAGGACTGAATGGGTAACCATTAAATATGATTTTTTGCCCAAATACTGTAAAGAGTGTAAGTTGCAGGGCCATGACATGATTGAGTGTTTGAGGATTTATCCAGAACTAATGGAGAATAACACTGTTGAGCAACAAGCTGGGAATGAAGTTACTAAACAAGGTGAGCAGGCTACTGTTGCAGCATACTTAAATCAACAGGGGCCTTTAATGATTTTGTTGAGTGGCAAAGTGGTAGGCAATATGAATGGTAATGGTAAGGAACAATGGAAAGAGGTGAGAGATAATCGTACTAAGAAAGCTGTTATTTTGAAGGAAATTCATGCAACTACTGGAAAAGAAATAATTCAAGTTAATCAAGGTGAAAGACAACAGGTGCAAGTGGGAAACAAGTTTGCAGTTTTGGAAGTTGAGGAACATGGGCATGTAAATGCTACTGTGGTGCAAAAGCAGATTCAAACTGCTAATAATATTGTGGTAGTGCACAAAAAGGGGGGAGATCATGAGGCTAACAATCAACTGGTAGTAGTAGAAGATAGTAATAATCGAACTCCTACACTTAGTCCAGTTACTATTGGGAAAACACTTAATGCAGCAGCACCAAAATTTAATCCTAAGTCTCCTGGGACTGGGGTGTCTAAGGAAGGTAATAAAGGTAGCTCGATCAACAAAGTTAAGGACACATTTGCAGCAAATAAAGAGTCTATCTTACAATGAGTGCAAAGAATTTTTGGTGGTAATTTAGTTGCTATCAATACATCATGCCAGGAAATCCCATCTTAAGACTCACTCGATGCAGATACTTTGCTAAAAGATTCTGGAAAAATTTAGTTGGGTGATGACAAGTTATGGAGTGATCAAATTGAGGAGGATTCAGATGAGGGTGAACTACTGGGAGATGAGGAAGATAGTGATGATCAAGACATAGCTGAAGATGATCAAGATGGAGAAGAGGAACAAAGTGTGAATAGACAAGGTGTAAAAGCTGTGACAGCACACAATGACAACCAGCAACTTCTTGAAGCTCAAACTGTGCAAGAAAGTGAGAAACAAAAGCTCCAGATACAAAATTCCCCTGTGTCTACAGTTACTCCTAATAGGATTAATGACCACCCTAATACGGAGAATAATTTGTTGAATGATCCTGGGGAAACTAGAGGAGATAAAAGTGGTATACGTGATGAGCCAAACTCTGCTGAGATTGACAAACACGATATGAATGGGCAACAGAAAAAGGAGGAGCAGCTTATTGCAAACACTGTTCCATTGGATATTGCGGAAAAATAAAGCTAATGAAGGGAAAGCTAATGCTGAAAAATCACTGATCCCCAATCGCATCAGAAATCAACTGGCAGCTCAACGAAAGGATCATGGTGATTATGAGAATGTGAGAGGAAAAGGGAGAGATATGGATGAAGAATCTACGGAACAGAACTTTATAAATGTGGCAAGGCAAGGTGATCTTTCACCTAGAGCAATTGAGAAAGGAAAATCTGCTGGGAGGGGAAAGAAAAAGCAATCCAAAGAGAATCAAAGTGTAGTTCCATCCGGGGTTTAAACAAGAAGGACCCTACCTAAATCGCACAATCAATGATGAATGCTATAATTTGGAATGTGAGATCGGTGAATGCAAAGAAAGTCTTTGAGAGGCTTGTCAATATGCAGAGGCAACATCATTTTCAATTCATAGGGATCATAGAACCAATGCAAAAAGCAAGGAAGGTAGAAAGGTATAGAAGAAAGATTGGAATGCCACAAGCCTTCATTAATGTCTCAAATAAAATTTGGGTGTTTGTAGATGAAGATCATGGAGTTGATATCATCATTAATATGGAGCAACCGCTGACCTTAAAACTGACAAACATGGATACCCAGATGTCTTTCATTGTTACCTTTGTCTATGCAAAATATGATTCTACTGAAAGAATCAAGCTGTGGGATAGTTTATATGCAATTACAAGGGACACGTCACCGGTAACATCCTCGATACTGGTAAACAAGTCACGAAATAGATCTTCTCCATCGTGGGGCCTGTCTAGATCGAGGGCTCCTAGAGCTTGAGCTTCCCGAATCACCCCTGCAGAAAAAGCGGGAAAGGTAGGCGAATCCTCGATCGCTGCTGCCCCAAATGACTCGCTTGGAGCGTTCCCCTCGGCTCGGAGGGGTTCGAGGGGCTCTTCGATTGTAACCCCTGCCGGTTGACTCCGATGAGGGGCGTCTCCGACATTCGATAGTTCGGGGACTCTACCTGGATCTTTCTCCGGTATATCTTCAGTTCGAGGCGGAGCCTCATAGAACATCATCGATCCAGCCGGCGATGAGGCATCGGCGGCTCTCTTCGTTCGGACCGCCAGCGCGGACTCATTGTCCTCTTCTTCTTCTTCTTCTTCTTATTCTTCATCTTCATCCCTTAAACGCAAAACGGATTCCACAGTCAAAGGAATGACATTCTTGTTCGGCTTACGAGCTGTCCTCTTCTTCGGTTTTTGATATTCGGGAACCGAGGCTCTTTTCCTTTTATTTTCCTTCACTGGCTTTGGGATAGAGGTCGAAACATCCTCCTCATTGGACAAGGCCTCAAGACCGCGTCTTTACCCAAACCTGCATATGGGAAACTTTAACAAAAATATTTTGAAGAAACCCCTCGTTTGGATCATCAGAGTCCGAGAAAAGATCTTACCGTGATTTTTGGCCTCCAACCGACCCTTTGACAAATCACGCCATGAGCGCTTGGCGTATGTGGAGGTTGAAACAAGAGCCCTTACCCAGTTCTTGAGATCGGGAACCGCTCCGGACATCCAGGGAACCGCAACATGACAAAAGGAGGAGTGTCGATAAGAGAATAAATGGAGGAACAAAATAGAAGCAATAGCAAGATCATACTTACGTTTCATGTTCCACTCCTCGGGAAATGGCATCTTCTCAGTCAGGATTAGGTCCGAAGTCCTTACTCGAACGAGCCTTCCCATCCAACCCCAGTCCCTGTCCTCGTCAATACTCGAGAACAGAGCCTTGGTAGCCCGACGCTGGAGTTTTATTAACCCTCCTCGAAAAAGTTGGGGACGGTACAGCCGGTTAAGATGATCGAGGGTGAACGACATCCCCTCAATTTTGCTCACAAAATATCGAATCAGGATAACGATCCGCCATAAGGAAGGATGGACCTGGCCTAGGGTTACTTGATATTGTCGAGAGAAGTCAATAATGACGGAATCAAGGGGACCCAAAGTGAAAGGGTAAGTATATACGTTCAAAAACCCTTTCGCGTAAGAAGTGATATCTTCGTCAGGGGTAGGTATTATTACTTCTTTTTCACCCCAATTGCAATCCTTCTTTAATAGATCGAGGTGCTTCTCGGTTATCAAACACATGTACCTCGATACCAGCTCACACCGGCCAGGGACCGATGAACCTTTATCACCCTTAAAATCTGAAGTAAGGACGCACGCCCCGGGAACACACTCCCCAGGCCATGGTTCTACCAGTGCCTCATCGGCGACATACTATGAAGATGAAGCCTTCTCTTTCTGAGGAATGATTTGCGATGTTTTCGCCATTTTTGAATACAAAAGTAAGGAATAGAAGGAAGTAATAGAGATTTGGTATAATTGAAGAAGGGTTTTTTCGGAAAGAAATCACAGCTTTACTGGTAAGTTGGAGAGTACGAAGAAGAACTTGGGAAATTTTGGAAGATAGAAGATGTAAAAATGGTAAAGGATAAAGATAAGGGTTATTTATAGGTTCAAACGATGGCGGTTCAGTATCAGCAGTGGCAGACCACCGCCTGACATGCATTAAATGCCTTGAAAGACTAAACCGACAGAACAGCTTCCAGATGCATCATAGTCGAACCCGATGGAAATGACAAGATATAATCCCATCGAGCTGTTGAAAATCATATCGTTTCTCGCCGCATTATTTCTGAGAAACGAGGGGACTATCTGTATACGGTCGAAATAAATTTCAGCCTTGGCATGTCCGGTATGGTTCGAAGGGTGATGTATCGAAGTAAGATCCCGAAGAGAGGACGAACTAACCTTGAACCCAGGGAGGCCGGTCCGTGTCGAGATCAATGTAGAATTTCAGCAGATGTTTGCAAGATTAGAGATTACTCATCTATCTAAGATAAGTCTAGACCACTGCCCGATGATGTTGAGTGTAAATGCCTCGACAATGCCAATTAAGAAAACATTCAAATTTCTTAATTTCTGGACCAAGCATACATCATTCAAAACTATTGTAGCAGAGAACTAGACTGCTGATTTTCATGCTAACCCTTTTAGTTTGTTCAATCACAAGCTCAAAAAGGTAAAGAAGGCCCTTTCAATAACGAGAAAGGATACATATGGAAACATCTTTCAAAATATTTCTAGTTTGGAAGAGGTTGTCTTAGTCCATGAAGCACAGTTCGAATTGAATCCTTCTTTTTAGAATAGAGAAAGGCTTATGAAAGTTCAAGCAGAGTTCATAAAATATTTATCTTTGGAGGAGGAATTTTGGAATCAAAAATCTGGAATGTCATGGTTCAAAGATGGAGATAGGAACACAAAGTTTTTTCATGCTCAAGTCAATGGAAGAAGGAAAAGGTGGGAATTGAAGAGAATTTAAAATAGCGAGGGCAATTTGATTGAAGATACAGTAGCTATGGCAGATGAAGCTGTGAAATTTTTCAATGCTCAATTTCATGCAGATAAGGTTCCTGAAGCATTTGGGATACTGGATCATGTGCCACACATGGTGAATAATGAACAGAATGAAATGCTCATGAGGTAGCCTACCAAAGATGAAGTGCAAGAGGCAGTGTTTCGGCTTAATGGGGACAGTGTAGGGGGACCTGATGGTTTCACTGGGTGTTTTTTCCACACATGCTGGGATATAGTCGGAGATGATGTGTATGACATGGTTAGAGCTTTCTTCAATGGGCAAAATTTACCAATGTTTGTGACTCACACAAATTTGGTGTTATTACCTAAGAATAAAGAGGTTAATACTTATTCTGATATGCGACCAATTAACATTAGCAGTTTTATAAATAAAGTCTTCTCAAGGGTTATTCATGAGAGTCTAGCTGGTATACTTCCTAATCTAATATCAGATGAGCAGGCAGGTTTTGTTAAGGGGTGAAGCATCATTGAGAATGTATTGCTAACTCAAGAAATAATCACAAATATTAGAATGAGGACTAAAGCATGGCCTAATGTTGTGATAAAATTAGACATGACTAAAGCCTATGATCGATTATCTTGGCTTTTCCTGACTAAGGTTCTGAGGAAGATGGGATTTGGAGAAAGATTCATGGGTTTGGTTTTTGGCATCATCTCAAACAATTGGTATTCTGTGTTATTAAATGGGCAGCCTTATGGATTCTTCAAGTCGACAAGAGGAGTGAAACAAAGAGATCTAGTATCTCCTACTCTCTTTATCCTGGCAGCTGAAGCACTATCAAGAGGTTTGAATGCACTTCATTTGAATTTGTATTTTTGTGGATTTGGATTGCCTAAATGGAGTCCAAAAATCAACCATCTCGCATACGCCGATGATACTATTATCTTTTCCTCCTCTGATGCTACATCTTGCAATTGATAATGGAAGTGTTATCTGAGTATGAAGTTGCTTCTGGTCAGCTAATTAATAAATCTAAATCTGTGGTTTATATGCATCATTCTGCACCTAAGAGAGTAGTGAACAAGGTTCAAAGGATAACTGGCATCAGTAGGCAAGATTTTCCATTTATATATCTTGGTTGTCCTATATTTTATACTAGAAGAAAAATGGATCATTATCAAGGTCTCATCACCAAAGTCATGGATAAGCTACAATCTTGGAAAGGTAAGTTGTTAGCAATTGGAGGTAGAGCTATATTGATTTCACATGTTTTGCAAAGTATGCCAATCCACTTGCTGTCAGCTGTCAATCCCCCTCCCTATATTATAAACAAGCTTCACAAGATGTTTGCTCAATATTTTGGAGTAGTGTTGTTGGTGCAAAGAGTAGACATTGGACATCTTGGGACAAATTGTGTCTTCCATGTGAAGAGGGAGGAGTAGGTTTTCGATTACTGCATGATGTCTCCAAAGCTTTATTTTGTAAGTTATGGTGGAACTCTAGAATAAAACCTAGCTTTTGGAGTTCATTTATGAGTCAAAAGTATTGTAAGAAGCTCAATCCTATTATTGTTCATTGGCGATATGGATCACATATATGGAGGAAGATGTTAGAATGTAGAGATCTTGTCGAACATTAAATTGGATGGCATTTAAAAATGGGATCGTCTCTCGTTTGGTATAAAAACTGGACAGGGCTTGGAGCTTTATATTTTGTCGTACCTCCAGAATTTGTCATTGATGATTCTATCAATAATGTATATGATGTGGTGCACGATGGTGTATGGGATGTTGATAGATTGATGGACATTTTTCCTGAGGATTTATCAGTATATATACTAGAGAATATTAAACCCCCAGCTGCTATTTATGTGCTAGACAAAACATACTGGATGTTGGAATCAAGAGGGGATTTTACTGTAAAATCTGCTTGGGAGTTTTTGAGGAGAAGGAATGATCCTGCGATGTCATACAGTAAAATGTGGGTAAAGGGATTGCATTTTAAAATATCTTTCTTCTTGTGGAAGGTTTGGAAAGCAAAGTTGCATCTAGATGATTGGATGAGACGATTGGGATATTTTATGCCATCGAAATGTTGGTGTTGTGTTCAAGAGTAGGAATGACTGCCTCATCTATTTTTTACATCAGTTACAGCTATAAAAGTATGGACTTATTTTCTAACAAATGCAGGAATAAGTATGGAAGGTTTGATACTACACCAGGCAATTGTTAAATGCTGGACAACAAAAGTTAAACCACAACTGCAGCCTATTCTACAAGCATTACCTGCGATCATCGTGTGGGAGTTATGGAAAAGAAGGAACAGTCAGAAATATAGTGAGGTGGTAACAATTTGTCAAGTTATATATCAAGTTTCTACTACCTTACAGTCTCTTGTCAAAGTAAGAAAACCTACTATGCAAAATATGTCTCACAGATGGCCTGACTTAATACAACAATTGGAGCAATATACTCCAGCTTTGAAGGTAACAAAAGTAATCTGGAAATTCCCTACTAAAGGATGGATCAAGGTAAATACAGATAGTGCGAGTAGGGGAAATTCTGGAAGGAGTTCCATAGGCTATGTGCTGAGAGATAAGGAAGGAGATGTAATTTTTGCACTAGGAAGGGAGATACCACAGACTACAAATAATGAGGCAGAGGCTATTGCAATTCTAGAGGCAATGAGATACTGTGTTGACCATCAAGTAACATATGTTATGCTGCAAACTGATTCCATGCTCTTATAGAATATATTAGAAGGAAAGTGGGTAGCCCCTTGGAATGTGAATGAGTATGTTGAGGAGATCAAAATGCTAATGGAGAAATGCAATGTTCGAGTTTCTCATACTCTGAGGGAAGGCAATAGTCTAGCAGATGACTTAGCCAATCGTGCATTGGATAGTGGGGATATTGAGGCTCATTGCTTTGCACAACTTGACTCACAAGGTAGAAGGATTGTGAATTCAGATAAATTGCAATGTCCTTATTTGAGGGTGAAGGCTGCCAAGAACTAGAGGGGAACCAGATGGATATCAAAGGGATGAAAGGAAATCAATGGGAATACTGTGATCAAATATGTAGAAAGGAGATTAAAGTGCACTATTTTTTCACTAACATCGTATTCTTTTTTGCAGGGATCATTACTGTAAACATGCCTCACCAACTGACTAAACTTCTATGGGTGGTATTAGCACTATGTGCTCATTCCAAGGTAGTGAAGTCAGTGGTGACCAAGAGCATGAAAGCATGGAGAGTCTCCAGTGGTCTAGGGAAGGCAATTGGGGTTTGGATTTTTGATTTTCGAACATCTGATATAAACAGGAGTACCTGCTACAGGAAGGTACAAAGAAGGAATTTGCACCACTGGAGATGCAAGAGAAGGCTTCCCAAATTTTTGGTACATGGCAGGATCATTGGCTGGCATCAACAAAAAGTGAAGGTATTGGGAAATCATCTCAGTACATTCCAAGAATGGTGCCACACAATGAATACAACAACACACAGCTAGAGCAGGAGGATTTCTGGGAACACACTCGATCATCATGCTCAAATACATATGGAGGAGAGAAGTATAGAAGAGGAGACAACTGGAGCTTACACAAGTGATCACCATGCTCAAATCCTTATGGAGGAGAACACGGTGATGAGAATTTTTACTAACAATATTTTCTTTTTCGCAGGAAAAGCTACTGTCTCTATGCCCTACTATGTGATGGACTCTCAGTTGGTGGTATTAGTGCAATGCACTCATTCAACTGGGAGGAAGTTAATGGTAGAAAAAAACATAGAATTAAGGAAGCGTACGATGCTGCCATCTGATTTATGCAGGTACTGTTGGCAAGTAAATACAAGAGCATTTGAGGTTTTTAGAGTTCATATCCAAGTGCAGATCAACACCTCAATATCACCCCAGCAAACAGGAATTTTCTGCCAGCCAAAGGGGGAGATGCAACTGTCAGATGATGGATATGAATACAATACAGTTTCACTTTCACCCCATAAGAAATACTCAGGAGGAACAACTACTACTGCTTAGGTGCTCGATGATCAGTCAAGACATGCGAGTTCGGTGCTCAAACATGGTTTCAATGAGTGCATTATGCACTCAAATCTCATTGTACTTCATTACCTTCATACTCCAAGAAAGCTACCAAACAAAGTTTGTCTCACAATCGTGCTCGAACTCACAAGATTGCCTCAGCAAACTATGCAAACTCACTCTCGTGCACAACTGCTAGTCTAAAGGTTTTTGCAAAACAGTTGCAGTGGACCAAAGGTACAATGCATTTGTTTTAATCATTTATAACACGAAGAAAATAATGATCATTGCATCTTGAGCTCATCAACACAAATCTAGATAATGCAAGATACAAAATTGCTTACTCCAAGCAAAGAACACTGCCCAAGCAGCTTTAATGGGCAGGGGAATTGTTTGAGGATAACACCACTTCCACATGCCTAGATTTTTAGTCATGATGTGTACTACTTATTTTCATATCACTTTTTTAATTATTTCAAAATGTACTACCATAATTGGGTATCTATTACTCAATATTAGTACTATAAGCTATGTTATCGTCAAGTTTATAGTAGCTACACTAGGAAAGACATTACAAGTTTATGTTTTTTTATTTATTTGATTTATATATAAAAAATAGCCCTAGGCACCTTGCCTAGTGGATTTTCCAAAAAAAAGAAGGAATGGGTTGAAGATTCAAAGAGAAAGTATGAAGAATTGAGGATGAAGATATAAAGATCTAAGGAGCAATGTATGGAGATTGGAAGAGATTAAAGGTAAATGGAGAATTCGAGGGTAAGTAAAAGAGCTCTGGAATCGGAAAGTGGAGAAGCAAAAAAGGGGTCAGAGTTTTTATAGAGGAAGGACAATCAATGCGTGACGCTTTACATTCGAGGACAGTTAACCGACAGCTGACATGTGTTAAATGTCAGAACGATGCCGCTGATGGGAAATTTCGTTGACCCGTCAACAGGGTTGTAACATACGAAGGAAGCAACCCGAGTTCATTTATCGCTTCCCATCGCTTCGATAAATCTACCCTCCGGAAAATAAGGGGACTATTTGTGTACGGGTAAAATCAGGGGCAATGTCTATCCTGATTCCCCAATGAGAGAACGAATCCGCGAGATTATAATCGAGGCCAGAGACCTTTCATATCGAGACCCAGGAAGAATGAACGATATATCCGACATCGGACATGGTAAAGCGATGCACCCCGGACCGAGTATAACTTCTAGACCACAGGAAACGTGGTGGACTATTATGCATGATGGATAGGGGGCCATAATACTCCCCCTGAACCAGTTATTATGGCTTGAATCTCGTTCAGTTTCGATTACGGATCAACAATTACCGAGAAACAAAGTTTTTTCACCTCTTTTAGACATATACTAGGATTGAAATTCGTCTACTATATAAAGGGAATGTTTTTCTTTAGTCTGACACATTGTAAAATGCAATTCAAAGCAATAAGAAAATTTATCTTTTGTCTTCTAGTTACCTTTCAAGGCATTACTTGTTCGTTACTTTCTTTACTCACGACCGAGCTTGTATCGAGGGTCCGATCGAGGATGAATTCCACTGTTCAATCTAAGATCAGACTTGGCCATCGTATTGCAATTTGTTTGATCGTTTATTTTTTTTTTAATTTATTTATATGTTATTCTTAATTATTCGTATTGAATTAACCACACATCCTTTAAACCGCATACAAATTTAATTGTTACTCATTTTAGAGGTAAACAATAGGACAAATGTATTTATTTATCTTAAGTTTGCAATGTCCTTGACACTATTTTGGTAACCTTCAATTTTTTCTGATCAATTGCTCAAGCATAAAATTTTGGGTTTTGTAAAAATTAGTTAACTAATAGTTTTAGCTCAAAGAACAATAGTGTTTTAATAAATAGTTGTCGTTTATAATTTATAAAATAATGATATTCGATGGATCAGTGCATAAAAGATGCTAATTAGCTTATTAGTGCATTGATAAACCAACCACAGAACTCACAGGTACTAACTACAAATACAAACATTAGAATATTGTGGTTTTCTTCTCCATAGAAGTATACATTTAAGAGCGTATAGGGTTAAGAGAAATTCTCTGCATTCTAGGAGTGCAATTTAATTATGGAAAAGATTCATTCGCTTTGTAAGAATTCCTAGCGACCCGCAATTTAGGTCATGGTTGAATGAGTTTCGCTTCGCAAGGAGAAACTAGCTATTGTTTAACCAAAAAAAAGTTTTTATGGTCAAAATAAGTATTGAAATAAATCGGATTTTTAATGTCACGACCCAAATCGATGGGCCGCGATGGGCACCCGGTACCTTACTCAACTGAGTACCAATGTAACATATCTTTCTTATTACATCATCATATACACGTGACATACGGGCCTAATAGGCCAACATGATTATTTATAAACTCAAAACATAGGCCGACAAGGCCATAAAATCTTTCACGTACACGACATATGTCTACAAGCCTCTAAGAGTAAATAAATGTTATAAAGGTTGGGACAGAGCCCCGCCATACCAAACCATACACCTCTAAATCATACTGACCAAACAAGCAACTCCGGAGCAAATGGAGTGCACCAATATCTTCTGCTGAGCTAATCGCCTACTTGGAGGACTCTCGACCTGTCTATCGAGACCTGCGGGCATGAAATTCAGTGTCCCCAGGCAAAAGGGACGTCTATACAAATAATGTACCGAGTATGTAAGGAATGAAAATCAGTAAATAATAGACATGAGAGAAACATGGAGTAAAAGACTCGACATGTACGTCTGCATAGCTCTGTGAATCATTTCATCTTTATAATGTCATGCATATGCGTATAAATGTCATACCATGCATAGGTATATGTGTTCATAACGTCATCAATCCTCTGAGGGCATCCCATCATATCATTTCGGCCACTGTGGGCAATTCATCAATGTATACCAGCTGATCAGGTGGTGGTGCGTATATAACGCCATAACCTTTTCCCATATCCCATATACATATAATATACATATATACGCGTATATAAAACCATCTGGTCATGGGTCAATGTATATGTATAAAAGCAGAAAATGCATAAGAAATACGTTAATAATATTTTCTCGGAATGACATAAAATTAATATGCCTTAAGAAATACGTTAATATAATTTTCTCAGAATGTCATAAAAATAATATGCCTGTCGGATAAATTTTATCAAATACGTATTTTTCTGAGACCCATGAACAGAAAATATAATAATAATTCACAGTGGGAATCGAGAATATAGACACCCCTAATATTTCTATGAATAAAGTCATTTATGGAAACTGTGCGTTTGCTCGTTTCTTTCTGCATCATTTGGGTCATGCCAAAAAAAAAAAGAAGGGATAACCTTAACATACCTGGAGTAGGCAAAAATTCGTATGATATTCTTGAGAAAGATTGTACCGTGCTCTCTTAGAATTGCAAATCCCGTTGTTATTACGCAGTGTAACTTTATATGAGAATTTTGCCCAAAATCCGTTACCTTGCCTAATTCTAATTCACGTTGCTTTGTGAATTAGAAGTCTTAGAGATTTTCTTGTAATTTTAGAGCTTCCTCCGTAAGCTCTCTTAACAAACTTATGTAATTCCTTCTTTGTTGAAACTCTTTCTCAAGGGATTTAGCATTTACGTTATGGAATGGAAAGCTTATTGAAAACTCTTCTTAAGAGATTGGAATTGATGTTACAAGAAATGAAAAGCTTGGCTGAAACTGTGCTTAAGAGACTAGAAAAATATTGTTTAATTATGAATATTATCTAAAATATTTGGGTGGGCCCCACATTCCAAGCTTGGTGTCACTTTTCTTAGTCAAAGTGTGACACCTTTCCACCTTATTTAATTAGTCATTTGGTAGATAAAGAATGCTTTCCATGTTGGGGAGGGGTAAGTCTTATCCCAAACTTATTAATTAATTATCCACTAATTTTAATTAACTAAACAATCTTCCATTACCCAATAATTAATTAATTACCTCAAATTACTTAAAATATTACTCACTTTTAATACACTCTATGTACCCTACTATCATGGTCATGTGGTACTTTGTATGACACTAGTCCATAAATATCAGGTATTTTTAGCTCAGACCGTATTTTATCCCAAAATGTCAAACTCCGACGAAATTTATTTTCTTTGATTTGCTTACCCTCTCACCTTCATGAATTTACTTATTCCTTGTTTGAAATAGCATAATACTTATAACCTCAAAATAATCTCATTCCCGAGCTTACGTTGATTAACTTATGACAAAACTTCAACGTACGAAAATGCGGGACATAACATCTCATTTCCGATCTTATATCGATTTACTTATGGCTTACTTCCACGTATGAAAATATGGGGTGTAACATTATTCCCCCCTTTGGAACATTCGTCCTTGAATGTTGACGGATGCACTTATCATTTTTATAACCTATAGCTCTTGCGAATAGTTTAGTACTCCTCTTGCCATCTAGGCGATTGTTTTGTGAATGAATCCCAAAGGCCAGGGCATTCCCCCATTTAGGCCTCTTTCTCACACCACGACTTGTGGTCAGAATCCTTCCAATCTCGTAACCGTTGCTACCTTCTATCATGCAGCCTGTACGATTCTGACCTTGTAAATGTGCCTTTGCAACTCTTCTCTCCCTTTTCCTCTAGTTTTTAGCCAATTTCTAGGCCTCACTTTGTAAACATATATAGATCTTGATAAGATGTATCTCCGTACATCTATAGGTATACTGAAGTTCTTTGCTCGATACTTTGATGAACTTATGAATATTGTTATATCTTATTTCATAGACCCGGTTATCCATTCGTATGACTTTACTACATCTAGGTAGGTCATACTATACCATAACTCTTACTTCGATTTATCGTTGCTGAGGTCTGCTACCAAATTCTAGCTTACTCCTGTTGCTTATCCCATATGCATAAATCTAAGTCCTTTAATGCTTCCTCATTACTATTCATCGTAAGAATGATGACCTAATCTCATCTTATACTTTGTGACTTTTGTCCATCCATTATTGATTCGCCTCAATATTGATCTACAATATACCACTGATAACTTGAAACTTCTTAAATAATACCTTGCCACTAGGGCTTACGTTGCATCGAGGAATATTTGAAGTGACTTTCCTGATCCACCTGGGGGCGATACGATACTATACTTCCATAATCATATTTCATAGCATCCCTATGTGATTCTCCTTACGTGGGTATTTTAATCATGTACAATTCATCAAATCACTACTCAATCGAAGGTCCAAACTTCATCCTTTATTTATCGCGATTATACCCTCATTCTACTACCAGGGCAGCATTTTATCTCTCCTAAATTCTATTAGTCTTAGACTCCTTTGAGTTCGTTCAGGCTATACTGAGCTTTCTTAACTTAGAGAAACCGTTAGCTCTCTGGTTTTCATGGGCTTAATCCTGAGGACTCATCCATTTCTCGTCACCTTCTCACTCACCTTTTCTTATCCTTATTCCTGTCATAAAACCTTGTCTCTTTACTATACTTTAGCTTGCGACCTATACGTATATATTTATATTGCTCGCAACCTTCCTTCAACTTGCTTGCACGATAGATTTCCTTATGTTATTCTAGAATATCAAGAGAGACATCACATCGTCTCTAACTCTTCTTTGCTCTCTTAATCAGGCTTCTCGATACCTAGAAACCATAGGCTGGAACACATGCCATTGACGATGCTGCTATTATTCCTGGATATTGAATCCCCGCGCTTCTAGCCTTTTATCCGAAGTATGAACTGTTCACAACCTTCCGTATTTGAGTATCTCGTACGTTGTTTACCTTTGCCTTAAAATCTCGCATCATATCTTCTATCTCTTTCATGACCTCCCTTCCACATAGGTACAATTCACATCCACAACTTGAAGCTCTATTATAATACTTGCACCTATGGTGCATACACAATCTAGTGGAAGCTTCATACTGACTTCTTATGAGGTTGGTACTCTTCTAACTTGCTTTATTGTACAGTCGTTATAGAATATGGCTCTTGTACTATCTCTCTTGTACCTCTTATATTAAGAATGATTTTTCAAGGTTCTCAATCATGATTTCTATAATGTTCTGGGCCCAATTCAGACTCCTGATTTACTTGGTTGATGTAACTCTTTGGTTTCCTCTTCCTTCTTATCAGCCTTTATGTAGGCTTAAGCTATCTTCCGATCTGCGGCTCATGGAATTTAGTTATTACTTTAGCCTTTCATGGATGCTATGGAAAACCATGATACAATCTTGTAATGATTCAATCCTTTGTCTATGACCTGGACCCAATTCCTTCTTTTAACTCATACCGGAGTCTTCTACGGCTGATCATTAATCAAATAATTCTTTTTGTTCCATCTCAGTTTCCTTCAAACGTAAGCAATTGCTTTTCCTGGTCTTTGCCTCTTGTTGCGTGCATAATTAGCTTATCTGAGTTCTCACATATGCTGAGATTTTTGTGCAACTCATTTGGTCTCGAATATTAATTTTGTTTTTACTCCCCGCTCATTGGCCATGGTAGGTGCCACTTTCTTATGGAGTGCATATAATGTTGTTGTGAGACTGTTGTTATAAGACCATTCCTTCCTTAGGTCACTGAGCTTAGGTTGATGCCGTCTTCCTTACTTTCTCAGCTAGTCTTTCATTGTAGTATTTAGGGAGGACCTTCTGACTCTTGTAAAGCTGTGAGCTTATTACAGACCTTTTGATGTCCTTCCTTGCCTATAATTATTCGTAGTTACTTATCTCCATGCCCTTGTTCTTGTAGGGTTGCCTATGAACTAATATTTTGACTGTCTTCCTAGGGGCACTCTCTTTTATTTCCGTAACATTCATACGGTACCTTTAACTACCCCAACTCCTATCTGAATATATCTCAAGTATTACAATGACTTTACTGCGAGGCTGAATTCACTGTATTGGGTTTTACTATGCTTATCTTGCACGATCTGCTGATTCATCTTTAACCTCCTGTCTAGCCATAACTAGGCTCTTTCTGATCAATTACTAACTACTCGTTGGCCCATTCTCATCACAATATTCTGCGTAATCTTTCTTGGGTTATTTCCTTTGCCTTAACTTACGTCTCGTACTAGCTCCTTATTTATTAATAATAGCTCATGCAGGAACCCTTACTTCTTCTCCTTGACATCATGCTTGCACAATATTCTAGAATCGTAGCATATCTGTAGGTTTTGGATAAGCGCCATCTCATTCCTCTTTTATTTTTATCGCATTCTTCCTTTACCATTCCATAGTCACTAGAACCACTTAATTCTGATTTAATGCCACATCACACCATATTCCCCCTTTAGGGGAGCACTAAGATTTAGTGCTACGATGATCTACGTATAGATGTTTTACCCTCTCATCTTTGGCATCTTTTCACATCATCGATGATCCTTGCTTGCTTCGCGGTAATCCTTCAGTACCAAGGATAACAAAATTCCTCACTCGCGAGGGTGACATTTAGTGTAACTGGCATATATAGTCCCTTAGTCTTAACTTTACTCATCTCGCTTGCTTTAGGGAAGCGTCTTCCTGAATGACCATTCTCTGAATTTTTCATGAATCTTCTTCTGTTGTCCACTCTATTATCGCCGGAACGAAATCTGAAATTCTTATGATACTGACTATTATCCAATCACTCAGTCCCTAATTCATGTTTAGTTTATCTTGTTCATCAGCCCATACTGATTTCTATTATTCTGGGGTCTAACTTTTCCTTCTGGTAGTCGCGTTAGAGTCACGAACGTATTTCTTGAATGAGGATATGGCTTTATGGCCTATACTCTTTTGTTGTCTCAAGGCCTGTCACCTCTCGTCTTTTCCTTCACTTGACAATAGACTCTGTAATACTGTCATCTTTTTGATCTACCGTTGTCATCCATGTATCACATCTTACTCATAATGCTTCATTAATTCTCTTCTTATTCCCCTGCTAATATTTATGTCTATCACTTTATTCTGAAAACTCCAACAAGACATTCTTTTGCTTTTAGCTCCCGTTGCTCCATCCACCGGCCCTTCGAGTTGCCTGACATTCTCTTTCTGCTAGGGACAGGAGCCACACTAAGATAATATTTATCCCTTACAGGCTTCCAGTGCTTATCTTTGTAGTACTCATATCTAGCTGTACTATTTTAGGGTGCACCATCGAGGTGTCTCACAAGGAGATCCATTACCACGTTTGCTCTATCCTTCGAAAACGTCAACTAACTCTACCAATCCATCCACTATTTTGGGTTACTCTATCCCCAGCCGAATCCTGATAACTCGTCCTTCTCTTAAACTGTGTCTGTTGGCTCCGATAGGGCATAACTGAGATCTGTGTGGCCGATTGTACATACATTTGTCACTATTGAAAGTAACTCAAAATGCTTATATCTCCCTTCCTGAATGGTAAATAATGATAGTCTTTATTAACTGGATACCTCATACCCTTTTTTATCTTGTTTCTTTTACTTCTTGAAACTTATACCTTCTGATTCTTTCATTTCTTTTTACCATAAGAGTGGATAGGCATTCTTGCCTTACGGATCCATATCAAGAAGCTTACACATCTTAGTATACACATGATCTGCTGAATACCTCATCTTTATCCATCATAAGCATGATACAAAAATCGAGTTTCTCTGACTCAACTCTTCCACAGCTATATCCCTTACCAATCGTCTTTCTGGATGTAGGCATCGTCTATTATGAATAAGATAGAGTTTAGAAAATTGAGTTCTTACAACTGGGCTCTACCACACGATCTAGAGTAAGAAGAAAGAGTGACAGCCCTAAATGCCCTGTAGCCTCCTGCTTATAAGTGTGGTGCACGACACACCCATAAACAAGACTCTACTGGACACGACTTGTAGACTCCCCAGGACAGAACTGCTCTAATACCACTTTTGTCATGACCCAAACCGATGGGCCACGACGGGTACCCGATACCTTACTCAACCGAGTACCAACATAACGTATCTTTATTATTACATCATCATATGCACATGACATACGGGCCTAATAGGCCAACATGATCATTTTTAAACTCCAATCATAGGCCGACAAGGCCGTACAATCTTTCACGTACACAACATATGTCTACAAGCCTCTAAGAGTACATAAATGTTATAAAGGTTGGGACAGAGCCCCGCCATACCAAACCATATACATCTAAATCATACTAACCAAACAAACAACTCCGGAGCAAATGGAGTGCACCAATATCTTCTGCTGAGATGATCGCTTACTTGGAGGACTCTCGACATGTCTATCGAGACCTGCGGGCTTGAAACGCAGCGTCCCCAGGCAAAAGGGATGCCAACACAAATAATTTACCGAGTATGTAAGGAATAAAAATCAGTAAATAATAGACATGAGAGAAACATGGAGTAAAAGACTCGATATGTACGTCTGCATAGCTCTGTGAATCATTTCATCTTTATAATGTCATGCATATGCATATAAATGTCATACCATGCATAGGTATATGTGTTCATAACATCATCAAGCCTCTAAGGGCATCCCATCATATCATTTCGGCCACTGTGGGCAATTCATCAACGTATACCAGCTGATCAGGTGATGGTGCGTATATAATGCCATAACCTTTTTTCATATCCCATATACATATAATATACATATATACGCATATATAACGCCATCTGGTCATGGGTCAATGTATATGTATAAATGCATGAAATGCATAAGAAATACGTTAATAATATTTTCTCGGAATGTCATAAAAATAATATCCCTTAAGAAATACGTTAATAAGATTTTCTCAGAATGTCATAAAAATAATATGCCTGTCGGATAAATTTTATCAAATACGTATTTTTCTGAGACCCATGATCAGAAGATATAATAATAATTCACATAGGGAATCAAGAATATAGAAAACCCTAATATTTCTATGAATAGAGTCATTTATGGAAACCGTGCATTTGCTCGTTTCTTTCAGTATCATTTGGGTCATGCCAAAAAGAAAGAAGGGATAGTCTTAACATACCTGGAGTAGGCAAAAATTTGTATGATATTCTTGAGAAAGATTGTACCGTGCTCTCTTAGAATTGCAAATCCCGTTATTATTACGCAGTGTAACTTTGTATGAGAATTTTGCCCAAAATCCGTTACCTTGGCTAATTGTAATTCACGTTGCTTTGTGAATTAGAAGTCTTAGAGATTTTCTTAGAATTTTAGAGCTTCCTCCGTAAGCTCTCTTAGCAAACTTATGTAATTCCTTCTTTGTTGAAACTCTTTCTCAAGGGATTTAGAATTTACGTTATGGAATGGAAAGCTTACTGTAAACTCTTCTTAAGAGATTGGAATTGACGTTACAAGAAATGAAAAGCTTGGCTGAAATTGTGCTTAAGAGACTAGAAAAATATTGTTTAATTATGAATATTATCTTTAATATTTGTGTGGGCCCCACATTCCAAGCTTGGTGTCACTTTTCTTGGTCAAAGTGTGACACCTTTCCACCTTATTTAATTAGTCATTAGGTAGATAAAGAATGCTTGCCACGTTGGGGAGGGGTAAGTCTTATCCCAAACTTATTAATTAATTATCCACTAACTTTATTTAACTAAACAATCTTCCATTACCCAATAATTAATCAATTACATCAAATTACTTAAAATACTCACTTTTAATACACTCTATGTACCCTACTATCATGGTCATGTGGTACCTTGTGTGGCACTAGTCCAAAAATATCGGGTATTTTTAGCTCTGACCGTATTTTATCCCAAAATGTCAAACTTCGGCGAAATTCATTTTCTTTGATTTGCTTACCCTCTCACCTTCACGAATTTACTTATCCCTTATTTGAAATAGCATAATGCTTATAACCTCAAAATAATCTCATTCCCGAGCTTACGTTGATTAACTTATGACAAAACTTCAATGTACGAAAATGCGAGACGTAACATCTCATTTCCGATCTTATATCAATTTACTTATGGCGTACTTTCACGTATGAAAACATGGGGTGTAACATTTAATAACCAAGTTTACTTCAATTTTCCAAATAGAAAAGAATAAAAAGGTAATAGAAACTAAATATTCAATAAACGAAGGAAAGATTATTGTAGATTTCTTACAAGAATTGTGAGTAAGAATCTTCAATCAAGCAGAGATGTAAAAGTAAAATGCTGAGTGAATATATTTGTCAATTCTTTGTTGATCGTACAAAAATGGAAAGGAATAAAATGGAGTGCCAAAAACTCAAGAAGGAAAAGACTTACGGGATGCATTCCACTTTTCGGAGAACGGTAGAATTTCAGAGGGAATGAGGTCATCGTTTTACACTCGAACGAACCTCCCCTGCTAACCTCGATCTCGTTCCTCGTCGATGCTCGAGAACAAAGCTTTACTTGCTTGGCGAACGAGTTTGATCAACTACTCTCAAAAGATTTGGGGATTGTAGAAATGAAGCAGATGGTCGAGGGTAAACCGAAGTGCTTTGGTGTTGTTTACGAAGTGATGGAGGAGGATTACGATCCTACAAAAGGATTGGTGAATCTGCCCAAGGCAGACCTCGTACCTTTTGCCAAAGTCGAGGACTACAGGGTCCACCAGGGCGAGCTTGAAGGGGTAAGTGTAAATAATTAGGTTCCCCTCCACGTGAGTGGTGATATCTTCGTTGGGCCCGGGGACGACCACCTCCTCCCAGTTACAGTCTACCCGAACTATGGGGAGTGTCTCCTCAGTAACGGAGCCATGCTCCCTCGCATCAGTCCTGTTGACTGGAGGCCTTCTCGAAGTCGAAGTCGTTCTCAGTAGAGCAGCCCCAGGGACGAAACTCTTCAAGGGAGGCTACTGGGCCACTTCGGGAATGGCCACCTCGGCACCTGTGGCCGGGTTGGAAGATGAAAGTGTGGTTTGCTGAGGCACGAATTTGGTTGTTCTTTCCATCGGATTCTAGTAAATATGAAGGTTTGAAGAAAATATATGAAGATTTAAAGATGGGATGAAAATATGAAGGTCTGGGTTGAAGATTTAAAGAGAAAGTATGAAGATTTGAGGATAAAGATATAAACATCTAAGGAACAATGTATGAAGATTTGAAGAGATTAAAGGTAAGTGGAGAATTCGAGGGTAAGTCAAGTAGCTCTGGAATCAGAAAGTGGAGAAGCAAAAAAGGGGTCGGAGTTTTTATAGAGGAAGGAGAATCAATGCGTGATGCTTCACATTCGAGGATAGTCAACCGATGACTGACACGTATTCAAATTAAGAACGATGTGACTGATAGGACATTTCGTTGACCTGTCAACTAGATTGTAACATACGAAGGAAGGAACCCGGGTTCATTTATTGCTTCCTATCGCTTCGATAAATCTACCTTTCGGAAAATGAGGGTATATCTGTGTACGAGTAAAACCAGGGGCAATGTCTATCTCGATTCCCCAATAAGAGAATGAAGGGGGAGCACAAATCCGCGAGATTATAATAGAGGCCAGATATCCTTCATATTGATACCCAGGAAGAATGAATGATATATCTGACATCGGACATGGTAAAACGATGCACCCCGGACCGAGTATAACTTTGAGACCTAAGGAAACACGGAGGACGATTATGCATGACGGATAGGGGTCCGTAATACTCGCCCTCAATCGGATATTATGGCGTGAATCTCATTCAGTTTCGATTACAGATCAACAATTACCGGGAAAAGAATTTTTTTACCTCTTTTAGACATATACTAGGATTGAAATTCACCTACTATATAAAGGGAAAGTTTTTCTTCATTCTGACACATTGTAACACACAATTCAAAGCAATAAGAAAATTTATCTTTTGTCTTCTAGCTACTGTTCAAGGCATTACTTGTTCGTTCCTTTCTTTACTCATGACCGAGCTTGCATCGAGGGTCCGATCGAGGATGAATTCCATTGTTCAATCTAAGATCAGGCTTGGCCATCATATTGCTATTGGTTTGAACGTTTATTTTATTTTTAATTCATCTATATGTTATACTTAATTATTCGTATTGAATTAATCACGTATCCTTTAAACCACGTACATATTTAATTGTTACTCATTTTAGAGGTAAACTATGGGACAAATTTATTTATTTATCTTAAGTTTGCAATGTCCTGGACACTATTTTGGTAACCTCCAATTTTTTCTGATCAATTGCTCAAGCATAAAATTTCAGGTTTGGTAAGAATTAGTTAACTAATAGTTTTAGCTCAAAGAACGGCAGTGTTTCAATAAATAGTTGTTGTTTATAATTAATAAAATAATGCTATTGGATGGATCAATACATACAGGATGCTAATTAGCTTATTAGTGCATTAATAAACCAACCATAGAACTCTCAGATACTAACTACAAATACAAATATTGGAATATTGTAACGACCTGACTGGTCATTTTGAGCACTTGCACTTTTCTCGGCAGTTTGAGGGCACGCGTATCCCCGCATGATGTATTATATGATGAACCGATAGGTCATTTTATGTTTTAGAATCTAATTCTGTATTTTGAAGTCTCAAATACCTTATTTTAGCCCTCCTCGATTTGCGTGCACAGTCCGATTGTTTTTCCGGAAAGATTTTATGTTACAAATTGAAAATATGAAATCTTTGGCTTAAAACCCATTTGAGTTGACTTTGGTCAATGTTTTTAGCAAACAGACTCGGATCCATGTTTTGACTGTCCCAATGGGTCAGTGTCGTGATTTGGAACTTGGGCGTATGCCCGAAATCGAATTTGGAAGTCCCTAGCTCGAGTTATCGCATTTTGTTGAAATTTGAAAGTTTAAGGGCTTAATGCATCTAAAGGTTTGATCGACGTTTGAAATTATTGATACCGGGTCCGTATTTTTGTTCCGGAACCAGGTATAGGTTCATTTCTATATTTCAGACTTGTCTGTCAAATTTGGTGAGAAACAGAGTTGGTTTGACATGATTCGGACGTCCGGTTGTTGAAATAGAAGTTTTAAAGTTTTCTTGAAAATTTCTTTTGATTTGGTGGTCAATTCATAGTTTTAGGTGTTATCTTGGCGATTTGGTCACACGAGCAAGTTCTTATAATGTTTTTAGACTTGTGTGCATATTTGGTTCAGAGCCCCGAGGGCTCGGGTGAGTTTTGGATTGTTTCCGGAATGATTATTCATGATTTTTAGTGCTGGTACTGGTGTCATTACATTTGCGATGTTTTTGTCGCAAATGCGACTATCGCAATTGCGAAGCAACCTCGCATTTGCGAAGCTGGGCTGCTGAGGAAATGACTCGCATTTGTAAAGAATTTTCCGCTTTTGCGAAGCCTGTTGAGTTCGCATTTGCGAACTCAGTATCGCATTTACGATACAGGCCTGGGCGGGGTTAGTTGGCTTTTGCGACCAACTGGTCGCATTTGCGAAGGACCAGTATTCGCATTTGCGAAGGCAGCAGAGAATTTCAAAACTTCGATTTTGCGATTAGTTGTTCACATTTTTGAACCCCATGTCGCAAATGCGACATCTGCAGCCTGCATATAGCTGAGAATTCTGAGACTTCGTTGAACCCTAGCTTCGATGGGAGGCGATTATGTGAAGGGACTCTCATACCAAATCATTGCGTAAGTAACTCTAATCAATTCTCAACTACATTTCATGATTTTACATTAGATTTAACATCAAATTCATGAGAATCTAGGGAAAAATATGGGGATTTTGTCAAAACATTGAAAAATGAAAATTTAGGATTTAAGAGTCGAATAGGACTCGGATTTGGAAACAAAATACGTATTTGGACTCGTGAGGCTATGGGTAGTAAAGACCTACCCTTGGACCCGGGTTTTGACCGGGCGAGCCCGGGGTTTGATTTTTGTTGACTTTTTAGAAATTGTAAAAAAATCACAGCTTTATTAATTAAAATTATTTTCCCTTGCATTGTGTGATGTATTTAAGTCGTCTTTGGCTAGATTGAGCCAAGCCGTGGGTGAATTTGTAAAGGAAAAGCTAAATTGAGTATTGAGTTAGCCGAATTAAGGTAAGTGTCTTGCCTAACTTTGTTGAGGGAATTTTTCCTTCTATTTAACATTGTTTGCTACATGCGGGGGTGATACATATATGAGATGACGAGTATATATGCATGTGCCAGGCTTAACCATGCTCGGGGGTAAATTATGTTATAAACTGTGTCTTTTAGAATCACGTGACCTTCTTGCCTCATGCCTTACTTGACTCCTAGATACTAAGAACATAGTATTAAATGTTAGAACTAAGACTTAGCTTATTATAACTTGGTCAAATTTGATGGAATTTTGAGAATGCATTGGTGTGTTTAACTTGAACAATTGTTGGCGTGGAAAGTTGTGATTGGGATTCATTTGGAATATTCGTTTAAACACTCTCCTTGACATTATTTATGCTTCCTGCCTTTTTTGTCATTGATATACATATGCTTGGTAAGGAAGAGTGAAAAGCACGAAGGGTGATGCCGTGCCTTTGTTTATGCATTAACATGTGAGGGAGAGTGTAAAGCACGAAGGGTGATGCCGTGCCATATTATTGAGAGTAAAAGCACGAAGGGTGATGCCGTGCCATATTATTGAGAGTAAAAGCACGAAGGGTGATGGTGTGCCATATTATTGAGAGTAAAAGCACGAAGGGTGATGCCGTGCCATATAATTTGTGAGTAAAAGCACGAAGGGTGGTGTCGTGCCATGTTATGTGAGTGTAAAGCATGAAGGGTGATGCTATGCCATTTCATTTATATTATCATGCTTTAAATTATCATGAGTTCATGGCACGGTGGGTGTTTCCGTGCAGGTGAGAATGAGGGACATGCATTATGTTGTGATATCTTTCCTTTCTGTATACGTTCATGCCGTTACATTGAGCTGTTATTGTTGTATTTATGGTTCTTATGTGACTTGTCATTAATGCCCTATTTTTGTTCTTTATCTTATTTGTTATTGTTTCACTCATGCCTTCTACTTGCTAAACTTGCAAATATCATGCATACTTCCTGCTGCCATAATTATATCTTTGTCGTATCTATTTTGGTTGCACTTAGTACACGCCTTCTACCGTGTTAGTCATCCGTGCTTCTACTTGTTAATGCATAAAGATCATGTGTTCCCCTCTTATTCGTTATATTTGTATTTATGCCTCTACCATGCTAGTTAGATGAAGTTACATTCTTTTCCTGATTGTTGTCATCACCTCTATGCTTTCCGCCTAGTCTGTTACTGATGCCCTTATGTACAATCTCGTTCATTATTGCTACTTGCGTATTTCCTACTTTGTCATTACTGTTAACGGCATTTATGGCATCCGGTTGGTACTGTTGTATGCATATTTGGTGAGGATGAGATAAATGCACGTTATGAAAGTTATGGGGTGAATATTGTGGTTTATTTGTTTCGCTCTAAGGAAAAGATTGGTTGAGATATTGGAAACTATTGAATTGTGATCTCTTCTAGTACTCTGTTATTATTTTGTACATTCATTTTGTGTACTCTATCCTGTTATACTGTAGTATAGTTCTATTGCTAGATTTCGATACAAATTTTTATTAGTGAGCATCTTTTTACTAAAAAGCCTCGTCACTGCTTCGACGATGTTAGACAAAATACTTACTGGGTACATGGGGTCGGTTGTACTCATACTACACTTCTGCACCTTGCGTGCTGAGTTTTGGAGCGGAGCTGCTGGTGATGTCAGGAGATGACCCTGAAGATGTTCGTGCATTCCGGATATAGCTGCCACTTGTCCTTGGTAACTTTACATTTTGTTAATTTGTTTATGTACCTTTCAAACAGATCGTGTAATTATTTGTATCAGCTTTGTAAATTCCAATTATTAGAAGCTCATGATTTGTACTACCAGTTCTTGGGTTAATTTGTAAATGTCGAAATAGTTCTTCACTATTTTTCCTATAATTTCATTTGGATTGTATTGTTTGTCAGTTGTCTTACCTAGCGGGTCGAGTTAGGTGCCATCACGACTAGTGATTTTTGGGTCGTGACAAGTTGGTATCAGAGCTCTAGGTTCATAGGTTCTACGAGTCTTGAGCAAGTGTCTAGTAGAGTCTTGCGGATCAGTATGATGACGTCTATACCTATCTTCGAGAGGCTGTAGGGCATTTAGGATAAACTTCCTATCTTTCTTTCCTTATCGTGCGACATTGATTCAGCTTAGCGTAACTCTTTGAATTTCCTCCACGCATTTGTATGCGCATGTGAGCGCTCGGTATTGGTTGTGCATCGACAGCTTGTGACTCCATGGATAAGGTGCGAGATGTGATTTCTGTGTGCTGATGATGGGTTAGTCTGGAGGACTTGAGGCCGGGTTTTGACTGCAGCTTGAGCACGGGAATTTCAGTTGTGTGTGCATATGCCTTTGGGCTTATACATTCAGTAGTGTCCCTATGAGTGGAGTTTGTGGTCGGCGAGTGGTTGGATGACTAAATGATGAGTTGGATATGACTGCGGGCTGTGTTCAGATGACCTGAATGTGAAGAGAAGAGTTTGCTTGAGGCGTAAAAAGGACTGATAAGTGCTTGGTTTCTGTCTCGATGTGGCGTGTAGTCCTGAGTTATGAGTGTGTTTGAAGGTTTCCCATGTTGTTTAATTGTGGGGCGATTTTGATTCTCATGCCTTATTGATGAGTTCAGACTCAGGAAGATTAAGTGGTGGCATAGTAGTTGTGGCTAGAATATAAGATTTACGTTGGATGGTGTCGAGGCTCGCGGTATTTCTATATCATTGTGGATTATGCATTTCAGTATCGGGAAGACTAAGCGGTGGAGGAAACGGCTTTAGATTCACAGAAGGTCTCTTCAGAGTGGGTGTCTTGGTTGTGGTATTTTGGGGGTGCTAAGAGGGAATGCAGCAACTTATGGCCTTAGGGTGGTGTGGTTTTTATGCTAGAATCTCTTATGGCGAGCTTTGGGGTAAGGATCATGGTGTTCTCGCAAGGAGAGGTATCAACTTGAGAGTAATTTGGAAGGAACTCGAAGGAAACAGGGCAGTTTGATAGTAAATTGGATCAACACGGTAATGGTATGATCGGTTCTTTGGGTACTTATGATGTGGTGGGTCTCCACAGGTGTTTCGTGGCAATGCTCATGGGCTTTGGGCAACTGCATGGCTTGGTTGAATTGGAGGGATTCAGTTCTGATAGCTTGATTATATGCAAATGGATTCCAAGGAGTTCTCAATGATTTCTATCACGACTCGAGGTGGATGTTTCCTACTAGTGTAAGGAACCTGTTGCGTATTGGGATTTCCTCCTGGATGAGATCAAATAGAAGGTTTCTGACCGATCGGGATTGAGTTTTACACATGCAAGGCCACAGTTCAGTTTTGAAGGGAAGGTCATGAATTCTTAAACAACACGGACGGTTTCAGATGTCTAGATGGATGCTATTACTACTTGGTATTACCTGAGAAGGGTGTGCATTTCAGAAGACGCATTGTGTTTTTCACTTACGGATGCATCATTGATATTGTGGTGCTCGCCTAGTTAGTCGACTGCTGTGATTTAGATTTTGTTATATGACACGAAAGAATTATAGAAGTATTCCTCGTGGAATGATCGTATTCGAGAGATGTGTTAGACATTTAGGCGATAGAGTTAGGATCAAGTATGGTGATTCATGTGTTCTATGGATTTGGAGACTGGGAGTTCTCAGAAGCAGATTGTTTCGTGGTTGGGGACTGTGAAATATTGCCAAAGCTAGCCAGATGATAGTGTGTGTTATGATTATGTTGTTGTGGACTTTTGGAGGGCTATTTGTCTGTTCGGGGATGATCGGAGTTGATTGGGGGCCTATTGGTAGGCCCAATGAGGATGTGTATTCTATATCAGATCGGATTTTCTTGCTCTTGCGCAGCTGTTACCCCAGGTATATCGTCAGGAAGAATAGATGCTATTCGCGCCTTGGCCTGTATTATGTGTTCCTCTCTTATGCTATGACAGTTTGCGAGGGTTACATGGTTCTTCGCACACATAATGTAATTCAGTTTAGGCCTTATGGCACTATGGGCGAGATGGCCTTCGTGATGTTGATTTTCTTATTGCACCATAGTTGTGCTTGTCCTTCTCAGTATTATTTGTTCCTAATAATTTTCCCATAGTTATATTTTGTGCACTCTATTGTGCGTGATGTTGACGCACATGTGATCAGTGAGCCCGAGTATTATGGCTCGATGGGTACCATATGTGGATTCATATGAGGGATCGGGTAGCACGCCACAGCGGTACTGTGATGAAATGTAACTCCCGATGCTTACTTCGTGTAGTATTGTTTTCACCTTGTTGAAAATAGTTAATATGAAAATGCTAAAATTTCCCTGCCTGCTTAACTTGTTTAGTAGTCTTCTTATTTAGCTCTCTTACTATTATTTGTCATGTCTAAATTATTACTTGTTGGTGTTTGGGACAGTGTTGTGTGGGGTTTCATATGATTATTGTTGATACTTGTCGGCGGGGCTACTTGTATTGGCTGAGATGAGGTTTCTAGACTTGAGAATGGCATTATTGTATTGGGATGAGGAAGGTTTGGAAGAATAATACTAAATACTGTAGAGGATTTGGGAGATGGCCCTGGTCGGACGAGTGAGTTTCTTGGCTTATTGATCAGATGAGTGATTAAGAGGTTATGTGTGTTTCTTTCATCATCGGCAGGGTATGAAGGGTTTGAACGAGGCTCTAATCGATATGAGGTTTGTAACCGGCACCAGATTTGTTTTTGGGCAGTAATGGTGGTCAACAGTTCATGCTGTGAGTGTCTCAGTGATGGGGTGTATCGTGTGATTTCATCTTGGGGTTATGATTACGACGTAATACAACTTGTTCAGGTTTATACATTGTGTAGATGTGAGATTCAGGTCTTGTAATGAATTTGAGATGTTAGAGATTGGGTTCTAAGGTTTAAGGATCAAGGTTACAGTAAGGATATCTAGTCATGTTGCGTTGGCAGTCTTATATGGAGCAGGGAGACGTGGGATCACCTGCGGGTATATACATAGTAAGGTTACACCGTGATTTGATAGCTTTGGAACGATTCCTGGCATGTTCGAGGAAGAACGTATGTTTAAGTGGTGGAGGATGTAACGACCCGACTGGTCGTTTTGAGCACTTGCACTTTTCTCGGTAGTTTGAGGGCACGAGTATCCCCGCATGATGTATTATGTGATGAACCGATAGGTCATCTTATGTTTTAGAACCTAATTCTATGTTTCGAAGACTCAAATACCTCATTTTAGCCCTCCTCGATTTGCGTGCATAGTCTGGATGTTTTTTCAGAAAGCTTATATAAAATCTTTTCCTTAAAATCCATTTGAGTTGACTATGGTCAATGTTTTGAGCAAACAGACTCGGATCCGTGTTTTGACGGTCCCGATGGGTCTGTATCCTGACTTGAGACTTGGGCATATACCCGGAATCGAATTCGGAAGTCCATAGCTCGAGTTATCGCATTTTGTTGAAGTTTGAAAGTTTAAAGGCTTAATGAATCTAAAGGTTTGATCGATGTTTGAAATTGTTGATGCCGAGTCCGTATTTTGGTTCCGGAACCCGGTATAGGTTCATTTCTATATTTATGATTTGTCCGTCAAATTTGGTCAGAAACGGAGTTGGTTTGACATGATTCGGTCGTTCGGTTGTTGAAATAGAAGTTTTAAAGTTTTCTTGAAAATTTCTTTTGATTTGGTGCCCAATTCGTAGTTTTAGGTGTTATCTTGGCGATTTGGTCGCGCGAGCAAATTCGCATAATGCATTTAGACATGTGTGCATATTTGATTTAGAGCCCCGAGGGCTCGGGTGAGTTTCGGATTGGATCCGCAATGGTTTTTCATGATTTTGAGTGTTGGTACTGGTGTCATCGCATTTGTGATATTTTTGTCGCAAATGTGACTATCGCAATTGCGAAACTGCCTCGTATTTTCGAAGCTGGGCTGCTGGGGAAAGGACTCGCATTTGCGAAGAATTTTTGGCTTTTGCGAAGCCTTCTGAATTCGCATTTGCGGACTCAGTATCGCATTTGCTATAATGGCTTGGGCGTGGTTAGTTTGCATTTGCGACCAACTGGTTGCTTTTGCGGAGGACCAGTGTTCGCATTTGCGACCTTTTTGGTCGTATTTGTGAAGGCAGTAGAGAATTTCAAAACTTTGATTTTGCGATTAGTTGTTCGCATTTGCGATGTTCCCATTAGCGAGCCCCATGTCGCAAATGCGACATCTGCAGCCTGCATATAGCTGAGAATTCCGATACTTAGCTTCATTTTGTTATATTTTGAACCCTAGCTTCGATGAGAGGCGATTTTGTGAAGGGATTCTCATACCAAATCATTGGGTAAGTAACTCTAATCAATTCTCAACTACATTTCATGATTTTACATAAGATTTAACATGAAATTCATGAGAATCTAGGGAAAAATATAGGGATTTATCAAAACTTTGAAAAATGAAAATTTAGGATTTGAGAGTCGAATAGGACTTGGATTTGGAAACAAAATACGTATTTGGACCCGCAAGGCTATGGGTAGTCAAGACCTACCCTTGGACTCGGGTTTTGACCGGGCGGGGCCCGGGGATTGATTTTTGTTGACGTTTTAGAAATTGTATAAAAATCACAGCTTTATTAATTGAAATTATTCTCCCTTGCATTGTGTGATGTATTTAAGTCGTCTTTTGCTAGATTGAGCCGAGCGGAGGTGAATTTGTAAAGGAAAAGCTAAATTGAGTATTGAGTTAGCCGAATTGAGGTAAGTGTCTTGCTTAACTTTGTTGAGAGAATTTTTTCTCCTATTTGTCATTGTTTGCTACATGCGGGGGTGATACATATATGAGGTGATGAACATATATGTATGTGCCGAGGTTAATCATGCTCGGGGGTAGATTGTGCTATAATTGTGTCTTGTAGGATCACTTGACCTTCTTGCCTCATGCCTTACTTGACTCCTAAATACTAAGAACATAGTATTAAATGTTAGAACTAAGACTTAGCTTATTATAACTTGGCCAAATTTGATGGAATTTTGAGAATACATTGGAGTGTTTAATTCGGTCATCGATATGCAAATCATTAATACATTGTTACGGCCGATATTCTTGAGATACTAGATTCTATACTTGTGTTGTAGATCATTTGTTGGAATACTTGAGTAATAAGGTTCTTGCGGGTTTATTAAACTATTGTTGACTTGGAAAGTTGTGATTGGGATTCATTTGGAATATTAGTTTAAACACTCTCCTTGACATTATTTATGCTTCCTGCCTTGTTTGTCATTGATATACATATGCTTGGTAAGGAAGAGTGTAAAGCACGAAGGGTGATGTCGTGCCTTTGTTTATACATTATCATGTGAGGGAGAGTGTAAAGCAAGAAGTGTGATTTCGTGCCATATTATTGAGAGTAAAAGCATGAAGGGTGATGCCGTGCCATATTATTGAGAGTAAAAGCACGAAGGGTGATGTCGTGCCATATTATTGAGAGTAAAAGCACAAAGGGTGATGTCGTGCCATATCATTTGTGATTAAAAGCACGAAGGGTGATGACGTGCCATGTTATGAGAGTGTAAAGCACGAAGGGTGATACCGTGCTATTTTATTTATATTATCATGATTTAAATTATCACGAGTTCATGGCACGATGGGTGTTTCCGTGCAGGTGAGGACGAGGGATATGCATTATATTGTGATATATTTTCTTTGTGTATACGTTCATGCTGTTACATTGAGCTATTATTGTTGTATTTATGGTTCTTATGCGACTTGTCGTCAATGCCCTATTCTTGTTCTTTATCTTATTTGTTATTGTGTCACTCATGCCTTCTACTTGCTAAACTTGCAAATACCATGCCTACTTCCTGCTATCATAATTATATCTTTTTCGTATGTATTTTGGTTGCACTTAGTACATGCCTTCTACCATGTTAGTCATTTGTGCTTCTACTTGTTAACGCATAAAGATCATGTGTTCTCCTCTTATTCGTTATATTTGTATTTATGCCTCCACCATGCTAGTGAGTTGAAGTTACATTCCTTTTCCTGATTTTTGTCATCACCTCTATGCTTTCCGCATAGTCTATTACTGATGCCCTTATGTACAATCTCGTTCATTATTTCTACTTGCGTATTTCCTACTTTGTCATTACTGTTATTGGCATTTCTGCCATCCGGTTGGTACTGTTGTATGCATATTTAGGGAGGATGAGAGAATTGCATGAAGGGTGTTGCCGTGCAATTGACTTGATATGAGAGTATATTCCTCACGTTATGAAAGTTATGGGGTGACTATTGTGGTTTATTGGTTTCGCTCTAAGGAAAAAATTGGTTGAGATATTTGAAACTGTTGAATTGTGTTCTCTTCTAGTACTCTGTTATTGTTTTGTACATTCGTTTCATGTACTCTATCCTGTTATACTGTAGTATAGTTCTATTGCTTGATTTCGGTACAAATTTTTATTAGTGAGCATCTTTTTACTAAAAAGCCTTGTCGCTACTTAGACGAGGTTAGACAAAATACTTACTGGGTACATGGGGTCGGTTGTACTCATACTACACTTTTGCACCTTGCGTGCAAAGTTTTGGAGCGGAGCTGCTGGTGATGTCGGGAGCTGACCCTGAAGATGTTCGTGCATTCCGGATATAGCTGCCGCTTATCCTTGGTAGCTTTAGATTTTGTTAATCTGTTTATGTAACTTTCAAACAGATCGTGTAATTATTTGTATCAGCTTTGTAAATTCCAAGTTTTAGAAGCTCATGATTTGTACTACCAGTTCATGGGTTAATTTGTAATTGTCGAGATAATTCTTCATTATTTTTCCTATAATTTCATTTAGATTGTATTGTCTGTCAGTTGGCTTACCTAGCGAGTCGAGTTAGGTTCCATCACGACTAGTGATTTTTGGGCCGTGACAAATATTTAGGTTTTCTTCTCCATAGAAGTATACATTTAAGAGCGTATAGGGTTAAGAGAAATTCTCCGCATCCTAGAAGGGCAATTAAATTGTGGAAATCAAAAGATTCATTTGCTTTGTAAGAATTCCTAGCGACCCGCAGTTTAAGTCATGGTTGAAAGAGTTTCGCTTCCCAAGGAGAAACTAGCTATTGTTTAACCAAAAAATAATTTTCATGGTCAAAATAAATATTGAAATAAATCAAATTTTTAATAACCAAGTTTACTTCAATTTTCCAAATAGAAAAGAACAAAAAGGTAATAGAAATTAAATATTCAATAAACGAAGGAAAGATTATTGTAGCTTTCTTCCAAGAATTATGAGTAAGAAACTTCAATCATGTAGAGATGTAAAAGTAAAACACTGATTATATAGATTTGTTAATTCTTTAATGATCGTACAAAGTATGGTAAGGAGAGTTTATATAAGGCTACAATATGTAACTGTTTTTTCCACTTAATTCTTGCCCGTTACTAACATTAACTACATAATTGCCCATTACTCAAATTATTTGTAACGGTTATAGCAATAATAGATAATCGTGTATAATCAGGGATTATACTGATTCCCTCTACATATTCGTAGCTATCGATGAATCTTCCTCTTTTGTAGTTTTCATGCATCTCGTGCCTATCTCTTCTTTCCAGTTGTCATATACGGTATCTTTTGTAAGCAATCCTGTTAGTGTTTTAACTGTGCCTTATCATTCTTCTTTTAATGATCTTATTCGAATACCACCTATCAACACATCATTAATCCACCTGTCATCTATTTTTTCACCAATACAGATAGTCCCCCCACTTTCTGAATATTCTCAACTGAATATTCGGGAAGTGGTAATTTTATTTATGGCAGGAATGTCTTGCCGCCTCTTCCCAATATCATTATATTTTCTTCAGAAGCGAAGAGACGTACGTCTTTTCCATTTAATGCTTGAGACATGTATCTTGCTATAATTGGTTATACAGTTTATAACGTCTTTTTAGGGTTTTTTGCGTTTGCGTCAGTTCAAAGTGACGGTTCCATGATGACGATTCATAATGACATTTCTCCCTTATAAATATCGCATCACATATCATCCAAGAACTTCTTTTTCCTTCTTGCATACCTTTACAAGCTTCTTCTGCAATTTCTCTTCTTCCTTCGTGCTTCTACTATTATCGAAAAATGGCTTCCCATACTTCAAACCCTTCTTCATCATCGGACCCTCAAAAAACTATCATTGTAGACGAACTTCCTCCTTCTTTAGCCCCAATTAGGAGTAGAAGAGGCGGAACACTTTGTAGTCTTGGTTCCATATCAAGTCGTAGCACCACTCCTTCCTAGAAGTTTGCCTTGAATGCCATTAGAAACCTAACTTCCCTGTCGTAGCTCCTAGTGCCGATGATCGAATAACTTCTTATTGCGAAGCTTATTCGTTTGTGTACACCTACTCTTTTATTTAGTATTCAATACCCCTATTGACCTAGTGATCATCGAGTTTTTTTGTTATTTTAATATGCGCCTTGGTCAAATAGGCCCGATAGTATGGAGGGCGATGGCTTGCCTTCGCTACTTGTCAGGCTTAGGCTCAACCCCTTTCACTTTCCGGCACCTCCTCCACCTGTACTCCCCGAAGCTTTTCCACGAAGGTATTTTCTCTCTTGTAGCAAGAAGCAAAAGAGTCTTGGTTAGTCTCGAAGATGACCGTGACCGGGGCTAGTACGCTCGATTCGTGGTTGTTCTCACTTGTGACTTAGTGGGTGATGAAAACATGCCTTTTCCTGAGAAGTGGAACTTTGCAGGTGAGTATTTTCCTCTCCCTTTTTGATGTATCTTTCTTTTCTTTATAATCTTGATTTCCTAATTCATATTTTTCTATTCTTCAGCAATCATGGAAGTTTTTGGTCAACTTCCCGACTTTTGTGATTGAGTAGAAAAAAGGTTATCTTCCGTACCTATAGATCAAAGATCTTGGAAGTTTCTCTCCCAAAAGTTTGGGTGAAAAGTGAAGACTCATGGTATATGACATCTATTTTACCGTGAATTCTTTTTATTTTTACTTTCCTTTCTCTGACATCCTTCATTGTTCCCAGGATTCGTTGTTCATGGCGTACGTCCCGCCTCTGTTCCTACAGCTAGACTCACCGTTAGCGCTGCCCAAGAATAGATTTTAAGCGTGTTTTCCTCAAAGAAGAAAAATAAAGAAACCCGCGTCTCTAACGACGAAGAAGAAAAGGAGGGCTCTTTAGTAAAGAAGCCATGGGTCAGGAGGCGCGTTGTTCTACATGGTGAACCCACCATTTACCAGAATCAACCTTTAGATTTCGTGCCTTTCCAGCTAGTTGATAAGCCTAAGAATGTTCCTTTGGACATCTTCGAGGATGAAGAGGATGCCGGTCCTACTTTGAATCCCCCCTCAAGTCATACTGAAAGGCTCTTTACCCAAGGACTCGAGGGCGAAGAAGATAATTTCGACTTTATTTTGGAAAAGCCACCCCTTGCAACTCTACCTATGACCCCTGCTGCTCCTACTGTTACCCATTCTGTTACTTCTGCTGCCACACCTACTGCAACTCCTGTTGCCGTTCCCCATGGAGAGGCCGGCCCTTCCAGTGGAAGAGGCATGAAGCAAGTTTTGATTGAATTCCCCGAAGGCACCAATTTGTTGAATAAGTCTAACTGAGCTGTGGTTTGGTTGAAACCGTTGATCGGCCCTCTTTAAAGAGAGAAGCTAGAGTCTCATACCTCCATTCTAATGAATGATGTCATTCATTCTTCTCATAAGATATATTCTTTTTTTTTTATCTCTTTCACTTTTTTTTAAGTTTGTAACTCTTCCACCTTGCCTTTTTTTGTAGATTATTTTAACAAGTATGGAGCTGATGAGGAGGATAGCTTAGACTGAGCAACATGTTGTTGAGTTGCGTGCAGAATCTGACAACTGCAAGGAGCAATTTGAAAGCCTTCAGTTTGAGAAAGATGTTCTTGCCTAGGAGAAAGAATTTTTGGAGCAACAACTCAAGATTACTACTGCTGAACTGGCAATTTTGAAAGCTTTTACCAACCAGGTTGAAAAGGAGAAGGATAGGATAGAAGCCTCCTTTGCTGAACAACTCTCAAGGGCCACTGAGGAAATTAGGAGTTTGAAAGATATTTAAAATCAAAAATAAGTGTATGCAATGTGATCTCGTTCAAACCTTGACTCAAGCTCAAGAGGATCTCCATGCTTCTTCTAAAAAAGTTAAGTTCATCAAGGCTACCGTTTAACCTTTGAAGCTATCTTATGAAGCTTTTGAGGTTGATAAAGAAGACTTGAAGGCTGAAGTGGAGCAATTGCAAAAGACTATGAGGCTCTTGAAGATAAACTAACACTTAATATTAGTTGGGCTTTCTTGAACACACATATAAAAACTTTGATCGAAGCTAACCGGGAAGGTTTTGACCTCGAGGCTGAGATTGCCAAAGCTAAGGAAACAATTGAAAGTACTCAGCAATGTCAAAGTTTTCCAACACCTGAGGATCAAAATTACAAGGATGATTTGAGTAAAGACGGTTCTGAAGCAGACCAAGTTGATGGCCAACCTTAGTCTTCTCCTTAAGTTGATCCTTCCGCCCCTTCTGATGATGCTCCTTAGCTTCTTTCCTTTTAGTGATTATCATTTTGGATGTTTTTTCTTGATGTTTTATGGGATATTTTTGAAGTTGGCCTTAGGAAAATTTTCCTCCTTTTTTTTAAATATCAACATCAATATAACTTTGTTGCATATCTTATGTATACTTCTGCTCTTTAATTTTCGAGCTTTTTTCTTGCATTATATAAGTAGATAAATGGTTTAATATGTCGTGGTTAAATACACACGGTCTTATTTATAAAAGAGTGCCCTTTTATATTAACAACACTGATAAATATGACGTCTCATCTTCATATTGGTGTAAAGATATGAAACATGAAGTAATTTGAAGAAGTTATATTTGAACTGTCAAAACAAATACATATATGTACATCATTTTTATAGCTGCTTTCTTTATAGCAGGTTTACAAGCACGAGTTTGACTATCCCGTATCTACATTTATGGCCTTAACCTAATGGCTTTTGGGAGTTTTCTGATGAACCTTCAGTTCCATACGTCCGAATCCATATGTGAGCTTGAAAATTCGTAATTTTCTGCAAGGTTTTCTCTTTGGCTATTGAAAGCTTTGCTTTTGTTGTGTACGCCTTACTTCTTTGTGTACTTTCTTAATATGCATAGTCCCCCCTAGTGTTTAAGCTTTGAAGCATGAAAATTTGAACACTAGATCAATTCCTCTCTTTAGTCTTTTTCCTGAAAAATAAAATACATACGAGACACAGAGGTAACTTTTCAGATGATGATTGTTTAACCCTATCCATCAATATTATTGTAAACTAGACTAGAAATAATTAAGTATTCCACATGTGGATCTAATGTCATCATCTGGTATGTGCTAGTGTTTTGCCTATCATCTAAAATGGTTAGTAAAATTATAATGAACAAAATAAAAAATGAACTCTTAAGATACCCGACCGCGGATACTTGCTCAAAAGTAGTACTTCTCTAAGTGAACCGCATGCCAATTTGAAGGTGGTATTTCCCCGTCCATGGTCTCCAATTCATACGTTCCTTTTCCTGCAACGCCTTTAACTCGATACGGGCCTTCTCAATTTAGACTCAATTTCCCAGCATTTGTTGCATGTGGTGATCGAATCACTTTCTTAAGGACAAAATCTCCAATATTGAAATACCGAAGGTTCGCCTTTCTGTTGTAATAGCGCTCAATTCTTTGCTTCTGTGCTGCCATTCGTATCAAAGCTGTTTCCCTTCTCTCCTCTGTCAGATCTAAATTTGTACGAAGTTCTTCTTCATTTTATACTTCATTTGTATGCACAAACCTTGTGCTTGGCTATAATATTTCCACTGGAATTAATGCCTCAGTACCATTAACGAGTGAAAATGGAGTTTCTTCCGTGCTTATTTTCGTCATTGTCATGTAAGTCCATAGTACTCCAGGTAGCACTTCAGGCCACCTGCCTTTTGATTCTTCTAACTGTTTCTTTATACTATTGACAATGATTTTATTTGCCGACTCTGCCTTTCCACTAGCTACGGGATGATATGGTGCTGAAATAATGCATTTAATTTTCCAACTTATGAAAAAATCAGTAACCTTTGCACCCATGAATTGCAGCCCAATATCGTAGGCGATTTCCCTTGGTAATCCGAATCGACATATTATACTCCTCCAAAAGAAGTTTATCACTTCCTTTTCTCGTACCTGTTTGAAGGCAGCTGCTTCCACCCACTTTAAAAAATAATCGGTTAGAACTAATAGAAATTGTACCTTTCCTGGTGCTTGAGGTAAATGATCTACGATATCCATTTCCCACTTCATATACGACCACGGTGATATGATTAAATGAAGCAAATCTGCCGGTTGATGCATATCGTTGACATTTATCACACTTTCTTACAACATTTTCGCTTCGTCTTCCATTTTTGGCAAATAATATCCTGCTCTTATTAGTGTTTTTACCAACGACCTTCCTCCAGCGTGATTTCCACAATGTCCTTCATGTATGTCTCGCATCACATATTCCTTTTGCGATGTACCAAGGCACCGTGCTAAGGGTCCCTCAAATATTTTGCGATACAAATTGCTTTCTAGTAAGTAATATTGAGCAACTTTCATTCGCAACAAATGGGATTTCTTCTTATCCTCAGGTAAAATTCCATACTGTGAATAATTCACTAATTTATTTCTCCAATCCCAAGTTAAATTATTAAAATTTACCTCATTCTTGGTTTGATCTAGGGCTGAATGAAACAAGTGCACTACAATTGCATTATTTTTATTTGACACATCAGCCACGGACCCTAGATTTGCTAATGCATCAGCCTCTGTGTTTTTTCCCCTAGGTATTTTGACTGCTTTCCATGCTTGGAACTGTGGCACTAGTTCTCGCACCTTTTCCAAATATTGTTGCATTCGTGTTTCTCTAGCCACGTAATTTCCTTGCATTTGATTTACCACAAGCTGTGAGTCACTTTTGATTTCAATTTATTCAATACCAAGTACTCTTGCAAGTTCCAAACCTGCAATTACTGCCTCATACTCTACTTCATTATTAGTAATTGGATAACACTTTATTGCTTGCCTTATAATTTTTCTTAAAGGTGAAATTAAAACAATACACAAACCTTCTCCTTTTATGTTTGAGAAACCATCAGTATAGAAGGTCCAAGTCCCCAGATTAGATCCGGTAAATACTCGTACCTCCTTTTCCTTTACAGGAATATCACGACCTAACTCCAACTGGAGCCGCGACGAAGCATAACACTACTTGCCAGGCAACAATCACATAACAGCTAAATATTTGAGTAAACATGGTTTAATATACTTAACAATGGAAATATCATAATTCTCTGATAAAAACAATAATAAACTACTACAACAATCCCCAAAATATGGTGTCAACGAGTACATGAGAACTACTGAGTATCAATATATATATATATATATATATATATTAAATTTGTAATACAACTGTCTGAACAGTAGAACAGTAATAGGAAAATAGAGGAAAGAGAGTCAAGGTCTGCGGACGTCATAACAGCTACCTTAAAGTCTTCGAACACTGGTACCAACTCGGATCTAGCAATCACCACGTTGAGATGCACCTGGATCTGCACACGAAGTGCGGAGTGTAGTATGAGTACAACCGACCTCATGTAAGTAACATAACTAACCTTGGGCTAAAAGCAGTGACGAGCTCAGAAGAGGACAATCATAATCCAATATAATGACAACACAGATATAATGATGACAATAACAAAAAACAGCTCAAAGGATTATCATAATCGACTCGCTCATGTTACAGAAATTTAGACATGCTTTCTGGTTCAACAATTAAATCCCAACTCTAATAGGAACATGTCAATTACAGCTAACATGAGGAATGGTACATCTCTATGCCTACATGTCAAGTATGCATGTCAAATGAATGATTTCACTGCGATATCTCCAAATACTCTCACTCTCAGAATACTCAATCGGTCTATCTCAAATTCTCACTAATCACACACAATCACTCAGCACTGTACGGGTTCCTGGCATCAATGACCCTCACTAAAGCACGTATATATATCAATGTGTATGTGCTCACTAGGTCTTAACCGAATAAGTATATAGACTAAACATGATTTCTAACATGAATCTCAGCTCAATTACTCTAATAAGTAAGAATTACAGGGATAAAACAAGACTTGATAGCAGCACATTACAAAAATCAACCCAGATCATGATTACCACGGTGCACGCCTATACTGTCGTCACCTAGCATGTGCGTCACCCCAACACAACACAAATAACATGTTTTTCAGGGATAATTACCCTAAATTCCAAGTTTAGAAATATTACTTACCTCAAAATGTATAAATTAATATTCCAAAAAGCCCTTCCTAAGTGTATCGACCTCCGAATGACTTGAATCTAGTCATAAACAACTTAATAACATCAAATAACATCGTAGGAAACAACTTCAAACAATAAAGCTTCGATCTTTATCAAAATCAAAAAGTCAACCCCAGGCCCGCACTCTGGAACCCAATAAAATTCACAAATGCCGAACACCCATTCAATTACAAAGTTCAACCATACCAATTTCATCCAATTCCGACCTCGATTCGGCCTTCAAATCCTCAATTTTCACTTTAGGAAGTTTTTACTAAAACCCCCAATTTCTTCACTATAATTCACCAAATAAATGATAAAAACTAAGATGGAATCATGAATAATAAACAAATCCGAGTCAAAAACACTTACCCCGATCCAGATCTTGAATATTCCCTCCAAAATCGCCCAACACAGAGCTCTATAACTCAAAATATGATATAATAACTCTAACCCTAGAAATGGGATTTAAAATAGTCTGCCCAGCCATTTCCCTTCGCGAACACAAAAATTGCCTCGCGTTCGCGAAGAACAAGTCTCACCAGCTGCCAATTCCTCTTATGCGAACGCGATTGTCAACACCCGACAGCTACGTGATCGCGTTCCAGATCTCGCGACTGCGAACAACAAATGCCTGACTTCCTCAGGCCCTTCCTTCCTTTTACGCGAACGTGTCTCAACGCTCGCGTTCGCGCTGAACAATCACCACAAAGCTTCATTAATGCTTCCAACTCTTCACGAATGCGAAGAACAAAAGACCACCTGCCAGCATCAACTCTACGCTATCGCGTCCCTTACTTCGCGATCGTGAACGAGGAAACCAAAAGCACAGATTCAGCAGTTCTTCAAAGTCAAAAATGAATCCGACAACCATTTGAAACACCCCCGGGGCCCTCGGGACCCATCCAAACATACTAACAAGTTCTAAAATATGATACAAACTTACTCTATGCCTCAAATCACATCCAACAACATCAAAATCACGAATCACACATCAATTCAAGTCTAATGAACTAATGAACTTCCAACTTCTAAAACCAATGCCGAACCATATCAAATCAACTCCGAATGGCCTCAAATTTTGCATGCAAGTCCCAAATGATTACAACAGACCTATCCCATTGCTCGGAACTAAAATCCAAACCCGATATCAAAAAAGTCAACTCTCGGTCAAACCTGTCAACCTTCCAAACCTTCAACTTTCCAACTTTCGCCAATTCAAGCCAAAATGACCTACGAACCTCCAAATCAATATCTAGACATACTCCTAAGTCCAAAAATCACCATACGAAGCTATTGGAACCATCAATACTCCATTCTGGAGTCGTCTACACAAAAGTCAAATTCTGATCAACTCTTTCAACTTAAGCTTCCAACCTTGGGACTAAGTGTCCCAATTCACTCTGAAACATCCCTGAAATAAATCCAACCACCCTGGAAAGTCACATGGACAAAAATAAACATATAAGAAAAGATAAATAGGGTAATAAGTTTAAATACACAAAATGACCGGCCGGGTCGTTACAAGGAAGTAGGCTCAGACTGAAATCTGCTACGAAGTCTGCTAGTACCTGCGACTTTATGGCAGTTCTAGGCAGATAAATAATATCATATTCACTAAGTTCTATTGCCCATTTAGCTAATCTTCCTGATAACTCGTGTTTATGCAAAATATTCCTTAATGGAAAAGCATTTACAATAGAAATGGGATGATATTGAAAATAAGGTCGTAATTTTCTTGATGACATTATCAATGCTAGTGCTAGATTTTCTAAATAAGGATACCATGTTTCAGCATCTAGCAAAGATTTACTAATATAATAAATTGGAGATTGCTTGCATTTATCTTCTCGCACCTGTATCGCGCTTACAGCTACCTCTAATACTGCTAAGTAGACCAGAAACCTTTCCCCGTCTCTTGGTTTTGATAATAGGGGAAATTTGGATAAATATAATTTCAAATCCTTCAAAGCTTGTTAATATTCGTCGGTCCATTAAAATTGATTTTATTTTTTCAATATCAAACATAATTTAAAACACTTCTTTTAGGATTTAGATATAAATCTCCCTAGAGCTGCTACTCTACCTGTTAGCTTCTGTACTTCATTTTTGCTTGTAAGCACATTGGGTATTTCTTCGATTGCCTTGATTGGAGCCGGATTCACTTCAATTCATCTGTTAGAAATAAGAAAACCTAAAAATTTACCTAAAGCCACTCCAAAGGAGCATATCTCTGGGTTCAACTTCATGTTATATTTGCGGAGTATCTCAAAGGTTTTATTTAAATGCTGGAAATGGTCTCCCGCTCGTGCTGATTTTACCAGCACATCGTCGATGTAGATTTCCATAGTTTTTTCCAAGTATTCTTGAAATATTTTGGTCACCAATATTTGGTACATAGCTCGAGCATTCTTCAAAAGAAATGGCATCACCTTATAATAACAAGTCCCCTTGTCTGTAATAAAAGAAGTTCGTTCCTCATCTAGAGGATCCATTTTTATTTGGTTATATCCAGAATACGCATCTAAAACACTCAAAAGCTCACCTACGGTAGAATCAATTAGCTGATCTATATAAGGTGAATGAAATGAATCTTTAGGACATGCTTTATTTAAAATGGTGTAGTGCACACACATGATCACGCCCAACTATGCCTTATAAAAAGGACTAAGCGGTCGTTGCAAATATAATCCGGTTTACAAGTCCGGAGTCGAATCTCCCAGAGAACTAAGGCTTAGATACAGCTGTTTAATATCGCTAAGAAACACAAGTCCAAGTAATTTCCTAATTATAAAGATTATAATGTTTATTTTTATCTAATTAACTAGCAAATATTACAAAGCAGTAAAACTATCAATTAACATGGATGAAATTATAGACAAGACTAAGGAAGTCTAGAGTTATGATTTTCCCAATTGTTGGAATCCTTTCCTCTTCGTTTCCTATAACTTTGCCTAAGTCTTCTCTATCGACCATGAGCACTCTAACTGTCGTAACTCTCTCCCGAGTAATTATCACTATTTACTAGGTATATTCTCCCGAATTACGCTAGCTGGCATTAAGTACAGCTTACTCAGATCGCACCAAGGTTTCGTTATCCCTAATCCCACCTTTAAACCTCCGTATTGATCCCTCATATACGTTTAGGAGTGATGTTGTTCAACAACTACCTAAATATGCACTCTCTCCCGAGTAATACATACTAAATAGGCACAGCTAATTGAGAGCCCTTCAATCAACCACAAGAATAATATAGTTGAACAAATAGAGAAAATACTACGGCAAATCTATATTAACATAACAAGAAAATCATCCTTCAATAGGTTCCATCAAAGCCCTAGATTAGAAAGTTAGATACTCATACTCATAGTAACAATATCCCAAATATGTTGCATAATTAAAATAGAGAGTAAAGATGTAGAAATAATGATTCTAACTCCAAGGGGTGATTCCACCAGCTCTTCTTGCCTCTAGCTGCCCACAAAACCTTTGGCTGCTCCAAAAACCCCAAAAACGTGGCTGCTGATAGAACCCCCTTCCAAGTTGTGTTTTAGGTCTATTTATATGTGTAGAAGAAACCCTAAACGTGTGGGCCAGGTCCTAGTTAAACCCGGAACGAATTAAGTCTTCAAAACTCGGATTGGATCTGGCGTTAGGCCTGGCGTCACCAGCCTAATGTCTGGAATTTGGCTGGCCTCGCCAGGCTAAAGCCTGGTCTCTCTTTTTCACTGTTTTCGAGCACACTTTCAACGTTTAAGTATCCCTTTTGCTCTACTTTCATCTCCAATTCACCTACACATAAAATAGACTCCATTATGCACAAATAAAGTGCAATTTATCATTAAAGCATGTAAAATGTAAGGCACATAATGTACGAAACTATGGAATTATAGCCACATATCAATACCCCACACTTAAACATTGCTCGTCCTCGAGCAATCAAACTACACTTATAGATACGGCCTTTTAAAGCAATTCTCCTAACTCATTACACCAAGAATTTTTAAAATAGTTTAAGCACACAAGTGTGACATCCTCGCCTCAAGATTCGACTCACAAATACCATGCCTTATTCACAATTCACTTACTTACTCCAACATGGATGTCAACAACATTACCTTTCCTTCATGAATCATGTGCCCTCACCCAATCAAAGAGCTTAGTTACACACACAATACATTTTAAGAACATAGGAACTCAAGATAGACAAAATTCACTCACTCTCAAAAATAACATTCATATGCCACAAATGATGCACCATATGTTTTCCCGTAGTGTACTACTCTACTAATCGAGTTCTTTCAGTCTAAGATCAAGTAGGACTTTCATTGGTTGTAATGTAGGTTGCGGGTCGGGTAGGATACATTTGGATATGAGTGACTACACCTCCCTTAAGCACTTTAATACATATACTTTAACACTCAAGCCCATACTTATGTCAAACCATAACTCCACCTTCACCTCAATATATATTAACTCCATATTTCTTTTAGCACAATTACATCAAGAGTCACCTCTATCAAGGAATATTTTTCACAGCAATATAGCTAATTTTTCTTTTCTTTCTTTTTCAATTCAAGTGGCTCTTATTTTTTCAAAACAATGCACCTTTCTCCTTATTTCATTAGTTCCACACCAAAGCCGAACCAACCACCCCACACTTTAACTTTTACAAAGTTCATAACAATTCAAGTGATTATGAGAGGCGAAAAGGTTCAAATATATGGTCGATTAAAATAAAGGGGTACGACTTGTAATGTGGTTACCAAAGAAATAAGATTATAGGCTCAACGGGGTTAACTACGGTACATAACATTTAGGTGGGTAAACTTTATATATATGGCTTAACAAAGAAACGCCTATATCACTTCCTAGACTGAATAATACTACTATTTCACTTTGCAAACACAATGAGCAAGTGCTAGACATCAAATGCAATGCATAGAATACATACAAAACTCACACACGCATGGCACATAACTCACTCAAGATTGGTTTCATCGCGATACCCCAGTCAAAGCAGTTAAGTAAAATTAGGATACTACAATTTACGGTACTTATGCGAGAGTCAAAAATCGAGCCTAAGCATCACAACCATAGTACTAACTATTCTCAAGGCATAACAAAGCTAAGAGATATTGCTTCAATTCAATTCATGGCACAATGGTTCCTATTCCTAAAAACAAATAAAACTAACTACACCTGGTTCAAACAAAACCCTTGGAAAAGAACCGCGGTATAAAGAAAAATCAAGGGGGGATTGCTACACTACCTAACAAAAGAAAATTTTTTTTTCTTTTTTCTTTTGACTTAAATCCCTCAAGAAAATTGTCTAATAGATCCATCATCAGGAAAAGTCCAATCTTTTCTATTTTTGTTCTCTAAAAAAAAAATTCAATTAAACTAACACAATTAAAATAGCATAGAAAGTCACCTAGACAATCTCCTCACCCCACACTTAAAATTGTGCATTGTCCCCAATGCACACCATAACTAATAAGAGGGTAAAAGAGACTCCCTGGTAGACCAAAGGCCGAAGCACTAGCAACTCATGGGGTATTCAGACTTTTCCCAGGCTTGGTCCTTCGTGCGGGTACCTCACACTTAGTTCCAACTATCTGGTTTGTTGTTGCATCCTTCAAATAACTTTGCTTTCCATGCTCCTAGAAAAGTAAAAATTGACACTACAAAAATAATAATAAAATAAAAAATAAAATAAAGCAGTAAAGTTGGGTTTCCTCCCAACAAGCGCTTGATTTAATATCGCGGCACGACACGAATCACTTTCTGCCTCCACTTTGAACATATGAATTGGACCCCAAGTTTTGATTCTACTCTATGATCATGCTCCTGGGGTGGTGGTATGAATCTGACTGGCCCAATAAAATAATGTAGTATTCTGCACTTCTTGGCCTTTAGATGAGATGTGTATTCCCGACTTTCTGGCAAGAAGCATTTCAGAATGTAGGCGCTTTGATCCTCATTCCTTGACTCCTCAAGTGGCTCGGATGACTCTATTTCTATATCATCATCCAAACACAATGTGGAAAAATGCTTGGAGTGTGGACCAATGCATTCAACTACATGAACATTGGGACTGTCTACATCCTCAACACTAATGACACTAGAGTCAATTAAATATGTATCATCAATGTCCTTGCTTGACTCTAGTATCTTTTCTACAACATCGGCATCCTCAAATTCTAGTTTGATTGATTGTTGGTGTTCTACTATGGACCCCTCTATTGTTACCTCAATTTCTGCATTTAATTCACGCTCTTCTTGGATACTATTCACAATATTGATTTGTTGAGCATTAAGATCTTCAACCAGTTGATTCACTTGAACTTTCAAGTTGTGAATAGTTTTCTCTTGCCTTTCTATCTGTAGCTGTCTTTTACTATTTTGTTCCACAAGGCACTTTAACATATCAAGGCACTTTTGCATATTACTGATCTCTTTCAGGCCATCATCCCTGGGTTCTTTGTTCCTATTAACTTCACAAGAAAAAGAAGAACCATCAAAGTAAGGGGTTGGGGGAACATAAGAAATATAAGCACAACCATGAAAGTGACCATCTTGACCACCACACATATCACACACATTCCACACATAAGATTGAGTTGGTGCACATAACTCACTCTCGGGAATATTTTGACAATTTTGCCCAGGGTGGTTTCCACCACTATATATATAAGGAGGATCAAAAGTAGAATTACCAATATCAAAACTCATATAATTCCAAGATGCCATATTTTTAACATTAACAAGTAAAACAAAAATAAATAAAAAAATCAAATACAAGAAAGGAAAAATAAAAGTTCAAACTTGCAACCTAGCAATATATACACCTACGCCTATAAGTGTTTCTTTATCAACCTAGCAATGTATTTCTTTGCAATATAAACACCTACAACTAAACCGTTAGTTCCCCGACAACGGCGCCAAAAGGACTAAGCGGTCGTTGCAAATATAATCCGGTTTATAAGTCCGGAGTCGAATCCCACGGAGAACTAAGGCTTAGCTACAGTTGTTCAATATTGCAAAGAAACACAAGTTCAAATAATTTTCTAGTTATAAAGATTTGATTTTTATTTCTACTAATTAACTAAAAAATATTATAAAGCAGTAAAACTATCAATTAACATGGATGAAATTATAGACAAGACTAAGGAAGTCTAGAGTTATGATTTCCCCAATTGTTGGAATCCTTTCCTCTTCGTTTCCTATAACTTTGCCTAAGTCTTCTCTATTGACCATGAGCACTCTAACTGTCGTAACTCTCTCCCGAGTAATTATCACTATTTACTAGGTATATTCTTCTGAATTACGCTAGCTGACATTAAGTACAGCTCACTCAGATCGCACCAAGTTTTCGTTATCCCTAATCCCACCTTTAAACCTTCATATTGATCCCTCATATACGTTTAGTAGTGATGTTGTTCAACAACTACCTAAATATGCACTCTCTCCCGAGTAATACATACTAAATAGGCACAGCTAATTGAGAGCCCTTCAATCAACCACAAGAATAATATAGTTGAACAAATAGAGAAAATACTACGGCAAATCTATATTAACATAACAAGAAAATCATCCTTCAATAGGTTCCATCAAAGCCCTAGATTAGAAAGTTAGATACTCATACTCATAGTAACAATATCCCAAATATGTTGCATAATTAAAATAGAGAGTAAAGATGTAGAAATAATGATTCTAACTCCAAGGGGTGATTCCACCAGCTCTTCTTACCTCTAGCTGCCCACAAAACCTTTGGCTACTCCAAAAACCCCAAAAACGTGGTTGCTGATAGAACCCCCTTCCAAGTGGTGTTTTAGGTCTATTTATATGTGTAGAAGAAACCCTAAACGTGTGGGCCGGGTCCTAGTCAAACCCCGAACGAATTAAGTCTTCAAAACTCGGATTGGACCTGGCGTTAGGCCTGGTATCGCCAGCCTAACGCCTGGAATTTGTCTGGCCTCGCCAGGCTAAAGCCTGGTTCAGCCTGGTCTTAGGCTGGCCTCACCAGGCTAAAGCCTGGTCCAGCCTGGCCTTAGGCTGGCCTCGCCAGGCTAAAGTCTGGTCTCTCTTTTTCACTGTTCTTGAGCACACTTTCAACGTTTAAGTATCCCTTTCGCTCTACTTTCATCTCCAATTCACCTACACATAAAATAGACTTCATTATGCACAAATAAAGTGTAATTTATCATTAAAGCATGTAAAATGCAAGGCATATAATGTACGAAACTATGGAATTATAGCCACACATCAACACACACACGCCATTTCCCATTCTTCTTTAGTACTACAACAGTATTATCTAACCAATTAGGTCACTTTACCTCTCGAATTGAGCAAATTTTCAGAACGTTTTGTACCTCCTCTTGGATTACCTAATTTTTAAATGCTCTTTGCTTTCGTTTCTTTTGCTTTACAGGGGGGTGTAATGGATGCATTTGTCTGGTTGTTTTATATGTTATGCGGGCTGGATAGTTCTTTACCCGATTTTATTTTCCTTATTAGTAATATTCGAGTTATGGCTTGTTGGTGCATTGATGGCGTCGTATGAGATTTTAGATAGTTTTGGCATGTCTGTCGGTCGAGCAGCTTGTACTGGCTGAGACGAGGTTGTTGGACCTAAAACTAGTGCAATCGGATTTATATAATGTATATTGGAAGGAAAATGTCACTAATCAGTTAAGAATGAGGCAATAATTCTTATCGAGTGGAAAGACTCCATGAGTTATTGATTCGGCATGTGGTTATGAATTTCTACACATCTCTTTCATCGTTGCAGTATTGCAAGGGTTAGAACAGGCTTGTATGTGTTATGAGATGTACGACGGGCACCAGGTGCGTGAATTTGAAGCTATTGTGGTGGGAGGATTTTACTATGGGCAAATGAATTATGCGGTGCATTGTGTGATTACAGCATGAGGGTATGATCATATTTTGGGTATAACTTGTCAAGATTGATATGGGGTATGTATGCTAGAATCGGGCCTTATAGAGAATTCCGGATGTTGGAATTTGGTTCTAAGGCTTGTGGGATAAGGTAGCAGGAAGGACTTTCAGTCGGAGTTGAGCTAAGGTAGTCCAACAGATTTTGGTTGCACGGGTAGGTGCACGAGGTGTTGTACAATGATTCTGGGAAACTCTAGAATGGTTCTTAGCACCTTCAAGGACGAACGTATATTTAAGTAGGGGAGAATGTAATAACTCAACCGGTCGTTTTAAGCTCTAGCGCATAGTTTGGGCGTTTGAATCCTTGAGTAGTTTCACTTTATGTATTATGACTTGCGCGTATAGTCGGGTTTGAATTTTGGGAAGTTCGGAGTTGATTCGGAAGGAAAACTCTCAATTGGGAAGCTTTAAGTTGGAAGAGTTGACCAAGGTTTGACTTTTGAGTAAACGACCTCGGAATCAAGATTTGAAGGTTCCAATAGGTTCGTATGATGATTTTGGACTTGGCCGTACACTCGGATCGAGTTTCGGGTGGACCGAGAGCGTTTCAGTGCTTATTGTGAAAAGTTGGCATTTTAAAAATTTTAGAACTTCCTAAGCTTGATATGAGGTGGAATTTGGTGTTATCAATGTCCATTTGGGATTCCGAGCCTTGGAATAGGTTCGTATTGTGATTTGTGACTTGTACGTAAAATTTAGCGTCGTTCCGGATTGTTTAAGTGTGATTCGGATGCGTTCGGCGAGATTGATCATCGATTCATGATTTTGATATTATCCGTGACATTTCGAGCCTTTAGATAAGTTTGGATAAGGTGTTAGGACTTATTAGAATGATTGGATGGGGTTCCTTGGACCTCGGGTGAGTTTTGGGGTGGTTTTAGACCACTTTTAGGCCTTTTTGAATTGTTGATAACTGGTGTCAGGGGTGTGAAACACGATCGCAGAGGTCTGGTCCGCACCCGCGAAGAGCAAAGTGCATTCCAGGCCTTGTGAATCGCGATCGCAGAAGGAAGGATCGCGATCGCATAGAGGGAATTTTATGCTGTCAGTGGTCTGATTTTGGGAGCTTATATCTTGCCATCTGTAAGGAATTTGGGGATGACCCAAAAATAAAAGTGGAATTCTTTTGAATCTAGTTTTTAGCAAATATTTTGAATCTAATTTTGTACAAAAATTTAAGGCTATTATACCGAAGGGTTTCTGTGAAGAGGAAAACACAATTTGTACATCGCGATCGCAGGGTTTTTAACCGCGGTTGCGATGAAAAAAATGATGTTGGAACATTTGTTAACTACAATCGCGTGGCTAAAGACGGCGATCGCGAAGAAGGAGGCCTGGCAGATGTATTAAATATCAAATTTCGGGATTTTGAGTTTATTTTTTCACTTTTAAGTTCTTAGAGTACATGTAGGGTGATTTGAGGTGATTCTTGAAGACCATTTTCGCCATATATCATAAGGTAAGTTATTACTACTTGTTGTAAGTTATATACAAGGATTATATATGGATTTAAACATGAAATTTGGTAGAAATTATGGGATTTTTGAAGAAAAACCTAGAATTTGTATTTTTAGATTTTGACCACGAAATTGGACATGGAATTGGGAATAAATTATATATTTGTGTTCATGGTACTATGGGTAATATTTATATTCAAATATTTTTGGAATCCTGGCACGTGGAAGTTATTATAAATTATTAAATTTAGGAGTATTGGAGTATATAATGATTGGTTTGCACGTTGTTTGATTAGTTTCGGATTGTTTTGAATCGGATTAAGGCGTTAGAGAGGCGTTGGAGCCGGTTATCAGATTTTGAAGCGAGGTAAGTCTCTTCTCTAACTTTATGAGAGGGAATTTACCCCATAGGTGTTATATTTGTTATGTGCTATATGTTATGGGAGCTACACACGTATGAGGCAATGAGTGTCCGTGCGTGTGCTAGAATTCCTTATTATGTCCGGGTAGACCTAGACTCACATCATGATTTAATTGTACTATTTGAGTTATTCTTGCCTGTTTAAATGCTTTAATTCACATTATAACCTGAGACTAGTCTCGCGTGGAGTAATGGACTTTCTATTTTAGATACTTGATGAACTACTTGATTAGCCGTAGAAATTGTACTTCCCTTACGGATCCCTCCCACATTGTGCGTATTCATTAGATTTTTTCTTGAAATTCATAACTCACACGTATATTTCGTGAGTGGGGTCAATGACCCATTATAGTTTCATATTCTAATGGGATAGGGCTGAATGCCTCAGCAGTACTCTTATAGGACTGGTTCGTTCGCCTCGGCAGTGTCATGTATCATATTCTTATGGGATTGGGCTGTTAGGCTCAGCAGGATTATTGTAATACACTCTTATGGGATCGGGTCGTTCACCTCGGAAGTTTTATGAAACACTCTTATGGGATCGGGCCGCTCTCCTTGGTAGAATTGTGCGTAATGTTTGATAAGAAGTTAGTGTGCCCGTGAGTTTTCCTGACTTGAGGTGTGACCTTTTACGTGGTGTTGACCATTATGTATTCCATTCGAGGTACTATCCGATATATGAGGACTTTGTGTTTATTGTTCTGTTGTGGAAGATTATGTAATTTGCAGATTTACCCCATCATTGTCGTATGCTTCATACTTGTTTATCTTTTATTATGTTGCTTTATTAGACCTTTAGTAAGTGCCAATGTCAACCCCTCGTTACTACTTCTCCGGGGTTAGGCTAGATACTTTCTGGATACACGTTGATTTACGTAGTCACGCTGCACTTCTGTACTAAATGTGCAGGATCTGACAGGTTCATTTTTTGATCACCTTGGCGCGTAGGTGCACTTGTTGAGGAGACTTCATATGAGCTGCATTCTAGGCTACGCATCACAGCACACAGAGTCTCCATCTGTCTATCTTATTTTATAGACAGATGTTGTATTATTATAGTACTCCCTAGTAGATGCTCATGAACTTATGACACCGGATTTTGGGAATTTAGATTTTGTATATGGTTGTATTCTGTTAATACTTGGGGTTTATATTTCGGTCACATCCGAACATTTAAAATAAAAACATATGTACCTTTTTATAATAAAAAAAGAACGAAATCTCACTCTTTACTTCTTAAGTTAATTTGAAATGCATCTTGGATCTACAATCGACATATTGATTTAATTGTTGGCTAGCCTGACGATTATATTGGGCGCCATCACGACCCATAGTGGGATTTGGGTCGTGACAAGCACGCTTATTTTCCCCTTATTGTGATAAAGATGATTCTTATATTATTTGAGCTGTTTTTCCTTTGCAATTATTTTGCTGTTATTATTGTCATTGGCTGTTGAAAGTGAGTATGAGACTTGTTGACACCCAATTTTGTCCTTCTATACTCGAATTTATCCCATTGAGTTGCTATTTTACTTTAAAAGGTCATAATAATACTTATAATATTTTTATATTAATATAAGGTTATTTTTTTACCTTTTGTTATAAAATTTTAAACATATTTATTTATTTAGTAAATTAATAAATTTTCGGGAGCATAAGACATTGCAAATTGTTTCTAATTTGTTCAAGTATTTATAAACGTGCATTTATTTAATTTTTTTATATTTTTTCTTTACAAACTTTATTTAAGTATTTCAATTACCATTTGTTAATTAATTTTTTTTAGTATTATCGTTATATTATTAGTTTAATACTACCATTATTAATATTTCTAGTATCATCATCAGTGTTATTAATATTATTGATTAGTATCGTTTTTTAATGAAGGATGCAATACGAGGACTTCCCGGGGGGACACCCATCCTAATACTACTCTCGCCCAAGCACGCTTATCTTCAGAGTTCTGATGGGATTCAGTTATTATTATTATTATTGTTATTATTTTTATTGTTGTTGTTGTTGTTGTTGTTACCATGCCATTTCGATAGTAGCTCAATTATTCTCCTAGGACCAAGCCCAAATAACCTATTTCTAGTCTAAACCAACTCAAAATCATTTGGGAATCTTACCGAAATGTACCAAAAAAAAAACTATTCACCAACAACTAGCCAATTTAGTCATGCTAACAAAAAATAGCCAAAAAAAGTTACCATTGATATACAACATTCAAAAAACACAGGCAAAATGAGATGTTTTAATGGGTATTGTTGTGATTCGTTGAAAACACATAGATGAGAACATATACAAAATTTGACGAATCTTAAAAGTGAATTAGATTAGTTTGGAATCAAAATTCATTATCGATGATATACAATATTAAAAAGATTGGGCAAAAAAGAAACTTTTTCAATGGGTATGGTTTAAATTCATTGAAAACATATAGATGAGATAATATATAAACTTTGATCAAGATTGGAGGTGATTTGGGCTGGTTGGTATCAAAATATGTAGTTAAAATCGAGTTTAAGAAATTTTTCAGCGACACATGTATCAAACATGTATCACGCATTGTATCTCACACAGAGATACATGAATATACATGTGATATGAATTTGATATAGATATGCGATATACAAATGATACACAGTATGATACACATATCATCTTTTTTCATGTTCATCTTCTACTACGAAATTTCGATTCAAACCACCTCAAAACTCCATCGAATCATCCCAAAACTGAAATTCAAACGTCTTAAGATGTACCAAATCTATTCCAATAACACCCACTCAAAATAAAGCAAAAATTTGACCTTTTTTACTACAAATAGCTAATTGGCTATATGTACTATATTAAAAACTTATTTACCCTTACTGTTTAGGTTTTAACTTAATTACAAGTTGATATACAAATTACCAATTATATACAAATTAGTATTAATGAGTATCCATTTATATTAGGAATTGAATAGGGAATATCAGTTTTCCTCTTCTCTCTCTCTCTCTCTCTCTCTCTCTCTCTCTTTTATTCTCTGTTCTTTTCCCAGCCCTATTTTTCATCATTCTATTTTATCTATTTTTTCTCCCTTTTCTTATCTACATTATCCTTTTTTCCCATTAATGAGTATACATTTATATTACCAATTTCCTTTTATGTTGCACAATTGGTATTCAAATTGAAATTGTCAATCAATAAATTTTGAAAGTTTCTGAGTCTCCACCATTGACAGGCATTAAAAAGTTTTGAAGCTTTGAATTCAAATTTTTTAAAAATATTACTCCCTCCGTTCCAATTTATGTGAACCTGTTTGACTGTATACGGAGTTTAAGAAAAAATGAAGACTTTTAAAATTTATTGTCTTAAACAAGTCAAACAGTCGGTCCAGCATATTTGTGTGATTATAAAAGCTTCTCATTAAGGGTAGAATTAGAAGTTTAAGCTAAATTATTTTCAAATTTAGAAAGGGGTCATTCTTTTTGGAACGGACAAAAAAGGAAATAGGTTCACATAAACTGAAACAGAGGGAGTATTTATTTTGATTGGGTATTATTGCAAACGATTGGGTATATTCTTTGGAGTTTATACCTCAATTTTGAGGGTGTTTGGTGAAGATTAGAGTTTATTTTTGTTTGATTCAGATTGAAGAAGAAGAAGAAGAAGAAGAAGAAGAAGAAGAAGAAGAACACATGCAATACACATACAAAATTGTATTAAAGTTTTATTATAGTTGTATGTAAATTGTATTTAAGTTATATTCTGTTGTAGTTATATATATATATATTTTTTATTTGAATGTTGTATGAAAGTTAAAAAATAGGTGTATATGTATGAAATTTGTATTTAAGTTATAAATATTATCTTTTACATAAAGTTGTTGATATGAAATTGTGTTAAAAAGGAAATTTTGATTAAAATTTTATAGAGAAAGAACAACACACCACGTACAATATATATATAAATCATATACAAAATATATATAAACGACATATTGTATAAACTTGTATGAAAATTTTATTTAAGTTGTATGATGTTGTAGTTGTACTTAACTAGGTAAAAATGATGTATGAAAGTTGTACATAAGTTATAAATAAGTTATATACTATATAATTAATTGTATAAAATTTGTTTTTAGTTTATATGTTGTAGATATATTAAATTTGAATTTAGTTATATGTTGTAGATATATCAAGTTCGTATTAAATTTACAAGAAATTTATTTTTAATTTTCATGCTACTGTACCATTTAAATTTATCATCGTCGAGTTTTTATTGTTGCTGCTGGTGCTACATCGACGGAGGTGGATGCGCTGAATATTTTACTTAAATTTAGAGTTTCACGGAGGGTGCGTCCAAGGCTTTTTAAATTTTCTTTTTTGCATTGAACCCTAGGGTTGTGACGATGAAAAACTAAAAAAGAAATCGTCCGTTTCAAGCACCAAAATAGCGTGTTTACCCGAAAAACGGATAGAGTTGAATTTGTACGTAGTTCAAAGGATATGTGGTATACCTTAATACAAATCGTAAGGATAAATAGAAATTTTAAATATGGGTACCAAATAAACAGGGTTGGAAAGAAGATGATTTTTAGGACTAATCAAGATGAATCAATGTATGAAGCTTGAAGGAATAGCTCTTCAGTATAGGAGTGTATGGTGCTTTAGTCACAATGTAAGCAAAGAAAAAACTGCCCTCTACTGAAATGTAGCCATCCTCTTTATAGTGGAGGATCCTACTTTAGATATAATTAAAAATACATAGTGGAAAACCCATGATAAATCAGCTTTTCCCTAATTTTCACCGAGATTCTCTCCCTTAATGTGTTTGCAACGGCTCTTGTCTGTGAGCTCGAGTATGATCGGCCTCAGTGTTGGTCAGTATTGCTTCTAGAGCTCGATGTGGACTCTGGATTAGGTGATGATTCGGGCTCGGTATCGGTTGGCCTCTGCCCCTTAAGCTCGAAATCATCTCATCATAGTTCGATTCGGACCCGAGCTCGATAATGACTTCGAACTCGGTGTTTGACCTATACCTGAAATCTGAAGCTTGTTCGTACCATCTTCGGAACCCACCTCGATATTACGAAGTCTTTCTTCGATCCATAATGCTTAGACCCCGATCAATCGTACGAAGGCCGAAATCTATTTCGACCGTATATAGATAGTCTCCTCGTTTCTCGGTAAGGATGTGGTGAGAACGATATTCTTTCTCAATGGCTCGATTGGACATGCACTGATGGTTGCATCGAGCCCGACCATGACATACGTGATAGCTGTCCCATCAGTTTAGATTACCAAGGCATTTAATGCGTGTTAGATGGTGGTCGGCCACTGCTGATATTGAACCGCCATTGCTTCAATCTATAAATAGCCCTTCCTTCCACAATTTATCACTTTTATGTCTTTTATCTTCCAAATTTTTAAATTGCTTTTCGTCTCTTCTGAGTTCATTCGCTGATCTGTGACTTTTTTCTGCAAAATTCTTCTTCTAAACCACCAAATCTTTGTCACCTTCTTTAAATCCAAAAATGGTGAAGACATCAAAAACTGTCCCCCCAAAAAGAAAAAGCTTCTTCTTCCCAATCTACCGCCGACAAAACATAGGTGGATCCACAGCCTAAGGAGTGCGTTCCGGCGGCGTGTGTTCTTACCTCCGATTTCAAACTCGATAAAGGTTAGCCGATTCCCGGTCGATGTGGGCCCGTATCGAGATATATTTGTTCGATAATCGGGGGGTCTATCGAGCAGATAAAAAAAGATTGTAACTGGGGGAACAAAGAAGTGGTAGTGCCATCTCCCAAAGCCGGTGAAAGATAATAAGAGGAAAAGGGCCTCCGTTCCCGAAGATCCAAAATCGAAGAAGAGAACGGCTCGTAAGCCGAACAAGAATACCATTCCTTTGATCGTAGAATCGGTTCTGCATCTAAGGGATGAAGACAAAGAAGAAGAAAAGAATGATGGGTCCACGCTGGGTGCCCGGACGAAGAAGACCGCTGACGTTCCACAGGCAGCTGGATCGATGGTGGTTTATAAGGCTCCGCCTCGAACTGAGGATATATCGGAGAAAGATTCGGACAGAGTCCCCAAGTTGTTGAAGATCGAGGATGCTTCCCATCGAAGCCAACGGATGTGGGATATGTCTGAAGGGGCTCTCTCCGAATTTCTTCGAACCGAAAAGAATGCTCCAAGTGATTCACTTGGGGCAGTAGCAATCGAAGACTCGCCCACCTTTCCTGCTTTTTCCGCAGGGGCGATTCGGGAAGCCTAAGCTTTGGGGACCGTCTAACTAGACATGACTCATGATGGAGAGGATCCTTTTCATGACATGTTTACCGGTGTCGAGGACGTTGCCGGTACTAGTGATGCATCAGATCTTTTTCACGGAGTGCAGCAGGCTTTGAATCAGGTAAGCCTTAAATTATTTTGTTGGCATTACCTTTATGTTTGCTTTTCTTTTCTAACTTCATTTCTTCTTTCTTTACAGGATGCGACAGTTCATCGAGAAGCATGTTCTCTGTCCCGAACCGAGCTGCGTCGATACGAGGCCGACCTTTAACGGGTTATGGAGGAGAGGAAATCCCTTAAACTCCTCTTAGGGCAAAGGGGAGAGGAAATAAAAGACCTCCGAGCTGAGTTGGCTAAAACTCACCAAGATCAGACCGATCTGTCCGAGCAGGTAATTATACTTTTAAAAGCCTGTGGGCTCGATACCGGAACGATGGATAATTGTTCGGTCTCACAGCTGCAGCAGAAAATTGAGATGATCGGGAAACTCCGTGAGGAGGTCGATGTGATAAAAGCGGAGTCTTTAAAGTGGAAAGAAGGTATGGACCACTTTGCTGCAGAGAAAGAAGCTGCTCGAGCCCAATTTTCATTCGCTGAAAACCAACTCCAAAGTATGAAGGAGAAAGGCTCGGTTCAAGTAAGAAGAATAGAGGAGCTCAAGGCTCGGTTGGCCTCTGAATTTGCCAAGGGTGAATCTGACGCCGAAAAGGCAAAGGCCAATGCAGATGCACTCGTGGCCGTCTATCGGGCCGATGCTGAAGCTTCCCAGGTCCAAGCAAGAGAGACAGTCGAGACCGCCGATACACGAGCACATTGGGTCACTGAACTTGCTAAGTGCCGATCTCGGAGGGAGACCCTCGGGGAGATCCATGCTCGAGGTTTCGATCTCGCTGAAGAGATAAAAAGGGCTAAAAAACTCGAAGCCGATGCTGAAGCCTTGGCTTCCAATGATGAAGATGATGATAATGATGATGATGATGGGAGTAAGAGCGGGTCCGAGAATGAGGGGAATGATGATGATGGGAGTAAGAGCGGGTCCGAGAATGAGGGGAAGCCCCGTGGAGAAGAGACCGCTCCCGGAGATAACCAAGAAACATAGCCCTTAGTTTCTATGTTGCAATCAATCATGTAAATAATCTTGTATATATATATATATATATATAAATATCTTTTTCTTTTACCGACTTGCTTCTGTTTTGTTTCCTACCTTGTGAAGATTTTATTCATGCCTTATGAATGTTTCCATAAGGATTTAGGCAATTTGATCAAATTTGGACTTCGTAGCCTTTATAACCGAGTGAGCGCTTACTCAAACTTGAAATAAGGTAGCCCATAGGCTTAGTAGTCAAGTGAATGATTCAAACTCGAAGTAATATAGCCCGTAAGCGTAAGGGCCAAGTGGTTGCTTGCTCGAACTTGAAATAAGAGTAGCCCATAGGCTTAGTAGTCGAGTGAATGATTCGAACTCGAAGTAATGTAGCCCGTAGGCATAATGGTCGAGTGAGTGCTTGCTCGAACTTGAAATAAAAGTAGCCCGTGGGCTTAGTAGTCGAGTGAATGATTCGAACTCGAAGTAATGTAGCTCGTAGGCATTATGGTCTAGTGAGTGCTTGCTCGAACTCGAAATAAAAGTAGCCCGTAGGCTTAGTGAATGATTCGAACTCGAAGTAATGTAGCCCGTAGGCATAATGGTCGAGTGAGTGCTTGCTCGAACTCGAAAAAAAAGTAGCCCGTAGGCTTAGTAGTCGAGTGAATGATTCGAACTCGAAGTAATATAGCCCGTAGGCGTAAGGGTCAAGTGAGTGCTTGCTCGTACTCCGAATAAGAGTAGCCTGTAGGCCTATTAGTCGAGTGAATGTTTCGAACTCGAAGTAATGTAGCCCGTAGGCATAATGGTCGAGTGAGTGCTTGCTCGAACTCGCAATAAAAATAGCCCGCAGGCTTAGTAGTCGCGTGAATGCTTGCTCGAACTCGGAGATTTATCTCAATCCTGTTTTCATAATAAATCGCGTAATAGAGGAGTTTTTCTTGGATATAAGATATCGGTAAAGAAGAAAACTTTCTTTGCAAGTCATTATACATGTGTTCATGTTTTGCGTCAGGGCTCAGGCCAACTACATGAGCATGGTTCGTTTTGACCATTTGGCTCTTACAACCTTTCCTACTGGAACCCTGTTGTTACGAAGTAACTTTTTTGCATCAAAACTTGATATATTTGAGGGCTAATGCCCCCCAAGTATTCGAGGTCGATTGTAAAGAGGCCTCGGATACTGTTGAATTATTTCTAAGTTTAGCACGATCAATGGTTGCCTCATTAAAAACCTTGCCGAAAAATCCATTTGAGATAAAACCGGTCGAAGGGAAAAAGAGTGCAATGCGTGCTTTCAGACCTAGGGCTTTGTGTTGAATGATCCATCCTTGTTCCTGATCGAACTCCTACAAGGGTTAGTTTTTGACACATAAACGAACATGGGAGGGTCGTACCTTAGCAGTAGTATCGTTTTAGGTGCGACACATTCCAATTGCTTGACAGTTGTTTGCCGTCTATAATGCCGAGCTTGTACGATCCTTTTTCGGTATTTTCGAGAACCTGATACGGTCCTTCCCAATTCGGTAGTAGTTTTCCTTCGTTTGGATTTCGGGTACTGAGGGTGACTTTCCTTAGCACTAAGTCCCCAAGTTTATTGGTTCTTCGATTATAGTATCTTTCGATTCGCTGCTTTTGGGAGGCCAATTGGACGAGAGCAGCTTCTCGTTTTTCATCCGATAATTCGAGGCTAGTGTTCATAGCCTCGTTATTTGACTTTTCTGTTGTATATCGAAACCTGGCACTGGGTTCCCCGACTTTGACTGGAATCAAGGCTTTAGATCCATATACTAAGGAGAATGGGATCACCCCCGTACTAGATTTTAATGTTGTTCGATATGCCCAAAGAACTTCGGGCAGGATTTCTCTCCATTTTCCCTTAGCGTCGTTCAGCCTCTTCTTTAGGTTTTGAATGATAGTTCTGTTCGTTGATTCGGCCTGTACGTTCCCACTGGGGTGATACGGTGTTGATAATATCCTTTTTATTTTATGATCTTCGAGGAATTTTATCACTTTGCTGCTGACAAACTGTTTCCCATTGTCACACACTATTTTGGCGGGTATCCCGAATCGACATACGATATGATCCCGGATAAAGTCTATAACCTCTTTCTCTCTTACTTTCACGAACGCCTGTACTTCAACCCATTTAGAGAAATAGTCAGTCATAAATAAAATGAATTTAGCTTTACCTGGGGCCGATGGCAGAGGGCCGGCGATATCCATTCCCCATTTCATGAATGGCCATGGGGATAAGACCGAGTGAAGTTGCTCTCCGGGCTGATGGATCATTGGTGCAAACCTTAGACATTTGTCATATTTTTGAACAAACTCCTTTGCATCTTTGTCCATATCGATCCAATAATAACCTGCCCTGATTACTTTTCGGACTAATGAATCGGCACCAGAGTGATTTCCACAAGTGCCCTCGTGCACCTCACGTAGGACGTAGTCAGTGTCTCCTGGACCTAAGCATACTGCCAATGGTCCATCGAATGTCCTTCGGTATAACGCTCCATCTGCAGTTAATGTGAATCGAGCGGTTTTAGTTTGTAGGGCCCTCGAGTATTTAGGGTCCGATGGGAGCTTTCTATTTTTTATGTATTCAATATACTTATTCCTCCAATCCCAGGTTAAGCTTATAGAATTTATCTCGGCATGACCTTCTTCGATCACGGATCTCGAGAGCTGAAAGACAGTCCCCGAGCTTATCTCGCTTTCCTCGACCGATGATCCCAAATTTGCAAGTGCATCGGCCTCACTGTTTTGCTCTCGTGGAACATGCTATAAAGTCCATTCATTGAAATGGTGCAAAGTGACCTGCAGTTTGTCCAAATACCTTTGCATTCTATCTTCTCGAACTTCGAAGGTTTTGTTTTCTTGATTTACCACCAGCAAAGAGTCACACTTGGCTTCAATGACTTCTGCTCCTAAGCTTTTAGCTAGGTCGAGACCTGCAATCATGGCCTCATACTCGGCCTCGTTGTTAGTCAACCTTGTAGTTTTGATAGATTTCCTAATAGTGTTACTTGTGGGTGGCTTTAAAATGATGCCTAGCCCGGACCCCTTCATGTTCGAAGCCCCATCCGTAAAAAGGGTCCATACCCCTGATAACGTATCATATTTCAATAAGAGTTCTTTTTCAACTTCGGGTACGAGGGTCGGCGTGAAATCGGCCATGAAGTCCGCTAAAATTTGAGACTTGATGGCTGTACGAGGTTGATATTCGATATCGTACCCACTGAGTTCGACGTCTCATTTGGCCAATCGGCCAGATAGTTCGGGCTTGTGCAAAATATTATGGAGTGGGTAAGTGGTTAATACGCATATGGGGTGACATTGAAAGTACGGTCTTAACTTTCTAGAGGCGCTTATCAGTGCAAATGCCAATTTTTCTAGGTGTGGATATCTAGTTTCTGCTTCTCCTAAGGTTTGACTTACATAATAGACAAGAAATTGCATACCTTTCTCTTCTCGAACTAGGACACCGCTTACCGCGATTTCTGATACTGCCAAGTACAAGCAAAGTTTTTCGTCTATTTTTGGAGTATGAAGCAGTGGTGGGATCGATAGATATCGTTTTAATTCTTCTAATGCATGTTTGAATTTCGGGGTCCAAGTGAAATCGTTCTTCTTTTTGAGTAGAGAGAAAAAATTTTGACTTTAATCTAACGACCTTGAAATGAATCGGCCCAAGGCTGTAATCCATCCCGTTAGCCTCTACACAGCTTTTATGCTGTCCACGATGGCGATGGCTTTGATTTTATCAGAGTTAATCTTGATCCCCCTATTTGACACCATGAAGCCGAGGAACTTGCCCGAGCCGACCCCGAAAGCACATTTCTCGGGGTTGAGCTTCATGTTGTATTTCCTTAAAATCTCGAATGTTTCCTGCAAATGGGTCAAATGGTCCTCTGCGCGCAGGGACTTAACTAGCATGTCATCAATATAAACTTCCATTGATTTAACTATTTGTTCCTCGAACGTTTTGTTTACTAGGCGTTGGTAAGTAGCTCATGCATTTTTTAGCCCGAAGGGCATCACATTATAGCAATATGTTCCATACTTGGTGACAAATGAAGTGTTTTCCTGGTCTTCCGGGTTCATTTGGATTTGATAATACCCGGAATAGGCATCGAGAAAAGTAAAGACCTCGTGGTCGGCCATGGCATCAATCATGCGATTGATGTTGGGCGGCGGAAAGGAATCTTTGGGGCATGCTTTGTTCAAATCCTTATAATCTACACACATTCTAAGTTTGTTCCCTTTTTTAGGCACTACAACTACATTGGCTAACCATTTAGGATATTTCACCTCCCGAATGGACCCTATTTTGAGAAGTTTAGTTACCTCGTCCTTTATGAATGCGTGCTTTACCTCAGACTGGGGTCTTCTCTTTTGCTTCACCAGTCTGAACCTAGGGTCCAAGCTTAGCCGATGCGTCGTTATATCCGTTGGGATCCCTGTTATATCTAAATAGGACCAAGCAAAACTATCTACGTTATCGATAAGAAATTGAATAAGTTTTTTCCTGAGTTCGGGGGTTAACCCTGTTCCCAGGTATACCTTTCGTTCGGGCCAGTGCTCGATTAGTATGACTTGCTCCAATTCCTCAATCGTTGATTGGGTAGCGTCAAAATCATCGGGAACTACGAAGGATCGAGGGATCATTGATCATCATCTTCATCGATCTTCTGATTTTCTGGTTGGGTTAAAGCTGATGTCTGTGATTGCTATTTGGCATCTCGTTCCTTTTTTGAGTCCGGTCTCTTTTTTGGCGACGGCGAGGATATCAGATTCGCTTCCTCGACGTCAAACATTTCTCTTGCGGCTGGTTGTTCTCCGTACACTGCTTTGACTCCCCTCGATGTTGGGAATTTAAGAACCTTGTGTATGGTCGAAGGTACAACTCTCATGTTGTGGATCCATGGCCTTCCAAAAAGTGCGTTGTACCTCATGTCGCCTTTGATTACGTGGAACTTCATTCCTTAGATGTTTCCGTCCACGTTTATCCGCAGAATTATCTCGCCTTTGGTGGTTTCATATGCCATATTGAATCCATTTAGAACTAGGGTTGCGGGTACGACCTGGTCCTGTAGACCGAGCTGTTCTACAACCTTCAATCTAATGATGTTGGCCCAGCTACCTAGATCAATTAACACACGCTTAACTGTAGTTTTATTCATAAGTACGGATATTACTAGTGCATCGTTATGAGGTTGTATGACTCCTTCTGCATCTTTGTCATTAAAGGGCAAAGTTCCTATGGGTGCGTAATCCTGAGTTCGAGATCACTTTTCCCTCACAATCGATGTCTTAGTGCATTTAAGCACCGGCCCTTGAGGGGTATCAATGCTGCCGATGATCATGTGGATGACGTGATGTGGTTCTTCTTGTTCGTTTTGTTTGCCGAAATCCCTGTTCTTGAAATGGTTCTTCGCCCTATCCCTTAAAAATTCTCGAGGTGCCCTTTATTGAATAACAGGGCTACCTCCTCTCTTACTTGCCTGCAATCTTCCGTTCTGTGTCCATGGGTACCATGATATTCACATATTTGATTAGGATTCCTTTGGGCAGGGTCGAGGCCATTTAGTGTCTCTGATGCGTCCGATAACCGACACGATAGCGAATGCATCAATGCTGAAGATATACTCCGATAGCCGAGGTGCTTCCTTAGATCTGGTAGGCCTGTCAAACCCACTTCTGTCCGTCAGCCCCCGAGACCCTTGACCTCGATCACTTCTTCTGTTGCTTTGTCTGGGTTTATGTCTCAATTCATTGATTTTGTGGTTTCCACTATACGGTCGGTATCGGTACCTGATCGGACCTTGTTCTCGATTGATATCCTTTCGAGCAGTGGGTTCAGCCCCCAACTGATCATCTTCGACTCTAATTTTTGATTGGTACCGATTGTGCACGTCGGCTCAAGTGATAGCTGGGTACTCGATCAGGTTGTGCTTCAGTCACCGTGATGTCGTCGATCTTCGTTCGTTCAAATCTTGAGTGAAAGCCTGAACATCCCAATCGTCTATGACTGGTGGCAGATCCATTCGTTCCATTTGAAAATGAGATACGAACTCCCTTAGCATCTCGTTATCCTTTTTTCTTTCCTTGAAAAGGTTTGATTTCCTCATTGTGACCTTTATGGCCCCGGCATGTGCCTTTACGAAATAATCTGCTAACATGGCAAATGAGTCGATCGAATTCGGTGGTAGGTTGTGATACCAAATCATTGCTCCCTTCGAGAGGGTCTCTCCGAATTTTTTTAACATCACAGATTCGATTTCATCGTCCTCTAATGCCCTTGATGGTACACGTGTAAGAGGTGACATGTTCGTTGGGATCGGTCGTTCCGTTATATTTGAGAATTTCGGGTAAATGAAATATTTTGGGGATTAGTTTTGGGGCTGCACTCGAGGGAAAAGGCTTTTGCACAATTTTTTTGGAATCCAACCCTTTTATCATTGGTGGAGTCCCCAGGATCTGATCGACCCTGGAATTATATATTTCTACTTTTTTATCGTTGGCTTCGACTCGCTTTGTGAGCTCCTCGTGTAATTTAACAATTTCGGGAGTAGTCCCCGATTTTTGCTCATTTGACCTCACTATGGCTGGCTCCATTCTGTGGGAAATTTCTCCAGGTGGACTGGGCTCCAGCCTGCTCGGTAGCTGGGTTTGGCTCTGCAACTGAGCTATTGCTACCTGTTGGGCTTGCAATATTTCAAAAATCATACGCAAGCTGACACTGTTTTTCTCAATGTTATGGGTGTCTCGGGCTGCAGATCGAGCACCACCATGAATGCTGTGTTCATGTTCAGAATGTTGGGTTGCCTCAAGGCCATATGCAAATTAATATCTAGTGGTACTTCGACTCGAGCTTCAACGACATCGACAAGCGCCCTTCCGGCCCTGGGCATCAAGTTGTTGGTTTCATCCTGAAGGTCGGCTTCGTTGTTGATAGGTAAAGCCATTAATCAGGGGGTTGTCCTTGCTAATCCGAAGCCAAAGATACTCTCAAAAGACAAGCGTAAAACAGTGTGTGTTGCAGGTTTGCATCAAATAACTACCGTTATCCTTAGCCCCACGGTGGGCGCCAAATTGTTTACCCGAAAAACGGATAGAGTTGAATTTGTACGTAATTCTAAGGATATGTGGTATAGCTTAATATAAATCGTAAGGATAAATAAAAATCTTAAATATGGGTACCAAATAAACAGGGTTGGAAAGAAGATGATTTTTAGGACCAATCAAGATGAATCAATGTATGAAGCTTGAAGGAATAACTCTTTAATATGGGAGTGTATATTGCTTTAGTTACAATGAATGCAAAGAAAAAACTGCCCTCTACTGAAATGTAGCCATCCTCTTTATAGTGGTGGATCCTACTTTAGATATAATTAAAAATACATAGTGGAGAACCCATGATAAATCAATTTTTCCCTAATTTTCGCCGAGATTCTCTCCCTTAGTATGTTTGCAACGGCTCTTGTCTGTGAGCTCGAGCATGATCGGCCTCGGCATTGGTCGGTATTGCTTCTAGAGCTCGATGTGGACTCGGGATCAGGTGATGATTCGGGCTCGGTATCGGTTGGCCTCTGCCCCTTAAGCTCGAAATCATCTCATCATAGTTCGATTCGGACCCGAGCTCGATAATAACTTCGAACTCGGTGTTTGACCTATACCTGAAATCTGAAGCCCGTTCGTACCATCTTCGGAACCCATCTCGATATTACAAAGTCTTTCTTCGATCCATTATGTTTCGATCCCGATCAATCGTACAAAAGCCGAAATCTATTTCGACCGTATACAGATCGTATAGCAGATGTACCCACCAAAATTAAAATGATTATTCTCTCAAAATTATTAGTGAAATCCCTCTTACGATTCAAATGTGCTTGTAAACAATGACATTCATGGATTTCAAATCCCAAATTTGAGCTCTCTAATAAAAAAAAGCGTTTGTCCTTTCAATGCGCAAAGAAAGATCAACTTTGGGTATCATAAACCAACAACAATAATTCAAATTCAAAATCTCTAATTGAGATATAATGTGTTGGGTTCTTGTGATGGTCTTCTACTGATAAACGTAAACAAGCATATTTTCCCGGGGAACCCAACTACTAGATTTTGTAACAAAGTGCTTGAACATAGCATCTTGGCCCGTGATGATCGGTGGGCGGCAGCGAATAGAGAAAGAGGAGAAGAGAGAAAAAAAAAGAAAAAGAATGTAACTGAATTCCCTAATTTAAGACACTAATAATGTATTATATATATAAATATTAAGCAAACCTTATTTAGAGCGGATAATATATAAAATTAAGATAATTTTGGTAATAAATTTCAAATTATGTATAAGAACGAAAAAAATTGTAAAAACTTGCACGGAGCGCTCTCTTTGGTCGCCCCCATTTAACCTATACCCACTTTTTAAAAAGGTTTTAACTTGTACCCACTTTTTAAACAACTTCAGGTCTCTCTCTCCTCCTCTTTCTCCTCCTTCGTTTTCTTCTTCTTCTTCTTCTTCTTCTTCTTCTTCTCCTCCTCCTTCTTCTTCTTCTTCGGGTGATATTATTCTTTCCTTTAGATGATATTATTATTCATACGGTACAAGGTGAGTCCCGAAACGGTTGTGTGAGTTGCCAACAGGGACTACCCAATTCCATTTTTATCAACTGAACTTTTCATTATCGCTATTGATGATGGTAATCTCAAAGTGTTGGACTCGTCAAGGAACTCATATTTCTCAATACAAGTAGGCCCAAGTGCATCTTCTTCACATAAAGCGAAACTCTTGGATTCAGGAAACTTGGTTTAATTGATGATTTGTGAGGGAAGCCACTATGGCAAAGTTTTGATGAACCCACTGATACCTTCCTTCCTGGTATGAGGATGGACGACGGGAAGTTCAAGTTGACTGCTTGGAATATTACCCAAAAGGACCCAAGCACTGAAGTGCATCCTCTAGGAGCTGAAGTTTAGCAAATACTAAATAAACTTCAGCTCCTAAAATGCCGAAGTTCAGCAGATACTAAATAAAATTAGCTCCTAGAATGTTGAAGTTCAGCAATTACAAAACAAAAATTTCAGCCAAAATTGCTGAAGTTCAGCAATTATTGAATTGAAGTGCATCCTCTAGGAGCTAAAGTTTAGCAAATACTAAATAAACTTCAGCTCCTAAAATGCTGAAGTTCAGCAGATACTAAACAAACTTCAGCTCCTAGAATGCTGAAGTTCAGCAATTATAAAACAAAAACTTCAGGCAAAATTGTTGAAGTTCAGCAATTATTGAACTGAAGTTTTCCATTGTACTATGAACTGAAATTTGCGTGATTTTCTTTGCAAGTCAGGCCAAACTTCAGGCAAAAATATCTGAAGTTTTGCTTTGATAAGGCTACAATTTAGGCAAAACATTCTGAAGTTCAAACTTCAGACATAAAGTTTTGCTACTTCAAGCCCGTATGTCTGAAGTTACCTGAAAAGTGGGTACGCTTGCAATTTTTTTTGCAAAACGGGTATATGTTAAATGGTGACCCAAAAACTGGGTATAGATGCAAATCCCCCAAAAAAATTCCTCCTTGACAATTCTGCCAACCCCGTAGCCCACCAAACTTGCCCCAAATATCTCCATAACCCATTCAGGCCTTTACCAATATTTCAAACCTCTTCTCTAAATTAATCCAAACCAAATATTCCCAATTCAATCTCCAACCATAACCAACCCAAAGTTTTTTATATTTTTTATTTTATTTCCTTAAATTCTTGTCATAACTTAATTGTTAATCCTAATTTTATGGCACAATCTTTTACAAATTTGCAAGAATAGTAGAATCTTCTATTACCTCCCATGGTAAGTGTCCCAAGAAGAAAATTGTATTGAATATCCTAATAAAATCCAGTCATAGTTCAAGAGATCACATAGTAGGTAAGCATTTTCTAAATTTGATTCTCTGTTATCAAACTTGTTTTGATTTAATTTTATTTTATCCTTTTTAACTCAATCATGTATATTTGTTTTTTAAAAAAATACTTGACTTTCCTAACGTGAATGTTGTTCTAATTAGGTAAATTCTAAAATTCCACATATATTCTCTTATGCGCTTTACTTTATTTGAATCAATTTTTACTTTTTAAAAATTATTTACCTTCGATTATGCTAATTGATTTTGTCAGAAGATCTGCTCTTTACTAATTTGCAGCATCAATTTCAGCCTGTCTTACCTTTTCTAACTAAGAACCTCAATAGTTCTCTAGCTATAAATACTATTGCTATTATGGCTGTAAGGGGACGCTTTTCATTACTGCTATTCACTATTACTATAATACTTTCTCGTGATTATTACTCTGTTATTGTCTCTCTGCTGGTTGTGAATCAAGATATAAACATTGGCATCACTGAGTTATTACAAGTTCTTCACTGCTGCCGGTTGATTATTACTTGTTCCCGAACTGGTTTTCTAGTTTTTCTATACTATTCTGCGCGTCATGAACGACGTATTCGATTCCTTATGTGTTAAATGTTTGGTGGAATAGATTAATTTTTCTCGATTTACATTTCGCTTCTTTTACCTCTTTGCACGTTTTACTTGCACTTGGCTGTGCTGAATGTCGTGCGGCATTATATTGAAAGCATGACAAGTTTAAAGGCCAGGTACGTCTCTTAAACCTCAGTTTGTGCTTAACTCTATATGTGGGTTGCGATTTTTGTGCGCTAGAGAACCTGACTATAGGATTATTATTTATTTGATTAGTCCGAGTTTGTTCAAATTATTCTATCCGCTAGAAACTGACTTAAGAGTCGCCAAATAAGTAATAACTTTGTATATGTGCAGATCTTGTCTAGACTTTTAGACTACATTTGAATTTCTGTCTCTCGCTTATACGCTATGCCCTTAGGACCAAAAAGAATAATTTGATGCTTCTTTTTGATAAGGCTATGCCAAAAGGTTATATGCTTGCTCTGGGTGATTTGATATTGTTACCTTCTCTAGATTCAAAACCTTCCTCTTTCTAAAAACATATATTTCTTTGAGTTCATTTCAGGTATAAAAGAGTTCTATCTTAATGATATTTTTTTCCTCTTCACATATATATTCTGGTCCATTTGCGTAGAAAAGAAGATCTTGCTGTATCATTTTGGTGTATGGTTCAACGCATCCTTTTTCTTTCCTTCCACTACTAGAAAACTGCCAAAAATCGTCCACCAAAATCGATCGAAATTGGTCGGAAATATAAGAAAACCGACCGATTTCCGACCGCTTTTAATTTGTCGTAACAATAGTAGTTGCTAAGGTGTTGCGACTGAAGACGATCACAATTTTCCGACCGAAGTCGGTCGGTTAATTCAACCGTTGGTTGACCGCTTTAACTGACAATTTTTCGACCGAAGTCGGTATTGTAAATATATGATAATTTTGCATTTCTTTGTAATTTTTAACAGACCGACCGAAATTAGTCGGAATAATTAAAAAACAAATAATAAAAAAAGTTATTTCCGACCAATCTCGGTTGGTAATTTCAAATTTCTACAAATTTCTGGGTTTTAATATGAGAATTCCGACCGAAATCGGTCAGTTTTCTAGGTAAAAACCTGGCAGAATATGCCTGCTTTTAAGCTATACCACCTGCCAATTACAACCAATAACCATCCTATAATCGCAGCATTATATTGCTGCCGTTCAACCACAATTAACCAATAACCACAACAACAATAACAATTAACCAACAACAACCACAACAACAACGCTAATAACAACCACAACCACAACAACAATACTAATAACAACCACAACTACAACAACAACGCTAACAACAACCACAACCACAACAACAACATTAATAACAACCACAACAACAACAATACAAATATTCAATAACAAAATAATATCAACAATACAATCATCATTCAAAACTATTCCAACTAAATATTCAAAAGTTCAAAACTTTTGTTTAGCAATACACACCATTCAATGAGTTTTTTATATTGCATCATCTCCATCTTCACTACTAGAAGCTTCATCGTCGGCATGGTTTGAAGGATCACGACGAGAAGGATTAGCATCTGGGGAAGGCTCACGAGACCGGGGAATGGGAAAAGCACCACTAGCAAGAAGATTGGCCAGCTGACCTTGAAGGAGATTAAATTGTTGGTCACTCTTTTCTAGCTGAACTTGAAGGGTATCAAATTGTTTATCTCTCTTTTGTTCTCTAGCCTTTGTCTCTTCAAGCTCTGCTGTCAGCTTTGCGATCTTCTTCTCCATTGACGAGATAGTCCACCTATCAATTGCCTCACCTTGGGCGAAAGTCCCTATACCTTGCAATCCAGCCCTGTAGTGCCGAAATGATCTCTCTGGAAGGCCGTATGATATCCCCTTTTTAGGACTACCAATAATATCCAACCATATCTTTCGCTTCTTCATTTGAAATGGTTGGTCGCTCACCTTGCTCGTTCGGTGGCAAGCTCTGAGTGTACTCCACCACATTAATTTTGTAGCGACCCTTTATTTATAAGATAGAAAATTATTAACTTTATAATATTATAAATATTAATTTCAAGTTATAGTAGTTATGAAACATACATATGTAGTCTCCGCCCGGTCCTCGACCCATCTAGTTGGATATGTCAGTGCCTTCTTCTTCCAGATGTGAGTCTCCATGAAGAACTCATCATGAGTCATCCTCCTCCTATATTATTTTTCCTACAAATATAATAAAACATGTTAACTAAATTAAAATATATAAATATAGTTTGATAAAAATAGAATTAAATATTTTAAGGAATTACCAATAGTCTCCTTGCAGTCCCCATGCTCCTTGCACCCACACAGTGCAAGGAGCCACCCTTCTTAGATACTCGGGCCTTCTTTCCCTGTTCACTCTTCTTCTCGAACTTCTCAATGGTCCACTGCCTCATCAGATCCTCCCATATGTGTGGTAGAACCTACGAAGGCTTTTTGCTCTTCTTCCGAGCAGAATAGAGGGAGTCAGATAGTCTCTTATGGCATTTAAACTCAATATCTATAAGAATGGCACTGTTATGTCGGTCCTCCCAGGCACACTTAGTCTACAAATGAAGTGTGTAACGTTAGATGAAAATATTATTAATATAATACTTAAATAGATAAGAATTGTATTAATACCTTAAATTGGTTGAAAATTTGTTGCCCGAGCTCCGGTGGAAAGTCACTCCAAGTCACATAGGGTGTATCATACAACCGGCCAAGAGCTTCAGTGATTATCTTTGTAGTCCGATGATTAGGTATGAACCTGCAACATAGCAATTACATTAAATAAACAAGACTAACTATTATAATTCACCAAAAACAAAGAAGTAATAAATAAATCTTACCCATTGCCCTTAGGCCTGATGATCATCCTATGATAACGATCATACTGCACTCCCTCTGGATCATCTTTCTCCGATGAATCTGAATTGTGCGCAGAAGGAGAGGCATTTGGCTCAGCGCTACTATCCCGAAGGCGAAGTCTAGAAATGCTAGGAGATGAACTCCGTGGAGAGGGAGATGGGGTTGCTGATGAAGATGGCTGCGATCCACACCCCTGCTGCGATCTAGACCACTACTGCGATCCGGCTGGCTGAAACCTAGATGGATGCGATCCAACTGGTGATGAAGCAACTGGAGCAGATGACGGGCGTATCACCACATGGCCCTGTGACTCCTGACTCGATGGACCCATGTAACTATATGCAGGATCATGTGGAGGAAGCGGGATATAGCCCTGTGGCGGAGAATAGTAAGAATACTGATGGGAGGGCGAATGGTAGGTAGTTTGATGAGTAGATGGATGTGGTGGAAAAGATGTGTGCGTAGAAGATTGTTGCCGGTCATCAGCAGCGGAGGGATGCAAGTGTAGAGTGGAAGGAAGCGAGGGTGTAGCACCATCATCATGATCAATAGGCCTCTTATCCTTCCTAGTCCTACCTCAACCCCTACCGGTTATCTGTATAAATTAAAAAAATGTTAGAATTTAGAATATAAATCTATATAAATTGAGAGCACTTAAAAAAACTAACATGCTAATCGTCTTCGAAGTATCCTTCCTCGTCCGAAAATTCTTCCTCTTCACTTATTTCATTTTCATTAGGTGATTCTTCCTCCCCATTTTCTATGATTATTATTTCCTCCATATCAACTTCTTCTAATATGCGTTGAGGATGCTCCAAGTCAATTTCTAACTGATCCACCACCATTTGGTTAACACTTGAGGTATCATTTTGGTAAGTAACATCTAGCACATTCTCAACTTCCACCCTACCAATAGGCTTAGTTTTGATTACAACCAACCAATCAGCCTTATCCCTCTGCAATGGATATGGAGCATAATACACTTACCTATTTTTTTCTGCAATTATAAAAGGATCATAGCGATCATACTCCCTCTTTTTATTAACCTCAATTATGTTGTACTGCGAGTGTAAATTTTGCCTCTTCTAGGTGTTGGGTCAAACCAATTGCATCAGAAAAGTATGATCTTCTTATTTGGCCAACCTGAATATGATAATTCTAGAATCCCTTTGATCACACCATAATAATCATTTTTCCCATCCCGGTTGCCTTCACCACCTTTGACACACACCCCACTATTATTGCTTTTTTAATATTTGGAGCATTCCTCGATGTGAAATTTGTAACCATTCACAAAATACTTAGACATAGTTGTAACCGTAGGTGCAGGTCCCCAAGATATATCTTTCAAAAATTGATTAACACCATTATTTGGATTATTGACCTATATGTAGTGTTAAATAAATCACAAGTGAGCAAGTATATTCACAAGTGACCAAGTATCTATATTCACATGTGAAAAAGTATGTAAGATGCACTTACACACTCTTTAAACCATGCCTCAAATGTAGAATATACAGCGTCATGGCCAAATTGACTCACGAAGTCACTGAGCGATACATTGAAAATTTTGTTAGTTGCATCAACCTAATTAAATATTAGTCCATGTGAATTAATCTTACGTCAACACTCACTTAAGAAAGGGTTGAACTTCCGGACAATTTAGCAACACATGATTTGAAGCTGATTTGTACTCCATACTACTTAGGCCCCTTTTTGTTCGATCTTTTGAACCTCTGCGTGGTTGATTGAATATGGACATTGGTGGATATAATGGATCAATCTTAATCACGACATTGTGCCGATTGGGCCTATTTTTAGCACATGGCACATGACTGTTAAAGTAGTAAGAACAAAAATGGGCAGTTTTCTTTGCAAGATAGGCTTTGCATATGAATCCTTCAATCTTATTCCTTTATTTAACAAATCGTTCACACTTGCCGATAGTCCTGCACATTATGATATTAGACGATAATGTTAAAGAAAATTACAAGAATAAATCAAGGTTTGATCATTACCTCTCGAATGGATACATTCACCTGCATTGAACCAGCCCTCCAAGTCGCGCCTCAGGTACAAGGTGAATTGGAAGGTGTTCCATCACATCAATGAAACCATATGGAAAAATCCTTTCCAGCTTATTACTGATTACAGTAATGTTCCAATTCGTTTGAAATAGGTTTTCTTTTCTTAATGTGGTAGAACATGAGTCTTTGAAGAACAAACTTATCTTTGTGATGGGTTTCCAGATATTTTCAGGCAAATAACAAAATGCAATAGGGATTAAGGTTTCCATGAAGATATGACAGTCATGACTTTTCATATGAGTCAGCTTTCCTTCAACTATATCAGCATGTTTTCCCAGGTTCAAAGCATAACCCTCGGGCATCTTTAGGTTTGCAACCCACCCACAAATCTATCGTCTTTGTTCCAAAGTGAATGTGTAGCTAGCCTTGGGCTTGAATACCTTACCATTGTTCGCAGAATGCAAATGTAATTCAGTCTAGCCTTCGGGTTATCTTTTGTCTTATTCTTATCATCCATCACTTTCTTGAACAAATTGTCAAAATAGTTTTTTCTCAATATGCATGACATCAAAATTGTGTCGGAGAAGATTATCTTTCTAATATGGCAACTCCCAAAATATGCTCTGTTTTGTCCAGCTATGAGTAACACCATATCCAAGAAATCTAGAAGGTGGGGCCTCGATAACTTTAGGGAAGTTCTGAACCCTCTCCAAAATTTCCTCACCGGACAAAATTGGAGGTGGCAAATCATGTTCAACTGTATTCATTTTGAATACGTTCTTCATCCTTCTGAACTCGTGATCAACTGGCAAGAACTGACGATGACAATCAAACCATGACTGCTTTCGGCCATGTCTTAAAGTGAACGCTTTACCATTTTTCATGCAGTAAGGACATGCTAACTTTCCAGCAGTCATCCACCCAGACAACATTCCATACGCAGGAAAATCATTAATGGTCCACATTAAATTAGCGCGCAAGTTGAAATATACATTTCTTACTTGATATGTCATATGTCTCAACTCTATCATACCACAATTGTTTTATCTCATCATCAGAGGTTGCAAATGTACATTAATCAAACTCTTTGGATTGCGGGGACCAGGAATAACACAATTTAAAAAAATATATGGACTAGTCATACACATTTCAGGCGGAAGGTTATACGACGCAATAAAGACTGGCCAGCATGAATATGGTATTGCAAAAATAGAAAATGGCATGAAACCATCAGCACACAAACCCAACCAAACATTCCTCTGTTCACTAGCATAATATGGATACGTCCTATCAAAATGTTTCCAAGCTTCTACATCTAAAGGATGACACATAACACCGGGCGGCCTTCTATTTTCATAGTGCCATCTCATATGAGGAGCGGAACACATTGATGCGTACAACCTCTTTAATCTAGGAATAAGAGGTAAATAATGCATCGACTTCACATCAACATTCTTCCTGCTTAAAACGAGGTTTTTCACAAAATTTACATTTTCTAAATCTGCATCACCCTTATAATACAACATGCAACCATTTTCACAACAATCGATTCTCATAGACGAGAGTCCTAACTTAGAAACCAATCTTTTAGCCTTATAGAAATCTTCAGGTATGTTGAAAGTTGGGTTAACTAGTTCACTCATAAGGCCAATGAAATAATCCATTCCCACTTGAGAAATATTGGTATCTGATTTGATACTTAATAATCTAACCGCAACAGACAACCAAGAGTGCATACTCCCTTCCCTTAGTGGACGACTAGCGGCCTCTAACTGTTCATAAAAATATTTTGCCTCTTCGTTAGGAGGTTGTTCGACACTTTTATGGGTTTCAAAATCGAAGTGCATCCCAAAAGCATCCGCAACCATTGCATGGTATCTAGGATGTTGAACTCTATTCTCCACCGACCTACTACTTTCACCAACAACTACGTTATGAAATACACCATCAATATCATCAACCTCTCCATGACTAGTCCACAAAAATAATTATCCATAAACCCCTTTCTATAAAGATGAGTCGTAACATCCTTCGAACCCAAAAAATTCAAACACTTGTACTTCGTTCAAGGACACCTAATCGTCCCTCCAATACGAAACGATTCATGTGACATTGCATGCCTAATAAATTCCTTAACCCCTTCTATAGATTCCTCCCTAAACAATCGACGATTAGGATAATTCCTACTATACATCCAACTCCGATATTCCATCTACATAAAGAATAAACAAATTACATGTTATATTAATCATAATTCAAATTAATTTATAGAATTAAGTTACATAACAAAATTTAGTTACAAAGTACAATATTTACTTACTAGAATATTGAATTAGTTAAGCCATTCAATTAGACTAACTCACTTACTATTAATCATAATTAATAAACCCTAAAACATAATTTAATGTGCCCTAAACATCCAACTACGATATTTCATCTACATAAAGAACAAATAAATTACATGTTATATTAATCATAATTCAAATTAATTTATAGAATTAAGTTACATAATAAACTTTAGTTACAAAGTACAATATTTACTTACTAGAATATTGAATTAGTTAAGCCATTCAATTAGACTAACTCACTTACTATTAATCATAATTAATAAACCCTAAATCATAATTTAATATGCACTTACAATAATTCAATTAGACCATTAACATGCAATATAATTGAATGACTTACAAGATAGCAAACACTAGCATTAATCGTAATTAGATAACTCATGAGGATTATAATTTGTTAGCACATTCAATTAATCTAGCATAATTAGTTAAGCCTAATTTTTTAAAAGTAATAAACACTAATAGAATAATTTTATCCCCTAAATTAATAAACCCTAAATTTCTAAAAGAAATAAACACTAATAGAATAATAAATTAAACCCTAAAATAATAAATTATTTCTAAAAGCAATAAACAAATTTTAAGAGCATCCAACCTCATAAATTAAGAGCACTAAACCTTACTTTATATAATTTATATACCACAAATTAACTAGTTTAACTTATTTATACACCTCTATTAGTGCATAATCAATTTTAGCTACAATGTAGTTCACTTTAATTACAATGTAGTTCTAAAACCCTATTTAGTCACATAAATCCAAAATAGACAAAAACCCTAAAAATTGCATAAAATTATATTAGGCATGCAATAAATTAAAAATTAAAAGGCTAATAAGGTAGAACACTAACCTTGAAGGAGAATGGCAGTGGTGGTGGCAGAGGGAGTGACAGTTGTGGAGGCGGCAGGCGGAGAAACATTGGTGGGGCTGGGGGAGGTGGGGCTTCGATTTTGGGGGTGGGGGACTTGATTTTGGGTGGAATTTGGGTAAAAAGGTGTGAGAAAGAGGGATCAAAGAGAGAAAGAAGAGAGAGGAAAAGGATGAAAATGGGGAAGAAAATCCGTCTGTTAGTCTAATTAGGATATTACCGACCGAGTTCGGTCGAAAATGTCGGTCGGTAATAATAAAATAACTTTTGACCGTTTGACCTCAAGTATACCTTCCGAATTCGGTCGGAAACTTTCATTAAAATTTTTCCGCCCAAGCTCAATTATTTATTTTCCATAACAAAAATAAGTTTTTTAAATTATTATAAATATACCGACTGATTTCGGTCGGTTTTAGTGGTCAAAAATTAAATTATTGTTATTTACAATCTATATATATATATTTAACAATATAAATTATATATATAATACACTCTCACACCGAGTGCTGTCAGCCCAAATGACATCACAAGAAACTCGTAGTGACCATACCGAGTGTTGAATGCAGTCTTCGGGATATTCGAATCCCAAATTTTTAGCTGATGATACCCTGAACGCAAATCAATTATTGAGAACACTCTGGCACCTTGTAGCTGATCAAATAAGTCACCAATGTGCCGTAATGGGTACCTGTTCTTCAGTGTAACCTTGTTCAACTACCAGTAATCAATACACGTATGCATAGAACCATCTTTCTTCTTCACAAACAGAATTAGAGCACCCCAATGTGACACATTAGGTTGAATGAAACCCTTATCAAACAATTCTTGCAACTGCTACTTTTACTATTTCAATTCCGATGGGGCCATACGTTATGGTGGAATAGAAATGGTCTGTGTATCCAGCAACAAGTCAATACAAAAATCGATATCTCTATCGGGTGGCATGCTTGGAAGATCTGCCGAAAATATATCTAGGAAGTCTCACTATCAGAACTGACTCAACGGTAGGAGTATCAACACTGACATCTCTCACAAAATCTAGGTATGCATCACACCCATTCTCAACCATCCGATATTCCTTAAGGAAGGAAACAACCCTACTGGGAATATAATCTGATGTACCCATCCACTCTAACTGTGGCAAACCTGGCATAGATAGTGTCACGGTCTTGGCGTGTCAATCCAGAATAGCATGATAGGGCAAAAACCAGTCCATGCCCAAGATAACATCAAAGTATACCATACTGAGCAATTATAGATCAACTCTGGTTTCAAAAGCACCAATAATAACTAAACATGACGATACACATGGTCCAGAACAATAGAATCTCCCACAGGATGTATAGGAGAACTCAAAGAATCACGAGATATATCCAGATGGAGTTAAGTAAGATGACACATATGAATAAGTGTAGCCTAGATCAAATAAGACTCATGCAACTCTATGAAAAACCGGAACAATACTTGTGATAACTACGCCTAATGCAACCGCCTCCGTCCTACCCAGAAGAGCATAGAATCTAGCCTGGCCTCCCCATTTAGGATGAACCCTACCCGCTTGACCTCCACCCCTAGCTAGCTTTGCAGGTGGAGAGGCAACAACGGCCTGAGAAGTCTATGGACCCGATGGAATACGTGGAGCCTATATAGTCTGTGGAGGTGCACCCCTCCTAGATAGTAGCAGTTCATAATGGGCAACCTTAGACCTGGAAGTAGCCGGAGTACCACTAGAAGCTGGAAGTGCTGAAAGAACTGGACGGCTAACGTAGCCTCTACCGTGACGGTCTGCAATTGGGGCACGGTTACCGGTATATCCGCCTGAATCTCGAGGCCTCTTCGCCTCCCTGTCCTCTCTCTCATGGCCCAGCATACCATCCAACCTCCGTGTGATCTCTACCACCTGCTAATATGGGGTATCTTTCTCCAACTCTCGAGCCATGCTGAATCTAATACCATAGTTGAGCCCCTCGATGAATCGGCGGACTCGCTCTCTGACTGTTGAAACCAAGGCAAGTCCATGTCTTGACAAATCACTTAATCGGATAGCGTGCTCTGACATCGTCATAGTACTCTAACGCAACTGCTCCAACTCTGCGCGCCATGCATCCCTTAGGGTCTGAGGAACAAATTCTCTCTAGAATATCTCTGAAAACTGAGTCCATGTGAGTGAAGTTGCATCGGCTGGGATACCCAACTCGTAAGCGCACCACCACTGAAATGCTGCTCCTGACAGCTAGAATGTAGTGAAGGCAACCCCACTCGTCTCCCCAATACCCATGGTGCGGAGAATACGGTGGCACTTCTTTAGAAAACCATGTGCATCCTCTGTAGCTAGGCCACTGAGAGTAAGAGGATAATACCATGTGCATCCTCTGTATCTAGGCCGCTAGATGCCACTGCCCTAACCTCGGTCTGAACTGGAACAATAGGCTGCACTGGTATAACCTCTAGGACCTGATCAACATGGACCCGCTGCTCTAGAGTACGGGCCGCATGAGTCTGAGCTCCTCCCCCCGCATGAGATGTGGATGGTGCAAGTGGAATCAACCCTGCTTGAGCTAGAGTACTAAACATGCTCAGCAATTGTGCGAGGGTCTCTTGAAGTTCAGGGATGGCAACATGCACCTCGGATGCCTACCCCCCAACTGAAGCTACTTGTAGCTCCTCTGTCGAAGCTATAGAAGGTTCTCTAGCTACACCTCGGCCTCTGCCTCGGCCTCTGCCCCGGCCCCGGCCTCTCGCGGCTCTAGCAGGGGGTGCGGGTGTCTGATCGTCGGATCCAGCAGTGTGTGTCCTCACCATATGTGAGAGAATATAAAGACAGATTCAGAATTTTGAAGTCAACATTTTCGCACGATAAGGAATCAAAGAAGTGAAGTTTTTCAATAGTTCCATATCCTCTCAAATATAAGTACTGATGTCTTTGTTTTGATCCGCAAGACTCTACTAAACCTTCTTATGAGTCATAACACCTATGAACCTAGAGTTCTGATACCAATGTTTCACTACCAGAATTCCTCACTAAAGGATGTTGTGATGGCACCTAGTCTCTAATAACAACAGAACTTCAAATTTAAACCAACTAGCTATCATAAAAGAACTTAACAATACCGCTGAAAATAACTCCCAAAATCTGGTGAGACTGAGTTATAAGCTCTACACGAATATACTGTAACATCCCTAATACATCACTGTCTAAACAAGGAGTAAGCGGTAGAAAAAGAAGGACAAAGGGTGACTCCTAGGCCTGCGGATGCCAAGCGGGTATACCTTAAAGTCTCCGAGATACATAGCCAAATCACTGATTCCTAGCCTGATATGAGGTACCTGAATCTGCACAAAGAGATGTGTAGAAGCGTAGTGTGAGTACACCACAATGGTACCCAGTAAGTATCAAGCCTAACCTCGGTAGAGTAGTGACGATATGAGGTCAAGACACCTAGTAGGATAAGAAAGAAGATGAAGAGGTGTAGTACAGTATATTAATGGAAACGAGGGAAAATGAGGCAACAAAGAAATACAACAAGATAAGGTACAACTGAATTTAAAGCAATAAAGGCGACAAGGAAGGAACACATAATAAGAACATAAAAAAAATAATGCGGACAAATACAAGTGTGGTAATGAGAGATAAGTACAACAACAAAAACAACAATAACATGAGAGTACGATGTATAGCTCAACACAAGAATTACAACAACGTAGTGAAACGGAACAATAAACTAAGCAATGAAAGAGATAACATGTTCAAATAAGGATAAATCAACAATATAAGGGGTGACATGTAATGAAACATAAAACAAGAATAACTCAACAATAAAAGAGATAACATGACCATAAAAGATGTAACAACTTCAATTAAATCATAAAAGAGTTAGCTTGACGATAAAATATAGAACATGTACTAACAACTTCAAATATATCATGTAAGAGTAAACTTGTCAATGGAAAATATAACATGATATGAAAGCTTCAATTAGATGCATGAAAACCATCTAAGAGTCTAAACCGGTTAATTTTCCACATATAAGACCGTGTACACACTCATCACCTCGTATACGCATCTTTCACGCAATTCAAATAGTGCAATTTCACCAATCCTACGGAGTAGTTTCCCGCACACAAATTTAGGCAAGATACTAACCTCAACAAGGCTAAATCAACACTCAAAAATAGCTTTTCCCTTAAAATTTACCTCTGCACTAGCTCAAATCTAACTAAAAAAGACTTAATATCATCAAACAATGTAAGAGAAAAAAATTACGAAAATAAAGCTACGATCTTTACACATTTTTTCAAAAGCCAACCCCCAGGCCTGCCCGGTCAAAACCCCAATCCAAGGGTAGATCTTGACTTCTCATAATCCCATGAGTCCATATATGTGTTTTGTTTTCAAATCCGAGTCCAACTCGCTCTCAAATCTCAAATTTTTATTTTTCAAAAGATAGAAAAACAATCCACATAATGTCCCTTAAAATCTCATAATTTAGATGTTAAATCTCATATATAATCATGTAACATAATTGAAAATTGATTAAAATCACTTGCTCAATTATTGTATGTGAAAATTCCCTCTCCAAATCGCCTCCTACCGAGTCTAGGGTTCAAAGATATGAAAATGATACTAAAATCCCGTCTTCTAGCCTTTATTGAAAGAGGAGAAGACACAGGGTTTGCAAAGGCGGACAAACCATCGCAAATGTGGCTCCTGATGAACCCAGGGAATGTCACAAATGTGATCTTGACTTCGTATTTGCAAAGTCAGGCTCTTCAAAAAAGCGACCGTGTGATCGCAAATACGATCCAGCTTAGCCCAGGCCCCCATTGCAAAAGCGAACAACGTATTCGCAAATGCGAACCTGACAAAACCCAGTGAACCTCAAAAATGCGACCCCACAATGCAAATGCAAGGATAGAAAATGCGAATAGAGTCTCACATTTGCGAGACCTGAGGCATCAGCAACACACCAGCACAAACTGAAACAACTCGAAATAGTCCGAAACGCGACCGAAACTTACCCGAGCACCCGGGGCTCTACATCAATCATTCACACAAGTCTAAAAATATCTTATGAACTCAATCACACAATCAAAACACATGAATGACATCTTGAACCATGATTCAGATATTAAAATGCAAAAACTTTACATTGAAATTCAAGACCTTCTAAAAACATAACCACGCATCCCATTCTTATCAAATCAACTCGGAATGACGCCAAACTTTGCAAAAAAGTTTCAAATTAAAAACACAGACCTATTTCAAGTCCCAAGACAAAAATCCAAATATGATAGGTATAAAGTCAAACCATAGTCAAACTTAAGAAAATGATAAACCTTTAAATTGCCCACTTTCAGCAAAACAAGTCAAATCAACCCAGGGACCTCTGAATTCAATTTCGCACATACTCCTAAGTCAAAAATCGTGATACGAACCTTTCCGAGACATCAAAACACCGTTGCGGGATCGTTTTTACAAATGTTAAACTTTGGAAAATAATTCCAACTTAGGTTTCTAAAATAAAAATACATTCTTCTGAACCAATCTTGGAGCTCTCGAAAATTAAAACCGACCACACACGCAAGTCATAATACACAAAATAAAGCCACTCAAGACCTCGGACCACTGAACGAAATTCTAAATCTCAAAACGATCGGTCGGGTCGTTACATCATTACTTGTGCCAGATTTTTCCAGACATCTTTCTAATGAATCTGAAAACAACTTGTCATCCTTGTATACATATGCAAGATCATTAAGCATGTCAATGGTAAAACAAGAAAATGATGAGTCAACATCATGATATCTCATTATCTTCTGCATATTAAACATTACTTTCTCCTCATCCTCTCTCAAAATCAATCGTCCTTGGTGTACATCTATTATTGTTCTTCCTGAAGCTAGAAAATGTCTACCCAAAATAAAAGGTACATCAGTATTTCCTTCCATTTCCTGGACTATAAAATCCATTGGGAATACAAACTAATCAACTCAAAAAAGAACATTTTCAATGATTTCTTTTGCCATTTTTATACTTTGATCAGCTAACTGCAAAGAAACAACTGTATTTTTTATATCACCACGTTCCAACTTTTGAAAATTTGAAAAAGGTATCAAATTGATTGACGCCCCAGAATCAGACAAAGTTTTTTTTCAAAATGAGTTCCTCCCACAGTACAAGAAATAGTAAAATTGCACGAATCTCCAAGTTTTTGTGGAAGCTTGTTTTGCAAATCACATTGCATTTTCCTGTTAGCTTAACGACAGAAGTTACCTCAACTTTTCTTTTGCTGGAAAGAATCTCTTTTAAAAACTTGGCATATGATGGCATTTGGGTCAGAGCATTTGTGAAAGTAATATTGATATACAGTTATTTCAAAATTTCCAACAATTTAGAAAATTACTGATCAACTTTTTCCCTTTTAAATTTCCGTGGAAATGGAATTGGCTCATCACTGGTGTTTTAATTACTTTCCTGAGCAATATTTTTCATTGTCTCGTGTTAAGCTTTTTTCTTGCCTTTATCAATAGTTTGGTTATGAGCTTAATCTTCCTTTAACTTACCTTTTCTGTGGGTGGAATGGATCATCAAGATTTTTACCTGATCGTAAGGCAATTATTTTAACATGTTCTTTTGAATTTTTCTCCGTATTGTTGGGCAATGGTCCATGGATATTTCTTGAAATTAAAGTGGCCAATTGACGCACTTGAATTTCCAGGTTTTTGAAAGAAGAATGTTGACTTCCCATTTTATCATTAGTTGTTTTGTTGTACTTATACTTCAAGTCTTCCACGGTTGGTGCCTATTGTTTTGGTCTAGGTTGATATGGCCTAAAATTTAATTGCATCTTATTTTTTCCTTGAAATCTATGTGGTTCTTGTGTTGGTGATTATGGAAAATCCTTAACATTTTCTGCTCCATTAGGATTACTCTACTAGAAACCAGGGTGCTTTTTGGGCAAAGAATTACCATATTGGTAGCGTCTGTATCCAATTATATTCACCGTTCTTCAACTTAATTGCTCCCTTGGCACTCATGATTCGTATGATTTCCTGCACATATATCACAATTGTCAGACAAAATACTTTGCTGAGAATTTACCCGAGAAGTATTTTTCACAATAAAAAATCCCACCAATAATCTTGATGGTGCGTAACCTCTTAGACTAGGTAACACAATTACACAATAATACAAAACATCTAAATTAGATATAATAAGTCTAGATTTAACATAACAACGGAATAAAGTACCGACAAAGGCAAAATGGTAGTACATACGCCGAACTCCCAAAAGCAGGTAATAGAGAATGATGAGCTCTAAACAGAATAGGCAACGAGTCTTAATGTTACACTCCATATTTCCACATGTGGAAGTACGCCATAAATAAATTGATAAAAGCTCGAAAATGGGATGTTACATCCCGCATTTTATTTTTATACGTTAAAGTTTCGTTGTAAGTTAATCGACGTAAGCTCGGGAATGAGATTATTTTGGGATTATAAGTATTATGTTATTTCAAATAAGGGATAAGTAAATTCGTAAAAGCAAGAGGGTAAGCAAATCGAAGCAAATGAATTTCGTCGAAGTTTGACATTTTAGGGTAAAATACGGCCCGAGCTACAATACCCGGTATTTATGGTCTAGTGCCATACAAGGTACCATATGACCATGATAGTAAGGTGTGTTAAAAGTGAGTAGCATTTTAAGTAAGTTGAGATAATTCTTAATTATGTGGGTAATTGATTAATTATTGGGTAATGGGATATTACCTAATTAATTAGGGATATATATATGATAATGACTAAGTGGCATGATGTGGCAGCTCCTTCATTCAAAATAAGTGACTAATGATCTTAATTGAAAGGTGGCATCATAAGTGATATACATATGATTACATGTAAGACATTTAATAATTGGCTTCATTGGACTTAAAGTAACAAAGTAAGAGATCTTATAACATTTTTCTAATTCCACCATTTCAAACAGACGCTACACTCAATCTAGCAAGTTTTCAACAAAATTTCTTGCAACAAAATAATTCCAACGAGAATTATTAGCACCTTAGCAACGAAAGTTTTTACGGTTCTAAATGAGTACGGTGCAACCTTTTCCAAGAATATCATACGGATTTTTTCCTACTCCAGGTATATTAAGGCTAAGCCCTTTCTTCATTTTGGCATGATCTTGTAATTACACGAGTTTGATAACGAGGCATAAAGAAAAATTCATATCCCGAAATTTACGTATATTTTCCTAGTCTTGTAAGTTACACTATTCTCCTTATTGGAACTTCATATTCAATTGAGTATTTCCTTTTTTTTTCCAGTCATGAGAGCAGAGAACTTATATATACAATATTATAGTATTTCATTACCATCGAGCTATAATCGATGGGCAGGCCCCTATTGGGCAACCTCTGATCCGATGGTAAGTTATATACTAAGCCTACTGTGGCCAAGTGCCTATGAGCGAGCCCAGCATGGCCGAGATATAGAGCCTAGTATGGCCGAGCGCCTATGAGCGAGCCAACTATGGCAGAGCAGTTATATCTATATACCGAGCCTTTTAGGGCCGGAAAACTATTTTACTTACTATATTGAGAGAGTTGAGTCAATATCAGTAAGTAAGCATATGTTCAGATTACATACTCGGTATATTATTTCGTACTCACGTCCCTTTCTGGGGGCGCTGCATTTCATGCGTGCAGGTTCAGACAGACAGACGGGTAGATCCCCTCAGTAAGTGTTGCCCGAGTTCAGCTTTATCGGTAAGCTCCCCGTCCTTCAGAGTTGCCGGGTTTAGAAGTGTTATGTACATCTTGTGTATATATGTAGATAGGTTATGGGTAGTTCGGGGCCCTGTTCCGATCACAGTACATCCATCAGCAAAGGCTTGTAGATATATCCTGTCACTTAGTGCAGTATGTGGGGTTTGTAGGCCCTGTACGTATATTTTGTTGGCTTGTCAGTTATAGTAGTTATGACGGCCTTGCCGGCCCGGCATTATGTTGACATTTAGTCAGCGTTTGTCTCTATTCAGTTTTATATTTTGATTCGCAAATTGCCTTGCAATGTGGCCCCTGGCCAATGTATGACATTATATGTCCAGAATTCCTGAGTCGCAAGTTGGTATGAAAGGATAGATGAGGTATCGGGTGCCGGTCTAGCCCCCAGGCTCGGGGCGTGACACTCAATAAGTACAATATTGTTTGAAAGCAATACAATATTATGGAAATAAGAGAAAGGGACTCCAAGGGTCTGTGACTTTCATGCGGCTCTACCTAGAATCCTATTGAACAGTCAAAAACTCACTCTCGAGGATCGCTACCTCCGGCATCAAGATTTGCACAAAAATGTGCAGAACTATAGTATGAGTACGAGACAACATGTACTCAGTAAGTAGTTAAAGTAACCTCTGTGAAGTAGTAACGAGATTCAAGTCATGTGATACTCACTAAACAGAGAACATGTGCAATAACTAAAACAACTGGCAACGAGAATATAACGAGATGTAGTACTATCAACACAATGAAACAAGAGTTATCAACTCATCACAGGTATATCATGTTTGACAAAGAATTTTCATCCTATATCAGTGAAATAGAGTAGCATGTTAAAGACAACGTGAAATCATGTAAAGTGCACATAAAACATAAATAATTAACTTACTTAATCAGGAATATCACCTTCATACTCCACATTACATCAACAAGAATGCCACCCTTATTCCACCACATGTGTATAATCAAGAATGCTGCCCTTATTCCGCCACATGTGCATAATCAAGAATGCCACCCTTATTCGGCTGCATGCGCAATACCATAATCACAATCGCACGACAAAACTTCGTGCCAACATCCAATCAATCCGCTCAACATGCCCGAATGTGCTATAATCATACCAATGTGATCTACCAAACTACCATCAAGAGACATATACTCATAATTTGTCAGTAAGTTGCACAAGGACATGAATATAATAAAATGCAGATGCATGTTCAATATATAAAGCATGACTGCGACTAAATCAATTTAGCAGTAACTCTACAACAAATGCCCATCTTTGCTAATTAGGAAAAAATAATACCTATAACATGATCTCTACCATGAAAGGATAATCTCACATAGCCATACCAAGGATTTCATATGTATCATAGAGGGCACAAAATCGATTCAAGGCATAGATAAGCCTACAGTCTAATCCCGTCATTTTTCATATTTAGCACTCGCAAATACGCTCGTCACCTCGCATATATGTCACAATCACATACACTACATATAGCATTTAGTCAAATAAGTTCTAAGCCCAAAGTTTATTCCCTAATACAAGGTTAGGCAAGATACTTACCTCAAAAAAGCCAAATCAATTATGTCACGACCTAAAATCCAACTAGTCGTGATGGCACCTAACCCAACTCGGTAGGTAAGACAATTAGCAATAATCAGACACAAACGAGATTTACAGAGAAAATTATTGATGAAATAACTGGACTTTTATGCAACTTCCCAAGGACTGGTAGTACAAGTCATGAGCTTCTAAGATTTAGAGATTGCAAAGCTAGTATGAAATAAATATATCATCTATCTGAAATGTACATAAATAAATCATTATAAATCTAAAGCTTCCATGAACAAAAGGCATCTATAACCGGAACACAGGTTCATCTTCAATGCCAGCTCCCTCCATACACAACAACATCAGCTCCAAAATCTGCACGCAAGATGCAGAAGTGTAGTATGAGTACAACTAACCCCGTGTACTCAATATGTAACAAACCTAACCTTAGGTTGAAAGCAGTGATGAGCTTGGACAATGGAGAGTCCAACACCAATAGCCAAAAACAACTTATAACATTATAATAAAAATAGTACAAGTAATAACTCAAAGATATGATGCTCAGCTCGTTCACAAATACAGAAAATAGACATCCTTTTCAGCTATAACAGTAAAATCCAAATCATTCACCGAGATCACCAAAATATAAGTAAGTTAGAAAATTGTGATTTTTCCCAAAAACTTTCAACAGCAGAAAAGATATTTCATTCTTAGATGGCATGAGGAAAGTACAGCTCTATGCCTACATGTCAATGTGCATGTGAAATCATGAATGTCAGAACACCGTGTAGCATGGTAAAATGCATCTCTATGCATGTGTGTCAAGTATACATGTCAAATGCAGTGCATCACAGTGATGAACTCGTGTACTCATACTCTCAAAGTACTCAATATCACTGTCACGCACTCCCACTCATCACGCTCAATCACTCAGCAATGTACAGTGCCTGCGCTCACTGATGATATTTAAGACTCCGGAGGAGCGGATCCTGACCAAGCACTAATATAAAGCCAATCTGGCCTGCTGCGGAGTACAGCCCAATCCCATAATAATAAAGCCTATAAGGCCTGCTGCGACGTGTAACCCGATCCATATAATAATAATATATACAACGCCAATATGGCCTGTTGCGACGTGCAGACCGATCCCTAATATCACTCATAACAGGGCTCTCAGGTCCCATCTAAGTCATCAATCTCTCCAGTCTCTCGGGCTCACAAATCTCATAATAATCAGCCCAAAACAATGATAACATGATGTAACAACAAATGATATGCAAATGAATGAAAATGATTGAGTTTATAATTGCAATTTAACCAAATAAGTCAACATCATAGATGACCTTCATAGGTCCAACAAAATAAGCATATAGCCTAAGCATGATTTCTAACATGATTCACAACTCATATAATCAAATAAATAGGGAGAACATGAGGTAACAAGATATAATAGGAAAACAAGTCCGGTCATAATGTAATAGTCATCTAGAATCATGATTTTATCGGTGCACCCTCACACGCTCATCACCTAGCATGTGCGCCACCTCATTACATCTTTTATAACACAGTTCCCAGGGTTATTTACCCTCACATTCAAGTTTAGATGTTTAGATATGTTACTTACCCCGAACAAGCCAAATCCAATACCGAGCAAGCCAACCCATACTTAAGGAATGCCATCCCGCATGTACTGACCTCCAAACGGCTCGAAACTAGCCAAAAATAACTCAAGAACATCAAATAATGCTAAAGGAAACAAACCCAATCGATAAATGTGGAATATTTAATCAAAAGCCCAAAAATAACCAAAAAGTCAAACCCGGGCCCACAGCTCAAAACCCGACAAAACTCAAACAATCCGGAAACCCATTCAATTACAAGTCGAATTATACTAGTTTTACTCAAATCCGACTCCGAATCGATGTTCAAACCACAAACATTAACTTCATGAAAGTTTAGACAAAAACCCCGAAATTCTCTTTCAAAATCATCAATCAAATGCCAAAATCGAAGATGGATTCATGAAATATATTCAAAACTGAGTATGAAATGCTTACCTCAATCAATGTAGTGAATATCGCCTAAATAATTGCCTCAATCTGAGCTCCATAGCTCAAAATATGCTAAAATGTCTGAAACCTTCGAAATAGAGTACTTTATACACTGTTCCTGGGGTACCCTTCGCGATCGTGGTCACAAACCTTGCCATCGCGATTATGAAATTTTGTAGGACAATTTTACCCTATGCGATCGTGGCCATTTCTCCGCGATCGAGATGAACAAACTTTCATATCCTTTCCCAAACTCTTCTCAGACAGCCTATAGTATATCAGCCATAACATCTGATAAATTGCTCCAAATTACAAACGATTATGGTCTTCTGAAATTAGACACAAAGGGCTACAACTTTCATTTTTAGATCATCTCCAAATTCATTAGAGATTGCAAGATATAAGCTTCCAAAGTTGGGCCAGTGGTGGCAGAATTTCATCTATGCGATCGCGAAAACGCTTCCGCTTCGCGGTTCACGGGCCCATGTTTCCCATTTTACTCTTTGCGATCGCGACTAATAATATGAGATCGCAATGTACACCCCTGTAGCCAAAAACCAGCAGCTAAGAATGGCCTAGAAATTGTCCGAAACCACCCCGAAACTCACCGGAGCCCCTCGGAACCCTGTTCAAACATACCAACATGTCCCAAAACGTAACACAGACCTATTCGAGGCCTCAAATCACACATGACAACATCAAAACTATGAATCGTCGATCATGATCAATATCTTAAGTTCATAAACATCAAACTTCGAACCAAGCATCTGATTCAAGCCTAACCAATCCGAAATGTACCCAATTGCATATAAGTTCTAAATTACATAACGAACCTATTCTAACTCCCAGAACAACAATTCGAACCCGATATCATCAAAGTAAACTATCGGTCAAACTTATGAACATTCCAAACCTTCAAATTTCCAACTTTCACCAATTTGTGCCGAAATCTTCTAGAAATGTCTTAATGCAATTCCGGGCATACGCCCAGTACAAAATTACCACTCGGACCTAACTTAACCATCAAAACTCCAATCAGAGGTCAAATACTAAAAAATTAAACTTGGTGAACTCTTCCAACTTAAAGCTTCCTGGTTCAGAATCATTCTTCCAAACTAATTCTGAATCATCCAAAAATCGAAACCGATGATACATACAATTCATAATACATCATACAGAGCTCCCATGCCCTCAAACCACCGAGTGAAGTGCAAATGCTCAAAACGACTGGTCGGGCATTACATCCTTCCCACTTAAACATGCGTTCGTCCTCGAATGTGCCAAGAGTACTTCCATAGCCATCAAATCGCCGTGTAATGTTATCATGCATGTACCCCAGGGTGATCGCACGTCACCCCAATCCATGTAAGCCTGACAACACACCATAACTGAAGATCATTACTTTAACCTTAGTCCGTAAGCATTAGAACACAATTTCCATCATTCGAAATTCGTTAGAAGACCCGAATCTCGCATCTACACATTGTATAAGATTGAACAAGCTGCATCAAGTCATTAGCATTACCTAAGATGTAATCACATGATATACTACATAACTCGCATACTCGTAACATTAATTCCCGATCATAGTAGGTGCTCAAAACAAACTCAATGCTGGCAATAAATCTCATATCAAATAAAACCTCATTCAAAACCTTCATACACTGCCGATAATGAAAGAAACATACAAAAACTCATAACCAATCATCAGATTAGCAAGTCATGGAGCTCTCTCGCACCAACCAGAACCATAACTCAAATTCTAAGCCGACTTCAGATTTTATTCTTCCAAACATACCATAATCAATTTTGATAGTGCCCATTCTAGGTACAATGACCTCATCTCATTAAACACAACCATTCTATTGATATGCCACACCAACACAACATAAAGCCACAAACCGTGCAATCCGTGCACTAATAAGCATCAATTCAAACATACTCAAACATGGAAAATGACTCAAATGAGAGAACCGTCCCGCAAGCTCAACAAGTACCACCGTGACGCAATTCTATGAACCCATCACACCTAGTAGAGCCAAGACACATGAATCTAACACAAAGGATCATATCCCAACATAATCTCACTATAATGGGTGACCCATCTAAACACCGGTCCATATGAAATACATCAAGCCACAATACTCAAAATCAACAACCACAGGCAATTCGGCATCAAGTACACGATGCGCATGACCATAACCATAGAGAAGAAAATAACACAATATACCACAACCCGAAAAGACCATAACTGTGGTGCAATCAACCATTCCATACCCCAATCACCATCTTGCTCGAATTCTCCTACAAGGCCCAAACAGATACGCGCCATGGGATACCACAACCCCTTGTGGCATAGAAGAGTAACACATAGAACATATCATAACACGAACAAGCTCAACTCAAACCGAATGACACACCCCTCAACACTAAAAATTCTGAGTCAACAAATCCGACCTGGTGTAGAATACACATCCTCCTCGGGCCGACCAATGGGCCCCCAAATCAACTCTGGTCATCCCTAAATGGATAAATAGCCCTCAAAAAGTTCACAATGATCTAACAATAGCACGTACCATCATCCAGCTAACTTTGGCCACATCTTCACAATTCGCAACCCCGAAACAATCTGCTTCGGAGAACTCCTAGTCTCCAAATCCATAAAACACATGAATCACTATAGCCGATCCCAACTCCACCACTCGAATGACTAGCATATCTCTCATACACAATCATCCGCACAAGAAATATTTCTATAATTCTTCCATGCCACAGAGCAAAATCTGAACATCAACAGTCGATCAACAAGGCGAGTGCTGCAATACCATTGAAGCTATCAAGCCTAGACCTCGGGGAGCGTGAACGACACACAATCGAGATGACCCGGCCAAGCAATCTTGTATAATGCCATCTACCCGAACTCAGTCATGAATAAAGGAAAGATCCATTTTATTTATTAGACAATTGGGTGGATCATGTGAACAACACCGATTCCTTATCATTAGTTACATCATTTATAAAGTTCAAAATACATACCCTTTCATAGTTTAAAGTGGAACATGTGATACAAATACAACATTACTAGTTTGACTTCTCCAACACCAGCATACCACCCACACTATGTCTACGGGGCCTCTAATAGATACAAAATAGTACGATGATAGTGCCGGTAACAAGGCCCCAGCTATACCTCCAAACATAAAACACAAGGAACAAAAGATATATGACCCGATATGAAGTGGGGCTCACCACGTCAGTTGGGAAGAGGGTGTACCGCTATCAATGATCAAAGTCGCTTACTGTGGAACCACCTGCATCCATTAAAGATGCAGCACCCCCGGCAAAAGGGACGTTAGTACATATGGAATAGTACTAGTATGAATGACTAAAAACCCTCTTAATAGAAAGAATGATAACATAAGGAAGTACAATCATAAAATAAATGGGAGCCTCAAACAATAACAAAACATCGAGTTAGGAGCAAAACAAGTTTTCAAGTAAAATTTCCATATTTTAGGTTTGGAGATCTTAGCACCGATATACCACCACGATCTTAGCACGGAGTCCGATCACGGCCCGATCGTCTAGCCCGTCTCACCCAAAGACATCAACCATAATCAAAATAATTATCTTAATCTTAGCCATTGTATCAATAATAATCTCAGGTACAATCACCACCATGTGTGCGGCATGACGTCCCATCACGAATCGACTGGCTAAGCCATCTCACCACAATGTCGTGTGGATCGACATCACCCTTTTCTAGCAATCATCTCGTCCCAATAAAAGTGAATATTCTCATCACATCAATCTCATCCCAATAAAGGGGTGCAATCATAATTCACTCCTACATCGGCACGTGTAGTTTCGTGGTTAGGTTATTTCAACCTACCCTTCCTCGGTGACTAACGATACTCCCAGGGTGTTTATTTATTTAAAGGATTGACAACTCATTTCATTATCGTTTATATATCATTCATTTCATTGGCACCAATGGCCATAACACAATGTCACTCTTGGCACGTTGGCCGTATTTCATATTTCATGTTCATCTCTTTCACTTTCAATCATCATCACAGATCATCAACACCAAAGCATTTATATTCGAGACTTTAGGTCCACATGTGAGGAAATAAGAATGTTAAGCACATTGAGACTTCATACACAATTTGGCATAATAGCATTCATTTGAATCACGACTTGAAGTTATAACATTTAGATATGAAACCCATGCTTCGAGCACATTTTCAAATAGAACATAACATACCAAGAACATTTGGAATACATATTGAACATATATCTTTTGACACGAGGCTTATTCGGAATTATCAATTTATAATGAGCAACTCGGGATTTACATGGACATTTTAGGGTTAAATTCTAAAAGAGTAGTTTAGCCAACATACCTCACCTCGAGCTTTTTAAATTACTACAATATTTCGAAATTCTTAGTCACTTCGATCTATTTAGAGATATAGAAAAATTGAACACAATTTAGGAAGGGGTTCATATTTCTAGCTCATTTTGAGCATTTTATCAAACACTAGGTGTGCATTAAGGTTTCAAGGTCCTCCTATGGTGGATTCCTTCATCCCCAACCCAATATCTACCCTTTTCTAGCTCAACAACCTTCCTACAACTTTGTTGGTACATGCATGCATAGATAACACCCCCGCACCTAAGAATTACACTCCTCATTATACATTTTCTACCCCAAACACGAAATTGAAGACTATGGTATGGAACCTTACATCTTGGATGAAGACTTTGTGACTTTTTCTTGTGAATTCTTCAAGACTTGAGCAAGGATTGATAAACAATAACCTTAGGAACTTCCCCTCTCACTCTAGACCACTCCCCTCTCTCAAAATATCAGTTAGGACCAGCCAAAATAACCCACAAGTTGTTTTAATGAAAATGGGATCAGGTGAGATTTTCGAAACTTAAACTTTACAAAGGCATGTATGCGGCCGCAGACCGGACCGCAAAATAGGTATACGACCCGCAAAGGGGACCGCAGAAAAAGGGTCCCAAAACTGGGCTGTTCGGGTTGGGTCTACGGCAAGTGTGCGGTCCGCAGACCAGTTCTGCAGTCGCATAATGGACTGCAGAACCTCCTTCCTAAGTTTCTCAAGTTGGCTTCTGCGACGAATGTGCGGCCCGCGAAACGATTATGTGGCCGCATAATTGACTGCAAAAATATCATCCCAAATTTGTCCAATTCTCTGCTTTACTCTGCGACAGATCTGTGATCCACAAATCAGTTTTACGACTGCAGAATGGACCGCAGAAACACCCTACTCTGCCAAAATATTTCTTCAACTCCCTAACCCACTGTTCCACCCAAATATTCCGTACCGCGATGAGAAATTCTAAATAAATTGTGAAGATTCATGAATCTCTACAATCATCAACACATAAGTCTAACTTGGCATCACGAAACCCCAAGTTTTAGGTAAAATTTTACGGGGCCTTACAGAAGCATCCGTAAGCCAAAACACAGTGTGCCCAATGAAATGCGCACCCTTCTCAGGAAATACCAAGTAGTAATAGCATTCATCTAGTCGTCTGAAACCGTCCATGTTGTCTAAGAAGTCATGACCTTCCCTTCAAAACTAAACTGTGACCTTGCACATGCAATTCTCAATCCTATACAATACACCACCTTTATTATGCCATCATATGAAAATCACGAGAATCTCATAATCGACTCTAAGTCACCAGCAGAATACATACCCGATCAGTCAAAACCCTTCCATTTCATCCCATCCAAGAGAAAATAAAAATACGCAACATGCTCCTCACGCTGGTAGGAAATATCCATCTCAAACCCGTGGTAGAAACTATCGAGAACTCTTCCAAACCCATTTGCACATAACAAAGACATTAGAACTGAATCTCTCTAACTCAACCAAGCCCCGCAGGTCGCCAAACCTAAGAGTATTGCCACAAAAAGCTGTAGAGACTCATCACATTATAAGTACCTAAAGAACCTATCATATCCATTACCGTGCTGATCCAACCTACTACGAAGCTGTCTTATTTCTCCGCATTCCTTTCGAATTACCCTCAATTTGACACTTCTCCTTGCCAGAACACCACGATCCTTACCCAAAGCTCACCACAAGAGATCCTAGCATAAAACCATACCGCCCTAAGGGCCATAAGCCGATGTATTCCCTCTTAAGCACCCCAAAAGTACCACAACCGAGACATCTATTTTGAAGAGACCTTATGTGAATCTAAAGCCGTTCCTTTACCTTTATGATACTAAAATATAGAATCCATAATGATATAGAACTACCACGAGTCTCGACACCATCCAATGTAAATCTCAAAGCAACTGAGCAAACCCCTTTTCTTAGTACATTACATTCGTCACGAATAAAAACCCTAAACCACTCCCAAGACTTCCATATATCTGTAAGGTGTAATACATCATGCATCCAGAAATTTCATTGCTTAAGTCATCCTCAAAACTAACGTCTGCAAGTCATAACCAATCAACAAGTATGCTTCAGACCAAAACCAATACAACATGTAACTATGCAATCTAATCGCCGATGGTAGACTTCCCCACTTGGCTTAAAGCCACAGAATAACTCATAATACCCATACTCTATTACTGCCATAATCATGCAGTGAGATTCAACTAAATTCTTCACACGCTCATGCAACACAAACCATAAAATACCTCAAACCATCAGCTAAGCTTGCAGTCATCCTCGTGACAGTCAGGTCAACTTTCTCAACCAATCCAAACTCAAATCGCAACACATATAACCCAATGGTAGAAAATAAACCCTTCACACAATATCATAAGGATCACACATCCGTATATTACCCCGCATGTGATAACCCACATGCTTAGCCTCAAACTGACATCACTCTATACCCTTTCATAGCAACGACTACTATGAAATCGCTTAATCTTCCCGAGTCTAAACTCATCAACAAGACATAAGAATCTACTTCATTCTACAAACAAAATAACATGAAAGAATCCCTCAAAACCCTCATAACTCTAGACTGTATAACACATCCAAAGAAATAGAGCACCCAATAGTCTTTTTTCACATCTCAAGAAAACTCTTCTCGTCACATTCAAACCGTCTGAACACATCCCGCAGTCACATCCTACTCATCATATAGCCATCCAACCACTCAACGAGCCACCAGTCCCACTCATAGGGACACCGTTGGACATAAAACTCCAAAAGGACATGCTCAAACAACTTAAACTAGCGAGCCTAAGCTGCGGTCCAAACTGGGCCTCAAGTCCTCCAAACTGGCCCATCCCTAAAACACAGAAAGCATATCTCGACCTCTTCCATGGAATGTAGAAGCCGTCGATGTACAACTAATACCGAGCGCTCACATGCGCATACGAATGAGTGGAAGGAATTCAAAGAGATATGCTTCAAGCTGAATCAATGCCACACAATAATGAAATAAAGATGGGAAGTTTATCCTCAATGCCATGTAGCCTGTCGAAGATAGGTATGTATGTCATCATACCAATCCGCAAGACTCTACTAGACACTTGCTCATGACTCATAGAACCTATGAACTTAAATCTCTGATACCAACTTGTCGAGCCACAAAATCTAACTAGTCGTGATGGTACCTAACCCAACCTGCTAGGTAAGCCAATTAGCAACAATCCAACAAAAATGAGATTTATAGAGAAAATAAATGATGAAGTAACTGGACTTTATACAACTTCCCAAGGACCGGTAGTACAAGTCATGAGCTTCTAAGATTTAGAGTTTACAAAGATGTATGAAATAAATACATCATATGTCCGAAATGTAAAAAAATAGATCTTTATAAATCTAAAGCTACCATGAACAAGAGGTAGCTATAACCAGAATGCAGGTTCATTTTCAATGCCAGCTCCCGCCAAACACAACATCATCAACTCCAAAATATGCACGCAAGGTGCAGAAGTATAATATGAATACAACCGACCCCATGTACTCAATAAGTAACAAATCTAATCTTAGGTTGAAAGCAGTGACTAGCTTGGACAACGGTCAGAGTCCAACATCAATAGCCATGAACAACTTATAATAATATAATAAAAACAGTACAAGTAATAACTCAAAAATATGATTCTCATCTCGTTCACAAATACGAAAAATAGGCATGTTTTTCAGGTATAACAGTAAAACCCAATTCTTTCTCCGAGATCACCAAAATATGAGTAAGTCAGAAAACTGTGATTTTTCCAAAACTTTCAACAAAAGATAAGATATTTCATTCTCAGATGGCAATAGGAAAGTACATCTCTATGCCTACATGTCAATGTGCATGTAATTTCATGAATGTCATAAAACTGTGCAGCATCAGGAAATGCATCTATATGCATGTATGTCAATTATGCATGTCAAATGCAGTGCATCACAGTGATGAACTCATGTACTCACACTCCCAGAGTACTCAATCTCACTGTCTCGCACTCCCACTCATCACGCTCAATCACTTAGCACAATCAGTCACTCAACATTGTACGGTACCTGCGCTCACTACTGATATGTTAGATTTCAGAGGGGCAAATCCTGCCCAAGCGCTAATATAAAGCCAATCTGGCTTGCTGCGGTGTGCAACCTAATCCTATAATATTAAAGCCTATAAGGCCTGCTGCGGCTTGCATCCCGATCCTTATAATAATAATATATATAAAGCCAATGTGGCTTATTGCGGCGTGCAGCCCTATCCACAACATCACTCACAACACAGCTCTTAGGCCCCAACCAAGTCACCAATCTCTTCAGTCTCTCTGGCTCACAAATCTCATACGAATCTGCCCAAAACAATGATAACATGATGTAACAATAAATCATAACAAATGATATGCAAATGAATGAATATGACTAAGTATATAATTGCAATTTAACCAAATACCTCAACAACATAGATGACCTCCATATGTCAAACAGAATAAGCATATAGCCTAATCATGATTTCTAACATGATTCACAGGTCATATAATCAAACAAATAGGGAGAACATGGAGGTTACAAGATATAATAGCAAAACATTTCCTGTCATAATCTAATAGTCAACTAGAATCATGATTTTCTCGGTGCACGCCTACACGCACATCACCTAGCATGTGTGCCACCTCAATACATCCTTTATAACAAAGTTCCCAGGGTTAAGTACCCTCAAATCAAAGTTTAGATATGTTACTTATCCTGAACAAACCAAATCCAATACCGAGCAAGCCAACCCATACTTTAGGAATGCCATCTCGTGTGTACTGACCTTCGAACAGCTCGAAACTAGCCAAAAGTAACTAAAATACATCAAATAATGCCTAAGGAAATGTCATGCCCCAAAATCGAGGAGCGCAACCGGTGCTCAACCGAGCGAACTCGGCCGAGCAAGCCTATTAGATTTCCTTCTACCCAACTCATTTATCAATAAAGTGAATATATGTTTTTGTTTTTCAAACAATAAAGTGATCTTGTCTGAAATACCAATTCATTACAATCAGTCACTCCATTAATAAGTCTCAAAACACATACACACACCCACCTTCATGGTTCAAAGTGGAACAAGTGATTTAATCATAGCACAACTTGTTTAACATTCCCAACACCCATACACAACCCACACTAAGTCTACAGAGCCTCGATAGAGCCGGCAACAAGGCTCCGACTATACCTCAAACCACATAAGAAACAAAAGATGCCCAACCCCGGAATGAGATGGGGCTCACCAAGTTAGCTCAGAAGAATGATCACTGCTATCACTGGTCAGTATCCTCCGCTGTGGAACTACCTGCATCCATTAAAGATGCAGCGCCCCCGGCAAAAGGGATATTAGTACATATCGAATAGTACTAGTATGAAAACCAAACACCAATTTAAGAACTCAGATATAATGTATGAATATGATGCATCAAGACGACAATAGAATAACATAGATAGCCGTATAAACCAAAGCAAGCTTATCAAGAGAAGTCATTAACATTTATAGAATTCAAGATGAGATCCTCTGTAACCATTTCCACACAAAGAGGCCCCACCGCCTCACCCCAATGTATGTGGGCGGAGGTGTAAGCACAATACCAAAACACTACTCAAGCTTCCCTGCCGCCTCACCCCAATGTGTGCGGGTGGAGGTGTAAACACAATACCCATTTTCATACAAAGCGGCCCCGCCGGCTCACCCCAATATATGCTGGTGCATGTGCATCAACGATGCCAATACCTACACAAACCAGCCATGCCGCCTCACCCCAATATTTATATGTGGGTGGTGGTGCAACACCAATACCAAAATCATACACAAAGCGGCCCTGCCGCCTCACTCCAATATATGCGGTTTGAGGTGTAACCCCAATCACAATCTCTACACAATTTGGCAAAATAGTTTTCCACATAAATCACGACTTGGAATCATAACACGTAGATACACAATCCATAGTTTGGAATACATCCTCAATTTATAATAAAATATCATAAGAACATTTGAAACATGAATTAAACATATATCTTTGTCACAAAACTTATTCGGAATACTAAACTTGTAATAAATATCTTGGAACTTATAAGGATATTGGGGTTCCAATTCTTAAAGAAGAGTTTGGCCAACATACCTCAATTGAGCTTCCTTACACTCTAAAACATTCCGGAATTCTTAGCAATTTCAATCTATTTTAGAAATATAACAAGTTGAACCAAAATTAGGAAGATGATCATGATTCTAGCTCATTTGAGCATATTATCAAACACTATGTGTGCATCAATGTTTTAAGGCCCTTTAGTGGAATATGCCATCTTTCCCAACAGAGTTCATCCGGAAAGACTATCGGAAATTCATTCACAACAGGCACAAATTCAAGTGTAGGTGCCTCAGCATCGGTGTCCGTAACCCGGAACAAATGATAGATACACCTCTTATTATTCATCACTGTGGCCTTAATGTAAGAAATAAACCTATCTTTTGGCATTACATTGTCCCCCTTTCACTCAACAACTAGCTCATTTGGAAATTCAAACCTCACTGTCCTAGTTCGGTAATCGAGTTTGGCAAAATATGAATAAAGCCAATCCATTCCCATATTTACATCAAAATCGACCATCCCCAATTCAATGAGATCGGCCACGGTGTCCCGACCACGTATCGTGAAAACACAACCCCTATATACCCGTGTAGCCATAATAGACTCGTCAACTGGAGTAGATACATAGAACGGCTCAGGAAGCTGTTCCGGTTCTATCCCAAATTCCACAGCAACATAAGGGGTAACATAGGACAAAGTAGAACTGGGATTAATAAGGGCATATACATCATGAGATTGGACAGTCAATATACCTGTGACAATATCTGGAGAAGCCTTTGAATCCTGATGCGTCTGCACAACATAAAATTTGCTGGGCCCTCCAGAATTTTGTGCACCACCCCTAGCTGCACCACGCCCTCCAGGTGCTGGGGTGCCTCGAGCTGGAGGTGCTGTGGATGTAGTAGCTGCAGAATTAGCTGGTTGCGCCGCACCTCTGCCCATATATCGGCGAGACGAGCGGCAATCCTTCTGAATGTGACCCCTCACACCGCACCCATAGCATATAGGTAGGTACATGATGCAAGCCCCAAAGTGCATCCTCCAACACTTAGGGCATGGGAGCCGCCGCTCCTGAAACCTTCTGTCAGGTCGACCCTGTTGGTGGGGTTCCCTGTTGCCCTGACTGGGTCCAGATGACTGTACACGTATCAAAGACTGAGCGAATGATTGAGATGGTCCTGTTGACCCTCCCCTGACTGCCGGCGTACCACCACCACCACCGGAAGAACCACCAAAGTTGCCCGCAGATCGGGCCTTGCTGCTACTCTGACGCTCCATTCTATTCTTCAATTTGCGGGTCTCTATGGCTTGAGAAAATGCCACTGTCTTACCATAGTACATATCGGAAATCAAGGTAGTTATAGTGGCCTCATTAATAACCAAGGGGCTAAGGCCCTGTACAAACCGGCACACTCTAGCGTCCATAGTGGGCAACATGTGAATAGCATACTTGGATAGATGTACAAACTCCATATGATACTCCCACACATTCATACAACCTTGCTTCAGGCTTACAAACTCAGCGACACGGGCTGCCTTAGTTTCAACAGGAAAGAAATGATCCATAAAGGCATCAGTGAACTCACCCCACCTTGACGGAGGGCTTCCGTCCTCACGGGATTCCTCCCACAACTCAAATAAAGAATACGCCACCCCTTTCAGGCGGTAGGAGGCCAACTCTACTCCCTCCGTCTCTGTAGCATGCATAACCCGGAGAGTCTTGTGCATCTCATCAATGAAGTCCCGGGGGTCCTCCTCGGGATTAGTACCCATAAACACTGGAGGATCTAACTGAAGAAACTTATTCACCCTGGAACTAGCAGATTCCCCTGGCCGACTAGAAGAAGTAGGCCCAACACTCGATCTCTTGGCCTGAGAAGCGACTATCTAACATCTGTATGGCTCCTCTAAGATCAATACAAGAAACACCAGAATCAGAAGCTGGAGCTGGAGGTTGAATTGGAATATCAGTTGGAGGGACCGTTGCATCTTCAGTAGTTGCAGGGGCAGGTGCGGTCTGATAAGTTATGGTGGAATCAGGCAATGTAGCAGTCGGGGGATTATCCTCACCCCTCGGGTGTTCACCCGCCTCACCAAATAAAGGGTCAACTACCACTCCTAAGGCGGCATTGGCTCCTTGGCCAGTTCTTGCTGTCTTCTTAGGTGCCATGTACTGAAAATTAGAGCAACGCACGAGTAAAATGAGGAACAATCTTACAATCAGCTTTATCGCATGATCGAGAACATGAAAGAATAGTATTATTCCTATATGTCCAAGTAGCCTCCAACTTATAGATGTGGTCGACAACACACCGATAAGGAGGACTCTACTAGAAATGTCTTCGAGTCATCCTAGGACACTTTCAAACCTTAGGCTCTGATACCAAGTTTGTCACGCCCCAATACCAAGGAGCGCGACCGGTGCTCAACCGAGTAAACCCGGCCAAGCAAACCTATTAGATTTCCTTCAACCCAACTAATTCATGAATAAAGACAATATATGTTTTCGTTATTCAAACAATAAAGTTATCATGTCTGAAATACCAATTCATTACCATTAGTCACTCCATTAATAAGTCTCAAAACACACACACACACACATCTTCATGGTTCAAAGTGGAACAAGTGATTTAATCATAACACAACTTGTTTAACATCCCAACACCTATTATCACTGGTCAGTATCCTCCGATGTGGAACCACCTGCATCCATTAAAGATACAGCGCCCCTAGCAAATGGGATGTTAGTATATGTCAAATAGTACTAATATGAAAACAAAACACCAATTTAAGAACTCAGAAATATATAGTATAAATATGATGGATCAAGGAGACAATAGAATAGCATAGATAGCTGTTTAAACCAAAGCAAGCTTATCAAGAGCTGCCATTAACATTTATAGAATTCAAGATGAGATCCTTTGTAACCATTTCCACATAAAGCGGCCCCGCGGCCTCACCCCAATGTATGCGGGTGGAGGTGTAACCACAATACCAAAACTCTACTCAAGCGGCCCCGCCGCCTCACCCCAATATATGCGGGTGGAAGTGCATCAACGATACCAATACCTACACAAAGCGGCCATGCCGCCTCACCCCAATATATATATATATATATATATATATATATATATATATATAGGTGGGTGGTGGTGCAACAATAATAACAAAATCATACACAAAGCGGCCCTGCCGCCTCACCCCAATATATGCAGGTAGAGGTGTAACCCCAATCACAATCTCTACACAATTTGGTAAAATAGTTTTCCACATAAATCACGACTTGGAATCATAACACGTTGATACATAATCCATAGTTTGGAACACATCCTCAATTTATAATACAATATCATGAAAGCATTTGAAACACGAATTAAACATATATCTTTGTCACAAAACTTATTGGGAATACTCAACTTGTAATAAATATCTTGGAACTTACAAGGATATTGGGGTTCCAACTCTTAAAGAAGAGTTTAGCCAACATACCTCAATTGAGTTTTCTTACACTCTAAAATTCTCCGGAATTCTTAGCCATTTCAATCTATTTTAGAAATATAACAAGTTGAACTAAAATTAGGAAGATGATCACGATTCTAGTTCATTTGAGCATATTATCAAACACTAGGTGTGCATCAATGTTTTAAGGCCCTTTTGTGCAAGATTCCATCTTTCCCCAACCCATTCTCTACCATCTTTAGCTCACAACCTTCTTACACCCTTTGGTAACACATGCATGCAAGATGAACAACTGCCATGCCCAAAAATCATCTTACAAATTACCCAATTCTAGACAAATATCAAAATTGAGGGTTAGGGTGTAGAATCTTACCTTTAGGATGAAGACCTAGTGAGTTTTCCCTGTTAATCTTCAAAGATTTGAGCAAAGATTGATGAAAATTAGCCTAGGGTCTCCTCTCACTCTAAAACACTCTCCCTTCTCTCTAAAATATCAAAATGTTTGCTCAAAAATGATCTTTTTCGTGTATTTAACGAAGTAGGGTCGGGTTATAAAAACCCAAAAATGTTGCCCCGAAAAATGATCTCCGGTCGCATATGCGACGGCAAAATGGATATGCGGTCCACATATCTTCCCCACAAATTGGGTGCCAAAACTAGGAAAAAAATCTGCCTGGGTCTGCGATCACTATGTGGCCCGCAGACCTGTTCTGCGGTCACATAATGCGCCGCAGAACCACCCTACGCCTGCCCTGGCATCACAGAATCCCGGTTTTAGGAAAATTTTCATGGGGCCTTACAGGAAACAAATCCAATCAATAAAGGTGGAATCTTTAATCAAAAGGCCAAAGTCAACCAAAAAGTTAAACCCGGGCCAGCAATATAGAAACTTACAAAACTCACAAAATTCGACAACCCATTCAATTACGATTTCAAGCATACTAGTTTCACTCAAATCCGACTCCGTATCGACGATCAAAACTAACAAATTCACTTTATGAATGTTTAGAAAACGACCCCCAATTTCTCTTCCAAAAGCATCAATCAAATGCCAAAATCCAAGATGGATTCATGAAATATAATCAAAACTACGTAGGAAACACTTACCCCAATCCATGTCGTGAAAATTGCCACAAATATTGTCTCAATCCGAGCTCCATAGCTCAAAATATGCTAAAATGTCTGAAACCTTCGAAATAGAGTACTTTATACACTGTTCCTGGGGTACCCTTCACAATCGCGATTACAAAGTTTTCTAGGACAATTTTTACCCTATGCGATCGCGGCCATTTCCCCGTGATCGCGATGAACAAACTTCTATAACCCATCCCAAACTCTTTCAGACGGCCTGTAGTATATCAGCCATATGTTTTTGTTCATAGCTCCAAATGACAAATAGTTTGATTTTCTGAAAACTAGACACAAAACTGAGATTTACTGAGAAAAATAATGAAAATATTACTGCATTTTTATACAAAGAATTCCCAAGGACTAGTAGTACAAGTCATGAGCCACTAAGACTTACATTTATTTTTTGACAAAACTTAATTGAAATAATTACAACATCTGTTTGAATTGTAAATGAACAAAATCCGAATCTAATGCTACCACGATCAAGTGATTGCCATAACTGGAATGCATGTACATATTAAATGTCAATCCTCGCCTGTTACGCCCCATAATATTACGTCGATGTTACGCTCCGCAGTATTATATTATGACGATGTTATACCCTGTAGTATTGTACGTTGAATTTGTCGTAAGATAATTGACATAAGTTCAAGGACAAGATTATTTGGAGATTATAAGTATTATCCTATTTCTAACATGTGACGAGTTAATTTGTGAAGGTGAGATGGTAAGCAAAATCGAAGAAAATGAATTTTGTCGAAGTTTGACATTTTGAGATAAAATACGGTCCAAGCTACAATACCCCATATTTATGGATTAGTGCCATACAAGGTACCAATTGACCATGATAATATTATGTATAAGGTGTATTAAAATGAGTAGTATTTTAAGTAATTTGAGATAATTTTTAATTATATGGATAATCGGGTAACTATTGGTTAATGGGGGATTAACAAATTAATTAAGGAATTAAGTGGATAATTGTTGAATGGGAAATTTCCCCCAACGTGACAGCTATGTAAAAGCCATTAGGTGATTCTTAAATAAATTTGCAAGATGAAAACCTTTAAAGAGATAAGCACTTTATCTCATTTGGTTAAAAAAATGTTATCAAGAAAGCCAAAAATGTTACGGCCATAATCATTTCTTTGCTTGTTGTAAGCAAACATTCCATTCCTACTTAATAATATTATTCATAAGCTTTAAAGAGGAATGTTTATATTTTCTATGTTATGGATGAAGCTACAACAAATTCACACGAGATTTCATAAGGTAATAGCCATGGGATTTTGCTATTCTAAGGGAGTATGGTGCAATCTTTCTCAAGAATATCATATGGATTTTCCCCTACTTCGATCCGCCGTTACATATTGCTGCAATTGACGTGTATTGGAAGGATTATCAAGAGAATCAGCCTAGGTATGTTAAGGCTAAACTTTCCTTCATTTTGGCTTGATCTCGTAACTACATGAGTTTGAATACGAGGCATAAAGAGAAATTCACATTCCTGAATTTATGTACATTTTCCTAATCTCATAAGTTACAGTATTCTCCCTTATCGGGACTTTTTATTAAATTCCAGTCAAGAGAGAAGAGTTTTTATATATATATATATATATATATATATATATATATATATATATATATATATATATATATATATATATAATATTAATTAAATAAAGCATCGAGCTATAATCGATGGACAGGCCCCTATTGGGCAACCTCTGATAAGATGGTAAGTTATATACCGAGCCTACTATGGTCGAGCACCTATGAGCTAGCCCAGAATGGCCAAGATACAGAGCCTAGTATGGCCAAGTACATATGAGCGAGCCTACTACGGCAGAACAGTTATATATACCGAGCCCTATAAGGCCGGATAACTATTTTACTTAATATATTCAGAGAGTTGAGCCAGTATCAGCAGGGTAAGCATATCTTCAGATTATCTTTGACTCCCAGTTACTTTCAGTTATTATATTATCAGTTCAGTTTCAGCTTTTAGTTATTCTGTTGCCTTACATACTCGCTACATTATTTCGTACTGACGTCCCTTTTGCCGGGGACGCTGCATTTCATGCGGGTAGGTTCAGACAGACAGACGAGTAGACCTCATCAGTAGGTGTTGCCTGAGTTTAGCTTGATTGGTAAGGTCCACGTCCTTCAGAGTTGCCAGGTCTAGAGTTTTATATACATCTTGTGTATATATTTATATATATGTTATGGATAGTTCGGGACCCTGTTCTGATCACAGTACATCCATCAGTAGAGGCTTGTAGACATATCCTGTCAGTTAGTGCAGTATGTTGGGCTTGTAAGCCTTGTATGTATATTTTATTGGTTTGCCAGCTATAATAGTTATGACGGCCTTGTCGGCCCAACTTTATATTGATGTTTAGTTAGTGTTCGCAAATTGTCTTGCAATGTGGCCCATGGCCAAAGTATGACATTATATGTTCAGAGTCCCTTAGTCGCAAGTTGGTACGCAAGGATAGGTGAGGCACCGGGTGCCGGTCTCGGCCCCCAGGTTCGGGGCATGACAGAAGTGGTATTAGAGCAGTTCTGTCCTAGGGAGTCTACAAGCCATGTCTAGTAGAGTCTTATTTATGGGTGTGTTGTGCACCAGACTTATAAGCAGGAGGCTACAAGGCATTTAGGACTGTCATTCTTTCTTCTTACTCTAGATCGTGTGGTAGAGCTTAGTTGTAAGAACTCAATTTCCTAAACTCTAAGGCGGTTGGTAAGAGATTGCAGGTGGCTGTGAAAGAGTTGAGTCAGAGGAACTCGATTTTGCATGATGCTTATGATAAGTAAAATTAAGCTCTTCAGTAGATCATGTGTGTACTAAGACATGTAAGCCTCTTGATAAGGAGCCTTAAGGCAAAGAATATTTATCCACCCCTATGGTGAAAGAAAATGAGAGATTCAGAAGATAGATACAAGCTTCAACAAGTAAAAAGAGCAATATGAGAAAGGTACGAGGTACCAAGTTAATGAAGATTATCTGTATTTTCAATTCCGGCAGAAAAATATAAGCATTGTGAGTTACCTTCAACAGTAACAAAGGATTGTTTGTGTTAGGATCCGGCTGAGGTTAGAGTAACCCAAAATGGTGAATGGATTGTTTGTGTTAGTTGACATTTCCGAAGGATATTACAAATGTGCTAATAGATCTCCTTGTGAGACACCCAGATGGTACACTCTAAAATAGTACAGCTAGATATGAGTACTACAAAGATAGGCACTGGAAGCCTTGAAGGGATCAATATTACCTTAGTGTGGCTCCCGTCCCTAGTAGAGTGATAATGTTGAGCAACCCGAAGAGCCACTAGATGGAGAAAAGGGGAGCTAAAAGCAAACGGATATCTTGTTGAAGTTTTCAAAATAAAGTGATAGACATAAATGCTAGCAGGAAATACGAAGAGAGTCAATGAAGCATTATGAGTAATATATGATACATGGATGACAACGGTAGATCAAAAAGATGACAGTATTACAGAGTCTATAGTCAAATGAAGGAAAAGACGAGAGGTGACAGGCGTTGAGACAACAAAAGAATATAGGCCATAAAGTCATATTCTCATTTAGAAAAATAAGTTCGTGACTCTAATGTGTTTACAAAAGGAAAAATTAGACCCCAGAATAATAGAAATCAGTATGGACTGATGAATAAGATAAACTAAACATGAATTAAGGATTGAGTGATTTGATAATAGTCGGTATCGTGAGAATTTTAGATTTTGTTCCAGCGATAATAGAATGGACAACAGAAGAAGATTCATGAGAAATTCAGAGAATGGTCATTCAGGAAGACGTTTCCCTAAAGCAAACAATGTGAGCAAAGTTATGCTTAAGGGACTGTATGCGCCAGTTATACTAAGTGTCACCCTCGTGAGTAAGGAATTTTGTTATCCTTGGTACAGAAGGATTACCTCAAGGCGAGTAAAGGGCATCGATGATGTGAAAAGACGCCCAAGAGGAAGAGGTAAAACATTTATAGGTAGATCGTTAAGGCTCTAGATCTTAGTACTCCCCTAAAGAGGGTGGGGGAATATGGAGTGATGGGGCATTAAGTAAGAATTAAGTGGGTTTAGTAACTATGGAATGGTAAAGTAAGAATGCGATAAAAACAAGAAAGGGATGAGATTGCACTTATTCAAATCCTACAAATATGCTACGATCCCAGAACATTATGCAAACACGACGTCAAGGAAAGAAAGTAAGGGTTCCTTCCCAAGATGTTATTGATAGATAAGGAGCCAGTGCGGGACGTAAGTTAAGACAATGAAATAAACCAAGAAAGATTACGCAGGATATTTATATGAGAATGGGCCAATGAGTAGTTGGTAGTTGATTCAGGAAGAGCCTAGTTATGGCTAGACAGGAGGTCACAGACAAATCAGCAGATTGTGCAAGCTAAATATAGTAAAACCCAATATAATGAATTCCGCCTCGCAGTAATGCCCTTGTAATACTTGAGAAATATTCAGATATGACTTAGGGTAGTTAAAGCTACTGTGTGAGTGTTATGGAAATAAAAGAAAGCCCCACTAGGAAGACAGTCAAAACTTCAGTTCAGAAGCAATTGTACGAGCACATGAGTGTGATGGTAAGTAACTGAGGATAATTATAGGTGAGTACGAACATCAAAAATTCTATCGGGTATACAATGTAATAAGCTCGCAGCTTTACAAGAGTCAGAGGGTCCTCCCTAAGTACTACAATGAAAGACTAGCTGAGGAAATAAGGAAGAAGGCTTCAACCTAAACATAGTAACTTGAAGAAGAAATGGTCTTGTAACAACAGTCTCACAACAATATTGTATGCACTCCATATGGAAGTGGCACCTACCGTGGCTAATGAATGGGAAGAAGAAAAAAATCAAAAGGTGATATTCAAGATCATATGGGTTGTACGGAATTCCAATATGTGTGGGCACTAAGATAAGCCAAGTATTCATGCAATAAGCGGCAGAATGACCAGGAAAAGTAATTGCTTACATTTAAAGAAAGCTGAGAAGGAACCGAAGGAATTATTCGATCAATAATCTAGAGTTAGTTACATTATGAATGAACTTAAGATTTTGGAGTATTATCCATGCAGCATATATGTTGCCAATCATACAGCCACTGAAGACTCCGGTATAAGTTAAAAGAAAGAACTGAGTCCAGGTCATAGACAAGGGATTGAATTGTTAAAAGATTGTATCCTGGATATTCCATAGCGTCCATGAAAGGCTAAACTAATACCAGGAGCTGCAAATCGGAAGATAGCTCAAGCCTACATAAAGGCTGATCAGAAAGAAGAGGAAACTAAAGAGTTACATTAACCAAATAAATTAGGAGTCTGATTATTAGACCCAGAAAATTATTGAAATCATGATTAAGAACATTGCAGACTTACTCTAATATCAGAGGTATAAGAGAGATAGTACAACAACCATATTCTATAACGGCTTTACGATAAAGCTAGTTAGAAGAAGTACCAGCCTCATAAGAAGTCAGTATGAGCACCAGATTGTGTATGCACCAAAGGTGCAAGTATTATAATAGAGCTTCAAGTTGTGGATGTGAATTATACCTATGTGAAAGGAAGGTTATGAAAGAGATAAAAGATGTGATAATAGTCCATACTTCAGATAGAAGGCTATAAGCACTGGGATTCAGTATCCAGGAATGATAGCAGTGTCGTTAGTGGCATACCTTCCAGCCTATGGTTTTTAGGTATCGAGAGGTCTAGTTAAGAGAGTAAAGAAGAGTTTGAAAGGATGTGATGTCCCGCTTGATGTTCCAGAATGACACAAGGAAATCTGTGGTGCAAGCAAGTTTAAGGAAGGTTGCGAGTAGTATAAATGAATATGTGTAAGTTGCAAGCTAAAGTATGGTAGAGCGACAAGGTTTTAGGAAGACATGAGTAAGGATAAGAAAAGGTGAGTGAGACGGTGATGAAAATGGATAAGTCCTCGGGATTAAGCCCAAGAAAACAAGAGGAGCTGATGGTTTCTCTTGGTTATAGAAAACTCAGTATAGCCTGAATAAACTCAAAGGAGTCTAAGACTAGTAGCATTTAGAAGAGATGGAATGCTGCCCTGGTAGTAGAATGAGGGTGTGATTGTGATAGATAAAGGATGGCGTTTGGGGCTTCAATTGAGTACTGACTTTTAGAGGATTTCAAGAATTGTACGAGATTAAAATACCCATGTAAGGTGAGTCACATTGGGATGCTATAAAATACGGTTATGGAAGTATAGTATCGCCCCTAGGTAGATCAATCTAATCATTTCAGATGTTCCCCGATGAGATGTAAGCCTTAGTGGCAGTGTTACATAAAAGGTCAAGTTATCAATGGTAGATTATAGATCAATATTGAGGTGAATCAACAATGGATGGATAAGAGTTACAAAGTATGAGATGAGAGTAGGTTGTCATTCTTAAGATAAACAATAACGAGGAAGCATTAAAGGACTTAGATTTATACATCTAGGATAAGAAGCGAGAGAGTAGCCTAGAATTGGGTAGCAGACCTCGATAATAATAAAACCAATGTAAGAGCTATGGTAGAGTATGACCTACCTAGATGCAGTAAAGTCATACGGATGAATAACCAGGTCAATGAAATAAGATATAAGAATATTCATAAGTTCGACAAAATACCGAGCGAAGAACTTCAGTATACCTATAGATGCCCAGAGGGACATCTTATTAAGCTCTATATATGTTTACAGAGTGAGGCCTAGAGATTGGAAAAAAGCTGGAAGAAAAAAATAATAATAAAATAAAAAAGGAGAGAAGAGTCGCATAGGCGCACTTGCAAAGTCAGAGTCATATAGGCTGCATGGAAGAGGCCTAAAGGGGAGAATGCCCTGGCCTTTGGATTTATTCACAGAACAGTTGCCTAAATGGCAAGGACAGTATTAAAACCATTCGTAAGAGCCATCCGGTTATGAGACGGATAAATATATTAGTCAACATTTGAGGGCGAATGTTCCAAAGGGGGAATGATGTTACGCCCTACAGTATTACGTCGATGTTACGCTCCGCAGTATTATATTACGACGATGTTATACCCTGTAGTATTGTACGTTGAATTTGTTGTATGATAATTGACATCAGTTCAAGGACAAGATTATTTGGAGATTATAAGTATTATGCTATTTCAAATAAGTGACGATTAAATTCGTGAAGGTGAGAGGGTAGGCAAATCGAAGAAAATGAATTTCGTCGAAGTTTGATATTTTGAGATAAAATACGGTCCAAGCTACAATACTCCGTATTTATGGATTAGTGCCATACAAGGTACTATATGACCATGATAGTATTATGTATAAGGTGTAATAAAAATTAGTAGTATTTTAAGTAATTTGAGATAATTCCTAATTATATGGATAATCGGGTAATTATTGGTTAATGGGGGATTAACAAATTAATTAAGGAATTAAGTGGATAATTGTTGAGTGGAAAATTTCCCCCAACGTGGCAGCCATGTATGATCCATTAGGTGACTCTTAAATCAATTTGCAAGATGGAAACCTTTAAAGAGATAAGAACTTTATCTCATTTGGTTAAGAAAATGTTATCAAGAAAGCCAAAAATGTTACGGCCTTAATCATTTCCTTGCTTGTTGTAAGCAAACATTCCATTCCTACTTAATAATATCATTCATAAGCTTTAAAGATGAATGTTTATATTTGCTATGTTATGGATGAAGCTACAACAAATTCATACGAGATTTCATATGGTAATAGCAACGAGATTTTGCGATTCTAAGGGAGTACGGTGCAATCTTTCTCATTAATATTATATGAATTTTTTTCCCTACTTCAATTCGCCGTTACATGTTGCCGAAATTGACGTGTGTTGGAAGGATTCTCAAGAGAATCGTCTCAGGTATGTTAAGGCTAAACTTTCATTCATTTTGGCTTGATCCCGTAGCTACATGAGTTTGAATACGAGGCATAAAGAGAAATTCATATTCCTGAATTTATGTACATTTTCCTAGTTTCATAAGTTACAGTATTCCCCTTTATCGGGACTTTATATTCAATTGAGTATTGTCTTCTTCCAGGCAAGAGAAAAGAGATTCTCTCTCTCTCTCTCTCTCTCTCTCTCTCTCTCTCTCTCTCTATATATATATATATATATATATATATATATATATATATATATATATATATATATATATATATATATATATATATATATATATAGTATTACAGTATTTTCACCACCATCGAGCTATAATCGTTGGGCAGGCCCCTATTGGGCAACCTTTGATCAGATGGTAAGTTATATACCGAGCCTACTGTGGCCGAGCGCCTATGAGCGAGCCCAGAATGGCCAAGATACAGAGCCTAATATGGCCGAGCGCCTATGAGCGAGCCTACTACGGCAGAACAGTTATATATACTGAGCCCTATAAGGCCGGACAACTATTTTACTTACTATATTGAGAGAGTTGAGTCAGTATCAGCAGGTAAGAATATCTTCAGATTATCTTTGACTCCCAGTTACTTTCAGTTATTATATTATCAGTTCAGTTTCAGCTTTCAGTTATTCTGTTGCCTTACATAGTCGGTATATTATTTCGTACGGACGTCCCTTTTGTCGGGGACGCTGCATTTCATGCGTGCAGGATCAGATAGACAGACGAGTAGACCTCCTCAGTAGGTGTTGCCCGAGTTCAGCTTCATCGGTAAGCTCTGTGTCCTTCGGAGTTGCCGGGTTTAGAGTTTTACGTACATCTTGTGTATATATGTATATATATGTTATGGATAGGTCGGGGCCCTGTTCGGATCACAGTACATCCATCAGTAGAGGCTTGTAGATATATCATGTCAGTTAGTGTAGTATATTGGGCTTGTAATCCTTGTATGTATATTTTGTTGGTTTGCCAGCTGTAATAGTTATGACGGCCTTGTCAGCCCAACTTTATATTGATGTTTACTCAGCGTTCGCAAATTGTCTTGCAATGTGGCCCATGGCCAAAGTATAACATTATATGTTCAGAGTCCTTTAGTCGCAAGTTGGTACGCAAGGATAGGTGAGGCACCGGGTGCCGGTCTCGCCCTTCCCAAGTTCGAGGCGTGGCATCGCTGTACACAACTGCATCAACACAAAGATCTGCACGCAATTTGCACAAGTGTAGTATGAGTACAACCGACCCCATATACTCAATAAGTATCCTAACTAACTTCGGTGAGATAAAAGATCCAAGAACTATAGATGCTTCTCACTAACACCTGTGCAGTTCAATATTCCAACAAGTATTGAACAGGTATATGATCAAATCAGGAACAATCTCAAGTAAAACCCCTCTTTCCTTTTTATGCTCACAATGCTTGGTTTTTAAAGTGTTCTGCCTAGTGAACAATCCAACATATAAGGAAGATGTGCAAGTAAATCAGGTAATCAGTCAAGGGATTTGCATGTAAAGATGAAATTCAATAACAAAATATCATCACGTTGCGGCGTGCAACCCGATCAAACAACGGTAACCAGCTCTCCCAGAGCTCACATCAATATCAACCGCACGGACAACTCACGTGCTACACGGACAACTAACGTACTATAGTATCAATATCTGGATCCGCAGGGACAACTCACGTGCTACAGGGACAACTCACATGCTATAGTATCAATATCTAGATTCGCACGGAGAACTCACATGCTGCACGAACAACTCACGCTCTATAGTATCACAAATTGCCCGGCGTGGTCACAAGCAGAAGAACACAATCCGCCCGGCATGATCACAAGCATCCAGTCCAATCATATCACACAGAAGCAAATATACAAGAACACATGTATATGATGGATAAAATATCAGATTTTATGCTCCTGGACTGGTATAATTACAACCTAGAGTGTAGGCATGAGCAATGTGTGCTATCATTGGTCAAATAGGCAATTTATCACAAAAATAGCAATTTCCAAGCTTTATTCAGGAATTTAGCCTCTACGTGATCTCAAACATGGTTCAAATAGTTCCCAACAATGATACAAATTGAGATATATTGTAGATTAAAGCGTAACAGTCAACTCTAGACGTATCATAGCCTAAGAACTACCCCGGGCATGGATAAATTCCCCGGTGCTCGCACATGGGTTCAAACCCCACACATATGCGCACCCATAACACGTAGCTATCACAAATAATTCACGTAACTAGTGCCTCAACCAATTTTAGATAGGATTTTTACCTCAAACAAGCTAAGTCCAATACCAAGTAAGCGAGACAATAATCTAGAAATGCCATCCCGCGTGTACAGACCTCCGAATAGCTCAAAACTAGCCAAAAGAAACTCAAATACATCAAATAATGCCCACGGAAATAATTCCAATTGATAATGGTCGAATCTTTAATCAAAAGCCAAAAGTCAACAAAAATGTCAAACTCAGGCCCGCACCTTGGAACCCGACAAAGCTCACAAAATCCGACAACTCACTCAATTACGAGTCCAACCATACTAGTTTCACTCAAATCTGACTCCGAATCGATGTTCAAAACTCAAAAAATCATTCTATGAAACTTTAGACAAAAACCCTAAATTTCCCTCTTGAAATCCTCAATCGAATGCCAAAAACGAAAATAGATTCATGAAATAAAATAAACAATAAGTAGAGAACACTTACCCCAATCCATATGGTTAAAATCGCCTCAAATATAGCTTTAATCTGAGCTTCATAGCTCCAAATATGATAAAATGGCCGAAGCCTCCGAAATAGAGTACTTTATAATCACTGTGCAAATCAATGAATCGCGATCGCGGAAATACCCTCGCGATCAGGAAGAAAAAAATGCACTGCCCCTGAAAATACACTTACGCGATCGTGAACAAAGCTTCGATAACGTGAAGTACAAACAACTCTCTTCAGAATACACTACGCGATTGTAAATATACTCATGCGAACGTGAAGCATACAAGCAACCAAGCTTCGCGAATGCGTCCAATATTACGCGAATGCGTTGAAGAAGCTTCCAACTCCAGCTCTCAACTCAGCCCTTATGCGAATGTGATATCCACTACGCGAACGCGTACAGTCTTCAAAACCAAGCTACGCGATCGTGTCTGTCCAATCACGACCGCAAATAAGAAACAAACCAGCTCCATAATTTTCTCTGTGCGATCGCCTCTCCTAATCCGCGATCGCGAAGAACAATCGAGGCACAAGAAACCAGAACACACCAGCAATGGAAACATGAAGAAAAATGATCTGAATCACGTCCGTAACTCACCCGAGCCCCTTGGGACCCCGTCCGAATATAATAACAAGTCAAATAACATAATACGGACCTACTCGAGGCCTCAAATCGCATATAACAACACCGAAATGATGAATCGCACCTCTATTCGAACTTAAATGAACTTTCAACTTCCAAAACTCGCGCCGAAACATATCAAATCAACCCGGAATGAACTCAAATTTTACACACAAGTCCCGAAACCACAATACGAATCCGATATCCTCAAAGTCAACTCTCGGTCAAACTTATGAACATTCCAATTCTTCAAATTTCTAACATTCGCCAATTAGTGCTGAAATCTTCTAGAAATATCAAAATGCAAATACGGGCGTATGCCCAAGTCCAAAATCATCATTCGGACCTAACAGAACTATCAAAACTCTGTTCCGATGTCAAATATTAAAAAGTCAAACTTGGTCAACTCTTTAAACATAAAGCTTCAAACATGAAATTCATTCATCCAAACTAATTCTGAAGCACATGAAAACCAAAATCGACGATACACGCAACTTATAATCCATAATACGAAGCTAATAGAGACTCCAAATAGGTGAATGGAATGCTAGTGTTCAAAACGACCGGTCAGGTCATAACATTCTCCCCCACTTAAACATACGTTCGTCCTCGAACATGCCAAGAGTCGTGCTGAATCCATCAAATCGCCGCGTAACCTTACTATGAACATACCCGGGGGTGATCGCTCGTCACCCTATTACATATAGGCCCGACAACACAACATAACTGAAGATCATTGCTTCAACCTTAGTCTGTAAACCTCAGAATCCAATATCCAACATCCGGAACTTCCTATAAGACCCGAATCTCGCATCTACACACTGTATAAGTTTGAGCAAGTTGTATCAAGCCATAATCATAACCCAAGATGTAATCACATGATATACCATGCAACTCGCATACTCGTAGCAATAACTTACTACCATAATAACTGCTCAAAACAAACCCGGTACCGGTGATAAACCTCATCAAATAAAACCTTATTCTATAACCTTCGCACACTCCCGATGATGAAAGAAACATGCAGAAACTCATAACCACTTTATCAGATCAATAAGTCATGGAGTTCCATCTCGTTTGACAATAACTTAAGCTAAATCTTAGGCCGACTTCCGATATTATTCCTCCATACATGCTGTAATCAAATACGATAGTACCCATCCTAGGTCCAATGACCTTATCTCATCACACAACCACTCTAGTGATATGCCACATCAATATAACCTAAAGCCACATCCCGTACAACCCGTGCACCAATAAGCAACAACCCAAATGTACTCAATCATGGAAAATGACTCAAATCAGAGAACCATCCCATAAGTTCAACAAGTGCCACCACAACCGTAATGCTACGAACCCATCAAACATAGTAGAACCAAGAAACACAAATTTATCACAAAGATTATATCCTATCATAACCCAGCTGCTATACGTGACCTATCCAAACACCGATCACATGGAATACCTGAAGCCACCATGCTCAAAATCAACAACATCACGTAATTTGACATTAACTACACGAGGTGCATGACCATAACTATGGAGAAGCAAATAACACAATATACCACACCCCAGAAATAACATAACCAAGGCGCAATCAACCATTCCACACCCTAAACACCATCTCGCTCGCATTCCACTTCAAGGCCCAAACAAAACCACACCTTGTATGCATATAACCAAAACATCACAACCCATAGTAGCATAAAAGAGTAACACATAAAATATATAAGAACACGAACAAGATAAACTCTAATCGAATGGCACACCACTCAACACAAACAGTTCTGAGTCATTAAATCCGACTTGGTGTAGAATACACATCCTCATTGGGCCTACCAGTGGGTCCCCAAATCAACTCTGGTCATCTACAAATAGATAAATACCCTCCAAAAGTCCACAATGACCTAACCATAACGCATACCATCATATGGCTAGCTTTGTCCACATTTTCACCGTCCAACCACGAAATAGTCTACTTCTGAGAACTCCCAGTCTCCAAATCCATAGAACACACGAGTCACCTTATCTGATCCCAGCTCCACCGCCCGAATGTCTAGCATACCTCTAATACACGATCATTTGGAGAGGAATACTTCTATAACTATTTCGTGCCACATAGCAAAATATGAATATCAGCAGTCGATAACCAGGTGAGTATCGCAATACCAATGAAGCATCCGTAAGTGAAAACACAGTGTGCCTTCGGAATGTACACACTACTCATGCAATTCCAAGTAGTAATATCATTTATCTAGTCATCTAAAACTGTCCATGTTGCCTAAGAATTCATGACCTTCCCTTCAAAATAAAACTGTGACCTTGCACATGCAAATCTGAATCCCACACAACACACCGCATTCATCATTCCATCATATAAAAAGTCCGAGAATCTCATAATCAACTCTTAGTCACCAGCAGAATATATACCCGATCAAAGAAGTAATCTACATATCTAAGCAACCGAGTGAATCCCTTTTCCTTAGTACATCACATCTACCACGAAAAACAAACACAAATCATTATAAGATTACTGTATATCCATCATGTGTAGTACACCATACATCCAGAAATTTCCTTGCTTAAGTCGTCCTCAAAACCAACATCTACAAGTCATAACCGATCCACAAGTATGCCTCAAACTGAAACCAATACAACACATAACCATGCAATCAAATCGTCGATAATAGACTCCCTTACTTAGCTCAAAGCCATAGATCAAAACACTAGATATCTCACAATGACCATACTTAATTACTGCCATAGTACCGCAGTGAGATTCAATTAAATCCTTCATAAACTCATGTGACGCAACCCATATAGTACCTCAAATCATCTTCTAAGCTCGCATTCATCCTCGTATCAGCCAAGCCAACTTCCCTAAGCGATCCAAACTCAAGTTTCTATATATATATATAACCCACCGATAAGAGAAAACTCTCCACAGAAACAACATAGGGATCACAAAACCTCGGGACACCTCGCAGGCGATCACCTCTCTAATTGCAGCCACACCTACTACGCAGTCACTTAATCTTCCTGATTCTAAACTTGTCAACAAGGCATGAGAATCTAATTCGTTCTACAATTAAATATAATGAAACATCCTTTAAAACACTCATAATTCGAAACTATACGTCACATCAAGACAGAATCAAGGACCCAATAGCCCTTTTTGCATCTCAAGCTAACTCTTTCATCACATTCAAACCATATGAACACAACCCGCAGTCACATCATACCCATCATATAGCCATCCATCCACTCATCGAGCCATAGGCTACACTCATAGGGACACTACCAGACATATAAGTCCAAAAGCACATGCTCACGCAACTTAAAGCACTGTGCTCAAGATACAGTCAAAACTCGGCCTCAAGTCTCCCAGACTGGCCCATCATTAGCACACAAAAAAGACATCTCGCACCTCATCCATGAAATCACAAGCCGTCGATGCACAGATGATACCGAACGCTCATAGACGCATATGAGTGAGTGGAAGGAATTCAAGGAGTTACGCTTCAAGCTGAATCAATGTCGCACGAGAAGGAAAGAAAGATGGGAAGTTTATACCAAATGCCCTGTAGCCTCTCGAAGATAGGTATGGATGCCATCATACCGATATGCAAGATTCTAATAAACACTTGCACATGACTCGTAGAACCTATGAACCTAGAGCTCGGATACCAACTTGTCACGACCCAAAATCCAACTAGTCGTGATGGCACCTAACCCAACCCACTAGACAACCCAATTAGCAACAATCTATTTCAAATGAGATTTACTCAGTGAAATAATGAAAATATAACTTAATTCCTATACAAAGAATTCGCAAGGACTGGTAGTACAAGTCATGAGCAACTAAGACTTAGATTTGTTTTTTTCAAAACTGAATTGAAATAATTACAACATCTGTTTGAAATGTAAATGAACAAAATCTGAATCTAATGCCAACAAGGACAAGTGATAGCCATAACTGGAACGCAGGTACATCTTCAATGTCAGCCCTCGTCGTACACATCACCATCAACACAAAGATCTGCATGCAAGGTGCAGAAGTGTAGTATGAGTACAACCGACCCCATGTACTCAATAAGTATCCTAACTAACCTCAGTGAGATAAAAGAGGCAAGAACTATAGATGATACTCAACCGCACAGACAACTCACGTGCTATAGTATCAATATCAGGATCTGCACAGACAACTCACATGTTGCACAAATAACTAACCTACTATAGTATCAATATCTGGATCCGCACAGACAACTCACGTGCAACACGGACAACTCATGTGCTATAGTATCACAACCCGTCTTGCGTGGTCACATGCATAACAACACAATCCGCCCGGCATGGTCACAGACATCCAGTCCAATCATATCACACATAAGCAAATATAAAAAAACACACATGTATATGATGGATAAAATATCATATTTCATGCTCTTTGACTAGTATAACGACATGCTAAAGTGTAGGCATGTTCAATGTGTGCTATCATAGCTCAAATAGGCAATTTATCACATAAATAGCAATTTCCAAGTTTTATTAAGGGATTTAGCCTCTTCCTGACCTCAAACATGGATCAAATAAATCCCAACAATAATACAAATATGAGATACATTGTAGCTTAAAGCTGAACAGTCAACTCTAGGCGTATCATAGCCCGAGCACTACCCCGAGCATGGATAAATACCTCGGTGCTCACACATAGGCTCCAACCCCACACATATGCGCACCTATAGCACGTAGCTATCACAAATAATTCAGGCAACTATGGCCTCAACCAAGTTTAGATAGGATTCTTACCTCAAACAATCCAATTCCAATACCGAGCAAGCCAGACAATACTCTAGAAATGCCATCCCGCGCGTACCTACCTTTGAACGGCTCAAAACTAGCCAAAAGCAACTCAAATACATCAAATAATGCCTAAGTAAAAATTTCCAAATGATAAAGGTCAAATCTTTAATCAAAAACCCAAATTGAACAAAAATGTCAAACCCGGGCCCGCACCTCGGAACCCGACAAAACTCATAAAATCTGACAACTCATTCAATTACGAGTCAACCCATTCTAGTTTCACTCAAATCCCACTCTGAATCGATTTTCAAAACTCAAAATTTCACTCTATGAAACTTTAGACAAAAACCCCCAATTTTCCTCTTGAAATCCTCAATCGTATGCTAAAAACGAAGATAGATTTATGAAATAAAATCAATAATGAGCAGAGAACACTTACCCTAATCCACATGGTGAAGATCACCTCAAAATCGCTTCAATCCGAGCTCTATAGCTCTAAATATGATAAAATGGCCGAAGCCCTCGAAATAGAGTACTTTATAATCACTAAGCAAATCAATGAATCAATATCATCACGATCGCGAAGAAGGAAAAGCATTGCCCCAGAAAATACCTACGTGATCACGAACAAAGCTTCGCTAACGCAAAGAAAAAACAACACTGCCTCCGGTAATAACTACGCGATTGCAAATATACTCATGCGAACGCGAAGCACACAGGCGACAAAGCTCCGCGAACGCGTCCCATATTACGCGAACGCATTGAAGAAGCTTGCAATTTCAGCTCTCAGCTAAGCCCTTATACGAACGCGATATCCACTACGCGAACGCATATAGTCTTCAACAGCAAGCTACGCGATCGCGTCTGTCCAAGCGCTACCGTGAATAAGAAATCGAGGCACTAGAAACCAGAACACGCCAGCAATGGAAACATGAAGAAAAATGATCTGAATCACGTCTGTAACTCACCCGGGCCCCTCGGGACCCCGTCCGAATATACCAACAAGCCTCATAACGTAATACAGACCTACTCGAGGCCTCAAATAAAAGATAACAACACCAAAATGATGAATCGCACGTCAATTCGAACTTAAATGAACTTTGAAATTTCAACTTTCAAAACTCGCGCTGAAACATATCAAATTAATCCGGAATGGACTCAAATTTTGTACACAAGTCAAAAATGACATAACGAAGCTATTCTAATTCCTGGATCCATAATCCGCAAATGTAAAATCTCGGTCAAACTTATGAACATTCCTAACCTTCAAATTACCAACCTTCGCCAATCAGTGCCGAAATCGTCAAGAAATATCAAAATGCAAATCCGAGCAAACGCCCAAGTCCTAAATCATCATCCAGACCTAATGGAACCATCAAAACTCTGTTTCGAAGTGAAATACTAATAAGTCAAACTTGGTTAACTCTTCCAACTTAAAGCTTCAAACATGAAATTTGTTCTTCTAAACTAATTCTGAAGCACCTGAAAACCAAAATAGACGATACACACAAGTTATAATACATCATACGAAGCTAATCGACACTCCAAATAGCTGAACGAAATTCTAGTGCTCAAAACGACATGTTGGGTCGTTATAAAATTCCTTATAGATTACAAGATATAAGCTTCCAAAGTCGCGTCAGTGACAACATAATTTCGTCTATGCGATCACGATTCACATACCCATTTTTCCCATTTCACTCTTCGCGATCGAGACCATTTCTACGTGTCACAATGTACACCCCTGTAGTAAAAAAACAGCAGCTAAAATGGCTTATTAAATTATCTGAAACCACCTCAAAAATCACCCAAGTACCTTGGAACCCCGTCCAAACATACCAACATGTCCCAAAACATAACACGGACCTATTTGAGGCTTCAAAATACACATGACAACATCAAAACAATGAATTGTCGATCAAGATCAATCTCTTAAGTTTATAAACATTAAACTCCGAACCAAACATCCGAGTCAAGCCTAAGCAATCCGAATGAACCCAAATTTTGCATACAAGTTCCAAATGACATAACAAGCATTTTCCAACTCCCGGAACTACAATTCGAACCTGATATCATCAAAGTCAACTCTCGGACAAATTTATGAATATTCCAAACCTTCAAATTTCCAACTTTCACCAATTAGTGCAGAAACCTTCTAGAGATATCCAAATGCAAATTCAGGCATATGTCCAAGTCCAAATTCACCATCCGGAACTAACATAACCATTAAAACTCCAATCCGAGGTCAAATACTAAAGAAGTCAGACTTGATCAACTCTTCCAACTTAAAGCTTCCTAGTCGAGAATCATTCTTCCAAAGAAATTCGGAATCATCCAAAAATCAAAACCAATAATACACAGAAGTCATAATACATCATACTGATATACTCATGCCCTCAAACCACCGAACGAAGTTAAAATGCTCAAAATAACTTGTCGGGTCATTACAAATACTCAAAAAATACCTTCACATACGAATCGACCTCCGAACGACTCAAATCTAGCAAACATTAACTCATTACCATCAAATAAAGCCATGGGAAATAATCCTAAATAATAAATGTTTGATCTTTCTAGAAATACACAAAGTCAACCATATATTGAATCTGGGCCCTCATCCCAGAACCCCACCAAGCCCACAAATCCACGTTACCCATTTCATTACGAGTCCAAATATACAAGTTTCATCCAAATCCAACTTCAATTCGGCTCCCAAATCCCCAATTTTCGCTCTCCAAATTCATAGCCAAAACTCCCAAATTTCTCTTTCAAATCACACAATCTATGTGTAATAATCCGCGAGGAAACAAGATATAGTATCAAAATCAAGTAGAATCACTTACCTTCTTGCCTTGTATGAAAATCCTCTTCAAATATCACCCCTCTCCATGTTTAGACTTTAATATATGAAATAATGGGTCTAAGTCCTGAAATTATATAACTTATAGGTCTGCCTAGTGATACACTCCGTGACCACAACCTCACGTTCGCGAAGCAAAAAAATAACATTACCTCAAATAGCCCTTTGAGAACGCAGCCACCAGCCCGAAAACGCAATGCACAAACTCCCCCAGACCTACGCAAATGCGATCAATTACACGTGAATGCAAAGGCTTAGCTCCAGCCTTTCCCTAGCCTGTCATCCTCCTATGCGAACTCGACCACCTAGGCATGAACGCGAAGGCCAATCAGCCACAACCCTGCGTGAACGCGGTACACTAGTCACGAACGTGAACCATATGCCTACCCAGCGCCAAAATTCCCTCTGTAATTGTGAGACTACCTCCGCGATCACAAAGAAGGACCTCACACCAGCAAAATCAACAGCCTCCAATAAAGCTCTGAGTGGTTCGAAACTCATCGAGCCATGCGGAACACCATCCAATCGGACCAACAAGTCCATAAATACTACCGGACATATCCAAAGCCTCCAAACACATACAACAACATCATAACAAATAATCCAAAGCCAAATGCAAATAAAACTTCTCTTAAGTTCAAGAACCTTCAAACATCAAACCAAGCGTCCGATTCAAGCCTATCTAATCCGGAATGAAACCAAACTTTGCCCACAAGTCCCAAGTAACAAAATGAACCTATTCCAACTTATGAAACTAAACTCCGAATCCGATATTACAAAAGTCAACCCCTCATCAAACATAGGAACTCTACAATCTTCAAACTGCCAACTTTTGGCAAATAGCATCAAAACATCCCAGGAACCTCCAAATAAAAATTCGGACATGTGGCAAAGTCCAAAATCACCATAAATACCTATTGGAGTCATCAAATGACTAATCCGAGGTTGTTTGCACAAATGTCAAACCTTGGTCAACTCCTATAACTTAAGCTTCCACCAAAGGAACTGTGTGTTCCAATTCACTCCAAAACCTTCCCGGAACCAAACTATCTATCCCCACAAGTCACAAAACAACAACCAAACTTATAAGAAGCATAAAATTGGGAAACGGGGCTGAAATACACAAAACGACCGGTCGGGTCATTACATTCTCCCACTTTTAAACAAACGTTCCTCCTCGAACGAGTTTAAAATCATACCTTGAGTCCCAAAAAGATGAGGATATTTACACTGCATATCATGCTCGGTCTCCCAATTCGCATCATGGACTGGCTGACCCATCCATTGGACCTTCACCGATACAATATCTTTGGGCCTCAGCTTCCAAACCTGCCTATCCAAAATGGCCACCGACTCCTCCTCGTAAGCCAGATTCTCATCCAACTGCATTGTAACCTTCTCACCCTTCATAAATGCCACATCACGGACTCTCCTATCAGCATAACTCTTCTTCCAGGACTGTGCTGTATGAAGCCTTTCTTGAATTAACTTTATCTTTTCCAAAGCATCGCGAACCAAGTCTGTGCCCAAAAGGCAAGCCTCAACGGGCTCAAATAAACCAACTGAAGAATGACATTATGTCCTATATAAGTCCTCATACATAGCCATCTTGATAATCGAGTGGTAGTTGTTGTTGTTGGCAAACTCTACTAAAACTAGAAAATGGTCCCACTAAACTCCAAAATCAATAGTGTATGCCCTCAACATATCCTCTAAGATCTCAATGATCAGCTAGGATTGCCTATTCGTCTGAGGCTGAAATGTAGTACTAAACTAAACCTACGTGCCTAACCCAAGTTGAACCGCTCACCAAGAATGCAAAGTAAACTGAGTGTTGCAGTCTGAGATTACAGAAATAGGTATACCATGCTGGCAAACAATCCCCCTGATGTGCATCCTAACCAACGACTTCGAAGTGTTGGAAGTCATGAACGGAATGAAATGTGACAACTTGGTCAACCAATCCACAATGACCCAAATGGCATCAAACTTCCTCACGGGTCCACGGTAACCCTACCACAAAGTTCATAGTAATATGCTCCTACTTCCTCTCAGGTATATCAATTTTCTAAAAACCATCCAGTTTCTGATGCTCATACTTGACCTATTGGCAATTCAAACACCTAGCAACATTCCCCACAATTTCCTTCTTCATCCTCCTCCACCAATAATGTTGTTTTAATTCACGATACATCTTCGTAGAAACTAGATGAATGGAATACCGCGAACTATAAGCCTCCTCAAGAATCAACTCTCTCAAGCCATCCACGTTAGGAACACAAATCCGACCTTGTAGCCTAAATACCCCCATCATCACCAATAGCCACATCCTTAGCATTACTGTGTTGCTCCTTGTCTTTAAGGAAAAGCAAGGTGGGATCATCATACTGACGAGCCTTAATGCACTTAAATAAGGACGACCAAGATACAACACACGAAAGGACTCTACATGGCTCCGAAATATCCAATCTAATGAATCTTTTGTCTAATTCCTGAACATCCATAGCTAAAGGTCTCTCTACAACTAGAATGAATGCTAAACTCCCCATGTTCTCTACCTTTCTACTCAAGGCATCTGCAACCAAGTTACCCTTCCATGGATGATAGAGAATAGTGATATCATAATCCTTCAATAGCTCCAACCACTTCCGCTGCCTAAAATTCAAATTTATCTATTTAAACTAATATTGAAGACTCCGATGATTCGTAAACACCTCACTAGACATGACATATAAGTAATGCATCCAAATCTTAAGCGTGTGTATAATAGTTGCCACCTACAAATCATGCACGAGATAGTTCTTCTCATAGGGCTTTAACTTACGCGAAGCATAGGCAATCACCCTACCATCTTGCATCAACACACACCTGAGACCAATACGTGATGTATCATAATAACAATACATGACCCCGAACCTAAAGGCAATACAAAAACTGGAGGAGCAGCCAAAGCAGTCTTGAGCTTCTGAAAGCTCTCCTCAAACTCATCAGACCACCTGAATGGAGCACTCTTCCGAGTCAACTTTATCAATGAAGTTGCAACTGTCACGACCCAAAACTCCCACCGGAGCCGTGCCAGTGCCTAACACCACTTGCTAGGAAAGACATCAATCAATAAGCACAAAAAATCTTACCAGTGGAAATAATAATAATTAATTGAGGTAAATTGTCACAATACAAATAAACTATCCCACGACCTGGTGTAACTTAGTGCATAAGCTCTGAAGAATAAGTAAATACAAGGTCTGGATCAAGTACAATACTATCTGAACGACTAAACAGTGTTAACATAAAATAAGGTAAGGGACATCAAGGCCTGCGAACGGAACAACAGTGCTACCTTGAGAATTTACACTAATCCGGGTCTGGCTCACGAGCAGCTACCACTATCAACGACACTTGTATCTGCACACGAAGTGCAGAGTGTAGTAAACCAACCCCATGTACTCATTAAATAACAAGCATAACCTCGGGCTGAAAGCAGTGACGAGCTAGTTAAAGGTCTGATGCTTACTTTCCACAGCTAACAATAACAATAACAACAGAATAATAAGCACATGCAAGATAACAACTCAAATAATAACAGGCTCAGCCTAACATAATAAGAGGAAAAATAGGCATGCTTTTCAGATATAAGAATCAAGGCACGAACTTCCATATAATTCACTTACACAGGTATTTAATAGGATAAAACTGCGATATAAAGCTCAAATCTACAAGTATAGTTACAAGAATACCTTCTAGCGTGATGGTTAATACAGCTCCAAGCCTGCATATCAGTCATACATGCCAAATCAACAATTTTTATAGTTAAATAATCAAGTATAAACAACTCTCGGCATATTCATATTGCTCGGCACAATGCCCCTGAAACATACTCTAAGCACACTCATGGTGCCCGACTCAAAGCCCATGGACCCTAAGTCATACACATACAGACACGCTCAGCACTGTACATGTGAGAATTATATTTGATTGTCCATCATTTTTACATATATCAGGCATTGCATTCTCCGGGTAATTCAAATCGAAGCAATTGGATGTCCAACTCGGGCCTATATGACATGGCTGATCAATAGATCCACCTTTTCATATATTCCATACATCACACGAGATAGATATCATATTCACGGAATACTATTCACTTTCAAGATGCCTTGGTGGTGAAATGGTAGACACGCAAAACTCAAAATCTTATGCTCCAAATTGGATCAGTTTCTCCACAAAAAATAAGCGCTTGGGCCACTAAAATCATGACTAATGAAGAGATAGTTGGAGAGGTAACAAAACCCTATACTTTTCATTACAAAACTAACAAACCGGAAAAAGATTGCACATGCATACACTTCACCATGTCTTTTATGCATGCCAGCGAGTATAAATTTGATATTCATTGTTCTTCTACATGTGATCTTGTATATCTGCTTTTTGTCTGATATGGGTTAAACTGGTAGCACGTGAGTTGTCCGTGCAGTTGAGATATGATAGCACGTGAGTTGTCTTTACAGTTGAGTTATGATAACACGTGAGTTGTCCGTGTGGATCCGAGATATTGGTATTGTTGGCACGTGAGTTCACCGTGTGGATCCGAGATATTGTTATTGGTGTCATGTGAGTTATCCATGTGGTTGTTATTATTCGCACGTGTGCTATTAGTGCGGTTGATATTATTTGCACGTGAGTTCTCTGTGCGGTTGAGATATTTATTGACATGCAAGTTGTCCGTGCAATACGTGAGTTATCCGTGCAGCATGTGGATAAGGATCCATCCCCCTAGGGTCACCCTATCATTTTTCTCTTTTGATTGTGTGCACGCGGTATGAGGAAAAATGATCAGTGTTTGGTTCGGTTATTTCATTTCTTCTCTACTTTTAATTTTTCTCGGTTGTATACTTTTTTTATTAGCATATCTTCTTTATATGCTGGATTGCTAAATAATACTGAGTTTTAGCATATATATCTTGTGGAAAGTTATAAGCTGGGCAGGTTATTAGTGAGTATCATTGATAATTCTTGCCTATATTACTTTGCCGGGGTTGGTTATGATAGTTGCTGAATACACGGATCTCTTGTACTCATACTACACTTTACACTTAATTGTGCAGATCTAGGTGTTAGGCCGAGCAGTGAGTTGTTATGATCGTTGTTCTGAGTTGCCGAGAGACGAGGTAGGTCTGCATTTCAACCGCAGGTTTTGGGCTTCTCTTTCCATTTCAGCTGTTGTTGCTTTTAATCAGACAGTATTTTCATTTGTATTTCCAGACTTTTACTTCTATTTTAGAACTCATGACTATGTATTAGTAGTTATGGCAGATTTTATGTACTGACGCAGTTGTTTATGTTATTGGCTTTAGACTTGCACTGTTTCCATCATTTCTACTATCTTGTTCTGCTTTTATTATGTTTGGCTTGCCAAGCAAGTGAGTTAGGCGACATCACACTGATGGGTGGTTTTGAGTCGTGACATTAAGCCATGCTAATGTATAGTTGCATGTCCTGCCTCATTGTAGTGGCTTTGGCTGGGAAAAATATTTACTGAGTAATTTTTGAGTCATTTGGTCCCATTTTGTAAGAGATCCTCTAGGTAAACTACATAGCCATAATTTTGCTTCTCCTTATTAAAAAAAGGGAAACAAGCGTAGTTTAATTGAATCCGGTAAGACCCTATTATATTTTGTTTTTTCAACTAATTCAAGAAAATCAACTAAATGAGTATGGGAATCCTCACTCGTTTTTCCATTGAATACACAATTTTGTAGTATGGCTTGAATTAAGCCAATTTGGATTTCAAAGTTGTTAGCAGCTACTAGTGGCCTTCTAACACTTGATTCACTGTCAAACTGATATGTTCTGGCATAATCCCTTAGGATCATGTTTGCTGGCCTGGAGGCCACTTCATCAAATTGGTCCACAGCGACAAGTGGAATTATTTGTGCAATTGGCGGTGGTGGTGGATCTTCCTCATGCTCTATGTTTCTATGTGACGATGTGTCACACCCCAAAATCGGGGAGCACAAATGACGCTCAACCGAGTGAACCCGGCCGAGAAAGCCTATTAGATTTCCTTCTACCCAAACCTATCCATGAATAAATAGAAGATGAACTCCATTAATCAAACATTGAAAAGATTTCATTAACAACTCCCATTTCATTTCCGTTAGTAGCTTCATTCATAATTTCCAAATTATTACAAGTTTATAGATATAATAAAAAATATGTTTGCCAAAATACCAACATATCTAGTTTAATTCCCAACATCTGTTTACGGAGCCTCTAAGTATGATAGAAGAATATTATGGAAGCGCCGGAAATAAGGCCCTCAAGACACAATGTTTAACATCAAGTGACATCAGGCCTGGAATAGAGTAGGGCTCACCAAAACCTGCTGAATAAAGAGTAATTTCTAACGAGGACCAAAGTTGCCCGTTGTTGAATCACCTGCATCCATTGAAGATGCAGCGCCCCCGACAAAAGGGACGTTAGTACATATGAAATAGTTCTAGTATGTAAAGCGAACTCTCCTCCTTCAAAATAGAATGCCAATGTAAGAAAGGGAAAACCATGGAACAACAATCAACAATCAATGATATCCATATGTCCAAGTTAAAACATAACAATTTCCAAAATACGAAGATAATGTTATATATTTTTGGTTGTGAGATCTTTAGTACCGATATACCACTGTTCACAATACCACCGTTCACAATACCAATAACACCGTACTTTTACCACGGATTCCGATCACGACCTGATCGGCTAGGCCGTCTCATCCGAGACATCAACCACAATCACAATATCAATTACAATTTCCAGCACAATCACCACCATGTGTGCGGCATGGTATCCGATCATGACCCGATCGGCTAGGCCATCTCACCACAATGCCGTGTGAATCGACATCATCCATTTCTGTCAATCATCTCATCCCAATTAAGGGGAATATTTTATCACATTAATCTCATCCCAAATAAGGGGAATAATCACAATCCACTCCTATACCGGCATGTGTGGTTTCGGGGTTAGGTTATTTTAACCTACCCTTCCTTGGTGACTATCGATACTCCCAAAAATATTATTTTTTTGTTTTTGCACACAAAGGTAACATAGGTACAAATGCATTTACCTCATAACCTTTCATACTGTATATAGCCTCATTGGCACTTTCAACATCATTATTTCATTGGCTCTCTTGGCCATACATATGGTTCTTCATTCATGGCACAATGGCCGTATTTCATATTTCACACTTTCATTTATTCCCTTTCATGTATCATCATTATAAACATCAATAAATAGAATACTCCGGAAATAACAACTTTGGGTTCATTAGTAATAAAGACTTTAAACACCATGAATTTCTTTCCATGAAATGGAGTAAAATCATTGGCAATCGATGCGCAAGTTAAAATTTTCAACAAGTAACACACTATTTATTCCTGAAATACTTTTTCCCAAAAAGGGCAATACATAATTTCCACTCAGGAATATGTAAGAACGCAAAACACATTGTAAATACTCACAAAGCATAGCATTTGTTAAAACAACCACATATGGGAAAGACTTGAGTACATAAGCTTTTAGTCAATTCTATTTTTGAAATAATTTTTTGAACAGTTGAGTCAAAGCTCATTTTGTAATCTGTCTCACATCATCCTATTTCATTGGCACCATTAGCCATAAGTATAACTTTCATTCTTGGCCCGTTGGTCACACTGTATATCCCCAATTCACTTATTTCACTTCCAACCATCTTTATAGATTCAACAATAAGACATTTCCAATCAAGACTTTAGGTACACATATGAGCAATTAAGAGTCTTAAGCATATTGAGATTTTCTCACACAATTTGGCATCCTAGCCTTCATTTGAAACATGACTCAAAGACATAGCACTTTAATATACATATCATTCTTCAACACATTCCTAAAAGAAAACATAATGTGATAGGAACATTTGTAACATGTTTTGAATACATAATTCACGACACTTTGCTTATTGGGAACAATCGCATTTATTGGGAACATTTTGTAACATAGAATAAGAAACTTGAGACAACCACACTTGAAACTTATGGGAATATCATGGAATTCATTTCTAAAAGAGTAGTTTAGTCAACATACCTCGCTTTGAGCTTTCCTTTAATTACTACAACATTCCGGAAATTCTAGCAATCCAAATCTATTTTTAGACATAACAAAATTGAACACAAATTAGGAAAATATTCATGATTTCGGCTCATTTGAGAATTTTATCAAACACTAGGTGTGCAAATTTTGCTACAAGGTTCTTCTACAAGATTTTATTCATTCCACAACCCAATCTTTACTTATTAAAGCTCAACAATCTTCCCACCAACCTTAGTGGTACATGCATATTTACATAATACTCTTACACCCAAGAATCATACTCCCAATCACCCATCTTTTACCCCAAACTCGAAATTGAAGACTAGAGGTTGGAATCTTATCTCTTGAGTGAAGATCTTGTGAGATTTCCTTGTTGGATTTCAAAGCTTGGAGAAGATCTTGATGAACAAAGAACTTGAGCTTCTTTATCTCTCTAGAACACTCTCACTTCTCTCTAAAATCATCAGATAATTGCCCCAAAATAATCCCCAAAGCCTATTTATCAAAATGGGGTCAGGTTATGAAAATAGGAACTCAGGCATGCGGTCGTACTATGGACCACACAATGGGTATGCGGGGTCGTACAATGGACCGCAAAATCGATGCCCAAAATTGTGCTGCACTGGCCAGGATTGCGACTATTTTGCGGTCGCATAATCAGTTTTACGATCGCATAATGGTTCTGCGGTCGCACATCTGACCGCAGAATCACATTCTTCCAGCCTTTGGTAATCTGGTCATCACTTATTGTGGGAGTGTTCAAATGACGAACGGTTTTAAGCATTAGAATCTAGACTCAAAGATATTTCATTTGATAGGTAGATAATCACATAACCCCCTTATATATATATGTACATATGCTCGTCCAAATTTTTGTCTTGTGAGTACCCATTTAAAACATTAGTCAATCATGAAATTTCCAACTTGACTTGGACTTAGGGGCTCTCCTTAGACCCCACATCACTTATAATATGCCTCGTACACTTATTATCATATCCAATTGATATCGATCATATTAATAGTCATCATCTGCACACAAAATAATACAATTAGTACACATCAACTTTCTTACTAGCGCGTAAGTACTTCAAAATTTTTTCGGGGTGTTACATTCTCCCCCACTTAAGAACAATCGTCCTCGAATTTTTTACAAGTCACTTCTAAGAGTAGAGTTACCATCCTTTTACCTCCAACCATTATACATAGGCACTTATGACTAAATGGGTCTTATACTTCTTTTACAAATTCTTATAAATTTTGACAGAGTTTTCCCTATAACTGGGCCTATCCACCTGCCAGATAATCACCAAAATCAACCTATCAACACATCCACAACTTAACAAAGCATCACAATGTATATCAATATCACTAATCTCATGATTACATGCATTATATTATCAAGAGTGATATTTGGACATGAGCTGCACATATTTAAATCATAACACATAGAAAGTACCTTTCAAATCACAATCATTTGACTATACACTCAAGTGAGAACATTTGATTTCCTTAACACTTTTGGCCCTCAAGGTGGCCTCCTCGACTTATAGACTTCGCCATAACACATTAACGGAGGCAATCTCAACTCCCAGACTTTTCTAACAAGGATAGCAAATAATTGCTCCTCATAATCCAATTATCCATTAACTTCACCTTCTTAGACTACACATCAAACACCGGGTACACAGAGAACAATAATAGGGAAACATCATACTCGTAGTTTGGCCTATTTCTTTCAAGATTTCATAAGGCCTAATATGACTACACATACGTTGTCTTTATTAACAATTCACATAGCATCCTCATAGAGACAATATTGAGAATAACCCGTTCACTTTCTTCAACTCTAAATCTCTTCGCCAAACACCCAAACTAAGCCTTTGGCGACTTCCAACAATTAGTCTAAGATGTGCTAGCTTGAATATGACCATAAAATTTTCTATCCAGTGTATTTGATCACGGGACAATGCTTCTTCTTTGACATGTTTGAATCCTTCAACCCCCATAGATTACTACCAATTGGAACAACGAGGTTAGTGATTTGGCTGGAATTATTCAAGAATCCATCAACGTGCCGAGAAGGGTATTTAAGAGGTTATATTCTAAGAGATATGAGGGTGACCACCAATAGTGCTGCCACAATTAATCATTGTGACGAAATCATCGATTCAACAAATGAAGCATAGAGTTGCCTAGTAGGCATTGATAATTTAGGAAAAAATGTTTTGCTTGTAATGAGAATATCCTGGCACCCTGAATGTGATATGGGTTTCAAAATACATGAAATTGCATTATGCTCTTAACGGTAACTAGCACAGGGGATCAATGCCACAGGCCCATGAGGATAAAAAAGAAGTTGAACACTTGTGAGATTATTTTCATCCTGACAACTTTAACCCTTCACAATAGTTGATCCTATATGAGAGGCTGCTTAACTTTCAACCTCACACAAGTGAAATCATGTTGCTAGGACATCTTAATATCGGGATGAAATCATGTATTAGTTATAGAGAATGAACACTTTGCTATAAGCTAGACATTTTTTTTGCCATAATAACTATCACGCAGCAATACAAGGCCACTTAATGGGCAACTACAATACTAGGAACAAAGTGAGTTACTCACTGGGGCATGATCTAGGTGGACATGAAAGTCATACTGAGATGGGAGAACAAAAAATATCTTCCTGCAACGGATTTGTGAAAATCTCAAATTTCCCAGAAACTTTCATGCAGACAAGTGACCCTTTCAATTGACAGGTACACATATAATAGGTATTGAGATGTGCTCTTATGTTACTAAACAGTGACAAAGATTCATGATAATAATCACAAAGGAGTAATGTCACTCTTCAAACCATATGAATCACGTGCACATGATAAAGAGACTAGCTCAAGAAATATCTCGACACTAAGCTGCCTTACATTGGATTTGATACCACATAGGTAAACTTTATGACTGTTCATGCATAAGCACAAGTGAGCAGATATTATCCATTCGAATCAAAGGTTCTGTAAAAAGAATTTGTCAGGTATAGTCCCTTGTTGAGAATTTAGGGAAGCAGTGGGAAGTATTCACCTAGGGTTATAACTCATTCCAAGGAAATAATTATAGAACTCAATTCCTCACGAGATTGTAAATAAGAGAATTTGTGATAGAGTGGCTTCACGAATAATGCGTCTCGTCTAGAAAGTAAGGACATGCAATGTTTTGTGATTCATCATTTTGGTTAAGACCATATTTATGTAGGCCCTTTCAATATGGATTTACAAATACAACAAGGAAAATAATGCGGTGTTCATAATGATGTACTAAGGAGTGACTTACTTGATGACTTTCGATTGATAGGGCAGTACCTTAATTGATGCCCCTCTACTTCACATCCAAAACATACATTAGTACCATAGTGACAGACATACCCCCGAATGACATCTCATACACTTCACACAATGAGGATGGAATCCGCTAAACTGACTCGCCCCCACTTACCTGATATTTACCTTTTTGCATACATCATAAGCATTCCCCTTAGTATTCCTCCAAGCCTTCATGGCGGGAGTAACAACCTATGCAATAGCTCGTTGTATGGACTTTTGGAATAGCCCAAATCTACCACCCCTAACACGCTTCTGAGCATACTCACAACATGACACAAAATATTTTCGCCCGCATATCAGGCAGACTGGGATAGGTGTATCCAACCAAAGGGCATTTGTTCTTCTTGTGCCCCGTCTTTCTATAACCAAAACATATCTCAAGAATCATCCAACATAAATCCGAGTGGATCTTCTTTCATATCAAATATTTCGGCTTATTGATGCCAATAATCCTCTTTCATTTCTTAGGTGCTCTCACCACATAAACTGGTGGCGTGTTGTTACTAATAGAAACAGGGACACTTCCCCTAGAAATTGGTTCTTTCATTCACTCCTCGCTGCCTCAAACTCGTGAGTTACTCATATGGAAAATGAGATATGATGAGGAAATTAGTTTCCAATCTTGGGCTCTATCGCACAATCCGGAGTATCAAAGAAGTGTGAAATTCCTAAATGTCCATGTAGCCTCCTCATTATAGATGTGTTCGACAACACACCGATAAGAAGGACTCTACTAGACACGGCTCCGAGACATCCTAGGACACTTTAAAACCTTAGGCTCTGATACCAAGTTTGTCACGTCCCGAAATCGGGGAGCGCGACCGGTGCTCAACCGAGTCAACTCGGCCGAGCAAGCCTATTAGATTTTCTTCTACCCAAACTTATCTATGAATAAAGAGGAGATGAACGCCATTAATCAAACATTGAAAAGATTTCATTAACAACTCCCATTCAATTTCCATTAGTAGCTTCATTCATAATTTCTAAATTATTACAAGTTTATAGATATAATGAAAAACATGTTTGCCAAAATACCAACACATCTAGTTCAATTTCCAACATCAAACACCAACCACATCCTATCTACGGAGCCTCTAAGTATGACAGAAGAATAGTATGGAAGTATCGGAAACAAGGCCCCGGCTATACCTCAAGACAAAAAGTGTAACATCAAGTGACATAGGGCCCAGAATAGAGTAGGGCTCACCAAAACCTGCTGAACAAGGACTAACTTCTAACGAGGACCTAACTGCTCGTTGCTGAATCACCTGCATCCATTGAAGATGCACCCCTTCTCCCGGCAAAAGGGACGTTAGTACATATGGAATAGTACTAGTATGTAAAGCTAACTGTCCTCCTTCAAAATAGAATGCCAATGTATGAAAGGGAAAACCATGGAACAACAATAAAAAATCAATGATATCCATATCTCCAAGTAAAAACATAACAATTTCCAAAATACGAAGATAATATTATATATATTTGGTTGGGAGATCTGTAGTATCGATATACCACTGTTCACAATACCACCGTTCAAAATACCAATACCACCGCATTTTTAGCACGGAGTCCGATCAGGACATGATCGGATAAGCCGTCTCATCCGAGATATCAAACCACAATCACAATTTCAATTATAATTTCCAGCACAACATGTGTGTGGCATGGTGTCCGATCATAACCCGATCGGCTAGGCCATCTTACCACAATGCCATTTGGATCAACATCATCCATTTCTATCAATCATCTCATCCCAATTAAGGGGAATAATTTTATCACATCAATCTTATCCCAAATAAGGTGAATAATCACAATCCACTACTATATCGGCACGTGTAGTTTCGGGGTTAGGTTATTTCAACCTACCCTTCCACAGTGACTATCGATACACCCAAAAATATAATCTTTTTGTTTTTGCACACAAAGGTAACATAGGTACATATGATTTACCTCATATACCGTATATAGCAGTTGCTACCTTCTTAGCTTCTTCTAGGCTTCCCACGGCATCAAAGTATTGCTCGATGTCGAAAATGAAATTTTCCACTTCTTTGGCACTCCGAGCTCCACTGTGTGGCTTTGGCTCAGGAATTTTCAGCTTTTGTGCCATGGGGGCGAGGTTCACACCACCCCCAAATTGGTTTCCGCCTCCTCGAAGTATGCCTTGTAAAGCAGCATTGACAACATTGAGCTGGCCTGTCAAGTTGTCTATGGTTTGTTGCATGGCAGTCACCCTGTCTGCCGCTTGTTCCCTGTTGGCTAAATCATCGGCACACTCCTGCTGGAGGACCTCAAATTTACCAAAAATTTCAGCTGCCTCTGTGGCTGCTGTTTGCCGGTCTCCTTCAGAGTCGCGACTGATGTTTTCTATGTCAACTTCGGCCTGGATGAGTCTGCGGTCCAGGTCGTCCAACCTTTGCACTAGGCTGGTCTTTAGATCGGGCACCATTTCCACAATGGGCCGTAATGCATCAACCGTTCCCTCAAGGGTCGCAATGCGATCCCCATAATTCTCTATGGTCAGAAATGGTGGCAATTGCAATGTAATCCCTCGTCCGATGTCGAGCCTAGGCTCTGATACCAACTGTTACGCGGCGCCTTCCTGAAGTTCCTTGGAAGGGCGACGTAAGGCTAGGCAACCGATGTCAATACGGTTGTTGTCCGCCAACTGAGGTCCCCTCCGTATGCTAGACTAGATTGTCAGTGCCGTACGGGAAAACCAATGTCATGAGCAATTGAAAGAGAGCAGAAAAGAGAATTGAGAATGAAAGTAAGCTTGATTGCATTGAATGAAAGCTATTACAGAAAACAAGACGGTGTCGGGGGGAGAGACACCAGTACAGAGAATTGTTTGCTTGCTTGAAAGTTTTGATTGCTTGGTCCCCCTTAATAATGCTTAAAAAAATAAACCAAAGTTACATGACTAGACCTAAGAAAGCTGGAAAATCACACTTAAAGAAAATGCAGCAAAACTACTCTATATTTACAATGAAAAGGACTTAGTCTTCTACAAAGCAGCAACAAGTCCGTTGGCAGCAACTTTGTCTTTAGCATCAAGGTCTGCGCGTGCAGCGCTGTTGGCTTTTGCCTGTGGCTGGGCGCTGGCGATGGCTATCGGTGGGGCGACAGAGGCACATGCGCGCTTGTCACTTGGAGCTGCCGAGACCACGGGGCCGACCGTGGCGACGGGCGTTGGGAGGCTGGCCAGGATTCCACGGGGCGCGTCCAAGGGGTCATGGGGCATGGTTGGAAAGCCGCCCATGACATTCTCCCCCACCTGAGTTGGCGACGTCCTCGGCGCCTTCCTTGCAAGGTAATCATCAATCAGGCTCTTGTAGGCTTTGAGGTTTGTTTCCCTCTCCCAAGTATTCTCCTCTGCATCACATCCCTGCCATTTCACCAAGAACTCCTGGTGATCTTTTCTTGAGACGTGAATCACTCGATCATCAAGAATAGCTTCAACACGCCTTTTCCCGGTTGAATTGGGGCCCCGAATACTTGGTATTGTGAGTTGGCTTCGTGAAGGATCCTCCATATCTTCCCGAAAAGGTTTCAGGAGACTGACATGGAAAACAGGATGGATTTTCCACCAAGCTGGGGTATCCACCCGGTATGCAACTTTCCCAATGCGCCTTTCAATGGACAAGGGTCCAATATATTTTTGCAATAGGCGAGGGTCATGGACCCCTGCAAACAAATACCGCTTTGGGATTTTGACCATCACTTTGTCTCCCACTTGGTATTCCACAAAGCGGCGATTCTGATCAGCATGCCTCTTCATCCGCTTTTGGGCTTTGACAAGATAGCTCCGCACTATCTCCAAATTTTGCTTCCATTCTTTTGAGAAGCTAGCAGCCCGAGGAGATTTTGACATGTTTGGTGCGTTCACTGTATGTGGGAGTAGCGGTTGCTGTCCGGTAACAATTTCAAAAGCGCTTTTGTTGGTACTTGAGCTCTTTTGTGAATTGAAACACAGTTGAGCAGCATCCAGAAGCTTCACCCAATTCTTCTGCGATCCGGTCACAAAGTGCCGGAGATATTCCTCTAGCATGCCATTGAATCACTCCGCCTGGCCATCAGATTGCGGATGAAAACTTGAGCTATGACTCAATTTTGACCCGAGGCACTTAAAGAGTTGGGTCCAAAAATTGCTAGTGAAGCGTGAGTCGCGATCACTAACAATGTCTTTAGGTAAGCCCCAATATTTGACGACATGAGAGAAGAATAGTCGAGCTGTATCTTCTGCTGATATATATTGTGGGGCTGCTATAAAGGTAGCATACTTGGAAAACCGATCCACCACAACCAAGATAGTTGTGAGATCTCCGACCTTGGGCAATCCGGTGATGAAGTCCAGGGAAACGCTTTCCCAAGGTCTTTTTGGTACAGCTAGTGGTTCCAAGAGCCCTGCCTGCGTCAAGCGGTCTGACTTATCTTTCTGGCATACTAGACAAGTCTTCACATACTGAGCGACGTCATCGACCATTTGAGGCCAATAATATGCACGGCGAAGTAATGCCATGGTGCGTTCCTCGCCGAGATGACCGGCCCACAAAGTATCGTGGCATTCTGCAAGAAGAGTCCGTCGCAGATCTCCTCCGTTAGGAACATAAAGTCGGTTCCCTTTCACCTTCAGGAACCCATCTTCGGTGTAGAACTGGCGGGTCTTGCCCTGTCCCACCAGATCAACCAAATACTGTGCAGCAGGATCCTTGATGAGTAGATCCTGTATCTGGTCTTTTATGGTGGTGGTTACTTCGCTTCCCTTTAGGGCGGAGAGTACACCCTTTATTAACAATTCACATAGCATCCTCATAGAGACAATATTGAGAATAACCCGTTCACTTTCTTCAAATCTAAATCTCTTCGCCAAACACCCAAACTAAGCCTTTGGCGACTTCCAACAATTAGTCTAAGATGTGCTAGCTTGAATATGACCATAAAATTTCCTATCCAGTGTATTTGATCACGGGACAATGCTTCTTCTTTGACATGTTTGAATCCTTCAACCCCCATAGATTACTACCAATTAGAACAACGAGGTTAGTGATTTGGCTGGAATTATTCAAGAATCCATCAACGTGCTGAGAAGGGTATTTAAGAGGTTATATTCTAAGAGATATGAGGGTGACCACCAATAGTGCTGCCACAATTAATCATTGTGACGAAATCATCGATTCAACAAATGAAGCATAGACTTGCCTAGTAGGCATTGATAATTTAGGAAAAAATAGTTTAGCTTGTAATGAGAATATCCTGGCACCCTGAATATGATATGGGTTTCAAAATACATGAAATTGCATTATGCTCTTAACGGTAACTAGCACAGGGGATCAATGCCACAAGCCCATGAGGATAAAAAAGAAGTTGAACACTTGTGAGATTATTTTCATCCTGACAACTTTAACCCTTCACAATAGTTGATCCTATATGAGAGGACTAGAGATACAACAAACTTGCCTTTCAAATCAATATGCTCATCATAAGGCTGCTTAACTTTCAACCTCACACAAGTGAAATCATGTTGCTAGGACATCTTAATATCGGGATGAAATCATGTATTGGTTATAGAGAGTGAATACTTTGCTATAAGCTAGACATTGTTTTGCCATAATAACTATCACGCCGCAATACAAGGCCACTTAATGGGCAACTACAATACTAGGAACAAAGTGAGTTACTCACTGGGGCATGATCTAGGTGGACATGAAAGTCATACTGAGATGGGCGAACAAAAAATATCTTCCTGCGACAGATTTGTGAAAATCTCAAATTTCCCAGAAACTTTTATGCAGACAAGTGACCCCTTTCAATTGACAGGTACACATATAATAGGTATTGAGATGTGCTCTTATGTTACTAAACATTGAAAAATATTCATGATAATAATCACAAAGGAGTAAAGATACTCTTCAAACCATATGAATCACGTGCACAGGATAAAGAGACTAGCTCAAATATCTCGACACTAAGCTGCCTTACATTGGATTTGATACCACATAGGTAAACTTTATGACTGTTCATGCATAAGCACAAGTGAGCAGATATTATCCATTCGAATCAAAGGTTCTGTAAAAAGAATTTATCAGGTATAGTCCCTTGTTGAGAATTTAGGGAAGCAGTGGGAAGTATTCACCTATGGTTATAACTCATTCCAAGGAAATAATTATAGAACTCAATTCCTCACGAGATTGTAAATAAGAGAATTTGTGATAGAGTGGCTTCACGAATAATGCGTCTCGTCTAGAAAGTAAGGACATGCAATGTTTTGTGATTCATCATTTTGGTTAAGACCATATTTATGTAGGCCCTTTCAATATGGATTTACAAATACAACAAGGAAAATAATGCGGTGTTCATAATGATGTACTAAGGAGTGACTTACTTGATGACTTTCGATTGATAGGGCAGTACCTTAATTGATGCCCCTCTACTTCACATCCAAAACATACATTAGTACCATAGTGACAGACATACCCCCGAATGACATCTCATACACTTCACACAATGAGGATGGAATCCGCTAAACTGACTCGCCCCCACTTACCTGATATTTACCTTTTTTGCATACATCATAAGCATTCCCCTTAGTCTTCCTCCAAGCCTTCATGGCGGGAGTAACAACCTATGCAATAGCTCGTTGTATGGACTTTTGGAATAGCCCAAATCTACCACCCCTAACACACTTCTGAGCATACTCACAACATGACACAAAATATTTTCGCCCGCATATCAGGCAGACTGGGATAGGTGTATCCAACCAAAGGGCATTTGTTCTTCTTGTGCCCCGTCTTTCCATAACCAAAACATATCTCAAGAATCATCCAACATAAATCCGAGTGGCTCTTCTTTCATATCAAAGATTCCGGCTTATTGATGCCAATAATGCTCTTTCATTTCATATGTGCTCTCACCACATAAACTGGTGGCGTGGTGTTATTAATAGAAACAGGGACACTTCCCCTAGAAATTGGTTCTTTCATTCACTCCTCGCTGCCTCGAACTCGTGAGTTACTCATATGGAAAATGAGATATGATGAGGAAATTAGTTTCCAATCTTGGGCTCTATCGCACGATCCGGAGTATCAAAGAAGTGTGAAATTCCTAAATGTCCATGTAGCCTCCTCATTATAGATGTGTTCGACAACACACCGATAAGAAGGACTCTACTAGACACGGCTCCGAGACATCCTAGGACACTTTAAAACCTTAGGCTCTGATACCAAGTTTGTCACGTCCCGAAATCGGGGAGCGCGACCGGCGCTCAGCCGAGTCAACCCGGCCGAGCAAGCCTATTAGATTTCCTTCTACCCAAACTCATCCATGAATAAAGAGGAGATGAACGCCATTAATCAAACATTGAAAAGATTTAATTAACAACTCCCATTTAATTTCCATTAGTAGCTTCATTCATAATTTCTAAATTATTACAAGTTTATAGATATAATGAAAACATGTTTGCCAAAATACCAACACATCTAGTTCGATTTCCAACATCAAACACCAACCACATCCTATCTACGGAGCCTCTAAGTATGACAGAAGAATAGTATGGAAGTATCGGAAACAAGGCCCCGGCTATAACTCAAGACAAAAAGTGTAACATCAAGTGACATAGGGCTCGGAATAGAGTAGGGCTCACCAAAACCTGCTGAATAAGGAGTAATTTCTAACGAGGACCAAACTGCTCGTTGCTGAACCACCTGCATCCATTGAAGATGCAGCGCCTCCGGCAAAAGGGACGTTAGTACATATGGAATAGTACTAGTATGTAAAGCTAAATGTTCTCCTTCAAAATAGAATGCCAATGTATGAAAGGGAAAACCACGGAACAACAATAAAAAATCAATGATATCCATATCTCCAAGTAAAAACATAACAATTTCCAAAATACGAAGATAATATTATATATATTTGGTTGGGAGATCTTTAGTATCGATATACCACTGTTCACAATACCACCGTATTTTTAGCACGGAGTCCGATCACGACATGATCGGATAAGCCGTTTCATCCGAGATATCAAACCACAATCACAATTTCAATTATAATTTCCAGCATAATCACCACCATGTGTGCGGCATGGTGTCCGATCATAACCCGATCGGCTAGGCCATCTCACCACAATGCCATGTGGATCAACATCATCCATTTCTATCAATCATCTCATCCCAATTAAGGGAAATAATTTTATCACATCAATCTTATCCCAAATAAGGTGAATAATCACAATCCACTACTATATCGGCACGTGTAGTTTCGGGGTTAGGTTATTTCAACCTACCCTTCCACAGTGACTATCGATACACCCAAAAATATAATCTTTTTGTTTTTGCACACAAAGGTAACATAGGTACATATGATTTAACTCATAACCTTTCATACCGTATATAGCCTCATTGTCACTTTCAACAACTTTCAACATCATTATTTCAATGGCTCTCATGGCCATACATATGGTTCTTCATTCATGGCACAATGGTTGTATTTCATATTCCACACTTTCATTTATTTCCTTTCATGGATCATCATTATAAATATCAACAAATAGAATATTCCGGAAATCACAGCTTTGAGATCATTAGTAATAAAAACTTTAAACACTATCGATTTCTTTTCAAGAAATAGAGTTAAATCATTGGCAATTGATGCGCAAGTTAAAATCATCAACAAGTAACACACCATTTATTTCTGAAATACTTTTTCCCAAAAAGGGCAATACACAATTTCCACTCACAAATATATAAGAACGCAAAACACATTGAAAATACCCACAAAGCATAACATTTGTTAAAACAGCCACAAAAGGGCATGATTTGAGTACATAAGCTTTTAGGCAATTCTATTTTTGAAATATTTTTGGAACAGTTGAGTCAAAGCTCATTTTGTAATCTTTCCCACATAATCCAATTTCTTTGGGACCATTAGCCACAAGTATAACTTTCATTCTTGGCCCGTTGGTCACACTCTATATCCCCAATTAACTTATTTCACTTCCAACCATTTTTATAGATTATCAACAATAAGATATTTCCAATCAAGGCTGTAGGTACACATATGAGAAATTACGAGTCTTAATCATATTGAGATTTTCTCACACAATTTGGCATCATAGCCTTCATTTGAAACATGACTCAAAGACATAGAATTTTAATACGCATATCATTCTTGAACACATTCCAAAAGGATAACATAATATGATAGAAACATTTGTAGCACGTTTTGAATACATAATTCTCAACACTTTTCTTATTCGGAAAAATCGAATTTATTGGGAACATCTCGGAACATAGAATAAGGAACTTGAGACAACCACACTTGAAACTTATGGAAACATCATGGAATTCATTTCTAAAAGAGTAATTTAGCCAACATACCTCGCTTTGAGCTTTCCTTTAATTACTACAACGTTTCGGAAATTCTAGCAATCTCAATCTATTTTGAGACATAACAAAATTGAACACAAATTAGGAAGATATTCATGATTTCGGCTCATTTGAGCATTTTATCAAATACTAGGTGTGCAAATTTGACTACAAGGTTCTTCTACAAGATTTCCTTCATTTCACAATCCAATCTTTACTTATTTAAGCTCAACAATCTTTCCACAAACCTTATTGGTACATGCACATATATATATAATGCTCTTACACCCAATAATCATACTCCCAATCACCCAAATTTTACCCTAAACTCGAAATTGAAGACTAGAGGTTTGAATCTTACCTCTTGAGTGAAGATCTTGTGAGATTTCCTTGTTGGATTTCAAAGCTTGGACAAGATCTTGATGAACAAAGCACTTGAGCTTCTTCCTCTCTTTAGAACACTCTCACTTCTCTCTAAAATCATCAGATAATTGCCCTAAAATAAGCCCCAAAGCCTATTTATCAAAATGGGGTCGGGTTATGAAAATAGAAAAATGGACCCTCCGAACTCAGGTATGCGGTCGCACAATGGACCGTACAATGAGTATGCGGGTTGCAAAATGGACCGCAAAATTGATGCCCAGAATTGGGCTGTACTAATCAGGTTTGCGACCATTTTGCGGTCGCATAATCAGTTTCGCGATCGCAAAATGTTTATGTGGTCGCACATCTGACCGCAGAGTCACATTCTTCCAGCCTTTGGTAATTTTGTCATAACTTCTTGTAGGAGTGTCCAAATGACGAACAGTTTAAAGATTTAAAAACTAGACTCAAAGAGCTTTTATTTGATAGGTTGATCATCGCATAAAACCTTATATATATGTAGATATTCTCCTCTAAAGTTTGGCCTTGTGCGTACTCATTTGAAACATTAGTCTATCATGAAATTTCCAACTTGACTTGGACTTAGGGCTCGCCTTAGACCCTACATCACTTATAATATGCCTCGCAAACTTATTATCAAATCCAATTGATATCCATCATATTAGTAGTCATCGTCTGCACACAAAATAATAAAATTAGCATACATCAACTTTCTTACTAGCGCTTAAGTACTTTAAAATTTTTCCGGTGTGTTACACGATGAAAGATAGGTTGATTTTTGTCCCTCTTATCCAAAAAGATCTTTCTATTTCACGATCGTACTCAACCAACTTCTTCGAAGAGGAGCGGGTCATACAGTAGCTGCAATTCCTGAAAGAGAAACAAGAACAAAGAAAAACAAAATAGTTTTTCAAATTAGCAAGAAGATTATTAGTCTGAAGTAGACAACTGCCAATCCCCGGCAATGGGGCCAAATTTTTGATTGGCACAATATGTATATAAAATTATTGTTCGTACTTATCAAATTTTTAGTATAGTTTATGATATCGTCCACAGAGATTGGAGAATCTATGCTACAGTTTCATATTATCGATCCTACTATTTAAGAGAGTGAATCTAAGAGAGTAAATATTTGGTGAAAAGAGTTAGATTTATAATCTACTCGAAAACAAGAAAAATTATTTTTGATTTTGTTAAGTTACCAGAGTTGAGATTTTGTGCATCCGCTTGACATAAGATTATAATAGAGTTCATAAAATTTTATTTTTAATTCCACATATTAAATGCTTCTTTCGATTAGCATAATAATATATCTATTGTTTGTGTTTTATTTAATTATGCATCTTTCGATTAGCATAATAAAATAACTAACTCGCAGTATAAGAATAAAAAAATGGCTTATCTCAAATGATTACATCATATACACATAAAGCCTCTTTCGATTAGCTTTAGTTTCTATAACTATCGCTTTTTAATTCTTGCATCTTTCGATAGCAAAGATTAACACAAGGAATATTATAACATTAAATATATATGTATATGTGATAAACTTGAATAATATATATTTATTACTCTTGATGTAAAAAAAACTGACAAAGTACTCTCAATCATGAATAATAAAAATATCAAAACTTATATTATAATAATATATCAAGCTTCTCCATTTATCCCAACTAAAAGAAAATTAATCCATGGAGAAAATAGGAAAAGCTAAAAGGAGTTAAAATTCTTACTATTTCTGAAAAGAAAATAAACTTTCAAAACTTAAAGCTATGCCAAAGTTGTAAACTAAAATAACTTTGTTTACTAAGAGAGTGTTTGGATTGACTTTTAAAAAGTATCTTATAAGCTAAAAGTCAAAAGTCATAAGTTGGTAAACCCAACTTTTGGATTTTGTCTTATTTTTGTACTTTTAAAACCTAAAAGTAAGTACTTTTAAGCACTTTTTGTCTTTGCCAAATACTACAAAAACTGAAAAAGTGCTTAATTGTAATGACCTATTGTGGGAACCACTTTTTATCGGGATGAAATTGGATGAGTGGTTCCCAATTTAGAAACTTAAGTTGAAAATATTGACAGATATTTTACTTTTGTGAAAATAATTCCGGGACGGTGTGTTGATGGTTTCGATATGTTCGTATCGTGATTCTGGATTTGGGCGTATGTTCGTAATCGAATTCGGAGGTCTGTAGGTTTTTTGGGTCATTTTGCCGAAAGTTGGCAATATAAAGGCTTAGAATTTTGATAAGTTTGACTGTAGGTTGACTTCATAGATATCGTGTTTGAATTTTTGTTTCGGGACTTGGAATAGGTCCGTTGTTTTATTTGGAACTTGTCCGCAAATTTTGGCATCATTCCGAGTTGATTTGATAGGAATCAGACGCGCAGTTTGTGTTTTTAGAAGTTCTTGAGTTTCATATTGATTTCATGTGGTTTGTTGGTCCAATTCATGGTTTCGGATGTTATTTTGATGATTTGATCGCGTGAGCAAGTTTGTGTTATGTTTTTAGACTTGGGTTTTCGTTTCGGACGCATTCGAGATTGTTTGGAAAGAGTTTTAGTTTGCTGGTTTTGATCAGATGCTGCAGGTCTCGCAAATGCGAGATTGTTTTCGCATTTGCAAGGTGGGATATTTCATTTGCGGGAATGGCTTGATTCTGCTAGGTTCGCACTTGCGAACCCTGTGTTCGCAATTGCAAAGGGGGTCTGGGCATAGCAGTGATCGGATTTGCGAGCATCCTGATCGCTTTTGCGATGGTCCATAGTTTGCATTTGCGAACCAGACGACATATTTGCGATGACTGCCGGGATGGGAGGGGTTTCACTTTTGCAATAATTTCCTCGCATTTGCAAACCCCATGTCGCAAATCCCCGGTCGCATTTGCGACACCTACAACTGGACATAAGAGTTGAGGGACGGGATTTTGGTCTCATTTTTATATTTTGAAACTCTAGACTTGGTAGGAGGCGATTTTGAAGAGGGATTTTCATCTACAATTATTGGGTAAGTGATTTTGTTCAATTTTCAACTATTTTAAATGATTATATATGAGATTTAACATCAACGTTGTGAGAATCAAAGTGAAAATTTAAGAAACATTATCTTTGTTCTGAAACAATGAGAATTTGAGTTTTGAGAGTCGATTTTGTAAGGACCCGTAAAATTAAACCAAAAACTCGGGGTTTCATGGTGCCAAGGTAGATTCCTGCGTTAAGCTAACCGCGGTTCGGACTTTTTGGATTGAACAGTACCCTACGGACTTAGAGGAAAATATTTCGCAGAAGAACGCATTTCTGCGGCTTATTATGCGGCCGCATAATCACTCTGCGGACCGCATATTGGCCGCAGAGTGAAGCAGTACGTTGGCCAATTTGAGGTTAGTTTTGCGGTCGATTATGCGACCGCATAAACGATATGCAGACCATATATCGGTCGCATAATCCCTCTTGGGTTTTTGCGGAGGGAGTTATGCGGTTCATTATGCGACCACAGAACGAGTATGTGGACCGCATACTGGTCGCATACCTGGGACGAAAGTTCAGGCCCCTGAGGGCTATTTCTGTGGTCACTTTACGGACCGCATAACCATTATGCGGTGGCTTATGCGACCGCAGACCTGTGTCGGGGCACCCATTTTTTTAATTTAAAATCCAACCCCCATTCCGTTAAAACACCCCTTTAGTCTATTTTGAGCTTATTTTCTAATACTATAGAGAGAGAGAGGGTATTTAGAGTGAGAAAGTAATCCTCATCAATTATTCTTCAATTCTTTCTTGAAATTTTGAAGATTATCAAGGAAAGCAACCTAGGCCTCCATCCTAGAGGTAAGAATTTATACCTTAGCCCTAAATTTTGAAACTTATACTGAAAATGAGTAATTAATAAGATGGTCCATTGGTATGAGGGTTGTTCATCTTGCATGCATGTGATAAAGAGTGTGGAAAAAATAAAAAGTAAACTAGAACCATGAATGTTTTCCTAATTTTGAGTTCAATTTGTATATTGCAAAAATAGATTGAGGTTGCTAAGGGTTCCGGCTAATTGTAGAATCTAAAGAAGCGCAATTGAGGCATGTATGGCTAACTCTTTTCTTCTTAGAATCGAACTCCCAGTGTCTGAATAATGGGTGTAAGTTCCAACTTGATCATACTAGAATTGTTTGCCTTAGTGTGTTGGATTGAAAGATTCATGTTCCCTAATTGTTTTATATGGTTACCATGCCATCATGCTATTTAAGAACGAAATCATGATTTTCCAAGCTCCTTCCCATATGTGTGAAATGCCTTATGTGATGGTACTTATCAACATGAATGATGATGTTATTTGAACGAATACAAAGGGAAAGACTGGAATTGTAAAATATTCCCAAGTGCCAAGAACTACTTAATAAATGAGGCTGTTTGTGCCATGTAACGAAAGATGGGAAAGAGTTGTGAATTGAGTGAATAATTGAAAGAGGTTATGTCTCAAGTGAGATGGCTTAGCTGATCGGGTCGAGATCGGACGCCATGCTGTACACATGGTGGCATTTGTGTTGGAATCATTGATTTACAATGTGGATATGGATATGTCTCCCTTGGATATGGATATGTCTCCCTTGAGTCGGGCCGAGACCGGACTCCGTGTAAAAACACGGTGGCATTGTGAGTTATGGATTTGGCACTAAAGATTATTAATCTAAAAAGATGGAAAGATTGAATTGGAAACTATGTGACCCTTACGTGGTGTTTTCTTTGTATTTCTATGAAACTCTTATTGATTATTATGACTACCTTCTCTTTGTTTCACTATTCATTCTACTAAGATTTGTGTTTGCCTCACATACTAGTACTATTCGACAGTACTAACGTCCCTTTTGCTTGGGGTGCTACATCTTTGAATGGATATAGGTGGTTCCATCGCAGATAGTGCCGATCGCAGATAGGTGGTGCTCTCTTTCTCTCCTCACAGCACTCTTGGTGAGCCTCATTTCTCCCAGGGGTCATGTAGTCCTTCTTTTGTATAAGTTTTTCATATTTTGAGGTATAGCCGGGGACTTGTTGCCGGCATTGTCATGTTGCTCTTTTGTACTCTTAGAGGCTCCATAGACGTTTATGTGGGTCATGTATGTGCGTTGGGGTGGTCGTTGGATCGAGTTGTATTTTGGAAACTCAACTATGGCATAATGTACCTATATAAGGAAAAATGAACTAGCAACGTTTATATATTTATATAACTGATCTCTCCCCTATTTTACAAATGGTGATGCGATCCTTTTTTGGATTATGAATGAGTCGGGTAGGAAAGGTTTAATAGGCTTGCTCGACCGGGTTCACTCGGTTGAGTGCCGGTCGCGCTCTCCGAGGTTGGGGCGTGACAGATTTAGACCCAGATTTTGAAAAAAAAACATAAATATGGACTCATGGGTTTATGGGTAGTCAGAATCTACCCTTGTACCCGGGTTTTGACCGGGAGGGCCCATGGTTGACTTTTGTTGAATTTTGTGGAATTATATAAAGATCATAGATTTATTATTGGAATTGATTTATCTTGCATTATTTGATGTTATTGAGTCGATTTTGGTTAGATTTGAGCCGAGCGGAGGTGAATTGTAAAGGGAAAGCTATTTTAAAGTATTGATTGAGGGCTTTTGAGGTATGTATCTTGCCTAACGTTGTGTGGGGAAAACTATCCCGTAGGTAATTGTTTGTTTGCACTATTTGAACTACGTGAAAGACGTGTAAACGAGGTGACGAGTGTGTACGCGACTTATATGTGAAAATTTGACCGGTTTAGACTCGTAGGTTCTTATGTATACTAAAATGAAATTGTCTTATCATGTTATATCCTCCATTGCTAAATTTACCCTTACATGTTTTATTTGAAGCTGATTGGTTCATGTTATATCCCTTGTTGCCAAACATACTCTTATATGCTTTAATTAAAGTGGTTGCCTTTCTTATTGTCAAAGGAAGAGATAACATGTAACAATGACTTTAGTTGAGCCATCCTAATTTGAAGCCATTGCTACATGTTATCTCTTCAATTGTTAAGTTATCCTTATTTGAAGTCATTACTACATGTTATCGCTTCCATTGCTAATTTATCCTTATTTGAAGTCATTGTTACACGTTATCTCTTCCATTGAGATTTATCCTTATTTGAAATCGTTGTTACATGTTATCTTTCTTATTGATGAGTCGTTCTTATTGTCACGACCCGGAATTCTCACCTTCGGGACCGTCATGGTGCCTAACATTTCACTTGCTAAGCAAGCCAACGTTAGAGGATTCTTTAAGCCAACTTTAGTCAATTTCAATAACATAATCAATCAAGCTAAATAGAAGCTAAAACTGAAATGCGGAATGACATAAAGCCCATAATGTCTGATACAATTCAGATCTGGAGTTACAACTCACGAGCTTCTAAGATTTTCTACAAACAGAGTCCGAAAGAAATACAATTGTTCTGAATGAAAAGAAACAGTAAAATAAGGGAGATAGAAGGGGACTCCAAGGTCTGCGAATACCAGCAGATCTACCTTGAGTCTCCAATAAGCAAATCCAAGCTGCTAAGCCTCATGATAAGATAGGACCAGTACCAAAATCTGCACAAGAAGTGCAGAGTGTAGTATGAGTACAACTGACCCCATGTACTCGTAAGTGTCGAGCCTAACCTCGACGAAGTAGTGACGAGTCTATGACAAGACACCCACATAATAAACCTGTACAGATAATAGTATATGCAAACGAAAACAACAATAACAACTAATCATGTACTATTGGGAGGGGGACATGCTAAATGAGCATAAAATATAAGAGGTACAGTGGAAATGATAACTAGAATAGTCAACAAGCTTTTAACAAGTGAAAACAACTAAACACAATGAAGAAAATTGCACGGCATCACCCTTCGTACTTTTACTTTCAACCTCATAATATAAATCAATAGATACGACACGGCATCACCCTTCGTGCATTAACTCTCATAACATGGCACATCATCACTCTTCGTGCATTAACACTCACAATATAGCACGGCATCACCCTTCGTGCATTAACACTCACAATATGGAAAGGCATCACCCTTCGTGCATTAACACTCACAATATGGCACGGCATCACCCTTCATGCATTAAAACTCACACTATGGCACGACATCACCCTTTGTGCATTAACACTCATAATATGGCAGGGCATCACCCTTCGTGCCTTAACACTCACAATATGATACAACATCATCCTTCGTGTATTAACACTCACAATATGGCACGACATTACCCTTCATGCATTAACACTCTCCCTTACCACATAATAATGAACAAGTAATAGCAGGGAGATAGAATCAACAAGAACAAGCCTTACTTCAACAATGGTTCCACAATACCAATCTCAACTTTGGAATCAATACTCAATTATCACAAAAGCCCGTAAACACGGTAAGAACGATCAATTTAGTAAGTAACTAGTCTAAGCATTGATAATATGATCAAAGTAAGCAATAAATTACAAGGAACAAGTCTCACCCGCATGCTTTAACCCGACAACAACGCATAAGTACTCGTTACCTCACATATACGTTGTACCCAACATCTAACCATATAGCAAATAGACAAATAAGTCCTAATCCCTCAAGTCAAGGTTAACCACGACACTTACCTCGCTCCAAAAGTCCACTCAAAGCTCAATCACATCTTTGCCTCTCAAACAACCCTCCGCACTAATATAATATAGCAAATTACCAACCAAACAATTCAAATTAAGCCTTAGGAACTACCCGCAGTTGCAAAGGATTCAGTTTAGGTCATTATTGAAAAAGTCAACAAAAGTCAACCCCCAAGCCCGCTTGGTCCAATCCCGGAATTCGGACCAAAACCCGATTACCCATTCACCTCCAAGCCTGGTTATGTAATTTGTTTTGGAATACGACCTCAATTTGAGCTCAAAATCCCCATTTTACTAAAATCCCCAATTCTACCCAAAACCCCCAATTTCCACCATGAAACACAATTTTAGGTTGAAATCTTAGGAAATGTAGTGAAAGATTGAAATAAACTAGTTTAGAATCACTTACCAATGATTTGGGGAAGAAAGGTTCATTGGAAAATTGCCTCTAGGGTTTTTTGTTTTGTAAATTTGAGAGAATAAACCAAAATCCCGTCTAAGTCCCATTTTGATCAGTTGCAGATGTCGCATTTGCGACTTGGGGTTCGCAAATGCGAGTCCCGCAAATGCAAAGAAACAGTCGCAAAAGCAAAATTCATTCCATCTCTGCTTTCATCGCATTTGCGATGAATGGTTTACAAATGCGAACTATGATCTTCCGCAAATGCGACCGTTTGATCGCAATTGTGATCCCGTACCCCCCCCCCCCCGACCCACTTCGAAAATGTGAACTTGAGGTGCTCTAGCTACTCTTCGCAAATGCGATAAGTTGCTCGCAAATGTGAACCCATCTAAGGTCGCAAATGCGAACCCATCAGAGGTCACAAATGTGAGGCTTGATCTCGCAAATGCGAGATCAGAGGCTTGAACCAGAACTGAAACATACCAGCAATATTTCTAAGTCCAATTTCACTCCGTAGCCTATCCGAAACTCACCCGAGCCCTCGGGGCTCTAAACTAATTGTGCACACAAGTCTAAAAATATCATACAAACTTCTTCGCATAATCAAATCACCAAAATAACACCTAGAACTTTGAATTTAGCATCAAATCAACTCCGTTTCTCACCAAATTTGACAGACAAGTCATAAATATAGTATTGGACTTATACCGAGTTCTGGAACCAAAATACGTACCCGATATCCAAAAAGTCAAACATTGGTCAAACATTTCAAAGTCATTAAGCCTTTAACTTTCAAATTTCAACAAAGTGCAATAACTCGGGCTAGGGACTTTCGAATTCGATTCCGGGCATAGGCCCAAGTCCCAAATCATGATAAAACACACCGGGACTATCAAAACATGAATCCGGGCCTGTTTGCTCAAAACGTTGATCGAAGTCAATTCAAATGGATTTTTAAGGCAAAAGTTTCATATTTTCTCAGTTTTTAATATAAAAGCTTTTCGAAAAAATACTCGGATTGTGAACGCAAATCAAGAAAGCCTAAAATGAAGTATTTAAGGCTTCATAGCGTAGAATTAGGTTCTATAACATAAGATGATCTATCAGGTCATCACACTTATTTGATATTGTTGTTACGTATTATCTCTCTCATTCTTGAGATGTTCATATTTGAAGCTATTATTACTTGTTATGTCTTTCATTGCAAGCTCGTTCTTCTGCTCCATTGTGTTGTTGTAATTCTTATGTTGATTTACTTGCCGTACTCCTGTGCTATTATTATTGTTATTATACTCAGTGTTGTTGATCTGAGAGCTATGTGTTATTGTGGTATTGGAATTATTTTTAAGGAAATGTTGTGGCATATGAGTACATGTGGTGCAATTTATTATATTGTGTTGTTATTTTCTTGGTACACGTGGTATTGTTGAGAGGATTATGGGGGTGTTCGTACGTGAGTTATCCATTCTATTATTACTATTGATATATGCACATACGGCATGACAAGGAGGGCTATATATGTGGGTTTGCACATATGGCGAGACAAAGCGAGAATATTTTATTGTTGTGCACGCGGCGAGGCAAGGGGGGCTACGTCGGGGATGATTTGAGATGAGTTATGATGGCCTAGGGTCATTATTATTGATGATATGTATGTAGTGGTGTGCCTACCTTGTGTGAGTCATGCATCTTACGGTCTTGTCGTGTTGTTTCCTACGTGCCCTTCATTGTCTCTGATCTTACTTGTTGACGCGAGCTGTGATAGAACACTTGCACAAGCATACACCGTAATTAGTCATTCATATATGTCCATGAAGATGAACCTTGATGTTTATTGATCATTTACATGTATTCTTGTATACCTGCCTTATGTGCACGAGTTGCACCGTTAGCAGGTAAGTTGCCCATGTGGATATGATATATTGTTTTTGTTAGAACGTGAGTTGTCCGTACAGAAAATGAGATATTATTACTGCTAGCACGTGAGTTGTCCATGCGGATATGGGATACTATTACTCTCTTAGCACGTGAGTTGTCCATGTAGATATGAGGTATTAATGGTATTGGCATGTGAGTTGTCCATGCAGCACGTGAGTTTTCTATTGGGTTGATACTTGCAATGTGGGAACAAGATGCCAAGTGATTAGGGTTCGTGATTTGGGACCGGTGATATATGATTACGAGGTGTGGTACCTCGGAGTAATTCATGTATAAAAACTTGTGTGCGAGCGATTGATTATTGGGTTGTAACTTGTTTTTCCTTACTTGGTTTTACTAGACTTTATCTATAATTTGCTTTCTTTCTGGCATTATTACTTTGTTCTCCCCGTTGCTAGTTGTTGCTTCTAGTTCTTGTTACAAGTGTTTTATCTTTATTCTTACCATGTTTAGCTTTATATTCATATGGTTACCCGTTAGTTTTATATTCATACTTGTATAGGTTATTATGTCTAGTAGGTGTCTTAACTATTCCTTATCACTACTCCCCCGAGGTTAGTATTGATACTTATTAGGTACCACTGTGGTGTACTCATGCTACGCTTGCTTCACATTTTTGTGCAAATCCAGGTACTTTGGTGTGCGCTGGTCATTAGATAGTTGATCGAGTATTGCTCTAGAAACTCAAGGTATACCTGACGTCGCGTTCGCAAGCCTTGGAGTCACCTTTTGAAGTTTACTTTGTACTGTTTATTTCTATTCCGGGACAATTATACTTAGAGAATTCTAGTGAACTCAGTATAGCTTGTGAGATATTATTACTCTCTTAGCACGTGAGTTGTCCGTGCAGATATGAGGTATTAATGGTATTGGCACATGAGTTTCACGTGAAGCATGTGAGTTGTCCGTGTGGTTGTGATTTGTAATGCAGGCACATGATGCCAAGTGAATAGTATTCATGATTTGGGACCCGTGATATGTTATTATGAGGTGTGATACCTCAGAGTAATTCTTGTATAAATCTTGTGTGCGAGCGATTGATTATTGGGTTGTTACTTGTTTTTCCGTACTTGGTTTCACTGCACTTTAACTGTAATCTGCTTACTTTACGGCGTTATTACTTATTTCTCCCCGTTGCTAATTGTTGCTTCGAGTTCTTATTGCAAATATTGTATCATTATTCTTCTCATGTTTAGCTTCATATTGATATGATTCCCTGTTACTTTTATATTCACAGTTGTACATGTTATTATGTCTAGTAGGTATCTTGACTGTTCCTCATCACTACTCCACCGAGGTCAGTCTTGGTACTTATTGGGTACCGCTGTGGTGTACTCATGCTATGCTTGCTACACATTTTTGTGCAGATCCATGTACTTCGGAGCGCGCTGGTCATTATATAGATGATCGAGTATTGCTGTGGAGACTTAAAGGTATACCTAGCATTGCGTTCGCAGGCCTTGGAGTCACCTTCAGAAGTTTACATTGTACTGTTTTTTTCTATTCTGGAACAGCTGTACTTAGAGATTTTTTAGTGAACTCAGTAGAGCTTATGACTTGTACTACCAGTTTAGGAATATTGTACATGTACTTGGGATTGTTGTCTTTATATAGATAATTCTTGTTCATGTTTAATAGTTGATTGATTAAAAATCTTTTAATAATTCAGTAAGTATTAGGCTTCCATAGTCTTAGAGACTAGGTGTCATCACGATTCATAAGTAGAGATTTTGGGTCGTGATATTAAAATCCAATAAGCACTTAAAATAAGCTAATCCAAACACCCTCTAAGTCTCCCCTCACCCCATTGAAAGTCATGCATCTTTTTATAGCGAAAAAAACCATAAACTCCAAGGATGTTATCCCCGGACGCTGGATGCCATAATTAGTCTTCAGCACCAACATGGGGATGTCATCCTTGGTTTGTAATATGGCATGGGATGCCATCCTCTATTATCCAACTCAATTTCCTCCAGCTTTCTATTCCCATGGATGAAACCTCTAGATGGAGAATGTCATATTTGGGACTTTGTCTTTGCTTCTGCATTCTTTGCTCTTCTTTCTATATTTGTTTTTCTTTACCTACAATTTTTAATATATATTTGTACAAATATTAAAACACAATTATACAAATAAAGGTAAAATATATATATGCTTAATATTATATATACCAATATATATATGACATGGTTTATTCAGGGTGAAAGGAACACTAGTTTCTTTCACAATTAGGTTAATGGAAAGACACATAAGTTGATGTTGAAGAGAATTAAAAATGTAGACGGTTGTTGGCTTGAACGCCAAAAATTGATGTCTAATGTAGCTATTGAATTCGATCAAATTATATATATATATATATATATATATATATATATATATATATATATATATATATATATATATATATATAATACTCTTACACCCAAGAATCATATTGAGTTTGGAAGAACAATATTAGAAGCAAAGTTGGAATGGCATGGTTTATTCATGGTGAAAGGAACACTAGTTTCTTTCACAATTAGGTTAATGGAAAGACACAGAAGTTGCCGTTGAAGAGAATTCAATATGTAGATGGTTATTGACTTGAACAACAAGAATTGATGTCTAATGCAGCTATTGAATTCTTTCCACATCAGTTCACTCAAGAGGGAGATCCACATGAATTTAGCTTGTTAAAGATAGTTCCTTTTATAGTATCACTTGACCAGAATAGTAGAAAGTTGCAAATATCCTACTATTGGAATGGTGAAGAATGCAACATTGGCTCAAGTGGTGCAAGTGCTAGTGGACCTAATGGTTCCACTGAAAGGCTCTATCAAGTATGCTATGATATTGTAGGATATGATGTATACAACATACTGGTGAATTTTTTTTGAGGGAGCCTCATTGCCAAAAGCTATCGCACACACTAATCTTGTATTGTTGCCTAAAATGCCTATGGTCCAAACTTTCTCAGACATAAGACCAATTAGTGTGAGTAATTTCATTAACAAGGTAATATTTGAAGTGATTCATGATAGGATAGAGAAGATTCTACCAACTCCAATCTCTCCTGACTAATAAGGCTCTATAAATGGGAGAAGTATTTTTGAGAACATATTGCTAACTCAAGAGATTGTCACTAATATAAGAATGAGAGGAAAGCCAACAAATGTGATAATTAAACTTTATATGGAAAAGGCCTATGATAGAGTTTCTTGGAGGTGTTTGATGCATGTTTTGAGGATGATATGATTTGCAGAACTATCACGACCCAAAATTCATTTAGTTATCATGGCACCTAACCCAACACGCTAGGTAAGCCAAACAACAGTCAACACAGCTCTAATAAACATAATAGAAAATCTATAAGTGAAATAACTGAATTCTATACAACAACCCAAGGATTGGTAGTACTAGTTATGAGCCACTATGACTTAGATGTACAAAGCTGGTATGAAAATAAATACAACATCTTTTTTGAATATACATAAACAGAATACGAATCTAAAATTACCAAGGACAAGTGGTAGTCATATTTAATGCTATCTTCCGCCATCCATAGCAACTTAGCTCCAAGATCTGCACGTAAGGTGCAACTAACCTCGACGAGTTAAAAGTGGCATGAATTATAAATGATACTCGCTAATAACTTCTTCAGTCCATAAATCTCACAAGTATACAACAATATTATTATCAAGTCATATTTCAATGATAAAGTCATCTCGATACACATGAGATAAAGTGCCCAGCTTGGTAACAATTTAAAATCCATCATATAGAGAAGATATGCGTGAAATCTCAATTAATTATTCAACAGTTACATATAGAGAATATAGACATGATTAAACAAGTCAAGTCACACAGATTCGCATATGGAGAAGATATGCATAAAGGCATACATAGACCCAAAACTAGCAAATAGAGAAGAGATGCTGAAAAATCATATATACAGTAGAGAAAATTGCAAGTAGAGACGAAATGCAATAACCAAAACAAACACTAGCCAATTTCCTCAGAAATACAATAACCGAACAAAACCACTAATTAGCATTCCTCAAACCGCGTGTACACCAACAAGAGAGAAACATGAGAGGGTGATCCTAGGGTTATGGATTCTTATCCACACATTGCACGGACAAACACGTGCCATAAATATCAACCGCAGAACGTACTCACATGGTAATAATCACAACCACACGGCATATTCACGTGCTAATAATCAAAACTGCACGACGTATTCACGTGCTAATAATCATAACCGCATGGTGTATTCATGTGCCAATAATCACCACTGCACGGCCAATAATCATAACCGCACGGTGTATTCACGTGCTAATAATCATAACCACACAACACATTCCTATACTACCGGTCCAATCAATATCACAGAGGAAGCAAATATATAAGAATACATGTACATGAGCAATGGATATCAAATTTCATACTCGTGGACTGGTAAAAGTGATATTTTAAGGTGTATGAATGTGCAAAGTGTACTACCATAGCTCAAGTCAGGAAATTACAGCAAGAAAGTATCAATTATCATGTTTAATTAGGAGATTAACCTCTATGTAACCTCACACACAGTTCAAATAGCTCACAAAGGGGTATAAACATAAGAAAAATACCATCATGAATCTTAGCAATAAATTCAAGGTATTGCACAGCATAAGCACTACCCTGAGCATGAATAATACCCGGTGCACGCACATGGGCTCAACCCCACACATGTGCGCCACCCATAGCAGGTAGACATCACAAATAACTCAGGAAACTAGTGCCTCAACCAAGTTTAGGTAAGATACTCACTTCCAATAAGCCAAATCAATACTCCAGAAGCACCATCCCACACGAATCAACGTCCGAACGGCTCGAAACTAGCTAAAAACAACACAACAATATCAAATAATGCCATAGGAATCAAAACCAAACGATAAAGGTCAAATATTTAACTAAATAAACAAAGTCAACCATAATTTCAACCTCGGGCTCGCACCCCTAAACCCGACAAAACTCATAAATTCCGATAACCAAATCGAATGCGAGTCCATCCATACAAGTTTCATCCAATTCCGAATATGAATCGATGTTCAAGTCTCAAATATTCACCTTAGAAAATGTTTGGTAAAAATAACCCTAATTTTTCTTTTAGATTCACCAATCAAATGCCAAAATCAAATATAGAATCATGAATAGTAATTAAAATCGATTCAAGAACACTTACCCAATCCAAATAGGAAAAATCGCCTGAATCCGAGCTCCTAATCTCAAAATATGATAAAATGAACTCTAAGTCCGAATAGAATCTTAAATGCACTGGCTAGCTGTACTATACATAATCATGCTTGAACATTCGTGACAGCGAAGCAAAATCTACCTCTAGCCTAACAACGCATCGTGAACGCGACACCTCCCTCGCGAATGTAGAGATCCACACTGCCCAGACTTTTGCAAACATGTCGCTCCCCATGCGAACAAGATTGCCAAATACCCCAGCCCTGTCATTGGACCACGATCGCGAACCGCCTATGCGAATGCGAAGTACAAATCTCTCTAGTCCAATTTCCTTATCCGCGAACGCGATGAATCCCAGGTGAACGCAATGAACAACAAACTAACAGACAAAACACACAAAGCGATTGTGTCTCTGCTCCTACAATGGCGAAGCTCCACTGGAGCACTAGAAAACCAGCAACTCGTGCAAACTCCTAAATGGTCTGAAATCAATATGAAACACAACCGAGTCCCTCGAGATCCCGTCCGAACATACCAACAAGTCCCAAAATATAACACGAATCTACTCAAGGCCTCAAATCCCACAAATTAATATCAAAACCACGAATCACACCTCAATTTAAGCTTAATGTACTATTACTAATTTCCAAATTCTAAACTTACGCCAAACTCGTCCAAAAAACATGGAATCACCTCAAATTTCGTACACAAGTTCTTAATGACATAATGAACCTATTCCGACTCACGGAACAACAACCCAAATAGATAATATTGAATTCAACTCCCGGTCAAATCTATAAATTTTCCAAACCTTCAAATTGCCAAATAGAGTTGAAACCTTATAGAAACATTCAGAAACATAACTATCAAAATTCCAATCCGAGGTCAAATACTCAAAACTCAAACTTGGTCAACTCTTCAAACTTAAAGATTCTAAATGAGAATCATTCATCAAAATCAATCCTGAGCCGCTCGAAAATTAAAACTGACCATACACTCAAGTCATAATATATCATATGAAACTACTCACGACCTCATGTTGTACCCTATTTTTCACTAGTCAAAACAAGATTCTACTCGTGGTTTCTTAGTTATTAATGAAAGAGAGTCGTCACCTAATATTTAAAGGTTTACTAGGGTACCTATTTAATTACTAAAGGTTATATTCCTTACTGGTTTGCTAACCAGTGAGATTATGGGTAAGGGTTCTTGTTCTTCTAAGGGGAAGGTGTTAGGCATTCCTTAAAATCTACCCGAGGTAGCCTCATAGGACTTAGACTAGATTCGAACTAATTATTTGTACTAAGCTTTAACTAGTGTTCAAAAGAGTATAACTTACCATAATATTAGGATATATATCTATAAAGAAAGAGTATAGTTTTAAAAGATGGATTTAAATAAAAAGCCTTTGGGAAATTAGTGTTAGTATATATATATATATATATATATATATATATATATATATATATATATATACTTGAAGAAAAAAAGAACTTTAAGAGATGGAACGTTTGTATAAATGTGAAGTGGAAGCCAAATTAAAGCACTTTGTTTCCTAAATTATGGAGGTTCATGTTATTCTATTGTGGTGAAAGTGTTTTGAAGAAGATCCTAAGATATACCTTGGTTTTTGATGTAGAAAATTGTTTGAAAGCCTTTGTTTTAGGGCAGCAGCACCTTAATCCTTCGAAATAGTTGATTCCCTTTTTGGAAGATTAAATCACGACAATTCTGTTTTTCTCTTTGATAAGAGGACTTCAACCTTTGTTAAGCCTTTGGGCTTCAAAAATCGTTAAGGGGAAGGTTAGCGAGGCATAATGAATTGACAACAAGCTCGTGATTAGTGGTTATAGAACTAATTACTAACTAAGGCTTCTTTATAATCCTAAGTTATTTAAGGCTTGCGTAAGTTATTTTATGAATTAAAATATAAGGATAAACATTCAATCCATTATATGATTGTCATATATATAATGAGATATAACAACAGGACAAATAATAATGTGCAATGACATAGTGCAACTGAAGAATAACAAAGACAATAAGTAAAGAAGAGGGAAAAAAATTACTCTTGGAGGTCTGGGCCTCAAAAGGCAGGCCAAGCAGTAATAATGACGAGCAACGACAGACTTTTGGACCATAGTAGAGCTAGACTTGGGCTTGAGTTCTTAAAGAACTAAACAGGCCCAAATCATTAGTAACGACCCAGCCAGTCATTTCGAGAGTTGTAGCCCCGTTCCTCCATTTATTGTTCATTCCCTGCTTAATTGTTGTTATGTGACTTGTTGGGGTAGTTGTTGCGGGTCCTGAGAGGTTTCAGAATAAATTGAGATACTTAGTCTCAAGGTTAGAAGCTTAAGTTGAAAAGGTTGACCGAATGTTGGCTTATATGTAGACGACTCTAGAATAGCGTTTTGATGGTTCTGTTAGCTTCTTTGGGTGATTTTGGACCTAGAAGTGTGTCCGTATTGTAAATTGGAGGCCCGTAGTTGAATTAGGCTTGAAATGGCAAAAGTTGGAAATTTAAAAGTTTGACGGAGAGTGGAATTTGTGGATACCGGGCTTGGAATGGGGTTCCGGGAGTTGGATTAGGTCCATGGTGTCATTTGTGACTTGTGTGAAAAATTTGAGGTCAATCGGACGTGATTAAATAGGTTTCCGCAACATTTGTAGAAATTGGAATTCTTTAGTTTCAATAGGCTTGAGTTGTAGTACGATTTGTGTTTTTGATGTTGTTTGATGTGATTCGAGGGCTCGACTAAGTTCGTACCTTGTTTAGGACTTGTTGGTATTCTTGGTGGAGATACTTGGAGCCTCGGGTTGAGTTCGGATGATTTTCGGATCAAGTTTGGAGTTAAAAGGGGTGTTGTAGCTCAAGCCTTCTGGCATAAACGCACCTGCTGAGCTTTAGTCGCAGGTGCGGGCTGAGGAAGCGCAGATGCAATTTTGTAGGGAGAGGGTGCATTGGTCGCAGATGCAATTTTGTTGGGAGAGGGTGCATTGGTCGCAGGTGCAAGGGAACTTTCCGCACCAGCGTGGCCGCAGATGCGGCGACTGGAGCGCAGAAGTGAAAATGTAAATGGGGGCTGGGTCTGCAGAAGCGGCAGTGTGGCTCGCAGAAGCGAGTGTGCAAGAGCGGAATCACAGTCCGTAAGAGCAGAGGAACACGAAGAAGCGGGAGAAGGGTCGCTTCTGCGACACCGAAGAAGCGGGTAAGTTGTCGCAAGTGCGAGAAGGCCTAGGCAGTGTATTAAAAATGAGGGTTCCGTGGTTTTCTTCATTTTGAACATTTCAAGCTCGGGATTAAGTTCTATTCGAGAGGATTTTCGAGGGGTTTCATGAGGTAAGTCACTTGAAGTGAAATTTATGCAATAATTATGTTTTCCCATTGATTTTCCCACCTAGATTGTGTGGTTTTGAGGTGTAATTTGGGAGTTTGAGGCTATGGATTTTGAGAGTTTAAATTGGTTATTTAAGTGTCGATTTGGTGTTGGATTTTGGTAAGTTTGGTATGGTTGGATTCATAGCGTAATAGGTTTTCGGATTTTGTGACTTTTATTGTATTCCGAGACGTGGGCCCAGGGGTTGGCTTTTGAGTTGACGTTTTGACTTTTGATTAATAACTTAGTATTTTCTTATGGAAATGACTCCTTCAGCTCGTGTTGATTGTATCGAACTGTTTGTGGCTAGATTCGAGGAATTTGAAGGTTGATTCGCAAGGCAAGGGCATGTTGGAGTATGGATTTGCACGGTTTGAGGTAAGTAACAGTTCTAAACTTGGTTCTGAGGGTATGAAACCCCGAATTATGTTTCATGTGATTGGTGTTGAGGTGACGCATATTCTAGATGACGTGTATGTGGGCGTGCACCATAGTAATTGTGACTCGGTCAGTTCCATGGAACTCTATAGTTGAATAATCTATTGTTATCCGTATATTCTCCATGCGTTATAGAAATTGAATTGCAAATCATGTTAGAAATCATGCTTAGGCTATGTGTTGATACTGTATGGACCCTGTGGTCGTGTTACATGCTAAATTATTGGTTAAATTGCCACTATGTACTCAGTCACAGTTTTTACTCGCATATTATATCTCATTCTCTGTTGTTTTTTATTAATACATCATATCATCAATGTTTGGGCTGATAATCATGATTATAGAGAGGCCGAGAGACAGGAGAGATTGACGACTGAGTGAGGACGAGGGCCTGATTGTTTGGATATTTATTGGGATCGAGTTACATGCCGCATCATTTTTTATTGATATATGCCACGATTGGCTCATTATAGCGCTTGGGCCGAAGGAGCCCCTCTGGAGTTTGCACACCCACAGTGAGAGTAGGTACCTACTGAGTGCGAGTGCCGAGCGCTAGTGCCGAGTGACTGTGAGAAAGGAGTAATTGTAAGGTTGAGTGAATGGGAGGACTGAGTGACTGTTTCTCTGAGAAACTACACTTGATTTCATTTCTGTGTACTTCAGTTGGCATATATCACTGTCATGTAGTTTCTGAGAGATACTATATCCGGTTTCAATTGAACTATAGTTTCAATTGAACTTGACATCAATTAATTATTTTGACTTCAAATGTCGAACTTGAAAGCATGCATATTTTCCTGAATTGTATTTCCTGTAATTGAACTGTGTCCATGAAGCTCGTCACTACTTTCAGTCCAAAAGTTAGTGTTGCTACTTACTGAGTTGGTTGTACTCACGCTATACCCTCCACTTCATGTGTAGATCCAGGTGTTTCTGAACACGGCGGGTGCTGATTATTTGAGCATCTTGATCATTCGGAGATTTCAAGGTAGCTTCCCGGGGTTCGCACACCTTTACTCTCCCTCCATATCTTTCAGCTTTATGTATTTAGTTTCAGTTTTTCATAGACATTTTTTGCAGACTCATGTTATGTAGACGCTCATGTACTCAGTGACACCGTAGTTTTGGGAATTTCCGTATTGGGTTTTTGACTTTCATTCCAGTTTATGAGAGATTTAATTATTTAAACCTGTGTTATTTTAAATTTTCACTTAAAAGTGTTGGAAATATTTTGAGGTGTTGGCTTGCCTAATATCACATTAGGCTAAGTTTTGGTCGTGACATCATCGTACATGCCCAAAAATAAAAGAGAAGATCATTAGAATAACAGTATTATATACATATCCATATATAAAATTCATAAAGAAAGACTAAAGAGAAATCAATGACAGTGTTTAAATTTTAAGGGAATCATACTATGCAAAGATTAAAAGAAAAGGTTACTGACAGTATCTAAATGCTAAGGGAATCATGCTAATGTGGGGGTTGTGTATATGGAATGATCCACTTTGAATACTTTTCGTTTCCATTAAACACCAAGCCCAAAGAGAGTAATAAGTGTCAATGAATTAAAGGCTAAGGTGAGGGTTCTACTCAAGTCCGACGCCCCCTATGAATCCCCCGACACTTCAAAGTTTCCAAGGGTCTGAAGGCCCAGGGAAATGCTTGTGCCGGAGATCGCAGCCCAACCTAAAGTTAAAATCTACTCCCAAATGCCTTTAACCGCCAACGACTAACTCTTCCCTATAGGTTTGAATGCCAATGAGGCCCTTTCAATGCAAACCAACCACTATGACATTTCCTACCACAGAAGCCTACTTTCCTTAGCAGAATAATACCGAAATAGACACATAGAAACAGTCCCTATACTAAGTGAGTGAAGCACACATTTGAACAGGTTTTGAAAATTAGACTTCTAAGCACATATAACAACATGTACACTTATGCCGTTATTGCAAAAAATTAGACATTAGGAATCATACATCTCACAAATAAATAAGGCACATAGTTTGGAATTGTAACAGCTTTAGGATACAGATACTAATGCCTTTACATTGATCACATATTAGTTTGGCATCATACACTATCATGAGCATACACCTAAGTTAATGACATTATCTGAGTCCATTGGGATCCTTAGTACTGATTCAGACAATGACACTAGCAAGTTATTGCACTCAACCAGTAATAATTGAAGGTTTCCTTTATACCAGATACAATCAAGAATAACAAGGGAAAGGAAAGACTGAATATAATTTCCAAAACTATCTTCAGAATATGAAGTCATGAGGGATAAACAAAGATTCGTGCCAAACTTTCACATATATAGAGATTTCAATCAAGATTATCACCTCACAAGACAAAGATGAGTCCCAAACATCAACGAATCAGGTTATCAGTATCACTAGGGGTTAATGATAGGGTAAACACCACACTTAACAGAATTAAATCAGCTACACATACTAGATTGAATAGGTAAACATGTTGGAGTCATATTCAGATTACAAAAATAATCAACATTCAACCACAACATGCACAACTATAGTTTGACTCACAGGAGATACACTAATCATGTCAAATACTATTGATATTCAAAGGAAAATTCATCCCAGTAGAATTGTTTACAAGCTAACATTTAGACATGGATGTAATGAATTCATGATGTGGATTCAAAAGATACTTAAGGACTAACAAGCATTTATGAAAGCATTTTGAACACTCAGGTTTCATAAGCCTTGACCTAGTGAGGCAGGGTTATCCTATGTATTTTCATACATACCCTAGCTAAAGTTATCTAACAACATCCCGAGTGTAGAATGACAGAACCCAAAAGCACATGACATGATAAATGTGAAGACTGCAATAACAACCTTAAGTGTAGCATAGCAGAACTCAAAGAATATGGCATGATGGACATGAAGGCTGCAACAACAACCTTAAGTGTAGCATAATTAACACGAACCGAACTGATGGGCAATGACGAGTGCCCGAGTCCTACCTGTCGAACACCCCTAAGCATACGTCTAAGATATAAACATGAATTAAGAGTAGTGCATGAATAACATCTGTCAATAAACAGCTGAATCACATGAATAACATACGTGAGGAAAGCATGTCTAAAAGACATATATACATATACATGCGGAATACGGTAGGGCGAGACGACAATGCTACTATAGACAACTATATATTCAAAACTAGAAGCTGACAAGGCCACATACTATCCAACTATACATGACTGTCTACAGACCTCTAATAGAGTGTACAACTATATAACGGACAAGAAAGGGCTGTGTCATACCCATATATGTATACAGACATATCGCACGAAAACCCAAAAGCAGCTCAGAATCAAATGGAGCACACCAACTCTCGCTAAACAAGGATCCTAAGAAGGCGGACCGTCGGCCTGTCTACCTGCACCTACGGGCATGAAACGCAGGCCCCCAGAAATAGGGGCGTCAGTACGAATAATGTACCGAGTATGTAAGGCATGAAAATCAGTACATAGAAGACATAAAAGAAGTATGGAGTAAAGGAATCCTCCTGTAAGCCTAAATAACTTTGTGAATCCTGAAATATTTATAATGTCATGCATGAGCATATAAATGTCATATCATGCATAGGTATATGCATACGTAATGTCATCAAGCCTCTGAGGGCATCCCATCATATCATCTCAGCCTTAATGGGCAAAATCATCAACGTATACCAACTGATCGGGTGGTGCTGCGTATATAACATTGTAATCTTTCCTCATACCCCATATACATATTTATATGTGTATATAACGCCATCCGATCATGGGTCAATGTACATGTATAAATGAATGCAATGTAAAGTAAGTCGATAAGATCACTCGGATTGTTATAAAATCAATATACCTTCGGATAAATGTTATCAACTACATATTTTTCTGAGACCCACGAACAGAAGATATAATAATAAGACACATGGGGAATCAAGAACATAGGTACCCCTAGTGCTTCTATGTATAGAGGCATTTATGAAAGTTGTGCGTTTGCTCATTTCATTTGTATCATAGGGATCATGCCAAAAAGAAAGAAGAGATAGCCTTAACATACCTTAGCCAATTATTTTGACAATAATTTTAACACACGTCAATCGCGACAAAACACGTAACGACGAAATCGAAGTAGTGAAAAATCTGTATGATATTCATAAGAAAGATTGTATCGTACTCCCTTAGAATCGCAATCTCACACTGCTATTGTATTACGCATTTTCATATGAATTCCTTTTTGAGACTCCATATGTTACTTAGCAAACAAGCCCATACCACTTAATGATGTAGGAAGATCTCTTAAAGTTGTGGGTTGTGGGCCCCACTTTTGTGGATTTCTTTTGCCCAAAAATCCCCTAAATATGCCACCTAGTCACATGAACCAAGAGTCACTATTTGGTATTTGGCAATTATAATCCTCTTGCTGCCACGTGGGGTGATGTTTTCACCAAAGATTTATGTCACTAATTTCTAATGAATTTACTAATTTCCCACTAACATCAATAATTAATACCTTACGAACATAAATAGGTAATATCATAATTTACTTAAAATACTAATAACTTTTAACATACTTTATATACCTTACTATCATGGTTATGTGGTACCTTGTATGGCACTAGTCCATTAATACGGGGTATTATAACTTGGACAATATTTTATCCCAAATTGACAACCTTCAACGAAACTCATTTTCTTTGATTTGTTTACCCTCTAACCTTCACGGTACTTACTCATTTTCATTTGTATCGTCCTCGAATGTTTAACTCCCTGGGATCTATATAAATTTTGGCAGAGTCTCCTTTGTAACAGTACTTCTACTAACCCTTCTTGTAGAAAACTCAATAACTCAATGCCACATAGGGACATAATCGTCAATAACGACAAAGGCTTCACAGGACCAATGACAATAACTAACACAAGAATCCATACACGCACTATATGGCTGTGATGTCTCAGTCGGATCCTCCTCTGGAAGAGGTTACAAGTGGGGATACCTAGACTTCATGTCTTCTTCCGCTTCCCAAGTCATTTTTTCCACATTATTGTTTCTCCAAAGTACATTCACCGAAGCTCCGTCTTTAGTCCTCAATCTCCGAACCTGTCTATCTAGTATAGCAATGGGAGTTTCCTCATAAGATAACTGCTTTGTGACCTGAACATTATCAACTGGCACGATTCTAGAAGGATCTCCGATACCCTTACGGAGCATAGACACATGAAAGACTGGATGTATAGACTCCAAGTCAAAAGGCAAGTCTAACTCATATGCTACCTGGCCTACCTTGCGTATGATCTTATATGGTCCAATGTACCAAGGGATAAGTTTTCCTTTCTTACCGAAGCTCATAACACCTTTCATCGGTGATACCTTTAGGAATACCCAGTCGTTAACCTGAAACTCCAAGTCTCGTCGTCAATTATCCGTATAAGAGTTCTGCTGGCTTTGAGCTGCTAATAGCCTTTCCTGTATAAGCTTAAATCTTCTCGATTGCCTGTTGTACCAACTCTGGTCCTACTAACTTAGTTTTCCCAATATCGAACCATCTGATAGGTGACCTACACTTCCATCCGTAAAGAGCTTCGTATGGAGCCATCTGAATACTGGAATGATAGCTATTATTATACGCGAACTCAACAAGCAGAAGATGATCATCCCAACTACCCTTAAAGTCTATCACACAAGCCCGTAGCATATCCTCAAGTGTCTGAATAGTACGCTCAGCATGTCCGTCTGTTTGGGGCTGAAATGTTGTACTAAGATTTACTTGAGTCCCCAATTCTTTTTGGAAGGACCTCCAGGAATTAGCTGTAAACTGAGCACCTCTATCCAAGATAATAGATATAGGGACACCATGAAGTCGTACTATCTCCTTAATGTAAAGCCTTGCATTATCCTCTGCTAAAGATGTAGTCCTAACATGCAGAGAATGGGCTGATTTTGTAAGTCTATCATCAATCACCCATATAGAATCAAACTTACGCTGGGTTCGAGGTAAGCCTATGATGAAATCCATATTAATTACTTCCCACTTCCAAGTCGGAATCTCTATAGCCTGCAATTATCCACCGGGTTTATGATGCTCAATCTTAACCTGCTAGCAGTTAGGGCACTGAGCAACAAACTCCGCTATATCCTTTTTCATTCCATCCCACCAATATATTTTCCTGATATTATGATACATCTTTATTGCTCCTGGATGGACAGAATGACGAGAATAGTGAGTCTCTCCCATAACCTACCGGTGCAGCCCTGCAACATTAGAGACACATAATCGTCCTCAATATCTGAGGACTCCATCTCCTGTTATCTCAAATGGTGCCTTCTCCTTTTGAGGGGTTGTATCCCTATAAAGAGCTAACATAGGATCTTCGTACTGGAGTTCCTTCACTTTAGTTACTAAAGAGGATGTTGCCGTGTCCTGAATAGTAACTCCGATATCACCTAAGTCCAGAAATTGAACTCCAAGACTAGCTAGCTGATGAATCTCATAGGATATCCCCCTCTTCTTTGGCTGTAAATATGACAGGCTAGCCAAAGATCTATGGCTGAGGGTGTCGGCTACAACATTTGCCTTCCTCAGATGGTATAAAATATCAACGTCATAGTCTTTTAGTAGCTCCAACCATCTCCTTTGGCTTTAATTCAGTTCCTTTTTCTTGAAGATATACTGAAGGCCCTTATGATCCGTATAGATGTCAACATGAATGCCATACAAATAGTGCCTCCACATCTTTAGTGCATGAATCACCACGGCTAACTCTAACTCGTGGGTCGGGTAATTATTCTCATGCTTTCTTAGTTGTCTAGAAGCATAAGCTGCAACCTTGCCATGCTGCATCACTACACAACCCAATCCAACGCTCGAAGCATCACAATAGATAGCATAACCATCAGCTCCCTCTAGGAGTGTTATAACCGGTGCTAAAGTTAATCTGTGCTTCAATTCCTGGAAACTCGGCTCGCAAGCATCAGTCTATTGAAACTTAGCTCCCTTCTGAGTCAACTTTGTCAATGGTGCTGAAAGAGAAAAAAATCCCTCTACGAATCTCCTATAATAACCTGCCAAACAGAGGAAGCTACGAACCTTCGTCGGTGTCGTGGGCCCAGACCAAGTCTTCACTACCTCAATCATTTGGGTATCAACCCGGATACCCTCACCTGGAATAATATGCCCAAGGAAAGCTACAGAATTCAATCTGAATTCACATTTAGAGAGTTTTGCGTACAACTTCTGTTTTCGTAGAACTCTGAGCACTATACAGAAATGATCTGCAAGCTTTGCCTCTGAACGGGAATAAACCAATATATCATCGATAAATACAATCACGAACAAATCTATAAAGGGTCGGAACACATGGTTTATCAAGTCCATGAATGCTGCTGGGGCATTGGTCAAACCGAATGACAAAACTCAAAGTGCCCGTACCTGCTCTGGAATGAAGTATTTGGAATATCTTTGTCCTTAACCCTTACCTGATGGTACCCGGACCTCAAGTCTATCTTCGAGAAATACTTGGCACCTTGCAACTGATCAAATCGATCATCAATCATCGGGAGAGGATACTTATTCTTGATTGTCACCATATTCAACTATCTATAATCAATACACATCCGCAAGGAACCATCTTTATTCCTCACAAATAATATAGGTGCTTCCCACTGTGATGTACTAGGTCTGATAAAGCCTTTTTCAAGCAAGTCCCTTAGTTGTTCCTTCAACTCTCTTAGCTCTGCAGGTGTCATTCTATTGGGAGGAATAGATATTGGTTGAGTATCTGGCAATATGTTTCTCGCTCAGGCAGATGACCCGGAAGCTCATCGAGAAAAACATCGGGAAAATCATTAACCACAATAATATATTGAACGGTTGGTGACTCTACTTTCACATCCTGTACCCGAACTAAGTGATAAATATAGCCTCATCTTCCTTGCCTTGAGATAGGAAATAAACCTACCTCTTGGTGATGCCGTATTACCTTTCCACTCCAAAACAGGCTCCCCTGGAAACTTGAACCAAACAATCTTTGATCTACAATCAACGTTAGCATAACAAGAAGCCAACCAATCCATACCCATTATAACATCAAATTCTACCATATCTAAATCAATCAGGTCTGCTACTATAGAACAACTATGAACTACTACTATATAGTCTCTATATACTCGTCTAGATATCACTGGTTCCCCAACAGGTGTGGATACCTCAAAGGGTTTAATCAACTCAGGTTATATCCCAAACTTACTAGCAACTAACGAAGTGACAAACGATAAGGTTGAACCTGGATTAATCAATGCACATACATCATATGAGGAGACTGATAATATACCTATAATAACATCAGGTGACTACTCCTGATCCTATCAACATGCTAATGCATAAATGCGGTTCTGAGGACCACTCGAGCTAGATGCTCTACTTCTGCCTCTACCGCGACCCATTGGTGCTTGTGAACCTTGACCAGGGGGGAGTACTGATGATGATGAACCAGCTACAGATCCCACTGGCTGAATTATGTTTGCACCACCTCTCGTCGGACAATCTCTCATAGCGTGGCCTGGATAACCACAAGTATAACAAACACCCAACCCCATAAGGCACTGCCCGACATGCTGCTTACCACACTGAGCACATCGTGGCATGGGCGGCCTCATCTGACTTGACTCACCCCTATACTTGTCATGCCCCGAAATCGAAGAGCGCGATCGGCGCTCAACCGAGTAAACCCAGTAGACCAAGCCTAATTTACATTAACCTCTCATCATTACTCATGCATGATTTACCACAACATAATAAGATCTTGACCTTCATATTAAATACACTTGGCTCAATGGCCCATATTTTCTTTCTCGTGGTGGTTACACAGCTCTATAAATAGTTGTAAATACTGTGAACATAAATACATGACAAAAGTCAAATCTTTAATTACATGGCCCACAATGTACATGGAGCTTCTATAACAATAGATACCTAATTACATAAAACCAACTAGACTCGAATGCCCACTGGAATTGTAGCGGGCTCACCTTAATCTGCTACGCAGAAGATCCCCTACCAAAGATCCATATCATCCTCTAGAAGTATACCTGCATCCATTAAAAGATGCAGCGCCCCCGACAAAAGGGACTTGAGTACATGTGGAATAGTACTCGCATGTAAGGCAAACAGGACAACATACAAAATCATAGTAATTCAAATGAGAGGCATACGAAGTACATCAAGAACTATGAAATATCCCATAGATTCACATTTCAAGTCTCGTTATGCTTACATCATTTTTAAACTTCGTTTAGGATTAACTGAGCCATATGAACTATGCGTGGAATACATAATATGAAGTAATTGAAATAACATGTACAAATAAGGCAAATGAAAATGGCACATAATGTCTGCGTTAACAATACGTCTTACTAGACCGTCCATATCCCTCCCTTATCTTACCCCTATGCATTTCATAAACCGTCCTTAGTGTTCACATAGCATATTATACACCTATGCGTTTCATAGAACATTCATAGAATTTCATACAGATTACACCTATGTGTTTCATAGACCGTCCTTAGTGTTCACATATTATACACATATGCGTTTCATAGACCGTTCATAGGATTTCATACACAATACACCTATGCATTTCATGGACTGTTCATAGGATTCACATATACCATACGATAAACCGGTGCATTTCATAGTCCATTCACAGTGTTTACTTACACAATACACATGTGCGTTTCATAGACCGTTCACAGGATTTCATACACAATACACCTATGTATTTCATAGACCGTTCATAGGATTCACATATCAATATGATACACATGTGCGTTTCATAGCCCGTTCATAGTGTTTACTTACACAATACACCCATGTATTTCATAGACCGTTCACAGGATTTCATACACAATAAACCTATGCATTTCATAGACCGTTCATAGGATTTCATACACAATACACCTACGCATTTCATAGACCATTCATATGATTCCATACACAATACACCTATGCCTTTCATAGACCATTCATAGGATTTCATACACAATACACCTATGTGTTTTATAGACCATCCATAGGATTCACATATTATACACCTATGCATTTCATATCCCGTCCGTAGGGTTAATACACATCATTATGCACATAACCATAAATAATCTCAAAGCGACATGATTAACATTACATTAAGGTCGTAAGTTCCCGGATCATTGGAACACTTCATGTTCACGCTCATCATGGAGAAACATAGCTCATTACATTAGCACATGCATGGTGAATCAATAAGTCAATTTCAACGGCACATGATCCCAATTTCTTTTCTTAAGGTTCATCATCATTTAGCATAGGATATCTCCCTTTCATCTCATTATTCACTCACTTGACATCTTGAGGTCAATGGCTAAGTTCATGTTTCTTGAGGACTTAACATCGAAGTCATTTACATACATTATTTCAAAAGCATACAACTATAGCTGAAACCATTGGGACATACAACACCTCATAATTCTCATTTAGGCAAACAACCACATTTTATGTTCATACTATCACTCCATTAGTACTTTCAATTACTTAAAGCATCATTATTTCATTGGCTCCCTTTTTGCCATACATATTATTCTTCATTCATGGCACGGTGGCCGTATCTTATATTCCATACTTTTATTTCATTACTTTCAAGACTCATCATCATAAACATCAACATAGAGAATTTTCTTAAAGTCCTTTCCCCAAAAGAGCAGTAAACAATTTCGACTCATAAATATGTAAAGGCTTAAAACACATTGGAATACTTACGAAGCGTAGCATTAGTTGGAACAACCACATTTGGACATGACTTGAGTACATAAGCTTTTGGATAATTCTATTTTCGGAGTCAATTTGCAATTATTGAATCAAGGCTCATTTCATAATATTTCACACATCATTTCATTTCATTGGCTTTATTGGCCACAAACATAACTTTCATTCTTGGCATGGTGTCCACACTTTATATCCCCAACTCACTACTTTTACTTTCAAGCATCTTTATAGATTATCGACAACAAAGAATCTCTAATCACGACTTTGAGTACACCTATGAGAAATTAAGAGTCTTAAGCACATTGAGACTTCTTACACAATTTGGCATAATAGCCTTAACTTGAAACACTAATTGGAGTCATAATATTTCTATACCCAACTCATACTTTGAACACAGTCCCGAAGGATAACATCATATGATAAGAGCATCCGGAACACATGTTGAATATACACCTTTCAACACAAAGTTTATTCGGAATAGTTGATTTATAAAGAATAACTTGGGACTTACAAGAACATCATGGAATTCAATTCTAGTTAATAAGTTTAGCAAACATACCTCGCTTTGAGCTTTCCTTAAATTACTACAACATTCCGTAAATTCTAGAAATCTAAATCTATTTTGAGACATAACAAAATTGAACCATAATTAGGAAGATATGCATGGTCTTAGCTCACTTCAACATTTTATCAAACACTAGGTGTGCAAAATTTAACTACAAGGTTCTTCTACAAGATTTCATTCACTCCACAACTCAATCTTTACTTATTTGAGCTCAAACATCTTTCCACAAACCTTATTAGTACAAGAATTTATAAATAATACTCTTACACCCAAGAATCATACTCCCAATCAACCATCTTTTACCCAAATTCAAAATTGAAAACTAGGGTATGGAACCTTACCTCTTAGATGAAGATCTTGTGAGATTTCCTTGTTGGATTTCAAAGTTTGGGCAAGATCTTGATGAACAAAACACTTCATCTACTTTCACTCTCTAGGACACTCTCACTTCTCTCTAAAAATCTCAGATAATTGCCCCAAAATAAGTCCCAAAGCCTATTGATCAAATTGGGGTCGGGTTATAAAAATAGAAAAATTAACCCTTTAAAATCAAGTCTGCGGTCGCATAATGGACCGTAGAATGGCTATTCGGGTCGCAAAATGCGCCGCAAAATTGGTGCCAAAACCTGGACTGTACCGGTCCATTCTGCAACCAGTTTTGCGGTCGCAAAAGCACTTTCCCGATCGAATAATTATTCTGCAATCGTAGAATTTGTCGCAAAATCTCATTTTTCCAGCCTTTGGTAATTTTGCCATAACTTCTTGTAGAAGTGTCCAAATGCTAAAAGGTTTGAAGCGTTCGAAACTAGACTCAAAGGGATTTAATTTGATAGGTATATCATCTCCTAAGTAGTTATAGTTCGGTAGCAACATGCATTTGAAGTAGGATCTTGTGCGTACTCACTTGAAACTTTATCCCATAATAACATTTTCAACTTAGCCTTGGGGCTCTTCTTAGACCACAAACCATTCTTAATGCACATCATACATATATTATCATGATCAATTGATATCATTCATGTAATAGTCCTTCTCTACACAAAAAATAATATAATTAGCGCACATCAACTTTCTTAATAGAGCTTAAGTACTTCGAAATTTTACGGGGTGTTACAATACTTAGAACTAGAGGCCCTTGAATTCTAACTAGTCCCTAAATATGTGGAACGAGGGGGTGCGCTAGCCGGTGGATGGGCTAGATACCTCGGGTATCATTTTCTCTAACCACCTCGAAACTCACCAGAAGGACCCGAAGATCTCGCTCTCTTACTATGGATCCTATCATGCTCACGATCAGCCCTCTGCTTTTCCTTATGCTCCTCTACACCTTGAGTGTATACCTGAATACGAGAAATATCCATGCCTGGCTGAAGTGAAACCAACAGACAGTCATTAGGCAGGTACGACTCCAACCCCATCACGAACTGGTGAACCCGATCTACCATCATATCTACAATAGTGGGAGCATACCTTGACAAAGAATCAAACTGAAGGTTGTACTCCCGAACACTCATATTACCCTGGTGAAGTGTCAGGAACCTATAAACTCTGGCCCATCTAAGTTCTGGTGGCAGATAATGACGAAGAAAAGCCTCTGTATACTCCTGCCATACCCTTGGAGGGGCATCCTCACCTCTGGACAACTCCCAACACTCGTACCAATTAACTGCGACATCCTGAAGTCTATAGGAAGCTAGCTCAACTGACTCATTTAGATCAGCTCCAGTGAATACCTGAGGGTCCTCGTTTGGATTAGCACCAGTGAATACTGGAGGGTCCAAATTAATAAAACCATGAACCCTCGCACTGATGGCCCTGTCTGCATGACCAATACCTACCTCCTGACACCGAGATTGTGCGGCTACTAATCGAGTCAATAGCTAAATAACATCTCTCACCTCCTGACGTGGTGCATCTAGCTGAGGAGATGGGTGTACAGGGCCAGGCGCTGGAGCTGGTGCCCCTCGGAGCTCCTCTGGAGAGGGCGGGGGTATGTGAAGTTTGAGATGGAATCTTACTATGAGACTCTCCCTGATCCCTAGTAACTCGTGATGCTCGACTAGTAGTTTCATCAGCCACGGACATGCCCTTCTGGGCGGCTGTAGCCTTTGTAGGGATCGCTGAAAACATAACATATCATTAGGAAAATGAATCCTTATATTGCACGATCTAAGCTAAGAAGGGAGGATAACATCATATATGTCATGTAGCCTCTTGTTTATAAATGTGGTGCACAACACACTCATAAACAAGACTCTACTAGACATGGTCTGTAGACAACCCTAGGACATAACTTCTTTGATACCACTTTTGTCATGACACGAACCCATGGGAAATGACGAATGCCCGCAGGTACAGGTAGATAGGCTGACGGCCCCCCTTCTTAGGATCCTTGTTCAACGAGAGTTGGTGTGCTCCATTTGATCCGTAGTTACTTTTGGGTTTTGGTACGATATGTTTGTATACATATATCGGTATGAGGGCCTAGTCTCATCCTTTATACAGTTGTACACTCTATTAGAGGTCTGTACATAGTTGGATAGTATGTGGCTTTGTCGGCTTCTAGTTTTGGATATATAGTTGTCTATAGTAGCCTTGTCAGCTCGCCCTACCGTATTCCGCATGTATATGTATATATGTATTTTTTAGACATGTTTTCCTCATGTATGTTATTCACGTGATTCAGCAGTTTATTGATAGATGTTATTCATGACCTACCCATAATTCATGTTTATATCTTAGACGCATGCTTAGGGGTGTACGACAGGTAGGACTCGGGCATTCGTCATATCATCTCAGCCTTAATGGGCAAAATCATCAACGTATACCAACTAATTAGGTGGTGCTGCGCATAAAATGCCGTAACCTTTCCTCATACCCCATATACATATTTATATATGAATATAATGCCATCTGATCATGGGTCAATGTGCATGTATAAATGAATGTAATGAATAGTAAGTCGATAAGATCACTCGGAATGTCATAAAATCAATATCCCTTCGGATAAATTTTATCAACTACATATTTTTCTGAGACCCACGAACAGAAGATATAATAATAAGACACATGGGGAATCAAGAACATAGGTACCCCTAGTGCTTCTATGAATAGAGGCATTTATGAAAGTTGTGCGTTTGCTCGTTTCATTTGTATCATAGGGATCATGCCAAAAGGAAAGAAGGGATAGCCTTAATATACCGGAGCTGATTCTCTTGGCAATCCCTTTAACACATGCCAACCGTGACAAAACACGTAACGACGAGATCGAAGTAGGGAAAAATTTGTATGATATTATTGAGAAAGATTGTACCGTACTCCCTTAGAATCGCAATCTCACGTTGCTATAGTATTATGCAGTTTCATATGAATTCCATTTTGTGACTTCATCCGTTACTTAGCAAACAAGCCCATCCCACTTAATGATGTAGGAAGATCTCTTAAAATTGTGGGTTGTGGGTCCCACTTTTGTGGATTACTTTTGCCCAAAAATCCCCTAAATATGCCACGTAGTCACATGAACCAAGAGTCACCATTTGGTCTTTAGCAATTATAATCCCCTTGCTGCCACGTGGGGTGATGTTTTCACCAAAGATTTATGTCACTAATATCTAATTAATTTATTAATTTTTAACTAAAATTAATAATTAACCCCTTACCAACATAATTAGGTATTATCCTAATTTATTTAAAATACAAATCAATTTTAACATACATTATATATCTTACTATCATGGTCATGTGGTAGCTTGTATGGCACTAGTCCATAAATATGGGGTATTATAGCTTGGACCGTATTTTATCCCAAACTGAGAACCTTCAACGAAACTCATTTTCTTTGATTTGTTTACCCTTTAACCTTCATGGTACTTACTTATCACCTGTTATAAATAGCATAAATACTTATAACCTCAAAAATAATCGCATTCCCGAGCCCACGTCGATTAACTTATGACGAAACTTTAACATACAAAAATGCGAAATGTAACAATAATAGAACTCAAAGAGTATGGCATGATGGACAAAAAAGCCTAAGTGTCGGATAGAAGAACTTAGAAGGGTGTTGCATGTTAAGCATGAATACTATAGCAGAACCTAAATACAGAGTAACAGAACTCAGGAGAATATAACATGATGAATCATGAAGACTTATAGCCGAACATTAAGTGGAACAGAACTCAGAATACAGCATGATGAGCATGAAGATTATAACAGAACAATAAGTGGATGTCACAACCCAAACAGATGGGCCGCGACGGGCACCCAGTACCTTACTCAACCGAGTACCAATCATAACATATCTTTCATATCATTCCATCATAGGTAAATAAACCGGAGTAAAGCATGAAGGAATAAACTTATACATATGACATGCTGGCCTATAAGACCCAAAACGATCACTCGTACACTGAACATAGGCCGATAAGGCCATACAACCTTTCATATACATGTCATCTATCTACAAGCCTCTAAGAATACATAATTGTCATAAAGGTTGGGACAGAGCCCTGCCATACCAAACAATACACATCTAAATCATATTGACCAAGCAAGCAACTCCGGAACAAATAGAGTGCACCAACATCTTCCACTGAGCTGATCGCCTACTTGGAGGACTCTCGACGTGTCTATCGAGACCCATGGGCATGAAACGCATAGTCCCCAGGCAAAAGGTACGTCAGTACAAATAATGTACTGAGTATGCGAGGAATGAAAATCAGTAAATAATAGACGTGAGAGAAACATAGAGTAAAAGACTCGACATGTACGTCTTCATAGCTCTGTGAATCATTTCATTTTTATAATGTCATGCATATGCGTATAAATGTCATACCATGCATTGGTATATGCGTTCATAATATCATCAAGCCTCTGAGGGCATCCCATCATATCATTTCGGCCACTGTGGGCAAATCATTAATGTATACCAGTTAATCAGGTAGTGTGTGTATATAACGCCGTAACCTTTTCCCATATCCCATATACATATAATATACGCGTATATAACGCCATCTGGTCATGGGTCAATATACATGTATAAATGCATGAAATGCATAAGAAATACGTTAATAAGATTTTCTCAGAATGTCATAAAAATAATATGCCTATCGGATAAATTTTATCAAATGCGTATTTTTCCGAGACACATGAACAGAAGATATAATAATAATTCACATGGGAAATCAAGAATATAGACACCCCTAATATTTCTATGAATAGAGTCATTTATAGAAATTGTGCATTTGCTCGTTTCGTTCGTGTAGTATAGATCATGCCAAAAGAAAGAAGGGATAGCCTTAACATACCTGAGCCGATTCTCTTGACAATCCCTCCAACACACGTCAATTGCGACAACACGTAACGGCGGGTCAAAGTAGGGAAAAATTCATATGATATTCTTGAGAAAGATTATACCGTGCTCCCTTAGAATCGCAAAATCCCGTTGCTACTATGCTAAGAAGTCTCGGATGAATTCTTGTTGAAGTGATTCATGTTACTATCATATAGGTTCTTTGATGAAATTTCATTGCTGGAGATCATTACTTAGAATATGGGAGGAGGTGAGCGTTTCTATTTGTGAATTTTGATCATAAAGTTACAAGTCTTTTGTTGAATTTTAATAAGCCTTTTATGTCTTAGCCAAGAGGCCCTCTAAAGGTGCCACCTATCTTCATGACATATTAGTCACATTAGGCTTGATGAGAACATTACACATGTTGCCTCGCTAATTATTAATCCTTATCCAACAAGTATCCACTTAATTCCTTAATTAATTTGTTAATCTCTCATTAACTAATAATTACCCAATTATCCACATAATTAGGAATTATCTCAAATTATATAAAATACTACTCACTTTTAACACACTTTGTACACCTTATTATTATGGTCATGTGGTACCTTATATGGTACAAGTCCATAAATACCGGGTATTTTAGCTCGGGCCGTATTTTATCCCAAAATGTTAAACTTCGATGAAATTCATTTTCTTTGATTTGCTTACCCTTTCACCTTTACGAATTTACTCATCACTTGTTTGAAATAGCATAATGCTTATAATCTCAAAATAATCTCATTTCTGAGCTTCCATCAATTTATTTATGGCGTAGTTTCACGTACGAAAATATGGGGTGTAACATCATTTCCCCCTTTGGAACATTCGTCCTCGAATGTTGACTGATGCATTTATCATTTTCATAAATTATGTCTTCCAAATACTTTAATATTCTCCTTACCATTTAGGCAACTGTTCTTTGAATAAATCCAAAGGCCAGGGCATTCCCCCTTTAAGTCTCTTTCTCACACCACGGTCTGTGGTCGGAATTCTTCCAATCTCGTATGTTTTGCTACCTTCTGCCATGCAGCCTGTAGAACATTTTCCTTTGCTCGGTACTTTGTCGAACTTACGAATATTGCTTTATCTTATTTCATAGACCTGGCTATCCATTCGTAAGATTTTACTGCATCTAGGTAGGTCATACTGTACCATAACTATTACTTCGATTTATCGTTGCTGAGGTCTACTACCAAACTTCAGGTTACTTTCGTTGCTTATCCCATATGTATATATCTAAGTCCTTTAATGCTTCCTCTTACTATTCATCTTAAGAATGACGGCCTAATCTCACCACATACTTTGTGACTTTTGTCCATCCATTATTGATTCACCTCAATATTGATCTACCATATACCACTAATAAATTAAAACCGCTTATGTAATCACTAGGGCGCACGTTGCATCGTGGAATATTTGAAGTGATTTTCCTGATCCACTTGGGGTGATACGATATTATACTTCCATAACCATTTTTCATAACATTCCATTGTGGTTTACCTTACGTGGGTATTTTAATCCTATACACTTCATGAAATTATTACTCAATCGAAGGCCCAAACGTTAACCTTTATTTATCACAATTACACCCTTATTCTATTCCCAGGGCAGCATTCCATCTCTTTTAAACGCTGCTAGTCTTAGACTCCTTTGCGTTTATTCAGGCTATACTGAGCTTTCTATAACTTAGAGAAACCATCAGCTCTCTTGTTTTCATGGGCTTAATCCTAAGGACATATCCATTCTCATCCCTTTGTAACACCCCGAAATTTTTTGAAGTATTTCAGTGTAAAGCCCCATAATTATTGCAAGTGAATTCAAGGTTTCGTGGTGCAAGAGTAGGCTTACGTGTTTGAGGATTGTATAAGATATTTTTACGGTTTGGACTTTTTGGGTTGAACAATGTACCGGAAAGTAAAGGAAAATATTTGGTGGAAAAGTGCGTTTATGCGGCCCATAATCACTCTGCGGACCGCATAATGGCCGCAGAGTGAAGCAATAAGTTTTGCCAACTTGAGGTCCGTTTTGCTGTCGATTATGCGACCGCATATCGGTCACATAATCCCTCTTGGCTTTTCGCAGAGGGAGTTCTGCAGTGCATTATGCGACCGCAGAATGAGTATGCGGACCGCATACTGGTCGCATACCTGGGCCGAAAGTTCAGTCCCCTGAGGGCCATTTCTGCGGTCACTTTGCGGACCGCATAACCATTATGCGGTCGCATATGAGACCACAGACCTGTGTCGGGGCACCCATTTTCTTAATTTAAAATCGAACCCCCATTCCGTTAAAACACGCCTTTAGTATATTTTGAAGCTCATTTCTGATATTTCTAGTGTGAAAGAGAGAGGGTTCTAGAGGGAGGGCCTAATTTTCATCAATTGATCTTCAACCATCACTCAAATCCTTGGAAATATTCAAGTAGAGCACCAAAATTCTTCACCCTAAAAGGTAAGGCTTCATCACCCCAACTCTTAATTTCAAACATAGCTATAATGGGGTATTAGTGTGATACTTCATGTTTATGAGGGTGGTTCATCTTGCATGCATGTGATAAAGAGCGTGGGAAAAATAAAAAGTGAACTAGAACCATGAACGTTTTCCTAATTTTGGGTTAAATTAGTATATTGCTAAAATAGATTGAGGTTGCTAAGGGTTCTGGATAATTATAGAGTCTAAAGAAGTGCGATTGAGGTATGTTGGCTAAACATTCTCTCTTGGAATTGAATTCCATAATGTTTCTGTAAGTTTCAAAGTGTGGGTTACGTATTAAAAGGTTATGGCTATGAGTCGTTTTTCAATGAAAGATAGAATTGTCTAAAAGCTTTTGTACTAAATTCATGCCCATTAGTGGTTGCTTTAACTAATGCTTTGATTTATAAATATATCCAGTGTGATTCGAGTTCTATATACTCATTTATGGGGGAGAGTATTGCAAGAGTAAATGGTGTATTGACTGTTTATGATTTTTCATGTGTGTTTCTATTGTTGGTTGGTATGCTTCATTCTTTGGGAAGAAACCATTTGTGCTTGAAGTTTCCATTTCAAATGGATTTGAAGTATATGATTTCTAAAATATCCTATATGTTGATACTTGACACTGATCTTTGAAATTGAAAGAGGTGAAAATGTGGAATATGAAATACGGCCATCATGCCAGGAATAAAGAATCTTGTGAATGGCCTAATGAGCCAAGGAAATATTGTCGTTGTGAATGACTAGAAATACTAAAGAGAATTCATACAATGTGAAAGATGTTGAGGTGAGTACAATTGTATTTATGATATTTCTGTTTGCAAATCAAATCAAAACTATTTTTGAGAGAATCATTAGCAATACCAAGGAAGGGTGGGTCATAAGGCCCACACCTGAAACTACACGTGCCGGTGTAGCGGTGGATTGTGATATTATTACCCTTAATTGGGATGAAACTGGAACCTTTGTGGATTGGAAAAGTCAACCTGCACGGCATAAGTGGGAAGGCGGCCTAGCCGATTGGGCGTGATCGGACTCCGTGTTAACAAAGACGGTGGTATATCGGTGCTAATGATCTCCCAACCAAAATTATATATGAAGTTCGTATTTTGAAAATTATTATGTTTTAAATGGACGTTTGGATATTGTTGATTGTGACTTGCTGTTTCTATGTGTTGCCTTTTCTTATATGGGCATTCTATTTTGAAAGAGGATTTTTAGCTATACATACTAGTGCTATTCGACAGTCCTAACATCCATTTTTCCGGGGGCGCCGCATCTTTAATGGATGCAGGTGGTTCTTCAGCAAGCGGCATTGATCAGTGATAGCAGTACACTCTTTTCAGCTGATTTGGTGAGCCCCACTTCATTTCAGGGTCATGTATCTTTTGTTTCACATGTATAATGTTTTGAGGTATAGTCGGGGCCTTGCTGCCGGCATTTCCATATTACTCTTCTATTGTACTTAGAGGCTCCGTAGACAGGTTGTGGGTTATGGTTGATGTTGGGAATTGAACTAGAAATGTTGGTACTTGGAAATTATAGTTTTCATTAATTCTATAAACTCATAATATTTTGGAAATTAAGAATGAAGCTACTAATGGGAATGAAAAGGAAGTTGTTAATAAAATCTTTTCAGTGATTGATTAATGGAGTACATCTCCTCTTTATTCATGGATGAGTGTGGGTAGAAGGAAGTCTAATAGGCTTGCTCGGTCGGGTTCTCTCGGTTGAGCACCGGTCGCGCTCCCTGAGTTTGGGGCATGACAACCTTCTCACTCACCCTTTCTTATCCTTACTCCTGTCTTCCTAAAACCTTGTCGCTTTACCATACTTTAGCTTGGGACCTACACATATCTAGTTATACTACTCGCAACCTTTTTTCAACTTGCTTGCACCATAGATTTCCTTGTATTATTTTGGAACATCAAGCGAGACATCACATCATCTCAAACTCTTCTTTACTCACTTAACTAGGCCTCTCGGTACCTAGAAACCATAGGCTGGAAGATATCTGCCACTGACGACGCCGCTATCATTCCTGGATACTGAATCCTAGCACCTCTAGCCTTCTATCCGAAGTATGGACTATTCACAACCTTCTGCATTTGAGTATCTCGTACGTTGTTCACCTTTACCTTACTTACCTTAAAATCTCGCATTACATCTTCTATCTCTTTTATGACTTCCCTTCCATATAGGTATGATTCACATCCACAACTTGAAGCTATATTATAATACTTTCACCTTTAGTGCATACACAATCCGGTAAGAGCTTCATACTGACTTCTTATGAGGCTGCTACTCTTTTAACTGGCTTTATCATAGAGCCGTTATAGAATATGGCTACTGTACTATCTCACTTGTACCTCTGATATTTAAGAGTAATCCTGCAATGTTCTCAATCACGAGGTCTATATTTTTCTAGGTCCAGTAATCAGACTCCTGATTTACTTAGTTGATGTAACTCTTTGGTTTCCTCTTTCCTCTTATCAGCCTTTATGCAGGCTTAAGCTATCTTCCAATTTGTGGCTCATGGTATCAGTTATTACTTATAGCCTTTTTTGGGCGCTATGAAATATCTATGATATAATTCTTTAAAAATTCAATCCTGTGTTTATGACCTGGGCTCAATTCTTTCTTTTAACTCATACCGGAGTCTTCTACGGCTGTATGATTGTCAACATATATGCTGCATGGATAATACTCCGAAACTTAAGTGCGCTCATAACGTAACTAACTCTGGATCATTGCTCGAAAATTCCTATTTGTTCCCTCTCAGCTTTCTTTAAACGTAAGCTATTACTTCTTCTAGTCGTTCTGCCACTTGTTGAGTGCATACTTAGCTTATCTTAGTGCCCACACATTTTGGAATTCCATACAACTCATATGATCTTGAATATCACTTCTAATTTTACTCCCCGATCAATAGCCATGGTAGGCGCCACCTTCTTATGGAGTGCATACAATGTTGTTGTGAGACTGTTGTTACATGAGCATTTCTTCTTTAGGTCACTGTGCTTAGGTTGAAGCCTTCTTCCTTATTTCCTAGGCTAGTTTTTCATTGTAGTAATTAGGGAGACCTTCTGGCTCTTGTAAAGTTACAAGCTGGCTGTATCGTTTACCCGACAGAATTTTTGATGTTCGTACTTACCTATAATAATCCTTAGTTTATGCTCATGTGCTTGTAGGGTTGCCTCTGAACTTGATATTTTGACTGTCTTCCCAGTGCCATTCTCTTTTATTTCAGTAACTTTCATACGGTACCTTTAACTACCCTAACTCTTGTCTGAATATTTCTCAAGGGTCACGATGTCGTATCTGCGAGACTGAATTTCCATGTTGGGGTCACTATGTTTATCTTGCATGATCTGGTGATTTGTCTGTAACCTCTTGTCTAGCCATAACTAGACTCTTCCTAAATCAACTACTAACTGCTCGTTGGTCCATTCCCATATTAATATTCTGCGTAATCTTTCTTGGGTTATTTTATTTGTCTTAACTTACATCTCGCACTGGCTCCTTATCTATTAATAACATCTTGGGCATGAATCCTTACTTCCTCTCCTTGACATCATGTTTGCGTAATGTCTTGTAATCGTTGCATATATGTAGGATTTGAACGAGTGCAATCTGATCCCTTTATCATTTTTATCGCATTCTCCCTTTACTATTCCGTAGTTACTAAAACCACTTAATTCCGACTTAATACCACATTACTCCATATTCGCCTCTTTACGGGAGTACTAAGAATTGGAGCTACGTCGATCTACGTATCGATGTTTTACCTTTTCATCTTTGGCATATTTTCACATTATCAATGATCCTTACTCGCCTTGCAATAATCCTTCTGTACCAAGGATAACGAAATTCCTCACTCACTAGGGTGACACTTAGTGTAACTGGCACACATAGTCCCTTAAGCTTAACTTTACTCACCTTGCTTGCTTTAGGGAAGCGTCTTCCTGAATGACCTTTAAGGGGTATTCTTCTGTCATCCATTCTATTATCGCCGGGACGCAATCTCTGAAATTCTCATGATGACGACTATTACTCAGTCCCTAGTTAATGTTTAGTTTATCTTGTTCATCAGTCCATGCTGATTTCTTATTACTCTGGGGTCTAACTTTTCCCTTTTGGTAATCATGTTGGAGTCACGAACTTATTACTCGAAATGAGGATATGACTTTATGGCCTATACTCTTTTGTTGTCTCAAGGCCTGTCACCTCTCGTCTTTTTATTCACTTGACTATAGACTCTGTAATACTGTCATCTTTTTGATCTACCGTTGTCATACATGTATCACATCATACTCATAATGCTTCATTAACTCTCTTCTTATTTCACTGCCAACATCTCTGTCTATCACTTTATTCTGAAAACTCGAACAAGATATTCTTTTTCTTTTTAGCTCCATCCATTGGTTCTTCAGGTTGCCTAACATTCTCTCTTTACTAGGGACGGGAGCCATACTAAGGTAATATTTATCCCTTCAGGATTCCAGTGCCTATCTTTGAACATTCTAATATTCATATCTAGTTGTACTATTCTAGAGTGCATCATCTGAGTGTCTCACAAGGAGATCTATTAGCACATTTGCATTATCCTTCGGAAATGTCAACTAACGCAAATAATCCATTCACCATTTTGGGTTACCCTAACCCCAGCTAGATCCTGATATCCTGCTTCACTTATACTACTTCTGCTAGCTCCCACAGGGCATAACTAAGATCGGTGTGGCCAATTGTACATACCTCTGTTACGGTTGAAGGTAACTCAAAAGGCTTATATTCCTCAGCCTGAATTGTAAATACTGATAATCTTCATTAGCTGGGTACCCCGTACCCTTTCTCACCTTGCTTCTTATACTTGTTGAAACTTATATCTACCTTCTGAATCTCTCATTGTTTTTCACCATATGGATAGATATTTTTACCTTAAGGCTCCTTATCAAGAAGCTTACACACATGTTCTACTGAAAACTTCACATTTACTCATCATAAGAATCATGAAAAATCGAGTTCCTCTGACTCAACTCTTCCACAGCTATATGTCTTACCAGCCATCTTTTTGGATGTAGGCATTGTCGTATTATGAATAAGATAGAGTTTAGGAAATTGAGTTCTTACAACATAGCTCTACCACACGATCTAGAATAAGAAGAAAGAGTGACAGTCCTAAATGCCCTGTAGCCTCTTGCTTATAAGTGTGGTGCACAACACACCCATAAACAAGACTCTACTAGACACGGCTTGTAGACTCCCTAGGACAGAACTGCTCTGATACCACTTTTGTCACGACCCAAACCGATGGGCCGCGACGGGCACCCGGTACCTTACTCAACCGAGTACCAACATAATGTATCTTTTCATATCATACTATCATAGATAACTGAGCCGGAGAGGCTGAGGGAATGAACTTATACATATGACATGCTGGCCTATAAGACCCAAAACGATCACTCGTACACTGAACATAGGCCGACAAGGCCATACAACCTTTCATATATATGACATCTGTCTACAAACCTCTAAGAATACATAATTGTCATAAAGGTTGGGACAGAGCCCCGCCATACCAAACAATACACATCTAAATCATATTGACCAAACAAGCAACTCCGGAACAAATAGAGTGAACCAACATCTTCCGCTGAGCTGAGAGGTAACCCGGCCAAGCAAGCCTCCCTGGTGCCTACCAACAAAACTCTCCCACAATTAATTCTAGAATAATAGGAAGAGATAGTAAATCGAGAGGATAAAATGTACAATACCAATTTCATTAATTAGGAAATTTCATTTATAGATGGAAAAATAACACAAGTTCATAGTTTGTAGGTGAGATCAACTGACAAGAACAATGCTTATAGTTTTCCCCCATTCAAAACATGACCCACAGTATGTCTACGGAGCATGGGCTGGTGAACAAGATAGACTAAACATGACTTAGGGACTGAGTGATTGGATAATAGTCATCATCATAAGAATTTCAAATTTTGTTCCGGCGATAATAGAGTGGCCAATAGAAGAAGATTCATGAGAAATTCAGGGAATGGTCATTCAGGAAGACGCTTCCCTAAAGCAACCAAGGTGAGTAAAGTTAAGCTTAAGGGACTGGATGTGCCAGTTACACTAAGTGTCACCCTCGCGGGTGAGGAATATTGTTATCCTTGGTACTGAAGGATTACCGCGAGGCGAGTAAGGATCATCGATGATATGAAAGGATGCCAAAGATGAGAGGGTAAAACATCTACACGTAGATCAACGTAGCACTAAATCTTAGTGCTCCCCTAAAGGGAGGAATTTGGTGGTGATGTGGCATTAGGTCAGAATTAAGTGGTTCTAGTAACTATGGAAATGGTAAAGGAGGAATGTGATAAGAATGAGAAAGGGATAAGATTGCACTTATTCAAGTCCTGCAAATACGCTACGATTCCAGAATATTATGCAAACACGACATCAAGAAGAGGAGTTAAGGGTTCCTGCCTGAGATGTTATTGATAGATAAGAAGCCAGTGCGGGACGTAAGTTAAGATAAAGGAAATGACCCATGAAAGATTACGCAGAATATTGATATGAGAATGAGCCAATGAGTAGTTAGTAGTTGATTCAGGAAGAGCCTAGTTATGGCTAGACAGGAGGATACAGACAAATTAATAGATCGTGTAAGAGAAACGGAGTGAACCCCACATAGGGAATTCAGTCTCGCATATATGACATCGTGACCTTGAGAAATATTCGGATAGGAGTTGGGGTAGTTAAAGATACCGTATGAATGTTAAGGTAAGACAGTCAAAACTTCAGTTCGGGAGCAACCGTACAAGCATATAAGTATGGAGGTAAGTAACTAAGGAATTTTATATGTGAGTACGAACATCAAATATTTCGTCGAGTATACGATATAATAAGCTCACAGCCTTGCAGGAATCAGAGGGTCCTCCCTAAGTACTACAATGAAAGACTAGCGGAGGAAATAAGGAAGAAGGCTTTAACCAAGCACAGTCACCTAAAGAGGAAATAGTCATGTAATAACAGTCTCACAACAACATTGTATGCACTCTATCAGCAGGTGGCACCTATCGTGGCTAATGAACGGGAAGAAGAAAAAATATATATATATCAAAATCAAAAGGTGATATTAAAGATCATATGGGTTGTATGGAATTCCAATATGTGTGGGCACTAAAATAAGCTAAGTATGCACGCAACAAGGAGTCAGAACGACCAGGAAAAGCAATTGCTTGCATTTAAAGAAAGTTGAGAAGGAATGAAAGGAATTATTCGATCAATGATCCATATATAATTACATAATGAATGTACCTAAGATTTCAGAGTATTACCCATGCGGCATAGATGTTGACAGTCATACAGCCGTAGAAGATTCCGGTATAGGTTAAAAGAAAGAATTGAACGCAGGTCATAGACAAAATATTTAATTGTTATAAGATTGTATCATGGATATTCCATAGTATCCATGAAGGGCTAGAGTAATAACTACTGCCATGAGCCGCAGATCGGAAGAGAACTTTAGCCTACATAAAGGTTGATTAGAAGTAATAGGAAACTAAAGAGTTACAACAACGAAGTAAATCAGGAGTCAGATTATTGGACCTAAAAAATTATAGAAATTGTGCTTGAGAACATGGCAGAATCACTCTTAATATCAGAGGTGCAAGAGAGATAATGCAACAACCATATTCTATAATGGCTCTATAAGGAAGCTAGTTAGAAGAAGTACCAACCTCATAAGAAGTCCGTATGAAGCTCCCACCGGATTGTGCATATACCAGAGGTGCAAGTATTATAATAAAGCCTCAAGTTATGGATGTGAATTATACCTATGTGAAAGGAAAATCATGAAAGAGATACAAGACGTGATGCAAGATTTTAAGGTAAGTAAAGTAAAGGTGAACAACGTATGCGATACTTAAATGTAGGAGGTTGCGAATAGTCCATGCTTGGGATAGAAGGATAAAAGCGCAGGGATTCAGTATCCAAGAATGATAGCAGCGTGATCAGTGGCATGACTTCCAGCCTATGGTTTCCAGTTATCGAGGAGGTTAATTAAGAAAGTACAAAAGAGTTAGAGACAATATGATGTAGCGCTCGATGTTCCAAAAATAACGTAAGGAAATCTTTGGTGCAGGCAAGTTGAAAAGAGGTTGTGAGTAGTATAAATGGATATGTGTAAGTGGAAAACTAAAGTATGGTAAAGCGACAAGGTTTTAGGAAGTCAGTAATAAGGATAAGAAAGGGCGAGTGAGAAGGTGACGAGAATGGATAGGTCCTCACGATTAAGCCCATGAAAACAAGAAGAGCTGATGGTTTCTCTAAGTTATACAAAGCTCAGTATAGCCTGAATGAACTGAAAGGAGTCTAAGACTAATGGCATTTAGAAGAAATGGAATGCTGCCCTGGTAGTAGAATGAGGGTGTAATTGTGATGGATAAAGAATAACGTTTGGGCCTTCGATTGAGTAATGGCTTGAAGAGGATTTCACGAATTGTACGGGATTAAAATACCCACGTAAGGTGAATCACATTGGGATACTATGAAATACGGTTATTGAAGTATAGTATCGCCCCTATGTGGATCAATCTAATTACTCCAGATATTCCTAATGAGACGTGAGCCCTAGCGGTAGTGTTACATAAGAGGCCAAGTTATCGGTATTAAGATGAATCAACAATGGATGGACAAAGGTCACAAAGTATGAGATGAGATTAGGCCGTCATTATTAATATGAACAGTAATGAGGGGGCATTAAAGGACTTAGCTTATTACATATAGGATAAGCAACGAAAGTAACCTGGAGTTCGGTAGCAACCCTCAATAACAATAAATCAAAGTAAGAGTTATGGCAGTAAAGTCATACGGATGGATAAACGGATCTATGACAGAAGGTAGCAACAGTTACGAGATTAGAAGGATTCCGAATACAAGTCGTGGTGTGAGAAAGAATTTTAAATGGGGGAATGCCCTGGCCCTTAGATTTATTCACAGAACAGTTGCTTATATGGCAAGGAAAGTAATAAAGTATTTAGAGGACAAAAGCTATGAAAATGATAAGTATATCAGTCAACATTCGAAGACGAATGTTCCAAAGGGGGAATGATGTTATATTCCGCATTTTCGTACGATAAAGTTTCGTCGTAAGATAATCGACGCAAGTTCGGGAATGAAATTATTTCGTGATTATAAGAATTATGCTATTTTAAACAAGTGATGAGTAAATTGGTGAAGGTGAAAGGGTAAGAAAACCGAAGAAAATGAATTTCGTTAAAGTTTGACATTTTGGGATAAAATATGGCCCGAGCTAAAATACCCGCTATTTATGGACTAGTACCATACAAGGTACTACATGACTATGATAGTAAGTTATACAAGGTATGTTAAAAGTGAGTAGTATTTTAAGTGGAGATAATTCTTATTTATGTGGGTAAGCTAATTATTGGGTAATAGGACATTACCTAGTTAATTAATAATTAGTGGTTGTCTTTGGATAAAGACTAAAGTCTTTGGATAAAGACTAAAGTCTTTGGATAAGGTTAAATAACCTCACATGGAAACAAGACATGTAAATCAAAGTGACTCTTACATTCATTAAATAGGTGGCATGAATCAAAAACGTGTCTTTGAGAAAGGGATAGCTGGCGGCAATGTTTAAAGAATGTAACATAGGAGTCATTTTAATTCTTTCTATTTACTTTAGATAGCAACGTCAATTAAGAGTGAGCTGCTTACAAATTTTCATTTCAAAATTCATTATTCATTAAGAGTTATTTGATGCAAAAGTTTTCATTTTATCCTACAAACTTTGCAAACGTGATTTGCTCCAACATTCATATGAAATGGATTAATACTTAGCAACGTGAGATTTTGCGATTCTAAGGGAGTACGGTGCAACCTTTTCCAAGAATATTACGCAAATTTTTCCCTACTTCAGGTATGTTAAGGCTAAGCCCTTTCTTCATTTTGGCATGATATCGTAATTGCACGAGTTTGATAACGAGGCATAAAGAAAATTTCATATACCAAAATTTACGTATATTTTCCTAGTCTTGTAAGTTACAATATTCTCCTTAGTGGGACTTCATATTAAATTGAGTATTTCCTTTTTACAGTCAAGAGAGCGGAGAGCCTATATATACAATATTATAATATTTTCATTACCATCGAGCTATAATCGATGGACAGGCCCCTATTGGACAACCTCTGATCAGATGGTAAATTATATACCGAGCCTACTGTAGCCGAGCGCCTATGAGCGAGCCTAGTTGGCCGAGATACAGAGCCTAGTATGGCCGGGCGCCTATGAGCGAGCCTACTACGACATATCAATTATATATATATCGAGCCTTATAAGGCCGGACAACTATTTTACGTATTATATTGAGACAGTTGAGTCAGTATCAACAGGAAAGCATATCTTCAGATTATCATTGACTTTCAGTTGCTTTCAGTTATTATATTATCAGTTCAGTTTCAGTTTCAGTATAGTTCCTTACATACTTGGTACATTATTTCGTACTGACCTCCCTTTTTTGGGGGTGCTGCATTTCATGCGTGCAGGTTCAGATAGATAGACGGGTAGACCTCCTTATTAGGTGTTGCCCAAGTTCAGCTTGATCGGTAAGCTCCATACCCTTCGGATTTGCCGGGTCTAGTGCTTTACATACATCTTTGTATATATATATGCTATGAGTAGGTCGGAGCCTTGTTCGGATCACAGTATATCCATTAGTAGAGGCTTGAAGACATATCCTGTTAGTTAATGCAGTATGTTGGGCTTCTAGGCCTTTTATGTACATTTTGTTGGATTGTCAACTGTAGTAGTTATGACGGCCTTTTCGGCCTAAATTTTTATTGATATATAGTCAGTATTCGCAATTGTCTTGCAATGTGGCCCATGGCCAAAGTATGACATTATATGTTCAGAGTCCCGTACTCGCAAGTTGGTGCGCGAGGATAGGTAAGGCACCGAGTGCTGGTCTCGCCCCCAGGTTCGGGGCATGACAAAAAGGCTACAATTGCAATTCCTAATTAAATTACAAGTGACTATTTCCTAAATCAATTACAGCGCAAAGACTAGCCCATTCCGGAAAATAACCAGTCGAAACACCCCATTTCATTCCATCTTGGAAATCAGGGTCACTCTCCCTAAACCAATCATAACCTGCCACGTCACTCGCCTCTCTCACTCACAAAGAAAGCATAATTAATCCGGACCGTTGATCTATCAGATCAACGGCCCACGTTTTATCCCCATTTTTTCCTTTAATTGTAGTACCTCACCAGACTCAATCTCAGCTGTCCAAATCCAACCATCCAATGGCCATGACTTTATCACATTTTAATTTTTTAATGCCCAAATATTCAGGGTCGTTGATCAGTAGATCCAACGGCCGAGATCCCATCTCTCTCTAATAAACCTAAAGACCAACCCAATACCCCAAAACCCAAAAATCATTTCCTCCTGCACCGCCGCCTCTCTTTCCCCTTCCTCAGTCTTTTCTCTCAGCCTCACAACCCGTCAATCACCCAAAACATTGCACTAATCCGTGCAAGGTCACAAATTCACCAAAGATTCATCTCTTTTGCCTTCTTTTGCTGTGACTCTCGCTATACTTTTTTTCTTTCATCATTAGAAACTTAAACCCCCAAATCTGAATCCTAACCCCCAAAGATGAAATCTCAAATCACCATTTGGTTTTCAAATCCTTGGCATGCATGGCATCCGTTATGTCTTTGTACTACGATAGTCATCACTTTGTTTCTATTTTCATCATTTAATCTCAAAAGCCCTAATGTCGAAATCATAGACCGAAGTATGAAATCTCAAATCATCTGAGATATTCTTGTGTTCTTTCAAATCAAGGCGCATAGGAGCCTCCTCAGAACATCATTATGACTACTCGAGGTCCAGAGGTCCAAATACAATGACCTCTGGACATTGGGGCTCTACCTTATGGGTTTCGCCTTCAACGGTCGACCCTCTCCCCTCTCGGGTAAAATCCATCACCAATTTCACCTTTGTCTCTCTCATTTTTACTCGCCTATGCTTGCATGATCCAGTGGTCATCATCTTCCACCACTGAATTTCAATTCTGCTGAAACCCTAAGCCATTAATGGCACTATAAATAGGGCTTTCAATGTTCTCATCTAAGACACAACAAAAAAAGACCTAACATCTTCAACCTACAGAGCTAACACACTCAATAGACACAAAAAGCTATCATGAAATTACTTTAAAAAATCTCACTTTTAGTTTTGAGTAGTAAATTGAACTAGGGTTCTAATTAGTTTCTGATTCCTCTTGGATTATGAGTATTGCATTTATCGGGTGAGTTCTTGATTCTATAAGGATAAACAAGAGCCTTTTGTTTGGTTTGCCGCTCAAGAGGATGTCAGTATACCTCCATCCTCTCTCTCTCTCTCTCTCTTAATTGCTTTATTTTAAAATCATGAACGTGTTATTGTTTTCCTAATTATCTACTTAGTCTATAATGATTATTCAGTCTTTAAGTGTTTATTTTGTTCACCATGACTTGTTAATTATCTATGATAAGTTGTTGTGTTTATCTAATGTTAATTAGGTAGCTCTATGACTTTAATGACCTCAATTTTTATATTAAACAGCCTATGTGTTTGTGTTGCTTAACCCACCTTGATGATTTCTCACATCTGCCTAAGATCACAGACCTTACTCTAATGTTCTGTTATAATCTTCATGTTCATCATGATGTATTTTGAGTTATGTTCCATTTAATGATCTGTTGTAAGTCTTCATGATTCAACACCTTTATAAGTTCTGCTATCCTATATTTAGGCTTTTCTGTCCATTATGCCATACTCTTTGAGTTCTGTTTTGCTACACTTAAGGTTGTTGTTGCAGCCTTCATGCCCATCATGCTATATCCTTTGAGTTCTGTTATGCTGCACTTAGGGTTGTTGTTGCAATCTTCATGTTTATCATGCCATATTCTTTTGGGTTCTATCACTCTAAACTTGGGATGTTGTTAGATAACTTTAGCTATGGTATATATGAAAATACACAGGATAACCCTGCCTCGCTAGGTTAAGGCTTATGAAACCTGAGTGTTCAAATGCTTTCATAAATGCTTGTTAGTCCTTAAGTATCCTTTGAATCCTCATCATTAATGTTTTACATCCTTGTCTAACTTTTAGCTTGTAAATAGTCCTACTGGGATGAATTTTCCTTTGAATATCAGTGGTATTTGTCATGATCAGTCTATCTCATGTGAGTTAGACTATAGTTGTGCTTGTTGTGGTTAAATGTTGATTATTTATGTAATCTGAATATGACTCCATCATGTTTAGCTATTCAACCCAGTCTGTGTAGCTGATTTAAGTCAGTTAAATGTGACGTTTCCCCGATCCTTAACCCCTAATGATACTGAAAACCTAAGTCATCAATGTGTGGGACTTATCTTGTCTTATGAGGTCATAATCTTGATTGAAATCTCTGTATGTGTGGAAGTTTGGCATGAATCTTTGTTTATCCCTCATGACTTCATAATCTAAACACAGTTTTGGAAACTATATTTCAGTCCTTCCTTTCCCTTGTTAATCTGGATTGGATCTGGTATAAAAGAAACCTTCTATTATTACTGATTGAGTGTAATAACTTGCTTGTGTCATTGTCTGAATCTGTACTAAGGATCCCAAGGGTTTCAGATAATGTCATTAACCTAGGTGTATGCTCATGATAGTGCCTGGTGCCAAACTAATATATGATCAATGTTAAGGCATTAGTATCTGTATCCTAAAGCTGTTACAATTTCAAACTATGTGCCTTATTTGTCTTTGAGATGTATGATTCTTGTTGTCTGATTTTTAGCAATAACATCATAAGTGTACCTGTTGTTATATATGCTTAGAAGTCTGATTTTCAAATTCTGTTCAAATTTGTGCTTCACTTACTTAATGCTGAAGTATATGGACTCTTTCTATGTGTCTATTTCTGTATTATTCTACTAAGGAAAGTAGGCTCTTGTGGTAGGAAATGTCATAGTAGTTGGTTTGCATTGAAAGGGCCTCATTGGCATTCAAACCTATAGGGAAGAGTTAGTCGTTGGCGGTTAAAGGTATTTGGGAGTAGAGTTTAACTCTAGGTTGGGATGCTCTCCCCGACATAATGATTGCCCTGGGCCTTGAGACCCTTGGGAACTTTGAAGTGTCGGGGGATTCAAAGAGGGCATCGGCCTTGAGTAGAACTCTCTTCTTAGCCTTTAATTCATTGACACTTATTACTCTCTTCGGGTTTGGTGTTTAATGGCAATGAAAGGTATTCAGTGTGGATCATTCACTATACACAACCTCCACATTAGCATGATTCCCTTAGCATTTAGATACTGTCAGTAACCTCTTCTTTTAATCTTTGCTTAGTATGATTCCTTTAGCATTTAAACACTCTCATTGATTTCTCTTTAGTCTTTGTTTATGAATTTTATATATGGATATGTATATAATACTGTTATTCTTATGACATTCTGTTTTATTTTTGGGCATGTACAATGATTTGGGCCTGTTGAGTTCTTTAATAACTCAGGCCCAAGTCCAGCTCTACAATGGCCCAAGAGTTTGACGTCGCTCGTCATTGTTACTGCTGTGCCTGCCTTTTGAGGCCCAAACCTCCCAGAGTCACTTCTTTCCCTCCACTTCATTACTTACTGTTTTTGTTATTCTTCAGTTGCACTATATCATTGTTCATCGCTGTTTTTCCTGTTGTTATATCTCATTATGTATATGACAACTATCCATTGGATTGAATGTTTGTCCTTATCTTTTAATTCATAAAATAACTTAGGAAAGCCTTAAAGAAATTAGGATTTAAAAGAAGCCTTAATTAGCAATTAATTCTATAACCACTAATAACGAGCTTGTTATCAATTCATTATGCCTCGTTAACCTTCTCCTTAAAGATTTTTGAAGCCCAAAGGCTTAACAAAGGTGGCATCCCTTTTTTCAAAGAGAAACAGAATTGTCGCGATTTATTCTTCCAAAAAGGGAATCAAATATTTTGAAGGATTAAGATGCCGTTGCCCTAAAACAAAGGCTTTCAAACAGTTTTCTACTTCAAAACCAAGTTATATCTTAGGATCTTTTTCATAACACTCTCACCACAATAGAATAACATGAACGTCCATAATTAAGGAAACAAAAGTGCTTTAATTTTGCTTCCACTTCACATTTATAAAAATGTTCCATCTTTTAAAGTTCTTTTTTCCAATTATATATATACTAACACTAATTTCCCAAAGGCTTTTTATTTAAATCCATCTTTTAAAACTATACTCTTCCTTTATAGATATTATATCCTAATATTATGGTAAGTTGTACTCTTTTGAACACTAGTTAAAGCTTAGTACAAACAGTTAGTCCAAATCTAGTCTAAGTCTTATGGAGCTACCTAATGTAGATTTTAAGGGGTGCCTAACACCTTCCCCTTAGAAGAACAAGAACACTTACCCATAATCTCATCGGTTAGTAGACCAATAAGGAATAAAACTTTTAGTAACTAAATAGGTACCCTAGTATACCTTTAAATATTAGATGGTTGCTCTCTTTCATCGACAACTGAGAAACCACAAGTTGAATCTTATTTTGACTAGTGTAAAATAGGGAGCAACAACATGGCGACTATGCTGGGGATACACACATAGGTTCTGGCTTAGCAGACTTAGACTGAATTTGGCACTTAGATGTGTTTGTATATTGTTTTAATTATAGCCAAATTTTTAATTACATGCTTACCTATTTTATTTGCTCTTTATGCCTATGCTTATTGTTGCTACACCCTTATATGTTATTAACATGCATATACTATCATCACATTCCTTCCTATCGAGTCTTGACCGTACACTATCACACACAATGGCATGTGAGGGTTGTCTTTTACACCCCTCCGAACCTTCTTTTCAAAACTCTCTAGTTTTAGAGAATGGCTTTGTAAGGTCAACTGACATACTTTCTCCTCGTCTTCAGTCCAACTGAAAAGTAGGAAACACTATACTCTAGCAAAAATAGGTCATATTGCATAAACCTTGGGTGATCTAGTCCTTGGCATCGACACATAGTTAGGAAAGCCACCCTAATGTAAACGGGTCATGCACCCAACGACATAACTTATTTGGAAAAACGTATAAACCTGATGAGACACTTAAAGATCCGAAGAAAACACTTAACAAAGCCTTCTTTACCCACTTCAGAAAATGAAAATCAACCAAGACATCCCCGAGATTAACATGGTGTTGGGAGCGCCACACAAGTTGAAGCAACGGTGGAAGAACATTCGCTGGGAACACGAAGATGAGATTCGGACACACCTGGGGGCACTGACCGCTTTGCTAAACATTCAAGCAGACATGGTGCTCCCTCGCCTGCTGATAGAGTTATAGGATCCGGCTAAGGTGGTGTTCAAGTTTCCCGACTGTGAGTTAGTACCGACATTGGAAGAAGTTACTAGTTTCACGGAGCTGCCATTCATAGGAAGGAAGCCAATACTACCAGTCACTATGTCTGGTTACATGTTCTTGACTGCTTTGGCCCTGGATAACAGTCGGGGTCTGAGAAATATCAAGGACAGATGGGTTAGCCTCGACCAGTTGTTCAACAGATTTGGACATTGCGAAAGCTATGAGTGGTATTCGGAAGAGTTTCAGTGTGATCAAGCAACATGGTAGAGTCTCAAGCCTATCACCTTCTTAGTGGCACTATTGGGATTATTGGTCTTCCCGCAGAGGAGGGGTTAGATCAATATCAACTTATTACCCGTGGTTCTAGCGATCATATGTGGCAACCTTCAAGCTACTTCGGTGCCGATGGTGCTAGTTGAGATTCCGAGGGCTTTAACCGCATGTGCACGAGGGTATGATTTCTTTAAGGGTTGTAACTTGCTACTTTAGATCTGGGCCACAGAATATTTCTTCCAGCGAGAGGCCACCATTGACTACCTTATGGGAGTCAGCAATATGATACGCATCTACAACAAGAGGATGAGATATTTGGTCTCCCCATATGGGCAAGAAGAGTGGAAGGAAATGCTGACTAATCTAAATGGAGAATGGGTCAACTGGAAGCTATCATGGTTAAGTGGGAGGGCAATCTTAAGGACTCCTCATAAATACTTCATTGAGCTGATCGGACTTGAGGGCATCCAACCACACTCACCCTTGCGGGTTCTCAGAAAGTTCGAGACGTTCCAGGATGTGCCTCTTTGGACGAGGACAGCGTTATACGAAGATGAGTAAAACAAACATATTCCAATCATAGGATAAGAAGGCTCCAAGGCGAGTGGAACGATCTGGTTACAATGCCAATGGGTCAAACCTCGTAGTGCACTCTGGAGTATTATGTCTGAATAAGCGAGGAAGATGATCTAGGTCGACCAAGTAGAGACGGTATAGCCTGGCTGGAGGACGCATTGGCTTCTTTGCAATCTTTCATGAGATTCTGCCACATTACCTTGTGACTACTTCAATGCACCGTCAAGTGGTCCCAGGATCTATCGATCAAATATTGCCACCTGCTGAAGATGATGACCGGGTAGTGAAGTGCATCAAGATAGAGTTTGGGACAGAGCCGGAAGAAGATCCAGAAGAAGAGTCTGAGTTCGACGATGACAAGGAGGAGTTTGAAGAAGACCAGGAGGGAGAACCAAAAGAAGAAGAGGAGATGGGAAACGATTCCGGGGATGGTTATTAGAAGTTGGTTGATTTCCCCTTCTTTCCCATTTTGTACCCTTATCCCAGTTTTTCTTACTTTCCTAAAGGGCAAGTTGTTTAAGCCCATGCAGTTCTATGAATATCAGAAATAGCGATGTAATCGTTGTTCCCACTTATCTCAGTCCGAAAATTATCAATGAAAACAAACTTGCTTCGGATCTAAATGTGTCAAGTCTAATTGTTTGTCAAACATCCGCGATTTAGGCCTACCTCCAGCAATGAGAGGTCCCACGAAACCTAGGAAAATGTTCTAGACTTAATGCATGAACTAATTGCTTTGTGTGATTTCTTGCTTGTATAAATGAAAAATCTGACTCCTACTTCTTTTCCTTTTATTTCTTCTTGTTTTTTTACTTTATTATTACTCCCCAAAAGAAAGTTGGCTTGTGTCGACCCGAAACTTGCGGAACCACCGCATAATCTAAGATCAAAGGGTAAGATGTCAACTACAGAAAATCCGACTGAACATGCTCTGATCATAGCCGATAGCCCAGGGTGATGGGGGAAAGGACGATACAAGGAATGATGAACACGTGGCTAGGATGGCCCAGGAGATGGAGTCTTTAAGGGAGAAAGTACAGCATATCAGGGAACTAGCACATCTGGTCGTGACAACGCTTCCTCAACCAGCTTGCTTTCCTACTTTGGATTCAATTTATGACCACTTTCCTTCCACATCATGCCAAATAAGCAACACCCCAACTTTACTCCCCACCACTCAAGTCATACATCCAGTAACCCCCGCAAACCCACTAAATCCCCCTATCCACACTCCCTACGTACCACAGGACGTTCAAATACCACAAAACCCGGCTATCTCTACCAACTCACCTCACACCCCTCCTCGTGACGGAGTCACTTTTACCACTCACCCAAATCAGCACATACCTGTGGCACATACCGCCGCCCATGAGTGATATGTTCCTCCTGTATAAGTCATTTCTGAGCCTATCTTTACAGCGCCTGTCACTGTCAGGGTGCCTAATGAGTTTGACCAATACACCAAGATGGAGAGGGAAGCCAGGGGTAAGGAAGAGGAGTCAGTATTTGAGCAGCTGCAAATCTTGATCAAACAAATGAAGAACCTCCAAGTCACCCGTGTAAGTGAATGTTTGGACTATGAAGATATGTGTATCCATCCGGATGTAGATATGCCAGCATGGTATAAGCCTCCAAAGTGCGATATCTTCGATGGGATGGGTGATCCCCACGCGCATTTGAGAGCACATTGTGACAAGTTAGTCGGAGTGGGGAGGAACAAGAAGCTAAGAACGAAGTTATTTATAAGGAGCCTGACGGGAGAAGCACTTACCTGGTATACTCGACAGGATCCACGAAACTGGAAAACTTGGCAAGATATGGGGGAGGACTTCATGAATCGCTTTCGATTCAACAGAAAGATCACTCCTGATAGCTTCGCACTGGTAAACCTGCAGAAAAAGCCATCCGAGTCATTCCAAGAATATGCACTTCGGTGGAGGTCAGAGGCCGCCAGGGCACAACCTCTGCTGGACGACAGTGAATTAACCAAGTATTTCATCAGAGCCTAAGAAGGGATATACTTCGAAAAAATGATGGGAATGATAGGACAGAAATTCCCCGAGCAAGTCAAAATGGGAGATTTCTTATAAGAAGGTATAAAATATGGTAAAGTACAATCCATGGAAATACTGCAAGCGGCCAGCAAGGCAATCCAATCAGGGTCAATCTGTGGCGGAAACAAGAAGAAAGAGGAGGTCTCACCAGTCATCCCTTACTATCAACCCAACTCACATCACGGAAACACTTCATATCCCCAAACAACCATTCACCACCACCCACTTACGCTCCATTCTATAGCACCCAACCATATTACCACCCCCAACCCCAATACAACACAAACCCACAACGACCATATGCTCCCGTCCAAACCACTACCCACCAAAACCGACCCACTTATGCACCATGCCCTCGTCCTAACTTTGAAGAGAGGGGTCCTAGAAATTATACCCCGATTGCTGAGCCTCTGGCCCAATTGTTCGAGAGATTGAGAAGAGAAGGATTGATACATCCAGTGGAAGGAAGGGTTCCTAAGTATCCCTCCAAGTATTTTGATATAAGTAAAAGGTGCGTGTACTATTCCAATGCGCCTGGGATGATACTGGAGATTGTTTTAAGCTAAAAAATGAGATTGAAACACTAATCAAGAGCGAAGCCATTCAGTTCACTCCGACACCGCCCAATGTGAAGCGTAACCCGCTGCAAATCACCGAAACTAGGGAGTCAACATGATCACATTGGACAAAGAATATGATTTGAAAGGAACGATTGTCACAATAATAAATACAGAGGCCGCGAGGATCCCACTTTAAAGGACTCCAATGATTACAGTACAAGTGAGACCTACAGTGACAATTCAGACTTGTCAGCGACAACCCGTCGTTGCTACAGGGGACGAAGAGAGTCGGGAATACAAAACTGTCCCATGGACGTACCAGCAGAAGGGGAAGGCCAAGATGACAAACTCTACCGCAGAGGCATGGTATGACTAGGTTCGGGAGATGCTACGCTCCCGAAGATGCAAATCGAGGGAACTTGGGAACATAGCAGATTCAATGAAGGAACATAAAAGACCCATAAGCCACCAAATTTTGGAAGAGAATGTCGACCGAAGAGTACTCCGTGGAGGAGCAGCTGAAGAAAACTCCTACGCAGATACCAATGATGGACTTGCTGATGAGCTCCGACAATCATAAGGATACCCTGTTGAAAGTACTAACCTGGGTAAGTGTACCAAGCAACACCACCAGTGAGGTGCTGGCCGCGAAAATTGGGAAAATAGTCGAAGTAAATATGATCACTTTCAGAAGAGACGAACTTCCCATCCATGGCGCGAGTCACAACAAATCTCTTCATATCACTGTCAAATGTGGGGACAAAGTGGTGTCCCAAGTACTGGTCGATGGGGGGTCTGGAGTCAACATTTGTTCGCTATCTTCTTTACGGGAGTTGGGAATCCATTTGAGGGAAGTCAAGGAAAGCCACATGAGGGTAAGGGCCTTTGATGATTCGCATAAGGATGTTATCAGAGAAATTTATTTAGCTTTGAAGATTGGGCCGTTTGAATTTCCCATATTATTTCAAGTAATGGATATTTCTTATTCATACAACTTGCTGCTGGGAAGGCTTTGGATACACATGGCAAGGGTCGTCCCATCCACTCTACACCAATGCATGAAATTTTAGTGGGGATGTCAGGAGATCGTGGTCCATGGTGAATGGGGCCAATCAGCTTTTTTGGAGCATGTTGTCCCGTTTATTAAAGGACTAGACGAAGTAGCCTTCCATGCAGTGGAAATCATGCAGACCACCAAATTGGAAGAGACTGAACAAAACTTGATAATGCAGTCACCGTATAGATCAAAGATGGCTATGCAGAAGATAATGAAATATTGATACAGACCAGGAACATGGTTGGGAGCCAGGTCGGACGGGATCATAGAGCCAATTGAATCGAATGGGAAGAAAAGAAAGGCCGAAATAAAATATTAGCCTCCGGTGGGTAAAGCTCATACTGGAAGCTCCGGGAAAAGGTTTTTGTGCCAGAGCATATTTCAAGTCCGGACCAGTGTACAGTACCAGAAGATGATATCATCAATGGGATTGGAAAGCTGTTCGTGAATATGATTGAAGAATGTTGTGAAGGGACTAACACCAAGACACCGACCATAAGGGATGCTGAACCAGGGAAAGAACTGTGGAATTGAATTGCCAGTCCATCTTTGGTTTGCCGGGAGTCTTGGTAGTATGGAACTGTAAATGTTTTCTTTTTGAAGAGTTCACGGTCAATTGAGGCTTGCACCGTGTCTGTACCTTTTTTTCATTTTCCTCTTTTGAACGCTTAGACGTTCCTCTTTGATGAAATAAAAAGAATTATTTTCTTAAAATATTGCAACTTTATTTACCGATTCGTTTATACTTATTTTATCTTTTCAGTAATCAAAATGCTAAAAACCCACATTTCGCGATTGTGGCATGTCACAAAACCGTCGAGCAAAACGATCTAGATTATGAGGAGAGTATGATGCCAGACAATCTCTCACGGGAGATCGAACAGTTGGAGATTCAAAAAAAGGCCAACCTTGAAGAAACAGAATTGGTCAACCTCGAAAATGATGAAGACGTGAAAGAAACCTGAATCAACATTCATTTAGAAGTCGAGCAGAAGGAAAAACTGGTTGAGCTCCTTCGACAATACATCTATGTGTTCAAGTGGTCATCTGATGATATGCTGGGATTAAGTACCAACATTGTCTCGCATCGATTGCCCACGGATCCTACCAGACCGACAGTCAAGCGGAAACCCAGAAAATTCAAAACCTGGTTTAAGTTTGATGATAAAGAAGGAAGTGACCAAGCAGATAGAGGTGAACATGGTAAGGGTCACCAATTATGCCAACTGGTTGGAAAATACTGTCCTAGTACCCAAGAAAGACAGAAAGATCAGGATATGCGTGGATTACCAAGATCTCAACAAACCTACTCCAAAGGACAACTTCCCTTTACCATATATCCACATCCTCACCGTCAACTGCGCGAAGCATGAACTACAGTCGTTTGTGGATTTTTTGCTAGGTACCACAAAATCATGATGCACGAGTAAGATGCAGAAAAGACAGTCTTCACCACACCTTTGGGAGTTTACTGCTATAGAATCATGTCATTCGGTCTCAAGAACGCCAATGCCACCTACATGAGGACCATGACGACCCTTTTCCACGACATGATTCATAAGGAGATCGAATTGTATATGGATTATGTCATCATCAAGTCTCGTCCACATCATCATCAAATTGTAAGAAAGATGTGATGAGTTTCCTGTGTAGACTAAATTACATCAGTTGTTTCATAGCCCAGTCCATGATAATCTGTGAACCCATTTTCAAGTTGTTGAGAAAGGATGTTGCCACAAAATGGATAGAAGAGTACTAGAAAGACATCGACAAAATCAAGGAATTTCTGTCAAATACACTAGTGTTGGTTCCCCCCGAGCCCGGGAAGCCATTGTTACTATATCTGTCTGTAAGACCCCATAAAATTTTGCAAAAGAAAATAATATTTCGTGGCGCCGAATTGGTTTTACGTATTTACGTGTTGGTTTTACGGGCTCAGACCATTTGGGTTGAACAATGCACGGGAAAGTAAAGAAAATTTTTTGGCGGAAAAGCGCGTTTATGCGGTCCATTATGTGACCGCATAATCACTCTGCGGGCCGCATAATGGCCGCAGAAGTGAGCAGGAGAGGACCATTCTGGAAGCAGCTATGCGGTCGACTATGCGACCGCATAACTGTTATGCGGCGCACTATGCGACTGCATAACAGTTATGCAGACCGCGTAGTGACCACATTCACAGACAGATTTTTGATCATTCGTGTCAGCAATTATGCAACCGATATGCGGTCGTACATGCGACCGCAAACCTTGTTCCTGAGCTCTATTTTTGGGTTTTTAAAATTCGACCCTATTTCATTAAATACATTCTTTGGGCCATTTTTGAGCTATAATTTGATATTTTAGAGTGAGAGAAAATGCCCTAGAGTAAGAATTTGTTCTTCAATAATTGTTCTTCAATTCTTGCCCAAGTTTTGGAAGATTAAGAAGGGAAACTCACTAGGTCTTCATCCTAGAGGTAAGATTCTATACCCTAACCCTCACTTTCGAATTTTGTGTAGAAATGGATAATTAGCAAGATAATTTCTGGGCAGGAGGGTTGTTTATTTACATGCATGTGTTATAAAAGGGCGTAGGAAGATTGTTGAGCTAAAAATGGTAAAGATTGGGTTTTGGGATGATGGAATTCTCCATAAAAGGACCTTGGAACCTTAATGCACACTTGTTATATTTCTACAATAGATTGAAGTTGCTAAAAATTCCGGAATATTTTAGAGTTTAAGGAAGCTCAATTGAGGTATGTTGGCTAAACTCTTCTCTTAGAATTGCATTCCACGATATTCATGTAATTTATGTACGACCCGAGGGGTTTGTATTGAAAGATATACGTTCCGAGTAAGTTATTGTGCCTTAGACTTTTAATTGCTCACATGTGTATTACACACCTTGATTTGAATTGTTGTTGTTGGTGATGATGATGATGTTTGAAAGTAAAAATGTGAGCATGAAATACTAAATACGGCTAACATGCCAAGAATGATTTTATAATTATGGCCACTAGTGCCAATGAAATGAAAAGATGGGAAAGGAGTATGAAATGTGATGATTGATATAAAAAGGTTGATGTCTCTATTAAGACAGCCTAGACGATCGGGTTGTGATCGGACACCATGCTGCACACATGGTGGTAATTGAGCTGGAAATTGTAACTAAAATGGTAATTATGGTTGATGTCCCTAATGGATAGCCTAGCTGATCGGGTCGTGATCAGACTCTGTGTTAAAGACGGTGGTATTGATATTGAGAGTAATTGTGGTTGATGTCTCTAATGAGATAGCCTAGCTGATCGGGTCGTGATCGGACTCTATGCTGAGAGTACGGTGGTATTGGTATCGTGAATAATGGTATTGTTAACAATGGTATATCGATACTAAAAATCTCCTAATGTGAGATATGGAAATTACTTTGAACAATGCCTTCATCCTAAATTGAGGTTTGATGTTGATTAAAGCTTTCATTGATAATATGAAAATCTTGTTTGTACTATTTGTCATTCTATTGAGAGGGTGTTTAGTTATACATACTAGTGCTATTCGACGGTACTAACGTCCCTTTTGCCGGGGGTGCTGCATATTTAAATGGATGCAGGTGTTCAACAGCAGGAGATGTTGATCAGTGATAGCAGTACACCTCCTTCCGAGCAGACTTGGTGAGCCCCACTTCATCCTGGGGTCATGTATCTTTTGTTCTTTGTGTATTTTGTTTGAGGTATAGCCTAGGCCTTGTTGCGGGCATTATCATTGTACTCTTCTTTATCTATAGAGGCTCCGTAGACATAATGTGGTTTGTGTATTGGTGTTGGGAAAGACTAACTATGTTATATTGTGGTTGTATTATTTGTCCATTTGAGACTTTAAAAATGATGAAACTATTGGTAATGAATTCGTATTGTAGACATGAACACATTTTTGTCTAATTAATGAAAATATGTATTATGTCCATTGTGGATGAGTTTGGGTAGAATGAAATTTAACAGGCTTGCTCGGTCAAGTTCACTCGGTTGAGCACCGGTCGTGCTCCTCGATTTTGGGGAGTGACACTATCAGTCTTGGATAACGCCTTCGGTTGTGTGTTGGGCCAACATGACAAAATTGGGTGAATACAAAAGGATCCAACTTACAATTTGAAAAAATCTTGCCAAAATCAACATCATTAGCATAAAGTCCCTTGATTTGATCAAAACCCATCAATTTAGAAGTCAGGGTAGAAACTAAGACATACCCTACACTTCTTGATATCTTGGCTTGACCCGCTCAAGTACATCTTCCAGAAGCCGATGCCGACTGGAAAGCTTTCTAAAAAGAAAATTCTCCTTAGCGAATTTGACATTGTGTACATAACTCAAAAGGCTATCAAGGGTCAAGATTTAGCCGACCACCTCGCAGAGAATCCGGTGGACGGGGATTATGAGCCACTCACTAAGTATTTTCCCGATGAGGAAGTATTATTTGCTGGAGAAGATAACGCAGAATCATACCCTGGATAGCGAATGTTTTTCGATGGAGCTGCAAACTTTAAAGGAGTCAAAATTAGGGCAGTCCTATTTTCGTAGTCCGGACAACAATATCCAGCATCGACAAAGATAAGATTTTATTGTGCCAATAATATGGTTGAATACGAAGCGTGCATCCTTGGGATCAGAAAGGCAGTCAATATGAACATCAAAGAACTGTTGGTCATAGGGGTTTTCGATCTATTGATACACCAAGTCCAAGGGGAATAGTCCGCTAAAAATGTCAAGATCCCTCCATATCTGCATTGTGTGAAAGAGCTATGCAAGAAGTTCACGAAGACTGAGTTCAAGCACGACCCTAGGATTCAAAACGAGTTCGCCAACACCCTTGCAACTCTATCATCCATGATTCAGCATACAGACAAGAACTACATCGACCTATTGAGGTAGATATTAGGGATCAACACGTCTATTTCTTTCATGTAGATGAAGAGTCAGATGGTAAACCATGGTATCATGACATCAGGAAATTCCTTGCAACTAGAGAATACCCGAAGAATGCCACTAATCGTCATAAACAAACCCTTAGGAGGTTGGCGAATCACTTTTTCCTTAACGGGGAAGTCCTGTACAGGAGGACCCCAGACTTAGGTTTGATGAGATGTGTAGATGACACAAAGGCGACACAAAGGCAACCAGGTTATTGGAAGAAATACACACAGGAACATGTGGGCCCCACATGAATGTGTTCACATAAGCCAAGAAGATCTTGAGTACTGGAGATGACTATGAAAAGCGATAGTGTCCGCTACATACAGAAGTGTCACCAGTGCCTGTTTCACAGGGAATTCATCCGGGTTCGGCCGAATGAGTTGAATGTGATGGGTTCATTATGGCCATTTGCCACTTGGGGCATAGACGTGATTGGACCAATAGAGCCCGCTGCGTCAAATGGGCATCGCTTCATCTTCGTAGCCATCGACTACTTTACTAAATGGGTTGAAGCATCCACCTACAAGGCTGTCACAAAGAAGGTAGTGGATGATTTTGTCCGAAACAACATCGTCTACAGATTTGGGATACCTGAGTCAAGCATAACTAACAATGCCGCTAACCTCAACAGCGACCTCATGAGTGAAATATGCGAGAAGTTCAAAATCGTCCACCGTAACTCCACAACCTACAGACCACAAATGAACGAGGCAATTGAGGTAGCCAATAAGAATATCAAGAGGATTCTATGAAAGATAGTGGACAATCATAAGCAATGGCACGAACACTATCCTTCGCCTTACTGGGTTATTGGACCACCATGAGAAAATCCACTGGGGCAATGCCATACATACTAGTATACAGCACTGAAGTTGTCATACCCGTATAAATTGAGATACCATCTTTAAGGGTCATTCAAGAGGCGAAGTTGGACGACGCATAATGGATACGGGTAAGACAAGAGCAACTCATGCTCATCGACGAGAAGAGAATGAATGCAGTATGCCATGGTCTGCTATATTAGAACAGGATGGCTAGTTCATTCAACAAAAGAGTGAAGCCTCGCCAGTTCATACTGGGGTAGTTGGTCCTGAAAAAAATCTTTCCCCGCCAAGAAGAAGCTAAAGGAAAGTTCAAATCAAATTGGCAAGGTCCTTACGTGGTTCACCGAGCGTTGTTGGGCGAAGCCCTAATCTTGGCAGAAATAGATGGTAGCATGAACACAGAGCCCATCAACTTAGACGTAATCAAGAGATACTATGTTTGAAGACAAATAGAGTTAGGTGCTTGCTGTAACAAAACTACGTTCAACCCGACTTCCCTTGTTGAGACCTACGCAGTGTTTGGTTCCTCTCCCCCTTTCTTTTATAATAGAAAATCCAAACATCATTTTTTGTATGTTATTCTGAAACTATGCCGACTTAATTTCCTCAAAAGGAATACGTAGGTAATCCTCTTCGGATTCAGTCATCTTTTGTAATTGAACTACGTTCTGGTCTGATTCCATTTTTACACGTAGGTAGTCTGAGTCAGACTCAGCAATTTCGTTTCATTCTTTAATCTCATCATTTTTGCATCTATTGTAATCGAACTACGTCTTGACTTGATTCCATTTGGATACGTAGGCTGTCTCAGTCAGGCTCGTTCATCTTCATCATTTTTGTCATCATACACGAACTACATTCAGACCTGATTCTGTTTTTGATACGTAGGCAACCTGAAATGGTTCGGTCACAACCTTAGGAAAAACCTTTGTAATGCATTAGTTTGAATTAGGATGTAGTTGCAACGGCAAGCAGCCGCATTGTCAAGCATCAAGAAAGAGTGACATCAACGTGACAGAGTTTTCATGAAGAGACATTCACGTGTGGAGAACTTTTTGTAACATGTCATAATCTGTAACGACATCATTTGTCTTAAAAAACAAAGCTTTTCAAAATTGTTTTTCTAACGATATAGTAATTTGTTCTACCTACCGAACTTCTTGGCGTAACCATATCAAAGGCCGGGGAAAACCAACACTGTGGTCGACACAAACAAATTTCCCCGCTCCCACTAAGAATTTTTCATTGAGTGCCGGGTCAATAGAAAGCAAGGAAACACTGAGACCACACTGGGGCAAATGACGGACCCGCCACTTTCCTAAGATTATCTCACTTTACACCATTACTTGAATTTTTTTGGTACAACTAAAGCTTATCTTTGAATCCTTTGTAGGTACATCGGAGAGTGACTATTGATACGCAATGCCTGGTCAACCAATTGGAGCACCTTGTACAAAACAAACCACTGGCCTCACTAATTGAAGCCCTGTATATATCAAGCCACCTGATCAACCTAGTTGGAGCACCTTGTATAGACGAGCTGTAGGTTTCACCAATTGAAGTCCTTGTATATAGCAAACCATTAGCTTAATCGGTCAGAGTGCCCTCTACAAATCAAACGTCGACTTTTCCAATCGAAACCTTGTATATAGCAAACTGTTCATTTTGCCAACGGAACAATCCGCACCGCCGCTCCATCACAACGGAGGCTAGAATAGGCAGTTGCAAACCTCGTCACCGACGTTCTGCCAATCGATAGCTGCAACATAGTTTTGCAGTTTAAAGTATATCGTAGGGATGCTTTTCTTTCCTTTACTATTACCTTGAATGTTTTGACGCTTTGCTCATGCAGCTTCAGGCATGAGTACGGTTTAAGTCAATCACTCACAAGCGGAGATTACTTTACATCTTAGTGCAAAGCTTTCCCAACAAGCGGAGACGCACTCTAAAAAACAAGCTCTCCCAACAAGCGGAGACGCACTCTACAAGTCAAGATCTCCCAACAAGCGGAGACACTTTTCAATGCTCTGACAACTGCGGAATGGTACACAACCCGGCTAACAAATCGAGTCAAGTTCAAGTATCTCATCATCCCGATCCCTAAAAATGGCTCGCCGGCAGCCAGACATCATCATTCCTGCATCATTTACATCACATCATAATATATTCTTCATTGTAATATACGGGTATGTGTGTATTTCATTATTTGTAGCAACAAATATCGCAACGTGGAACTCTTCCTAAGAAGCAAACGAAACTACAATGCTATAAGGGACAACAAACTCATTAGCAGGCCAAGGATCCATGTTCTGGCACAAAACGACCAGTGGAATTCCAGAATCTTCAAATCCTTCAAGTCAAGCTGCAAACTTCAAGCCATCGCGAGTGCCCAATCATCCGTCTCGTCATATCGTCATATTACGACACTAGGGAAATTCCTACGAGTATCGCTTCCTCAAAATCTTTACTCTAGAACTACATGAGGCTTGATCCTCGTTAAGCCTGAGGTATGTAAGCAATTCAAAGCTAGAATTCATCCCCAACTTCCAAAAAATCTTCCTGAAATCTTCCTTAACTCTCCCTAAATCATGCAATCTGTAATCTTCCTTAAATCCATATGTCACGCCTGCAATGTATGCCTAAAGTCGGGTCAAAATTTGCTTTGGTTTAATTTCTTTGACCGCAAACTCTTTCATCGTCTCTGGTCAAAGAGGGGCAGCCGTTGACGGCTAATTTTGGCCCTCCCTTTTAAAATTAATTTATTTATACTTAATCATTTACACTGAATGTTTTGAAAGTATTTTCTATCAATAAATACTTTTTCTACAAAATTAACTATGTATTAGTAGTTTTGAAATTAATTACTTAGTATCAGTATTATGTAATTACAAATATACTTATCAATTTTAGATTATTAAAATAACTTGCACCACATAGGTTTTATAATTAATTTAGCGAATTATTTCTCAATTTTAGTTAAATAGGTCACTATGTTAATAATTCGAAGTTAGTGTCATAATTTAGAAGATAAAGTATTTTTCAAATAATTACAATAATTAGTAGTATATTTAATAATTATAATTTTATTACATTATATTGGAGATTAATTAAGTTTAATTAAATCAATTTTAAAGAGGTTAAAACTAAAAGGCTACAATTGTAATTCCTAATTAAAATATAAGTGGCTATTTCCTAAATCAATTCCAGCCCAATCTGGAAAATACCGAGTCCAAACACCCCATCTCTTTCCATCTTGGCAATCTGGGCCACTCTCCCTAAACCAATCATAACCTGCCAAGTCACTCGCCTATCTCACTCACAAAGAAAGCGCAATGAATCTGGACCATTGATCTATTAGATCAACGGCCCACCAACATTTTATCTCCATTTTTTCCTTTAATTTTAGTACCTCACTAGACTCAATCTCAGCTGTCCAAATCCAACCATCCAATGGTCATGACTTTAGCAAATTTTAATTACTTAATGCCCAAATTATCAGGGCCGTTAATCAGTAGATCCAATGGCCCAGATCCCATCTCCATCTCTTAAACCTAAAAACCAACCTCAATACCCCAAAACCCTAAAATCATTTCCTCCTGCACCGCCGATCATATCTTGTGCCTTCTTTAGCCGTGTTTCTCGCTGAACTTTTCTTCTTTCATGATGAGAAACTCATACCCCCAAATCCAAACCCTAACCCCCAAAGATGAAACCTCAAATCTTCTATGGTTTACAAATCCTTGGTAGGCATGGCATCCGTTATGTCACTGTACTACGAAGCTCATCACTTTCTTTCCAATTTCATCATTTAATCCCAGAAGGCCCTATTCGAGGCACATGGGAGCCTCCTCATAACCTCTTTATGACTATTCGAGGTTCAGAGGTCAAATACAATGACCTCTGGACATTAGGGCTTTACCTGATGGGTTTCGCCTTCAACGGTCATCCCTCTCTCCTCTTAGGTAAAATCCCTCACCAATTTCACCTTTGTCTCTCTAATTTTTACTCCCATATGCTTGCATCATCCAGTAGTCATCATTTTCCACTACTTAATTTGAATTCTGCTGAAACCCTAAACAATTAATGGCACCATAAACAGGGCTTTCAATGTTCTCACCCAAGACACAACAAAAAAAGACCTAACATCTTCAACCTACAGAGCTAACAAACTCAATAGACATAGAAAGCTATCACAAAATTACTTAAAAATTTTGCTTTTAGTTTTGAGTAGTAAATTGAGCTAGGGTTCTAATTAGTTTCTAATTTCTCTCTGATTCAAAGTATTGCACTGGTCAGGTGAGTTCTTGATTCTATACGGCTAAACAAGAGCCTTTTGTTTGGATTGCTGCTCAAGAGGAGGTCAATATACATCCATCCCCTCTCTCTTAATTGCTTCATTTGAAAATCATGAACGTGTTATTGTTTTCCTGATTAACTACTTAGTTTATAATGATTATTCACCCTTTAATTGTTTAGTTTGGTTCACCATTACTTGTTAATGATCTATGATAAGTTGTTGTGTTTATCTAATGTTAATTAGGTAGTTGTGTGACTTTAATGACCTCAATTTATGTATTGAACAACCTATGTGTTTGAGTTGCTTAACCTGCCTTGATAATTTCTCACATCTGCCTAAGATTTCAAACCTTACTCTAATGTTCTGTTATAATCTTCATGCTCATCATGTTGTATTTTGAGTTCTATTCCACTGTTACACCCAATGTTTTCGTACGTGAAAGTACGCCATAAATAAATTGATGGAAGCTCGGAAATGAAATTATTTTGAGATTATAAGCATTATGCTATTTCAAACAAGTGATGAGTAAATTTGTGAAGGTGAAAGGGTAAGAAAATAAATTTCGTTGAAGTTTAACATTTTGGGATAAAATATAGACCGAGCTAAAATACCCGGTATTTATGGACTAGTACCATACAAGGTACCACATGACCATAATAGTAAGGTGTACAAAGTGTGTTAAAAGTAATTAGTATTTTAAGTAATTTAAGATAATTTTTAATTATGTGGATAATTGGATAATTATTGGTTAATGGGGGATTAACATATTAATTAAGGAATTAAGTGGGTACTTGTTGGATAAGGATTAATAATTAGCATGGCAGCATGTGTAATGTTCTCATCAAGCCTAATGTGACTAATATAGCATGGAGATAGGTAGCACCTTTAGAGGGCCTCTTGGCTAAGACATAAAAGGCTTCTTAAAATTCAACAAAAGACTTGTAACATTATGATCAAAATTCACAAATAGATATGCTAACCTCCTCCCATTTTCCAAGTAATGATCTCCAGCAATAAAATTTCATCAAAGAACCTATGTGATAGTAACGTGAATCACTTCAACAAGAATTCATCAGAGATTTCTCAGCGTAGTAGCAACGGGATTTTGCAATTCTAAGGAAGCACGGTATAATCTTTCTCAAGAATATCATACAGATTTTCCACTACTTTGACCCACCGCTATATGTTGTCGCAATTGACGTGTGTTAGAGGGATTGTCAAGAGAATCGGCTCAGGTATGTTAAGGCTATCCCTTCTTTCTTTTGGCATGATCTATACGACACGAACGAAACAAGCAAATGAACAATTTTTATAAATGATTCTATTCATAGAAATATTAGGTGTCTATATTCTTGATTCCCCATGTGAATTACTATTATATCTCCTATTCATGGGTCTCAGAAAAATACGTATTTGATAAAACTTATCCGACAGGCATATTATTTTTATGACATTCTAAGAAAATCTTATTAACGTATTTCTTAGTCATTTCATGCATTTATACATGTACATTGACCCATGACCAGATCCTGTTGACCCACCCCGCTCTTCTTTTCATCTCAGCCTTTAATCTTAGTTATCAACGGCCCTCACTCACCTTGTTACACCCTATATTTTCGTACGTAAAAATGCGTCGTAAGCAAACTAATGTAGGACCAAAAATGAGATAATATTTAAAAGTATATAAAGTAAGTTAATCATGTTACCTCTGAGGTTACAAATATTAAAGATCATGAACAACAAGTACAAAGAGGGTTGGACAGTTCAGAAGCTAAAGCAATTAAATAAAACAATGTTTCGTCGAAAGTCGACAAGTTGGGAATGTTATAACATGTACCTTTGGGGTGAGACTAGGGTGATTAACATGATAAGGAGATTATGTTATGATTTATATTAGTCGTATGACATCCGTGTGTTACGTTTTAATGTCAAGCGAGTTGTGGAACAAAAGTCGATGAAAGTCATCACAAGTTACACTCATAAGTTTTACTGAAATTTTGGGTCAAATGTAACTGCGATTTTCTCCCAATATACTTAAAGTTATGGGGTGTTCCACCCATCAAATTAAATATCTATGAGTCTATTTTCCAACGCATTAAACCGTTTGTCAATACGACATTGGAGTAGAATGATATGGGCATTTGTGCGATACTGCGCAAGCTGCTAGGTGACAAGTAGGTGTGTCACCTACTTGCTTAAATGAAAGCCCAAAAATGGGCCATTTCGGGTCGTCCAAAGAGGCCTTTTAAGGGCCTATTTTCTTCATATATAAGACTTAAAATAGAGCATAATAACCAGACATATGCTCTGCAAAGAATCCTTCCAAAAATTTCCCACAAACCCTAATTAATTTTCTCTCCCTTTCAAGTTCCAATTGGAGGTAAAACCTAGAGTTTGAAGAACCAAGATAAGAGCTGAGTTATCCAACAAATAAGGTGAGTTTACTTCTCTCTTTCATCCAATTTTTCTTCTGTAAATTCATGGTAAGTCATTCTATACTTGTAAGAACTCACGGGACGGTGATCGGAAGCCGTGAGTTCGAGTTATTCAGTTGTAGCGGACTGTTTTGTGGACTGTTTTGTGTTGCTGTTGGGCTGCGTGTTTTACTACTATTTTGTGGAGTTTTGGAGGAGGAAGGGGGTTTATAAACACCATATAAATGTAGGGTGGTTGGCTGGTCGTTCGTCATAACATTTTTGGGTCGTTTGACACTACTACGGTGGTCGTTTTGTGTACGAAGAGATTGGGGTGTGTTGGGCTGTTTTGTAGTATTTGATGGTGTATATAGGGCTGGAAAATGATGTATATATGTTTTTATTGTTCTGTTCTTGTATTGTTGGTGTTATCTTGAATTTGGAGGAAGTAAGGATTATAGGGGAGATGCTGCCCGTTTTAATACAAAATAAGTTTGTCGTTCGTTGTGCGATAGTTTTACCTTTCGTAACTTAACGATAGTATTATTATCGTTCTTGTAGATTAAGGTGCAAAGAGGTGAGTTCAACTTGGTGATTGGAAAGATTGTGATAAGGTATGTTAAGGCTAAGCCTTCCTTCATTTTGGCATGATTTCGTAGCTACATGTGTTAGTAATGAGACAAAAAGAGAAGTTCATATTCATGAATTTATTCACACTATTCTAGTCTCATAAGTTACAATATTATTCCTTATCGAGATTCTATATTCAATTTAGTATTGTCTTCTTCCAGTCAAGAGAGCAACAAGCCTATATATACAGTATTACAGTATTTTCATTACCATCGAGCTATAATCGATGGGCAGGCCCCTATTGGGCAACCTCTGATCAGATGGAAAGTTATATACCGAGCCTACTGTGGCCGAGCGCCTATGAGCGAGCCCAGCATGGTCGAGATACATAGCCTAGTATGGCCGAGCGCCTATGAGCGAGCCTACTATGGCACAGCAGTTATATATACCGAGCCTTATAAGGCCGTACAATTATTTTACTTACTACATTGAAGGAGTTGAGTCAGCATCAGCAGGTAAGTATATCTCCAGATCATCTTTGACTCCCAGTTACTTCCAGTTATTATATTATCAGTTCAGTTTCGATTTTCAGTTATGTTATTGCCTTACATACTCGGTACATTATTTCGTACTGACGTCCCTTTTCCGGGGACGCTGCATTTCATGCATGCAGGTTCAGATAGACAGACGAGTAGATCACCTCAGTAGGTGTTTCCCGAGTTCAGCCTGATCGGTAAGCTCCACGCCTTTCGTAGTTGCCAGGTCTAGAGTGTTGTGTACATCTTATGTATATCTGTATATATGTTATGGGTAGGTCGGGGCCCTGTTCTGATCATAGTACATCTATCAGTAGAGGCTTGTAGACATATCCTGTTGGTTAGTGCAGTATGTTGGGTTTGTAGGCCTGGTATGTATAATTTGGTGGTTAGTCAGCTGTAGTAGCTATGATGGCCTTTTCAGCCTAGTTTTATATTGATGTTTAGTTAGTGCTAGTTTCCATTCAGTTTTATATTTTGCTTCGCAAATTGTCTTGCAAGTTGGCCCCATGGCCAAAGTATGACATTATGTGTTCAGAGTCCCTTAGTCATAATTTGGTACGCCAGGTTAGGTGAGGCACCGGGTGCTTGTCTCGCTCCTAGGTTCGGGGCATGACAAACTTGGTATCAGAGCAGTTCTATCCTAGGGAGTCTACAAGCCGTGTCTAGTAGAGTCTTGTTTATAGATGTGTTGTGCACCACATTATCTAAGCAGGGCACTACAGGGCATTTAGGAGTTGGTTACCCTTCTTTGAAATCTAAATCGTGCTATAGAACTGAGTTATAGGAAATTTGAATTAAACTTATGTGTTGGTGTTTGCATGCACAGATGACGGTGACTAGGAAGACTACGGCTAGCCAAAGGAGAGATACAGCAGTAGGTGAGGGGACCAGCAGGGTACCCCCAGAAGATGGGGCCCAGTCTAAGGCTCAAGGTGAGACCCCTACTCAGCCATTACCGGCTCCTCCACCAACTACGGAGATTCCTAGGGAAACCGCACATCCAGTTCCCCCTCCACTTCCATCAGATCAGAACTTGAGGAGTGCGGTGCATTTGTTGACACAGTTGGTAGCTACCCAGCAACAGGCTAGGGCATAAGCTAGTGCAGGAACTTCTGAGGGGTCTGGGAGTTCAAGGGTCCGAGAGTTTATTGCTTTGAGTCCCCCAGAGTTCACGGGGACAGATCAGAGGGAGGACCCACAGGATTTCATAGATCAGCTTCACAGGATCTTTCGTGTTATACATGCCACGGAGAAAGAGGCAGTTGAGCTAGCAGCTTTTCGACTCCGAGATATAGCCATCCTTTGGTACGAGGGATGGGAGAGGTCCAGGGGACGTGATGCACCTCCAGCTATTTGGGAGAATTTTTCAGATGCCTTCCTTGACCAGTACTTACCACGGGAGATCCGACAGGCTCGAGTCGATCAGTTTCTAGCCCTTAAGCAGGGTAATATGAGTGTTCGAGAGTATAGTCTCCATTTTGACTCATTGGCCAGATATGCACCATCCATAGTTGCTACTATGCGGGACAGGATTCACAGGTTTATAGCAGGGTTAGCCCCAGAGTTAACCGAGGCATGTGCCACCGCTGCATTGCAGGATAGTATGGATATCTCCCGGATTCAGGCATTCGCCCAGAATATAGAAAGGGGTAGGCGTCGGCAGCAAGGTACAGAGAGGGCTGAGCAAGGGCAACGTAAGAGGATGAGATTTCCCAGGTCTCAGGAGCAATATCAGGGTAGTTATAGGACCCAGTACTTCGGACGGCCACCTAGGCCTCCGCCACCTCAGTTACAGGGTTACAGGTATGACCGCTATACTCAGTCAGGACCAGGTGAGAGCTCATGGGCGTCGGGTTTGCAGCGACAGCGAGGATCTGCGCAGACATGGTCATTTCCTCCACGGTGTGACATCTGTGGTAGAGGACACTTGGGCCAATGCCGAGCAGGTTCTGATGCTTGTTATACATGTGGGCGTCCAGGGCATATGATGCGGGATTGCCCAAATAGAGATTCGGGGGGAATGGCACAACCAGCGAGTTCAGCAACAGGATCATCTATGTCCGTGCATCCTTCAGGGCGCGAGTCTCAGTCTTCGGCTGGTAGAGGTCGAGGCAGAGGTAGAGGTTCCAGTTCAAGTGGTAATCAGAACCGTATCTATGCTTTAACGGGTCGACAGGACCATGAGTCTTCACCAGATGTTGTGATAGGTATATTAACCATTTGCTCTCACGATGCTTATGCTTTGATAGACCCAGGATCTACTTTATCGTATATTACCCCATTTGTCGCGAGGAAGTTTGGTATAGTGCCTGAAATACTAAGTGATCATTTTGCGGTATCTACACTGGTCGGAGAATCGATTATTGCTAGACGGGTTTACCGAGGTTGTACGGTGACAATTTGTAGTCGTCAGACCTCAGCTGACCTAGTTGAGCTAGAGATGATGGATTTTTATGCTATCATGGGCATGGACTGGTTGGCAGCTTGCTATGCCACAGTTGATTGCTGAGCAAAGGCAGCCAGATTTCATTTTCCAGGTGAGCCAGTCCTTGAATGGGTAGGTAATACACCAACACCCATAGGTAGGTTTATTTCCTATCTGAAGGCGAGGAAAATGATCGCAAAAGGGTGCATTTATCATATTGTGCGAGTTAGAGATGCAGATGCTGAGATACCTACACTTCAGTCTATTCCCGTAGTCAAAGAGTATGCAGATGTGTTTCCAGATGAGCTTCCAGGTATTCCTCCAGAGCGAGAGATTGATTTTAGCATCGATTTGCTTCCAGGAACTCAACCAATATCCGTCCCTCCGTACAGAATGGCACCTGGCGAATTGAAGGAGTTGAAGGAGCAGTTAAAAGATTTGCTGGAGAAAGGTTACATCAGGCCCAGTACCCTATATTTTCGTACATAAAAATGCGTCGTACGCAAACTAATGTAGGACCAAAAATGAGATAATATTTAAAAGTATATAAAGTAAGTTAATCATGTTACCTCTGAGGTTACAAATATTGAAGATCATGAACAACAAGTACAAAGAGGGTTGGACAGTTCAGAAGCTAAAGCAATTAAATAAAATAATGTTTCGTCGAAAGTCGACAAGTTGGGAATGTTATAACATGTACCTTTGGGGTGAGACTAGGGTGATTAACATGATAAGGAGATGATGTTACGATTTATATTAGTTGTATGACATCCGTGTGTTACGTTTTAATGTCAAGCGAGTTGTGGAACAAAAGTCGATGAAAGTCATCACAAGTTACACTCATAAGTTTTACTGAAATTTTGGGTCAAATGTAACTGCGATTTTCTCCCAATATACTTAGATTTATGGGATGTTCCACCCATCAAATTAAATATCTATGAGTCTATTTTCCAACGCATTAAACCGTTTGTCAATACGACATTGGAGTAGAATGATATGGGCATTTGTGCGATACTGCGCAAGCTGCTAGGTGACAAGTAGGTGTGTCACCTACTTGCTTAAATGAAAGCCCAAAAATGGGCCATTTCGGGTCGTCCAAAGAGGCCTTTTAAGGGCCTATTTTCTTCATATATAAGACTTAAAATAGAGCATAATAACCAGACATATGCTCTGCAAAGAATTCTCCCAAAAATTTCCCACAAACCCTAATTGATTTTCTCTCCCTTTCAAGTTCCAATTGGAGGTAAAACCTAGAGTTTGAAGAACCAAGATAAGAGATGAGTTATCCAACAAATAAGGTGAGTTTAATTCTCTCTTTCATCCAATTTTTCTTCTGTAAATTCATGGTAAGTCGTTCTATACTTGTAAGAACTCACGGGACGGTGATCGGAAGCCGTGAGTTCGAGTTATTCACTTGTAGCGGACTCTTTTGTGGACTGTTTTGTGTTGCTGTTGGGCTGCGTGTTTTACTACTATTTTGTGGAGTTTTGGAGGAGGAAGGGGGTTTATAAACACCATATAAATGTAGGGTGGTTGGCTGGTCGTTCGTCATAACATTTTTGGGTCGTTTGACACTACTACGGTGGTCGTTTTGTGTACGAAGAGATTGGGGTGTGTTGGGCTGTTTTGTAGTATTTGATGGTGTATATAGGGCTGGAAAATGATGTATATATGTTGTTATTGTTCTGTTCTTGTATTGTTGGTGTTATCTTGAATTTGGAGGAAGTAAGGATTATAGGGGAGATGCTGCCCGTTTTAATACAAAATAAGTTTGTCGTTCGTTGTGTGATAGTTTTACCTTTCGTAACTTAATGATAGTATTATTATCGTTCTTGTAGATTAAGGTGCAAAGAGGTGAGTTCAACTTGGTGATTGGAAAGATTGTGATAAGGTATGTTAAGGCTAAGCCTTCCTTCATTTTGGCATGATCTCGTAGCTACATGTGTTAGTAATGAGACAAAAGAGAAGTTCATATTCATGAATTTATTCACACTATTCTAGTCTCATAAGTTACAATATTATTCCTTATCGAGACTTCTATATTCAATTTAGTATTGTCTTCTTCTAGTCAAGAGAGCAACAAGCCTATATATACAGTATTACAGTATTTTCATTACCATCGAGCTATAATCGATGGGCAGGCCCCTATTGGGCAACCTCTGATCAGATGGAAAGTTATATACCGAGCCTACTGTGGCCGAGCGCCTATGAGCGAGCCCAGCATGGTCAAGATACATAGCCTAGTATGGCCGAGCGCCTATGAGCGAGCCTACTATGGCACAACAGTTATATATACCGAGCCTTATAAGGCCGTACAATTATTTTACTTACTACATTGAAGGAGTTGAGTCAGTATCAGCAGGTAAGTATATCTCCAGATCATCTTTGACTCCCAGTTACTTCTAGTTGTTATATTATCAGTTCAGTTTTGATTTTCAGTTATGTTATTGCCTTACATACTCGGTACATTATTTCGTACTAACGTCCCTTTTCCGGGGACGCTGCATTTCATGCATGCAGGTTCAGATAGACAGACGAGTAGATCTCCTCAGTAGGTGTTTCCCGAGTTCAGCCTGATCGGTAAGCTCCACGCCTTTCGGAGTTGCCAGGTCTAGAGTGTTGTGTACATCTTATGTATATCTGTATATATGTTATGGGTAGGTCGGGGCCCTGTTCCGATCATAGTACATCTATCAGTAGAGGCTTGTAGACATATCCTGTTGGTTAGTGCAGTATGTTGGGTTTGTAGGCCTGGTATGTATAATTTGGTGGTTTGTCAGTTGTAGTAGCTATGACGGCCTTTTCAGCCTAGTTTTATATTGATGTTTAGTTAGCGCTAGTTTCCATTCAGTTTTATATTTTGCTTCGTAAATTGTCTTGCATGTTGGCCCCATGGCCAAAGTATGACATTATGTGTTCAGAGTCCCTTAGTCGCAATTTGGTACGCCAGGTTAGGTGAGGCACCGGGTGCTTGTCTCGCTCCTAGGTTCGGGGCGTGACACAGCTAGTATACGTTGATGATTTGCCCACAGTGGCCGAAACGATATGATAGGATTCCCTCAGAGGCTTAATGATGTTATGAACGCATATACCAATGCGTGGTGTTACATTTATACGCATATGCATGACATTATTAACTTGAAATGATTCATAGAGCTATGCAGACGTACATGTAGAGTCTTTTACTCCATGTTTCTTTCATGTCTATTATTTACTAATTTTCATTCCTTACATACTCGGTACATTCTTTGTACTGACGTCCCTTTTGCCTGGGGACGCTGCATTTCATGCCCGAAGGTCTCGATAGACAGGTTGAGTCTTAAATGGCCTGTAGCCTCCTGCTTATAAGTGTGGTGCACAACACAACCATAAACAAGACTCTACTAGACACAACTTGTAGACTCCCTAAGACAGAACTGCTCTGATACCACTTTTGTCACGCCCCAAAATTGGGGGCGAGACCGGCACTCGGTGCCTCAACTATCCTCACGTACCAACTTGCGACTAAAGGACTCTGAACATATAATGTCATACTTTGGCCATGGGCCACATTGCAAGACAATTGTGAATACTGACTAAATATCAATAAAAAGCTGGGCCGACAAGGCCGTCATAACTACTACAGCTGATAATCCAACAAAATGTACATAAAAGGCCTACAAGCCCAACATACTGCATTAACTGATAGGATATGTCTACAAGCCTGTACTGATGGATGTACTGTGATCGGAACAAGGCTTCGACCTACTCATAACCTATATATATATATATATATATATATATATATATATACAAAGATGTACGTAAAGCTCTAGACCCGACAACTCTGAAGGGTATGGAGCTTACCGATCAAGCTGAACTTGGACAACACCTAATAAGGAGCTCTACCCGTCTGTCTGTCTGAACCTGCACGCATGAAATACAGCGCCCCCAGAAAAGGGACGTCAGTACGAAATAATGTACCGAGTATGTAAGGCACTATACTGAAAGCTGAAACTGAACTGATATTATAATAACTAAAAACAATTGGAAGTCAATGATAATCTGAAGATATGCTTACCTGCTAATGCTGACTCAACTGTCTCAATATAGTACGTAAAATATGTGTCCGGCCTTATAAGGCTCGGTATATATATAACTGCTATGCCGTAGTAGGCTCGCTCATAGGCGCTCGGCCATACTAGGCTCTGTATCTCGGCCAACTGGGCTCGTTCATAGGCGCTCGGCCACAGTAGGCTTGGTATATAACTTACCATCTGATCATAGGTTGCCCAATAGGGGCCTGCCCATCGATTATAGCTCGATGGTATTGAAACTATTGTAATACTGTATATATAGACTCTCTGCTCTCTTGACTGGAAAAAGGAAATACTTAATTGAATATGAAGTCTCTTTCTTCTTACTCTAGATCGTGTGGTAGAGCTCCATTGTAAGAACTCAATTTCCTAAACTCTATTTTAGTCATAATACGATGATACCTACCTCCAGAAAGATGGTTGGTACAGATATAGCTATGGAAGAATTGAGTTAGAGAAACTCGAGTTTGCATCATTCCTATGATGGATAAATGTGAGGTCTTCAACAGAACATGTGTGTACCTTACGTGTAAGCTTCTTGATAAGGAGCTTTAAGGCAAGAATATCTATCCACCTCTATGGTGAAAGGAAATGAGAGGTTGAGAAGATAGATACAAGCTTCAACAAGTAAAAGGAGCAAGATGATAAGAGTACGAGGTACCCAGTTAATGAAGATTACCGGTATTGTGACTTACCTTCAACAGTAACGGACGAATGTAGAATTGGCCACACCCATATCAGTTATACCTTATTGGGGGCTAACATGTGTAGTTTAAGAAAAGGACAGGATATTAGGATCCGACTGGGGTTAGAGTAACCCAAAATGGTAAATGGATTGTTTGTGTTAGTTGGCATTTCTGAAGGATATTACAAAGGTGCTAATAGATCTCCTTCTGAGACACCCAGATGGTGCACTCAAGAATATTACAATTAGATGTGGTACGGAAATCCTAGAAGGGATAAATATTACTTTAGTGTGGCTCGCGTCCCTAGTAGAGCGAGAACGTTAAGCAAACCAAAGAGCAACTGGATGGAGCAAGGGGAGCCAAAAGCAAAATAATGTCTTGCTCGAGTTTTCAGAATAAAGTGATAGACATAAATGTTAGCGGGAAACAAGAAAAGAGTTAATGAAGCATTATGAGTAAGATATGATACATGGATAACAACGGTGGATCAAAAAGATGACAGTATTACAAAGTCTATAGTCAATTGAAGGAAAAGACGAGAGGTGACAGGCCTTGAGACAACAAAAGAGTATATGCCATAAAGTCATATCCTCATTTCAAGTAATAAGTTCGTAACTCCAACGCGACTACCGGAAGGAAAAGTTAAACTCCAGAACAACATTAGAATAGTATGAAAATGCCGCTGACAAGGCCCCCGCTATACCTCAAAATGATATACAAATGTGAACTTTGGATAAAGACTAAAGTCTTTGGATAAGGTTAAATAACCTCACGTGGCAGCAAGACATGTAAATCAAAGTGACGCTTACATTCATTAAATAGGTGGCATGAATCAAAAATGTGTCTTTGAGAAAGGGATAGCTGGCGGCAGTGTTTAAAGAAAGTGTCCCATTACCCAATATTTAACTAATTACCCACATAAATAAGAATTATCTCCACTTACTTAAAATACTACTCACTTTGAACATACCTTATATAACTTACTATCACGGCCATGTAGTACCTTGTATGGCACTAGTCCATAAATACCGGGTATTTTAGCTCGGGCCATATTTTATCCCAAAATGTCAAACTTTGACGAAATTCATTTTCTTCGGTTTGCTTACCCTCTCACCTTCACCAATTTACTCATCACTTGTTTAAAATAGCACAATGCTTATAATCACGAAATAATTTCATTCCCAAACTTGCGTCGATTAATTTACGACGAAACTTTATCGTACGAAAATGCGGGATGTAACACTTTTAGTTTTAACCGCTTTTAAAATTGATTTAATTAAACTTAATTAATTTTGAATAAAATATAGTAAAATTATAATTATCAAATATACTACTAAGTATTGTAAATATTTTTAAAATACTTTATCTTCTATATTATGACACTAATTTTGAATTATTAACATAGTGACCTATTTAACTAAAATTGAGAATTAATTTATTAAATTAATTATAAAACCTATGTGGTGTATTTTATTTTAATAATCTAAAAATGATAAGTATATTTGTAATTACATAATACTGATACTATGGTATTAATTTCAAAACTACTAATACCTATTTAATTTTGTAAAATAAGTATTTATTGATAGAAAATACTTTCAAAACATTCATCGTAAATAATTAAGTATAAATTAATTAACTTTAAAAGGGACGGTCAAAATTGGCCGTCAACATCTCAAACCACCGAATGGAATGCAAATGCTCAAAACGACCAGTTGGGTCGTTACATTCTCTCCCACTTAAAGATTCATTCGTCCTCAAACATAGCAAGGGTCATTTCAAAGCCATCAACTCACAGTATAAACTCAGCAAACACATACCCATGGGTGGTCCCACGTCACCACAATCTATATAAACCTGACTACCCAACTGAACTGAAGATCCTCCCTTCAACCATAGTCCATAAACCTTGGAACCAAGTCTCCAACATCCAAAAAATTATTATAACACCCGATTCTCGCATATGTACACTATATAAGTCTGAACAAGTTGTATCATGCCATAACCATATTCCAAGATATTTTCACTTGATAAACCACATAACTCAGATACTCCTAGCAATACCTTTCGACCACAATAGCTTCTCATTAACAAATCTGGTAATAGCGACATACCCCATATCAAATAAAACCTTGTTCTGAACCTTCGTACACTACCAAGATGAAAGAAACATGTAGAAACTCACAACCACTCATCAGATCAACAAGTCATGGAGCTCTCTCTCGCCCGCCAAGAACCATAGCCAAATACTGAGATGACTAATGACATTATTCTTCCAAACATACCATAATCAAATCCAATAGCACTCCTTCCCTTTCCACTAGCCTCACATCACCCAATAAAAGCTGCTCGACCAACATGCCACACCAATACAACCTAGAGCCACATACCATACAATCTGTGTGCCAAACAAGCAACAACTCGAATGTGACCAATGATGAAAGGAGAATCAAATGAGAGAACCGACCCGCAAGATCAACCTATGAACCCATCTCATAGAGGAGAAACTAAACACACAAAATAAACACAAACAACCATATCCCAACATCACTCCGCTGCATCATGCAGCCTGACCCAACATACCGATCTACATGGAATGCCCATCGAGCTGTAATGTTTACCATCAACAAACACTTGTGTATCAAAAGCAAGCATGCCAAGAGCATGACCATAACCATGAAGAAACAGATAGCACAATATACCACAGAGAGAAAGACCACAATCAAGGCTCAACCCAAAATTCTACACACCAAGAGCCATCTTGCTCGAATTTTGCAACATAGCCCAAACAAAACCGTATCATGTGTGTAATTAGTTAACAGTTTCACAACCCATCGAAGCATAGGAGAGTAACACATGGAACATGCTAGAACACAAATAAGATCAACTCTAACAGATGTCACACCCCTCAACACTAGTTGTGCGGATTAAACAAACTTGATTCGATGTAGAACACACATTCTTATTAGGCCCACTAATTGGCCCCCAAATCAACTCCGATCTTCAAAGAATATGTAAATAATCTTCCAAAAGCCCACAATAACCTATCCATAACACATACCATCAGTCGTCTAACTCTACCATATCTTCATAGTCTGCAACCAAGGAACAATCTGCCTCTGAGAACTTCCAATCTTCAAATCCCTAGAATACAAAAATCTCCATATCTGATCACAACTCCACCACTTAAATAACTAACACATCTCTCGTACATGGTCATTTCATGAGAAACACTCCAATGAGTCTTCTATTCCACGTAGCAAAATCTGAACATCGATAGTCAACAACCCGGTGATTACTGCAATACTAGTCAAGCATCCACAAGTCACAACACAATGCACCTTCAGAAATACGCACCCTTCTTAGGAAATACCAGATAATGTGGACATTAGTCTAAATATCTGAAATCATCCATGATTTCTAGAACTCGTGACCTTCACTTTGAAATTGGATTGCAAACTTGTACATGCCTACCTCAATCCTACACGTCATATCGCCTCTATCATGCCATCCCTTGAAAACACGAGAATCCCATTATCAACTGTGAATCACAAATAGGATAGACAGTGCATCACCCGAGAACCTTCCACTTGACCCCATCAAAAAGAATATCACATCACGTACCAAACTCCCCATGCTTGTAGAAAATATCTGTCCCAAGCCATAGCTGAAATCATCGAGAACCTTTCAAAACACATTAGCACAAAACCAAGCCATTAGAACCGAATCACTATAAGTCAACTAAGTCACACAAGTCGCCAAACCCAGGTGTATTACAACAAAACACCGGTAAAGCCTCACCACAACAAAACAATCGATCACTTCTATTATTATGCTGATCCAAACCACTACCAAGATGACCCATTTCTTAAAGTTCCTCTCGACTTGCCTTCAAGTTAACACTTCTCCTTGCCAGTATACCATGATCCTTAACCAAAACTCACCACAAGAGATCCTATCATGAAACCACATCGTCCTAAGGCCCATAAGTCATTGTATTCCTTCTTAAACACCGAATAGTACCTCCACAGAGATACCCACTCTGAAGAAACCTTTCGTGAATCTGAAGCTATTTTTTTTAACCTCTCTAATATTGAAACGTAGAATCACTAATGATATAGGACTACTTCAAGTCCCGGCACCACCCAAAATCTCATGTCTTAGCCATATAAAAATCTAGGAAATCCTCAAATACCACATTTGAATCTTGAACTCATTAGAACATTCTTGAGAGTCATTCATTTTGGTCTAATCTCCAATGCACCGCCAATACGAGTCGAATGGCTTGTGCTCCACTAGCACACAACAAACAGAGAAGTGACACGACCTTTAAGCAACCGAATCAATCCCTTATTCTTGAACAATACATCCACCACGAACAACATACCCGAATCATTTCAAGTTTTTCATATGCCCAAAAAATATAGTACATCATGCACTTGGACATTTCCTTCCCCGCACTTACTTCGAAGTTAGCCCCTTTCAAGTCATAATCGATCCACAAATATGCCTCAGACCAAAACTAATATAACACATGACCATACAATCTGAACGTCGATAGCAGATTCCTCAAGTTGCCTCGAAGCCATAGAACATAAAAAATGATAACCCACAATACACTTACTCTATAACTGCCATAATATCGCACTATAATTCAACCAAATCCTTCATACTCTTATGTAGCACAAATCATAAAATAACTCAAATCATCTGCTAAGTGCATATTCACCCTCGCGACAGTCATGCGAACTCACTCAAGCAATCTGAACTTAAATTGTAGCACGTATAACCCATTAATAGTAAGAAAATGCTTCACAAAAACATAATAAGTATCACACAAACTCAGAACATCTCGTACGAGATAAACCCCACTTGTTTAACCTCAAACTGGCATCTCTCTCCGCCCTATCATGGTCAAAACCACTGTGCAATGGCTAAATCCTCCCGAGTCTAAATTTGTCAATAGGACATAAGAATCTACTTCACTCCATAAATGTACAACTGAAAGATCCCTCAACACACTTGAAACATGAGACGGTACAACACATCAAGACGGAAATCAAGTATCCATAGTTCTTTATGCCCCAAGCAAATTCTTCTCGGCACATCCAAATCATCTAAGCAAAGTCCTCTATTACATATTCTCATTATATATCTATCCAACCACTCACCGAGCCATCAATCCCACTCCTAGGGAAACTATAGAACACAAAAGTCCAAATGCACATACTCACACACTGAAACTACCCAGCCCAAGCTGTTGTATGAACATGTCCTCAAGTCCTCCAGACTGTCCCATCTACACAACACAAAAAACACATATCGTGCCTCATCCATGACATCACAAGTCATTGATGCACAGTTGATACCAAGTGCTCTACATAACATACGTGAGGGTGGAAGGAAATCAAAGATATACGCTTCAAGCTGAATCAATGCCACACAATAAAGAAATAAGGATGGGATGTTTCCTAAATTCCCTGTAGCCTCTTGAAGATAAGTATGGACGTCATCATACCGACCGGCAAGACTCTACTATACACTAGCTCATGACTTGTAGAACTTATGAACTTAGAGCTCTGATACTGACTTGTTAAGAACCAAACTTCACCTTGTCATGATTGTTTACCCATAAAATGGTACAGTTAAATTTATACGTGGTTTATACACAAGTGAATTAATTTGATCCAAAAATAATAGATGAATTAGACAGAAATATAAGACTTAGCCTTAAAATTGGAATAAATGGTTGATCTCTTATTTCCGGGCGTAGAGCTACCGGGTGCAATAAGAACAGTGCAAATAAGCAAGAAAGTAAATTGTTATTTGAGATTTTGATGAAGTATAGTATATGATTGTCAGAATATTTTTGTCCTTACAATTATGATAGATCTCACTATTTATAGTTACACCTAGAGAACAAGGTACTATGATTAAGATCTTCTTTAATGACAATTATGAGGGCCATTGAAGAATGTGTAACGGTGGGCAGTGAATGCCATATTCTCTATAACAGATCATGCACTTAATGTTGTAGAATATTCTTCGTTGAATGCTACCGAATGTCGACATTTATTTTGTCTTTATGAGTATCATTCTCTCTTATGACAAGCAGGATCATTTCCTTTGGGTTTGGCTATCTTCTGTCTTCAGTTCCACGTGTTGCTTTCTCATGCGATCATTAAATATGAACATATTTTACCCCATACAAATAGTCCCAAACTTTCCGGTGGCATAACTTTGTGTCACCAGGATGTTAGTATAGATACCCTTCTTGGCGGGAAATTCTCTGATACCCTCTAAAGAGTTTCTAACGGTTGATTAGACGCACATATCTCCGCATTTAATGCCCCGAACACGCATTATCCCACGATTCAGCATCACTTTTGCCAGTTATCGAGGTAATTATGGCCACAATTTTAGCCGCCTATTCCTTTGCCTATACGCATCAAACTTATTCATTTACACTTCATAATTCTCTAAACGTTTCTCAAAATTTCTTTACTCAACTTGTGCATTGTTCTTCAACATTTCTTTAACCTTTTTCTTGAGAAAAAACCTTCTTTCCTTTCTGATAAAGAATGGCCTCTTCTTCTAGAAACTCTAGTTCTTCAAAAAACAAAGGTAATGTTGATGATGCTTCTCCTCCTTCGTTGAGATCCATCATCCCAAAATGTCTTGTCACAACTAAATACATTGAAGAAAAGTGTCCTTCCGCTTACCCTCGTACGTGGTCTGTTAGCGTATAAATTTTCCACTCGTCCTTCCAATATTCTTGATGTGAAGGAAGACTGCCATTGTCAAGATTTAGACATTATCGCTCCTGACCTGACAGAGAGGATAACCTTACCCAAGAAGGGTTTTACATATTTTTATACGTATCCTTTCACTTTGAGGTCGTTCTCTTTGAGTGGAGATCTTGACTCTGTCATCGTGGAGTTCTGCAATCGCTACCAGGTATGCCTGGCACAAGTAAGTCCTTCTGTGTGGAGGATAGTCACTTGTCTATGGCATCCGTGCCAGGATACAGGATAAGAGCTAACCCTAGCTCGATTGATGAACCTTTTTCCCACCAAGATCTTCCTCGGGTAAATAATAAATTTCATCAAGCGTGGCCACCATGCTCTGCTATCTAGCATGGATGATGAAAATGACCGTGGGTGGATGAAACAGTTCGTTGCAGTCGCTACCAGTGACATCATTCCGCCCACATCTTTGTCCTTTCTGAAATTATGGAGCCGCACTCGTAAGTTCACCACTTGTCTTTCCTTCTGTTAAAGATCATCCCATATTGTTATTACCCTTCTTCTTTCGCTTATTTCAGCGACTCGGTGGGTACCACCTAGGGATGAAGGCTTGGACCAGTGGGTCAAAAAAAATTGGATGTTACTACGCCCGAGATATGCACGTGGAAAGAGATGGCCCTCAAATATGGGTGGAAGGCCAAAAATCATGGTAAGTCGAACTCATCTTGTTTTAACCTTTTATATGAAAAAGTTGTTTAACCCTTCTCCTGTTTAATTCAGGTCTACCCCAGGCTCAGTTATTGCCCCTGAGGAGGACGTTTTGGATAATCTCCCTGATGCGGCGAGGCTGCTGGAAGAGGCTTTTACGCAAACAGGTGTCTCCAGGCCTGCTTCTAGTGCAAGTGCTACTTTTCGGAGTCCCCGGCCAGAGAACAAGCAACCAAAAAGTAAACGTTCTTCCGTGGCCGGGGGAAAGAATAAAAAGGAAAAGAGTACCGCTCCCAAATCTTCTGTCGAATAAAAAGGCATAGACCCCATGATGATTGACGATGATGGAGAAGCCAACGAGGAAGGGGATTATTTACAAAGAAGACGACCTTCCTTAGCTCAACAGACTGCTCAATCTCTTGCGTTAGTTACACCAACCGAGGATGATGCCTCGCAACTCGTGTGGGTGTATGAGATTGTGAAAAATACCAACTCCTGCTTCTGAATCCTAGTTGTCATGCCCGGTACCGTGAGGCTGAGTACTGGGTCCCTGCTATCTTTGGTTGATGAGCAACCAATGACCAGCACTGCGCTTGTCGCAGCTACTTCTCATTCTTCAATGCCATCAAATTCATCTCCCTCTTCTCCAATTCTGCCATCGCCACCAACAACTACTACATCATTTCTACCGGCTGCAGCTGCCCGGGAAGAGGATGCCCCTCTTACCCAGTTCCCAGTTCATGAGAACCTGGGAAAAATTATGCAACCCCCTCAGAAGATCCCCAATGGAGGAGGAGCTCCACCCTTTCAGTTTCAACCGGATGCAATTTATTGTCCCGGCAGGTGGAACTTGCAAACTATCTGAAGCCCCTGGTTTCAGAGAAAGATGGGGAAAAATATACAAACTATTTTGGGAGAGTGTTTGTTGAACAATGCCATGCACAACATAGCGGCGGTATAGTCTTTGTTTTCTCTGTTGTTTCTTCTATTTGTATTATAGCAAGGTTTTGAATTTGCATTCTTGTTTTGCAAGCCAACTTCCTTGCTTTTGAAGGCCTCTAAAGGTTGATTTGCGATAAGGATGAACTTACCTCCGAGCGGAATCAACTTTTGGTCGAGCAAAATCAAGCTGTTGTGCGCCTCTTGAAACTGGAAGTACGAGCTGCTGAAGCTACCAAATTGGAGGCTAGGTTGCAGTAGAGTTTCAGATTTTGAGTTTAAGGCCGCCTCCAAATTATTCAATCTTTCAGCGGAGGAAGCCTCACGATCGGATGCAGCGAGAACAACATTTGGACTTCAACCCATTTGGCCTTAGTTTCTTCAAATTTTGCCCTTAATGGGACAACCTCTTAGCTAAGGACAACCTTGGCATCTTGCTCCATCCGGGGCCAGTAGTGTCCTGCCCTAATTAACTTCAGCACCAAGGAATCTGCGCCCGATTGATCTATTACTCTCATGTAGTAATAAATGCAGGGATCAATTCAATTACACAACTATCTATGCCCCACGGTGGGTACCAAACTGTTTACCCATAAAAAGGTAGAGTTGAATTTATACGTGGTTTATAGACAAGTGATTTAATTTAATCCAAAAATAATAAATGAATTAGTCAGAAATATAAGACTTAGCCTTAAAATTGGAATAAACAGCAAATATCTTGGTTCTGGGCGCAGTGCAAATAAGCATAAAAGTAAAATGTTATTTGAGCTTTTGATGAAGTATAGTATATGCTTGTCAAAAAATTCGTGTCATTACAATGGTGATAGAGCTCACTATTTATAGTTACATCCGGGGAAGAAGGTCCTAGGATTAAGCTCCTCTTTTATGACAATTATGAGGGCCATTGAAGAATGTGTAATGGTGGGCAGTGAATGCCATATTCTTTGTAACTATTCATGCACTTCATGCTGTAGAATATTTTTCATTGAATGCTACCAAATAGCGGCATTTATTTTGTCTTTATGAATATCATTCTTTCCAATGACAAGCGGGATCATTGCTTTCGTGTTTGGCTATCTTTTGTCTTTGATTCCACATGTCGCTTTCTCATGCAATCATTAAATATAAATATATTTTACCCTATACAATGATGGCACCCAACACAACCCGCTAGGTAAGCCAAACATAAGTCAACTCAAATCTAATGAAAATAATAAGAAATCCATTAGCGAAATAACTAAATTTCCATACAACAACCGAAGGATTAGTAGTACAAGTCATGAGACACTAAGATTTTGATTTACAAAGCTGGAATGAAAATAAATACAACATATGTTTAGAATATACATAAACAGAATACAAATAAAAAACTACCACGGATAAATTCTATATCAGGAAAGCAGATACATCTTCAATGCCAGCTTCCGCCATCCACAAAAAACTTAGCTCTAAGATATACATGCAAGGTGCAGAAGTTTAGTAGGAGTACAACCGACCCTATGTACTCAGCAAGTATCATAACTAACGTCGGCGAGGTAATAATGGTAAGAATTATTAATGATAGTCGCTAATAACCTTTTCAACCCATAAATCTCACAAGTACACAGAAATGTTATTATCAAGTAATAATTCACAGATAAAGTCATCCCCGTACACCTCAGATAAAGTGCCTGGTTTGGTATCAATTAACAATCCAGTATATAGAGAAGATATGCGTGAAACCTCAATTAATCCTTCAACAATTGCATAAAGAGAAAATAGACATGATTAAACAAGTCAAGTCACAAGGATTCACATATAGAGAAGATATGTATCATGACTAATCTTATAAAGTAAGGTAGCAAATAGAGAAATATGCATAAAGGCATGTATACACCCAGAGCTAGAAAACAGAGAAGCGATGCAGCAAAATCATGTATACATTCAAGGAAATTGCAAGTGGAGATAAAATGCATTAACCAAAACAAATATTGACTAGTTTTCCTCAGAAATACAATAACCAAACCAAAGCACTGCTCAGCTTTCCTCATACTGCGTGCACACCATCAAGAGAGAAACATGAGACAACTCACGTGACATAAATATCAACCACACAACGTACTCATGTGCTAATAATCAAAACCGCGGGGAGTATTCACGTGTTAATAATCACAACTGGACGGTTAATTCACGTGCTAATAATAACAACTGCATGGTGTATTCATGAGCTAAAAATCACAACCACACGACTTATTCATGTGCTACCAGTCTAATCCATATCACACAGGAAGCAAATATACAAGAATACATGTACATGAACAATGGATATCAAAATTCATACTCGTGGACTGTTATAAGTGACATGCTAAAGTGTATGCATGTGCGAAGTGTGCTACCACAGCTCAAGTCTGGAAATTACAACACAAAAGTATCAATTATCATGTTGAATTAGGAGATTAACTTCTATGTAACCTCACAAATGGTTCAAATAGGTCACAAAAAGGTATAAGCATAAGAAACATAATAGCATGAAGCTTAGCAATCAAGTCAAGGAAATTCATAGCCTGAGCACTACATCGAGCATGAATAATACCTTGACGCATGCAAATGGGCTCAACCTCACACATGTGCGTAACCCATAGCACGTAGCTATCATAAATAACTCGGAAAACTAGTGTCTCAACCAAGTTTAGGTAAGATACTTACGTACAACTAGTCAAATCTCTACTCTAGAAGCACCATCCCACATGAGTCAACCTTCGAACGGTCCGAAACTAGCCACAAGCAACTCAAAAGCCTCAAATAATGCCATATTAATCAAATACTAAATACTAAAAGTCAACCCCAGGCCCGCACCATGAAACCTGACAAAAGTCTAAAATTCAAACAACCCATTAAAATATGAGTCCAACCATACAAGTGTCATCCAAATCCGACTCTGAAACTTTAAGGCCCCGTAAAATTTGGAAAAAATAAAAAATAATAATAATGTTAATAATGTTTCGTGGTGCCGAATTGGTTTTACGTGTTGTGTATTATAATGTTAATAATGTTGGGTTGAACAATACATCGGATAGTAAAGGAAAATGTTTGGCAGCAAAATGCGTTTCTGCGGTCTATTATGCGACCGCAGAATCACTCTTCGGGCAGCCTAATGGCCGCAGAAGTGAGGCAGGAGAGGGTCAGTCTGGAAGCAAATATGCGGTCGACTATGCGACCACATAACTGTTATGCGGTACATTATGCGACCGCATACCAGTTATGCGGACCGCATACATAGACAGTTCTTTTGGTCGTATTGGTTGGTAATTATGCGACCGATATGCGGTCCGCATATTAGTTATGTGATCGCAGAACCTGTTCCGGAGCTTCATTTTTGGGGTTTAAAACCTGACCCTATTTCGTTAAAACAAAACCCATGGACCATTTTGAGCATAGTTTCTTATATTTTTAGAGTGAGAGAGAGGGTCCTAGAGGGAGAAGTGATCTTCATCAAATTGTTCTTCAATTCTCACCTAAATCTTGAAGATTATCAATAGAGGAACCAAGGTCTTCTTCCTAAGAGGTAAGATTCTATCACCCAAACTCTTAATTTCAAAATGTAACTAGAATGGGCAATTAGTAAGGTAATTCATGGGGATGGGAGTGCTTACCTTGCATGCATGTATCCTTGTAGTATGTGGGAAGATTGTGAGCTAATAATGGTAGAGAGTGGGTTGGGAAATGATGGAATCTTCCACAAAAGTGCATTAAAACATTGATGCATACCTAGTGTTTGATAGTATGATCAAATAAGCTAAAACCATGTTCATCTTCATAATTTTTGGTTCAATTTTGTTATATTGCTTAAATAGATTAATGTTGCTAATATTCCGAAACATCTTAGAGTTTTAAGAAGCTTAATTGAAGTATGTTGGCTAAACCCCCTTCTTCTTAGAATCGAACCCCACGGTGATCATGTAAATGGAGTAAGCCCTTGATTATTATAGAATTGGCGATTTCTAACGTATTTGTGTTGAAGGATGTAAGTTTAATATTTATTCTAAATGCTTCATCATGTTATGTTGTCATTAAGGATGTGTTTAAAAAGGTGGAATATGTGTTGAAAATGTTAAGACTTCATGTCAAGATCGAAATAAAGGTTGTTATGCCAAATTGTATGAAAAGCCTCTATGTGCCTAAGATTCCAAAATTGCTCATACGTGAATTTAATGTTTTGAATGGGGAGCCTTATTGATTTTGATAATGATATTGAATGTGGAAAAAGGGGTCTGGAACTATGAAATACAACCAAGTGCCAAGAATGGCTTTGCAATTGTAATCACTAGTGTCAATGAATTGAAAGTACATGAGAGAAGTTCGATGTGAGATGATTGACTGAAAAGGGTAATGTCTCAAATGAGATGAACTAGCCGATCGGGCCGAGATCGGACTCCATGTAAGAACACGGTGGTATTGTGAATGAAATTGTGGTACTGTCTCCAATGAGATGGCCTAGCTGATCGGGCCGAGATCGGACTCCGTGTAAGAACACGGTGGTATTGTGAATGAAATTGTGGCAATGTCTCCAATGACGCGGCCTAGCCGATCGGGCCAAGATCGGACTCCGTGTAAGAATACGGAGGTATTGTGAATTGTGGAACATCGGTACTAAAGGTCACCCAACCTAGTAATACGTAAATTGTCTTGAAAATCTATATGATCCTTAACTTGTTGTTTTACTATTATTTGAAGCCCTTATTGAATTCTTGATTGTTCCTCTTGTATTATTATTCATTCTATTGAGTTGGTGTTTAGCTATACATACTAGTGCTATTCGACGGTACTAACGTCCCTTTAGCCGGGGGTGTTGCATCTTTAAATGGATGCAAGTGGTTATATAGCAGACAGTGCGAATCACAGATAGTGCTGCATCCTCTTCTCAGCGGACTCGGTGAGCCCCATTTCATTCCGGGGTCCTGTATTGTACCTTTTGTTTATATTATGGTCACTTTTTGAGGTATAGCCGGGGCCTTGTTGCCGGCACCATCTTTACTCTCTTTTGTATCCTTAGAGGCTCCGTAGATACTATGTGGGTTGTATAAAGATATTGGGAATGTTAAACAAGTCATTTTGTGTTTGATCACTTGTTCCACTTGAACTTTAAGAAATGTGTATCTTGGGACTTAAAAGTGCAATGACTAATGAAATGATTTAGGATTGTATGAATAAGACTCCTGCTATATAATTACTGAAATCACGTCTTCTCTTGATCATGGGTTAATTGGGTAGAAAGTATCTAACAGGATTGCTCGGCCGGGTTCACTCGGTTGAGCGCTGGTCGCGCTTCCTGAGGATGGGGCATGACAGAAACAATGTTCAAATATCAAATATTCACCTTAGAAAAAGACTAGTCGAAAACAGCCAATTACTTTTTTAGATTAACTAATCAAATGATAAAATCAAAGATAGAATCATAAAAATTAATCAAAACCGAGTCAAGAACACTTACCCCAATCGAAGCGGTGAAAATCGCTCAATCCGAGCTCCCAATCTCAAAATATGATACGACGTTCGCAACGTCCGAAAATAGAATCTTATATGCACTGTCTAGGTGTACTCTACGCGATTGCGGTAGTACCTTTGAGATCGCGAAGCAAAATCTTCCTCCAGTCCAAAAATGCATTGTGAATGCGAGGCCTCCCTAGCGAATGCGGAGCTCCACACTACCCAGACCTTCGCGAATGCGGAGCTCCACACTACCCAGACCTTCGCGAACGCGTCGTTACCCATGCGAACACGATAGCCAAATCACCTAGCTCCCTCGCTGAACTGCGATCGCGATCCACCTCTACAAACACGAAGATCAAATCTATCGTCCAATTTCTTTATCCGCGAACGAGATGAACAATAAAACGAACTGAGCAAACATACAACGCAATCGCGTCTCTACACCTGCAATTATGAAGTTCTACTGGAGCACCAGAAAACCAACAACTCATGCAAACTCTGAAATGGTCCGAAATCAATTCGAAACACACCCGAGGCCCTCGGCACCCTTTCCAAACATACAGAAAAGTCCCAAACCATTACACGGACCTATTCGAGGCCTAAAATCCCACAAAATAACATCAAAACCATGAATCGCACGTTAATTCAAGCTTAATGAACTATTTTAAGTTTCTAAATTCCAAACGTTTGCCGAACTCCTCCAAAAAACTCGGAATCACCTATGTTTTTGCACAGAACTTCTAAATGAAATAAAAAACCTATTCCAACTACCGGAATAGAAATCTAATCTCGATAACATTGAAGTCAAGTCCCGGTCAAACCTATAAACTTTCCAAACCTTCAAATTGCCAACTTCGGCCAAATAAAGCCGACACCTTATAGTAACATCCAATTACGAATAAGGGCTTGCGCCCAAGTCTAAAATCACCATACGGACTTAAAAAAACCATCAAAACTTTGATTCGAGATCAAATATACAAAAGTCAAACTTGGTCAACTCTTCCAATTTAAAGCTTCTAAAATGAGACTCATTCTTCCAAATCAATCCCGAACCGCTCGAAAAACAAAACTGACCATACACGCAGGTCATAATACATCATATGAAGCTACTAACAATATCAAACCATCAAATGGAATGCAAATGCTCAAAACGAGCGATCGGGTCATTACAATAACACGTTATCAACAAGGTTTCAAGACATTTATCTTAAGTTGTGAAGGTTGACCAAAATTTGACTTTTGTGCAGACAAACCTGGAATAGTGCTTTGATGGTTTTGATAGGTTTGTATGGTGACACTGGACTTAGGTGTATGTCCGAATTTGGATTTGGAGGTTCCCAGATTAATTCGATTCTGTTTGACGAAAGTTGGAAATTTGAATGTTTGGAAGGTTCATAGGTTTAACCAGGAGTTGAATTTGATGGTATCAATTTTGTATTGTGGTTCTGAGAGTTGGAATACGTTTGTTATGTTATTTGAAACTTGTGCACAAAATTTGAGGTCATTCCGAGTTGATTAGACATGTTTCATGATGAGTTTTAGGAAGTTGGAAGTTCATTAGTTCTTAGGCTTGAATTGAGGTGCAATTCATGGTTTTAATGTTCTTTTATGTGATTTGAGGCCTTGAGTAGGCCTGTGTTATGTTTTATGATTGGTTGGGATTATTGGACGGGGTCTCGGGTGTGTTTCAGATGAGTTTTGGATCATTTTCATGTTTTTGGGCACACATGTTCTGGTGCTTTCACACCTGCAATGGATTAGGTGGAGGTGCGCGTCCGTAGAAGCAGATATTTGGGCCACATATTCAAAGTTGGGCTGGTGGAGGCTGAGTCTGCAGATGCGGTACTAGGAGCATACATGCGCCTGTGCATAAGCAAAGGATCTTCCATAGAAACGGATGCGCAGGTGCGATGGGGAGTCCGCAGAAGCGAATGGTTGGTAGATTAGTGACTTTCGCATCTGTGATGTATTTCTTGCAGATGCTTTATCTCAAAAGCGTATTTTTTGTCTGCAAATGATGAACTATTGGACAGAATATTTATTTCAAAGGGTTTGTTGATTTCTCATTATTTAGAGTTGTGTAGTTCGGCTATGTTACGACCCAACACTACCAACCGGCTGTGATGGCACCTAACTCTCTTGCTAGGCAAGCCAAGCATAACAAAAAAGATATATCAATATTGAAAGGACAAAAGTGGTGCAAGTCTAGCGTCTCAACATAGCGTAATAATGTCAATACACGAGAAATTTCCCATAACTAGTAAATACAGAGTCATGAGCTCTAAAATATAAATCAAAGTTAAATAACAACACTATCTGAAAATAAAGACAATAGAACAAATGGAAAGAGACACCAAGACTGCTATTGGCATGCAGCTCTACCTCGTCTCTCGTACAGCTCAGCAAGCAAAGCTCCGCTATTAGTGACTTGGTCCGATACCTGGATCTGCACAATTAAGTACATAGTGTAGTTTGAGTACAACCGACCCCATGTACTCAACAAGTATCATAACTTACCTTAGCGAGGTAATAGAAGCAAGAATTATAAATGATACTCGTTATAACATCTACAGTTCATAAATTCAACAATTACAGAACAGTAATACGATCAAGTTAGAAATCTTAGCAAGAATTACCCTGGTGCACATAACCTCTAAATGTACTCTGCCCAGTTAATAATCCGACATATAAAGGAGATATGCAACTAAATCAGGTAAATAACCAAGGAAACTGCAAGTAAAGATGAAATGCAATAACCAAATCAAACACTGGCCAACTATTGCTCAGAATTTCTACAAGTGTACCAAACCACTGATAAGTTTTCCTCAATAATCGCGTGAACACAATCAATAAGGGACATGATAGGGTGACCCTAGGGGGAATGATCCATATTCATACACAACACAAACAACTCACGTGTTGCACGGATCACTCACGTAATAATAATATCAACCACACAGACAACTCACGTGCTGCACGGACAACTCACGTGCCAATAATATCAATATCTAGATATTCACGGACAACTCACGTGCCACATCAATTTCACAGACAACACATGTGCCAATACTCACCATCCGTCTGGCGTAGTCATAGGCTACCAGTATGTTATACCCCATGTTTTCGTACGTAAGAGTACGTCATAACTGGATTGATGTAAGCTCAGAAATGAGATCATTAAAAAGTTTATAAAGTAAGTTAATTATTTTACCGTGGAGGTTACAAATATTTAATATCATGAATGCCAAGTACCAAGAGGGTTGGAAGGCTGAGAAGCTAAATGAATTGAAGAGAATAAGTTTCGTCGAAAATTGACAAGTTGGGAGAATGTTATAACATGTACTTTTGTCATGGAACTAGGGTTCATAACATTATAAGGAGGTTATTTTATAATTTATTTTAGTCGTATGATAGTCTTGTGTTATGTCTTGAAGTCAAGCGAGATGTGGATCAAAAGTTGGCAAATGTCATCACAAGTTACATTCACAATATACTTAAAGTTACGGAGTGATCCCTTAAAAATGAAAGATCTATGAGTCTATTTTCTAATGCATTAAACCATTTGTTAATACGAAATCGGAGTAGAGAGATATATGCGTTTTTACGAGACTGCTAGGTGACAAGTAGGTATGTCACCTACATGCTTAAATGAGAGGATTCTATATGTCAAAAAAGGGGCCAGTTCGGGTAATCCAAAGAGACATTTTAAGGGCCTATTTCCTTCATATATCACACTGATAATAGGGCATAAAAACCATACATAAGACCCTACAAAAAACCTCCCAAAAAATTGAACATAAACCCTAATTGATTTTCTCTTCTTTTCAAGTTCTAGTTGGAGGAAAACCTAGGGTTTGAAGAACCAAGGTAGGAGCTGAGATATTCAACAAATAGGGTAAGTATACTACTCTCTTTCATCCATTTGTTTCTTCTGGAAATGTATGGAAAGTCATTCTATAAATGTAAGAACTCACCGGACGGTAATCGGAAGTTGTGAGTTCGAGTTATTCAACTTGTAGTGGACTGTTTTGTGTGATCTTTTGTGGTGCTGTTGGATTTCGTGTTTTGCTACTGTTTTAGGGAGTTTTGGAGGAGAAAGGGTGTGGAGAAAAACCACATAAATGCAGGGTGGTGGGCTGATCGTTCGTCATAACATTTTTGAGTTGTTTGACACTACTACGGTGGTCGTTTTGTGTATGAAGAGATTGGGGTGTGTTGGGCTGTTTTGTTGTATTTTGTGATGTATATAAGGTTGTAAAATAATTTATATATGTTGTTATTGTTGTGTTCTTTTTGTTGTTTGGGTTATGTCGAATTGGGAGGAAGTAAAAATTATAGGGGAAATGCTGCCCGTTTATTATAAAATAAGCTTGTCGTTCGTTGTGCGATAGTCGCACCTTCCATAATGGAATTATAGTATTGTTATCATTGTTATAGATTAAGGTACAACGAGATGACTTTAACATGGTTATTGGACAGATTGTGATAATGTATGTTAAGGCTAAACCTTTCCTTCATTTTGGCATGATCTTGTAACTACATGTTTTTAATAAGGAGACATAAAGAGAAGTTCGTATTCCTGAATTTATTAACATTATCCTAGTCTCATAAGTTAGACTATTCTCCCTTATTGGGACTTTGTATTCAGTTAAGTATTGTCTTCTTTCAGTCAAGAGAATAGAGGGTCTATATATATATTATTACAGTATTTCACCACCACTGACCTATAATCGGTGGACAGGCCTCTACTGGGCAACCTCTGATCAGATGGTAAGTTATATATCGAGCCTATTGTGCCCGAGCGCCTATGAGCAATCCCATAATGGCCGAGATACAGAGCCTAGTATGGCCAAGCGCCTATGAGAGAGACTACTATGGCAGAGCAGTTATACGTACCGAGCCTTATAGAGTCGGACAACTATTTTACTTACTATATTGAGAGAGTTGTGTCAGTATCAGCAGGTAAGCATATCTTCAAGATCATATTTGACTCCCGGTTACTTTCAGTTATTATATTATTGACGATCACAAAACACACACTTAAATATGATCGCTAGTCGAATATAGTATATAATATCGTATCCACAAGGATTGGATTTAAACTATGTTATTAGCCTCTACATTAATTGCTATCCAAGATGATCGACAAATTAGATTTGTGTGATTAAAACTAAAATTTACTAAAAGTCTAAACTATTGACTAATGGCAATCAACGCAAGCAATGAGTAATGAAAGCTATCAATGGGAGAAAATAAGGGGTTGATTGGATAGTTGCAAGATAACTATCTGGGATTTAACTCTAGTCGATTCACTTCTAAGGTTCAAATAAGTCTCTCGAATTCACTCTATTATTGGTTCAAACTTTCAATAGAAACTCCTCTCTCGATTAAGTCTCAACCCCACAATAAGAACTAAGTTAAGCTCGGTGAAGATATGCAAGAATTCGTAGTGGATTGGTCTTTAAGAGAACCTCTTTCAATTATCCTCCTAACTAGGTCTAAACAATAATTCAACTAGCCTCTTTCGATTACTAATAAGAATCAATGAATTTAACCAACAAGATAATGCAAAAACATCACAAGTTATGCCTCTTCGATTACATGAAAATGTGAAAATAGATGCAACAATTAAAAAACACAAAGCGATTCAATACATAAAAACTGGAGTTAATATCCACAAACTGTCACGCCCCAAAAACCGAGGAGCGCGACCAGCGCTCAACCAAGTGAACCTGACCGAGCAAGCCTATTAGATTCCTTCTACCCAAACTCATTCATGAATAAAGAGAATATATGTTTTCCTTAATTAAACAATAAAGTGGTCATGTCTGCAATTACCAATTTCTTAACAATAGTTTCATCATTTTTAAAGTCTCAAATGGACAAGTAATACAACCACAACATAATATAGTTTGTCTTTCCTCAACACCAATACACAACCCACACTATGTCTATAGAGCCTCTATGGATAAAGAGGAGTACAATGATAATGCCGGCAACAAGGCCCCGGCTATACCTAAACCATAATACATAAAGATCAAAAGATACATGACCCCGGGATGAAGTAGGCCTCACCACGTCAGCTGGGAAGAAGGTGTACTGCTATCACTGATCAATGTCTCCTGCTGTAGATCCACCTGCATCCATTTAAAGATGCAGCGCCCCCGGCAATAGGGACATTAGTACCATCGAATAGTAGTAGTATGAAAACTAAACACCAATTTAAGAATTTATAAATACAAGATAATTATGATGAACCAGTGCGGCAATAGAATAATATAGATAACCGTCTCAACCATAGCAAGCTTATTAAAAGCTATCAACAACATTTATAGGATTTAAGATGAGATCATATGTAACCATCTTCACACAAAGCGGCCCTGCCGCCTCACCCGATGTATGCAGGTGGAAGTGTACGTACAATACCACAACTCTAATCAAGCGGCCCTGCTGCCTCACTCCAATGTATGCGGGTGGATATATAACCACAGTACTAAGAACTTACACAAAGCGGCTATGCCGCCTCACCCCAATGTATGCGGGTGGTGGTGCCACAATAATACCAAAACCATACACAAAGCGGTCGTACCGCCTCACCCCAATGTAAGCGGGTGGAAGTGCAGTCCCACAATACCATAATTCCTACACAAAGCGGTCATGCCGCCTCACACCAATATATATGCGGGTGGAGGTGTATCACAATCACAATCTCTATACCACAATCCCCACACAAAGCGGTCATGCCGCCTCACCCCAATATATGCAGGTGGAGGTGTATCACAATCATAATCTCTACACAACTTGGCATAATAACTTTCACATAAATCACGACAAGAAATTATAACATGTGGATACATAATCCATAGTTTGGGACACATCCTCAATTTATAATGCAATATGATAAGAGCATTTGAAACACGGATTGAACATATATCTTCATCACAGAACTTATCGAGATACTCGATTTATAATCAAAATCTCTGAACTTACAAGGATAATGGGAATTCCAATTCTCAAAGAAGAGTTTAGCCAACATACCTCACTTGAGCTTCCTTACACTCTAAATGTTCCGAAATTTTTAGCAACTTCAATCTATTATAGAAATATACAAATTAAACCAAAATTAGGAAGATGATCATGGTTCTAGCTCATTTGAGCATTTTATCAAACACTAGATGTGCATTAAGGTTTCAAGATCCTTTTATGGAGGATTCCATCATCCCACAACCCAACCTTTATAATTTTTAGTGTAACAATCTTTCTACACCCTTTGATAACACATGCATATAAAATAACCAACCCTCTTCCCAGAAATTATCTTGCTTATTGTCCATTTCTACACAAAATTCGAAATTGAGGGTTAGGGTGTAGAATCTTACCTCTAGAATGAAGACCTAGTGAGTTTCCCTTCTCAATCTTCCAAAACTTGGGCAAGAATTGAAGAACAATTATTGGAGAACACCTTCTCACTCTAGGGCGCCCTCTCTCACTCTAAAATTTCAGATTATCTATCAAAAATGGCCCAAAACGTGTATTTAACGAAGTAGGGTTGGGTTTTAAAACCCAAAAATAAAGCTCCGGAATAGGTTCTGCGGACCACATATCGGTCGCATATTGGTGTCCAAAGTTGGCCAAAATCTATCTGTGTGTGCGGTCACTATGCGGTCCGCATAACTGTTATGCGATCGCATAATGCACCGCAAAACAGTTATGCGGTCGCATAATCGACAGCATAATTTCCCCGGACTGGCCCTTCTCCTGCTCACTTCTACAATCCTCAAACACGTAAGCCTAGTCCGACTTAGGATAATTGGTCCTCGAATGAGGGTCGAATTCTGTTATTTGCATCTTATGCAACTAAGTCTTTCATACCACACACCATCAACCCCAAATTTGACTAACTCCCTAAATTTCCAAAAATTTCGCCAGAGTTTCCTTTGTAATTAGGCCTATCCACCTGTCAGAGAGCCCTAGAAACACATCCTAACAGTATATACATAATCCAACAATGTAACATAATACAAAACAACACCAATTGTGGCCTCACAAGCAATTATATTACCAGAACGGAACGCCCTTAACACCAAATGTACAAGTCATACATATTTCATAGGAATATCTCTTAGCATTTGCATAAGGCACAACTCATAATTACATGGTTATTCAAATAAATAAGGATACATTTTCTTCATTTGTGCTTCGGCCTTCCACGTAGCCTCTTCAACATGTTGGTTTCGCCATAGCACTTTCACGGATGCAATTTCTTTGTTTCTCAACTTTCGTACTTCCCGATCAATAATAGAAACTGGAATCTCTTCATAAGTCAATTCTTCATTTACCTCAATAGTCTCAACCGGAACAATGAGTGTTGGATCTCCAACTACTTTCTTTAACATAGACACATGAAACACCGGGTGTACTAATGACATCTCAGGTGGTAGCTCAAGCTTGTACGCCACCTCACCGATCCTCTGAATGATTTTGTACGGTCTGACATACCTCGAACCCAATTTCCCTTTCTTACCAAATCGCATTACACCCATCATGGGGGAACCTTTTAAGAATACCCAATCATCTTCTTTGAACTCCAAATCCCTACGACAAACATCCGAATAGGATTTCTGACGACTCTGAGCAGTCTTCAACCGCTCCTTAATGATTTTAACTTTTTCCATAGCCCGATGCACGAGGTCTAGTACTATCAACTCTGCTTCCCCAATTTTGAACCACCCAATGGGAGATCTACATCTCCTACCATATAAAGCCTCGAATGGTGCCATTTGAATGCTAGCATGGTAGCTATTGTTGTATGCAAATTCTATGAGTGGTAAATAATCATCCCAGCTACCTTTGAAGTCTAGAACACAAGCGCGCAACATATCCTAAAGTGTTTGAATAGTCCTCTCTGCCTTCCCGTCAGTTTGCGGGTGAAAGGCTGTACTGAGATTCACCTGAGTACCCAAACCTTGCTGAAATTTCTTCCAAAAATTAGCAGTGAATTGTGCTCCCTGATCAGAAATGATGGAAACCGGGGTGCCATGCAACCTGACTATTTCTTTGATATACAACTGAGCATACTGCTCCACTGTATTGGTGGACTTAACCGGCAAAAAGTATGCTGACTTCGTGAGTCGATCCACAGTCACCCATATTGAGTCACACTTGCGCGGAGTGCGCGGTAATCCTACAACAAAGTCTATATTAATCATTTCCCATTTCCATATTGGAATTTCTATGTTCTGTACCAACCCACCGGGCCTTTGGTGTTCGGCCTTCACCTGCTGACAATTTGGACATCTTGCCACAAAGTCTGCCACATTCCTCTTCATATCATTCCACCAATAGACTTCCTTAAGATAATGATACATTTTTGTAATACCTAGGTGCACGGAATACCTAGTAGTGTGAGCTTCAGTAAAAATTCTCTCACGGAGACCATCCATGTTTGGAACACATAGTCGCCCTTGGTACCTTAGTGTACCATCATCCATGCCAAGAGAAAAGGCCATGGTCTTGTGTTTATGAATCCCCTCTCTCAATTGCACCAACAATGGATCGTTGTATTATTTTTCTTTAACTTCTACTACAAGTGATGATTCAGCCCTATTTTGCACAATTACACCTCCTTCGCTAGAGTCCGCAAGACGAACTCCCAAACTAGCCAATCGGTGAACTTCTTTGGCCAATGGCCTATGATATGCCTCCAAGTGGGCTAAGCTACCCATAGATTTTTGGCTAAGAGCATCCGCCACAACATTAGCCTTCCCTGGGTGATATAAAATATCAATGTCATGATCCTTGAGTAATTCAAGCCATCTTCTCTGCCTCAGATTCAATTCCTTCTGTTTGAAAATATATTGAAGGCTCTTATGGTCGGTGAATATATCCACATGGACCCCATATAAATAATGACGCCAAATTTTCAATGCAAATACCACCGCCGCAAGTTCTAAATCATGTGTTGGATAGTTCTTTTCATGATTCTCTAGTTGCCTAGAAGGATAAGCTATCACCTTCCCATGTTACATTAATACACACCCAAGCCCGATTCTTGAAGCATCACAATACACCATAAATCCATCTATACCCTCTGGTAGAGTCAACACCGGTGCCGTAGTCAATCTTGCTTTCAATTCCTGGAAACTCTTTTCACAAGCATCCGATCATTGGAATTTAATTGCCTTCTGCGTCAATTTAGTCAATGGAGAGGAAAGAGTAGAAAACCCCTCCACAAACTTTCTGTAATACCCAACTAAGCATAAGAAATTGCGAATCTCTATTGGAGTTGTAGGCCTCGGCCAATTCTTCACAGCTGAAATTTTCTGAGGATCAACCTTAATTCCCTCACTAGAAACTACATGACCCAAGAATATGACTGATTCAAGCCAAAATTCACACTTTGAAAACTTTGCATATAACTGGTGCTGATGCAGGGTTTGCAGAACTACCCTGAGATGATCGGCATGGTCTTCTCGACTTTGTGAATATACAAGAATATCGTCAATAAACACTATCACAAAAGAGTCGAGGAATGGTTTAAAAACTCAATTCATAAGATCCATGAAGGCTGCTGGGGCATTTGTTAGCCCAAAAGACATCACCAGAAATTCAAAATGCCCATACCGGGTCCTAAAAGCTGTTTTCGGAATATCCCGCTCCCAGATCTTCAATTGGTGATACCCGGATCTTAAATCAATTTTGGAGAAGTACCTGGCACCTTGCAATTGATCAAACAAGTCATCTATCCTTGGCAGTGGGCACTTATTCTAGATTGTGACCTTATTAAGTTGCCGATAGTCAATACACATTCTCAGTGACCCATCCTTCTTTCTTACAAAAGGACCGGTGCGCCCCAAGGCGACACACTCGGCCGGATGAAACACTTTTTCTAACAAATCTCTTAATTGCTCCTTTAGCTCCTTCAATTCTGCCGGTGCCATTCTGTAGGGTGGAATAGATATAGGATGCGTGTATGGCATCACATTAATCCCAAAATCAATCTCCCTGTCTGGAGGGATCCCAGGGAGTTCATCCCAAGATACTCTCGGAAATTCATTCACAACAGGCACGGACATAAGTGTAGGTGCCTCAGCATCGGTGTCCGTAACCCGGACCAAATGGTAAATACATCCTTTGTTGATCATTTTTGTGGCCTTAAGGTAAGAAATAAACCTACCCTTCGGCACTACATCATCATCCTTCCACTCAATAACTGGCTCATTTGGAAATTCAAACCTAACAGTTCGGGTTCGACAATCAAGCTTGGCAAAACAAGAGTAAAGCCAATCTATCCCCATTATCATATCAAAATCGACCATTCCCAATTCAATTAGATCGGCCACGGTGTCCCGACTACGCAACGTGACAACACAATCCCTATAAACCCGCGCGGCCAAAATAGACTCTCCAACCGGAGTAGATACAGAGAACGGCTCATGAAGCTATTCTGGCTCTATCCCAAATTCCATAGCAACATAATGAGTGACATATGACAAAGTGGAACCGGCATCAATAAGAGAATATACATCATGAGATTGGAGAGTCAATATACCTGTGACAACATCTAGAGAAGCCTCTGATTCCCGACGTCTCCGCATAGCATAAAATCTGCTGGGTCCTCCAAAATTCTGTGCACCACCCCTAGCTGCACCACGCCCCGTGGGCGCTGGGGTACCTCGAGCTGGAGGTGCTGTGGATGTAGTAGCTGCAGAATTAGCTGGCTGTGCCGCACCTCTGCCCATATTTCGGCGGGATGAGCGACAATCTCTCTGAATGTGACCCCTCACACCACACCCATAGCATACTGGTAGGTCCATGAAGCAGGACCCAAAGTGCATCCTCCCACACTCAGGGCATGGAAGCCTCCACTGCTGAAACCTTCTATCGGGCCGACCTTATTGGTGGGGTCCCCTATTTCCCTGACTGGGTCTAGATGACTGTGCACCCATCGAAGACTAGGCAAATGATTGGGATGGTCCTGATGACGCTCCTCTGAATGCCGACCTACCACCACCACCACCGGAAGAACCACCAAAGTTGCCCGCGGACCGGGCCTTGCTGCTATTCTGACGCTCCATTCTATTCTTCAATTTTCGGGTCACTGTGGCTTGAGCAAATGCCACCATCTTACCATAGTTCATATCGGAGTTCAAGGTAGCTGTACAAGCCTCATTGATAACCAAGGGGCTAAGGCCCTGTACAAACCGATGCACTCTAGCCTCCATAGTGGGCAACATTTGAATAACATACTTGGACAAGCGCGCAAACTCCATATGGTACTCCCACACATTCATACTACCCTGCTTCAGGATTTCAAACTCAGTGGCACGAGCTGCCTTAGTTTTGGCAGGCAAGAAATGATCAGTAAAGGCATTTGTGAACTGACCCCGCCTTGCTGGAGGGCTTCCCTCCGCACGGGATTCCTCCCACAACTCAAACCAAGAATAGGCCACCCCTTTCAGGTGGTAGGAGGCCAATTCTACTCCCTCCGTCTCTGTAGCATGCATAACCCGGAGAGTTTTGTGCATATAATCAATGAAGTACTTGTTCACCGTGGAACTAGCAGATTCCCCTGGATGACTAGAAGAAGTAGGCCCAACACTCGATCTTTGGGCCTGAGAAGCCACTAATTGTGTCAATATTTGTATGGCCCCCCTAATATCAATATCAGACACACCAGAATCGAAAGTTGTAGGTGGAGGTGGAACTTGTATATCAATTGGAGGAATTGTTGCACCTTCAGTACGTATAGGGACAGGTGTGTTCTGATCAGTTGTAGTAGAGTCAGGCAGTGTAGTAACTGGAGGAATATTCTCACTCCTCGGGTGCTCACCCGCATCATCAATTATAGGGTCAACTGTCACTCATGAGGTGACATTGGCTCTTTGTCTAGTTCTTGCCTTCTTCTTAGGTACCATGGACTAAAAATGAGAGCAACGCAAGAGTTAAAGGAGGAACAATCTTACAACCAGCTTTATCGCATGATCAAGAACATGAAAAAAGTGTATTATTCCTAAATGCCCATGTAGCATCCTAATTATAGATGTGGTCGACAACACACCGATAATAAGGACTCTACTAGACACGGCTCCGAGACATCCTAGGACACTTTAAAACCTTAGGCTCTAATACCAAGTTTGTCATGCCCCAAAAACTGAGGAGCGCGACAGGCGCTCAACCTAGTGAACCCGACCGAGCAAGCCTATTAGATTCCTTCTACCCAAACTCATTCATGAATAAAGAGAATATACGTTTTCCTTAATTAAACAATAAAGTGGTCATGTCTGCAATTACCAATTTCTTACCAATAGTTTCATCATTTTTAAATTCTCTAATAGACAAGTAATACAACCACTACATAACATAGTTTGTCTTTCCCCACCACCAATACACAACCCACATTATGTCTACAGAGCCTCTATGGATAAAGAAGAGTACAATGATAATGTCGGCAACAAGGCCCCGGCTATACCTCAACCATAATACATAAAGATCAAAAGATACATGACCCCGGGATGAAGTGGGGCTCACCAAGTCAGCTGGGAAGAAGGTGTAATGCTATCACTGATCAATATCTCCTGTTGTGGAACCACCTGCATCCATTTAAAGATGTAGCGCCCCCGGCAAAAGGGACGTTAGTACCGTCGAATAGTACTAGTATGAAAACTAAACACCAATTTAAGAATTTAGAAATACAAGATAATTATGATGAACCAGTGCGGCAATAGAATAATATAGATAACCGTCTCAACCATATCAATCTTATTAAAAGCTATCAACAACATTTATAGGATTTAAGATGAGATCATATGCAACAATCTTCACACAAAGCGGCCACGCCGCCTCACCCGATGTATGCAGGTGGAAGTGTACGTACAATACCACAACTCTAATCAAGCGGCCCTACTGCCTCACCCCAATGTATACGGGTGGACATATAACCACAGTACTAAGAACTTACACAAAGCGGCTATGCCGCCTCACCCCAATGTATGCGGGTGGTGGTGTCGCACCAATACCAAAACCATACACAAAGCGGTCGTACCGCCTCACCCCAATGTAAGCGGGTGGAAGTGCAGTCCCACAATACCATAATTCCTACACAAAGTGGTCATGCCGCCTCACCCCAATATATATGCGGGTGGAGGTGTATCAAAATCACAATCTCTATACCACAATCCCCACACAAAGCGGTCATGCCGCCTCACCCCAATATATGCGGGTGGAGGTGTATCACAATCACAATCTCTACACAACTTGGCATAAAAACTTTCACATAAATCACGACAAGAAATTATAACATGTAGATACATAATCCATAGTTTGGGACACATCCTCAATTTATAATGAAATATGATAAGAGCATTTGAAACACGGATTGAAAATATATCTTCATCACATAACTTATTGGTATACTCGATTTATAATCAACATCTCTGAACTTACAAGGATAATGGGAATTCCAATTCTCAAAGAAGAGTTTAGCCAACTTACCTCACTTGACCTTCCTTACACTCTAAATGTTCCGAAATTTTTAGCAACTTCAATCTATTATAGAAATATACAAATTAAACAAAAATTAGGAAGATGATCATGGTTCTAGCTCATTTGAGCATTTTATCAAATACTAGATGTGCATTAAGGTTTCAAGATCCTTTTATGGAGGATTCCATCATCCCACAACCCAACCTTTACAATTTTTAGCTCAACAATCTTTCTACACCCTTTGATAACACATGCATATAAAATAACCAACCCTCTTGCCCAGAAATTATCTTGCTTATTATCCATTTCTACACAAAATTCGAAATTGAGGGTTAGGGTGTAGAATCTTACCTCTAGGATGAAGACCTAGTGAGTTTCCCTTCTCAATCTTCCAAAACTTGGGCAAGAATTGAAGAACAATTATTGGAGAACACCTTCTCACTCTAGGGCACCCTCTCTCACTCTAAAATGTCAGATTATCTCTCAAAAATAGCCCAAAACATCTATTTAACGAAGTAGGGTCGAATTTTAAATACCCAAAAATGAAGCTCCGGAACAGGTTCTGCGGTCGCATATGCGACCGCATAATGGTTATACGCACTGCATATCGGTCGCATATTGGTGTCCAAAGTTGGCCAAAATCTGTCTGTGTATGCGGTCACTATGCGGTCTGCATAACTGTTATGCGATCGCATAATGCACCGCAAACAGTTATGCGGTTGCATAATCAACCGCATAATTTCCCCGCACTGGCCGTTCTACTGCTCACTTCTATAATCCTCAAACACGTAAGCCTAGTCCGGCACCATGAAACATTATTTTCTTTGCATATTTTACCGGGCTTTACACTTAAGTACTTTGAAATTTTCCGGGGTGTTACACAAATAATTCTTAATACACCAAATACATCAATCCCTAGAGAGAACTACTCCATATATATAGAGTAATTCATCACAAATAAAGTGATGATCCAAACTCTTGTCTTGAGTGAGGATTGAATGATGAAATCCTTGTGCTCTTGCTTCTTCCACTTCTCCTTAGACTCCTTAGGTCTAAAGTATGTCCAAAAGTTTAAAAAAAATCATTTTTCCATGTATATATACCAAGTAGGGTCGGGCCCAAATGAACACACCTTCTCCTACGTGAAATTGGACTCTTTCCGGAATAGAACGTGCGCGGCCGCAGACCTAGGAGTGTGCTCTCGCATGTTGCCGCGCAGCCCAAACGAACACACCTTCTTTAACGTGAAATTGGACTCTTTCCGGAATAGGACGTGCGTGGCCGCAGACCTAGGAGTGTGCTCTCTCATAGGGCCGCGCACTTTGCGTAGTATTCTGCCTCACATGCGTGCCCAGTGCACGCTCGCACACCTGGGTAACGTCTGGCCCGATTCTTTGTTTCTCTCTTCGAATGCACTAGTGTGCGTTGATCCCCAAACTCGATCCCAACTTAATGCTTGGGCTTTTACTCAGACTTTTGTGATGACCCGACACGTCATCTTATGTTTTAAAACCTAATTTTGTGCTTAGAAGCCTTAAATACTTCATTTTAGACTTCCTCGATTTGCATGCGCAGTCCGGGTGTTTCTCTGGAAAGCTTTTATGTTAAAAACTGAGAAAATATGAAATGTTTGCCTTAAAATCCATTTGAGTTGACTTCGGTCAACTTTTTGAGCAAACAGACCTGGATTCATGTTTTGACGGTCCCGGTGGGTCCATATCATAATTTGGGACTTGGGCGTATGCCCGGAATCAAATTCGGAAGTCCCTAGCCGGAGTTATAGGACTTTGTTGAAATTTGAAAGTTTGAAAGCTTAATGACTTTGAAAGTTTGACCAATGTTTGACTTTATTGATATCGGGTCCGTATTTTAGTTCCGGAACCTGGTATAAGTCCAATACTATATTTATGACTTGATCGTCAAATTTGGTGAGAAACGATGTTGGTTTGACGTGATTCGGACGTCCAGTTGTGAAATTAGAAGTTCATGAGTTTTCTTGAAATTTTACTTTGATTTGATGCTAAATTCGTAGTTCTAGGTGTTATTTTGGTGATTTGATCGTGCGAGCAAGTTCGTATGATGTTTTAGACTTGTGTGCACAATTGGTTTAGAGCCCCGAGGGCTCGGGTGAGTTTCGGATATGCTATAGAGTGGTTTAGACTTAAAACTCAGCTGGTGTTCAGCAATTTCTGGTACTGGTCTCTAATCTCGCAATTGCGAGATCAGTGTTCGCATTTGCGAACATCCCAAATCCTGCTAGGCTTGCATTTGCGAAGAGTACCTAGGTCAGCATAAGTTCACATTTGTGATCAAGCGGTCGCAATTGCGGGGAGGCCAAAGTTCGCATTTGTAAACAATACTTCGCATTTGCAAAGTGGGGCTGGGGCGGGCTTGGTTGCAATTGCGATCAATTTTGTCGCAAATGCGTAAGATCAATGTTCGCAATTTCGAACAAATCATCGCATTTGCGATGAAAGCAGAGATGGGAAGGACTTCGCATTTGCGATGGTTTCTTCACATTTGCGGGATTCGCATTTGCGAACCCCAGGTCGCAAACACGATATTTGCAACTGATCAAAATGGGACTTAGACGGGATTTTGGTTCATTCTCTAAAATTTTCAAAACAAGAGACACTAGAGGCAATTTTTCAAAGAACCTTTCTTCCCCAAATCATTAGTAAGTAATTCTAAACTAGTTTCTTTCAATCTCACTACATTTCCTAAGATTTCAATCTAAAATCTAATGTTTTCATGGTGGAAATTGGGGGTTTGGGTAGAATTAGGGATTTTTATAAAATAGGGATTTAGACCTCAAATTGAGGTCGGATTCCAAAACAAATTACATAACCGGGCTCGGGGGTGAATAGGTAATCGAGTTTTGGTCCAAATTTCAGGATTGGATCAAGCGGGCCCAGGGGTTGACTTTTGTTGACTTTTTCAATAATGACCTAAATTGAATCCCTCGCAATCGTGGGTAGTTCGTAAGGCTTAATTTGAATTGTTTGGTTGGTAATTTGCTAGATTCTATTGCTTCGGAGGCTTGTTTGAGAGCGAAGCTATGATTGAGCTTTGAGTGAACTTTTGGAGCGAGGTAAGTGTCGTGGTTAACCTTGACTTGAGGGATTAGGACTTGTTTTTCTATTTTATACATGTTTAGATGTTGGGTACAATGTATATGTGAGGTGAGGAGTACTTATGCATTGTTGTCGGGTTAAAGCATGCAGGTGGGACTTGTTCCTTGTAGTTTATTGCTTACTTTGATCCTATTATCCATGCTTAGACTAGTTTCTTAATAAATTGATCGCCCTTACCGTGTTTACGGGATTTTGTGATAATTGAGTATTGATTCCAAAGTTGATATTGGTATTGTGGAACCATTGTTGAGTAAGACTTGTTTTTGTTGATTCTATCCCCCTGCTATTACTTGTTCATTGTTATGTGGTAAGGAGAGTGCAATGTACGAAGGGTGATGCCGTGCCATATTGTGAGTGTTAATTCACGAAGGGTGCGATGCCATGCCATATTGTGAGTGTTAATGCACGAAGGGTGATTCCATGCCATATTGTGAGCATTAATGCACGAAGGGTGATGCCGTGCCATGTTATGATAGTTAATGCACGAAGTATGATGTCTTGCCGTATCTATTGATTTACATTGTGAGGTTGAGAGAAAAAGCACGAAGGGTGATGCTGTGCAATTTCCATTGAGAGGCTGAGAGCAATAGCATGAAGCGTGATGTCGTGCAATTTTCTTTATTGTGCTTAATTGTTTTCACTAGTTAAAGTCATATTGACTATTGTGGTTATCATTTCCGTTGTATTTCTCATATCTTGTATCCCATTTAGCATGTCCCCCTCCCAATAGTACATGATTAGCTTTTATCTGTTGTTATCTTGTACATATACTATTATTTGCACAGGTTTATTATGTGAGTGTCTTGTCATAGCCTCGCCACTACTTCGTCGAGGTTAGACTCGACATTTACGAGTACATGGGGTCGGTTATACTCATACTACACTGTGCACTTCTTGTACAAATTTTGGAATCGGCCATAGCTTATCGTGAGACTCGGCAGCCCGGACTTGCTTATCGGAGACTCAAGGTAGAACTGCTGGCGTCCGCACACCTTAGAGTCCATTTCTAGTTTCCTTATTTTACTGTTTCTTTTCATTCAGAACAGTTGTATTTCTTTCAGACTCTTTTTGTAGAAAATCTTAGAAGCTCGTGAGTTGTGACTCCAAATCCGAATTGTATCAGATATTATGGGCTTTATGTTATTCCGCATTTCAGTTTTATATTCTATTTAGTTTAATTGATTCTGTTATTGAAATTGACTAAAATTGGTTTAAAGAATCCTCTAACACTGGCTTGCCTAGCAAGTAAAATGTTAGGCGCCATCACGGTCCCGAAGGTCAGAATTCTAGGTCGTGACAACATCAAAGCTCCAAAATAGCGTGAATTCATCCCATAATATTTACATAGCTCGGAATCAATCCAACAAGGCATAAAACATATAATTAGTATAAAACACTAGCGATTAAGGCTCAAACTCAATTAAAGTGTAGTAAATTAGAGTGCGATAAACAACTAAAACACGCAATTATAGCCTACCATCAACACCCCACACTTAAACCATTCCTCGTCCTCGAGCAATCAAACTATACTTTATAAAGACACGGCCTTTTTAAACAACTCTCCTAACTCTTCACCTCAAGATTTGACTCACAAGTACCACGCATTATTTATAACCTACTCACTTACCCTAACATAGAGTTCAACGACATTTCCTTTCCTTCATGAATCAAGTTCCCTCGCACAACAATGGAAAGTAGTTCCACACTCAATAGACATTAAGAACAACTAGGAACTCAAGGTAGAAAGAATTCACTCACTCTCAGAAAAATATTCATATGCCACAAAAGATGAACCATAGGCTTGCCCATAGTTTATTACTCCACTAATTGAGTTCATTCATTCAAGGATCAAGTAGGACTTTAATTGGTTGTAATGTAAGCTGCGGGACGGGTACGATACATCTGGTTATAAGAGTTACTACACCTCCTTAAGCACTTTAATACATACAATTAACCTTTCAAAACCCCACACTTATGTCAAACCATAACTTCACCTTCACATCAATATACATTAACTCCCAACTTCTTTAAGCACAATTATATCAACAGTTGCTACTATCAAAGAATATTTTCACAATCATACACATTTTTTTTCTTTTTCAATACAAGTGGCTCTTTCTTTTTCAATACATTGCACCTTTCTCCTTATTTCATTAGTTCCACTCAAAAGCCAAACCAACCACCCCACACTTCAACTTTTTACAAAGTGCATAACAATTTCAAGCGCTCATGAGAGGTACAGGGTTCAAATAGATTGTCAATTCAAACAAAATGGGTAAGGCTTGTAATGTGGTTGCCAAAGAAACTGGATTACAGGTTTAAGGGGCTTAACTAAGATACATCACAATTCAGTGGGCAAAAGCATATATCTGGCTCAACAAAGAAATGCCTATATCGCTTCCAAGACTAAATAAAACTACTATTTCGCTTTGCAAACACATAGGGCATGTTCTATACATCAAATGCAATGCATAGAATAACACAAATTCTCACACACACATGGCACATAACTCAATCAAGATTGGATTATCAAGACACTCTAGTCAAAGTAGTTAAGCAAGGTTAAGGTCATATAATTTAAGGTACTTATGCAAGAGTCAAAAACTGAGCCTAAGTGTCACAACTAAAGCACTCACTATTCTCAAGGCATAACAAAGTTAAGAGATATTGCTTCCAATTCAACTCATAGCACAAGGTTTCTTACTCTTAACTAAATAAATACTAACTACACTGGTTCAAACAAAACCCTTGGAAAAGAACTACGGCACAAAGAAAAACCAAGGGTAAATTAATACACTACCTAACAAAAAAAATATGTTTGTCTTTTTTTTCTACTTTAATCCCTCAATAAACATGTCGAATGATATCCATCGTCGGGAAAAATCAAAAAATTTAAATTTTTTATGGTTTTCCAAATTTTTATCTATCAAACTACTGCAACTAACCAAAAGAATCTAACCAAATTAATATACATACAACATACAAATATATCCTCCACCCCATACTTGTCTTTCTCACTCGATGCACCCTTCTCTTTCGAGCTTTTCACTCTCCACTCTACACTTGTAGCTGGCTTCTCCTTTCTCACCCCCATCTCCACATGCATCTCAAAGGTCACTGTTTCCTCTTCCACTCTAAGCATGAGTTTTCTATCGTGTATATCTAAAATTGCTCTACCCATTGCTAAGAACGGTCTTACTAAGATTCGGGGTATCTCATTGTTCTCCTCCATCCCCACCACAATGAAATCTACAGGAAATACAAACGTATCTACTCGAACTAAGACATCTTCAACTATCCCCTCAGGTATCAAAGTTGTTTGGTCGGGCAGCTGCAAAGATATTGGTGCGGACCTTATCTCTCCAATCTCATTCTCCAACTTCCTATAAATAGACAAAGGCATTAAATTAATTGAGGCACCAGAATCACATAAAGACTTATCAAAATTAAGATTGCCTAACGAGCAAGGTATAGTAAAACTCCCTGGAGCTCCACACTTTTGTCGGAGTTTGTTTTTGCAAGATTGCGCTGTAATGCTCGGTGAGCTTGACTACCGATGTCTTCTCGATCTTCCTTTACTCTGTAAGGATCTCCTCCAAGAATTTGGCACAACCTGGCATTTGTGAAAGAACTTCTATGAATGGAAAGTTTACATTAACCTGTCTCTGCATATCAGGAAATCTCTCAAACTGCTTGTCCAGCTTTTCTCTATACAGCTTTTGGGGAAAAGGTAGAGCAGGCAAATGCTCGCTCTCATTAGATTCCTCCCTTCTTGAAGTTTCCTCCTTCTTCTTTTTCTCAGCTCCTTTCTTACCGTTCTTCTCCTTATCAACTTCATTTTTCAGCTGCTCCTCAACTTCCTTTTCAGGTACCACCTCTTTTTGGACTGGAGTGGGATCTTTCAGTACTTGCCCGCTTCTCAAGGGCACATCATTTACCGTTTCTTTGGGGTTTCTTTCACTGTCAGCTGGTAGAGTACCTAGGATTCTCTCAGACAATACAATTACAATTTTCCCCACTTGCTTCTCAAAATTTTGCAAACCAGTGCCAAGTTCTTTAATTGCTAAACTATGAGCATCTAATCTCTCATATGTCTTGACAACAAAGGACTTCATTAGATCTTCTAGCCCAGGTTTAGTGGAATGTTAAGGCTGGAACAACGGCCTCTTCCGATTCACAAAACCAGGAGCTCCTTGAAATCTAGGATTGTTTTGTTGCCATGCATTTGCAGTACCTCCAGGTGAACTCCGCGAAAAACCGGGGTTTTTCTAACCCATTGAATTGATATTATAATTCCCAACAATGTTAACTTCCTCAATTGTGGCTTGACACTCATGAGCATCAAGTTAAGGTCAACTTCCTTATTTCCTTGGCCATGGCATCAAGTTGTACCTGCACCGATGTATTAGCATCAACTTGGTGAACACCAGTTGGTCTTCTTCTTTCAGCAATTTCAGAGGGCCACTGATTTGCATCCTTAGATAACTCATCTAAATTGTGACTATCTCCTCTGGAGTCTTTTTCATCAACGAGCCTCCAGCTGCATTACTCAATGTTCTATATGAGGCTGGTGTCAATCCATCCCCAATATCCTGGAGTTGCATCCAGAGTTCAATTCCTCTATGTTGAAGCTTTCGAACTATCTCCTTAAACCTCTTCCAAGCTTCAAACACAGTTTCGGTCTCGTTCTGATAGAAGTTATGGATTTCTCTTCTAAACTTGCCAGTCCTAGCTGATGAGAAATATTTGTCAGGAAATATTTTGGTCATCTCATCCCATGTTCTAATCGACCCATTAGGCAAGCTTTGAAGCTAGTGCTTTGCATCATCTTTTAGTGTGAAGGGGAATGCCCTTAAGTAAATTGCATCTTTTGACACACCATTATATTGAAAGGTGTACATAATCTCCTCGAAGTCTATTAGATTGTTGTTTGAATCCTCGTTCATCTTTCCTCTGAAGACACAGCTGTTTTGAAGAGTCTGGAGCAACCCTTGCTTCAACTCAAAATTGTTAGCTGCAGCTGGAGGTGGTCGCACACTTGATATGCCTTAGTTGTAGACCGGTCTATAATAATCACCAAGTGGTCTCCCAGCACCGGGAGCTATATTTTTGAATTGGTCTGCACCCAAAGGTTGATTCTGAACAATTCTCCGAGCCCTGCCCTCCTCGTAGACAAGTTATGCATTTCGAAGAGCTGTTTCATCAGCATCTCGTGCAGCTTTTTCTCTTTGCTGGGCTGCCTCTCTTGTAGCCAAATCCACATTATCGTCATCTCCCTCCATAAATTCCTTGGTTGAGTATTGCCCAACCTTCTCTGTATTCTCGGGGAGATGTATTTCCTTCCTCAGTTGTCGCAGTTGTTTCTCGATTTCTGGTTCGTATGGCAGCACTTCCTTCCTAGAGGATTGAGTCATGCACCAATCTAACATGTAGCCTACGCACAGTCAAGTAACACTAAACATAAAAAGAGAAAAATAAAAGAAAAAGAAAAATTCTTGAATTATCACCACAAACTATTTCAAACACTATAATTGCCAATCCCAACAATGGAGCCAAAATTTGACGAGCGCATACAGTATCCACAGGGATTGGATTTAAACAGTATTTTCGTGGCCTCTAGTTTAATGGCTATCCAAGATGTTCGACAAATTATAATTGTCTGATTAAACTAAACTTTACTAAAAGTATAAACTATTGACTAATGACAATCAACGCAAGTAATGAGTAAGGAAAGATATCAATGGGAGAAAATAAGGGGTTGATTAGATAGGTGCAAGATAATTGTCTAGGATTTAACTCTAGTTGATTCACTTTTAAGGTTCAAGTGAGTCTCTCGAATTCACTCTATTATTGGTTCAAACATTCAGTAGAAACTCTTGTATCAATTAAGTCTCAACGTCACAATAAGAACTAAGCTACGCTCGGTGAAGAAATGCAAGAATTCGTAGTGGATTGGTCTTTAGGAGAACCTCTTTCAATTATCCTCCTAACAAGGTCTAAACAATAATTAAACTAGCCTCATTCGATTACTAAGAAGAATTAATGAATTTAACCAACAAGATAATGCAAAAACATCACAAGTTATGCCTTTTTCGATTACGTGAACATGTGAAAATAGATGCAACAATTAAAACACCCAAAACGATTCAATACATAAAAACTAGAGTTAATAACCACAAACAATTCTCAATACACCAAATCCATAAATCCCTAAAGAGAACTACTCCATAGATATGGAGTAATTCATCACAAATAAAGTTAAGTTAAAGGAAAACATACAACTGTCCAAACTCTTGTCTTGAGTGAGGATTGAATGATGAAATCCTTGTGCTCTTGCTTCTCCCACTTCTCCTTAGCCTCCTTAGGTCTAAAGTATGTCCAAAAGTCCCAAAAATACCATTTTTCCATGTATATATACCAAGTAGGTGTGACGCCTCATCCTCGGGAAGCACAACCGGCGCTCAACCGAGTGAACCCGGCCGAGCAAGCCTGTTAGATACTTTCTACCCAATTAACCCATGATCAAGAGAATATGAGATTTCATTAATTATACAGTAGGAGTCTCATTCATACATTCCTAAATTATTTCATTAATCATTGCGCTTTTAAGTCCCAAAATACGCATTTCTTAAAGTTCAAGTGTAACAAGTGATCAAACACAACATGACTGCTAAACATTCCGAACACCCTTATACAACCCACATAGTGTCTACGGAGCCTCTAAAGATACAAAAGAGAGTGAAGATGGTGCCGGCAACAAGGCCCAGACTATACCTCAAAAGTGACCATAATATAAACAAAAGGTACAATACATGACCCCGAAATGAAATGGGGCTCACCGAGTCCGCTGAAATGGGGCTCACCGTGTTGGCATAACAACCTTTATTTCAATCTTGACATGAAGTCTTAACATTTCCATCACTAATTCCACATTTTTAAAAACATCCTCAATGACAAGATAACATGATGAAGCATTTAGAATAAATATTTAACTTACATCCTTCAACACAATTACGTTAGAAATCGCCAATTCTATAATGATCAAGGGCTTACTCCAATCACATGACCACCGTGAGGTTCGATTCTAAGAAGAAGGGGGTTTAGCCAACATACCTCAATTGAGCTCCTTAAAACTCTAAGATGTTCCGGACTATTAGCAACTTCAATCTATTTTATCAATATGACAAAATTGAACCAAAATTAGGAAGATGAACATGGTTTTAGCTTATTTGAGCATACTATCAAACACTAGGTGTGCATCAATGTTTTAAGGCTCTTTTGTGGGAGATTCCATCATTTCCCAACCCACTCTCTATCATTATTAGATCACAATCTTTCCACATACTACAAGGATACATGCATGCAAGGTAAGCACTCCCATACCCGTGAATTACCTCACTAATGGCCCATCTAGTTACACTTTGAAATTAAGAGTTTGGGTGATAGAATCTTACCTCTTAGGAAGAAGACCTAGGTTCCTCTCTTCATAATCTTCAAGATTTAAGTGAGAATTGAAGAACAATTTGATGAAGATCACTTCTCCCTCTAGGACCCTCTCTCTCACTTTAAATATATCAGAAAATATGTTCATAATGGTCCATGGGGTGTGTTTTAACGGAATAGGGTCGGGTTTAAAACCCCAAAAATGAAGCTCCGGAACAGGTTCTGTGATCGCATATGCGATCACATAACCATTATGCGGACCGCATATCGGTCGCATAATTGCTAACCAAAACGACCAAAAAATTGTCTGTGTCTACGGTTACTATGCGTCCCGCATAACTGTTCTATGGTCACATAATGCACCGTAGAATAGTTATGCGGTCGCATAGTCGACCGCATAATTGCTCCCAGACTGACCCAAAAACTACCTCACTCTACGGCCATTATGTGGTCCACAGAGTGATTTTGCGGTCGAATAATGGACTACAGAAACGCGTAATTCTGCCAAACATTTTTCTTTACTTTCCCATGCATTGTTCAACACAAAACTAATTCAGCACCACAAAGAATTTCTATAATACACAACACGTAAAACCAACTCGGCACCACGAAACATTATTAACATTATTTTGCAATGATTTTACGGGGCCTTACAATTGGGTCGGGACCAAACAAGCACACCTTCTCCTACGCGAAATAGGACTATTTCTAGAATAGGACATGCGCGACCGCTCACCTGGGAGTGTGATCTCTCATATGGCCACGCACTTTGCATAGTATTCTGCCTCACATGCGTGCCCAGTGCGCGCTCGTACACGTCGTATGCCCATTCGATTCTCTGTTTCGTTCTTAACTATCATCCATTGATCCCCGAACACGATCCCGACTTGATTCTTTGTCCTTTTACTCAGACTTCAAAGCTCCAAATCACTTGAATTCATTCTATAATATCTACATAGCTCGGAATCACTCATACAAGGCATAAAATACACAATTAGTGCAAAACACTAGCGATTAAAGCTCAAACTCAATTAAAGTGCAGTACATTAGAGTGTAATAAGCGACTAAAATACACAATTATAGCCTATCATCATCCATAAAATTACATTGTTACTCAAAATATGAAATAGTAAGATTTACATACTCGATATATTATTTTGCACTGACATCCCTTTTGTTGGGAACACTGTATTTCATGCCTGCAGGTTCTGATAGACAGCTGGATAAACCCTCCCAGTAGATGAAGTCAAACATCTGCTCGCTTGGTATACAGGTTTGATGGGCAGATCGAGGCCCTGTCCCGACCATGATACAGTTCAGCTATCGCTAGAGGCTTGTAGACGAGTCCTGTATATTTTGTATATCAACAGATGTTCATGGCGTAAGTCATGGGTATGTTTACCCTTCAGACGAGAGAGGATTTTTTCAAATGATTCAAAATATGGCCTCATTGGTGTAAGTTGAGGGTTACTCTTCCAAAGTTCACAGTTACAGAGTGGTACGTTCGGGCCAAATATGGCACCGAGTGCCTGCCACGCCTCCCCAGGTTTGGGGCGTAACAAACTTGGTATTAGAGTAGATCTATCCTAGGGAGTCTGCAAGTCGTGTCTAGTATAGCCTTGTTTATATATGTGTTGTGCACTACATTATATAAAGAGGAAGCTACAAGGCATTTAGGAGTCTGTTACCCTTCTTTCAAATCCAAATCGTGTTATAGAGCTGAGTCATAAGAGTTCGATCCATGAATTATGTTTTCTAATTATAGAGATGCTTCTTTAGAAAAATTACAGCTAGCTAGAGGGCTAATACAACAATAGGTAAGGGCAGTAATAGAGAGAGAGTTCTTGATGACGTGGCCCTATTTGAGGCCCTATCAGATTGTGCATACCAAATTTGCAAATTTCCAATTTAAGACCCTAAGATGGAAATATCAAACACCCCCAATGAATAGGAGACCATGGGAGTATCAAAAGGTAAAAGTATAAGTTTTAACAGGTAACAGAAGCAAGGGGAAGGAGGGTACGAGGTACCCAATTAGTGGAGATTATCAGTATTTACAATTTAGGTAGAGAAATATAAGCATTCTACGTTACCTTCAACAGTAACAGTGGTATGTACAATTCGTCATACCTATCTCAGCTATGCCTTATGGGAGTTAACAGATATAGTTTAAGAGAAGGATGGGATATCAGGATGCAGCTGGGGTTATGGTAACCAAAGATGGTCGATGGATTGTTAGCGTTATAAGACATTTCTGAAGGATATTATAAACATGATAATAGTTCTCCTTGTGAGACACCCAGGCAGTGCACTCTGAATAGTACAGTCAGATATGAATACTAAAATGTTTAGAAATTTTAGAAGATAGGCACCGGAATCCAAGAAAAGATAAATATTTACCTTAATATGGCTCCCGTTCCTAGTAAAGTGAGGATGTTAGGCGACCTGAAGAGCCAGTGGATGGAGCAAGGGGAGAAAAAAAAAGGGAAAGAATGTTTTGTTGAAGTTTTCAAAATAATGTAATAGACAGAAATGTTCAGTAAGATGTGATAAATGGGTGATAACGATAAATTAAAATATTAGTTGGTGACTACAACGTATAAGCCATAAAGTCATACCCTCACTTCGAGAAATGAGTTGGTGACTACAACGTGATTACAAGAAGGCTAAGTTAGGCCCCTCGAGTAATAGCAATCAACATGGCCTAGTAAACAAGATAATACTGAACATGAATTAGGGATTAGAGGATTTGATAATTAGTCGACATCGTGGGAATTTCAAAGACCGCATTCCGACAATAATTGAATTGACGACAGAAGAATTACCTTGAAAGGTCATTCAGGAAGACTCTTCCCTAAAGCAAGCACTGTGAGCGGAGTTAAGCTTAAGGGACTAAGTGTTCTAGTTACACTAGGCGTCACCCTCGCGTGCCATAAATTTAGTTATCCCTGGTACAAGAAGGGTTATTGCAAGGCCAGTAAGGGTCATGAAAAAAAATATAGAAAGAGGCCGAAGATAAAGAGGTAAAACATTTTCATGTAATACTTCAAAGCATTAAATGCTAGTACTCACCTAAATGGGGGAGTATTGTGTGATATGGTATTAAGTCGGAGTTAAGTGGTTCAGGTAACTATAAAATGGTAAAGGAAGAATGCAACATAAATGTGAAAGGGGGGAGACTGCACTTATTCAAATCCTACAGATATGTTAGCACCCCAAAACATTATGCAAGCAAGACGTCGGGGAGAGGCAGTAAGGGTTCCCGACCAGGATGTTATTGATAAAAAAAGTGTGAATGGATACATAACGAGTTAGTGCGAGTGGAAAGTTAAGGCAAAGGACATAATTTAAGAGAGATTACACGGGATATAGATGTGAGAATGGACCAACGAGTAGTTAATAGTTGATTGAGGAAGAGCCTAGTTATGGCTAAACAAGAGGTCTCAGATAAATCAGTAGATCATGCAAGATAAACGTAATGAAACCTAGCATAGGAAATTCAGTCTCACAGATACGACATCGTAATCCTTGAGAAATATTCAGATAGGAGTTGGGTAGTTAAAGGTGTCGTATAAGTGTTACAGAAATAAAAGAGAGTACCACTAGGGAGACAATCGAAATTTGAATTCAGATGTAACCCTATGAGAATAAGGGCACGAAGGTATATAACTAAGGATATTTATAGGTGAGTAAGAACATAAAAAATTCCATTGGGTATATGATGTAATAAGCTCTCATCTTTACAAGAGTCAGAGAGTCTTCCTAAGTACATCAAATGACTAGCTGAGGAAATAAGGAAAGAGGCTTCAACATAAGCATAGTGACCTAAAGAAGAAATGATCTTGTATCAACAGTCTCACTACAATATTGTATGCACTCCATAAGAAAGTGGCTCATATCGTGACTAAGGAACAGGAAGTAAAATCCAAAGTAATATTCGAGATCATATAAATTGCACAAAATTCCAATATATGTGGGCACTAAGAAAAGCCAAGTATTCATGTAACAAGTGGCTGATTGACCAGGAAAAGTAATTTCTTACTTTTAACGAAAGCTAAGAAGGCATGAAAGGAATTATTTGATCTATGGCCCAGAGTTAGTTACGTTATGAACGAACATAAGATTTCAGAGTGTTATCCATGCAGCATATATGTTGACATTTATACAGCTATAGGAGATTGCATTATAAGTTGAAAGAAAGAATTGAGTCCATGTCACAGATAAAAGCTTGAATTGTTAGAAGGTTACATCATGGATGTTCCACAGCGTCGACGAAGGGCTAAAGTTATAACTAATACCCTGAGCCGCAAATCAAAAAATAGCGTAAGCCTACTTAAAAGCTGAGATAGAAGAGGAAACTAAAGAGTTACATCAGCTAAGTGAATCAGGAGTCTGATTATTAGACCCCCGATGAATATAGAAATAGTGATTAAGAATATTACAGAATCAGTCTTAATATCAAAGGTATAAGAGAGATAGTACGGCGTCCATATTCTATAATGGCTCTACGATAAAGTAGTTAGAAGAGTACCAGCCTCATAAGAAGTCAGTATGAAGCTCCCGTAGTGATTGTGTATACACTAGAGGTGCAAGTATTATAGTAGAGAGCTTCCAGGTGTGGATGTGAATTCCACCTATGTTGAAGGGATGTTATGAAAGAGACAGAGACACGATGCGAGATTTAATGGTAAATAAGGTAAAGGTGAAGAAGGTACGAGATACTCAAGTGCAGAAGGTTGTGAATAGTCCATACTTCAGGTAGAGGATAGAAGCGATGTGATTCAGTATCCAGAAATGATAGCGGTGTCGTCAGTAGAATATCTTCTACCCTATGGTTTCCATGTACCGAGAGGTCTAGTTAAGAGAGTAAAGAAGAGTTAGAGATGGCGTGATGTCTCCCTTGTGGTTCCAGAAGAACATAATGAAATCTATGGTGCTAGCAAGTTAAAGGAAGGTTGCAAGTAGTATAAATAGATATGTGTAGGTCGCAAGCTAACGTATGGTAGAGAAACAAGGTTTTAGGTAGACACAAGTAAGGATAAGAAAAGATGAGTGAGAAGATGACGAGAATAGGTAAGTCTTTGGGATTAAACCCATCAAAACAAGAGGGCTGATGATTTTCGTATGTTATAAAAAGCTCAGTATAGCTTGAATGAACTCAGATGAGTTTAAGACTAGGGGCATTTAGAAGAGACGAAATGTTGTCCTAATGGTAGAATAAGGGTGTAATTGTGATAGATAAGAGGATGACGTTTAGGCCATTGATTGGGTAATAATTCAAAGAAAATAGATTTTACGGATTGTGCAGGATTAAAATACCCCCATAAGGTGAATCACATTGGGATGCTATGAAATACGCTTATTGAAGAATAATATTGTCCCTAAGTGGATCAGGCAAATAACTCCAGATGTTCCCCGATAAGACGTAAGCCCTAGTGACAATATATTACATAAGAGGTTTCAAGTTATCAGCGGTAGATTATACATCAACATTAAGGAGAATCAACAATAGATGGATAAAAGTTTATGAGATGAGATTAGGCTGTCATTTTTAAGATGAACATTAATGAGGAAGCATTAAGGGACTTAGATTTATACATATAGGATAAGGAGTGACAGAGTAACCTGGAGTTGGGTAGCAGACCTTGGTAATAATAAACCAAAGTAAGTGTTATGGTATAGTATAATCTACCGAGATATAGTAAATCCATAAGCATAGGTAACCGAGGCTATCAAACAAGATATAACAATAGTTATAAGTTCGATAAATACCGAGGGAAGAACTTTAGTACACCTATAGATGCCTAGAGGGACATCTTGTCATAGTTCTGTATATGTTCACAATGTGAGGCCTAGAGATTGGCTAAAAGTTGTAGGACAAATGAGAGAAGAGTCATATAGGCACACAAACAAGGACAGAGTCGTACAAGATGTATGACATAAGGTAGCAATAATTACGAGATTGGAAGAATTCCGACCACAAGTCGTGGTGCGAGAGAGAGGCCTAAAGGGGGGAATCCCCTGGTCTTTGGATTTATTTACAGAACAGTTGCCTAGATGGAAAGGAAAATAGTAAAGTATTTGTAAGAACTATAGGTTATGAGACTGATAAGCGCATCAGTCAACATTCGAGGACAAATGTTCCAAAGGGGGGAATGATGTTACACCCCATATTTTTGTATGTAAGAGTACATCGTAACTCGATTGATGTAATCTCATAAATGAGATCATTGAAAAGTTTATAAAGTAAGTTAATAATGTTACAGTGGAGGTTACAAATATTTAAGATCATGAATGCCAAGTACCAAGAAGGTTGGAAGGCTTCGAAGCTAAATGAATTGAAGAAAATAAGTTTCGTCGAAAGTCGACAAGTTGGGAATGCTATAACATGTACTTTTGGGGTGAGACTAGGGATCTTAACATTATAAGGAGTTTATTTTATGATTTATTTTAGTCGTATGATAGTCGTGTGTTATATTTTGAAGTCAAGCCAGTTGTGAAACAAAAGCTGGCAAAGGTCATAACAAGTTAGATTCATAAATGTACTGAACATTATGTGACATGTAGCTGCAATTTTTTCCCAATATACTTAGAGTTACGGGTTGATCCACCCATAAAATTGAATATCTATGAGTCTAGTTTCTAACACAGTAAACCATTTGTCAATACGACATCCGAGTAGAGAGATATTTGCATTTTTACGATACTGCGCAGACTGCTATGTGACAAGTAGGTGTGTCACCTACTTGCTTAAATGAGAGAGGCAATGCTCGCACCCAAGGAAGGTCGAAAAATAGGAATTCCTGTGGCCTTGGCTTTCAGCCGGCCAAGAGCCAGAGTAGAACAAGAGAATAAGCGAACAACAGAGTGAAGATCTTTAGCTTTTTAGTGGGAATTTTGTGATTCGAAGTCTGTCCAAAAGGGAATGGGGGAGGGGTTTATATAGTAGTGAAAAAATCGAGCAATAATCAAGGAAACAGAGTATATTAAGCAACAAACAAGGAAAATAACGTATAGTAGGGAAAGTGTAAATCAACAGAATCTAAACAAAAAATCAGACTCACATAGTAGCATATAACGTATATAGAGAGAATAGCGTTCAACATTAGAGATTTGAACCATTTTGGTTCGATTTCGGAAGAGATTTGCTTGCCATGTTTAGGCAAGTACTTTGGTAATACCATAAGTGAACAACCAGTACCAAAAGGGGGGTCAGATATGGCAAGAAATGGTAGTCGAATGCCATATTTAGTGGGATTAGGAGAAGGATTTAGGGGGGCGGCGGTTTAGGGTTCTTCGGAGAGAGAAGGGGAGGTTCAAAGAGTGGGAGGGGGGGTGTTAAGGGATAATATGCTAGGGTTTGGGGGTTGGGTTAATTAAAAGGGAAGGGTGAATAAGGGTCGTTGATCTTGAGAGATCAACGGCCAGGATTAAAAGTTGGAACGGGCGGGTCACGGAGATGGGGCACCGACCGGGTTTTGGATTAATGGGTCATTTGGTTTGGGCTAGGGCATTTGGGCTAGATTTTTTAGGGTTTTGGGCCATTTATTTGGTCCGAAATTGGTTTTAAAATGGGTTGTTGTTTAAATACTCAATATTTATCAAAAAGATAATTTGTAAAAGTAATTAATAAATAACAAAAAATATTATTTGTGCACTAAAATGATGGGAAATAATAACTTAACATTAATATAAAAAGTTATTTTGGCACAAGTAATGTAATTATACATGAATATAGGCTATTATTGCAAAAACGTACAATTAGCCTAAAATTGCAAATGCAATTATACAAAAATGAAATAGAATATTATAAAACATACTTGTTGGTGTAAATAATAAGTTTTGATGATTTAATCATCATAAAAGTAATTTGAAGGGTAATTATTGGATATTCATGTAATAAAATGCAGCAAGAAATTAATTTAGAGCTTCTAAAAATTATGAAAAATTATGAAAATTGCTTGTATGGGTTTGTAAACTAAATGATGAGGCAAATATGCTATTTTGAAAGTATATATACTTTTTTTTTAAATATGAGGGAAATATTGGGTATCAACAGCTGCCCCTCTTTACCCGGGAATGATGAAAGAATTGTCGGGTAAAGAAATTATGACCGATTTTGACTGAATGGGATGATTTGAAAAATAGAGGCTGAACTTTCTGAGCTTCCTACATATCCCTGGTATTACGGGAATCAGGCCGCATGTAGTTCTGGATCCATCGGTGAACTGAGCCGATGGAGTTGTTGCAGGAATGGTTGTATGCTTCAGAAAGTGTTCCTTTGGGTAGGTTAATATCAGATGATTTTATATGAGGTTGTGAATGGATGTATCTCAGAACGGTTATGGATGATCATTTGAACGATTATCAAGTGGAAGCGGGTAACGGACGGTGGTTGGCTGTATTTGAGGTAATTTCAGGATGTGAGCACCAAACGGAAACCGGAGTGAAGATTGCTCCCGTTTAAAAGAACGGTTACCTCACGGATTACTTGCAAAACTTAAACGCAATGCATGTAAGTATATATGGGATTATTGTGAGAATTTAAACATGATGCAAATTCCCTTTGGACCATGAAAGTTGTCTTTGGACGACGAGGATGATGTCCTTAGACCATGATGTACTGGGCCATTAATCGCGTGATAATGGATTCGCAGGCCATGAAATGATATTCTCGGGCCATGAAAATGGTGCCTTTGAACTATGACGCCTTTGAATAATGATGTGAAATATTGAGAGATCCTCATGCCATGGTATGGTGTCTTCCGGCTATGAGGATGATGCCTTCGGACTATGACGCCTTTGGACAAAATAGCGATGTTTCAGCCCATGAAATGCAAAGACATGATGCTGGGTCATATGCGAAGCGATACAAGATAGAGCTTAGTCTTGTGTAAGATTGGGGTAGAGCTTAGCCCCGGGAAAGTAGAAAGTAGTGCTAGATTTCAAGTAGCTTAGTGTTTGGTATTATGCAAGGAAAGGCAGAGCTTAGGCTTATGCAATTAGGGAGGCAATGCTTAGCCTCGTGCAAGAAAAGGAGACAGGGCTTAGTCTCATGCAATGGAAGACAATGCTTAGCCTTATGAAATTAGGGAGGCAATGCTTAGCCTTATGCAAGAAAAGGAGACAGGGCTTAGTCTCATGAAATGGAAGGCAATGCTTAGCCTTATGCAATTAGGGAGGCAATGCTTAGCCTCATGCAAGAAAATGAGACAGGGCTTAGTCTCATGCAATGGAAGGCAATGCTTAGCCTTATGCAATTGAGGAGGCAGGGCTTAGCCTCATGCAAAATAGGAGACAATGCTTAGTCTTATGCAAAGAAAGGCAATGCTTAGCCTTATGCAATTAGGGAGGCAATGCTTAGCCTCATGCAAGAAAAGGAGACAGGTCTTAGTCTCATACAATGGAAGGCAATGCTTAGCCTTATGCAATTAGGGAGGCAATGCTTAGCCTCATGCAAGAAAAGGCGACAGGGCTTAGTCTCATGCAATGGTAGTCAATGCTTAGCCTTATGCAATTAGGGAGGCAATTCTTAGCCTCGTGCAAGAAAAGGAGACAGGGCTTAGTCTCATGCAATGGAAGGCAATGCTTAGCCTTATGCAATTGAGGAGGCAAGGCTTAGCCTCATGCAAAATAGGAAACAATTCTTAGTCTCATGCAAAGAAAGGAAATGCTTAGCCTTATGCAACAAAAACACAATGAGTTATAGCAGAGTATTTCTTAGGTGATAATGCATTTGCGTTTGGCAATCTTATCATTACGAAGATAACGATTTTGATGTGTGTGTGTATTCCTTGTTCCTGTATCCAAAGAAAAATCGTGAGTTTTGCGGGGCAGGTTGGTTCGTGCTTTCTTCTTCTTGATTTGATCTTGCTCTTGCTTTGAGATCCTGTTCGAGTTATCCTAGGTAGCATCTGGCTATTTATAAAATAAAGTTTTTGAGAAAACATGCGTGCATTTGATGAATGTAGTCAATAGTAGTATGCAATAGCAAGTAAGTTAGATGAACCAATGACTATGACACTTTTAGACACATTGCGACTTCCTTGCATTTAGAATTTTGAGGGTCCTCCTCAAAATTCTGCTCCAGTTCAATAAGCGATTCTTTGACCGTTCTGCACGTGACGAAGTTGGCTGGGCTTGCTCCGGAATTTTGAGAGTCCTCCTCAAAATTCTGCCACAGTTTCTGACCATGGTAAAAATGAAGATTTTATTGAGTTGTGATCGAACCCACAGGGCTGCCTACGTATCCCCTCTTAAATGGGAATCAGGTCAAGCGTAGTTCAGTTACATCAGATGAAGAAATGCAAAGAATCTTTTTAGTCCATCTCTGCGAGTATGAGCGCTCCTCCTCTTAGTACTATGTGAACCATGTAGGGCCCTTGCCAATTGGGTGAAAATTTCCCCTTGGCTTCATCTTGATGCGGAAGATCCACTTCAGCACCAGTTGCCCCGGTGTGAATTGTCTAGGCCTGACCCTTTTGTTGAAAGCTCTGGACATTCTGTTCTGGTAAAGTTGACTGTGACATACTGCATTCATTCTTTTTCCGTCAATGAGAGACAGTTGCTCATAACGACTTCGTATCCATTCTGCATCAGTGAGTTCAACCTCTTATATGATTCTCAAAGAAGGAATTTCTACTTCGGCGGGGATGACGGCTTCAGTGCCATAGACCAGCAAATAAGTAGTTGCCCCAGTTGATGTGCAAACCGTGGTACGATATCCAAGTAGGGCAAATGTTAACTTCTCGTGACATTATTTGTGATTATCTACCATCTTCCTTAATATCTTCATGATGTTCTTATTGGCGGCTTCCACAGCTCCATTCATTTGTGGCATGTATGGTGTGAAATTCTTTTGCTTGATCTTGAAGGTTTCACAAATAGATTTCATTAAGTCATTGTTAAGGTTGGCGTCATTGTCGGTGATGATGGATTCTGGCACCCCGAATCGACAGACAATACGATCCCTAACAAAATCCGTGATGACCTTTTTAGTTACAGCCTTGTAAGATACGGCTTCAACCCATTTTGTGAAATAGTCTATGGCCACTAGAATGAACATGTGCCCATTTGAAGCGGCAGGTTCGATTGGACCGATGACATCCATTCCCCAAGCATAGAAAGGCCAAGGTGCACTTGTTGTATTGAGTTCATTGGGTGGAACTCGTATCATATCCGCATGTACTTGGCATTGATGACACTTTTGGACATACCTGATGTAGTCCGTGTCCATAGTCATCTAGAAATATCCTGCTCTTAATATCTTCTTAGCTAAAACAAAGCCATTCATGTCTGGTCCGCATGTTCCAGCATGTATCTCTTCGAGCAATGTGGATGCTTCCTTGGCATCGACACACCGTAATAATCCTAGATCTGGAGTCCTTCTGTACAGAATTCCACCACTTTGGAAGAAATGGTTAGACAATCTTCGGAGTGTGCGTTTTTTAGTATGACTTGTGTGCTCCGGGTACTCTCCTTTTTCCAAGTATTCTTTGATATCATGAAACCACGGATAGTTTCTTCTTCAACACGAGCATAATAAGCTAGTTGATTATGGATCCCTACTGTAATAGGGTCGATGAAATTCTTGTTTGGGTGTTGTATCATGGAAGATAGAGTGGCCAACGCATCTGCGAACTCATTCTAGATTCTCGGAACATGTTTGAATTCTATTTTTGTGAACCTCTTTATCAACTCTTGTACGTAGTACAAATATGGCAATATTTTGGTATTCTTTGTATCCCATTCTCCTAAAACCTGATGTACCAAAAGGTCTGAATCTCCAATTACCAGCAATTCCTGAACGTTCATGTCAATGGCTAACTTGAGCCCCAAGATGCAAGCCTCATAGTCTGCCATATTATTGGTACACGAAAATCTAAGTTTGCGGATATCGGATAGTGTTGACCCATCTCTGACACCAAAACTGCTCCAATACCTACTCCTTTGAAGTTCGCAGCTCCATCGAAAAATTCTCTCCAACCGTCATAGGTTTCGGTGATATCTTCTCCTACGAATGATACTTTATGCTTACATGTGTTTCCTTGACTGTTTTGGAGTCTCCCAAATTAACTGTTTGGGTCTCATCTAAATTGGACCTAGGCTTGTTTTCAAAGTTTTCCACTTCTCTAAGAATTTCCTCGGGTATTATATCCTTATCCAAATCCTCTTAATCATTATCCTTATGTTGCGTTGTCTCATTACATGTCACAGTCGTAAGTTCATCGGATATGTAATAATAATGTTGTAGAGAAAAACATAAAGAATAATAATAAAAACTAAAAATAACAATGCATTAGATAAATCTTGAAAACGTCAAACAAGTACAGCTCGACGATCCGAGCAATTATTTCAAACAAAACATGCTTATAACAAAATACTCAAAATGTCTTAAATTCTCATAAAATTACTTTTAAAATAAATGATGCTAATTGCCAGGCTACCCAGGAACTCGACGGGCCCTTGATGGTGCAATAGTCCAGTTCTTGAGAATAGCTCCCTTCTCCATGGTCTGAATAATGAGGCCTTCCTCTTCCTCCTCCTCCTCCTCAACTATCGCAATGCAATCCATGTCTTCATCATCCAGAAATAGACTCTGTATACCAGCTAGAACGTCATCTTCTTTGGACTCCCACATCATGTCAGCTTGATGAAATGACTAGCTCAAATGTGGTACTGGTTGCTCTAGAGGGTAATAATGACCGCGCCATGGTGGCGACCAATTCTGATACTCGTGCCAGGTGTATTCATACCCAAGCCCAAAAGTTGTGTCGTGACGCTTTAGCTGTATCAGTTTGGTGATCCCCTGGACATTCTTACCGAGACCTTTGCCATGTTCATACCCTGTCTATGCCAATATGCCTTCTATCTTACTGCTCTACCATTTGTCCTTTTCAATTGTGTTAACGCGCTCGATGCGATGGTATGTTTCTCCCCCAACTTCCTATTATTCTCAATGATCGGAACAGTTTGATTGGTGTAAATGGGATTACTCCCATCCCCATGGATGATCACTTCCTGATGGTTCCAGTCAAACTTCACGACATGATGTAGAGTAGAAGCTACGGCTCCAGTGGCGTGCATCCAAGGTCATCCCAACAATAGGTTGTAGGTAGCAGATATGTCCAACACTTGAAACTAAACATCAAACCAGGTTGGTCCCATCTGTAGGCTGAGGTTGGTCTCCCCAATTGTGGCTCTTTGACACCCATCAAATGCTTTCACATTCATACTTCCGGCTCGTATCTCATGCAAACCTTTACCCAACCTTTTCAAAGTAGTTAGTGGACAGATGTTGAGACTCGAATCCCCATCTATCAGGACTCTGGCAATAAACTTGTCTTCAAACTGCACTGTGATATGCAGTGCCCTGTTGTGACTTAATCCTTCTGGTGGCAGCTCGTCTTCATGAAAAGTGATCTTGTGGCTTTCCGACACTTTCCCTACCATGTTGGCCATATCTCTACTGGTGATGTTGTTGTTGGGGAGTAGGTATCGGTGGAGGGTTGTGGTTCTGAGAAGGTGTAGTGTATTGATGTGGTGCGGGAGGATTCGGTGGTGGGTTTTGATTCTGCGTGATTTGGGGAGGTGTCGGGTTTTGGGCGTTTGTGTTTTGTTGGTTGATGTTAGGGACGTTTAGGGTGAGGGTAAGGTTTGCCAAGTTCCGAACCTGCTCAAGTTCCCCTTGTAGTTCCAATATTCTCTGTTCCAGACGTAGAACCAATTCGTTCTGTGCTGGAGTATTCCGACCGTCCGAGGTTTCAACGTTCTCTGCTTTGTTCTTTCGATACCGCTTAAATCGTCCATTTTTTCTTTCCCTTTGCTTTTGCCTTTATGATCACTTGGTGGAGGAGGAAGTGGAGGACCTCTAGATCTAGTATGATATGTGGATGATGCCAGTATGCACAAACCAACCTTTGGGAAATGCGAATAAACAAAGAAAAAGAAAACAAAAAAGGTAACCAAGTCAGTAAGGGATATTTAAAGAATGCTTGCAATATTGAACATGTGTTGCAGAATCAGTAAATAAATTTGCGTCCTAATTTGGTGGACCTCGTTGTGCCCGAGGTAGACCTAAGCGACACATAGAGTTAGAGAAAATTGATGCCAATAATTGTGTCATTTCATTGATGCGAAAATGGATCAAATCCTTACTAAAACGACAATAATAAAAAAGTCACTAATGGCATTTGCCCTATTACATTCGAAATCTAAAACTAAGCTAAAAAGCAGTAAAGAACATCATTCCCTAATCTATTTGGCCCCGGAGAGACCTTCTCCATGCTTGGCCCTCTTGGATCCATCAATCAAGTTTCCCAGGTCGCGGATGTCCAATACTAGGTAAGCCCTTGCTAGGTGCCCTCCCTCACTGCCTTTCGTATTCTGACAATCTGAGAGCCTCTTCCTTATCTTCCCTTTGAGTTCCATTAACCCTTGCTCCAAATATTCCAATCTTTCTGTTGATTTAGTAGCAATTTCTTCCCATTCGCCGATAGCTTCCATATCCACTTTGTGTTGTTCCAAATGTCTAGCTTCAAACTTGAAAAACCTCTTGCGCAGCATCCTATACTTCACTTGCTCTTTAGCAGCATCATTGATAACCCTATTTTCCAGATTAATCCCAGGTTTGACATCTCCCGCTATATCATCGACCAACCACGACAGGTAGAAGTATACATGGCCGGCATGGTACCTGTCTGGCTCGGTAGTGTCTTTCTCTACAATGACCTTTTGATTCCACATATGCTGCGCCTCGAACTTAAACAGAATGATGTTCCCTTTAAAGTCTGCTTTATACAGGACCATGTTGGAAACCCGAGGTATAGCCTGTTTTTTCTTCCCGCTTGCCTCATTACTATTATAGGAGCATAAGGATAGATTCCTCTTAACCCGATCAGCACTAAATGAGTGGTTTCTCTTGACCTGATGATGAACTCGCTGCTAGGGAACCATTCAAACAAATGTACCCTTTCATCAGTGAAATTGTTGAAGAAACGCACCCAACTCACAGCATTTCCAGGTGGCGCGAACCTATCTGGGATAAATGTCATTCTTTTTGGATGATGGGAGGCTATGTAGTCATTCAATAGTCGTCGCAGAAGTTCCTGACGATATTCACCTCTCTGGAAATGTTCTAATAACCAAACCTGTAGCAACAGATTACAGCCCTCGAAATGCTCATACCCCTGCTTGCATCGATCTAGAGCTCGGTACATTTCGGCCAAGATTATGGGGATGATAGTGTAAGTTTGTCCTTCAATTCCTTCCATTAGAGTCCTAGCGACCATGGCTAAACGAGTGTGGATCCTCCCCCTTTCATCGGAAATATCAGCAACCCCAAGAAACAGACAATGAACACAAAAACTCTGCGGTGTGTCCAGCCCAAAGAAGTAATGGAAAGTTCATCACGGTGAAGGCGATATGACTTGCTATGCCCATAATGTTCATAAAGTAATTAAAATGGTATGTATGACTCCTTCAGACAAAGTAATTCATCATTCTTCTTGAAACCCATCATTTTCAAAAACTTGCGGGGAGTGTGATTTTCTGGTACTAATAAACCCAAACTATCCCATGGCAGCCTAGCGAAGCCTCCTATTTCCCCTAAGAGAGGGGTCATATCTACATTACCAAAATGAAAGACAGCTCTTTTCTCATCGCAAAACATAGTGGCGGCCTCAATCGATGCGTTATTTGGCGGGATGTCGAATAAGGAAGGTAAATTTCTGAGGACCCTTTTCACATGATTCTGGTCACTAGGTGAGAGGTTCTTCCACCAATCAAGCAGCAAAGGTGGGATGTTTTGAACCATGCCGAATCTGGGAACTTTGTGTCTCATTTTCTGCAAAACAAATAGAGTTAGCCCCTTCTCCTCCGGGTCTGACTATATACACATTAATGATTAACATATCGGCATATTTTATCCAAGTACTGCACATAATGTGATGGCGTCCATTGAGATTATGTAAATCCCGCCGGACTTTGGAGAAGGCTTATCATAGTGGATTATCACATGGACAACATCCTAATCCATACTAGATTTGACATGATGCATGCAGAGTTGATATTAGAGTGAGGTTTCTAGAAGGGTCTACACCGGTACCCTCAAGTGGACAACTTGAGAGGGAAAGGCACGGAACCGTCGACTGCACCACTGATCGACTAGTTTTACCGCAAATAAGTCTTTCCAAATTAAAAGGGTAATTTTGGGAAGAGCGCGGACACTCATCAAGTGCCACTATGGTATTAGTTGGGAACGCGTTGAATATGATGTGGAGCATGCTTTATGCAAAGATAATAACACATTGTCAAGTATTTGCATGATAAATATGTGAAAGCAATTAACACAGTATTAAGATAAAACATAAAGGACGTAAAAAAAAGACAAAAGAAGAAGTTAGTTCGTGGAACATAAGGAATATAATTAAGTGAGCAAGGGAGTAGGGGTGGGAGAGATATGATATAGCTAATAAATAGCAGTTAGAGCAACTAAGGGCGGATATAGAAAGGGATGTGCATGTTATAACAAATTTAAGCACATAAAGATGGATAAGGGAAAGGCCGTACATGTTATAACGGTTTTAGACAAGTAAAGGTGAACGGAAAAGGGATGTGCGTGTTATAGCAAATCTAACAACTAAAGATAGAAAAGGAAAGTGCATTTATAATAGAGAAAACTAATCTACATAAGCTAAGTTCATTATGGTAAGAGCCTAAGTGTATATCCTCAGCAGAGTAGCCATGCTGTCGCGCCCCCGTTTCTCTCGCGAAATCAGGTTTCGACATGTGACAACTCTTTTAAGGAAGTATTAAAAGATGAGAGTCGCCACCTAACGGTTTAAGGTGCGTTAGGGCACCTATTCGCATATGACTCAGGTTTGACTAGTTTGCATCATAAGAGATGGGGTAAGGGCTAAATTACCTCGAAGAGAAGGTGTTAGGCACTCTTCCAGGTCCACAACTATGGGTACCAGCTGAACTTGAATTATATGAATTAGTCAGATATATAAAGATAGAGGAAGCAAGAAGTTTGAGAAATTATATTATTAAAAGGCTTTGAGGAAATACAAATATTTGATTCAAATAAAAAAAAGAGGAATAAGTTAGGGGGTCCTAAGTTTTTTAGCCTAAAGGATCACCCCATGCAACATAAATAATACTTCGTAAGTCCCTCAAGATGGGGTGTTACTTGTATTATTCAGCGGGCACAGACTATCGTCTCCTGCTACCCGATTACTATCTTTAAGATATTACCTAAAGCGCACTAGTTCAATTATAAGTCGTACCTTATGCGTGCACTACCCGTCCCATACCTATGGTCCAGGAGGCATTTGGACCTCTATTTTGGGTGGTTCTATACTTGACTTAGGCTGCTCAAAAAATGTTAAAACTAGGCGACAGTTTAAAACAGATAGGACTGCAGTTAAATACAATTAAAGGTTCAAGTTAGCCTCCGCAATTAGACAACAAAGGCACGCAGAAAAATTTCTGTATAGGGTATTAGGCAGTTTCAGAATTGAGGGAGATTGAAGTCGTTAAGCCCTATAGACATGGATTCTAGATGATCTGATTCAGATATGCAGGCTATTTTAGACCTATGCTTGTGAATACCTGCTGCTGCTAAGTCGCTTATTATAGATTATAAGTTAGTAGACCTATAGGCATGATCTCTAAATGGTTTGCGCAGATTGTGAAACTTATTGGAAATGCTCAAAATTACCTATGCTTCCTAATAATTGCGTGGATGAGCAATGAAACAACGTTTGAAAAGCGAGCAGTGTTGTCTTATTGACATGGTTTCTAGAGATTGACGATTGGAACTGATTTTATACCTTTAGCTATTATATGCATGCTGTCTAGATGAACGAAGCGAATTAATTAGTTAAAATCCTATAGGCATGGTATCTAATGAACATGGTGCGGATTAAAGAACAGTTGTTAGCAATTATTTCCTATAGGCATGCTATTTAGCAACATATAGCAGTAGACATGGCAATAAATAGAGCACTCATGCTTTGACAGTACACCAGTTATGTGAGTGTGTGATTGCCCTAATAACATGATCTCTAATAGTGCACAAAGAGATTTAAATATAACAGGTCGGAAAGCAAATGTACCACACAAATCCTATGAGCATGCTTTCTACCCTTTTCATGCAAGTATTAGGAGATACTCATTTTCCAATTTCACTATTACCCCAATTGTTATTAAAGAATTATTACAAACCCAATAATGAATAAATTAAAAAGTGGTACCTGTAATAACAGTAGGCCCAAGACAGGCCCAAAGAGATACCCAGCACTGCCAGGCCTTCAACTAATCTCTTTCTCCCCCTTTAGCACACACGGATCTCAACATAGCCCAGAAACCATAGGAGAACTCAAACCAAACCAAACAGCCATGGTTTGATAAGAGGATCCAAAAATCAATCACTCACACAAATCAATTTGCACATTCAGCAGACAGAAAGAGGGGCAGAGCTTAGTAAAGAAAGTGACCAAATAACCTCAGGTCCTAGTGTGTCAGAGTTCACAAGGGTCTCAAAATGGACCCCGAGCAGTGCTCACACTAGGGAGATTAATAGAGAAAGCTTTAGTGGCCTTGGCTTTCAGCCGGCCAAGAATTATAGGTTCAGAATAGGGTAAATAACCAATGAGAATGAAAAATAGTGATCAACTGGTAGAATTTGTAGAAGTGCATTTACATTTTTAGAAACATGCATTGCAGAGGTGATCACACAATGAACATATCAGCAAAGAGGGTAAACAAACTTAAAAGGCAGGTTGATATCACAAGTCCACACTTAGCATATTGGGGCAGAGGACATTTGTTGGAAGCAGGGGGAATTATGACTTCTGGGATTGCAAACTAATAAGCAAAGGTGCATTAGGCCAGTAAGAGAAACAATGGAACATTAACCTAACAGGTTCAAACCTAAGGGTAAAATTATGATGCACACCAGAAGTTAAACAGACCAACTCATAGCAACAAGGAAAAACAAAGTCAAATGTCATGAGGGAAACTCAAGTTGGAAAGCTATTCTAAAAGGTTCCAACTAGTTGCTAGGGAGTGCAGAGTTAGGCAGGGTTTTTACATGGATTGGTGCATATCACTGATACAAATCAATCACTACAGAAATCCAGGACAAGGCAAGAAACAAACTGATGTCATATAACCAATGTAGACACTCAAAGTACCAATATATTAAGCTAAACGACTTTAAACAGTCTAAATTATTCCAATTAAACATAAACACATTTCTTAACTGGCAGTTTAGGCATAAGCAGATGCTAGAGAGGTTCATATCACAAACAGATTTGATACTAGCACGGTTGCACATAGAGATAGTCTAGAATCACATAGGGTTATGAAATTTCAGAGATGTGAATATGAAAATCATGAACACAAAAGAATGAATATTGCAAAGGCTAAAGAACTCACCAGTTACTGATTGACAAGTAGACAAAACAAGTAAGAACAGACTCCACAACACTTTGAACGTAAACACAACAGTATAACCTAGGACCTTAGATGTGTCAAGTTCCCAAGGGCTTCGAGGAACCCGGGCAATGCTCGCACCCAAGGAAGTTCGAAAAATAGGAATTCTGGTGGCCTTGGCTTTCAGCCGGCCAAGAGCCAGAGTAGAACAAGAGAATAAGCGAACAACATAGTGAAGATCTTTAGCTTTTTAGTGGGAATTTGGTGATTCAAAGTCTGTCCAAAAGGGATGAGGGAGGGGGTTATAGAGTAGTGAATAAATCGAGAAATAATCAAGGAAACAGAGTATATTAAGCAACAAACAAGGAAAATAAACATGCAAATCAATCTGAAAATTAATTTAAGAGAGAAATCTGTAAACCCTAATTTTTAGGGAAAGTGTAAATCAACAGAATCTAACCAAAAAATCGGACTCACATAGTAGCATATAACGTATATAGATAGAATAGCGTTCAAAATCAGAGATTTGAACCATTTTGGTTCGATTTTGGAAGAGATTTGCTTGCCATGTTTAGGAAAGGGGGGTCAGATATGGCAAGAAATGGTAGTCGAATCCCATATTTAGTGGGATTAGGAGAAGGATTTAGGGGGGCGGCGGTTTAGGGTTCTTCAGAGAGATAAGGGGAGGTTCAAAGAGTGTAAGGGCGAGGGGTTAAGGGATAATAGGTTAGGGTTTGGGGGTTGGGTTAATTAAAAGGGAAGGGTGAATAAGGGTCGTTGATCTTGAGAGATCAATGTCCAAGATTGAAAGTTGGAACGGGCGGGTCATGGAGATGGGGCACCGACCGGGTTTTGGATTAGTGGGTCATTTTGTTTGGGATGGGGTATTTGGGCTAGATGTTTGAGGGTTTTGGGCCATTTATTTGGTCCGAAATTGGTTTTAAAATGGGTCGTTGTTTAAATACCCAATATTTATCAAAAATATAATTTATAAAAGTAATTAATAAATAAATAAAAATATTATTTGTGAACTAAAATGATGGGAAATAATAACTTAACATTAATATAAAAAGTTATTTTGGCACAAGTAATGTAATTATACATGAATATAGGCTATTATTACAAAAACGTGCAATTAGCCTAAAAATGCAAATGCAAATATACAAAAATGAAGTAGAATATTATAAAACATACATGTTGGTGTAAATAATAAGTTTAGATGATTAAACATCATAAAAGTAATTTGAAGGGTAATTATTGGATATTTATGTAATAAAATGCAGCAAGAAATTAATTTAGAGCTTCTAAAAATTATGAAAAATTATGAAAATTGCTTGTATGGTTTTGTAAACTAAATGATGATGCAAATATGCTATTTGGAAAGTATATATACATTTTTTTAAAATATGAGGGAAATATTGGGTATCAACAGCACTCCAGGAAATTCATTCACAATAGGCACAGACTCAAGTGTAGGTGCCTTAAGGTAAGAAATAAACCTACCCTTCGGCACCCCATCATCCCCCTTCCATTCAATAACTGGCTCGTTTGGGTATTCAAATCTAACGGTCCTGGTTCGGCAATCAAGCTTAGCAAAACATGAATAAAGCCAGTACATTCCCATTATTACATCAAAATCAACCATCCCCAATTCAATGAGATCGGCCATGGTGTCCTGACCACGCACCGTGACAACACAAATCCCTATAAACTCGCGCTGCCACAATAGACTCACCAACCGGAGTAGATACCGAGAACAGCTCATGAAGTTGTTCCGGTTCTCTCCCAAATTCCATAGCAACATAGTGAGTGATATATGACAAGGTGGAATCGGGATCAATAAGAGCATATACATCATGAGATTAGATAGTCAATATATCTATGAAAACATCTGGAGAAGCCTCTGAACTCTAGCGACCCTTCAAAGCATAGAAACGGTTGGGTCCTCCCAAACACTGTGCACCACCCCTAGCTGCACCACGACCTGCGGGTGCTGGAGTGCCTTGAGCCGGAGGAGGTGTTGCGGATGTAGTGGCTGCAAAATTGGCTGGCTATGTCGTACCCCTGCCCACACTCTGGCGGGACAAACGGCAATCCCTATAAATGTGAACCCTGATATCGCACCCATAGCATATGGGTTGGTCCATAAAGCATGCCCCAAAGTGCATCTTCCCACACCTAGGGCATGGGAGCCTCCGCTGCCGAAATCTCCCACTAGGCCCACCCTACTAGTAGGATCCCATGTTGCCCTGGCTGGCCCTAAAATGACTCCACTGCTGCTGACTGGGCCCCAATGGATATGGACTAATCGAAGACTGAGCAAAGAACTAGGATGGCCCTGACGACCCTCCCCTAAACACTGACCCGCCGCCACCACCACCAGAAGTACCACTAAAGTTGCCCGCTGATCGGGCCTTGTTGCTACCCTCTCTCTCTATTCTACTCTTCAGTTTACGGGTCTCTGTGGCTCGAGCAAATGCCACCATCTTACCATACTTTATATCATAATTCAAGGCAGTTGTAGCGGGCTCATTGATAATTAAGGGGCTAAGGCCCTATACAAACCGGCGCACGCTAGCCTCCATAGTAGGCAACATATATATAGCATACTTGGACAGGTGCGCGAACCTCATATGATACTCCCACACACTCATGCTACATTGTTTCAAGCTCTCCACATAGGTGGAATGGGCTGCCATAGTCTTGCCAGGCAAGAAATGGTCGATGAAGGCATCGCCAAACTCACCCCACCTTGTCGGAGGGCTCCCCTCCTCGCGAGAGTCCTCCCACATCTCAAACCAAGAATAGGCCACCCGTTTCAGGCGGTAGGAGGCCATCTCCACTCCCTCCGTCTAAGTAGCACGCATAACTCAGAGGGTCTTGTGCATCTCATCAATAAAGTCCTGGGGGTCCTTCTTCGGATCAGTACCTGTGAACACTGGAGGATCTAACTGAAGAAACCTGTTCACACTGGAACTAGCAGAATCCCCTGACAGACTAGAAGTAGTGCGTGCAACACTCAATCTCTAGGCCTGGGAAGCCACTATCTGAGCCAACATCTATATGGCTCCCCTACGATCCCCATCAGAAACACTGGGACCAGAAGCTGGGGCTGGAGGTGGAATAGCTGCACCCTCAGTAGGTGTAGGAACTGGTGCAGTCTGATCAGGAGTAGTAAAATCAGGCAGTGTGGTAGCTGGGGGAATATCCTCACCCCTTGGGTTCTAACCCACATCATCAGGTATAGAATCAACCGCCACTCCTGAGGTGGCATTGGCTCCTTAGCAAGTTCTTGCCTTCTTCCTATGTGCCATGTACTGAAAATTAGAGCAATGTACGAGTTAAAGGAGGAACAGTCTTATAATCAGCTTTATTACACGATCTAGAACATCTAAGAAAGATGTTATTCCTAAATACCCAAGTAGCCTCCTAATTATAGATGTAGTCGACAACACACCGATAAGAAGGACTCTACTAGACATGGCTCCGAGACATCCTACGATACTTTAAAACCTTATACCAAGCTTGTCACGCCCCGAAGTTGGGGAGCACGACTGGAGCTCAGCAGAGATACCCCAGTCGAGCAAGCCTGCACAATGCTGTATACTCAACTCAACCATGAATAAAGAGAAGAATACATTCTATTACTTAGACAATAAGAGGTCATGTGATCAAGACCCGTTCATTTACATAGGTTATATCATTAACAAGTCTCCAAAATAGTGTACTATGCAATCATAGTTGAAGTGGAACATGTGATACGATTACAATATTTTTAGTTCAACCTTCCCAAAACAAGATACAACCCACACCATGTCTACGGAGCCTCTAACATAAACAAAAGAGTACTACGACAGTGCTGGCAACCAGGCCCCGTCTATACCTCAAAATACTATGTACAAGGGACAAGGGATATAGGACCCCGAAATGAAGTGGGGATGACCAAGTAAGCTGAGGAGAGGGTGTGCTGCTATCACTGATCAATACCACCTGCTATAGAATCACCTGTATCACTGATCAAATGGGACGTTAGTACGTATGTAATAGTACTAATATGTAAAACTAAACACCGTCTCAATAGAACGAGTAATAGTAAACGGAGAAGGAAATATGAAATCAATAAGAGACTAAAACTGTATTAAGGTGTCAAGTTAGGGGAAAGGTAAATTTCAAGTAAGTTCCAATATTTTTAAGTTGGTAGATCTTTATCATGATACACCACCGTGTTTTTAGCACGGAGTCCGATCTCAGCCCGATCGGCTAAGTCGTCTCGCCCCGAGACATCCACTCACAATACCACCATGTGCACGGCATGGCGTCTGATCTCAGCCCGATCGGCTAAGCCGTCTCACCACAATGTCATGTGGGTTGACATCACATCACATCTCGCTAGAAATAATCTCATCACATTTAGGGGGAAACATCTCAACACATTAATCTCATCCCATATAAGGGGAAACAACCTCATCACATTAACACGCAGATTTACCCCTCAATAACGCCTACACCAGCACGTGTAGTTTGGGATTAGGTTATTTTGATCTACCCTTCCTCGGTGACTAAACGATACTCCCAAAGCATTTATTATTAAAGGATTTACCACTCATTTCATAATCTTTTACATATCAATAATTTCATTGGCACCAGTACCTATAATGCAATATCATTCTTGGAACGTTGGTCGCACATCATATTTCATGCTCTCTTCTTTCACTTTCAAACTTCATCATGGATAATCAACAACAAGGCTTTTCAAATAAGACTTTAAGTATACATGTTAGAAAATAATGGTGTTAGGCACTTGGATATTTCTTACACAATTTGGCATAACAGCTTCCATTTGAACTTGACTGGAAGTCACAACAGTTTAATACATGACTCATGCTTTGAACATGCTCCCGAATAACAACATAAAATTTTAAGAATATTTGGGACACCCTTCAACACCAAGCTTCTTCGGAATAGCAAGTTTAAAAATGAACAACGCGGAACTTACACGAACTTCGTGGGATTTAATTTTAAGAGAGAAGTTTAGCCAACATACCTCGCCTTGAGCTTACTTAAATTACTACAATGTTCCAAAATCTTAGATGCTTCGATCTGTTTAGAAATATAACAAAATTGAACACAAATTAGGAAGGAGTTCATGGTTCCAGCTCATTTGAGCATTTTATCAAACACTAGGTGGGCATTATGATTTATAGCTTATCCTATGGTGGATTTCATTCACCCCACAACCAAAGGTCTACCTATTTGAGATTAATTGCCTTCCCAGAACTCATGATTGTACATGCATGCATAGTTAATCTCTCACACCTAAGAATCACACTCCCCATTAACCATCTTCTACCCCAAATTCAAAATTGAGACTAGGATGTGGAACCTTATCTCTTGGATGAAGAACTTGTGAGGTTCTCCTTGCAAAACTTCCTACTTTTGAGCAAAAATTGGTGAACAATTATCTTATGACCTTACCCTCTCACTCTATGGCACTTCCTCACTCTCAAATATCAGATTTTTGCTTCAAAAATGGCCATTTACATCTATATATCAAAATAGGGTCGGGTTATAAAAACCAGAAAATGGACCCTCCGAACACAGCTTTGCGGTCGTTGAATGGACCGCAAAATGGATATGCGGTCTGTAAAATGGGTCACAGAAGTGATGGTAAGAACTAGGTGGTTCGGGTCAGGTCTGCGGTAGGTCTGTGGTCGCACAATGCGCCGCAGAACTTCCCTTCATAAATCTTCATGCTGGGTCTACGATGGATTGTGCAGCCCGCAAAATGGTTATGCGGCCGCATAATGGACTACAAAATAAACTCCAAAAATGGTCCACTTCTCTGCTTCACTCTGTGGCGGATCTGCAGCCCACAGAGTGATTCTGCGATCGCATAGTGGACCACAGAAATGTCCTGCTCTGCCAAAAATTTTTTTCAACTCCCCAACGCACTGTTCAATCCAAAAAGTCCATACTGCGGACAATCATCAACACATAAATCTATCTTGGCATCACGAAACCCCAGGTTCTGGGTGAAATTTTTACGGGGCCTTACACCACCATATTGCATGGCACAATCGGAGTTCAAGGAATTGAAGGAAAAGCTATAGGAATTGTTGTATAAGGGTTTTTATTAGGCCTAATGTGTCACCTTGGAATGCGCCAATACTATTTCTGAAGAAGAAAAATGGTTCTATGAGGATGTTCATTGAATATAGGCAATTGAAAAGGGTTACTACCAATAACAAGTATCCACAACCGCGTATTGAAGATTTATTTGATCAGCTTTAGGGTGCTAGGGTATTCTGGAAGATTGAATTGAGATCGGTGTACCATCAGCTGAAGATCAGGGCTTCGGATATTTCTAAGACGACTTTCAGGACCCGTTATGGTATTGTAAGTTCTTGGTAATGTCTTTTGGCTGACTAATTCCCCAGTAGCTTTTATGTATTTGATGAATAGCGTATTTCATCCTTATCCGGATTCCTTCACCATTTCCTTCATTGATTATTTATTGGTGTATTCACGCAGTCATGAGGAGCATAAGCAGCATTTGAAGATCGTGCTCCAGACCTTGAGTGAGAAGAAGTTATATGAAAAATTCTCCAAGTGTGAGTTCTGGCTTGATTCGGTGGCATTTTTGGGTCATGTGGTATCTAGTGAGGGGATTAAGTTAATCCGAAGAAGATTGAGGCATTTTAGAGTTGGCCCAGATCGTCTTTAGCTACGGAGTTCCGAAGTTTTCTTGGTTTGGTTGGATATTATCGCCATTTTATGGAGGGTTTCTCGTTCATTGTTGCACCTTTAACCAGATTGACTCAGAAGGGTGCTCCATTCAGGTGGTCCGACAAGTGTGAGGAGAGATTTCAGAAGCTCAAGACTGCCTCGACTACAACTCCAGTTCTGGTTTTGCTTTCGGGATCGGGTTCTTATATAGTCTATTTTGATGCTTCACGGGTTGGTATTGGATGTGTGTTGATGCAGGATGGCAGGGTGATTGCTTATTCTTTGCTTTAGTTGAAGCCCCATGAGAAGAACTACCCAATACATGATTTGGAGTTAGTAGCCATTGTTCACGCGCTCAAGATTTGGAGGCACTATCTTATGGTGTATCTTGCGAGGTGTTCAAGGATCACAGGAGTTTCCAACATCTATTTAGGCAGAAGGATTGGAACTTGAGGATACAAAGGTTGTTAGAGCTATCGAAAGACTATGATATCACCATTATTTATCATTCGGGAAAGGCCAATATGCTGGCCAGTGCGTTAAGTAGGAAGGCGGAGAGCATGGGGAGTCTTGCTTTTATTTTAGCTGGGGAGAGACCATTAGCCTTGGATGTTCAGGAGTGAGCCAACAGGTTCATGAGGTTGGATATCTCAGAGCCTAGCACTGCTCTTGCTTTTGTGGTATCATGGTCGTCCTTATTTGAGCGCATCAAGGCGCGTCGGTATGATGATCCCCACTTGCTTGTCCTAAGGGATACGGTGCAGCACGATGATGCTAAGGAGGTGACTATTGGTGATGATAGGGTGTTAAGGCTTCAGGTTCGGATCTGTGTTCCGAATATGGATGGTTTGAGAGAGTTTATACTTGAGGAGACCCATAATTCATGGTATTTTATTCATACGGGTGTTGTGAAGATGTACCGTGATTTGAGGCAGCATTATTAGTGGCGGACGATTAAGAAGGATATTTTTGAGTATGTTGCACGGTGTTTGAACTGTCAGCTGGTTATGTATGAGCATCAGAGACCTAGTGGTTTGCTTCAGAGGCTAGACATATAAGAGTGGAAGTTGGAGTGTATCACTATGGATTTTGTAGTTTGGTTGCCACGGACCTTGAGGAGATTTGATGCGATGTGGGTCATTGTGTACAGACTGACCAAGACTTCACACTTCATTCCAGTCATGACTACCTATACTTTAGAGCAGCTGGCTCGAATTTATCTTTGAGAGATTTTTTGCCTTCATGGTGAGCATGTGTCGATTAGCTCAGATCCAGGCACTCAATTTACATTGTATTTTTGGAGAGCAGTGCAACGTGCATTGGGCACAGAGGTCGAGCTTAGTACAAAGGTTGGAAATTTGAATGTTTTGAAGGTTCATAGGTTTGATGGGGAGTTGACTTTATTGATATCAGATTCGTATTGTGGTTATGGGACTTGTAATAGGATTGTTATGTCATTTGGGACTTGTACGCAAAATTCAGTACGAGTGATTAGACATGGTTCACCATTAGTTTTGGAAAGTTGGAAGTTGATTAGTTCCTTAGGCTTGAATTGAGGGATGATTCGTGGTTTTGATGTTAATTTGTGTGATTTGAGGCCTCGAGTACGTTAGTTTTATGTTTTGGGATTTGTTGGTGTGATTAGACGGGGTCTCAGGGGCCTTGGATATGTTTTGGATCATTTTCATATTTTGGGCAGACTTGTTCTACTGCATTCGCACCTGCAATGGATTGGGCGCAGGTCCAGGTCCGCAGAAGCAGACATTTGGGTTATAGATGTGAAGTTGGGATGGAGGAGGCTAAGCCTGCAGATGTTGCACTAGGAGCCCATATATGCCTGTGCAGAAGCGAAGAATCTTCCGCTGAAGTAGATGCACAGGTGCGATGGGGGAGTTCGCAGAAGTTGATAGTCGGTAGATTAGTGACTTCCACATCTATGATGTATTTCCTGTAGATAAGATATCGCAAAAGCGTATTTTTTGTCCACAAATGCAAAATTGCTAGAGGGTTTTGGAGTTGTGGATCTCGACTAGGGGCGATTTTTGGATAGTTTTTCACTACTATTGAAGGGGTAAGTAAACTCTACTTGATTTTGATGTTAGCTATTGATTCCTATGGATTATTACACCTAGTTTATCTGATTTAAAGTAGGAATTTGGGGGGGTTTGCCATAGTTTTTGGAGAGTGAAAATTTGTGTTTTAGGGGTCGATTTGAGTTTGGATTTGGATGAAACACATATATTTGGACTTGTATTGGAATTAGGTGTTCGGGATTTGTGAGTTTTTCGCATTCCGGGGTCCGGGCCTGGGGTTGACATTTTGAATTGACTTTGTCTATTTGTATCAAGATCATAGCTTTATTGTTTGGGTTGTTTCCTATGGCTTTTATTGATGTTATTAAGTTTGGCTAAATTCGAGCGTCCGGAGGTTGATTCACGCGAGAAGGCATTTCTAGAGTATTGATTTGGCGTGCTTGATGTAAGTATCTTACCTAAACTTGGTTGAGGCACTAGTTTCCTACATTGCTAGTGATGGCTACGTGATATAGGTGGCGCATATGTGCGGGGTTGAGCCTATGTGCGTGTGCCGGGATAATTTATCCATGCTCAAGATAGTGCTTAGATAATGATATGCCTTGAATTGATTGCTAAGCTTGATGCTATTATGTTTCTTATGTTTGTACCCCTTTGTGATCTATTTGAATCATATTCGAGGTTACATAATGGGTTAATCTCTTGATTTAACATGATAATTGCTACTTTTATGATGTAATTGCCTAATTTGAGCTATGCCAGCACAATTCCCATATGCATACACCTTAGCATGTCACTTATGCCAGTTCATGAGTATATAAATCAGTATCCCTTATTCATATACATATAATCTTGTATATCTTCTCTTTGTGTGATATGGGTTGAACTGGTAGCACGTGAGTTGTTCGTGTGATTGAGTTATGATAGCACGTGAGTCATCCGTGTGGATCCGATATATGATAGCACTTGAGTTGTCCATGCAGTTGAGTTATGATAGCACGTGATTTGTTCGTGCAGATGAGATATGATAGCACATGAGTTGTGCATGCAGTTGAGATATGATAGCGCGTGAGTTGTCTGTGCGTTTGAGATATGATAGCACGTGGTTGTCCGTGAGGTTGATATATATGGAACACAAGTTGTTCGTGCAGTGTGTGGATAAGGATCCATCCCCTTAGGGTCACACTCTCATGTTTCTCTCTTGATGGTGTATATGGGGTATGAGGAAAACTAGCCAATGTTTGGTTTGGTTATTTCATTTCTTATCTACTTGGAATTTCCTTGGATGTATATATGTTTTATTCGCATATCTTCTCTATATGCTAGATCAAAAGTGTATATATGGTTTTTGTGCATATCTCCTTTATTTGTTAGATTATTAATTGATACAGATCTAGGCACTTTATCTCATGTGTACCGAGATGACTTTATCCGTGATCTATGACGTTATAATATTATTATTATTGTATACTTGTGAAATTTATAGAGTGAGCAGGTTATTAGCGAGTATCATTTATTATTCTTGCCTCTATTACATCGCCGAGGTTAGTTATGATACTTGCTGAGTACATGGGATCGGTTGTACTCACACTACACTCTTTACTTAAGTGTGCATATACATGTATTCTACCGAGCGGTGAGTCGTTGTGATTTGTTGCTAAGAGTATCTTCGAGAAGAAGAGGTAGAGTTGCATCTCGATCGCAGTCTATGGCATCTCTTTTCATTTAAGTGTTGTTGTTTTCATTCAGACAGCATTTCCATTTGTATTCTAGACTTGTACTTCTATTTTAGAGCTCATGTTCTACTTTTGTGATGTTTGGATTGCCTAACAAGTGAGTTAGGTGCCATCACGACCTGTTGGTGGTTTTGTGTATTGACAAAGAATTACAGATAAAATATGCACAAGCACATAATAATAATCATACGGATATGTCCTCATGGAATTTCTATATGACTACGGATGATTCAAGTAATTTAACATATCAAGAATAAACTCCCATGCCTTCATAAATAACCATAAACATAGGCATAATCTCTAACATGAATAAGGGAGCGAATGTAGTCATATAAGCCAAAAATATCATGAATCAATATGAGCATATAATCAAAAGAAGGCATAAAGTATCTCAATTCTACTTGTAACGACCCGGCCGGTTGTTTTGAGTATTTTAGCCTCGATCCCCTATTTATTTCCTCCTCTATGTTGTATTATGGTTATGTGACTTGCCGGGGTAGTTGGTTTTGGTTTTGAGTGGGTTTCGGAGTGAAATAGGACACATAGATCCTAAGTTGGAGGCTTAAGTTGAAAGAGTAGACCGTAGTTTGACTTTTGTGTTAACGACTCCGGAATGGAGTTTTGTCGGTTATAATAGCTCCGTAAAGTTATTTTAGATTTAGGGGCATGTCCGGATATTGATTTGGAGGTCCGTAGGTCATTTTGGCTTGAATTGGCGAAAGTTATAAAGTTGAAGGCTTAGAAGGTTCAGAAGTTTAACCGGGAATTGACTTTATTGATATCGGGCTCGAATTCTGATTTCGGAAGTTAGAATAGGTCCGTTGTGTCTTTTATGACTTGTGTGCAAAATTTGAGGTCAATCGCAGTTGTTTTGGTATAAATAGGCATTAGTTTTGGAAGTCGGATGTTCATAGTTTCAATAGGCTTGAATTTGGTCGCGATTCGTAGAATCGATGTTGTTTGATGCGATTTTAGGCCTCGAGTAGGTCCGTTATGTGTTTTGGAACTTGTTGGTATATTCAGATGCGGTCCCGGGGGCCCCGGGAGTGATTCAGATTGAATACGGAACCAACTTGGACTTAATCAATTTTGTTGAAGCTTCAGCTATTCTGGTGTCATCGTACCTGCGGTGGGAATGGCCGCAGGTGCGGAATCGCAGGTGCAGACTCGCTGGTGTGATTAGAGAAGCGCAAAAGTGGAAAGGAGTAGCTCAGGCCTGGGTTTGCAAGTGCGGACACCTGGGCGCAGATACGCATCCGCAGGCGCGATGATTCCTTCCGCATAAGCCGAACAGTGAGGAGCTTGGGAAGGACCGCATGTGCTGTCATGACTCCGCAGAACCAGCTCGCAGGTTCTAGCAATTGGTCCACAGAAGCGGAATTTCATGACATTAGTTGGAACTGCATCTGCGATGGATTTTTCCACAGGTGCGACAGTGACCCCGCAGAAGTGAAGATCGCTGAGCGAAAAAGGCTTAGGTCGAGGGTTTTATCTCATTTTCATCTTTTGTACCTAGAGAGCTCGGTTTGTGGCGATGTTTCGAGGATATTTCAAGGAAATCATCGGGGTAAGTGATTCTAACTTGGATTTGTCTATATTACATGAATCCATCGTTATTTGTGTCATTTAAATAGTGATTTAAGTTGGAAAATTTGGGGGAAAATTATGAAACTTCTTAGACTAAAATTTAGGGATTTGAAAGGCGATTTCAAGTCAGATTTGAGTAATTCTTATATGGTTGGACTTGTTATCGAATGGGTGTTCGGATTTTGTATGTTTGGTTGGGTTCCGAGACTCGGGCTTGGGGTTGACTTTTTGATTTGTCTTTTTATTTCTCTTTAAAGGTTGCAACTTTATTGTTCGGAATAGCTTCCTATAGTTTATATTTATGGTATGAAGTTGTTTTGGCTATATTTGAGCCATTCGGAGTTGGATAATCCCGTGAAAGGCTTACTAGTGGATTGAGTTAGCGTGTTTTGAGGTAATTGTCTTGCCATACTTTGTGTGCGGGAAACCCCTTAGGATTGGTGTTGTTTTGTGTTAATTTTGATATGTCGAAGCCGTGTATGCAAGGTGACGAGTGTGTACACGGGCTATGTAGATTCCTTTCATGCCTTTAATTGAGTTGTCATAATATGTTATATTCATCATCATTAGTCTATCTTCACATGCTTTACTTGTCATCGGTAATACTTGTCTTAACTCTTACTTGCTAATTGTCTTTACATATTTAGTTGAAGTTATTGTTCTCTCTATTCCTTATTCATTATTTAACCGTTGAGTTCCTTACTTGAAGTCATTAGTTCTTGGAATATCTTATTGTTGAATTTGGTATTGAATTATAAAGGTTGTGATTCACATTAAGGAAAAGTTGTAAATTGTCGAAATACTATTCTTGTTGAGTTATTCATTCTCGATTGTTATTGTTGAGACTCTTGTACATATTGTGGTTGATCCATGGGCAATCTATTGTGGAAACACTATTATTGTTGACTTCTTTGGCAAGTTGTGATATTGGGCACTTGAGGTGCGATTTGTGATACGATGTGATATTGATATGCATGCGGTGGTAAAATGATTGGGGTTGAAACGCATACGGTGAGATAAGGTGGGCTTGATACACGTGTTGCTAGTAGAGGAACTACTTGAAGCCACGCGGTGTGATAAGGTGGGCTAAAACACGGGAAGCTATTTCGGGAGAAGTGATTTTTTTTAAACTAAATGCAAGGCTCCCGCGGTGATATAAGGAAAGAATGCAAATTGTTCTGTGATATGAGACTATGAGGCGGTACCTCGGTAGTGATTCTTGTTGATATTTTTCTTTTACATCACTTGTGTTTTGGTTGATTTGTTTCCTTGGCATAATATTCCTTGTTTTCTTCTGTGATGCCTTATTTTCCTTAGTTTAGTGTAGATATTCTTGGTATATTTCTTCATTGTTTCATTTCCATTGTTTATCATTATTACACTGTCATATACTTGGGCTTCTTATTTATTCTAGTAGGGCCTTGAGCTGACCTCATCACTACTCTACCGATGTTAGGCTTGGCAATTACTTGGTACCGTTGTGGTGTACTCATGCTACGCTTCTGCACATCTTTTTGTGCAGATCCAGGTACCTCTTACCAGCCCAGGCACTAGTGAGTCGAGTTCGGATTTGGAGGCTTCAAGTATGCCTGCCGGCGTCTGCAGGACTCAGAGTCACCCTCTATCTAGTTCTATTTCATTTTCCTTTTTATAGATTTTATTGTATAGGGATGTTCAGTATACTCTTGTAGAGCTTGTGACTTGATATCACCGGATTTTGGGGAGTTTGTTTCCGTTGAGTTGCGGATATCTTCTATGATAGTTTTTGAGTTATTTGAGAGTTTTAACATAATCTCAATTATGTTCTGCATGTATGTTAGGCTTACCTAGTCTTAGAGACTAGGTGTCATCACGACATCCTATGGAGGGAGAATGGGGTCATGACACTACCATGGACATAATATAAACTCGATACGTGTATATGCACTCGCACTCGCCACCCCGCATATACACCATCCCAATAACTCAAACACAAAGCAATCACGTCAATCCTAGGTGGTTTCCCTCTTAACAAGGTTAGCCAAGAGACTTACCTCTACCTGGTAGCTAAACATCATCAAAGAATTGCCAAATTAACAAAATCCAACTCCAAACAGCTCGAATCTAGTCAAATACAACCCAATAATATCAAACAAAGCCATAGATATCAATTCCAAACAATAAAGCTCGAATTTGTAATCAAATCCCTAAAATCCAACAAACGTCAACCAGAGCCTACACAGTCTAAACCTGAGTCAAGGGGTAGATCCCGACTACCTTTAACCTCACCAATCCAAACATGTGATTATATTCTAAATCCAAGTCAAAATTGACCTTCCAATCCCCAAAGTATACCCTTTTAAGTTGTAGATAAAAATCCAAATTTCACTTTAAATTTCATTCTTTAGACGTAGAATTCCATGAGAAATTAAGATATAAAGTCAAATCCAAGTTAAAATTTCTTACCTCCAATGGTGTAATGAAATTTCACTTGAAACCTCTCGAAATCTAGGGTTCAAAATTTGAGAGAATGGTTAAAATCCTGAATTAAGTCACTTAAGTGGCTTGACCAGGCATACTCTTCTTGATCGTGGTTCAAAGCTCACAATCGCGAAGCACAAATCCCCTGCTTCCCTAACACTCTATGCTATCGTGTCTGAGCCTCCACGATCATATAAGCTAATCAGTCGCTTCTCCATGAACGTGTCCCCTCTACGTGAACGTGAAGACTAACATTCCTCAGCCAGGCTCGGCCCCTATGCTCTTGCCCAGTCCTACGTGAATGTGATCCTTATGTTGAAAATATGATAAGCAAAACCACTTGCCAGCCTCCCCTGATCCGTAATCATAAAACTCTCTCTGCCATCGTAAAGCATCAACCTGCACCAGAAAAGTAGCAGCTCCTAAACAAAGGGAAATGGTCTGAAGCCACCCTGAATCACACCCGAGCCTCCCTCGACCCCGTCCAATCACAACAACAAGTACATATACCTAATCCAAACTTATCCAAGGTCTTGAAACACCACTAATAACATCAAAACCAAGAATCAACTATCAAAATCCTTCTCTTAAGTTTCAAACATTCTAATATCGCCAAACGAGTCCATATCATACTTAGACATTTTGGATCACTACCAAACATCGCACACAAGTTACAATCAACCAAATGAACCTAACCAAAGTCCCAGAACATGAACCAGACCCATATAACATAAAACTCAACTCCCAGTCAAACCTCAGAACTCTCCAAACCTTCAAATTGATAAATTTTGGCAAATTCGAGTATACGCCTATGTCCAGAATCACCATATGAACCTATTGGAACCATCAAATCACTGATCGGAGGTTGTCTACTCAAAAGTCGAACCTTGGTATATTCTTACAACATAAACTTTCAAAATGAGACTAAGTGTCTCAATTCACTCTCAAACCTTCCTGAAGCCAAACCAACCACTTCCAAGTCACCAAACAACAAACAACATATTGGTAGCATCAAATAGGGGAAATGGGGATCAAATACATAAAATAATCGACCGGATCATTACATTCACCCCTTTTTAAACAAATGTTCGTCCTCGAATGGATTTTGAATCATACCTGGAATTTTAAAAAGGTGAGGATATCTGCTTCGTGTATCATGCTCGGTGTCCTAAGTCGCTTCCTCAACCGATTGAACTCTCCACTGATGCAGTCGCTATCGACCTCTACTTCTGATCATTCCTATCCAAAATGGCTATTGGCTCTTCTTCATAAGCCAAATTCTCATAAAATTGCACTGATCTAGATTCCAACACGTGTGGCTAAACTTCATGGTACTTCCAAAGCATGGAAACATGAACCACCGGATGAACTTCCGACAAGCTAGGTGTCAAAGCAAGTCTATAGGCCACCTCACCAACCCTCTCTAACACCTCAAATGGACCAATATATTGAGGTCTTAACTTGCCCTTCTTCCAAATCTCATCACGCCTTTTATAGATGAAACACTAAGAAGAACCATCTCACCATCCATAAAAGCCACATCACAAACCTTCTGATTGGCATAACTCTTCTGCATGGACTGCGCTGTATGAAGCCACTTCTGAATCAACTTCACCTTCTCCAATGCCTCACGAAGCTTAGCCTAACCCAGCTAACACCTCACAATCGGAGAACGACACTGCCTCATATATAATGCTTCATATGGAGCTATTTGGATACTAGACTAGTAGTTGTTGTTGTAGGCATACTATTCTAATGGTAGAAACTGATCCCATTGGCCTCCAAATTCTATAACACATGCCTTCAACATATCCTCCATGATCCGAATGGTCCGCCTTAACTGCCCATCCATCTGAGGGTGAAATACAGTACTCAACTCCATATGTGTGCACAACATGCAAGCGGACAATCTCTCTAATTTAGATCTTAGCCAACTTCTCCAAAGTGTAGGAAGTCATGACCAAAATGAAATGCACAGACTTGGTCAGTCTGTCCACAATGACCCAAGAAGCATCAAATCTCCTCAAAGTCTGTGGCAATCCTACCCCAATGTCCACAGTAAAGCGCTTCCACTTCCACTCAGGTATATCTAACCTCTATAGTAAATTAGCGGACCTTTGATGCTCATACTTGACCTGCTGACAATTTAGACACCGTGACACATGTCCAATAATATCCTTCTTCATCCTTAGCCAACAATAATGCTACTTCAAGTCATGATACATCTTCATAGAGAATACCATGAATTGTGAGCCTCCTCAAGAATCAAATTCCTCAAAACATCTATATTAGGGACACAGATCCTACCCTCAAGCCTTAATACCCCATCATCACCAATAGCCACCTCCTTAGCACCACCTTGCAACATTGTATCCTTAGGGATAAGCAAATACGGATCATCATACTGATGAGCCTTGATGCGCTCAAACAAGGACCACCGCGCAATAATAAAAAGGAAAACTCTACTAGGCTTAGAAATATCCAATCTCACTTATCTATTGGCCAAATCCTGAACATCCACAGCCAAAGGCCTATTTATAGTTGAAATAAATGTCAAACTCCCCATACTCTCTGCCTTTCTACTCAAGGCATCTGCTACCACATTAGCCTTTCCCGGATGATACAATATAGTGATATCATAGTCCTTCAATAACTCCAACCATCTCCACTGCCTCAAATTCAAATCCTTTTGCTTGAAAAAATGCTGAAGACTCTGATGATCCGTGAAAACCTCACAAGACACTCCATACAAATAATGCTTCCAAATCTTGAGCGCGTGCACAATAGATGCTAACTCTAAATAATGTACCGGATAGTTCTTCTCACAGGGCTTCAACTGGCATGATACGTAGGCAATCACCCTGCTATCCTGCATCAACACACAACCAATACCAACACGCGAAGCATCACAATAAACAGTATACATCCCCGATCTTGAAGGCAATACATAAATTGGAGTTGTAGTCAAAGCAGTCTTGAGCTTCTGAAAGCTCTCGTCACACTCGGCAAACCATTTAAATAAAGCACCTTTCGAGTCAATTTGGTCAATGGAGCAACGATAGATGAAAACACTTCCACAAAGCAACGATAATAACACGCCAAATCTAAGAAACTCCTGATTTCTGTAGTGGTAAAAGGTCTGGGCCAACTGTGAACTACCTCAATATTCTTCGGATCTACCTTGATCCCATCACTAAATGCCACATGGCCCAAGAATGCCACCGATTCCAACCAAAACACACACACTTGGAGAACTTAGCATATAACTCCTTCTTCCTCAGAATCTGGAGCACAATTCTCAAATAATGCTTGTGCTCTTCAACACTACGGGAATATACCAATATATCATCAATGAACACAATGAAAAAAGAATACAAATAAGGTTGGAACACACTATTCATCAAATGGATGAAAGTTGTTGGTTAATTACCCAAACTAAAAGACATCACCAAAAACGCATAGTGACCAAACGAGGCCTGAAAAGCCGTCTTAGGTATGTCTGAAGCCCTAATCTTCAACGGGTGATAACCCGATCTCAAGTCAATCTTCGAGAATACCTTGGCACCCTGAAGATGATCAAATAAATCATCGATGCGAGGCAATGGATATTTGTTCTTGATGGTCACCTTGTTCAACTGCCTATAGCCAATACACATCCTCATAGACCCATACTTCTTCTTCATAAACAACACTGGTATACCCCAAGGTGATACACTAGGCCTAATGAACCGTTTATCCAACAACTCTTACAAATGCTCCTTGTTGATACTCAGTTTTGCCCTCATATTTTATAAAGTATTCCATATATATTTTAAAATATTATTTTTGTGTTATTATCAAATTTGTAGAGTTCATACAAATAATTTTTTATCCTTTTTAATATTTTAAATCTAATCTGCATTTTGAATTGTTAAATATTTATTAATTACTCTTTCAAATTATTTTGGGTGATTAATCATCAAAATTAATTATTTATACACACGGGCATATTTTATAATATTTTTCTTCATTTTATATAATTATGTTTGCATTTTACACCATTTACATATCATTTGCAGTTATAGCCTATGTTTATAAATAATTATAGTTATTATGATATTTGAGCCAAAATGACATTTTTATACTTTTACAATTATAAATTATTATTGTTTATTTCCTAACCATTTTTATTTATTTCTTTAATTATTTTTTGTGTTTTAAATTATAACCCAATACAAGGTCAAAATTTCTGACTTATTATGGTCCAAATAATTAAGCCCACCCCCATTGACCCATCGGAAGCCCAAAACCAAATAATCCAATAACCTGCCCTGTCTGCGACCCATTATACCCGACCTAGTACCCTTTAAATCCCACTCGTTGATCTCGAATGATCAACGGCTCTTAATAGCATGTTTGTTCCATATATAACCCCCCCCCCCTTTATGACCCGATTCAGGCAGAACCATAGCACTCCTCACTCGCTCACAGCCGCCCTCAAGCTCTCTCCTCGTCTCTCATACCAAACCCTTGTCGACCCTAAAGGTTTCCCCAACCCCTTTCCTTATACGTGTTCATACGCGGTTTACTTACCACGTATTCGTCATACTCGCCCAGTTATGGTAATATTTTTTTACCAATCTATCTATGGAAAGTATGATTTACTAAAATTAGGCGGACACGGTTATGACCTTAGGGAAAGGGATGTGATTTCGGATTTATACATCGGGGAAGGAAGAATATAATCTCGTTTTGGCATGTCTTCGACGATTTCTTCATGGGTGTTCTAAATTCGATTTGCCCTAAATCCGATTTGAAATCGGTCTGCATGGGTATTCTCCGTTATTCCGTGTAGTTGATTCTTTTCCTTATTTGCTTACATGTTATCGATTCTATATAAACCCTTCCCCATTACCCCTAGATGCAGACCTAGTGATTCATACTGGCACACTCACACCTTACATATATTTTTGTGTTTTGTGCTTTCTCTTGGTTCTATTTGTCCTACTGTTGTTATGGTTTTGTGGCCGGTTGAAAGTCAAAGCCACCGAATATTTATTCGTTAGACCTTTCCGGCATAAGCACCAGTCAGGATCCTAAAGAGGTCCTTGTGAATTGTTACATGCCGGAATATGGGATCTTGGTGATACGATTTAGGGTTTTCCTTCATTCTTTACTTTGCATTGTTACTGCTTTTCCTGGTTAGTACCTTCCATCCGTGCTCTCATTGAATTATGAGTTTTTGATTGAATAGTCGAAGCATACTTATAGCGGAATTCTCATTGTTGACTCATTTCTCATGAAATGTTACTGTTGGATGCCTCGGATGATTGTGACTATATGATGTTCTTGTGAAATTAGGGTTAACTAATCAACTGCATAGTGTTTTTCATTCGAGCTTTTCTTTGGTTGGACCGTATTTGAGTCTCTTCTACCATACTATCATCCCTGAAGATCAACTCAAATTGATGAAATATAGGATGTAACATCATGTTATTCGATAAGTATTCTCACTTGGGTGCTATGCTATGATATGTTTTCCCCTGCGATCCTTGAATCATTAGTGGAACTGAAAATTAGGGATATTGGTGTGTGTTTAGGCCCTCTGATATTTTTCTTCTTCTTACGTGCTGACAATAAACTTAGGTATTAACTTTAGCTACTCATTCAAACAAGTTGAATTTACTTTGGTTTAATGTTCGTTTCAGCTAATAACAAGAGTAATAGGAATTAGCACACATGCATTGATCCATTTGTTTGTATTGTTTGGTATGGAATCCACCTCTTTTGCATTATATTGATTGAATTTTTGTCATAACATACACTTGCACAAGCAAATAGGAGGTCTGCCTCTAGGAAATTATGACTAGTTTACCTTAATTCATCAAACATGTTACTTGGTAAGGCGTGCTTCTAAAATCAGTCGTATAGTACTTCTTCTGCTAAGGCTTGTGGTGCAATCTATGGGTTCAAGTCGTGTTCTAAAAGATTTGGAAGGCCCAAATATACTTGGGTTCACATTGTAGTTTGTTATTATGTATTTGGGCATGTGGCCACGGTATTTCAGCCCCTATGGGGCCTGTAGCTATTTTTGGTCTGTAATAATTTATAAAGATTAATGGGGGAAATTAGTAAAATAGGGCTAGGGTACTATAATTATCGCATGATCGGGTAGCAAATATGCCTATAGGGTCCAAAATATTTTATTTGTTATCTTGCTTGCCATGCTCTATCCTGCCTATAGGCCATTCAATTAGAAAACGTGACTTAAGGCCTTAAATATTTTTAATAACAATCATGTCAACGAGGCTTGTAATATGTTTAGAAATTATGCCTATAGGATTTAAATTAAATGTGCTCGCTACTTGTCTAACTTGTCGTATTTCTGCTATAGACAGCATGCCTATATTAATTGAGGCTGTTTACATTGATATATCTTTCAACTGTATAGTTCGTCTAGAAATTATGGCTATAGGATCAATGAAACAAATTTGTGCTTGTCAACAAATTCACGTCTAAAATTGTCTAAGTTTGACCATTTAGAAATCATGTCTATAGGGCACCATATTGAATGTTCGAAACTGTTTACGCTGACATCCTCTTTAATCGTACTGCTACTTAAAAATCATGGCTAAGATTCGATTTTACTCAAATGCTTGGTTTTAATCTTCTAAATTTAATCACGTAGAAATCATGCCTATATGACTTAAGCAACACAGCATGCTTCATTCCCAGAACTTCCTATTTATAATTGCCTACCCACCTAGTAACTCTGTTAACTTGAACAACGAGTGCTCATTTAATTAATCATGTTGACACAGTGTGAAATATGTGCATATGAGTTCATGAGTGGAGGTAAACTTGAGCCCTTTTGTACTACTTGCATCTTGTATGAATTCCTACTTGTTTCAACTGTGTGACGCCTAGTTTTTCTAATTTTTGAGGAGCCTAGATTGAGTCTAGAACTACCTATATAGTGGTCCAAAGCCTCCTAGGGCATAGGCATGGGACGGGTAGGAACACATAAGACGTGACTTAGAATTGAACTAGTGCACTTTAGGTAAACAACTTCAAGATAGTAATCGGGTAGCATGAGATGATAGTCTGCGCCCACTAAATAATATGAGAAACCCTTATACTTAAGGGAGTTGCAAACTATTATTTATGTTGCACGAGGTGATCCTTTGGGCTAAATAATTTAGGAACCCCCCCCCCCCATATGTAATTATTTCTTGTATACTTGCTTATTAAAACCTAGACTGGACTAGGATATATCTTGTAATTCTCAAAGAGTTGTACCAATTAGTATTAATAGACGAGTTATTTTCCCCCCCCCCCTAAGTATAGCATTTCTCTTAATTGATTATTTCGTCTCATTTCCTTACTTTACATAGTTGATCAATTACTTGGACTCTTTACTTTTATCTGCATGATCACATAAGGTAGTTATAAGAATCCACACATAGTTTAAAATTCGGTCAGGAACCATAGTTGTGGACCTCGAAGAGTGCCTAACACCTTCTCTTTGAGGTAATCTGAGCCTTTACCCGATCTCTAGTAAACAAACTATTTATAAATAGAGTTATCTGCAATTAGGTGCCCTAACGCACCTTAAAATCGTTTGGTGGCAACTCTCCTCTTTTAACACCCATTTAAAAGAGTTGTCATACGTCAAAACCCGCCTTCGCGAGAAAACGGGGTGTGACAGCATGGTGACTCTGCTGGGGATGTACTTAGGTTCTTACGGAAAAGCTTATTAGCGGTAGACTAGTCGATCAGTAGTGTAGTCGACGGTCCCATGCCTTTCCCTCTCAAGTAGTCCGCTTGAGAGTATCAGTCTAGACCCTTCTAGAAACCTACTCTGATAAAACTGTACATGCATCAGATAAACATAGGATGGATAAAATACCCATGGCATATTAAATCTCTTTAGATAGACCCTGTCAAAGTCCAAAGGGATATCTATAATCCTGAGGGACACACTCATGCTATGTGCATTACTTGGATAAAATGTGCAAACATGTTGACTATTATTGTGTAATTAATAAAATTTGGAGGGGGAAGGGCTAACTCTTTTGTTTGATGCAAAAGATAAGGCACGAAATTCCCAGGTTCGGCATGGTCCAAAACGTCCCACCTTTGTTGATTGATTGGTGGAACGACCTTGCGCCATGTGATAGGAATCATGTAAGAATGGTACTGGGTAATTGACCATCCTTGATGGATATCTGGCCAAGCAGAGAACTAATTGAGGTACCACTATGTTTTGGGATGAAAAGAGAGTCGTCTTTCAGTTTGGAAATATGAAGATGACTCCTTTCTTGGAAGAAATCACAGGTTAAACAACTGCATTCCGTACAACTAATCAATTGCAAACGCATACTTTCAAAAACTTCATTTTTGTAATAGCCAAAGGCTACCCAGGATAGCCCAAGCACAAAGCGTCAAGATAGGAGCAAGGACAAAACGAGGAATCGAAAGCACGAACTAACCCCCCCTACAATTTTTCTTTGGATGCAGGCATAACAGATACAACATTATCAAATGTATCTGCAAGGGATATACAACAAGACCATTATCTTCACATAGATAGATGCTACCAAGCCCAAATGTGTCAAGCTAAGAATTACTTTCCTTTCTCGCATTTAATTTAAGCCAATCATTGCCTTCTTTACATAGGGCTAAGCACTGCGTTCACCACATTGCATGAGGCTAAGCACTGCCTCCATCGTTGCATAAGGCTAAGCGTTGCATTTCTCTGCATAGGGCTAAGCACTGCCCTCACACATTGCATGAGGCTAAGCACTATCTCCATCATCATTCTTTGCATTTCTTTTCTATATATAGAGCTAAGCAGTGCCCTCATTACATTACATGACGCTAAGCACGGCCTCCATCGTTGCATAAGGCTAAGCATTGCCTTTCTCTACATAGGGCTAAGCACTGCCCTCATTACATTGTATGAGGCTAAGCACTGCCCCCATCATTGCATAAGGTTAAGCGTTGCCTTTCTCTGCATTGCATGAGGCTAAACATTGCCTTCATCATTGCATAAGGCTAAGCATTGCCTTTCCATGCACAACACTACCCTTATTACATTGCATGACGCTAAGCATTGCCTCCATCATGGAATTAGGCTAAGCGTTGCCTTTCTCTACATAGGGCTAAGCATTTCCCTCATCTCGTACAAGGCTAAGCACTGTTTTCCTTCATTCTCGCATATGACTAAGCATTGCCTATTTCCTTTATCAAACGATCAATATCACCGCATCTTTGCATTTCATGGGATGAAATATCACCACATTGTCCAAAGGCGTCATACTCTGAAGGCACCATCTTCATAGCCTCAGGACAACATTCCATGGCGTAAAGATCTCAGAACTTCATATCATTATCCAAGGGCGACATAGTCCGAAAGCACCATTTTCATGGCCCGAAGACACTATTCCATGGCCTAAGGATCCCGAAGTTGCATATCATTATTCAAAGGCGCCATGGCCTGCGAATCGTTTACCATACGCTCCATGGCCTAGGATATAATGGTCCAAGGACACCATTCTCATCGTCTGAAGACAAATCTCATGGTCCAAAGAGAATTTGCATCATGTTTAATTTTTCGCAATGACAATATTTATTCCCGTGCATCATGTTTTAAGTTTTGCAGGTAACTCGGGAGGTAACCGTTCTACAAACAAGAGCAACTCGCTCCGATTTTTGTTCAAACATTCACATTCCTTGATTGTCCCCAAAGTAACTGATAATCGACAATTAATTACCTTCTTTCCCGTAACCGTCCCCAGAAATAGTGTCCCATGCATCGATGGTTCCTTAGTTCGTACCTGATGGGCCAAAAACATTTAAAGCAATCCAGGTCCGGGGGCCCAGGCCCATGCCCAAGGCGTGCGCTATAGCACACGAAAATTTGAAAATTGGGTGGAATTCCAGTTTTATGGCCGTAAAACGCCAAAAAATGAGGAACGGTCATGGAAGGGCGGTGACTATAGTTCCTTAGGTCGTATTTGATGGTCCAGAAAAATTTTAGGCAATCTGGGTCCGTAGGCCCGGGCCCATGCTAAAGGCATGGGCTATAGCATACGATAATCTAGGAATCGGGCGGAATTCTAGTTTTATGACCGTAAAACGCTAAACATTGAGGAACGGTCATGGAAGGGCGGTGAGCATGGTTTCTTAGGTCGTATTTCATGGCCCTGAAAAATTTTAGGTGATCCGGGTCCGGGGGCCTGGGCCCATGCGGAAGGCGTGGGCTATAGCACACGAAAATCTGGGAATCGGGTAGAATTCTAGTTTTATGGCCGTAAAACGCCAAAAAATGAGGAATGGTCATGGCGGGGCAGTGACTATGGTTCCTTAGGTGGTATTTGATGGCCTGAAAAATTTTAGGCGATCTGTATCCTGGGGCCCAGGCCTATGCGGAAGGCGTGGGCTGTAGCATACGAAACTCTAGGATTATTTCCATTCACACTCTTTACTTGAAGTATTAGCTATTCATGACACCGTTCTACCCAGAGAAAATCATTTTTCGAAGCATATAGTCTTTTCATAACAAACTTTATCGGTCTCGTCCGCCGTTGGATCCAGAACTACACGTGGCCTGATTCCCGTAAAATCAGGGATATGTAGGCAACTCAAGGATCTAGGTTAGGCACCCATATTTTAAGCATCTCATACCCCGCATCCTCATTTATTTGGACAAAATTGATTATCATTTTCTTTACCCGATAATTCTTTCATCATTTCCAAGTAAAGTGGGGCAGCTGTTGATACTTAATTTTCCCCTCATATTTTATACATTTTTTCATATATTTTTCAAAATATTATTTTTGTATTATTATCAAATTTATAGAGTTCATACAAATAATTTTTTATCCTTTTTAAGCTTTTAATTTTGATTTTCTGCATTTTTAATTATTAAATATTTATTAATTAGTCTTTCAAATTATTTTGGAGGACATAATCATCCAAATTTATTATTTGCATCAACATATATATTTTATAATATTTTAATTTATTTTATATAATTATATTTGTATTTTACACTATTTATATATTATTTGCAATAATAGCCTATGTTTACAAATAATTATATTTATTATGTTATTTAGGCCAAAATGGTATTTTATATACTTTTACAATCATAATCTATTATTTTAAAGGTTTTTTTTAAAATGAAACAATGTTTTTAATCATTTCATAATTTATTTATTTACTTCTTTAATTTATTTTCTTGTTTTTAAATTATGGCCCAATACAGGATCAAAAACGCGGACCAATTATGGTCCAAATAATTAAGCCCACCCCAATTGACCCATCGGAAGCCTAAAATCAAACGATCCAATAACCTGCCCCGTCTACGATCTAGTACCCTTTAAATTCCATTCGTTTGTTACACCCTATATTTTCGTACGTAAAAATGCGTCGTAAGCAAACTAATGTAGGACCAAAAATGAGATAATATTTAAAAGTATATAAAGTACGTTAATCATGTTACCTCTGAGGTTACAAATATTGAAGATCATGAACAACAGGTACAAAGAGGGTTGGACAGTTCAGAAGCAAAAGCAATTAAATAAAACAATGTTTCGTCGAAAGTCGACAAGTTGGGAATGTTATAACATGTACCTTTGGGGTGAGACTAGGGTGATTAACATGATAAAGAGATTATGTTATGATTTATATTAGTCGTATGACATCCTTGTGTTATGTTTTGAAGTCAAGCGAGTTGTGGAACAAAAGTTGATGAAAGTCATCACAAGTTACATTCATAAGTTTTACTGAAACTTTGGGTCAAATGTAACAGCAATTTTCTCCCAATATACTTAGAGTTATAGAGTGTTCCACCCATCAAATTAAAGATCTATGAGTCTATTTTCCAACTCATTAAACCGTTTGTCAATACGACATCGGAGTAGAGAGATATGGGCATTTTTGCGATACTGCACAAGCTGCTAGGTGACAAGTAGGTGTGTCACCTACTTGCTTAAATGAAAGCCCAAAAATGGGCCATTTCGGGTCGTCCAAAGAGGCCTTTTAAAGGCCTATTTTCTTCATATATTAGACTTAAAATAGAGCATAATAACCAGACATAAGCTCTGCAAAGAATCCTCCCAAATATTTTCCACAAACCCTAATTGATTTTCTCTCCCTTTCAAGTTCTAATTGGAGGTAAAACCTAGAGTTTGAAGAACCAAAATAGGAGCTGAGTTATCCAACAAATAAGGTGTGTTTACTGCTCTCTTTCATCTATTTTTTCTGCTGTAAATTCATGGTAAGTCGTTCTATACTTGTAAGAACTCACGGAACGGTGATCGGAAGCCGTGAGTTCGAGTTATTCACTTGTAGCGGACTGTTTTGTGGACTGTTTTGTGTTGCTGTTGAGCTGCGTGTTTTACTACTGTTTTGTGGAGTTTTGGAGGAGGAAGGGGGTGTAGAAACACCATATAAATGTAGGGTGGTTGGCTGGTCATTCGTCATAACATTTCCGGGTCATTTGACACTACTACGGTGGTCGTTTTGTGTATGAAGAGATTGGGGTATGTTGGGCTGTTTTGTAGTATTTGATGGCGTATATAGGGCTGGAAAATGATGTATATATGTTGTTATTGTTCTGTTCTTGTATTGTTGGTGTTATCTTGAATTTGGAGGAAGTAAGGATTATAGGGGAGATGCTGCCCGTTTTAATACAAAATAAGTTTGTCGTTCGTTGTGCGATAGTTGTACCTTTCGTAACTTAACGATAGTATTATTATCATTCTTGTAGATTAAGGTGCAAAGAGGTGAGTTCAACTTGGTGATTGGAAAGATTGTGATAAGGTATGTTAAGTCTAAGCCCTTCCTTCATTTTGGCATGATCTCGTAGCTACATGTGTTAATAATGAGACATAAAGAGAAGTTCGTATTCATGAATTTATTCACATTATTCTAGTCTCATAAGTTACAATATTATTCCTTATCGAGACTTCATATTCAGTTTAGTTTTGTCTTTATTCAGTCAAGAGAGCAGAGGGTCTATATATATATATATATATATATATATATATATATATATATATATAGTATTACACTATTTTCACCACCATCGAGCTATAATCGGTGGGCAGGCCCCTATTGGCCGAGCGCTTATGAGCAAGCCCAGGATGGCCGAGGTACAGAGCCCAGTATGGCCAACGCCTATGAGCGAGCCTACTACGGCCGAGCAGTTACACGTATCGAGCCTTATAGGGCTGGACATTTATTTTACTTACTATATTGAAGGAGTTTAGTCACTATCAGCAAGTAAGTATATCTCCAGACCATCTTTGACTCCCAGTTAATTTCAGTTATCATATTATCAGTTCAGTTTTAGATTTCAGTTATTTTATTGCCTTACATACTCGGTACATTATTTCGTACTAACGTCCCTTTTCTGGGGGCGCTGCATTTCATGCTTGCGGGTTCAGACAGACAGACGGGTAGACCTCCTCAGTAGGTGTTTCCCGAGTTCAGCCTGATCGGTAAGCTCCACGTCTTTCGGAGTTGCCAGGTCTAGACTTTTGTGTACATCTTATGTATATCTGTATATATGTTATGGGTAGGTCGGGGCCCTGTTCCGATCACAATATATCTATCAGTAGAGGCTTGTAGACATATCCTGTTGGTTAGTGCAGTATGTTGGGTTTGTAGGCCTGGTATGTATAATTTGGTGGTTTGTTAGCTGTAGTAGCTATGACGGCCTTTTCGGCCTAGCTTTATATTGATGTTTAGTTAGCGCTAGTTTCCATTTAGTTTTATATTTTTCTTCGCAAATTGTCTTGCAAGGTGGCCCCATGGCCAAAGTATGACATTATATGTTCAGAGTCCCTTAGTCACAATTTGGTACGCCAGGTTAGGTGGGGCACCGGGTGCTTGTCTCGCTCCTAGGTTCGGGGTGTGACAAACTTGGTATCAGAGCAGTTCTATCCTAGGGAGTCTACAAGCCGTGTCTAGTAGGGTCTTGTTTATAGATGTGTTGTGCACCACATTATATAAGCAGGGCACTACAGGGCATTTAGGAGTTGGTTACCCTTCTTTGAAATCTAAATCGTGCTATAGAACTGAGTTATAGGAAATTTGAATTAAACTTATGTGTTGGTGTTTGCATGCACAGATGACGGTGACTAGGAAGACTACGGCTAGCCAGAGGAGAGATACAGCAGTAGGTGAGGGGACCAGCAGGGTACCCCCAGTAGATGGGGCCCAGTCTGAGGCTCAAGGCGAGACCCCTACTCAGCCATTACCGGCTCCTCCACCAACTGCGGAGATTCCTAGGGAAACCGCACATCCAGTCCCCCCCCACTTCTATCAGATCAGGACTTGAGAAGTGCGGTGCATTTGTTGACACAGTTGGTAGCTACCCAGCAACAGGCTAGGGCATCAGCTAGTGCAGGAACTTCTGAGGGGTCTGGGAGTTCAAGGGTCCGAGAGTTTATTGCTTTGAGTCCCCCAGAGTTCACGGGGACAGATCAGAGGGAGGACCCGCAGGATTTCATAGATCAACTTCACAAGATATTTCGTGTTATGCATGCCACAGAGAAAGAGGCAGTTGAGCTAGCAGCTTTTCGACTCCGAGTTATAGCCATCCTTTGGTACGAGGGATGGGAGAAGTCCAGGGGACGTGATGCACCTCCAGCTATTTGGGAGAATTTTTCAGATGCCTTCCTTGACCAGTACTTACCACGGGAGATCCGACAGGCTCGAGTCGATCAGTTTCTAGCCCTCAAGCAGGGTAATATGAGTGTTCGAGAGTATAGTCTCCATTTTGACTCATTGGCCAGATATGCACCATCCATAGTTGCTACTATGCGGGACAGGATTCACAGGTTTATAGCAGGGTTAGCCCAGAGTTAACCGAGGCATGTGCCACCGCTGCATTGCAGGATAGTATGGATATCTCCCAGATTCAGGCATTTGCCCAGAATATAGAAAGGGGTAGGCATCGGTAGCAGGGTACAGAGAGGGCTGAGCAAGGGCAACGTAAGAGGATGAGATTTCCCAGGTCTCAGGAGCAATCTCAGGGTAGTTATAGGACCCAGTACTTCGGACGGCCACCTAGGCCTCCGCCACCTCAGTTACAGGGTTACAGGTATAACCGCTATACTCAGTCAGGACCAGGTGAGAGCTCACGGGCGTCGGGTTTGCAGTGACAGCGAGGTTCTGCGCAGACATGGTCATTTCCTCCACGGTGTGACATCTGTGGTAGAGGACACTTGGGCCAATGCCGAGCAGGTTCTGATGCTTGTTATACATGTCGGCGTCCGGGGCATATGATGCAAGATTTCCCAAATAGAGATTCTGGGGGAATGGCACAACCAGCGAGTTCAGCAACAGGATCATCTATGTCCGTGCATCCTTCAGGGCGTGGGTCTCAGTCTTCAGCTGGTAGAGGTCGAGGAAGAGGTTCCAGTTCAGGTGGTAATCAAAACCGTATCTATGCTTTAGCGGGTCGACAGGACCAGGAGTCTTCACCAGACATTGTGACAGGTATATTAACCATTTGCTCTCATGATGCTTATGCTTTGATAGACCCAGGATCTACTTTATCGTATATTACCCCATTTGTCGCGAGGAAGTTTGGTATAGTGCCTGAAATACTAAGTGATCCTTTTGCGGTATCTACACCGGTCGGAGAATCGATTATTGCTAGACGGGTTTACCGAGGTTGTACAGTGACAATTTGAAGTCGTCAGACCTCAGCTGACCTAGTTGAGCTAGAGATGATGGATTTTGATGCTATCATGGGCATGGACTGGTTGGCAGCTTGCTATGCCACAGTTGATTGCCGAGCAAAGGCAGTCAGATTTCATTTTTCGGGTGAGCCAGTCCTTGAATGGGTAGGTAATACAGCAACACCCAGAGGTAGGTTTATTTCCTATCTGAAGGCGAGGAAAATGATCGCAAAAGTGTGCATTTATTATATTGTGCGAGTTAGAGATGCAGATGCTGAGATACCTACACTTCAGTCTATTCCCGTAGTCAAAGAGTATGCAGATGTGTTTCCAGATGAGCTTCCAGGTATTCCTCCAGAGCGAGAGATTGATTTTAGCATCGATTTTCTTCCAGGAACTCAACCAATATCCGTCCCTCCGTATAGAATGGCACCTGCCGAATTGAAGGAGTTGAAGGAGCAGTTAAAAGATTTGCTGGAGAAAGGTTACATCAGGCCCAGTACCTCACCTTGGGGTGCACCGGTACTATTTGTGCGGAAGAAAGATGGCTCGCTGAGGATGTGTATCGATTATAGGCAGCTGAACAAGGTAACTATTAAGAATAAGTATCCACTTCCAAGGATCGATGACTTGTTTGATCAGTTGCAGGGGGCTAGATGCTTTTCAAAGATAGATTTGAGGTCGGGGTACCACCAGGTCAGAGTTCGGGAAAAAGATATTCCGAAGACAGCCTTCAGGACTCGATATGGCCACTTCGAGTTCCTTGTCATGTCCTTCGGGTTGACTAATGCACCCGCTGTATTTATGGACTTGATGAATAGCCTATTCCGGCCATTTTTAGATCTGTTCGTGATAGTATTTATTGATGATATTCTGGTTTATTCCCGCTCAGAGGATGAGCATGCGGACCACCTGCGAGCGGTACTCCAAACCCTCCGTGATCGTAAGTTGTATGCTAAGTTTTCTAAATGTGAGTTCTGGTTGAAGTCTGTAGCATTATTGGGGCATATTATATCAGATGAAGGTATAAAGGTGGACACTTAGAAGATTGAGGCAGTGAAATCTTGGCCTAGACCTACCACTCCGACAGAGGTTCGTAGCTTTCTAGGCTTAGCAGGATACTATCGGAGGTTCGTAGAGGGTTTTTCTTCCCTTTCGGCATCATTGACGAAGTTGACACAGAAAGAAACTAAGTTTCAATGGACAGAGGCTTGTGAGCGGAGTTTCCAAGAGCTTAAGAACAGGTTGACCTCAACTCCAGTTCTAACACTTCCAGAGGGTCTAGAGGGTCATGCCGTGTATTGTGATGCATCAGGTGTCAGGTTAGGATGTGTCCTGATGCAACATGGGAAGGTAATTGCGTATGCTTCAAGGCAGTTAAGGAAGCACGAGAGGAATTATCCGACCCACGACCTCGAGTTAGCTGCGGTTGTCCATGCACTTAAGATATGGCGGCATTATTTATATGGTGTTCATGTTGATGTATTTACTGATCATAAAAGCCTACAATATATCTTCAAGCAGAAAGAGTTGAATTTGCGACAGAGGCGATGGCTTGAGTTATTGAAAGATTACGATGTTAACATTCTCTACCATCCAGGGATAGCTAATGTTGTAGCAGATGCCTTAAGTCGCCGATCTATGGGTAGCTTAGCACATGTAGAGCCCGAGAAAAGACAATTAGCTAGAGAGATTCATCAATTGGCTTCGTTGGGGGTTCGGTTAGTAGATTCTGAGGATGGTGGAGTTGTACTCCAAAACACTGCAAAATCATCCCTCATAGCTGAAGTCAAGGAAAGGCAGTACGAGGACCCAGAGTTGGTCGAGTTGAGAGAGCGAGTTCTGCAGCAGAAGAAGCCATTGTTAGAGCTCAAGGGAGATGGGGTTCTCAGATACAGGGGTCGTTTGTGTGTTCCAGATGTAGCAGGGCTACGAGACAAGATTATGTCAGAGGCACATTATTCATGGTATTCCATCCATCCTGGATCGACGAAGATGTATCATGACATTAAGGATATGTACTGGTGGAACGATATGAAGAAGAACATTGCTGAGTTTGTCGCCCAATGTACTAGTTGCCAGCAAGTGAAGGTAGAGCACCAGAAGCCCGGAGGGCTAATGCAGACTATAGAGATCCCGACATGGAAATGGGAGGCGATAAACATGGACTTTATCATGGGTTTACCTCGTTCTAATCGTAAGTTTGATTCCATATGGGTGATAGTCGATAGGCTCCCGAAATCAGCTCACTTCCTACCGGTCAGATCTACATATACAGCAGAAGATTATGCAAAGTTATATATTAAGGAGATAGTGCGGCTACACGGAGTACCAGTTTCTATTATATCTGACCGTGGGGCTCAGTTTACAGCACATTTTTGGAGGTCATTTCAGAGAGGTCTAGGGACTCAGGTGAATCTCAGCACAGCTTTTCATCCACAGACTGATGGACAAGCCGAGCGCACAATTCAGATGCTCGAGGATATGTTACGAGTATGTGTGTTGGATTTTAAAAGAAGTTGGGATGAACATCTACCTCTTATCGAGTTTGCATATAATAACAGTTACCACTCCAGTATCCAGATGGCTCCGTACGAGGCTTTGTATGGGCATAAGTGCAGATCTCCTATAGGGTGGTTTGATGTTGGAGAATCTGGGTTACATGGGCCAGACCTGGTTCAGCAGGCCATAGAGAAAGTAAAGCTTATCCGGGAGCGACTGTTGACAGCTCAGAGTTGTCAGAAGTCATATTCTGATGTGCAGCGACGAGACTTAGAGTTCAGAGTTAATGACTGGGTATTCTTAAAGGTATCACCTATGAAGGGCGTGATGAGGTTTGGCAAGAAAGGCAAGCTTAGCCCACGGTATATTGGGCCTTATAGGATCATTCGGAGAGTGGGCCAAGTAGCTTATGAGTTAGAGTTGCCCTCAGAATTGGAGTCTGTCTATCCGGTTTTTCACGTATCTATGCTACGGAAGTGCATTGGCGATCCTACCCGAGTGGTGCCCACGGATGATGTACAGATTACAGAGGACTTGTCATACGAGGAAATTCCAGTTGCCATCCTAGATCAACAAATCCGCAAGCTACGAAATAAGGAGGTAGCTTCCGTGAAGGTTTTATGGAGGAGCAAGAATGTAGAAGAGATGACGTGGGAATCGGAGGAAGAAATAAAGTCTAAATACCCCCACCTATTTCAAACTGAAGATATGGTTCGAGATGGGACGCTACAACATAGCTCTATGTAGGCTAGCAGGTCATCAGGTAAGCTTTTATTTTTCACTTTTAATATTTATGATTTACGGTCGGTGAGGCAAATTGCTGCTATTTATAAAGATTGGCCATGTGTGGCATGCATAGTATATTTTCTGGCTATGTGCAGGTTGGTTTTAACCTAGTGTACGAAGGATACTTTGGCAAAATTTTCCAAAGTCTCTAAGAGTAAACATTCGAGGACGAATGTTCCCAAGGGGGAGTGATGTTACACCCTATATTTTCGTACGTAAAAATGCGTCGTAAGCAAACTAATGTAGGACCAAAAATGAGATAATATTTAAACGTATATAAAGTAAGTTAATCATGTTACCTCTGAGGTTACAAATATTGAAGATCATGAACAACAAGTACAAAGAGGGTTGGACAGTTCAGAAGCTAAAGCAATTAAATAAAACAATGTTTCGTCGAAAGTTGACAAGTTGGGAATGTTATAACATGTACCTTTGGGGTGAGACTAGGGTGATTAACATGATAAGGAGATTATGTTATGATTTATATTAGTCGTATGACATCCGTGTATTATGTTTTGAAGTCAAGCGAGTTGTGGAACAAAAGTCGATGAAAGTCATCGCAAGTTACATTCATAAGTTTTACTGAAACTTTAGGTCAAATGTAACTGCAATTTTCTCCCAATATACTTAGAGTTATAGGGTGTTCCACCCATCAAATTAAATATCTATGAGTCTATTTTCCAATGCATTAAACCGTTTGTCAATACGACATCGGAGTAGAGAGATATGGGCATTTTTGCGATACTGCACAAGCTGCTAGGTGTCAAGTAGGTGTGTCACCCACTTGCTTAAATGAAAGCCCAAAAATGGGCCATTTCGGGTCGTCCAAAGAGGACTTTTAAAGGACTATTTTCTTCATATATTAGACTTAAAATAGAGCATAATAACCAGACATAAACTTTGCAAAGAATCCTCCCAAATATTTTCCACAAACCCTAATTGATTTTCTCTCCCTTTCAAGTCCTAATTGGAGGTAAAACCTAGAGTTTGAAGAACCAAGATAGGAGCTGAGTTATCCAACAAATAAGATGAGTTTACTGATCTCTTTCATCCATTTTTTCTGCTGTAAATTCATGGTAAGTCGTTCTATACTTGTAAGAACTCACGGGACGGTGATCGGAAGCCGTGAGTTCTAGTTATTCACTTGTAGCGGACTGTTTTGTTGACTGTTTTGTGTTGCTGTTGAGCTGCGTGTTTTATTATTGTTTTGTGGAGTTTTGGAGGAGGAAGGGGGTGTAGAAACACCATATAAATGTAGGGTGGTTGGCTGGTCGTTCGTCATAACATTTCCGGGTCGTTTGACACTACTACGGTGGTCGTTTTGTGTATGAAGAGATTGGGGTGTGTTGGGCTGTTTTGTAGTATTTGATGGCGTATATAGGGCTGGAAAATGATGTATATATGTTGTTATTGTTCTGTTCTTGTATTGTTGGTGTTATCTTGAATTTGGAGGAAGTAAGGATTATAGGGGAGATGCTGCCCATTTTAATACAAAATAAGTTTGTCGTTCGTTGTGCGATAGTTGTACCTTTCGTAACTTAACGATACTATTATTATCATTCTTGTAGATTAAGGTGCAAAGAGGTGAGTTCAACTTGGTGATTGGAAAGATTGTGATAAGGTATGTTAAGGCTAAGCCCTTCCTTCATTTTGGCATGATCTCATAGCTACATGTGTTAATAATGAGACATAAAGAGAAGTTCGTATTCATGAATTTATTCACATTATTCTAGTCTCATAAGTTACAATATTATTCCTTATCGAGACTTCATATTCAGTTTAGTTTTGTCTTTATTCAGTCAAGAGAGCAGAGGGTCTATATATATATATATATATATATATATATATATATATATATATCAAGAGAGCAGAGGGTCTATATATATATATATACAGTATTACACTATTTTCACCACCATCGAGCTATAATCGGTGGGCAGGCCCCTATTGGGCAACCTCTGATCAGATGGTAAGTTATATATACCGAGCCTACTGTGGCCGAGCGCCTATGAGCGAGCCCAGGATGGCCGAGGTACAGAGCCCAGTATGGCCGAGCGCCTATGAGCGAGCCTACTACGGCCGAGCAGTTACACGTACCGAGCCTTATAGGGCCGGACATTTATTTTACTTACTATATTGAAGGAGTTTAGTCACTATCAGCAGGTAAGTATATCTCCAGACCATCTTTGACACCCAGTTAATTTCAGTTATCATATTATCAGTTCAGTTTTAGATTTCAGTTATTTTATTGCCTTACATACTTGGTACATTATTTTGTACTGACGTCCCTTTTCTGGGGGCACTGCATTTCATGCGTGTAGGTTCAGACAGACAGACGGGTAGACCTCCTCAGTAGGTGTTTTCCGAGTTTAGCCTGATCGGTAAGCTCCACGTCTTTCGGAGTTTCCAGGTCTAGAGTTTTGTGTACATCTTATGTATATATGTATATATGTTATGGGTAGGTCGGGGCCCTGTTCCGATCACAATATATCTATCAGTAGAGGCTTGTAGACATATCATGTTGGTTAGTGCAGTATGTTGGGTTTGTAGGCCTGGTATGTATAATTTGGTGGTTTGTCAGCTGTAGTAGCTATGACGGCCTTTTCGGCCTAGCTTTATATTGATGTTTAGTTAGCGCTAGTTTCCATTCAGTTTTATATTTTGCTTCGCAAATTGTCTTGCAAGGTGGCCCCATGGCCAAAGTATGACATTATATGTTCAGAGTCCCTTAGTCGCAATTTGGTATGCCAGGTTAGGTGAGGCACCGGGTGCTTGTCTCGCTCCTAGGTTCGGGGCGTGACAAACTTGGTATCAGAGCAGTTCTATCCTAGGGAGTCTACAAGCCGTGTCTAGTAGAGTCTTGTTTATAGATGTGTTGTGCACCACATTATATAAGCAGGGCACTACAGGGCATTTAGGAGTTGGTTACCCTTCCCTGAAGATTTCCCCACCCCTTTCCTTATATGCGTTCATACGCGGTTTCGTTACCATGTATTTATCTTACTCTCCCAGTTATTGTAATTTTCGTTACCAATCTATCTATGGAAAGCATGATCTTCCTAAAATCAGGCGGACACGGTTACGACCTTAGGGATTGGGATGCGATTTTGGCTTTATACATCGGAGAAGGAAGAATATTTTCCCATTTTGGCATGTCTCCGACGATTTCTTCGTGATTGGGGTTCTTTGTGCGATTTTGCCCTAAATCCGATTTGAAATCGATATGCATGAGTCTTCTCCCTTATTCCGTGTAATTTATTCTTTTGCTTATTTGTTTACATGTTATCGATTCTATATAAACCCTTCCTTTGTCCCCCTAGAGGCAGACCTAGTGATTCATGCTCTCAGACTCACACCTTGCATATATTTTTATATTCTGTGCTTTCTCTTGATTCTATTTGTTCTACTGGTGTTCTAGCTTTGTGGCCGACTGAAAGCCAAGGCCACCGAACATTGATTCGTTAGACTTTTCTGGCATAAGTTCGATAACTTTTACTTTGAATCATAAGCTCGATAACTTTTACTTTGCATCATAGTTCGGTTTGGATTCGAGCTTGATAATAACATCGAGCTCGACGTTGATCGGTTCTTCGGGTTCGAAGTTTGGTGGCCCGACTTCGGACCTCAACCTGATACTATAAAGACGCTTCTCCGATCCAATGTATTACCATTTAAACCAGTCCGTACGAAGGACTAACGGGTTTTTACCGTATACACCGCTCTTGGATAGGAATTAGTTGACTCTCTGTCAGAATTGTGACTCCAAAAAGTCTATAGGCCAGGATTACCGCCATCACACGACCGATAATTCTTGGGTGAGAAAGAGGAAGATTAACAACTCTTAACGCTGAACTACCACTCAAGTGAGGGAAAAGGAGAGATGAGTTTCTTTATTTCTTTCTTGTTTAAACAAAAATATTGATCAAATGGTTACGTACAACGACCACATGTTAACTCGTTGCAGTGGGTGAAAAGGCTGGTGTAGAAGTCCGCTCTACTAAACTAGTATTCACACACCGTGGCAGAGTTCCTATCTCTTTAGCTGCAAACAAATAAACAGAAGAGCCCACAGAAAACAGATGTGCAGTCAAATTTTCTCATGAAATAACAATTTGGTAAGCTCCCACCACATTTATGGCTCTTAGAACAAATTATTAACGAGTGACTGCAATCCCAGTGCTCAACTGCACATTTAAGGACAGTAAGGCCTAATACATCTTCAATGTTACCCTTTGAAAAACGAACATCAAGTTGAATGATGTCCCCTTAACCACCACCAAGTTGATCAATGAGCAATATGTTCTAAAAGAGAGATCTTTTGTAACATGACCACATGCAATGCAAATTGTCTCTTCTTGCTTACTACTAATAAAACAATACATCGTTTTGAGTTTCTATTTTTTTTCCCCTGTTATGGGTGCTAGTGGCTGAAGGATGATCATCCGCAAAAGTCGGAAAAACAAATACACATACCCCTCAAGGTAATTAAATAACTATGTAAATGGAGAAAATAAACGCCAAATGATGGACAACTTTAGCCACACTGACATGAGTGATTTATTAAAGGATGAGACCATTTACAATAGAGACACAGAAGCCTTGCTGAAGCAACCAGTAAGAATACTTGTGGATATGAATATATGTTTCTATCAGAGGGTTATTTTCCCTTACATCAAATAGAGACTTAACACACACAAACTTAAAAGCGTGGTACACAACTTCAAATCCAAATTAAGGCTTCTACTACTAACATATATCAGCAGACACTTCACTTTCCAGTTTCCATCATCCATTTGCTTCAAGATACCTGCAACATTTGTAGCGAGAGTGCTACTTGTTTAACGGTTTTTGTATTTCTCCATGGCTCTTGGGGCTGCCCAAAAAAAATTGATGCAGGTCAAATATCATATGAGATAGACTCATCCTAGATTTATTCTGGAACTGGTAAACTTACAATATAAATTAACATACATTTCAGAAGCAGCACTAGATTTTTTTTTCACATAGTAATGGACAAAGTGAAGGGGAGCCTTGACGTAACTGGTAAAGTTGTTGCCATGTGATCAGGAGGTCACGGGTTCGAGCTGAGGAAACAGCCTCTTGCAGAAATGCAGGGTAAGGTTGCGTACAATAGACCCTTGTGGTCCGGCCCTTTCCCAGACCCGCGCATAGCGGGAGCTTAGTGCACCGGGTGCCCTAGTGGACAAAGTGATAGGCCTTGTCTGAATATGAAGAGAAGGAAAAGCCCCTTTTAACTTACCTAGACCAATTGCATCTGAACTCTTCATGATCTTCAGCCTCTTGCAAGACCCTGTGAACATCCTACATATAATAATTCATGGCAAGTAAGACTCATAAAAATGGCCTACAGGACAGGATTCCCTATGTAGGATCAGGATTCAGATTGATGAACAGAGAGGGAAAAGACTAGAAGTATTCACAATTCTAAGATCTAATAATTCAATGACTAAAGCATCACTATCACACATAAATCCTCCATGATATTAAGTAATTCCAAATGTCCATCCTTTTTTACTGTCACTAATCACAAGCTTTATATATATATACACATGACAGATAGATGGATACAATGATTCAGTGAAATATGAACTCTCAGGAAACACTGAAGTTTGGAGGCAACACCGAAGTTTGGAGGAAAAGTACAAGTTTCACGCGCAGGTATTTCTGATAGGTTTAAGATAGGATGAATGCATTTGATTAAATTACTTAACATATATGAACTTTACGAAAGTGGTCATCCGACAACTCAGATTAGACATCAAACTTACTCCCATGGAACATCACCAACGAGCATCCAATCACCATCCTTGTCCTCATAGGTAAGAACATACTCAGATCCATGTAGAAGATCCATCAATCTACTTTCAGTTAGTCCATCACGAATCGGAATGCCTTCAGTTCCACATTGACCTGAAATAATCACAGATGAAAGTTGAAATTCAGTAGATTCTTAAAGCAGAAAGAAACAGGCACGTGTATGTTTAATCAACAGTTCACACCGAAAAGTACACTGTTCACTACCTAGACTCATGACAGCATCACAGCAAGCAAACAATTTTTGTCAATTGTTGCCTTCCACCTCATTTAGCAACTTATCTTTATTTGAGCTAGAAAATGAATGCTTTTTAAGATTTAAGATCAAGGCGTTCCAACCAAAAAATCAGCATATTAGATACTGTTCTTAAGATCAGAAATAAATTACTAATTCCCTTGAGAGAGCCAATAATCATAAAACTAATCCTCAAGGAGATGACTAAGTGCTTGAGACAGGAGTAACAAACTTTACTACTGGAAATCTAAGTTCCAATCACAGCAACAACGCTCAGTTTGAGGCCCTCTGCTCAATCATTAATGGGTAGATTTACCCGGTACTTGTGCTTGTGGGTTGTAACCTGTTGTCCGATACAACAACAACAACCCAGTATCATCACACTAGTGGGGTTTGGGGAGGGTAATGTGTACGCAGACCTTACCTCTACCCTGAGGTAGAGAGGCTGTTTCCGATACACCCTCGGCTTCCTCCCTCCAAGAACTCTCCACCTTGCTCTTGGGTGACTCGAACTCACAATCTCTTGATTGAAAGTGGAGGGTGTTCACCACTAGAGCAACCCACTTTTGTCAGCAAACCACTCTTGTAACCTGTTGTCTGATCAACTAGTCAATTTGAGCATAATCTAAACTGGATGTTACGATGGAAATTTTTGTGCTTTTATCCCTATTTATCTTTGCACCGAAGGGGTGTGGCATAGTGATAAATGAAGTGGGTTGAAAACTTGAGGTCTCAAGTTTGAACATCAGCCGAGACAAAAACACTACGTGATTTCTTCCTTTCTATCCAAGCCTTGGGGATAGAGTTACCTGATACCTATTGCTGGTGGGAAGTGGCAGATATTCCGTGGAATTAGTCGAGTTGCATGCAAGCTGCCCGCACACCATGGTTCAAAAGAAAAAAAAGAGAGAGATTGAAGGAATTAAGAAGAATATCTCAACGAAACAAGAAGCAAATCACTTCAAAGACAACATATAACGATAAAGTCCAACAGGACATGCTAGATTAACAACAAAGAAGTTTCGAGCAGTACTGTACTAATAGCCCACTTGGCCAAGCTGCAAAAATCAGCTTATTTTGAGAAGTGTTTTTTTTCAAAAATGCTTTTCTCAAAAGTACTTTCTCAAAAGTACTTTTGATGAGAATCGGTTTGTGTTTGGCTAATTAATTTGAAAACACTTCTGAGCAGCAATTAGTGTTTGGCAAAGCTTTAAAAAAGTATTTCTAAGTGTATTTTTCTCAAAAGTGCTTTTCAAAAAAGTATTTTTTTGGTGAGAAGTTACTTTTTTCTGCTTCTCCAAAACTGCTTCTGATTTTTCTCAAAATCACTTTTTTTTTTCTTTCAAAAGCTTGGCCAAACACCTTAATTTGACCAAAAATAACGATTTTGCCTCAAAAGAGCCAAACAGGCTATAAAGCTATTTGCAGTTAAAACCTCCTCAACGGACCTCTATAGGATTAAATCAGCACAACGAACCTCAAAAGAAAAAAAAATCATTTGAAATGCCTTCAAGAGTTAAAATCATTAAGCCGAAAAGAAAAAGAATACAGACAACTGTCATCAAGGCATTACCAATGGTAAAGCAGCTGAACATCTTTTCTAGTGCTGAAGACAGATCATTGTAGCTTTTGTAGATCTTAAGGTCAACCTTCCTCAGATAAGGGGCACCATCCATGCTAACTTTGACATAAACACAAGCAGATCCTAACTTACCATCCACATCCTCCTCAGTCTTGGGAGGATTACTGACTATTGACTTCTTCCGAAAAGATCGAATTGGTGGCCATCCTACTACCTGTGTCCTGACCAGAAAACAAAAGTAGCTCCAGTTACTATGTAGTTCCAGGAGCTAGGTCCTTAATTTCCTTACTAATTTAACATTTGCCAGCTCAACAACAACAACCAAGTGAATTCCCACAAGTGGGGCATGGGAAGAGTAATGTGTGCGCAAAACTTACCCCTACCCTCGAAAACCCTCGGCTCGAGAGCCAGCTCAAGAACTTGAAAACCCCAACTCTCCCTCTCTCTTTAGGGAAAAAAAATACATGTTGATCAAACAGAGAGGAAAGAAGTAACAGCAGAACAAGCTTACGGAGGATTCAAAAGAATGTGACAAAACATGGTAGCTCTTTGAAGGTTGAGCAAATAAAGAAGAGAAAACTTTTCTAGCAACACCGGAAGTCCAAACCATACTGTTAACTATTAAGGTTGAGTTCAAGAAGATAATTAGACAAACCTATGGGAGGTAAGATTCAGTTAAGATATAATCTTACTATTTACAAAAGAAGGAAAAAGAACACAAAAACTCTAGCTTCATGCTGTAGTATTTAATTTTAAGGGGAGGTTCTCAAAGATTTACTTAGTGGCTGGAGCAACCCCATGTCCATTACTAGTTGGAATCAGAGGCTTTTTCTCCTGTGCTGGACTTGGCGATTTTGGAGCAGGATCTTTCACAACATTGGCCATAGAAGATGGTTGAAGATTACTCTCTGCAGAGACAACAGCACCAAGAATCTTGCTTCCACCCTTAGGAGAGAACAACAACCCACTGTGACCTTTAGCAGAATCAACCTCAGATCTAGAGAAAGCCAACTTTAGAGAAGTACCATTCATGGTGTCAGAATACCCCCTTTTGGTTCCATAAACTAAACCTTTCAAAACCCCAAATGGGCCCCTCTCAGGGGACTCAAAACCAGGCAAGCCTAGTCTAAGCTCAGTGGCCTTCAAGTTCAAGTTCAAGTGTTTTTTGCTTTTCCTCTCATTAATTTCTATTGAGGAAACACAACTACTCTTCTCAGATAGGCCTATGTAATCATGCTCTTCTAAGGGAATTGACATCAAAGGAATTCAAGAAGCAAAGGACTTAGAAAGAGTATTAAAAGTTTTTTCAACTATCAAGACTAGTGAAGTGCAGAACTAGTGAAGTATGTAAAAAGGAAAAAAGAACTAAGGAAAATAGAGTAAAGGTTCTTTGGGCTCTCTGTAGCCTCTCTTATATTTCTCCACTGTAACAAAAGAATAATGGAATGTGATATGGCAAAGAGAGGCTGTAAAAAGAGGGGGCAAATCAAACATCAGCTAATCTTTTCAGTAAAAGTACTTTTTTTTTCTTTCTTCTTCTTTCCGTTTCTCCACTTCTTTTATCCTCCTCTCCTGGTAAAATAAATTTAAAAAGGAAAGTGTGGAAAAAGGAAAAAAATGTTATTAGAATAATTTGAAACAGGAGTAGAGCTTGCAAAAGCATGAAAAGACTACCCTCATTGATGCCAAAATGTGTTGTAGCAAGCAATCAGTGGGTATATTTCCTAAGCTGGTAAGGTTAAATTTTCATTTTTGATGTGAAGTCATGTCACGCCTCCTAATTATAGAACTGAAAGATTGATATAGTCCCCTCAAGCTGCAGTCCCAAAGATTCAGAACTTGTTCTATAAAAGAATAAAGACACTGGATTCAAATAGTAATGGTAAAGCAAAATCTGCTTTTGCCAAAATAACACAGTGGCTTAATGCTTTTGCTCTTGTTAGGGGTTCTACTTTATTTTTCTTATTTAACAATCTAGGAATTAATATAGGGGAATGCAATTGCATGCACACCCATCCTCCTCGACTACTCAGCAAGCACGTCACGGGTACATTTTTTCTAGCTTGGTTGCATGTATATCATACTCGGTGGCGGAGCCACATGCACCCAAGGGGAAAATTACATTGTTTAGCTCGGTAATTTTTAAAACAATATGTATATATATTATATAATAACACCCCTTAACTTTTTGGTGAGTTTGTTTCTTTATATTTTGATTCCCCTTAATAAAACTTCTAGCTCCGCCACTGAATTCATACTTCCTTCATTTTAATTTATGTGAACTCACTTGACTGGGCGCGGAGTTTAAGAAAAGAGAGAAAACTTTTGAACTTGTGGTGTAAAACGAGACACATTTATTTTGTGTGGCTATAAATCATTGCATAAATATAAATTATTTCTAAACATGAAAAGGGGTCATTCTTTTTAGCACGGACTAAAAAAGAAATAGATTCACATAAATTAAAACGAATTGAGTATTATAGTATTGACCAAATACATAGACTGCCATTTAAAGTTATCATATTTTCTCAATTAGACACTTCAACTGAAGTTGTTTTCTAGAGCACATAATGTTAGTGGGAAATGTGTCTATTGAACGCAAATGAGTGACATGGCATAGTGAGTGTGTTCCACTCTTTTTCAGCATGTGAAACGCCTTTGAAGTGTATTAGTTGTTTCTTCTTTTTTTCTTTTTCTCCTTTTCCAATTTTAATTTATTTTCTGTTTTTCTCTTTCTTGATTCCTTTTGATTTGGCTTTTTCTCCCAAAAGACAACGACATACCGGAGGTGAGTATACCGGAGAGGAGGCGACACAAAGAAATAGATGACATCTGGTTCCAGAACAACAGACAGGAAGAAAATAACTACACTACAAATCTATTGTAGATATATAATCTTCTTGACATACAATGATCTTAATTCAAATAAATCTCACTGTTCTTTGACCAAATCCATTTCTTTCAATAAGCAAATTTTGATCTTTCTTCAATGAAATCCCATTTCAAAAGACCCCATTTAGAGTCCCATAAAGAAAATCACATAAATTTACACCCACTAACTCATATAAAGAGAGTAACTAAAATTTCAAGAACAGATTATCCACTTCTTTTAGTAGTATTTTGAAGATGGGTTTCAATTAGAGCCTTAAAAATAATGAATTCTTGTGATGTCAAAAAACAAAATTCGTAGTGTTTTGTTTCCTACCATTACATAATTAAGGAGAATGTTTGTCCTCAAATATTCCTATTAGAAATCAACCAGCCTCGCCGTATATTAATTCTTTTCAGAATTCTACCATCAACTAAGTGGGTTTCTTTTAACCCTTGTTCGGATTTTAATTGGAATGCCTTTTGTAGCTTAAAATTTTCAAGCAAAAGCATTCTCATGTACTATCATGGAAAACTATAATTTTTATACTAGATCATCCATGTTTCCCGAGTTACTAGGCTCTGATATATATTTAACATTATGTTCTGACATTTGTTCACTTTGGCTACCCATACTCACCGCCTTCCTACTCAAGGTATCGGCCACCAAATTGATCCTCCCGGGATGATACAAAATGGTAATATCATAGTCATTTAGCAGCTCTAACCATTTTCGTTGCCTCAAATTTAGATTATTTTGCTTGAACAAGTGCTAAAGACTTCGATGATCTGTAAATACCTCACATGACACGCCGTAGAGATAATGCCTCCAAATCTTCAATGCATGGACGATGGCTGCCAACTCTAAATTATGAATGAGGTAGTTCTTCTCATGAGGCTTCAACTGAAGTGAAGCATAAGTAATCACTCTACCCTCCTGCATCAAGACACACCCAATACCAATCCGAGAAGCATCACAATACACCGTATAAGAACCCGATGCCAAATGCAAAACTAGAACTGGAGTTGTGGTCAAGGCAGTCTTGAGCTTCTGAAAGCTCTCCTCATGCTCATCTGACCACCTGAATGGAGCACCCTTCTGGGTCAACCTGGTCAAAGGCGCTGCAATGGACAAGAAACCCCCCACGAAGCGATTATAATATCCAGCCAAGCTGAGAATACTCCGAATCTCAGTAGCTGAAGACGGGTTGGGCCAACTCTAAATCACCTCTGTCTTCTTTAGATCCACCTTAATCCCCTCACTGGACACCACATGTCCCAGGAACGCCACCGAACTGAGCCAAAACTCACACTTGGAGAACTTGGCATAAAGTTTCTCCTCTCTCAACCTCTGTAGTACAATTCTCAGGTGTTGTGCATGCTCCTCCTAGATACGTGAGTACACCAGGATATAATCAATAAATACTATGAAAAATGAATCAAGATATGGCTGGAATACACTGTTCATCAGATGCATGAATGTTGTTGGGGCATTGGTCAGCCCAAAAGACATCACAAGGAACTCATAGTGACCATAGCGGGCCCCGAATGCCATCTTCAGAATATCCGAGTCCCGAATCTTCAACTGGTGATACCTAAACCTCAAATCAATCTTATAGAACACTCTAGCTCCCTGAAGCTGGTCAAATAAGTCATCAATGCACGGCAAATGATACTTATTCTTAATTGTAACTTTGTTCAACTGCTTATAGTCGATGCACATCCATATAGTACCATCCTTCTTCACAAATAGAACCGGTGGACCCCAAGGTGACATACTAGGCCTAATGAACCCCTTATCAAGAAGCTCCTGAAGCTGCTCTTTCAATTACTTCAACTCTGTTGGTACCATACGATACGGAGGAATAGAAATGGACTGAGTGCCCGACACCAGTTCAATACCAAATTCAATGTCCCTATCGGGTGGCGTGCCTGGAAGGTCTGCAGGAAACACATCCAAAAAGTCTCGCACTACCGGAACAGAATCAATTGTATGAGTATCGGCACCAGCATCCCTCACAAAAAGCCAAATATGACGAACATCCCTTCCCAAACATCTGTTGGGCCTTCATATATGAAATTACCCTACTGGGAACATAGTCTAGAGAACCTCTCCGCTCGATCCTAGGTAACCACGACATAGCCAACATCACGGTCTTAGCGTGAAAATCCGGAATAGCATGGCATGGGGACAACCAATCCATACCTAGAATCACATCAAAATCAACCGTACTAAGCAATAAGAGATCAACTCTAGTCTCCAATCCCCCAATGGTCACCACGCACGGCCGATACATACGGTCCACAATAATATAATCGCCCACCGGTGTAGATACATAAACATGTGAAACTAAGGACTCACGGGGCATATCCAGATAACGAGCAAAATATGATGATACATACGAATAAGTGGAACCAGGGTAAAATAATATAGAAGCATCCCTGTGGCATACTGAGACAATACTTGTGATCACTCCTTATGAAGAAACAGTCTCTGGCCTGGCAGGGAAAGCATAGCATCGAGCATGACCGCCACTTGATTGGCCTTACCCTCTAGGGCGACATATAGCTGCATGAGCCCCGCCCCGAGCTGGCTGAGCGAGTGGTGAAGTAAATGGTGTGGAAGTCGCAGCCTCACTCCACTGCTGAACTGGACCTCCCAAAAGATGGGGACAATACCTCTTTACATGACCAAACTCTCCACACTCAAAGCAACCCCCGCTCTGACAATGGCAGCAGGTACTGAAGCGGACCTCGAGATCCAGAATAACTACTAGAGGGACCTGGCACAGATTACCCTTGAATTGATGGAGCACAAGATAAACTCTAAGCTGGGAGGGCACTAAGAGATGACTGACCCGGACAGGCACTATATGAACCGTCGCTAACCGGTGCACTACGATAAAAGAGACGAGCCATCTGAGCGGGCCTATAAGGATGACCCCTACTGTGGTGAACTGCCCTTCAGAAGAAACACCGCTGAAACCACCCACACCACGAGGCCTCTTGGCCTCCCTCTCCTCACGCTCCTGACTACAAACCTGCTCTAGTCGTCTAGCAATATCGACCACCTTGTCGAACCTAGCACCTAATGCAATCTCTCGAGTCATGACAAAGGGCATTTCATATTTGAGGCCATCAATGAACCTCCTAATCCTCTCCCTCTCTTTAGGAGCCAACTAGATCGCGTGACGAGCCAACTATGAAAATCTCATCTCATACTAGGTCACGAACATACCCTCCTGACGTAGCTGCTCAAACTACCTACGCAATTCCTCCATGCGGGTCTGTGGAACAAACTTCTCCAAGAAGAGAACGGAGAACTCGTGCCACATAAGTTGTGCAGCACCGGCTGGCCTGATCAACTCATAGGCCTCTCATCATCTAAAGGCTGCCCCTGACATGTCACCATATGTCTCCGTACCGATCCGCAAGACTCTACTAAATCTGCTCATGACTTGTGAGACCTATGTAACCTAGGTTCTGATACCAACTTGTCAAGACCCAAAATCTCATATGTTATGATGACGTCTATCGTAATACTAGGGAAGCCGAAAGTCACAATTAACCACGTATCTTTAAATTGAAAACATAATGAAATAACATTAGTAGTGAAAATCTCATAAATACTTAATAAGAAAGTACCGCGACTCAATACAAAATCCCCAAAAATCTAGGTGTCACTGAGTACATGAGCATCTAAATATCAATATAGTCTAACTACTAAAAACAACTGTCTAGAAGGATAGAATAGTGCAAATAAACTAAAAAGGAGGAGAGTCGAGGTTTGCGGACGCCAAGACAACTACCTCAATAGTCTCCAAGCAAATGAAACTCCACAGCTAGCAGCTGTCATATCCAGAAGTACCTGGATCTGCACACAAAGTGAAGAGTGTAGTATGAGAACAACCGACCCAATGTACTCAATAAGTAACAGGGCTAACCTTGGGCTGAATGCAGTGTCGAGCTCAGATAGGTACAGTCCAAATCCAGATTCATAACAGTACAGATATGACAGGAAGAATGACAGTAATAACTCAGAGAAATCTCATAATCAGTTTGTACACAGTACAGAAATATAGACATGCTTTCAAGTTTAATAGTTTAAGCTCAACACTGATAAAATATGCCAAGTATGACTGATACGAGGAATGTTACATCTCTATATCTACATGTCAAATGTACATGTCACATGTAATGCATCTCAATGATAACCTCAAGTACTCACGCTCTTAGAGTACTCAAACATTTATCTCGAATATCCGTAACATTCAAATTCACATTCATCATTTCAAACAAAATTGGTCATCATTTTCATTACTCGAAAAACTCTATCATCATTCCCGGGTAAAGAGGGCCAGCTGTTGATACCCAATTTTGCCCTCATATTTTGTAAAATATTATATATTCTTTCAAAATATCACTTTCTGCGTCATTACTTAATTTACAAGAGCCAAATAAGTATTTTCTATAATTTTTAAAATTAATTTTCTTGCATTTAAATTGTTCAATATTTATTAATTATCCCTTCAAATTATTTTTGGGTGATTTAATCTTCTAAATTTACTATTTGCACCTACATGCATTTTTATAATATTTTGCCTAATTTTTACATAATTACATTTGTATTTTTTACCTATTATCTATATTAGTTGCAATAATAACCTATATTCTACAAATATTTGCATTTATTATATTAGTTATGAAAAAATAACATTATGTGTTTTTATAATATTTAGTTATCATTTTTAAGTATTTTATTTCATAAATAATAGTTTTTATTATCTATTAGATATTTTAATAATTTTATTTTTATTAATTTTAGATATTTTTAAAGGCTGGCCCAAGCCAGGCCATCTTTTAGACCAAATCAATAGCCCAAAACCCCGCACCTCAGCCCAATAGCTCCCATCCCAAACCAAATAACCCTCTTTAAAACGACCCGGTCGCGACCTGTTTAAACGACCCGCCCCACCTCCCTTTTAATCTTGGTCGTTGATCTCATCAATGATCCATAAACTATCTCCAAAAACCCTACCCGTTTCCCCTATAAGCTGTCGCCTCTGAATGCTCTCCACTCTCCCTCTTTCTCTGAAAATCCCTAGCCGCCTCCCCCTTAAATCCCTCTCTATGTTCCTCCGCTACTGGTCACGTGTTTGTGATATTACCTAGGTACTTGCCCAATTTTGGCAAGTACCATCTCCTAGATCGGACTGGAATCGACCTCAATCTTGAATATTTGGATAATATTTCATCCATATACATGAAGAAAGGCCTGATTCTTCATACCAGTTGGCCGATATTAAGCATTGAACCCTAACTAGTGTTTAGAGTTCAATTTCTTTCCTTTCCGGTTACTTTACTGATTGCATGTGTATTTTCTTCTTTCCTTATTTATGTTTGCTTAATTTCCCCTCTCATTCATTCTATATTATTCTGAGACTTTGATTTTGGCCGGCTGACAACCAAGGCCAACGGATTCTGTTCATTAACCTCCTCCAGTGAAAGCACTGCTCGGAGTCCACTTTGAGGCTCTTGTGAAGTCTAAAGCACTGGGGATTTGGGGTTTCATCGTTCTCCAGTAATTACAGCTATTCCTGAGATTTTGAGTTCTTTATTCTTTGTTTACTTTGTTCGCAACTGGTTAGTACTTTATACTATCGTAATTCTACTTCACTCTGATTGTGTTTATGTTATGTGCATTAGCATTACTGGGATTCCTTTGGATATTTAATGTTATGCCACTTCGTGCGCAAGCCTGCTTGTCTTAATGCCAACTTGTAGTTTCTACTTTCTTCTAGTTTTGATTTTCACATAGTTAGCTAAGTTGATTCATGACGTTTGCTTGGTTTGCAATTAAACCTGATTGATGTTGTTCAGAATTGCTTTCTTCCTGTTGAATCCCTTATGTATTACCTGTTATTTTTCTGCAAATTATGTGATGACATTGTCTAAGTGCTTAGCCTAATATGCTCTTCCTTCACATTACTAGCTTTAATGCATGCCCATTGTAGATGTCCAACTTGATTGTTTGTTTATCTTCATGTTTAAGTATAGTTGGTTACATAAAGACTGTTGCTTATCATGAATCCATGACTTAGAATCTCCTAGGGAACTAATGCATGCTCAGAACTTATTGGAATGCATCTTTGCTGAGTCTTTCATGTACACATGCTATTTCCCTGGAATCAACTTGTGATTATATGAATTCCATATGCCAATATTATTACAATGCCTAGGTAGACTTGTTTCTTTGCTTTAATGTTGTGTGCTCACTGATCATTTAAGACTCCTAGGGTAAATTCCAATACATGTCTAGTTTATTAAGATAAGTCCTGTCCCTCTTAATCTGATGCCTGCTTGCCTTATTTACCTGAAAGTCGGCTTCTTCTCATCTTCCATGTATCTGCTGGATGTAAAACCTTTGTGGGGTGATTGGTATTTGCCTGAACATCTCACATGTTAAGCTCTACAAGTTAGTTGTTCTCATTAGCCTCTCATGTTAAAGCTTCCATGCTAAGGTTGTAGCTCACCTGTTCTGGCTTTCATATTCAAACCCCTACCCAAAGCTCTCTAAGATAGTTCTGGACCAAGCTTTGTTTTGAAACTTTGTTTGAAATAATCATGTTGCCCTTAAACTCTATTTCTGGATTGATAAGCATAAACTTGCCTTATATGTGTCTTGTATGTTTCCCAACTTAAGCATGGTCTTGCTTATATGCCCTGATTAGAATGGTTTCTAGTTACCGTTTTTAGAGTAGTTCTATTACCTGTATAGCTGAATTTAGCATCCCTTAGCTTAATCATTTGAATTGTTTGGGCCTGGTATGTTGGGCCTGCCTTTGGTATCGAGGGTTCGTATAATGTCTGCACCTGGAGTTTGGGCCTGCTGTCCGTATGAAGTCCTAAGCCTATTTGAAGGCCCAGATGTGTTACTGGGTTATTCTATATTTATATTTGGGCCTGTAATTATTTAAAATGATGTGTAATAGCTTGCAAAACTGAATGATGGGGAAATTAGTGAAAAGGGGTAACAGGTATACTCTATTCTTAGATAAAAGGGTAGAGAACATGTCTATAGGGTCTATGTGCTTTGTTTGCTATTTTTGTTTAGCGTGCTCTATTTTTATACACCGATAGAAATCATGCTTCTAGGAATCACACACACTTCACTCAACCTGTCTAATACTCGTACGCCATTCAAAGCATGTTAGTTTAAGTATTTGCTATACTTATTTCTATGACTACTATTGTGCACACTTAGACAACATGCCTATAGGATGTAATAACACATGTTGCGCTAATCTAGATACCATGTCTATAAGGCTCCAACTAATCAATCAATCAATCGCCTCTATTTCTTTTAGTACACTGCTCATCTAGATATCATGGCTATAGGATCTTAATCAACTAATCAATTATTTTTATTGATTCATTGTATTGCCACGCTTAGATGACATGTCTATAGGGATATAGTATTATAAAATCGATTCCAATTGTGAACTGTTAGAAATCCTGCCTATAGGATATTGTTACTCGTCTTAGACATCGTCTATAAATCAAACGTCGTTAACCCTGAACTTTCGAACAGTCTTACTACCTCATTGTGTGAACAATTTAGATATCATGCCTATAGGTTTGAAATACCTTTAATCTACAAATTCATTAGTCTTAAGCTGCAATGTCGCCTGTAGAATACTGAAATTCAGAATCACATAGAAACCATGCCTATAAGACTTAACGAGTCTAATGCGTCTTATTTCTAAAAACCGTCTACTGCCTAATCTGCCTGCGTGCATTTACTGTTTACGTGTGGAGGCCAACTTAAGCCATTTATTGACTTTATGTGAAGTCCTATTTGTTTTGAATGCGCTCTTAGTTTTATCATTTTGAGCATCCTAAGTAGAGTCTAGAACCACCCCAAATAGCAGGTCCAAAGCCTCCTCGACCATAGGCATAGGACGAGTAGTGCATGCATAGGACGCGACCTAGAATTGAATTAGAGCGCCTTTAGGTAAACAACTTTAACATAGTAATCAGGTTGCAGGAGATGATAGTCTGTGCCCACTGAATAATATGAGCAACCCCTACCTTAAGGGAGTTGTGAAGTATTATTTATGTTGCACGGGTGATCCTTTAGGCTAAAAAACTTAGGACCCCCCTCCTTTATATGTTTATTGTTCGCACTTAAACATTGAATGTAGAATAATTAAGTTGTACCTTGTAGACTCTAAATATTTGTGTTGATTATCTATATCGTTTAATTGTTTCCCGATTTTCTTTGCACCTGTTCATAATAGAACCTTTAAATTCCTTGTCTTCCCTCACTTATATGATCACTTAGGACAATAGTAATCCGATAATATCACATAGTGTAAACTTCGGCCGGGACCCACAGTTGTGGACCTCGAAGAGTGCCTAACCCCTTCACTTTGAGGTAATTTGAGTCTTACCCGAAATTTGGTGATGCGAACTAGTTAAGTCTGAGTTATTTGCAAATAGGTGCCCTAACGCACCTTAAAATCGTTAGGTGGCGACTTTTCTCTTTTAACACCCATTTAAAAGAGTTGTCACATGTTGAGACCCGCTTTTGAGAGAAAAAGGGGCGTGACAGTAACCCTACCAAAATACCCATAATTATTCGTTCTCACTTCCACATGAGTATACCCATCTTCCGGAGTAAACCACTCGGTCTGTGACGCTCATTCTCGACCTGCTGGCAATCAAACACCTTGAAACTTGCCCGATAATGCCGCCTCGAATAACGATACTTATTTGTAACACTTGGATGAATAGAATACCACAACCACGAGCCTCCTAAAGGATCATCTACCTCGAATCATCAACATTGGGAGTGCAACGGGAAGTCGCAACACACCATCCACACTAAGGACCACCTCCTTAGCACTACCTCGCAACACCATGTCCCTGAGGACGAACAAATAAAAACTGTCATACTACGATCCTTAATGTGCTCAAACAAGGATGACCGCACAACAACACAAGCGAGATCTCTGCTAAAATCAGAAATGCCCATTCTCGCAAATCTATCGTTCAAGGCCTGAACATCCATGGCCCAGTTGCCCCGCCTTCGATGGAACAAATGCCAAGCTCCTACCATGAACCAGATAGTCCTTCTCTCGGGGCTGGGAATGCTACAAGCACAAGTGATTACCCTACCCTTCTGCATCGATATCACATCAAGACCAATGCACGAGTTATCATAATATATTGTCACAATACTAGGGCTATAGTAAATGACAACTCATCTATAAAGCGAAATAGTCGTATGACCTCATACACAAGGTAAAAACATCCTGCACCATGCATGTATCATCATCAAAGCTCATCGGTGCCCAACTGATATCGAGTACTGAATATCGCGTAAAAATGAGTAGGAAAGAACAGAAAATATGCTTCAATCCGAGATAATATCGTATGACAAGGAATCAAAGAAGGGAATGTTTTCTAAAGTCTTATACCTTCTCGAAGATAAGTACAGACATCTTTGCACCGATCTGCAAGACTCTACTAGGCATGCTTATGACTCATGAGACCTCTGCAACCTAGTGCTCTAATACCAACTTGTCACAACCCAAAAATACCATTGGAGCCGTGACATCGCCTAACACTGCTTGCTAGGCAAGCCATCAACAAACATGTGAAAATAAACTTCAAAAACAGTAAGTAATAGTCGCAATAGTAGAGTAATCATAAATATCTAAAATTAATACAAAAAATACAACTAAAAACCATTCCAAGATCTGGTTTCACTGAATACATAAGCGCTACAGAATTTAAATACAGAGTCAGATCTTAAAATACAACACTATCTGAAAGATAAAACAATAATAACATGAACTAAGAGAAAGCAGACTTCAAGGCCCGCGGATGGAAATAGTAGCTACCTAAAAATCTCCAAGACTGGTACCTGTGCCACTCCTTAGCAATCACTTCTCACAACAAGACCTGGATATGTACATAAAGTGCAGAGTGCAGTATGAGTACAACCGACCCGATATACTCAATAAGTAGCACCGATGAAAGTAGTGACGATCTTAGCAAGGTCCGATGCTCACTTTCCATAGCCAACATCATCAATAACAACATAATAATAGCATATAGAGAAAAACAACAAGCTCAACTTAACACAACAAGACGAGAAATATGCATGCTTTTTAGATATAACAGTCAAGGCATCAACTTCCACATAATTCACTTAGAAGTTATTTAACAAGAGAAAATTGTGATATCAAGCTTTAAACATCAAGTAGAGACATCAATTTACCAATTAGCACGAGGGTTAATACAACTCTACGTCTGTGTGTCAGTTATATATTCCAAATTAACAAAGAATTACATTTTTAATATCAAGTAGTACATAATCTCAGCATATTCATAGTTCCTGGCACAAAGTACCCTTTAATTGTATTCTCGGCACGCCCACGGTGCCTGACTCAAAGCGCATGGACCCTTACACACACATATATACACACTCAACACTGTACGGGTGCCTGACACAAGTTCCTTATCAAACATATATATGACTTGTGTGCCTGCGCCCACGGTTAATACCTGACTCTGGAGGGGAGGGTCCTTGCCCAAGTGCTGATCAGATCTAAGTCAACGGTCAATTTCACTTAGCCCAATAAGGGGACTGGCGTGCATGTTACCTCATAATCAATACCACTCATCCCAACATGGGGCCTGGCCTACGAGTCACTTCACTAACGATATCAAATAGGTTATGTTGCCCAAGATCAGTCATCAGCCGCTCAAGTCTCGAATGCTCACTTCTCACAACACGCAGCTCAAACTGTGTCACACATATAAGGGAATCAACTGCATATGAGATAATATATAAAGAATGCACGGAGACAGGAGATATAATATGCGGATGTAACATTATGACTGAGAATATGACTATAATTAAGGCAAACATCTCAATATAACAAGAATATCCCTATCATATCTCAAACATATACGCACATAGCCTAGACATAATTTCTAGTAACAAGAATAGCTCAAGTAGTCATACAATTAGAGAAAACACAGAAGTAATGGGACATGATAGCAAAACAAGGCACATAATAGCCTAAGGTCTACCCGAATCATGCATAGCCATGGTGTATGCACATACACCCGTCACCTAGCACGTGTGTCACCCCCAACATGCATTAAATATTATAGCCAATGGGGCAATTACAATCAAACCAAATGTAAACAAGTTACTTACCTCATTCAGGCGAGTCTTCAACCTCGAATCGCGTCAAAACTTTAATCAAACCCTCCAATTGTGCAAATCCAAGCCACATCATCCAAGGAAGTCAAAAATGCCATGTGAAGCGATCCCACTCTATAAATCTTCTATCTTTGAAGAAATTCCCAAAAAGTAAACAAACGTTAACTAATCCCCACGTCCCCGAAATACGAAACCAATACAAAAATTCGATGACCCATAACCTACCGAGTCAAAATATGTAATTAGTTCCCAAAATTGAGTCTAAGTCGGTACTCAAATCCACAAAATACACTCTTAAAGTGTAGATAAACCCCCAAATTTCCTTTCAAAATTCCAAGTTTTAGGTGTAGAAATCCATGGGTAATCACTATATAAAACCAAATCCAAGTGAAAGTGGCTTACCTTCAATGTAGTAGTAAAATTGCTCTTAAAAATCTCTTATTCTCGAAGTCTAGAGCTCAAAATATGAAATAATGGGTAAAAGCCCGAAAATGGAAACTTAAATGCACTGCCTGACACTACCTTACGTGATCGCGGTAGTATTCTCGTGACTGCGAAGATCAAACTGCCTCCAGCTACGCTTTGCGAATGCAAAGCCTCCTATGTAAACGTGATAAACCACACTGCTTAGGCCTACACAGACACGATGCCACCCACGCGAATGCGAAGGCCAAACCTTGCCTGGCAACAAAACTAAGAGAACGTGACCATTTCATCGCGAATGCGATGTAAAAATCACCAGTGAGCCAAGACGTGAATGCGAAGAATATCATAACACCAGAATATCAAGTATGGAAAACTCAACCAAAAATGGTCCGAAACCACCTAGAAGCTCACCTGATGTCACGATCCAAACTAATGGGCTGCGATGGGCACCCAATGCCTTACCTAACCGAGCACCAACATAACGTATCTTTCTAATCATACCATTATGGGTAAATGGGCTAGAAGGTCCGTCATGATATAACCAGAATAAAACATAAGGGAATACTCTACATAGGATGACCCAACATGGAATACAAACTTATACATGTGACATACGGGCCTATAAGGCCAACATGATCATTTGTACACTCAAAATATAGCCTGATAAGGCCATACAAGTATCCATATACATAAGATATGTCTAAAAGCCTCTAAGAATGCATAAACGTCATAAAAGTCGGGACAGGGCCCTGCCATACTAATCAATATATGTCCAAATCACACTAACCAAATAGGCAACTCCGAAGCAGGTGGAGTGCACCAACACCTTCCGCTGAGCTGATAGCCTTCTAGGAAGACTCTCAACCTGTCTATCGGGACCCGCGGGCATGAAATTCAGCATCCCCAAGTAAAAGAGACATTAGTACAAATAAAGTATCGAGTATGTAAGGCATGAAAGTCGTATATAAAAGACATGAAAGAAATATGGAGTAAAGAACTCAACTTGTAAGTCTGAATAACTCTGTGAATCATGAAATATTTATAACATCATGCATATGCGTATAAATGTCATAACATACATATATATATGGGTACATAACATCATCAAGCCTCTAAGGGAACCCATCATATCATCTCAGCCTCTCTGGGCGAAATCATTAACGTATGCGAGCTGATTAGGTGGAGGTGCGTATATAACGCCATAACCTTTCCCCATACCCTATATACATATAACATATGCGTATATAATGCCATTTAGTCATGGATCAATGTACATGTATAAATAAATGAAACGCATAAGGAAGTAAGTGAATAAGATCTCTTGGAATGTCATAAGACCCATGAACATACGATATGATAGTAGGACATATGGGGAATCAAGAACATAGGCAACCCTAGTACTTCTAGGAATAGAATCATTTGTTAAAGTTGCTGACCAAAACTGATGGGCCGCGACGGGCACCCGATGCCTTACCTAACCGAGCACCAACGTAACGTATCTTTTTTATCATACCATCATGGGTAAATGGGCCAGGGCCGTCATGATATAACCAGAATAAAGCATAAGGGAATACTTGACATAGGATGAACCAACATGGAATACAAACTTATACATGTGACATACGGGCCTATAAGGCCGACATGATCATTTGTATACTCAAAACATAGGCCGACAAGGCCATACAAGTATCCATATACATGAGATATGTCTACAAGCCTCTAAGAGTGCTTAAACGTCATAAAGGTTGGGACTGGGCCCCGCCATACTAATCAATACATGTCCAAATCATACTGACCAAATAGGCAACTCTGGAGCAAGTGGAGTGCACCAACACCTTCCGCTGAGCTGATAGCCTTCTAGGAGGACTCTCAACTTGTCTATCGGGACCTGCGGGCATGAAACGCAGTGTCCCCAGGCAAAAGGGACTTCAGTACAAATAAAGTACCGAGTATATAAGGCATGAAAGCAGTATATAAAAGACATGAAAGAAACATGGAGTAAAGAACTCAACCTGTAAGTCTGAATAACTTTGTGAATCATGAAACATTTATAACATCATGCATATGCATATAAATATCATATCATACATAGGTATATGTGTACATAACATCATCAAGCCTCTGAGGGCAACCCATCATATCATCTCGGCCTCTGTGGGCGAAATCATTAACGTATGCCAACTGATCAGGTGGAGGTGCGTATATAACGCCATAACCTTTCCCTATACCCCATATACATATAATATATGCGTATATAATGCCATCTGGTCATGGGCCAATGTACATGTATAAATGAATGCAATGCATAAGAAAGTAAGTGAATAAGATCTCTTGAAATATCATAAGACCCATGAATAGATGATATGATAGTAGGACATATGGGGAATCAAGAACATAGGCAACCCTAGTACTTCTAGGAATAGAATCATTTGTGAAAGTTGCATGCTTGCTCATTTCGTTGCATCATATGGATCATGACAAAAGAAAAGAAGGGATAGACTTAACATACCTTAACTCCATTGAGTCCTTAATACCTTCCAAGGAATTCTTCAAACAACTCAACTCAATCTACCATAGCATAAAGAGATTCAAAATCAGTGTTGAGTAAAGGCTAAGTCTGCAACTTAAACTAGTAGCTCGCTTATGTAAATTTGGGCAGCATCTCCACTGTAATAAGAGCCTCCTCCAATACCATATACCAACAACAATTACCAGAGCAATCCAGTAATACATAATTATCAATAACAAGATACCATATAACAACAACAAGTTACAACTACATCACGACGAGCGACAAGCTCTGATTGAAACCTATATACCCCATATCACCCCTTATAGACTTCTTAATTTAACTTAACAGTATCATTAACATGATAATGAAGTCATTCATCAAGAACTCCAGCCTTATACCATATATTTATAACAAAGAAAATAATCCATAATTCCAACTATCCTCAATTAGCAACTTTATTCACTAGTTCCTGTCTAGCCTATCCATTTAACTTAATCAACATTAAGATAACCTTAAGCACATACAAGAACATAATATAATTACCTCCTACAGTGGATTCAAGTCGAAATCCATGTTATATTTAGCTTATAACAGCCTAACACACCCCAATCACTTCATACCTAAAACGACAACTATAATTGTGTCAAACACCCCAAAAATGTTACAAAGACGAACATATTACAAATAACGACTAATCCACCATTTCTCCATTATGTGGTGTTTCTCCACACCATTTCTACTCCAAAACTCCATTAAATAATAGCAAAATAGACAGACCAAAAACAACACGAAACAGCCCACAAAACAGTCCACTACAAGTCGAATAACTCGAACTCATGGCTTTCGATCACCGTTCCATGAGCTCTAACTATTAGGAAACGAATTTATCAACCTTCCTTGATATTTAAAATCTTAAATACAGAAAGTAGGAATTTTCTTAACTATTAAATACCTTCCAAAACTCAAACTACAAAGAAAAAGAGAGGCGATATAGCGATACTTACGCCGTAGGGATCGTTCTAATGTTATCACTTTTTGATTTCATACCCGGGATGTTAATCTTCTTTGAAACCCTTGTAGAGAGCTTAAGGGTAAGTTTATGGGTCTTATTTGGTCGTGGTCTCTGGAAGAATGAAGAAAGAAACGACACAAGGGATATAAATATAAAAAAGGTGCTACTTGGCACACTAGCATTGGCCCTTCTTCCAACGCTTATACTTTTTTATTCGGATGTCGAATGAACAAACAGATATAAGAGTTGGAAACTAAATTCCAAGAACTTCAATTGGGTATATAATATGTCCCAAAAAGACCTCATATAACACACGAAAGGTATTTCTCAAAAAGCTTTAGTGACCCACCTACTTGTCATCTATGCAGTCTGCGCAGTCTCGCAAAACTGCAAATATATCTCTGCTCCGATGTCGTATCGATGAACGGTTTAATGCGTTAGAAACTAGACTCGTAGATATTCAATTTGATATATGGATCATTCTATAATTCCAAGAATATTAGGAGAAACATTCTGCTACATTTGTTCTAATATTCAGCATATTATGAATGTAACTTGTGATGACCTTTGCCAACTTTTGTTCCAAAACTTGCTTGACTTCAAAATGTAACACACGACTATCATACGACTAAAATAACCCATAACATAACCTCCTTATCATGTTAAGAACCCTAGTATCACCCCAAAAGTACATGTTATAACATTCCCAACTTGTCGACATTCGACGAAACTTATTTTCTTTAATGTGCTTAGCTCCTAAGCCTTTCAACCCTCTTGGTAGTTGTTATCCATTATCTTAAAGATTTGTAACCTCCAAGGTAGTATGATTAACTTACTTTATGTACTTTCAAAGACGATCTCATTTCTGAGCTTACATCAATTGACTTATGATGTACTCTCACGTACGAAAATATGGGGTGTAACACTTGAGCCCTGCGGGACCCCGACCAATCATACCAGCAAGTCCAAATATGTCACCCAAACCTATCTAAAGTCTCCAAACACCATAATTAAGATCAAAACCAAGAATCATCGATGAAGATCAATGTCTTATGTTCATAAACTTCCAACTTCAAACCAAGCGTCTGATTCAAGCCTAACAGATCCGGAATGAACCCGAACTTTTCACACAACTCCCAAATACCAAAATGAACCTATTCTAATTCCTAGAATAATAATCTAACACCGATAGAATCAATGTCAACTCCCGATATAACTTATGAACTTTCCAAACCTTCAAATTTCTAAATTCCGACAATTAGATCCAAATCAACCTAGAGACCTCCAAATCCAAATTCGATCACATGACAAAGTTCAAAATCACCATACAAACCTACTGGAACCATCAAAATATGAATCCGAGATTGTTTACTCAAAAGTCAAATCTTGGTCAACTCTTCCAACTTAAAGCTTCCGAATTGAGAATTACTCTCCCAAATCAACTCCGAACCGTTCAAAAATCGAAACCAACCATGTATGCGATCCGTAATGCATAATGTGAAGCTATTCAAGGTCTCAAACCGCTAAACTAAGTACTAAAGCTCAAAATGACCGGTCGAGTCATTACACAAAAGCAAGGTATAAAGTACCAAAATACAACCCCGTTTATGATAAAAACATGGTAAATGCAAATACACTCGACACCCCGCACACAACCCCGAATACCTAAAACATATAGCAATCAAGTCAAATCCTAGGGGTTTTCCTCTTAAAAAGGTTAGCCAAGAGACTTACCTCCGTCCGACAAGCTAAACATCACCCAAACGCCAAATCGTCAAAAATCTGACTCCAAACGACTCGAATATAGTCAAATACAACTCAATAATGCCCAAAAGAAGCCATAGAAATAAATCCCAAATGATAAAGTTCGAATCTTTAGTCAAACATACAAAATCAACCTTGGTTCGCACCTTGAAATCCGATAGAACTCACAAATTCCGAACAACCATTCCAAAATATGCATGTTTCATCCAATATCAACTACAAATCGAGGTTCAAATCTCAATTATTCACTTTTCAAAAATTTTGCCAAACCCTCCAAATTTACTTTAATATCCAAGCTTTTAGGTGTAGAAATCTATATAAAAACGTGATATCAAGTCAAATTCAAGTGTAAATTGCTTAGCTCCAATGATGTAGTGAATTTTTTCTTTAAAATCTCCCACTCTCGAAATCTTGGGCTCTAAATATGATAAAGTAGGCAAAAGTCCCGAAATCTCAGGTTAAGTACTCTGCCCAGGTAGACTCATCGCGATCGCGAGGGCCAAAACCTGCCCAGCTGAAAACTACTCTCTGCAAACGTGAATCCCACTCTGCGAACATGTTGCACTACCCCGTTAAGCCTACGCGAATGTGGGACTCATTCCTCGAATAAGTAAGGTAATCTACTAGTTGGCGCATCCCTACCGTGAGCGCGATCTCTGAACGCGAACGCGAAGATTCTACTTCCATCCCTTCGCGAACATGATACTTTCCTCGCGAACGCAAAGAAGAAAAAGCACTTGCCATCTCCCCCTTCTCCATGATCACGAGTCAAGCTCCGCGATTGCGAAGCACTGCTAGACATCCGAAAACAAGGAACTTCAAACAAAGAGAAAATGGTCCGAAACAACCCCGAATCACACCTGGGCTCACCGAGACCCCATTCAATCATGACAACAAGTCCTAATACCTTCTCCAAAAATATCCAAAGGTTCAAAACACTGAAATTAATATCAAAGCCAAGAATCGACGTCCAAAATACAAGTTGAACTTCTCTTAAGTTCATTAACTTTAAAACTTCAAACCACACGTCTGATTCTAGCCTAACCAATTCAGATTATATCCAAACTTTGCACACAAGTCCCAAATGAGAAAATGAACATATTCCAACTTCCGAAATAATAATCTGAATCTGATAACCTCAAAGTCAACCCTCAGTCACACTTAGGAACCTTCCAAACCTCCAAATTGCCAACGTTTGGCAAATAGCACCAAAACTTCCTAGGAACTTCCAAATCCGAATTCGAACATACGTCCAAGTCCAAAATCACCATATGAATCTATTGAAATCCTCAAATTACCAATACGAGGTCTTTCACTTACAAGTCAAACCTTGGTCAACTCTTATAACTTAGGCTTCTAAAAATGACACTAAGTTTTCCAAATGACTCCTGAACCTTCTCAAAACCAAACCAACCATCCCAAGTCACAAAATAACAAACAAATATAGGAGAAGAATTAAATTTTTTGGTTGAGTTTATGGAAACTGATAAAAGATTATTCTTTTTGTTGGAGTTGAAAGAAATTGGTGAAGTGTTAAGGTTGAGCTAAATACTAAGGCTATAGTCTACTCATAATAGATTCTTTTTGGATTTTTTTTACATATTTCAATCACAAATATACAAGTTTTTAGTTAGAGTAAAATACTCCTAAAATGCAAGATGAAATTAAGTTAATAACTAAATCTTAAAACCCACAAAGGGTAGCCACTTATTCGTGGCAGCTCACCCCAACTTGTTTCTTCTTATTTAGCTCGGTGTGGCTCACCTTACTTTAAGAATAACCAAGCCGAGTTTGGTTCTATTCCTAGCAAAGTTTCGTGCTGCTAAAGCTTAGGCTCGGCCAAGTTGGTCAATGCACTTGGTTGGCTTAGTTGAGTCGTATTTTTACTTTATAAATAAAATCCATCCTTTAGACTTAAATCTTAAGTAAATCAGTAATCAAATAAAAAATTAATATGTCAAAGATAACAAAGGTATTAAATTCTAAACAACAAATATGCAAATTATCTTACTATTTCAAATTGTTAGCAATACTTTATTTTCAATATGTCATATTTTTACTTCTAGCTCTTGTACATTTATAATGCTACAGTAATATATATATATTTTGACTTTAACCTATTAATCTAGTTTTTGGTGGAGATATCTATTATTAAAAATTTTACATATCTTCTTAAGTTTAACTAAATCAATATATACATTCAAATATATTTCATTATTTAATTTACTAATTTTCTATTTTTTAACTAATCAATTTTCATATACTTAAATTAAGTCTCTACTTTGGAGACGAAGAGAAAACCTTACAATAATCAGACTAAGTCAATCATCTTGCAACTTACACCTACATTATAGTGATAAGAGAAAAATATCATGCAAAAGTTGAGCTGGAATCTAATTTTCAGTACTAATATATTTTTTTTCTTTGCAGGAAATAATTAAACTAACAACAAAAAGGAACAATGAGAAGAAAAAATTAACTTTTCAAATTTGCAAAGAAGAACTATAATGATGAAAAGTTAAAAGTAAAGTGATGTATGCAGCTTTACAAATGATGAAAGTATTTGTGCACATGAAAAAATCCAAGCAAATGGCTCACTTGCCGATTTGGAGTATTAAATTTCAGCAAACTTTACAACTACAAGCACATGCAAGTTGCCAACTTGAGAAAAGGAGAGCTACATTGAGCTTCTCACAAAACAGAAGAGGAGAGCTTCTTCTTTTCCTTGCTTCTTTCAGTACTTTTTTTTCTTCTTTTAGCTATTACAATGTATTCATTTCTAGTTTCGAATAAATTATAATATTGGAAATTATTCTAGAACCTATTTTTAATTAAATAGGGGGAATTATTCTCTTGAATATTTCTTTCCATTTTCTTATTTAATGGGCAAGAATATTTCCGTTGTCAGTACTAACTCCATTATGGAGTAACTTTTCTTATGTTTGGAGAATGACGGATCTTAATATTTCTATATAATAGTAGATATTATCCCTCAATTTCACATGTTTGAGCTGAATTTTTTTTCCATTTAAATTTTATCTGCTTTATAGCTAGGTGTTATTTAATTTGTTAACATCTATCTATTTCGTACTACATATTAACTTCTTACTAATTCTGTAATCAAAAGAGGCGGAAGACTAATATAGTTAATTTTGGTATTGATAGATGTTAACTTTTATTTAGTGACATCTAACTCTTAAATGTTAAAATTTATTCTACACTTATTTGTAATCGAAAGAGGCGAATATTGTAGTAATCAGTTATAACAAGTAGGGTAACCGAAAGGGACTTACTAAAAAGAGCCAGTTTTAGTTTAAGCATATATTTCTGGCTCTTTAATATTACTATTTTGACGATTAATTTGTATAACCGAGAGGATTGCAATTAATTGTTCAACTTAAGTAATAATATATAAATATAATCGTGAGAGACATTTACACATTTATGAGATTAGAAATTGAAGGATAATTTTATCTATTATATAATAGAAATATTAAGTGAAGTCATGATCCCAACACCTTTTTATTATATTTGTGAAAAATAAAATATTTTTTATTGCTCTATTCATGCATTTTTAGTTAGTTAATTCACAACTCAACTCTTCCTGATTTTCTCAAATAGTAATTAAAACAAGAAACGTCTGTAGAATAGATAAACCAATCTCTGTGGTTTCGACATCTTTCTATACTATAATTTGACAGAGTACGAGTTTAAATTTTATACACGCCAGACACTCATCATATAGCATGTGAGGTGTGACTACAAGCTTTAAATTATGTAATTCTGACTATAAATAAAATTCAATACAGAACAAATTGTTTATTGTTTTGTGAATTAATTCTTTTCACTTTATATATTCAATTTCAGTGCTAATATCTTCTACTCACTAGTCGGCCCATGAAGACCAAGCTTATGGTCCAAAGGCCTTTCTTGAAGGCCACTCCAACCAGACTTATATGAAGGGTTACTTCTCTCATTTAAGAAGAAGAAGCTAAGGTCAAACAAAAAGACACAAGGAGCTCGTGGATCAAATGCTATATTTCTCTACAAACTGCAAGTCTTCAAGCACCCAGGAACTTCAACACAAATTTTATGTATTCAAGATTAAGAACGAAGTCAAATAAAATACAAAGCGTTCAAGATCAAGGCCACTTGTTCATAGCCAAATCACTATTCATGACGACCATCAAGGCATTCCTGATGGATCTATCAAATTCAAATTCAGGATCAATATTCTAAGGTCCTTGAATTTATTTTGTTTACTGTTGGAAAGAAGAATTAGAGGAATCATAAAGATTGTAACACTCGAATTATTTGAAATAAAATACTACAATTATTTTAATATATTTTTCAGTTTTAATTATTTTTTTCATATGAATTTTATTATCTACAAATTTTGGCACGCACAATGGGACCTCATATCATTATCAAAGGACAAGAACATCAAAATTACTTCAAAGAATATCAACTTCAAATAAACTTTCTCTAAGGCTACTAATTTCAAGTTCTATGCTAATGTGGAAAACATCATCGGTGTTATCTTTGGAAGCCTTGGACCAGTTATAAGGAGCAAAGCAAGGTTGCTTGGACAACAATCAGTCCAAGTGTCATCCGCATCAACTCCTATTTTTAGATCTTCATCCTCAAAGGGAGCAATATTCTTTACCAATGTATCGAAAGGAGGAAGAAATGTTTCTAAAAATATTAAGGAGTCTCTAGTTCTGCTTAACCTCTCTAGATCTAAGAACTCTGATATGAAGGAAGATGATGGTACTTCAAGTGGCAGATCCTCCCCACTTACACTGCATAACGTGAGTCAATCAAGGATCAATCAATGTGAGAATCTATGCTACTATACGTCGTCCACGACAATCATGCAAGCAATAATGACGAGCGCTTCATCTATGGAGGAGCAACTAGCAAACTTGACAAAAGCAATTGTTGGCTTGACCAAGTGCATGCAAAATCAGAATGCTAGAATTTACAAGTTAACATATAGGGTAGAAGTCTTGATAGAAAGAGAATACAACCATGCACCTGCTAAGCACCCAAAGGTTCAAGAGATTGATCCTCCCACAAGACAAGTAACATCCACCAAGGAAATACCAGTCTCTTCGGAAGAGATGATTCCAATCAATCGACTGAATGAGTTCATTGAAGAGACTATCAAAGAAAATTACGAAGTTGTTATCACGACCCAAAATCCCGCTTTAGGCGTCGTGATGGAACCTAGTCTCTATGACTAGGTAAGCCAATTACTTACAATAATTAAGCCAATTTAACCATGATATTTTAAATAAGAGATTTATATAAATACCGAAATAAATATGAAATAAGCCTATGCGACAATATTGTCCGAATATAAAATAAGAGTCACGAACTCTAGCTGAATACATGGAAAGATCTCAAAACTTAGAATACAATACTGTAAGCTCACAGTACGATAAAAGGAAAGGACTCCAAGAAACTGCGACGGCCAAGTAACTCTACCTTGAACCCTCGCGACAGATAAGCTAACTCTGCCTGAGTCCGATATCACAAATACCTGGATTTGCACAAATAAAAATGCAGAAGTGTAGTATGAGTACACCACGGTCGGTACCCAATAAGTATCAAGATTAACCTCGGTGGAGTAGTGACGAGGTACAAGTCAAGACACCTACTAGTAAAAAAAACATGTGCAATATAAAAGTATAAAGATAATAATGAAAACAGAAATCAAGGGATGGCAATAAGAATCAACATATGATATAAGCATTAAAGAAATAAAAACACCGTTAAAGTACCCCCGAGAACATATAAGGGAACAAATGACAATCAACTAATCAAGACGTTCTGACACAAGTCTTACAACGAATTACTCCGAGATACCTCATCTAATAATCAAAATTCACGAGTCTCAAACCACAATCATATGTTGACGACACCTTGTGCCCACATTTCTAATCACCACTGAACGAATAACTCACGTGCCAATATCAGAATTCGCCAAGAATGATCACAGGCTCACAATCACAATCCTCCCGGCATGATCATAGGTCCAATATCACAATGAAAGCAGATAATGAAATAATACATGGGCATGATCAGTAAATGTCAAGTTTCATACTCCTGAACTAGTATAAATGGCATACTACGGTGTATGCTTGTGCGAGTGTAATATTACAGCCCAAATCAACAAGTGATATCACAGACATCGAGTTGCTAATTGAATCAACACAACAGGTCACGTAAGGTGTATAACATACATAAGGAAAATCACACCATCACACGAATATCATCATCCCTGGCATTGCCACCCTTATCTCTCCGATAGCCACCTGTATCACTCCGCCCTGACAATATCATTAGCCACCCATATCACTTTTATAGCCACCCATATCACTCCGCATAATAGTCACCTTTATCGCTCCGCTCGGACAATAACACAATAGTCACTCGTATTACTCCGCACAATCAACAACAGTGAGATGCCACCCTTATGCTCAGAATAACATCAACCAATCCACACCACAATTCACATATGCTAACATCACAACAACATGATATATTAACTCATACCACAAGTGCCCATAGGCCACAAACTTTCCCGAACAATGATACAAATATCACCATATCACATAGCCCGCGGCTCAAACACAATGTGTATATGTCACGACCCTAAAATTCAACCTCTCATGATGGCACCTTTCATTGTACTAGGCAAACCGACTACTCAGACAATTCCAATACTTTCAAATTTAAGATATGCTAAAATAGGTTTAAATAAATAAAAATCTCATAAAACTGATAAAACAGTCGCAACTCAATACAGAAGTTCCCAAAAATAAGGTGTCATGAGTACATGAGCATCTATACAATATAAGTTTTAAATACTGTCTAAGAAAACTGAAATTAAATAAATAAGACCGAGGGTAAGGGGATGAGAGTCAAGGTCTACGAACGCTAGGGCAGCTACCTCGAATATCTTCGAATGACAGTAAACTTTGAGAATCAGCAACCACCATGTCCGGATACACTTGGATCTGCACACGAAGTGTAGGGTGTAGAGTGAGTACAACCAACTCAGTAAGTAACAAGTCTATCTATTGGGCTGAAAGTAGTGACGAGCTTTACAGGTACAGTTCAATTACAGGCTTACAATACAGAAATGTAGGCATTCTTTCAAGTTTAACAATTAAATCCCAAACAGGTAAGTCATGTCAAGTTCAATTGTAAAACAAGATATGGTACATCTCGGTATCTACATGACAGTCATATATGCCAACTGAAGTATAAAAACTGTAATGAAATCATATGTATACTCTCGAAGTAACAGTCACTCAGTGCTCCTATTCACTCCATCCTCACAATCACTCATTCCTCACAATCACTCCATCCTCACGGCCACTCAATCCTCCCAGTCGCTCGGCACTCGCACTCAACACTCGCACTCGCACTCAGTTGGTACCTGCGCTCACTGTGGATGTGCAGACTCCGGAGGGGCAATTCCAGCCCAAGCGCTATAATAAACCAATCATGGCATGAAACAAATAAACATGCTACGACATGCAACCCGATCCCATAAATGTAACACCCCGTAAAATTTTGCAAAGGAAAACGAAAATAATGTTTCATGGTGCCGGACTAGGCTTACGTGTTTGAGGATTGTAGAAATTATTCGTAGCGAGCTTGCTCGCCGCGGCTCAGACTTTTTGGTTCGAACAATGCACTAAGGGATAAAGGAAAATTTTTGGATGGAAAATGCATTTCTGCGGTCCATTATGCGACCGCAGAATCACTCTGCGGGCCGCATAATGGCCGTAGAAGTGAGGCAGGAGAGGGTCAGTTTGGATGCAATTATGCGGCGACTATATGACCGCATAACTGTTCTGCGGGCTGCATAATGACCGCAGACACAGACAGATGTTTGCCAAATTTTGGACCAATTATGCAACCGATATGCGGTCCGCATATCGATTATGCGATCGCAGACCTTGTTCCGGAGCTCCATTTTTGGGTTTTTAAAACTCGACCCTAGTCCGGAGCTCCATTTTTGAGCTATTATCTGACATTCTAGAGTGAGGGGGAGTGCCCTAGAGTGAGAAGGTGTTCTTCAATAATTGTTATTCAATTCTTGCTCAAGTTTTGGAAGATTAAGAAGGGAAACTCACTAGGTCTTCATCCTAGAGGTAAGATTCTACATCCTAACCCTCAATTTTGAATTTTGTTTAGAAATGGGTAATTAGCAAGATAAATTTTGGGCATGAGGGTTGTTTATTTTACATGCATATGTTATCAAATGGTGTAGGAAGATTGTTGAGCTAAAAATGGTAAAGATTGGGTTGTGGGATGATTGAATCCTCCATAAAAGGACCTTGAAACCTTAATGCACATCTATTGTTTGATAAAATGCTCAAATGAGCTAGAACCATGAGCATATTCCTAATTTTGGTTCAATTTGTTATATTTCTACAATAGATTGAAGTTGCTAAGAACTTTGGAATAATTTAGAGTTTAAGGAAGCTCAATTGAGGTATGTTGGCTAAACTCTTCTCTTAGAATTGAATCCCATGATAATCATGTAAATTGTATAAGTCTCGAGTGGTTCATTATAAAATTGGCTATTCCAAGTAAGATTGCGTTGAAAGATATATGTTCAACAAGTATACCAAATACTTTATTTATGTTATATTATCAATTGAGGATGTGTTAAAAATATGGGGTGTGCATTAATAATGTTTCGACTTCAAGTCAAGCTCAAATGAAGGCTATTACGCCAAATTTTATACAATATCTCTATGTACCTTAGACTCTTAATTGCTCACATGTGTACTACACACCTTGAATTGAATTGTTATTGTTGGTAATGATGACGTTGATGTTTGAAAGTGAAAAGGTGAGCATGAAATACTGAATATGGCCAACGTGCCAAGAATGATCTTATAATTATGGCCATTAGTGCCAATGAAATGGAAAGATATGAAAGTAATATGAAATGCGATGATTGATATAAAAAGGTTGATGTCTCGAATAAGACAGCCTAGCCGGTCGGGTCGTGATCGGACACCATGCCGCACACATAATGGTGGTTGTGCTGGAAATTGTAATTGAAATGGTGATTGTGGTCGATGTCCCTAATGGATAGCCTAGCCGATCGGGTCGTGATCGGACTCCGTGTTAAAGACGGTGGTATTGATATTGAGAGTAATTATGGTCGATGTCTCTAAGGAGATAGCCTAGCCGGTCGGGTCGTGATCGGACTCCGTGCTGAGAGTACGGTGGTACTGATATGGTGAATAATGGTATTGTGGACAATGGTATATCGATACTAAAAATCTCCCCACGTGAGATATGAAAATTAAATTGAACATTGTCTTGATCCTAAATGGAGGTTTGATATTGATTAATGCTTTCATTGATATTATGATATTCTTGTTTGTATTATTTGTTCTATTGAGTGGGTGTTTAGTTATACATACTGGTACTATTCGACGATACTAATGCCCCTTTTACCGGGGGCACTGCATCTTTAAATGGATGCAGGTGGTTCCACAACAGGAGATATTGATCAGTGATAGCAGTACACCTTCTTCCCAGCTGACTTGGTGAGCCCCACTTCATCCCGGGGTCATGCATCTTTTGTACCTTGTATATTCTGTTTGAGGTATACTCGGGGCCTTGTTGCCGACATTATCATTGTACTCTTCTTTATCTATAGAGGCTTCGTAGACATAGTGTGGGTTGTATATTGGTGCTGGGGATGTCAAACTTGTTATGTTGTGTTTGGGGCGTGACAAACTTGGTATCAGAGCCTAAGGTTTTAAAGTGTCCTAGGATGTCTCGGAGCCGTGTCTAGTAAAGTCCTTATTATCACTGTGTTGTCGACCACATCTATAATTAGGATGCTACATGGGCATTTAGGAATAATACCCTTCTTTCATGTTCTTGATCGTGCGATAAAGCTAGTTGTAAGATTGTTCCTCCTTTAACTCCTGAGTTGCTCTAATTTTCAGTACGTGGCACCTAATAAGAAGGCAAGAACTGGCCAAAGAGCCAATGTCACCCCAAGAGTGACAGTTGATCCTATATTTGATGATGCTGGTGAGCACCCGAGGAGTGAGAATATTTCTCCAGTTACTACACTTCCTGATTCTACTACAACTGATCAGACCGCACCTATCCCTACACCTACTGAGGGTGCAACAGTCCCACCGACTGATATACCAATTCCACCTCTAATTCCAGCTTCCGATTCTAGTGTTTCTGATGTTGATCTTAGGGGAGCCATACAGATGTTGGCTCAGATAGTGGCATCCTAGGCTCAGAGATCAAATTTTGCACCCACATCTTCCAGTCAGCCAGGGGATTCTACTAGTTCCAGGGTGAACAGGTTCCACCAGTTGGATCCTCCAGTGTTCACGGGTACTAACCCAGAGGAGGATTGCCAATGATATGCACAAGACTCTCCGAGTTATACGTGCTACTGAGACAGAGGCAGTGGAATTGGCCTCCTACCGCCTGAAAGAGGTGGCATATTCTTGGTTTGAACTATGGGAGGAGTCCCGTGAAGAAGGGAGCCCTCTGACGAGGTGGGTTGAGTTTGTCGATGCCTTAATTGATCATTTATTGCCTTCCGAGACTAAGGCAGCCCATGCTGCTAAGTTTGAGAACTTGAGGCAAGGTAGCCTAAGTGTGTGGGATTACCATATGAGATTCGCGTACCTGTCTAAGTATGTTATTTACATGCTGCCCACTACGGAAGCTAGAGTGCGCCGACTTGTTCAGGGCCTTAGTCCCTTGGTAATTAATGAGGCTGCTGCAGCTGCCTTGAATTATGATATGAACTATGGAAAAATCATATTATTCACTCAAGCAACAGAGACTCGCAAATTGAGGAACATAATGGAGCGAGAGGGTAGCAATAAGGCCCGGTCTGTGGGCAACTTTAGTGGTTCTTCTGGTAGTGGCAAGTCCATTCGGAGGAGGGTCGTCAAGGCTATCCCAGTCCTTTGCTCAGTCTTCAGCTAGTGCACTGCCATCAGGGCCCAGTCAGCAGCAGCAGTGGAGCCGTTTCAGGCCCAGTCAGGGTAATAGGGGCTCCTATCAACAGGGTCATCATGGTGGTAGATTCCAGCAGCAGAGGAGGCCCTCATGCCCTCGTTGTGGAAAGATGCACCTAGGAATATGCTACATAGACTTACCCATATGCTACGGATGTGGATTGAGGGGTCATATTCGGAGGGATTGTCGTTCGTCCCGCAAGGGTGCGGGCAGGGGCATGGCACAACCAACCAGTTCTGTAGCTACTACATCCACAACACATCCTCCAGCTCGAGGCACCCCAACACCCGCAGGGCGTGGTGCAGCTAGGGGTGGAGCACAGAGTTCGGGAGGATCCAACTGTTTCTATGCTATGAGGGGTCGCCAGAATTCAGAGGCTTCTTCAGATATTGTCACAGGTATATTGACTGTCCAATCTCATGATGTGTATGCTCTTATTGATCCCAGTTCTACTTTGTCATATGTCACACTTTATGTTGCTATGGAATTTGGGATAGAACCGGAACAACTTCATGAGTCGTTCTCTGTATCTACTCCGGTTGGTGAATCTATTTTGGCCGCTCGGGTTTATAGGGATTGTGTTGTCACGTTGCGTGGTCAGGACACTGTGGCCGATCTTATTGAATTGAGAATGGTCGATTTTGATGTGATAATAGGGATGGATTGGCTTTATTTATATTTTGCCAAACTTGATTGCCGGAACAAAACTGTTAGGTTCGAATTTCCAAATGAGCCAGTTATTGAATGGAAGGGTGATAATGTAGTGCCGAAGGATAGTTTTATTTCTTATCTTAAGGCCACAAAAATAATCAACAAGGGGTGTATTTACCATTTGGTCCGGTTACGGACACCGATACTGAGGCACCTACACTTGAGTCCGTGCCTGTTGTGAATGAATTTTCGAGAGTCTTTCCGGATGAACTCCCTGGGATCTCACCAAACAGGGAGATTGATTTTGGGATTGATGTGATGCCAGACACATATCCTATATCTATTCCACCCTATAGAATGGCACCGGCAGAATTGAAAGAGCTAAAGGAACAATTGAGAGATTTGTTAGCAAAGGGTTTTATCCAGCCAAGTGTGTCGCCTTGGGGCACCAGTCCTTTTTGTAAGAAAGAAAGATGGGTCACTGAGAATGTGTATTGGCTATCGATAGCTTAATAAGGTCACAATCAAGAATAAGTACCCACTGCCAAGTATAGACGACTTGTTTGATCAATTGCAAGGTGCCAAGTACTTCTCCAAGATTGATTTAAAATCCGGGTATCACCAATCGAAGATCAGGGAGCGGTATATTTCGAAAACAGCTTTTAGGACCCGGTATGGGCATTTTGAGTTTCTAGTGATATCTTTTGGGATTACAAATGCCCCAGCAACCTTCATGGATCTTATGAATCGAGTTTTTAAGCCATTCCTCAACTCATTTGTGATAGTGTTTATTGATGATATTCTTGTATATTCACGAAGTCGAGAAGACCATGTTGATCATCTTAGGGTAGTCTGCAAACCCTACATTAGCACCAATTATATGCAAAGTTTTAAAAGTGTAAATTTTGGCTTGAATCGGTCATATTCTTGGGTCATGTAGTCTCTAGTGAGGGAATTAAGGTTGATCCTCAGAAAATTTCAGCTGTGAAAAATTGGCCGAGGCCAATAACTCCAACAGAGATTCATAGTTTCTTAGGCTTAGCTGGATATTACAGAAAGTTTGTGGAGGGGTTTTCTACTCTTGCCTCCCCATTGACTAAATTGACACAGAAGGCGATTAAGTTCCAATGGTCAGATGCTTGTGAAAAGAGTTTCAAGGAATTGAAAGCAAGATTGACTACGGCACCGGTGTTGACTCTATCAGAGGGTATAAATGGATTTGTGGTATATTTTGATGCTTCAAGAATTGGTCTTGGATGTGCATTAATGCAACATGGAAAGGTTATAGCTTATATTTCCAGGCAACTCAAGAATCATGAAAAGAACTATCCAACTCATGATTTAGAACTTGCGGCAGTGGTGTTTGCATTGAAAATTTGGCGTCATTATTTATATGGGGTCCATGTGGATATATTCATGGGCCATAAAAGCCTTCAATATATTTTCAAGCAGAAGGAATTGAATCTGAGGCAGAGAAGATGGCTTGAGTTACTCCAGGACTACAACATTGATATTCTATATCATTCGGGAAAGGCCAATGTTGTGGCAGATGCTCTTAGCCTGAAATCCATGGGTAGTTTGGCTCACTTGGAGGCATATCAAAGGCCATTGGCCAAGGAAGTTCACCGATTGGCTAGTTTGGGAGTTCGTCTCGTGGACTCTAGTGGAGGAGGGGTAATTGTGCAAAATAAGGCTGAATCATCGCTTGTAGTGGAAGTCAAAGAGAAGCAATACAACGATCCATTGTTGGTGAAATTAAAAGAGGGGATTCATAAACATAAGACCATGGCCTTTTCTCTTGGCATGGATGATGGTACATTAAGGTACCAAGGGCGACTATGTGTTCCAAACGTGGATGGTCTCCGTGAAAGAATTATGACTGAAGCTCACACATCTAGGTATTCCGTGCACCCAGGTTCTACAAAAATGTATCATGATCTTAAGGAAGTCTATTGGTGGAATGATATGAAGAGGAATATGGCGGGCTTTGTGGAAAGATTTCTAAATTGTCAGCAAGTGAAGGCCGAACACCAACGGCCCGGTGGGTTGGCACAGAATATAGAAATTCCAATGTGGAAGTGGAAAATGATTAATATGGACTTTGTGGTAGGATTACCGCGCACTCCGCGCAAGTTTGACTCAATTTGGGTGATTGAAGTTCGACTCACGAAATCAACACACTTTTTGCCGGTTAAGTCTACCGACACAACGGAGCAGTATGCTCAGTTGTATATCAAATAAATAGTCAGCTGGCATGGCACCCCAGTTTCCATCATTTCTGATCGGGGAGCACAATTCACTGCTAAATTTTAAAAGAAATTTTAGCAAGGTTTGAGTACTCAGGTGAATCTTAGTATAACCTTTAACCCACAGACTGACGGGCAGGCAAAGCGGACTATTCAGACGCTTGAGGATATGTTGCGCGCTTGTGTTCTAGACTTCAAAGGTAGCTGGGATGATCATTTACCACTCATAGAATTTGCATACAACAATAGCTATCATGCTAGCATTCAGATGGCACCGTTCGAGACTTTATATGGTAGGAGATGTAGATCTCCCATTGGGTGGTTTGAAATTTGGGAAGCAGAGTTGATAGGGCCAAACCTCGTGTATCAAGCTATGGAAAAAGTTAAATTCATTAAATAGCGGTTGAAGACTACTCAGAGTCGTCAGAAATCCTATTCGGATGTTCGTCATAAGGATTTGGAGTTCATAGAAGATGATTGGATATTCTTGAATGTTTCCCCCATGAAGGGTGTAATGCAATTTGGTAAGAAAGGGAAATTGAGTCCGAGGTATGTCGGACCGTACAAAATCATTCAGAGGATCGGTGAGGTGGCGTACAAGCTTGAGCTACCACCTGAGATGTCATTGGTACACCCGGTGTTTCATGTGTGTATGTTGAAGAAAGTAGTCGGAGATCTGACACTCATTGTTCCGGTTGAGACTATTGAGGTAAATGAGAAATTGACTTACGAAGAGATTCCAGTTTCTATTATTGTTCGGCAAGTTCGTAAGTTGAGAAACAAGGAAATTACATTTGTGAAAGTGCTATGGCGAAACCAACAGGTTGAAGAGGCTACTTAGGAGGCCGAGGAAGAAATGAAGAAAAAGTATCCTTATTTGTTTGAATGACCATGTATTTATATAGTTGTGATCTAGGAAGATTATACGACTTACCTTTTATGAATTTTGTATCATTTGAACAATTGGCGTTAAGGGTGTTCCTTTCTGGAAATATATTGCTTATAAGGCCACAATTGGTGTTGTTTTGTATTATGTTATGTCATTGGATTATGTATATGCTGTTAGGATGTATTTCTGGGGCTCTCTGACAGGGGGATAGGCCCACTTACAGGGGAAACTCTGGAGAAAAGTTTGGAAATTTAGGGAGTTAGTCAAATTTAGGGTTGCTGGTGTGTGGTATGAAAACTGAGTTGCATAAGATGCTAATAACACATTTTGATCCTCGTTTGAGGACGAATGATCCTAAGTGGGGGAGAATGTAAGACTCCATAAAATCTTGCAAAGAAAAAAGAAAATAATGTTTCATGGTGCCGGACTAGAAAATAATATTTCGAACAATACACTGACGGATAAAGGAAAATGTTTGGCAGGAAAATGCATTTATGTGGGCCGCAGAAGTGAGGCGGGAGAGGGTCAGTTTTGAAGCAATTATGCGGTGACTATGCGACCGCATAACTGTTCTACGGTTCATTATGCGATCGCAGAATGGATATGCGGGCCGCATAGTGACCGCAAACACAGACAAATGTTTGCCAAATTTTGGACCAATTATGCGACCGATATGCGGTACGCATATCGATTATGCGATCGCAGACCTTGTTCTGGAGCTCCATTTTTGGGTTTTAAAAACCTGACCCTACTTCGTTAAATACACTCTTTGGGCCATTTTGGAGCTATAATCTGACATTTTATAGTGAGAGAGAGTGCCCTAGAGTGAGAAAGTGTTCTTCAATAATTGTTCTTCAATTCTTGCTCAAGTTTTGGAAGATTAAGAAGGGAAACTCACTAGGTCTTCATCCTAGAGGTAAGATTCTACACCCTAACCCTCAATTTCGAATTTTGTCTAGAAATGGGTAATTAGCAAGATAATATTTGGGCATGAGGGTTTTTTATTATACATGCATGTGTTATCAAAGGGTGTAGAAAGATTGTTGAGCTAAAAATTGTAAAGATTGGGTTGTGGGATGATGGAATCCTCCATCAAAGGACCTTGAAACCTTAATGCACATCTAGTGTTTGATAAAATACTCAAATGAGCTAGAACCATGAGCATCTTCCTAATTTTGGTTCAATTTGTTATATTTCTACAATAGATTAAAGTTGCTAATAATTTCGGAATAATTTAGAGTTTAAGGAAGCTCAATTGAGGTATGTTGGCTAAACTCTTCTCTTAGAATTGAATCCCATGATAATTATGTAAATTGTGTAAGTCCCGAGTGGTTCATTATAAAATTGGCTATTCCAAGTAAGATTGCGTTGAAAGATATATGTTCAACAAGTATCCCAAATACTTTATTTATGTTATGTTATCAATTGAGGATGTGTTAAAATATGGGGTGTGCATTAATAATGTTTCGACTTCAAGTCAAGCTCAAATGAAGGCTATTACGCCAAATTTTATACAATATCTCTATGTGCCTTATGACTCTTAATTGCTCACATGTGTACTACATACCTTGAATTGAATTGTTATTGTTGGTAATGATGACGTTGATGTTTGAAAGTGAAAAGGTGAGCATGGAATACTGAATATGGCCAACGTGCCAAGAATGATCTTATAATTATGGCCATTAGTGCCAATGAAATGAAAAGATATGAAAGTAATATGAAATGCGATGATTGATATAAAAAGGTTGATGTCTGAAATAAGACAGCCTAGACGGTCGGGTCGTGATTGGACACCATGCCGCACACATAGTGGTGATTATGCTGGAAATTGTAATTGAAATGGTGATTGTGGTCGATGTCCCTAATGGATAGCCTAACCGATCGGTTCGTGATCGGACTACGTGTTAAAGACGGTGGTATTGATATTGATAGTAATTATGGTCGATGTCTCTAAGGAGATAGCCTAGCCGATCGGGTCGTGATCGGACTCCGTGCTGAGAGTACGGTGGTACTGATATGGTGAATAATGATATTGTGGACAATGGTATGTCGATACTAAAAATCTCTCCACATGAGATATGAAAATTGAACACCGTCTTGATCCTAAATTGAGGTTTGATTTTGATTAAGGCTTCATTGATATTATGATATTCTTGTTTGTATTATTTGTTCTATTGAGTGGGTGTTTAGTTATATATACTAGTGCTATTCGACGGTAGTAATGCCCCTTTTGCCTGGGGCGCTGTATCTTTAAATGGATGCAGGTGGTTCCACAGCAGGAGATATTGATCATTGATAGCACTACTCCTTCTTCCCAATTGACTTGGTGAGCCCCACTTCATCCTAGGGTCATGCATCTTTTGTATCTTGTATATTCTGTTTGAGGTACAGCCGGGGCCTTGTTGCCGGCATTATCATTGTACTCTTCTTTATCTATAGAGACTCCGTAGACATAGTGTGGATTGTATGTTGGTGCTGGGGAAGTCAAACTTGTTATGTTGTGTTTGAATTACTATTTCCACTTCAGATTATGAAAAATGTGTGTGAAATTGAGACTTTAAATGAAGAAACTATTGGTAAGAAATTGGTATTACAGACACGATCACTTTATTGTATGATTAATGAAAACATATATTCTCTTTATTCATGAATGAGTTTGGATAGAAGGAAATTTAATAGGCTTGCTCAGCTGGGTTCACTCAGTTGAGCGCCGGTCGTGCTCCTCGGTTTTGGGGCGTGACAATAAATATCCTCACAATCAGGCCCTTGGCCTCACTCAGTCATCAATCTCTCCAGTCTCTCGTGCTTTCAAGAATCATGATAATCAGCCCAAACAATGATGATATAATGTATCAATAAAGGACAACAGAGGCAAAGATATGATATGCATATAATAACTATGAATGAGTACAAAATGGAAAATTAAACAAATAATCCAACATGTAACACGACATCGTTGGGTCCCAACAGTACCAACACGTAGCCTAAGCATGATTTCTAACATCATTGACAGCTTAACTTCTCTAACATATGGTGAAAATACGGGTAACGACAAGATTATTCAACTATACAGCTCCATGGGATTGACCAAGTCACAATTCCTATAGTGCACGCTCACACGCCCATCACCTAGCATGTGCGTCACCTCAATACCAATCACATAACACGTAGTTCGGGGTTTTATACCCTCAGAACCAAGTTTAGAAGTGTTACTTACCTCAAATCGTGCAAATCCCTACTCCAATAAGCCCTTGCCTCGCGAATCGGCCTCCGAATGCGTCGAATCTAGCCACAAACAGTTCGATAAAATCAACAAGAGCTAAAGGAATCAATTCAGTAAGAAAATACTAAATCCTTAATCAAAAGTCAAAAAGTCAACTCAAAATTTAACCCCCGGGCCTACGTCTCAGAAACCTATAAAAGTCACAAAAACACACAAACTAGGTGGGAAATTCAATGGGAAAATAATATTATTGAATAAAAATGATCACAAGTGACTTACCTTAAGAAACCCCTCAAAATCCCTCTCAAACTTCGCCTTAGCCCGAGCTTGAAATGTCCAAAAATGATAAAATCACGAACCCTCGAATTAATATAATCTGCCTAGTGCTTTTGCTTTTGCGGATCACACGACCGCATCTGCGATGCCGCTTCTACGGATTTTCCAAGGCGTCTGCGATCCAGGACGTCCAGCCCACTTCCGCATCTGCAGTCTCTCATGCACAGATGCGCATCCGCATCTGCGTATATACTTCCGCACCTGCGCCCCCAAGCTTCCTTTCCCAATCTCGCACCTGCGACACCTCTCTGTATCTGTGACCTCGCAGGTGTGGACAACCATTAGTACCTGTGATCGCTGCCCAGCTTCGTCGAAACTGCACCTGCAACCATTCCCTCACTTATGCGGTCACGCACCTGGGACCAAAACCCCGCATGTGCGATGACACCAGACACCAGCAACCCAGATTTTCTCTCAAGTCCAAATTTCAACCCGATTCCCATCCGAATCAATCCCGAGGCCCCCAGGACCTCAACCAAATATACCAACAATTCCTAAAACCCGATACGAACTTAGTCGAGCCCTCAAATCACATCAAACAATATCAAAAACATGAATCGCACCCCAATTCAAGCCTAATGAAAACTAAAGAATTCCAACTTCTACCATCGATGCCGAAATCTATCAAATCACGTCCGATTGACCTCAATTTTCGCATACAAGTCATAAATGACACAAAGATCCTACTCTAACTCACGGAACCAAAATCTGAGCCCGGTAACCACAAAGTCAACTCTCGGTCAAACTTCTCAATTTCCAAAATTTCAAATTTTTCAACTTTCGCCATTTCAAGCCTAAATCAACTACAGACCTCCAAATCACTATCCGAACACAATCCTAAGTCCAAAATCATCCAAGGGAGCTATCAGAACCATCAAAACTCCATTCCCGATCCATTTACATATAAGTCAACATCCGGTCAACCTTTTCAACATAAACTTCCAACCTTGAGACTAAGTGTCTCAACTCAATCCGAAACATCCCTGGATCCGAACCAACTATCCCGGCAAGCAACATAGCATCTAATAAGGATAAAATGAGCAGTAAATGGGGGGAATGGGGCTAAAACACTCAAAATGACTGACCGGGTCGGTACAGTATAGAATCTCAATAACAACAAAATGAACGTAAAAGTAACTCAACAATGATCAACACTGCCTTTAAATACAACTTCAATTAAAATAGATGAATGAATTTCATTAACTTCAACTCCAATTAATTGATTACGAAGAAACTGAATACTGAAGGTATTTCCATGAAATGGCAAACTTCCAAATTCTAGTGTGTGAAATAAGCTAACAACGAAAGAGATGGCATGAACTAGCAACTACGTCTAAATGCATGAGAATAACCTGACAACGAAAGGATATCATGTAACAACAATTTCAATTAAGAGTAACTCAATAATAAAGGAGGTCACATTATAATAAAAAAGGTAACAACTCCAAATACATACAAGAGTAAACTTGACAAGTAAAGGATATGACATGTAACAACAACTTCAAATCAAGCATGTAAGAGTAAACATGACAAATAAAAGATATAACATGTGCTAACAATTTCAAATAAATACATGAAAGAAGCCTAAGAGTCTAAACCGGTCAAGTTTTACATATAATCCCGAGTACGCACTCGTCACCTCGCATACACGGCTTTCACATAACACAAATAGCACAAACAACTCAAATCCTAAGCGGTAGTTCCCCCACACAAAGTTAGGCAAGATACTTACCTCAAAGAAGCTAAATCAATACTCTAAAATGACCCCCTCATCTAAAACAAGCACAGGACAGCTCGAATCTAGCCAAAATAACTCAAAAACATCAAATAATGCCTAAGAAAACAATTCCAAATGATAAAGGTCGAGTCTTTACATATTAACTGAAAGTCAATCAAATAGTCAAACCCTAGCATGCACCTTGGAACCTGATAACACTTACAAAATCCAAAAACCCATTCATTTACGAGTACAACTATACTAAATTTACCCAAATCAAACTCCGAATCGATGTTGAAAACTCAATTATTCACTTTAGGAAAGTTTAGACAAACCCCCTCCCCCCCATTTTCTTCTTTTCAAATCCTTAATTTAGGTGTAATAATCCATAGAAAAACAAAATATATAATCAAAATAGAGATAACATTACTTACCCTTAAGATTTGGGTGTTTATCTCCTCCAAAAGTGCCTTACTTGTGCTCCAAAACACAAAAAGTGAAGAAAATGAACTCAAAATCTCAAAATTTGATGTTTTAATGCACTGCCAGGGGTCCTTCTTCGTGATCACGGTCTCCAACCTCGCAATCTCAATTCAAAAATATTTCAGCTTAATTTTTACCCTTCGCGATCGCGGCCATGTTCCCGCGATCGTGATGAACAAATTCTAACAAGCTTGCCCAACCTTTCCAGAAAGCCTCTAGTATAATGGCTATAACTTTGTATACAAAATTCCAAATGACAAACAATTTCATTTTATGTAAACAAGACACAAAGAGCTACAACTTTTATTTTTGGATCATCTGCAAGTTCCTTATATATTGCATGATATAAGCTTCCAAAGTCAGTTTTGTGATAGCAAAATTTTCTTCTACGCGATCACGAAAAGATTTCCGCGATCGCGATTCACAATGCCAAAACAACAATTTGCTCTTCGCGAACGCGACCCAAAGTCCGCGATTGTGATGTAAACCCCTGTGGCCAAAAACCAACAACACAGAGCTACAACTATTATATTTGTATCATCTGCAAGTTTCTTATATATTGCATGATATAAGCTTCCAAAGTCAGTTTTGTGACAGCAAAAATTTCTTCTACGCGATCGCGAAAAGATTTCCGCGATCGCGATTCATAGTGCCCAATCAGCAATTTGCTCTTCGCGAACGCGACCCAAAGTCTGCGATCGTGATGTAAACATTTATAGCCAAAAACCAACAACTAAAAATGGCCTAGAAATTGTCTAAAATTACCCCGAAACTTACCCTAGCCCATCGGGACCTCGTCCGAACATACCAACAAGTCCCAAAATATATTACGGACCTACTCAGACCTCAAATCTCATATAATAACATCAAAAACACGAATCGTCGATCAAGATCAATTTCTTAAGTTTGTTTACTTCAAACTTCGAACCAAACATCCGATTCAAGCCTAACCAATCTGGAATGAATCCAAATTTCGCATACAAGTTTCAAATGACATACCAAACCTATTATAACTCCCGGAACAACAATCCGAACCCGATAACACCGAAGTCAACTCTCGGTGAAACTTATGAACATTTAGACCTTCAAATTTCCAAATTTCGCCAAAATGCATAGAATCAACCTACGGACCTCCAAATTCAAATTTGAACATACGACTAATTCCAAAATCACTATACAAAGCTATTCGAATTATCAAAACACTATTCTGGAGTCGTCTACACAAAAGCCAAACTCCGATCAACTCTTACCGCTTAAGCTTCTAAAATTAGAATCATTATTCCAATTCAATCCCTAATTATCCAAAAACAAAACTATACCACACACGCAAGTCACAATACATAATACAAAGATACTCAAGACCTTAAGCCATCGAACGGGATGCTAATTCTCAAAACGACCAGTCGGGTCATTACATTCTCCTCCTCGAACGTGCCAAGAACCGGTCCGAAGCCACGAAATCAGTGAATGAACTCACCATACATATACACGCGAGTGATCCCACGTCACCCCAATCTATATAAGCCCGAAAACACCCTCTCAACTGAAGATTATTCCTTTCACCCACACTGATAAGCCTTAAAACCAAAATTTTCACCATCCGATCATTTCCCAAAGACTCGATTCCCGCATAAACACACTGTATCAACCTCAACCAGCTATCACAACTCATGCATGCACCCATAAGGTATGACCACCCGATGTAATACATCGCCCATATGCCCGTAACAACAACTCTGACTGCTATAACTACACATTACCAAACCCGGTACCTGTAAATAACCTCATATCGACTAGAACCTTGTTCCAAACCTTCACTACGCTCACAACGATGTGAAGAATCTGAATAATAACAAAATGAACGGGAAAGTAACTTAACAATGATCAACACTCCCTTTAAACACAACTTTAATTAAAATAGATTAATGACTTTCAATAACTTCAAATCCAATTAATTGATTAAGAAGAAACTGAATAATGAAGGTATTTTCATGAAATGGCAAACTTCCAAATTCTAGTGTGTGAAATAAGCTAACAATGAAAGAGATGTCATGAACTAGCAACTATGTCTAAATGTATGAGAATAACCCGACAACGAAAGGACATAATGTAACAACAATTTCAATTAAGAGTAGCTCAATAATAAAGGATGTCACATTACAATAAAAGAGGTAACAACTCCAAATAAAGCATACAAGATTAAACTTGACAAGTAAAGGATATGACAGGTAACAACAACTTCAAATCAAGCATATGAGAGTAAACATGACAAATGAAAGATATAACATGTGCTAACAATTTCAAATAAATACATGAAAGAAGCCTAAGAGTCTAAACCGGTCAATTTCCACATATAATCCCGAGTACGTACTCCTCACCCCGCATACATGGCATTCACATAACACAAATAGCATAAACAACTCAAATCCTAAGGAGTAGTTCCCCCACACAAAGTTAGGCAAGATACTTACCTCAAAGAAGCTAAATTAATACCCTAAAATGATGCTCTCATGTGAAACAACCTCCGGACAGCTCGAATATTGCCAAAATAACTTAAAAACATCAAATAATTCCTAAGAAAACAATTCCAAATAATAAAGGTCGAGTCTTTACACATTTACTCAAAGTCAACCAAAAGGTCAAACTCGGGATCGAACCTCGGAACCTGATAAAACACATAAATTCCGATAACCCATTCAATTATGAGTCCAACCATACTAATTTCACTTAAATCCGACTCCGAATTGATGTTTAAAACTCAATTATTCACTTTAGGAAACTTTAGACAATACCCCCCAATTTCTTCTCTTCAAATCCTTAATTTAGGTGTAATAATCCATGGAAAAACAAAATATATAATCAAAAGAAAGATAAAATTACTTACCCTCAAGATTTGGGTGTTTATCTCCTGCAAAATCGCCTTACTTGTGCTCCAGAAACTCAAAAAGTGAAGAAAATGAACTCAAAATCTCGACATTTGATGTTTTAATGCACTGCTAGGGGTCTCTCTTCGCGATCGGGATTCAATAAAACTTTTAGCTTAGTTTTAGCCTTCACGATCGCGGCCATGCTCTCGCGATCACTATGAATAAATTCCAACAAGCTTGACCAACTCATTCAAACAACCTCTAGTATAATTGCCATAACCTTTTGTACAAAACTTTAAATAGAAAACGGTTGAATTTTTTGAAAACTAGACACAAAGGGCTACAACTTTCGTTTTTGGATTATATCAAAATTTCTTATAGATTGCAAGATATAAGCTTCTAAAGTTAGTCCTGTGACAACAAAAATTTCTTCTACGCGATCGTGAAAAGGCTTCCGCGATCTCTATTCACAGTGCCCAAACAACAATTTGCTCTTCGCGAATGTGACCCAAAGTCCGCGATCGCGATGCATACCCATGTGGCCAAAAACCAGCAACTAAAAATGGCCTAGAATTTTTCCGAAACCATACTGAAACTCACTCGAGCCCCTCGGGACCCCGTCTGAACATACCAACAAGTCCCAAAACATATTATGGACCTACTCGAGGCCTCAAATCACACATTATAATATCAAAACCATGAATCGGCGATCAAGAACAATCTCTTAAGTTCATAAACTTCAAACTTCGAACCAAGCATCCGATTCAAGCCAAACCAATTCTAAATGACATATCGAACCTATTCTAACTTCTGGAACAACAATCTGAACCAAATAACATTGAAGTCAACTCCAGGTCAAACTTATGAACATTCCAACCTTCAAATTTCCAACCTTCACCAAAATGCATTGAATTAACCTACGTACCTCCAAATCTAAATTCAGACATACGCCCAAGTCCAAAATCACCATAGGAAGCTATTGGAATCATCAAAACACCATTCTGGAGTCGTCTACATAAAAGTCAAACTTCAGTCATCGCTTAAGCTTTTAAAATAAGAATCATCCTTCCAAATCAATCCCGAATTATCCGATATCAAACCCGACCACACACGCAAGTCACAATACGTAATACGAGGCTACTCGAGACCTTAAGCCACCGAACGGGATGCTAATTTTTAAAATGACCGGTCAGGTCGTTTTAATTGTTGTCAAGTCCGTCTTTACATACACAAAGTCCTATAGTGCAAGGATAAATACTTTAAGATGTCTATTGGCTATCAACCTCCCAAATTTTAACAATTCAACAGAAAGAAAATTCCTAAGCAATATGTGGCATACATTGTTCAGACATGCTATAATGCTAAGACTTATGAAGACTACCTCATCAAGTCGTTCGTCTGCTCACTAAAGGAAAATGCTTTTGATTGGTATACATACCTCGAGGCTAGATCTATTGATAGTTAGGATTAACTGGTGCAGGAGTTCCTCAATCGCTTTTATGGAAGAAACCGTAATGTGAGCATGTTGGAGCTTACTAACACTCCTCAATGGAAAGATGAACCAGTTATTGATTTTATCAATCAATGGAGGAATGCAAGCCCAACAACAAGGATAGGCTCAGCAAAGCTTTTGTCTTAAAGATGTACATTGAAGGCATGCATTTGGGACTTCGCTACATCATGCAAGATATCAAGTCTAGTACATTTGAAGAACTCGCCACTCGTGCCCATGGCATAGAGTTAAGCACGAGCTCCACTGGATATGAAAGGTTACCTCTCTATGAGCCTCTCAAAGTTAATGACAAGTAAAATATCCAGAAATAGAGCAAGTTCGTGCCCATGTCTGAAAGAAAAAAAGGTACGAATGTCAACATATTGCTTGTGAAGTTCACAACGAAGGTGAGCAACAATCAAAGTATGAAAACAACTTCTTTACAAGATAAGCCAAGTGCAAAGTTAACTCTAAAAGAGATGCAAAAAACAGTATTCCTTTCTTGATTCTTATATGCCACCAATTTTTGAAGAACTCCTCGAGCTAAAGCTTATTGAGATTTCAGAGATGAAGCAGCTAAATAACGCTGGGAAAACTAACGATCCAAATTACTGCAAATATCATCGGCTTGTGAGTCACCCTCTTGAGAAATGCTTTATTTTCAAGGACAAAGTTGTGGACTTAGCTCATAAACAGAATATCATGCTTGAAGATGAGAATGCAAGTGCGAACCAAGTTTCTATCACCTTTGGCTCATTCAATCTAGATGAGCTATGTAGTTGTGAAGAAGGTAAAGAAGAAGAATTACAGAGGATAACAAAGCCAAAGTTGATCAGCCTGATGATGAAGGTTGGAACTTGATGACTCGCCGTAGACACCACAAAACAAGTGCATAAAAAAATTAATCAAACAACCAATAAGGAAAATAATAGTGAAAGGACACAGGAAACAAAATCCAATTAAGCATTTGAAGAAAGCAAAAGTGGAGGTGCACCACCCTCAAAAGCCATGACATCTAGTGGCTTTGGAGGAACTCTTACCATGTTGGTTCGGCATGATGATCTATCATTGTGTCATGACCCCAAATTCCACCAAAGTCGTGATGGCGCCAAATACTGCTTGCTAGGAAAGCCAACATTCAGCATACAAAAATAACTTCTGTAACAATAAGTAAAAGTCTCAATGAGATAGGATAAATAACTGAAGCAATATAGCGATATAACTAAAATGTCATCCCAGAACCCGGTGTCAATGAGTGTATGAGCCTTATATAGAATGAGTAAGTATAATGATCTGAATAACGATAAAATATTGTCTAAAATACATGAACAATAATGACAAAAATAAAGAAAATGACTCAAAGGCCTGTGGACAGAAATAACAATACTACCTCGAAATCACCAACGGGTACCGATGCAACTCTCTATCAATCAGCTCTATCAGCAGTACCAAAATTTGTACAAGAAGTGCAGAGTGTAGTATGAGTACAACTGACCCCCATGTACTCCGTAAGTGTTGATCCTAACCTCGACGAAATAGTGACGTTAGACAGGCTATTTATTTACATGTAACAACAACAACAACAACAACAACAACAACAACAACAACAACAATAACAACAACAACAACAACAACAACAACAACATAATAATAATAATAATAATAATAATAATAATAATAATAATAATAATAATAATAATAATAATAATAATAATAATAATAATAATAATAATAATAATAATAATAATAATAATAATAATAATAATAATAATAATAATAATAGTAATAATAATAATAATAATAATAATAATAATAATAATAATAATAATAATAATAATAATAAGCTCAATAATAACAAGTTCAACTTATTCACATTAACAGGAAAGATGCATGTTTTCCAATTAAATCACCTAGGTCCTCAATCTCAAAGTACAAGGTATCAATTAGCATGAGGAAAATACGTCTCTATGCCTGCATGGCAAGTAGCAATGCCAAAATAAATGAATCCACAATGAAATCATTAGATAAGCATACTCTCAACATTGTACGGGTGCCTGGCATGCATAAAGCCCCTCACTCAGCACATACCAAGTGCCAACACTCACAGGGCCCAAAGACCATGGGTTATCACCTGACTCCGGAGGGGCGGATCCTAGCCCAAGTGCTGATCGGACCAAAAGTCAACGATCATCATAACTAGTCCCAAATGGTGTAGTGCACACGTCACCTCAATATCAATACAACTCAACGCAATAGGGAGCCTGGCGTACTCGTCATCTCCATATCAATATTAGTGCGGCTCAATGGGCCAGTTCAGTCACTAATCCGCTCAAATCACAACATGTCAATATCTCTTAGTATCATAAATCAATATATCGCACGAATTATACCATTGTGCCATAAATCCACTTAAACCCATAATACTTAAGTAAGGAAACCAACAACATGTGAGATAACTAATAAGAAATCTACAGAAATGGTGAAATAACACGCGAATATAATATCATGACTGAAAAGTACGATTACAATCAAGGCAAGTGGCTCAATATAGCAAAATAGCCCAAACATCCCTCAAACGGAAAAACGTATAGCCTATACATGATTTCTAACATGAATAATAGCTCAATAGTCATACAAGTAGAGAAACTATGGTTACACGAAGGCATGATAGCAAAACAAGGAACATAATAGCTTAAGGTCTACCCGGATCAAGAATAACCATTGTCACGCATATACGCTCGTCACCACGTATGTGTGTCACCCCCAACACATAGCAAGCATCAAAATGTATGGGAAAAATACCCTCAAGCCATGCCTAGGTAAGATATTTACCTCAAAGCGTGAGAACCAATTCTCCAAAAAGCCCTTGCCTCTCGAATCGGCCATTGAACAGGTCAAATCTAGCCAATAATAACTCAATAACATCTAACACTCGTATAGAAATTGATTCCAAGTAATAATGCTTGAACTTTAAGTCAACCTGGTCCCGCACCCCGGAACCTGACAAAAGTCACAAATCCCGATCACCATTCCAACACGTGTCCAAATATATAAGTTTTATCTAAATCCAACTTCAAATCAGGGTTCAAATCCCAAATAATTAATCTCCAAAATTTCTTACAAAAATCCTAATTTTCTCCCTTAGATTTAACCAACCAAAAGTCCAAATGAATAAAACGATCATGAATAACAATAAAATCCAAGTTATGAACACTTACCCAATCCAAGTGGATGAAAATCGCCTAAACAATCACCCCAATCCGAGCTCCCAATCTCAAAATACAATAAAATAAGCCAAACCCTCGACTAAAAGTGCAGTGCTCAGCGATTCTTGCTTTTGAGGACCAATTACCATTTCTATGACACCGCATCTGCGAGGATGTTCCACAAATGCAAAACCACTTAATTCCACGACCTTCCCCTTCTGCAAACAACTATCCGCTTTTGTGGCTCCGCTCCTAGTGGTGAAATCTTCGCATGTGCGCCAGCACTTCTGCGCTCAGACAGCCGCATCTGCGGACTTACCTACCCAGAAAAACCTCTCTTTTGCAACCTTATGTCCGCTTCTACGAATTCTCACACGCGGACTAATTCTTGCAGGTGCAATCACACCAGACCTGATCTGATAATTAGCTTCAAAAAGATTTGGAATCCACCCGTAACACACCCGAGGCCCCTCGGGACCCCGTCCAATCACACCAACCAGTCCCAAAACATAACATGGACCTGCTCGAGATCTCAAATCACCCATAGTAACATCAAAACTACAAATCACACCTCAATTCAAGCTTAGTGAACTAACCAACTTTCAAACTTTCACAACTCATGATGAACCACATCTAACAAACTCAGAATAACCCCAAATTATGCACACAAGTCCCAAAATGACATAAAAAAACCTATTCTAACTTCGACAACAATTCGAACCTAATAGCCTCAAAGTCAACTCCCGGTCAAACGTATGAACCTTCCGAACCTTCAAATTTCCAACATTCGCCAAATAGATCCAAATCTACCTTGGACACTCCAAAATCAAATCCGCACATATGCCTAAGAATCCGAGGTCATTTACAAAAAGTCAAACATTGGTCAACTCTTATAACTTAAGCTTCCAACCATAGAACTAAGTGTTCTAATTCACTCCAAAACATTCCTGAAACCAAACCAACGATCCCCGCAATTCACATAATAAAATATAGACATACATGAAGCATCAAATAGGGGAACGAGGCTCAAATACATAAAATGACCAACCGGGTCGTTACATTCTCCTGCTCTTAAACAAACATTCGTCATCGAATGAGTTTAGAATCATTCTTGGGATAGAAAAAATATGAGGATATTTGCTCCGCATATCATGCTTGGTCTCCCAAGTTGCCTCCTCGATCGGTTGACCCCTCCACTGAACCTTCATTGATGCAATATTCTTCGACTTTAACTTCCGAACCTGCCTATCCAAAATGGCCATCGGCTCTTCCTCAAAATCCAGACTCTCATCCAACTGCACTGAGCTGAAATCCAACACATGTGACTGATCCTTATAGTACTTCCGAATCATGGAAACATGAAACACCGGATGAATTTTCGATAATCTGGGTGGCAAAGCAAGTGTGTAAGACACCTCACCAACTCTCTCTAGCACATCGAATGGACCAATTTACTTAGGGCTCAAATTGTCCTTCTTCTAAAATCTCATCATGCCCTTCATAGGCGAAACTCGGAGGAGAACCTTCTCACCCTCCATGAAAGCTACATCACGAACCTTCCTATCAGCACAACTCTTCTGCCTGTACTATACTGTACAAAGCCGCTCCTAAATCAATTTCACCTTCTCCAAAAGCATCACAAACCAAATTTGTGCCCGACAATCTAACCTCACCCCGCTCAACCTAATCAACGGGAGAACAATATCTCTTTCTATATAATGCCGCATATAGAACCATTTGGATGCTCGAATGATAGTTATTGTTCTATGCAGACTCCACTAATGGAAGAAACTGATCCCGCTGGCCTCCGAAATCTATGACATAGGCTCTCAGCATATCCTTCAAAATCTGAATGTTTCGCTAAGACTATCCGTCCGTCTGAGGGTAAAATACGGTACTCAATATGACCTGCATGCCAGTTTACGCTGAACATCCCTCTAGAAATGCGAAGTAAATTGAGTGTTGCGATCCAAGATAATAGAAACAGGTACACCATGTAAGCAGAAAATATCTCTGATGTAGATATTAGCTAACTGCTCCGAAGTGTAGGAAGTCATGAGTTGAATGAAATGCGCAGACTTGTTCAGTCCGTCCACGATGACCCAAAAAACTTCAAATCTCCTCAATGTCCGTGGAAAACCTATGAAAAAGTCCATACTAATACGCTCCTAAATCAACTCCGGTATCTCAATCTTCTGAAGCAACCCACCAAGCAACATATCAAATAATGTCTTTCTTCATCCTCCGCCACTAATAATGCTGCTTCAAATCATGATAAATCTTCGTAGCACCTGGATGAATAAAATATCGTGAACTGTGAGCCTCCTCAAGAATCAACTCTATCAACCCATCCATATTAGGAACACAAATCCACCCCTAAAGCAGTAAAACACCGTCATCACCTAGAGGTAATCCCTTAGCACCACCTCGTTGCACCACGTTCTTATGGACAAGAAGATGGGGATCATCATACTAACGAGTCCTGATGCACATAAAAGAAAATGACTGGATACAAAAAAAAGCAAGAATCCTACTAGTCTCTAAAGTATCCAATCTTACGAACATGTTGGCCAAAGCTTGAAAATCCATAGCTAAAGGCCTCTCCACAACTGGAATGAATGCTAAACTCCTCATACTCTCCGCCTTTCTCCTTTAGGCATCTGCTACCACATTGGCCTTCCCCGGATGATAAAGAATTGTGATATTATAGTTCTTCAATAGCTCCAACCACCGTTGCTGCCTCAAGTTCAAATCCTTTTGCTTGAATAATTGGTGAAGACTCTGATGATCCATATACACCTCACAAGACACGCCATATATGTAATGCCTCCAAATTTTGAGCGCGTGAATAATAGCTGCTAACTCCAAGTCATGCACTAGATAGTTTATCTCATGGGGCTTGAACTGGCATAATTCCTAGGCAATCACCCTACCGTCCTACATCGATGCACACCCAATGCCAACTCGCAAAGCATCACAATAAACTATATATGATCCCAATTCCGAAGGCAAAACCAACACTGAAGCTGTAGTCAAGGCTGTCTTGATCTTCTACCCCATATCACCCTTTATAGACTTCGTACTTTAACTTAAAAATATCCTTAACATGATAATGAAGTCGTTCATCAATGATTCCAACCTTATACCATATATTTATAACAAAGAAAATAGTCCACAACTCAACCTTTCTTCAATTAGCAACTTTATTCACTAGTTCATGACTAATCCATCCATTTAACTTAATCAACATCAAGATAAACTTAAACACATGCAAGAACACAATATACTTACCTCTTAAAGTAGCTTCAAGTCGAAATCCAAGCTATAATTATCTTACAACAGCCCTCAATGGCAATACAATACCATAGAAGAGCTAATTTTCTCTTAAGCTAATCTTCACTTCCAATATCAAGTTTCATATATTTCTTTCATCAATTCACTTGATAAACATATAGACATGCATAACAAAAGAAACCATAAAATAATCAAGTTATTTTCCTCAATTTCCATTCAAGTGATCCAACAATAGATAACAACATATCTTCCCTTTCAAGTGATATCTTGTAATCTTTCACTCCAACATCACAACCAACATGTAATTAACCTTAAACACAACCAAAAGGATGTTAAACATACCCTAGGAAGTAGATACAATTCTAACCCTAAGCTTAACTTAGCTCCCCATCATCCTTATTTACATCACAACACCATAGAGGGGTTATTCTTCATCTTTGGCTAACTTTGATGTTGGATTATGTATGTATTTTTTTGGAATTTGCTTGGAGCCTTGGGGGAACTGTTTGGGAGGGTTTGGAGAGTCTGAGTATGGATGGTGGTCGAATAATGAGCAAAGCTCATCCCAAAAATGAGATAAAAATAGGTGAAAGTCAGCCACCGACTAAGTGGGTCCCATAGGGGCTGCCTGCACAGTCTTGCAAAAATGCAAATATCTCTCTACGGCTATGTCGTATTGACCTACGGTTTAATGAGTTGGAAACTAGAATCCCATATTTTCCATTTGATAGGTGTATCATCTTGTAACTTCAAGTATATTGAGAGGAATCTTAGTGACATTAGACCCAAATTTCAGTAAGATTATGAACATATCTTGCGACAACTTTATCGATTTTTGTTTTACAACTTGTTTGATTTCAAAACATAACAGACTAATATTATATGATTCAAATACCTTAAAACATGACCTCCTTAGCTTATTAAGTACTCCTAATTTTACCCTGAAAGTATGGGTTATAACATCTTTGATTCGTTTAGCCTCAAACCCTCACGATACTTCCATAACATATGTGTTAACTTATCATTATCTTTGTAAAGGTCCTTAAACTATCCGGCTTATATCGATTCACTTAAAATTCATTCTAACATGAATGTACGGGGTGTAACACTGGCATAAACGTCACCTCAATATCATTATCATTATGTCTCAATTGCCCTAGTTCAATCATTAATCCACTCAAGTCACAATAGTTTTATCCAAATCCAACTTCAAATTGGGTTCAAATCCCAAATAATCACTCTCCAAAATGTCTTACAAAATCCCCAATTTTCTCCCTTAGATTTTACCAACCAAAAGTCAAAATCAATGATAGGATCATGCATAACAATCAAATACAATTTAAGAACACTTGCCCAATCCAAGTGAGTGAAAATCGCATAAAACACTGCCTAACGATTCTCACTTCTACAGACCAATTGTCGCTTCTACGACATCGAATCTGCAGAAATATACTCGCAGATGTGAAACCACTTAATCCCTGACCTTCCTTTTATGTGGACAACCATATGCTTCTACGGGTGCGCTCCTGCAGAGAAATCTTCGCACCTGTGCCAGGGCTTCTGCGCTTAGATAGCCGCATCTGCGGACTTTCCTGCCTAGCCAAAACCTCGATTACATGACCTCATGTCCACTTCTGTAGACTCTCATCTAGGGACAAAACCCTACAGGTGCGATCAAACTAGACATGATATGCCAATTTGCTCCAAAATGATCTGGAATCCACCCGAAACACATCTCCAATCACACCAACCAGTCCCAAAATATTAGATCGACCTGCTCAAGATCTCAAATCACCCATAGTAACATCATAACTACAAATTGCACCTCAATTATAGCTTAATAACTAACCAGCTTTCAAATTTTCATAATTCATTCCGGACAATACCTAACCAACTCAGACTATCCCCAAATTTTGCACACATATCCCAAATAATATAATGAACATATTCTAACTTCTAAAACAATAATCCAACCCCAATAGCCTCAGAGTGAACTCCCGGTCAAACTTATAAACCTTCCAAAACTTCAGATTTCCAACTTTCACCAAATTGATCCAAATCCACGTAGGAACCTCCAAAACAAAATTCGAACATGCGCCTAAGTTCAAAATCACCATACGAACCTATTGGAACCATCAAAATACGAATTCGAGGTTTTTTACATTAAATTCAAATCTTGGTCAACTCTTATAACTTAAGCTTCCAACAATGGAACTACGTATTCCAATTCTCTCCAAAATCTTCCCGAAATCAAACCAACCATTCCCGCAAGTAACATAACAGTAAATACACATACGGTAAGCATCAAATAGGGGAACGAGGCTCAAATACACAAAATTACTGGCCGGGTCATTACACGTTGGTATCATCTCCAAAGTCAGAAAAGAATCACCGAGTCTATTCCTTAAGAACGTAATGGTTACAATGAAAGGCCACGTTCACAAATGACGACCTTCTACTAGGTGACACTTTATAGTTACCCCTTATACTTGGTTGGCTATATGCGCGATAAAAGGGTGAATAAAATCTTGATTGATGGAGAATCCTCAGTGAACATCTTGCCAATTTGCACTATGAAAGAACTTGGCATTCGTATGGATGAACTCTTAGAAAGTCGCTTGATAATTTAGGGACTCAACCAATTGGGTAAAATATCCATAAGTGTGATCAAATTGGAGATATGCAATCAAGTGCATGGGTGTGTGTGATCGATGCAACGACTTCACATACGTCTTTCTTGGAAGGCCTTGGATACATGAGAATAGAGTGGGTTTTATCTACCTACCAGCAATGTTTGAAGTACTATGTGATGGGGTCGAGAAGGAAATAGCTGCTAATATCAAGCCATTCACTGAGGCCGAGTCACACTTCGCTGATGCAAAGCTCTAGTTGAAGAACCATATGTTGTAATAAAAGCCAATGAAATAACAAATACCAAAAGTGATGAGCTCGTAACTTAAATACCTGATGTGGTAGTTGGAAAACCCAAAGTCGTTGTTAAGGAAACTCAGCCTAGCCCGAATAAATCTCACAAAGGATACATTGTGTCTTCTTAAAAGACAATAACTCCTGTAATCCGTTATGTCCCAAAATAAGATAAAGAAGAAGGTGAATCATATGATCTCCAAAGTAATATGCCAAAGGGGTTAACTCTTCCCATCAAACGAATTGAGACAATAAAATTGTCTTCAAAATTACTTGGAAAGTTTGTGGGCTAGAATTCATTGCGAAATGTGTCACTCCCTACAAAGAATATAGATGAATATTTTGATCCAAATGCTTGCAAGTTATATGCAAAGGCTGAATTCAATCCTGATGAGCCGTTGAAGTAAGGGAAGCTCCCATCATAAGCTACCAGGAGACAACTGTGTGAAGGTTTGAGATACAAACAATATGCTCCAGTCCCTATCTCCATAAGTAGGGCAAGCAATAACTATATCATCATAGAAGATGAATCTTCCACTTCTAACAAGCCTTCTGTCTTCGATCAACTTGGAATATCAACAGTCAGAACTTTTATATTTAAGAGGTTATCGTCACTGAAGAAGAAGAACAAGTTTCAAAGAAATTTAGCGGAGCATGAGAGCACATATTTCTCCTAGAATCCAAAAGCTCTCAAAGGATTTCCAAAGTTTGGTTCCTTCTAGCATGAGGCGACAAACAAAACACGTGGTTTCGTGTGAGAGGTACTAAATGCAAAGACACACACTATGGTCTACACCAATGAATATGATGAAAATAAAGAAAGTGTGGGCTCTCTATTATCATGTTATTGCAAAAGAAAACAAGCAATATATGTTGTCTCAAATGGAGGTTGGCAAGAAATTGGAGGATATTTCTCGAGGTTACCATATATCTTTTGACAACGGTGATCTACAAGAAGATGAAGATGCAGAGATTCTCCACCAGAACTTGAAGAATGGTTGAAGGTTACAGTTAATACTTTAAAAAACGTTAACCTTGGCACCGATGAAACATCGAGGACCACATATCTAAGTGCTCTACTAAGCAGTCAATGAAGAAAGTTCTTATGTTGAGATACTTAAGGAGTATCGAGATGTCTTTGCTTGGAGTTATAAAGAGATGCCTGGCTTAGATCCCAAAGTGATAGTCCATCATCTTACAGTCAACAACTGCGCTTCTCCTATTAAGCAAGCTTAGAGACGCTTTAGACCATACTTGGTTCCCTTGATTGAAAATGAAGTTAATAAACTTATTGAAGCCGTCTTCATTCATGAAGTTAAATACCCAACATTGATTTCAGTTATTATCCATGTATGAAAGAAGAATGGCCAAATTCGAGTTTGTGTTTACTTTAGGGATCTTAGAAATATTTGCCTTAAGGATGAGTTCCCACTTCATATTCTAGAGACTATGATTGATGCTACTACTGGTTACAAGGCAATGGCTTTCATGGATGGTTCATTATAATATAATAAAATTTGCATGGCTTAAAAAGATGAAGAATTTACCTCATTTCGCACCCAAAGTTATTTATTACTACAAGGTGATGCCTTTTGGCTTGAAGAACGTTGCTGCCATTTACCAAAGTGCTATGTAGACTATATTTGATGATCTTCTCCACAAGAATGCTGAATGCTATGTTGATGACTTGGTGATGAAGTCAATAAAGAGGAGTGACCACTTGGAACAAGTGAGAATGGTGATCGAATTTCTCCGAAGATACCAACTTAGAATGAATCGGTTGAAATGTGACTTTGGAGTTACTTCTGGCAAGTTCCTTTGCTTCATTGTTCGAATCAAGGAATAAAAATTGTCCAGACCAAAGTTGAAGCAATTTTCAAAATACCCGAGCATCAAGATATTCATGAATTGAAAATTCTACAAGGAAAGTTGGCATATCACAGGAGATTCATTTTGAATCTAGCTAGGAGATGCTAAACATTCAGCCTCTCACGAAGAAAGGTGTTCCCTTTGAATGGGAGCAAGCATGTAGTAATGCTTTCAAAAGCATCAAAGATTACTTGATGAAGCCTCTAGTTCTGGCATCTCCTATACCTGGAAAGCCATTGATATGATACATTAGGGTACAAGAGAACTCCTTTTACTACTTAAGATAAATGATAAGACCATATGAACTAAAGTTTTCCAGTTGAAAAGTTATGTTTCGTGCAAGTCTTCTCAATTCAAACGTTAGAAGCACTACTTTGAAGATCATGTTGTTCATCTTGTTTCTATAGTAAATCCAATCAAGTTCATGAGGTCAAAACATGTCCACGGTGATTGACTAGCAAGGTGGTATCTCTAGATTCAACAATTTGAGATTGTGTACATTGCTTAAAAAGTTATAAAAGGACAAGCATTAGCAAACTTCTTCGCAAATCACCCGATGCATAATGATTGAGATATAATTGATGAACTACCTAATGAAAATACAATGGTCATTGATTTTCAACCTCCTTGGAAGATATATTTTGATGGTGCTACATTCCATGGCAAAGCGGGTGTTGGAATAATATTTGTCACTCCACAAGGAGAAGTTCTGTCCTACTCCTTTAAATTGACACAACGTAACTCAAAAAATGTTGTTGAATATAAGCATTAATACTTGGAATTGAAATAGTTGTCGACATATAGTAGTTTCAATTGCAAGTCTTTGGTGACTCCCAGTTTGTGATCAATGGTTTTGAGGGTAGCTACAAGGTCAAGAAACCTGGACTATGCCAATATCATGATTATGCTTGAAAATTGATGGGATGGATTGGTGATGTGACTATTTGACATGTGCCTAGGAAGGAAAACAAAAAAGCTAATGCTTTAGCTGCTCTATCTTGAACATTGACTTTTCCAAATCAAGTGCAAGTTACTTTTTGCAAAAGATTGGTAGTATCGCGCTAAATAAGGATTCAATCAAAGAAGATAAACTTGAGCATCTCGTTGTTATTTCCCAACCTGAAAAGCAAGATTGGCAACAACTGGCCATCGTCTACTTGAGTTATAGGATATCAAGAGAAAATACAAAAGACGGACTAAAATTTTCTATCGAGAGCCTTGCTTCCTTTACTAAAAAGATACTTTATATAGAATATCTTTTGAGGGAGTACTAATATGTTGTGCAGGGGAAAGTGAGGCAGTTCAAGTTTTGCAATAACCACATTCTTGGGTATATGGATCACATCAATCTGGACCAAAGCTCCACTTCCACATTAAAAGGGATAGTATTGGCCAACAATGGTATAAGATTTCATGGACTACGCTCAAAGATGGAAGGCATGCCAGCTCCATGTAATTTTTATACATCAACCACGTGAAATGTTATGCACGACTGTTATATCTTGGCCATTTCACGCTTGGGTATTAGATGTTGTTGGACCACTACCAAATTTTCTTGTGGGAACCTTTACATCTTGGCTTCAACTGATTTCTTCTCAAAATGGGTTGAAGTTGTTGCTCTTAAGGAACTAAAAAAGGAAAATGTTGTAAATTTGTTTCGAGTAAATATCCTCTATCGCTTTGACATTCCTCATTACACAATAAAGTGTAATGGTAAGCGATTTGATAATACGTTAATGAACAAGATTTGTGATCTCTTTGGCTTCTAGAAGTGTAACTCTTCTATGTACTATGCTGCCACTAATGGTCTAGTTAAGGCATTCAATAAGGCTCTATGAAATATGATAATAAAGTCATCTTCAAATCCAAACGAGAATGGAATGAGCATTTGGAGGAAGGCTTCTAGGCATATAAGACAACTCACCAATCACCAGCACAAGTGACCCCTTATTCACTTATCTATGGAGTTGAAGTTGTTTTACCTCTTGAGCGTCAAATGCCTTTCTTGCGACTTGCTATCCAAGAAGGTCTTATTAATGAATAAAATGCTCATTTGCGCCTTTAAGAGTTAGAGGCCCTTGGTTAGAAGAGGTTGGGAGCTCAACAAATTCTCATATGTCATTAAGCTCATCTATCTCGTGCTTTCAATAAAAAGGTTTGCATGTTATCATTCCAAGTGGGTGACCAAGTCCTTGCAGTATGAAGACCCATTTTCACTTCCAATAAATCTAGGGGGAGGTTCACTCAAAATGGGATGGGCCAGATTGTAATGCCCCGTAAAAGTTTACTTAAAAACACGGAAGTTTTGTGGTGCCGAAGTGGACTTATGTGCTGATGATTGTAGGAATTTTTCGCGGCGAGCAAGCTCGCCGGGGTTCTGAATTTTTTGGATTGAACAGTGCGTTGAGGAGTTGAAGAAATATTTTAAAAGTGTAGGGCGTTTTTGCGGTCCATTCTGCAGTCGCAGAACTGATCTACCGCAGACTGAAGCAGAAACTTGGGCAAAATTTTGGACCATTATGCGGCCGCATAATCATTTTGCAGGCCGCATAACACATCGCAGACCCGACAAAAAAATATTTCGGAGGGAAGTTCTGCGGCATATTATGCGATCGCATAATAGGTCTGCAGACCACAGACTGGTCATAGAGTGAGGCAGAAGTGCCCAGTTTTGGAGGGCCATTATGCGGTCCATTTTGCGGACCGCAGAAGCATTATGCGGTCGCATATGCATTCGTAGATCTGCATCAGGGCTTCATTTTTCTAGTTTTGTGATCCGACCCTATTTCGATATATTGAAGTAAAGGGTCACTTTTGAAGCAAAATTCTGATATTTCTAGAGAGAGGGATTACCATAGAGTGAGAGGGGAAGTTCCTAAGCTTATTAATCATTAACTCTTGCTCAAAGTTGAAGAATTCAGAAGAAAATTCACTAGGTCTTCGTCCTAGAGGTTAGATTCTACTCCCTAGCCCTCAATTTCGTGATTTTACTGAAAAAATGTAATGAGAAAAGTAATTCTTGGGTGTTGGAGTTGTCCATTATGCATGCATGTACTATCAAGGGTTTGGGGAAGAATGTTGAGCTAAATTGGGTAGACTTTGGGTAGTGGGATGGAGGAATCCACCATAGGAGGACCTTGAAATCCTAATACCCACCTAGTGTTTGATAAAATGCTCAAATGAGTTAGAAACATAAACTCTCTCCTAATTTGTGTTCAATTTTGCTATATTTCTAAATAGATCGAAGAGGCTAAGAATTCCGGAATATTGTAGTAATTTTAAAAGCTCGAGGCGAGGTATGTTGGCTAAACTCATCTCTTAGAATTGAACCCCACAATATCCTTGTAATCCCGAGTGGTTCATTATGAATTGATTATTCTGAATAAGCCTTGTGTCAAAATATATTTGTTCAATATGTATTCCAATGTTCTTGTAATGTTATATTCTATTTGAATGTGTTCAAAGTATGGGTTGAATATCTAAATGCTATAACTTCATGCCGTGATTCAAGCGAAAGCTATTATGCCAAATTGTGTAAGAAATCTCAATGTGCTTAAGACTCTTACTTGGTCACATGTGTAATCAAGTCTTGAATAAAAAAAATGCTTTGATGTTAATAATCTGTGATGATGTTTGAAAGTGAAAGAGGTGAGCAGAGCATGAAACATGAAATAAGGCCAACGTGCCAAGAAAGATATTACATTTGGGGCCACTAGTGCCTATGAAACTAAGGAACGTTTAACATACGTTGAAGTGAGTTGTGAATCCTTTTAATAACAAACACTTTGGGAGTATCGTTAGTCACCGAGGAAGGGTAGGTTAAAATAGACTTACCCCGAAACTACACATGCCGGTGTAGGAATGGATTGTAATTATTCCCCTCATTTGGGGCGAGATTGATGTGATGAAATATTCCCCTTTATTGGGATGAGATGATTATTAGAAAAGGGTGATGTTGATCCACACGACATTGTGGTGAGACGGCCTAGCTGGTCGGGTCGTGATCGGACGCCATGCCGCACACATGGTGGTTATTGTGCTGAAAATTATGATCGAGATAATTATTGGAACTATGATAGTGATTGTGATTGTTTGATGTCTTTGAGTAAGACGGTCTAGCCAATCAGGCTGAGACCGCACTCCGTGCTAAAATCACGGTGGTATATTGGTGCTAAGATCTCCCAACCTAAAATAATGGAAATTTACTTGACACTTATCTTGCTCCTAATTTGATGTTTTAGTATTGTCCTTCCTTTTGTTATCATTAGTTCTAACAAGAGGGTGTTTAGTCTTACATACTAGTACTATTCCATATATACTAACGTCCCTTTTGTCGGGAGCACTGCATCTTTAATGGATGTAGGTGGCACTGATCATTGATAGCAATACACCCTCTTTTTGGCAGATTTGGTGAGCCCCACTTCATTCTGGGTCGTGTATCTTTATTCCCATATGTATTATGTTTTGAGGTATAGTCGGGGCCATGTTGCAGGCGTTATCATAGTATTTTGTATCCATAGAGGCTATGTAGACTTAGCGTGGGTTGTATATGGGTGTTGGGAAAGTCAAACTAGCCTTGTTGTATTTGAATCACTTGTTGCATTTAAACTATGATTGTGTATGTATTTTGAGACTATAAAATGAAGTGACTAATGGAAAAGGGATTGGCATTGTTCATGGAATCCACTTAATGTGTAACTAATGGTGTAAATATATCTTCTCTTTATTCATGGGCGAGTTAGTTAGAAGGTATTGCACAGGCTTGCTCGGTCAGGTTATCTCGGTTGAGCACCGGTCGCGCTCTCCGTGGTCGGGGCATGACACATATGTTGTGCAGAAGCTTACTCAAGTGGGGATTACAAGTTGGTTGATGCAGATGGAATGAGAGTCATCCCTATCAATAAGAAATTTTAAAGTAGTATTATCCTTGAAGAAGATACACTCATCGACACACGAGCCTAAATTGTATGTCATATAGGTCTTCAAATTTGAGCTAAATCTTCAAGTTGCTAAGATCTTATTTGGGCGAATTCTTCAAGTTATAAAGTTCCACAAAATACAAGTTTAAACCGCAAGTTGCTACGCCCCTTAACCCACGAGCATAAACTACATGTTACTCTTGGCCAGCAAGAATATAAACTGGTCGCGGCCTAAAAAATTTGCAAGGTTAAAATCTCGAAAGAGGTGGCCTAGGAAAAATATAGGACTCGAAAAAAATGCCCACTATATTGAAAAACCTCGAAAGGGGTGGCCTAGGAAAAGTTAGTATCAAAACAAAAGTCCGCTAGGTTGAAATCTTACCTAGGCAAAAGTTAGGACATAAAAAGAAAAAGAATCACCCATTATGAACTATAGTATGACTTGATCCTCTTCACCAAGATACCTAGGTAGCTTAGAGTTTTATTCTAAGCTAAGTCACATGAGTTCAACAATATATATATCACCCCAAGCGTTATTCAAATTGAAGTATGATGGAATAGAATCTACTTGATTGTCACTTGAAAATCGGGCTTACATGTATTCTTTTGTTAAACTTTCTGCCTTATCATATATTGATTGTTCAGCGGGGAAAAGTCTATAGTCTTGTGTCTAAACCGGAGACATCGCATTGGAATGCATCTCTCACTACAAATAAGAATCAGAACTGAGGAAATACAAAATTAGAATCTCCAATAGGATGGTTGTAGTGTGTTAATAGGAGACCAAATCATTAAGTTGAAGTCTTCAATACCAAATCAATTTGAATTCGTCGTGTCTGCTATGCCATCAATTTGAAGTATTTCATTCTGATAAATCTTCAAGTCAGTTGGTCTTCAAGTTCACCGATTGTCACAACACAAAATTCCTCCAAAGTCATGAGAGCACCTAACCCTAAACCCACAAGGTAAGCCAATACATACAGAAAGTAGAGATGGCAAACGGTGCAGGGCGGTGCGGGTTCTACCTTAACCTGCAAAATTTCAACCCGCCTCATAATGCATTTTCACCCGCATTGTCACGCCCCAAACTCGGGGAGCGCGACCGGCGCTCAACCGAGTGAACCCGGCCGAGCAAGCCTATTAGATTTCCTTATACCCAAACTCATCCATGAATAAGAATAATAACTATTTTCGTTAATTAGACAATAAGGTGATCATGTCTACAATACCAATTCATTACCATTAGTTACTCCATTAATAAGTCTCAAAACACACATACTCATACTTCTATGATTCAAAGTGGAACAAGTGATTTAATCGCAATACAACTGTTTATAATTCCCAACACCCATATACAACCCACACTTAGTCTACAGAGCCTCTAAAAATACCAAAGAGTACAATGATAGTGTCGGCAACAAGGCTCCAATTATACCTCAAAATATGATAACATATACGAAACAAATGATGCACAACCCCGGAATGAGATGGGGCTCACCAAGTCAGCTGGGAAGAATGGGCATTGCTATCACTGGTCAGTATCCTCTGCTGTGGAACCACCTGCATCCATTAAAGATGCAGCGCCCCCGATAAAAGGGATGTTAGTACTTGTCGAATAGTACTAGAGTGAAAACCAAACACCAATTTAAGAACTCAGAAATACAATATGAACATGATGAACCAGGGCGACAATAGAATAGCATAGATAGTCATTTAAACCAAAGCAAGATTAAGCAACTTTCATTATATAAATGAGAGAGTCATTCGTAACTTGACAATAGCTTCATTGTACTTGTTATAGATTAAGGTGCAGTAAGATGAGTTTAGCATTGTTATTTGACATATTTCTATAAGGTATGTTAAGTCTATCCTTTCTTTCCTTTTGGTATGATCCATATGATACAACGAAATGAGCAAACACGCAACTTTCACAAATGGCTCTATTCTTAGATGTACTAAGGTTGCCTATGCTCATGATTCCCCATATGTCATATTATTATATTATCTGTTCATGGGTCTCAAAAAATACGTAAGTTGGTAAAGTTTATTTCGTGATATTAACCGAAGGCATATTGATCTTATGACATCCGAGAGATCTTATTGACTTACTTCTTATGTATTTCATGCATTTACACATGTACATTGACCCATGACCAGAAGACGTTATATACGCGTATATTATATGTATATGGGATATGGGAAAAGGTTAAGGCGTTATATACGCACCACCACCTGATCAGTTGGTATACATTGATGATTTTGCCCACAGTGGTCGAGATGATATGATGGGATGCCCTCAGAGGCTTGATGATATTATGTACGCACATACCTATGAATGATATGACATTTATATGTATATGCATGATATTATAAATGTTTCATGATTCATCGAGCTATTCAGACTTACAAGTTGAGTCCTTTACTCCATGTTCTTTTATGTCTTTTATATACTAATTTTTATGCCTTACATACTCGGTACATTAATCGTACTGATGCCCCTATTGCCTGGAGGCCTGTGTTTCATGCCCGCAAGTGCAGGTAGACAGGCTGGTGGTCCCCCTTCTTAGGATCCTTGCCCAGTGAGAGTTAGTGTGCTTCATTTGATCCGGAGTTGCTATTGGATTTTGGTATGATATTTTTGTATACATATATGGGTATGACACGGCCCAGTCCTATCCTTTATATAGTTTTACACTCTATTGAAGGTCTGTAGACAGTCATGTATAGTTGGATAATGTGTGGCCTTGTCGGCTTCTAATTTGATAAATAGTTGTCCATAGAAGCCTTGTCGGCTTGCCCTACCGCATTCTGCATATCTATGTGTATACATGTCTTTTGGGAATGTTTCCTCACGTATATTATTCACATGCCTTGTCGGCTTGCCCTACCCCTATTTTATGTTTATATCTTAGACGTATGCTTAGGGGTGTTCGACAGGTAGGACTTGGGCACTCGTCACGGACCATCAGTTTGGGTCATTACAAAAGTGGTATCAGAGCAGTTCCATCCTAGGGTTGTCTACAGACTGTGTCTAGTAGAGTCTTGTTTATGAGTGTGTTGTGCACCACACTTATAAACAGAAGGCTGCAGGACATATAGGATGTTATCCTCGCTTATTATCTTATATCATGTGATATAATGATTCAATTTCCTAACGATATGTTATGTTTTCAGTGATGCCTAAGAAAGCTACAGCCGCCCAGAAGGGCAAGTCTGTGACTGATAAGACTACGAGTCTAGCACCACGAGTTACCAAGGCTCGGGGAGAGTCTCAGAGTGAGACTCCATCTCAGACTTCACATACACTGCCCTTTTTAGAGGAGATCCGAGGGACGCTAGCTCCAGCGCCCGCCCTAGTACCCCCAGCTCCTCAGCCTGATCCACCGGGTCAGGAGATGAGAGTTGTTATTCAGCTATTGACTCGATTAATGGCTGCATAGGCTCGGCACCAAGAGGTAGGTATTGGTCATGCAACTAGGGCCATCAGTGCGAGGGTTCGTGATTTAATTAATTTAGACCCTCCCGTATTCACTAGAGCAGATCCAAATAAGGACCCTCTGATATTTATCGATAGGATGCAGAGAACTTTGAGAGTAATGAAGGCCACTGCGACTGAGTCAGTTGAGCTAGCTTCCTATAAACTTCGGGATGTTGCAGTTAATTGGTACGAGTCTTGGGAGTTGTCCAGAGGTGAGGATACCCTTCCAGCAGGCTTTTCTTCATCATTATTTGCCACTAAAGCTTAGACGGGATAGAGTTGATAGGTTCTTGACCCTTCGGCAGGGTAATATGAGTGTTCAGGAGTACAACCTTCAGTTTGATTCTTTGGCTAGGTATGCTCCCACTATTGTAGCTAATATGGAGGATCGGGTTCACCGGTTTGTGATGGGGTTAGAGCCGCACATGCTTAATGACTGTATGTCGGTTTCATTTCAGCCAGGCATGGACATTTCTCGTATTCAAGCATACGCTCAAGGTGTAGAGGAGCGCAAGCAAAAGAAAAGGGTCGATCGTGAGCATGATAGGGGCCAGAGTAGTAGAGCGATATCTTCAGGTCCTTCTGGTGAGTTTCGAGGTGGTCAGAGATAGCAGTACTCGAGGTATCCAGCCCAGCCATCGCCTAGTGCACCCCCTAAGTTTGCCGATAGGAGATTTGATCGTTCCACATATTCAGGGCCCAGTCAAAGTTCCAAGGCCTCTAGTTCTCAATATAGGGGTGAGTCAAGTCAGATGAGGCCGCCATTGCCACGATGTGCTCAGTGTGGTAAGCAGCTTGTCGGGCAGTACCTTGTGGGGTTGGGTGTTTGTTATACTTGTGGTTATGCAGGCCATGTTATGAGAGATTGTCCAACCAGAGGTGGTGCATGTGTAGTTCAGTCAGCAAGATCTATAGCTGGTTTATCATCATCAGTACGCCCCCTAGGCAAGGTTCACAGGCACCTGCCGGTCGTGGTAGAGGCAGAAGTGGAGCATCTAGCTCGAGCGGTCTTCAAAACTGCATTTATGCATTAGCGGGTCGACAGGATCGGGTGTCGTCACCTGATGTTGTTATAGGTATATTATCAGTCTCTTCATATGATGTATATGAATTTATTGATTCAGGTTCCACCTTATCATACGTCACTCTGCTGGTTGCTAGTAAGTTTGGGATAAAACCTGAGTTGATTGAACCTTTTGAGGTGTCTACACCTATTGGGGATCCAGTGATAGCTAGACGGGTATATAGAGATTGTATAGTAGTAGTTCATAGTCGTTCTACAGTAGCAGACCTGATTGAGTTAGATATGGTAGAATTTGATGTTATAATGGGTATGGATTAGTTGGCTTCTTATTATGCTAATGTTGATTATAGATCAAAGATGGTTCGGTTCCAGTTTCCAGGGGAGCCAGTTCTGGAGTAGAAAGGTAATACTGCATCGCCGAGAGGTAGATTTATTTCCTATCTCAAGGCAAGGAAGATGATCATAAAGGGCTATATTTATCACTTAGTTCGGGTATAGGATGTGAAAGCATAGTCACCTATCCTTCAGTCTATTCCTCCTTATATAATGGCACACATGCAGAGCTGAGAGAGTTGAAAGAATAATTGAGGGATTTGCTTGATAAAGGCTTTATCAGACCCAGTACATCACCGTGGGGAGCACCTGTGTTATTTGTGAGAAAGAAAGATAGATCCTTGTGTATTGATTACATGCAGTTGAATAAGGCGACGATCAAGAATAAGTACTCGCTCCCGAGGATTGATGATTTATTTGATCAGTTGCAAGGTACCAGGTGTTTTTCAAAGATAGACTTGAGGTCTGGGTACTATCAGGTAAGTGTTAAAGAGAAAGATATTCCGAAGGCACCATTCAAGACCAGATACGGGCACTTTGAGTTTCGTGATATGTCGTTTGGTTTGACCAAAGCCCCAGCAATATTCATGGAATTGATGAACTGTGTGTTCAGACCCTTTCTAGATCTGTTTGTGATTGTATTTATAGATGATATTTTGGTTTACTCCCGTTCAGAGGTCGAGCATGCAGATCATTTGCGTACTGTGCTTAGAGGTCTATAAGAAATGAAGTAGTACGCAAAAATCTCTAAATGTGAATTCTGATTGAATTCTGTAGTTTTCCTTGGGCATATTATTTCAGGTGAGGGTATCCGGGTTGATACACAGAAGATTGAGGCAGTGAAGAATTGGCCTAGACCTACGACACCGACAGAGGTTCTTAGCTTCCTGGGTTTTGCAGGTTATTACAGGAGATTTGTAGAGGGCATTTCTTCTCTTTCAGCACCATTGACAAAGTTGACTCAGAAGGAAACTAAGTTTCAGTGGACTGATGCTTGTGAGCAGAGTTTCTAGGCATTGAAGAACAAATTGACTTCAGCACCGGTTCTGACATACCTAGAGGGAACCAATGGTTATGCTATCTATTGTGATGCTTCGGGCGTTGGATTGGGTTGTGTACTGATGCAGCATGGTAAGGTTGTAGCTTATTCTTTTAGACAACTAAGAAAGCACGAGAAGAATTACCCGACCCACGATATAGAGTTAGCCATGGTGATTCTTGCACTAAAGATGTGGAGGCACTATTTTGTATGGCATTCATGTTGATATCTATACGGATCATAAGAGCCTTCAGTATGTCTTCAAGTAAAATAAATTTAATTTACGTCAGAGGCGATGGTTGGAGCTACTGAAAGACTGATGTTGAAATTTATTCCATCCAGGGAAGGCGAATATAGTAGCCGGTGCCCTCAACTGTAGATCTATGGGTAGCCTATCATATTAATAGCGAGAGAAGAGTAAGATAGCCTGCGAGATTCATCAGCTAGCTAATCTTGGAATTCGATTACTAGATTCAGGTGATACCGGAGTTACTATTCAGGACACAACAACATCATCTTTAGTAACTGAAGTGAAGGAACGCCAGTATGAGTATCATGTGCTAGCTCATTACAGAGATACTGCCCCTCGAAATGAGAAGACACCAATTGAGATTACAGGAGATGGAGTCCTCAGATATCGAGGTCGATTATGTGTTCCTAATGTGGCAGGGCCGCACCAGCAGGTTATAGGAGAAACTCACTATTCTTGTTATTATGTTCATCCAGGAGCGACAAAGATGTATCATGATATCAGGTAAATATACCAGTGGGATGAAATGAAGAATGATATAGCAGAGTTTGTTGCTGAGTGCCCTAATTGTCAGCAGGTTAAGATTGAGCATCAGAAACCCGGTGGATTATTGCCGGATATAGAGATTCCAACTTGGAAATGGGAAGTAATTAATATGTATTTCATCATAGGATTACCTCGTACCCAGCATAAGTTCGATTCTATATGGGTGATTATTGATATACTTACAAAATTAGCCCATTTTTTGCCTATCAGGACTACATATTCAGAAGAGGATTATGCAAGGCTTTACATTAAGGAGATAGTACGACTTCATGGTATCCCTATATCTATTATCTCAGATAGAGGTACTCAGTTTACAGCTAATTTCTGTAGGTCCTTCCAAAAGGGATTGGGGACTCAGGTAAGTCTTAGTACAATATTTCATCCCTAAACAAACGATCAGGCTGAGTGTACTATTCAGACACTTGAGGATATGCTACGGGCTTGTGTGATAAACTTCAGGGGTATCTAGGATGATTATCTTTCTTTTATTGAGTTCGCATATGATAATAGCTATCATTCCAACATTCAGATGGATCCATACGAAGCTCTTTACGGTCGGAAGTATATGTCACCTATCGGATGGTTCGATGTTGGAGAAACTAAGTTAGTAGAACCAGAGTTGGCACAACAGGCAGTTGAGAAGATTAAGGTTATACGGGAAAGGCTATTAGCAGCTCAGAGTCATCAGAAGTACTATGCAGATAATCGACGACGAGACTTGGAGTCTCAGGTAGACGACTGGGTATTCCTAAAGATATCACCAATGTAAGGCGTTATGAGATTCGGTAAGAAAGGAAATCTTAGTCGTCAGTACATTCAGCCTTATAATATCAAACATAGAGTAAGCCAAGTAGCATATGAGTTAGACTTTCCTTCCAACTTGGAGTTTGTACGGATATTGAGAACTAAGGACGTAGCTTCGGTTAAAGTACTTTGGAGAAACAAGAATGTGGACGAGATGACTTTAGAAGCTAAAGAAGACATGAAGTCTAGGTATCGTCACTTGTTTCTGCTTCCGGAGGAGGAGCAGACTGAGAAATCGTAGCCTTTAGGTGTGTATATGATACTGGATTCTTATGTTAGTTATTGTCATTGGTCGTGTGAGGCCATTGGTGTTATTGATGATTGTGGCCCCGTGTGGCTTTGTATTGTTGGGTTTGATGTGTGACAGGTTGGTAGCAGTAGTGTTACAGAGGAGACTCTGCCAAAATTTTGATAGATCTCTGGGAGTTTAACATTCGAGGACGAATGTATCTGGGGGGGGGGAGATTTTTACACCCTATGCGTCCCAAGGTGACGTATAATGAATATGAGACTTGTTAATCATGATTTACATGATTTTAAAGTCATAATATGACTATATATGATGTTTGGATATAAAAATATAATGTTGGGGAAAAATCGGATTTAAGTTGCGAAAAAACCGACCAATGATTTTCCTTGTAATGAAGCTTTTTGAGCAATACATTTTGTGTGCTATATGGGGTATTTTTGGGATATATTATACACCAAATTTAAGGTCTTGGAATGTATTTTCCAAAACCTTTAACCGTTCATTCATACAACGTCCAGATAAAAAGATATGATCGTCTGAAGAAGGGTCAATACTAGGGTACCAAGCTAGCACCTCTTTGACTTTTCAAAATTTGATATAAATAGGTCTTAAGTCGTCTTTCTCTTCATTTTTCAATAGAACACGAATAGAGAACCCCCATAAACCTATCCTTAAGCTCTCTACAAGGGTTTCAAAAAAGATTAACATCCCGGGTACGAAATCAAGAAGCAATAACATTAGAAGGATCCCTACAACGTAAGTATCATTTTACCGCCTCCCTTTTTCTTTGTAGTTTGAGTTTTGGAAGGTAATTCATAGTTAATAAAATGCCTACTTTCTGTATTTAAGATGTTAAATATCAAGAAAGGTTGATAAATTCATTTCCTAATAGTTTGAACTCTTGGGACGGTGATCAGAAGCCGTGAGTTCGATTTATTTCACTTTTAGTGGACTGTTTTGTAGTCCACTCGTGTTGAATTCTTGTGTTGCTGATTTATGGAGTTTGAAAGGATAAAGGGTGTGGAGAAATGCCACATGTGGTTGGGTAGTGGTCTGGTCACTCGTCATTGCAGTTTCAGGCTAATTGATAACTTGTTGATTGGATGTGTTATGGTATATTTGGGATTTTTATTGAATTAAAGGTCCCGAATTGTAGTTAGGTTATTTTTGAGTTGTTGATTGTATTGTGCTGTTGTCTCGCCTATAGTAGGCTTGAGGGAGCAGTAAAATCTTGGAAATGCTGCTCGTTTTTTTGTTATAGATTAAGATATATTCGTTATATAAATTAGAGAGTCATTCGCTACTTGACAATAGCTTTACTGTCGTCGTTGTAGATTAAGGTGAAATGATCCGAGTTTAACATTGTTATTGGACAGATTTCTATAAGTTATGTTAAGGCTATCACTTCTTTCCTTTTGGCATGATTCATATGATACAACGAAATGAGCAAACACACAACTTTCACAAATGACTCTCTACTTAGAAGTACTAGGGTTGCCTATGTTCTTGATTCCCCATATGTCATATTATTATATTGTCTAATCATGGGTCTCAAAAAATACGTAAGTTGATAAAGTTTATTTCGTGATATTAACCGAAGGCATATTGATCTTATGATCCAAGAGATCTTATTGACTTACTTCTTATTCATTGCATTCATTTATACATGTACATTGACCCATGACAAGATGGCATTATATACGTGTATATTATATGTATATGGGATATGAGGAAAGGTTACGACATTATATACGCACCACCACGTGATCAGTTGGTATACGTTGATAAATTTGCCCACTGAGGCTGAGATGATAAGATGGGATGCCCTCAAAGGCTTGATAATGTTAGGTATGCACATACCTATGCTTGATATGACATTTATACGGATATGCATGACATTATATATATTTTATGATTTACCGCGCTATTCAGACGTACATGTTGAGTCCTTTACTCCATGTTTCTTTCATGTCTTTTATATACTGATTTTTATGCCTTACATACTCTGTACATTATTCCTACTGACGCTCGTATTGTCTGAGGGCCTACGTTTCATGCCCGCAGTTGAAGGCAGATTGGTTGACGGTCCTCCTTCTTAGGATCCTTGCCCAACGAGATTTGGTGTGCTCCATTTGATCCAGAGCTGCTATTGGGTTTTGGTACGATATTTTTGTATACATATATGGGTATGACGGGGCCCAATCTTGTCCTTTATACAGTTGTATACTCTATTAGCGGTCTGTAGACAGTCATCTATAGTTGGATAATGTGTGGCCTTGTCGGCTTCTAGTTTGATATATAGTTGTACATAGAAGCCTTGTCGGCTCGCCCTACCGTATTTCACATATTTATATGTATATATGTCTTTTGAGCATGCTTCCTCACGTATGTTATTCACATGATTCGGCAGTTTATTGACAGATTTTATGCATGACCTACCCCTATTTCATGTGTATATCTTAGACGTATACTTAGGGGTGTTCGACAGGTAGGACTCGGGCACTCGTCACGGCCCATCGATTTGGGTCGTGACAAAAATAGCCATACAAACTTATTGAAATCTTTAAATCTCGATTTTGAGGTCATTTACTTAAAATATTGACTTAAGTCAAACTTAGCCACTTTAGGCCACTACCAAAGAGCTAAATGCTTTGAATTCAACCCGAACCCTTTCAAAATCAAACCAACCGACCCTACAAGTCATAAAACTGGAAAAGTACATACGAGAAGTTTAAATAGGGGAATAAAGTTCTAAAAAGAAAAATGTCCGGTTAGGTTGTTGCACCGCAACACACAAGCTAGCGCCCCTACGTAATTGTGAACTACTCCATGCAATCGCGAAGTACAGTCTTCCCCTTGGTGCAATTCGTTCTGCACAATCGCAATTCTCAGCTCTGCGATGGCGATGCACTATTGTGCACCAAAAAACCAGCAGCTGTAATTTAATTGAAAATGCTCTGAAACCACCCAGAAAGTGATCAAGCTTCCCGGGACCCGTCCAATAATCATAACTAGTTCGTACACCCTATAAAAAGTTGTTCAAAGGCTGGAAAAACTAAAGGCAACATCAAAACTAATAATCAAGCGTCAAACCAAAAATCTTAAACTTTCTTAAGTAAAAAATTTCAACTTACGACTAGAAGTGCCAAATCACTCTCGGGCCACCAGACCCGAACCAAACAAACGTACAAGTCCAAATTACCATACGCACCAATAGGAACCTTCAATCACCAATCCGAACCCGTTAACCCAAAATTTTGACCTTGATCAACTCTTCCAACCTTAATCCTCTATTTAGGAACTAAGCATCCCAAATTACTCCCTAACCACTCGGAACCTGAACCATGCATTCCCACAAGGCATAAATTATCAAACAAACCTATAAAAAGTCCCAAATAGAGGAATGTGGTTTTCTAGAACTGAAAAAAAAATGGTCCTGAAGTTGAAGTATTCAAGCTCTCCAATTCTTCAAGTTAAAGTCTTCGAGTCCGTCGAGTCTTCATGTTGAATTCCTCAAGTCTGCCAAATCTTCAAGCCTGCTTAATCTTCAAGTTGAAGTCTTAAAGTCCACAATTCTTTAAGTTAAAGCCCTCAAGTCTGCCAAATCTTCATGTCCACTAATTATTCAAGTTAAAATCTTAAAGTCTACAGCTCTTCAAATTGATGTCTTTAAATCCCTCAATTCTTCAAAGTTCGACAAATCTTCATGTCTAAGCTATCAAGTTTACCAAATCTTCAAGTTGAGGCCTTCTAATTTGCCAATCTTAAGGTGGGCATTAAGTCCCTTTACACCTTAAGTTGGTCTCTTTGCGGATTTATTCATAAACGGAACTATAATTTTCCAATCTTAAAGTGAACATTTTAGTCCTTTTGCACCTTAAGTTGGTTTCTTTGCAGAGTTGTCACTAGAAAGTATCTATAATTTTATAGGTGGATATTTTGGTCCCTTTGCACCTTAAGTTGGTCTCATTGTAGATTTGTCCTTATAAGGATTGATATTTTGTTGTTATGGATTTGATCCTTCTATATGTTGTCATGGATTTGATTATTTGATATGTTGTCTTGGACTTATCCTTCTATATCCTAATACGGATTTGATCCTTTTATATGTTGTCATGGATTCTTGATCCTTCTACATGCTGTCATGGATTTGATTATTCTATTTACTGTCATGGATTTATCCTTCTATATCCTGATATGGATTTGATGTTTTCATAAATTTGCATGATATCATGGATTTATCCTTCAATATGCTGTTATAGAACTATTCTTCGATATGTTATTATAGATTTTTCCTCCGGCATGCTTTTATGGATTTGTCCTTTTATACGCTATTGTGAATTTTTCCTTCGATGTTATGTTAACCTTGTTGACGAAGATATCTCCGTTACCTAAAAAAGAGTGGCTTGTAAACTACAGTTAATGCTGACGGAAGGGGAAAGAAAAAAGATAATACATCGGCACTCTACTTCTGGTGGCTCGTAAACTACAATTGATGCTGACATAAGAAATAATGTTGGGTTGATATAAATTTGGAAAGGTAGCTGATGTATTTTTGATGTTGGATCAGTCATCATGGCTACAAATTGTCTTCTAAAAAGATTTCTCAAGCCGGGGAGGATTCATACTTACATATAAATTCGGAAAGGATCTTGAGGTTCCAGTAAACTAAGGAAAAATATACTAGTAGAGGTATTAGTATTGGCATGCAAGAAACCGTAAATTCCCTTGATGATAAGGTAAACATACGTGGACTCCTTGCAAATGATAATTTAGTCGAAGGCCAAGTCATGGGTAAAGTCGTAAAGATAATGTGGAACTAAAAGTTCATATCTTGGAAAGGAAGAATATAGTCTATGTTCAGTGTATATAACAATAGACTAAGGTCACTTGAACGGTTGAATCCAGGAAGAAGAGATTTCCAGATATTACTCCTTTTTTATGATGTGTCCAAGGAATAATGTGACCAAGAGCTCAGTGTTACATCCATTTTTTCAAGTTCATGAAACCAACGTCGCAATTGCTAAGATTATGGAAAGCTATTTCACCATTCTGCTAATTAAGTCTAACTCTCTGGGTTAAATTCATGACTGGTGAAGTTAAGATTCTATCACTATAAAGGCACCATAAAAGAAAAATGGCGATTAAAAAGAAATTTTCGAACACATTTTATCAATGAAATGTAACGACCCAACAGGTTGTTTAGAGTTCTAGCATCTCGGTCTGTGATTTGAGATCTCGAGCAAGTTCATATGATGTTTTATAACTTGCATGTATGATTGATTCGAGTTCCGAGAGGGTCGGGAGTAATTTGGAACATTTCATTGATTACTTGAGGCATTAAGTGAGAAGACTTGATCAAAGTCAACATTATAGGTAAGTGAGCATAGATTCATGATTTGAATCTTTCAATAGGTTTTTATGATAAGGTTGGACTTGTACATGTGTTCGGTTCGGGTCTTGGATGGCCCAAGGTTAATTCAACACTTCTAGTCGGACGTTGGAATTTTGAACTTAAGAGAGTTTGAGATTTTTGGTTTGATATTTGATTTTTGGTTTTGATATTGTTCTTAGTTTTTCGAGCCTTTGGACAAGTTTATATAAGATACAAGAACTCTATAGGATGATTGCACGGATCCTGAGTGTTCGAGTGAATTTCGAGATAGTTTTGAATTATTTTTAGCCACTTAGCAGCTTCGGATTTTTGACATCAGTTTAATGAATCACGATCACGGAGATTAGTATTGTGATCACGAAGAGTAAAAGGCACAGGAGGAATTTGTGAATTGCAATTGCAGAGGAGGTACTGCTATCGCAAAGAAAGTGGATCTAATGGTACTTCAAACCTCATCTTTGAGGTAACTGTACATAGCAAGTCTTGAAGTAGGGGGCATCTGTAGGGAATTAAAATTTTATTAAATTTAAATTTATAATAAATTTGGATTTAATGACAAATTAAATATATTTTAGTCTAATTAAATATTATAGACTAATATATATCGGGTTAATTATTTAAATATAATTAAATTGAATTAAATAAAGGTCAGTGTACCCGTTTAGATGATCTTTTACTAACTGGATCACTTGTGAAGACCAAGCCTATGGCCCATAGGTTTTTCTTGAGGCTACTCCACCTCGCGCCTATAGAAAGGGGTTGCTTCTCTCATTTAAAAAGGAGGAGAAACTAAGGTCAAACAATAACACACAAGGGAGCTTGTGGATCAAATGTCATAATTCTCTGCAAACTGCAAATATTCAAGTACTGCAACACAAATTTCAAATATTGAAGATTAAGAATGAAGTTAAATCAAATAGAAGACGTTCAATATCAAGGCTACTTGTTTGTGATAAATCAGGATGCTCATCAAGGCATTCGTGACAGATAGATCAAACTCATAATCAAGATCGATGTTCAAAAGTTCTAAAATTTATTTTATTTACTGTCGGAAAGAAAAATCAAAGAAATCATAGAAATTTTAACACCCAAATTATTTAAAATAAAATATTATGATTGTCACAAAATATTTTATAGTCTTGACTATTTTCTTTACGCGAATTTTATTTTCTACAATATCATACAAACATTTGAATCAAGTCATCATTCGAATTATATTCTCAGTTTAAAGTGTAATTCTTATTTTTCTTTAATTAATCAGTTTGTTGTGAATTTAACGTTTTTAAAAGTATAGTTGCAAATACAAATATAAATATTAATTAAACGGCCAGCTACGCTTGCACATGCTCAACTTTCATCTAGATACGGCTTGGTTATACTGTAGCAAGTTTGATCAGATTAGGCTTTGGTTAGTATTGCTGCGAAATTGTATAAGTTCATCACGTCTCATCTTGGCTCGGCTCATCACCTCGGCTTAATCCCAACTAGTTGGTCTATGCGATCAAATAATTTTGTCCTTCCATTTTGCGTTCTCTTCAAGCTTTCCATTTTATTAGCTAAGTAAATGGTTCATGCCTGGGTAATACTATTTTAATAAATTAACTACTTATCGCTATTAGTATTATTTGTTAGTTGTTATTGATGTTTCTACTTACTACTACTATTACTCCATCAATCTCATTTTATGTCAAAGGTCACGAAAATGAGTTTAAGAAATTAAAGAGAATATTTGACTTGTAAGCAAAATATATGAGAAATACCAAAATTATTTTTTTAAATGAATTGTGGTGAGAGTTTACAAGTCTTTTCATTTTCACCCTCCTCGTAAAGAATAAACTCTTTTGTTAAGTGAGTTCAAACAAGTGATGTCATTATGTGTAAAATGGGAATGATAAGACCAAATAACTTTAAAAAAGAGAAATGTGTCATTCTTTTGGAATATACGTTTCAACATAACAAGGGACAGATGAAGTTAAAGATTAATTAATATTTTACTACCTTATTATTATCGTTGCTTATTTTTGTTACTTACCTAATAAACAAGATTTAACTATTATTATATGATATTATACTATATTATTATACATTGATAGTAGGAAAATTTACACTTTTGGCTAGGGTGAAGTAACAATAGTCATCAAAGTGGATGGTCTGGATTTTTGTCTTTGCTTGCCCCATGGACAGATCTTTAAGTTTAACAAGTGTTACCCTTCGCTTGCCCCACGGGTAACACATATAACTTTTAACCTTGAATTTTGCCCATGAGGATAGCGGGATCAAAATTTAAAGACCATCCTAAATTGTATCATATTTCTACTTTTCATTCGGCTAGCACACATGCAGCCGATTAGCCCTAAAAATAAAAATTTCACGCGGTGCCCTATTTTTGTCCTCATTTAGTCTGTACCCACTTTTTAAATAAAATTATACTTGTAATCAAATTACATATAACTTCAGGCAAGCTACTGTGTCACGGCCCAAAATCCAATCAGTCGTAATGGCACCTAACCCAACCCACTAGGTAAGCCAATTTAATAATAATCCACTTTCAATTGAGATTTACTGAGAAAATAATGATGAAATAACTTTTATACAACAACCCAAGGACTGGTAGTACAAATCATAGCTTCTAAGATTTAGAGTTTTACAAACACTGAATTGAAATAATTACCACATATGTTAGATTGTATATGAACAGTTTTTAAATCTAAAGCTACCATGGACAAGTGATAGTCATAACTGGAACGCGGATATATCTTCAATGCCAGCTTCCACCGTAAACTGCAGCAGAAACTCCAAGATCTGCACGCAAGGTACAGAAGTGTAGTTGTCATGCCCCAAAACTGTGGAGCACGACAGACGCTCAACCGAGTGAACCCGACCGAGCAAGCCTGTTAGATTTCTTCTACCCAAACTCATTCATGAATAAAGAGAATATATGTTTTTCATAATTAAACAATAAAGTGGTCGTGTCTGCAATTATCAATTTCCTACCATAAGTTTCATCATTTTTAAAGTCTCAAATGGACAAGTAATACAACCACAACATAGCATAGTTTGTCTTTCCCAATACCAATACACAACCCACACTATGTCTACGGAGCCTCTATAAATAAAGAAGAGTACAATGATAATGCCGGCAACAAGGTCCCGACTACACCTCGACCATAATACATAAAGAACAAAAGATACATGACCCCAGGATGAAGTGGGGCTCACCAAGTCAGCTGGAAAAAAGGTGTACTGCTATCACTGATCAATGTCTCCTGCTATGGAACCACCTGCATCCATTTAAAAATGCAGCGCCCCCGACAAAATGGACGTTAGTACCGTCGAATAGTACTAGTATGAAAACTAAACACCAATTTACGAATTTAGAAATACAAAATAATTATGATGAACCAGTGCGGCAATAGAATAATATAGATAACCGTCTCAACCATAGCAAGATTATAAAAGCTATCAACAACATTTATAGGATTTAAGATGAGATCCTCTATAACCATCTTCACACAAAGCGCCCCCGCCGCCTCACCCGATGTATGCAGGTGGAGGTGTACGTACAATACCACAACTTTAATCAAGCGGCCCTTCTGCCTCACCTCAATGTATGCGGGTGGATGTATAACCACAGTATCAAGAACCTACACAAAGCGTCTATGCCACCTCACCCCAATGTATGCGGGTGGAAATGCATCAACGATACCAATACCAACACAAAGAGGCTATGCCACCTCACCCCAATGTATGCGGGTGGTGGTGCCACAACAATACCAAAAACATACACAAAGCGGTCGTACCGCCTCACCCCAATGTAAACGGGTAGAGGTGCAGTCCCACAATATCATAATCCCTACACAAAGCGGTCATGCCGCCTCACCCCAATATATATGCAGGTGAAGGTGTGTCACAATCACATTCTCTATACCATAATCCCCACACAAAGCGGTCATGCCGCCTCACCCCAGTGTATGTGGGTGGAGGTGTATCACAATCGCAATATCTACATTACTTGGCATAATAACTTTCACATAAATCACGACTAGAAGTTATAACATGTGGATACGTAATACATAGTTTGGGATACATCCTCAATTTATAATGCAATATGATAAGAGCATTTGAAATACAAATTGAACATATATCTTCATCACAAAACTTATCAGAATACTCGATTTATAATCAACATCTCGAAACTTACAAGGATAATGAGAATTCCAACACTTAAAGACGAGTTTAGCCAACATACCTCAATTGAGCTTCCTTAAACTCTAAAACGTTCCGGAATTCTTAGCAACTTCAATCTATTTTAGAAATATAACAAATTGAACCACAATTAGGAAGATGATTATGGTTCTAGCTCATTTGAGCATTTTATCAAACACTAGGTGTGCATTAAGGTTTCAAGGCCCTTTTTATGGAGGATTCCATCATCCCAGAACTCAATCTTTACCATTTTTAGCTTAACAATATTCCTACATCCTTTGATAACACATGCATGTAAGATAAATAATCCTCTTGCCCATAAATTATCTTGCTTATTATCCATTTCTACACAAAATTCGAAATTGAGGGTTAGGGTGTAGAATCTTGCCTCTAGGATGAAGACCTAGTGAGTTTCCTTTCTTAATCTTCCAAAACTTGGGCAAGAATTGAAGGACAAATATTAGAGAACACCTTCTCACTCTAGGGCACCCTCTATCACTCTAAAATGTCAGATAATAGCTCAAAAATGACCCAAAGAGTGTATTTAACGAAATAGGGTCGGGTTTTAAAAACCCAAAAATGGAGCTCCGGAATAAGGTATGCGATCGCATAACCGATATGCGGACTGCATATCGGTTGCATAGTTGGTTACAAAATAGCCAAAAGAACTGTCTGCGTATGTGGTCACTATGTGGTCCGCATAATTGTTATGTGGTCGCATAATGCACCCCATAACAGTTATGCGATCGCATAGTCGACCGCATAGTTGCTTCCAACTGACCCAATTAACTGCCTCACTCTGCGGCCATTATGCGGTCCGCAGAGTTGTTCTACGGTCGCATAATGGACCGCAGAAATGCACTTTTCCTCCAAAACATTTCTTCTCAAACACGTAAGCCTAGTCCGACACCATGAAACATTATTTTCTTTGGAAATTTTACCAGGCCTTACACTTAAGTGTTTGAAATTTTCTGGGGTGTTACAATAGTATGAGTACAACCGACCCCATGTACTCAATAAGTATTCCAACTAACCTCGACGAGGCAAAAGAAGCAAGAACTATAGATAATACTCACTAACACCTGTGCAATTCATAATTTTAACAAGTATAGAACAGATACATGATCAAAACAGGAAATCTCAGGTAAAACCACTTTGATGCTCAAAATCCTTTGTTTTAAACTATTCTGCTCAGTCAACAATACAGCATATAAGAAAGATATGCAAGTAAAATCAGGTAAACAATCGAGAAAGTTTCAAGTAATGATGAAATGCAATAACCAAATATCAGTCTGTTGGGTGCGCAACCCGATCCAATAACAGTAACTAGCTCTCCTAGAGCTCACATCAACCAGAAACCCGTTGGTTTTTCATAATCCGCCCGGCATGGTCACACGCATATCAACACAATCCGCCCAGCGTGGTCACAGGCATAACAAGACAATCCGTCTGGTATGGTCACATGCATAACAACACAATTCGCCCTGCGTGGTCACAAGCATCCAGTCCAATCATGTCACATATGAGCAAATAAACAAGAATATATGTATGTGATGAATGAATAACAAAAATCATGCTCCTGGACTAGTATAAATGACATGCTAAAGTACAGGCATGAGCAAAGTGTACTATCATAGCTCAAATCGACAATTTCATCATAGAATAGAATTTATCAAGTTCATTCGGGGATTAAACCTCTATATAGCCTCAAACACGGCTGAAATAGTTCACACAATGTTACAAATATGAGAAACATCATAGCTTAAGGCTTAACAGTCAATTCTAGGCTTATCATGGCCTAAACACAACCCGAGCATGGATAAATACCCCCGGTGTCAGCAAATGGGTTCAAACCCCACACATGCGCGCACCCATAGAACGTAGCTAACTCAAATAATTCAGACAACTAGTGCCTCAACCAAGTTTAAATAAGATACTTACCTCAAACAAGCAAAGACAAATACCAAGCAAGCCAAACGATACTTCAGAAAGCCATCCCGTGCATACCAACCTCCAAACGGCTTGAAACTAACCAAAAGCAACTCAAGCATATCAAATAATGCCAAAGGAAATAAACCCAATCGATAAAGGACGAATCATTAATCAAAAGCCCAAAGTCAACCAAAAAGTTAAACCCGGGCCTGCACCTCGAACCCTACTGGACTCACAAAATCCGACAACACATTTAATTATGAGTCCAACCATTCTAGTTTCACTCAAATCTGACTCCGAATCAATGCTCAAAACTCAAAAATTCACTTTATGAAATTTTAGACAAAACCCCCAAATTTCTCTATTGAAATCATCAACCAAATGCCAAAAACGAGGGTAGATTCATGAAATATAATCAAAACCGAGTAGAAAACACTTACCCCAATTCATGTGGAGATGATCGACTCAAACATTGCCTCAATCCAAGCTCAATAGCTCCAAATATGCTAAAATGACTGAAACACCCGAAAATAGAGTACTTATAATCTTTGAATAGAAATACCCTTCGCGATCGCAGGACATCCTTCGCGATCGCTAATAACAAACTCGACAGCCTCCAAAAATACCCTACGCATTCGCGAAACTTCCCATGCAAATGCGATGACCACATGCATTTGCACTACGCGATCGTGACAAGACAAATGCGAACGCAAAAAAGAAATCTCCAGCTCCCAGCTTCTCAACTCAACTCTATGCGAACGCGAGCTGACGAACGCGAACGCGATGCTCAAGCATCTAAAGGTACGTGAACGCGATAGAACAGTTGCGAACGCCAAGAAAGAAAAGGGCCAGAACATATAATACACTATGCAATCGCGATCCAATCTTTGCGATTGCGAATAAGGCATGAAACACCATAAATCAGCAGTGCCAAAGAACATTAAAATGATCCGAAACTCACCCGAGACCCTCGGGACCCGTCCTAGCATACAAAAAAGTTCCATAACATAACACGGACATACTCGAGGCCTCAAATTATGCATAACAACATCAAAACCATGAATTGCGCCTCAAATCGAACTTAATGAACTTTGAATCTTTCAACTTCCAAAACTCGTGTCGAACCTTATCAAATCAACTCGGAATGAACTCAAAATTTTCACACAATTCCCAAATGACATAACGAAACTCTTCCAAATCCCGAAACCACAATTTGAACCTGATATCACCAAAGTCAACTCCCGGTCAAACTTATGAATATTCCAAACCTTTAAATTTCCAACTTTCGCCAAATAGTGCCAAAACCTTCTAGAAATATCCGAATGCAAATCCGGGTATACACCCAAGTCCAAAATCACCATCCAGACCTAACGAAACCATCAAAACTCCGATCCACGGTCAAATACATAAAAGTCAAACTTGATCAATTTTTCTAACTTAAAGCTTCCTAGTTAAGAATCATTCTTTCAAATCAATTCTGAATCACCCGAAAACTAAAACCGACGATTTACACAAGTCATAATACATCATAAGAAGCTACTCAAAACTTTAAATAGTTGAAACGGAATGCAAATGCTCAAAATGACCGGTCGGGTCATTACATTCTCCCTCACTTAAACATATGTGTGTCCTTGAATGTGCCCATAGTCGTTCCAAATGCATCAAATTTCTGTGTAACTTTACCATGCACATATTCGGGGGAGATCCCATGTCACCCCGGTCCATTTAAGCCTAACATCAGAACATAACTGAAGATCATTATTTTAACCTTAGTTCGTAAACCTTAGAACCCATTTTCCAACATCCGGAATTCCTTACAAGACCCAAATCTCGCATCTACACACTGTATAAGTCGGAACAAGCCGTATCAAGCCATAGCCATAACCCAAGATGTAATCACATGATATACCACATAGCTCGCATACTCTTAGGTATAATGTTTTGTCATAGTAGCTACTCAAAAACAAACCCGGTACCGGTAATAAACCTCATATCAAATAAAATCTCGTTCAAAACCTTCGTACATTGCCGATGATGAAAAAACATACAAAAACTCATAACCACTCATCAGATCAACAAGTCATGGAGCCCTCTCTCGTCCGACAATAACCAAAGTCAAATCCTAAGCCGATTTCCGATACTATTCCTCCATACATACTATAATCAAATCTAATAGTACCCATTCTAGGTCCAATGACCTCATCTCATCAAATACAACCATTCTATTGAGATGCGATACCAATACAACCTAAGGTCAAAACTGTGCAATCTGTGCACCAACAAGCAACAATTCTAATATTCTCAAACATGAAAAATGACTCAAATGAGAGAACCATCCGGCAAGCTCAGAAAGTACCACCACAAACGCAATGCTTTGAACCCATCACACATAGTAGAACCGAAACACACGAATCCACCTCAAAGATCATATCTCAAAATAACTCCACTGCAACGCGTGACCCCATCCAAACACCGGACCTATGAAATACCTTAAGCCAAAATATTCAAAATCAATAACCACATAAAATTCGACATCAAGTTAATGAAGTGCATGACCATAACCATGGAGAAGCAAATAACACAATATATCACAGACGAAAAGACCATAACTAAGGCACAATCAACCATTCAACACCCCAATAACCATTTCGCTCAAATTTCACCGCAAGGCCCAAAGAGAAACGCATCTAATGTGTAAGTAACCAACAGATCACAACCTATTATAGCATAGAAGAGTAACATATAGAACATATTAGGACACGAACAAGCTCAACACTAACCGAATGACACACCCCTCAACACTAACAGTTCTGAGTCAACAAATCTGACCCGATGTAGAATACACATCCCCATTGGGCCTACCATTAGGCCCCTAAATTAACTCTGGTCATCCCCAAATGCATAAATAGCCCTCCAAAAATCCCCAATAACCTAATCATAACACATAATACCATCCGGCTAACTTTTGCCACTTCTTCACAGTCCACAACCATGAAATAATCTGCTTCTGAGAACTCTCAGTCTCCAAATCTATGGAACACACGAATCACCATAGCCGATCCCCAACTCCACCACTCGAATGACTAGCACGTCTCTTGTACATAATCATTCCCATGAGAAATACTTCTGTAATTATTCCATGCCACATAGAAAAATAAGAACAGTAACAGTCGATTAACCAGGCGAGTACTGCAATATCAAGGAGGCATCCGTAAGTCAAAACACAGTGCACCTTCTGAAATGTTCACCCTTCCCAGGAAATACCAGGTAGTATTAGCATTCATCTAGTCATCTGAAACCGTCCATGTTGTCTAAGAATTCATGACCTTCCCTTCAAATCTGAACCGTGACCTTGCACATGCAAATCTTAATCCCCCACAACATATCTCATCTATCATGCTATCATATGAAAAGTATGAAAATCTAATAATCAACTCTGAGTTACTAGCACAATACATATCCGATCAGTCAGAAACCTTCCATTGATTCCATCAAGGAGAAAATCACAATACGCAACTAGCGTGCTACTTATGCCAGTAGGAAATATCTATCTCAAACCGTGGTAGAAACCATCGAGAACTCTTCGAAACCCATTTGCACATAACCAAGCCATCAGAACTGAATCTCTCTAACTCAACCAAGCCATGCAGGTCTCCAAACCCAAGAGTATTTGCCATAAAACACCTGTAGAGACTCATCACGTCATAAGTACCCAAAGAACCGATCATATCCATTATCATACTGATACAACCTACTACCAAGTTATCCTATTTCTTTCAAAGTTCTTCTGAATTGCCTTTAAGTTGACACTTCTCCTTGCCATAATACCATGATCCACAACCAAAACTCACAACACGAGATCCTAGCATGTAACCATGTCGCTGTAAATCCCATAAGCTACCGTATTCCCATTTAAACACGCAAAATACTGCATCCGAGATACCCACTATGAAGAGACCTTATGTGAATCTAAAACTGTTTCCTTTACCTAATTGACACTAAATGTAGGATCCATAATGATATAGAAGTACCGCAAGTCCCGACACCATCCAATCCAAATCTCAGATCTTTGCCATACTCAAATCCTTAAAATTCTCAAATGCCACATATGAATCTTAAACCCATTAGACCCCCCTCAAGGGTCCTCCACCCTATCCAATATAAAATGCACCATCCAAACGAGACGAACGACCTATGTTCTATTAGCACACCAATACCCAAAGAAGTAGTCCACATCTCTAAGCAACCAAGTGAATCTCTACTCTATGCACACTACATCCGTCATGAATAACAAACTCAAATCATCCTGTGATTCATATATACTCATAAAGTGTAATATATCCAGTGTCTAGAAATCTCCTGACTCGAGTTATCCCCGATCTCAAACCTCTGCAAGTCATAACTGATTCACAAGTGTGCGTCACACCGAAACCAATATAACACATAACCATGCAATCAAATTGACGATGGTAGAATCCCACTTGGTTCAAAGCCAGAGAACAAAACATCTGATAATGGACAATGCCCATACTCTATTATTGCCATAATCCCGCACTGAAATTCAATTAAATCCTTCATAAGCTCATGCAACACAAATCATAAAATACCTCAAATCATTTGCGAAGCTCGCATTCTTCCTCATGATAGTCAAGTCAACTTTCACAACCATTCCATACTCAAATCGAAACACATATAGCCCACTGTTATAAAGAAACTCTCCACATAATCATCATAAGGATCACACATCTGTAGATTACCCCGCAGGTGATAAACCACCTGCTTAGCCTCAAACTGACATCTCTCTATACCCTTTCACATCCACCGTTATTACGCAATCACTTAATGTTCCTGAGTCTAAACTCATCCACAAAACATGAAAATCTACTTCGTTCCACAAATAAATGACATGAAAGATCCCTTAACACAATCATAACTCGAGATTGTATAACACATCCCCAAAAATCGAGCACCCAATAGTCCTTTTTACATCTCAAGCAAACTCTTCTCGTCACATTCAAACTATCTGATAACATCCCGCGGTCAGATCCTACTCATCATATAGCCATCCAATTAGTCACTTAGACATAAGTCACACTCCTAGGGATACTACCGGACATATAAGTCCAAAAGCACATACTCACACAACTGAAATCCACGTGCTCAACCTACAGCCACAACCCGGCCTCAAATTCTCCAGACTGACCCATCATCACCACACAGAAATCACATCTCGCACCTCATCCATAAAATCACAAGTCGTCGATGCATAGCTGATACCGAGCGCTCACATGCGCATACAAATGCGTGGAAGGAATTCAAAGGGTTATGCTTCAAGCTGAATCAATTTCGCACAATAAGGAAAGAAAGATGGGAAATTAACCTAAATGCCATGTAGCCTCTCGAAGATAGGTATGGACGTCATCATACCGATCCGCAAGACTTTACTAGACACTTGCTCATGACTCATAGAACCTATGAACCTAGAGCTCTGATACCAATTTGTCACGACCCAAAATCCAATCAGTCATCATGGAACCTAACCGAACCCGCTAGGTAAGCTAATTTAAAAATAATCCATTTTCAATTGAGATTTATAGAGCGAATAATGATGAAATAACTTTTATTCAACAACCCAAGGTCTGGTAGAATAAATCATGAGCTTCTAAGATTTAGAGTTTTACAAAAACTGAACTGAAATGATTATCATATTTGTTGGATTGTACATGAACAATATTCAAATCTAAAGCTACCATGGACAAGTGATAGCCATAACTGGAACGCGGGTACATCTCCAATGTCAGCTTCCGCCGTAAACTGTAGCAGCAACTCCAAGATCTACACGCAATATGCAAAAGTGTAGTATGAGTACAACCGACCTCATGTACTCAAAAAGTATCCCAACTAACCTCGGTGAGGTAAAAGAAGCAAGACCTATAGAACATATACATAATCAAAACAGGAAATCTCAGGTAAAACCACTTTGATGCTCACAATTCTTTGTTTTAAAGTATTCTGCTGAGTCAACAATCCAGCATATAAGGATTATATGTAAATAAAAATTAGGTAAACAGTTGAGGAAATTTCAAGTAAAGATGAAATACAATAACCAAATATAAGTACATTACAGACCCCATATCCATTCTGCGGTCGTATATCCTATTCCGGAGCTTCATTTTTGGGTTTTTATAACCTGGCCCTACTACGTTAAATAGACGATTTGTACCATCCTTTGAGCAAAAATCTAATATTTTTTGAGCGTTAGAGAGTGCCCTAGAGTGGGAGAAAGTTCTTCAACAATTTGTTTTTCAATTCTTACTCGAATCTTGGAAGATTAGCAAGAAAAACTCACTAGGTCTTCATCCTAGAGGTAAGATTCTACACCCTAACCTTTTATTTAAAAAATTAACTAGAAATGGGTAATTACTAAGATGATTCTTGGGTATGCGAGTTGGTTATTTTGCATGCATGTGTTATCAAGGGGTGTAGGAAGATTGTTGAGCTAAAAATGGTAAAGAATGGGTTGTGGGATGATGGAATCCTCCATAAAAGGACCTTGAAACCTTAATGCACACCTAGTGTGTGATACAATGCTCAAATGAGCTAGAACCATGATCATCTTTCTAATTTTGGTTCAATTTGTTACATTTCTAAAATAAATCGAAGTTGCTAAGAATTCTAGAACATTTTAGAGTTTAAGGAAGCTCAATTTAGGTATGTTTTCAAAACACTTCTTTAAGAATTGGAACCCCATTACCCTTGTAAGTTCCAAGATGTTTATTACAAATTGAGTATCCCGGATAAGTTTTATGATAAAGATATATGTTCAATTCATGTTTCAAATTCTCTTATCATGTTGTATTATAAATTGAGGTTGTGTTCCAAAATATGGATTGTGTATCTACATGTTATAAATCCAAGGCGTGATTTATGTGAAAACTATTATGCCAAATTGTGTAGAGATTGTGATTGGGATTACACCTCTACCCGCATACATTGGGGTGAGGTAGCAGGGCCGCTTTGTGTATGATTTTCGTATTATGATTGCACCACCATATATATATATTAGTTTGAGAAGGCATGACTGCTTTGTATAGGTATTGGTATCGTTGATACATTTCCACCCGCATATATTGGGGTGAGGCGGCATGTCCGCTTTGTGTAGATTTTTGGTACTGTGGTTATACCTCCACCCGCATATATTGGGTGAGGCGGCAGGGCCGCTTGAGTAGAGTTTTGGTATTGTGCTTACACCTCCACCTGTATACATTGGGGTGAGGTGACAGGGCCACTTTGTGTGAAAATGGTTACAGAGGATCTTATCTTAAATTCTATAAATGTTAATGACAACTCTTTATAAGCTTGCTTTGGTTTAAATGGCTATCTATGCTATTCTATTGTCGCCCTGATTCATCATATCCATATTATAATTCCGAGTTCTTAAATTGGTGTTTGGTTTTCATACTATTACTATTCAACATGTACTAACGTCCCTTTTGTCGGGGGAGCTGCATCTTTAATGGATGCAGGTGGTTCCACAACGGAGGATATTGACCAGTGATAGCGGTGCTCATTCTTCCCAACTGACTTAGTGAGCCCCATCTCATTTCGGGGTTGTGCATCTTTTGTTTCGTATGTGTTATAGTGTTTTGAGGTATAGTCAGAGCCTTGTTACCGACACTATCATTATACTCTTTGGTATCTTTAGAGGCTCTGTAGACTTAGTGTGAGTTGTAAATGGGTGTTGGGAATGATAAACAAGTTGTGTTGTGATTAAATCACTTGTTCCACTTTGAACCATAAAGGTGTGTATGTGCTTTGAGACTTATTAAATGAAGTAACTAATGGTAATGAATTGGTATTTTAGACATGATCATCTTATTGTCTAATTAACGAAAATATATATTATCTTTAATCATGGATGAGTTTGGGTAGAAGGAAATCTAAAAGACTTGCTCGGCCTGGTTCACTCGGTTGAGCGCCGGTCGCGCTCCCCGATTTTAGGGTGTGAAAATTTGTTGTGCTTGTTGGGTTTAGATTGCGATGTATGTGCCTAGCTGGCATTTGAGCTGGCTTGCTAATCGGATGAGTAGTTATGAGTTTTGCATGTTTCTTGCAGTAATTCAGAATTGTGAAGGTTTGGAACAAGGTTCTAGTGCATGTGAGTCTGTTTGACTGTACCGGGCTTGGTAATGGGCAACTATCATGGTCAGAGTTATTGTTATGGGCATATGGATGCTGTCTTATGTAGTGTGGTTATTGTTTGAAGGTGTATGCATGAGCTATTGTAGCTAGTTGAGGATTTTACAGTGTGTTGTGTGATAATAGGGCCCTTGGTAGTTGTGGAAATTGTATTCTAAGGCCTATCGACATGAGTGGAAGGAATAATCTACGGTTGAGATGGTATTGTTGGCTTGTTTGGATCGTGGGGGCGTAGGATCACCCATGTCTATGTGCATGGTGAGTACATACAGTGATTTGATGGCTTGGCACATTCGAGGACGAACATTTGTTTAAGAGGGGGAGAATGCAACGACCCAGCCAGTCATTTTGAGCTTTAAGGTTCCGTTCAATTATTAGAGGCCTTGAGTCGCTTTATATTACGTATTATGACTTGCGTGCATGGTCAGATTTGATTTTCGGATGGTTCGGAATGAACTTGGATGAGTGATTCTCACTTTAGAAGGTAAAATTTAAAAAGTTGACCGAGATTTGACTTTTGTGCTAACGACCTCAGAATGGTATTTTGATGGCTCCGATAGGTTCGTATCGTGATTTTGGACTTGGGCATATGTCTGAAATCAATTTCGAAGGTTCGTAGGTTGATTTGTGTTATTTTGCTGAAAGTTGGCAATTTAAAAGTTCAAAATTTTGATAAGTTTGACCGTAGGTTGACTTCATAGCTATCATGTTTATATTTCTGTTCTGGGACTTGGAATAAGTCCGTTTTGTCATTTGGAAGTTTGGCGTCATTCCGAATTGATTTGATGGGAATCAGACGCGCCGTTGTGTTTTTACAAGATCTTGAGTTTCATGTTGAATTCTTGTGTTTTGAGGCCCGATTCTTGATTTTAGACGTTATTTTGATGATTTGATCATGTGAGTGATTACGTTTTATGTTTTTAGACTAGAGTTAATATTTGGTTTGGAACCTCGAGGGCTCAGGTGAGTTTCAGACGCAAAGAGGAGTGTTGATAGAGTTTAATTCTGCCGGTTTTTGCACATATGTCTTAGGACTCGCATTTGCGAGTTTTGGATCACAATTACGATAATAGGATTAGTCTCCTAGGTTCGCATTTGCGAACCCAGAGTTCGCATATGCGATGGGGGATTGGGTAAGCTTGATTCGCATTTGCAATCATCCTGATCGCTTTTGCGATGTGTCACTGGTATGCAATTGCGAACAAAATGTCGCATTTGCGACTGTAGCAGGGGTGTTAGCGACTGCGCTTTTGCGATGGTTTCTTCGCATTTTTTGCGAACTCGAGGTCGCAATTGCGACACTTGCGATTGGACAAAAAGCTGAGGGACGGGATGTTTGGTCTCATTTTCGTTTGGAACCCTAGACTCGGTATGAGTCTATTTTTAAGAGGGAATTTTATCTACAATCATTGGGTAAGTGATTTTGTTCAATTTTTAACTATTTTACATGATTATATGTAAGTTTTAACATCAAAATTGTGAGAATCAAATTGAAAATTTGTGAAACTTTGTCATATTTTTGAAAAATAAGAATTTGAGTGTTGAGAGTCGATTTGGACTCGGATTTTAAAACTAATCACATATATGAACTCGTGGGGTCATGTGTAGTTGGAATCTACCATTGGACCTAGTTTTGGCTAGGTGAGTCCCGGGTTGACTTTTGTTGACTTTTGAGCAATTGTGTAAAGACCGTAGCTTTAATTATTAAAATTTATTTCTCTTGCATTATTTGATCTTATTAAGTCAATTTTGGTTAGATTTGTGCCGAGCGGAGGTGAATTTTACATGAAAAACTATTTTTGAGAATTGATTAAGGGATTTTGAGGTAAGTCTCTTGCCTAACGTTGTGTGAGGGAACTACCCCGTAGGGATTGGTTGGTTTGTACTATTAGAACTACGTGAAAGACGTGTACACGAGGTGATGAATGTGTACACATCTTATACGTGGAAATTTGCCCAGCTTAGACTCCTAGGTTCTTATGTTCATTAAAAATGAAGTTGTCTTATCATGTTAAATCCGCCAGTTGCTAAATTCACCCTTACGTGTCTTATTTGAAATTGATTTATTCATGTTCTGCCCTTGTTGCCCAATATACTCTTATATGCCTTAATTGAAATTGTTGTCTCTTTTATTGCCATATTATCTATTCCGTAATTGCTTAGCCTTAATTGAAGTTATTGTTATCTCTTCCGTAATTGCATAACCTTAATTGAAGTTATTGTTATCCCTTCCATTATTGACTTATCCTTATTTGGAACCATTGTTACATGTTATCTCCCTTATCGTTGAGTTGTACCTACTTGGAATCATTGTTACATGCTATCTCTCTTATCGTCGAGTTGTACTTATTTAGAAACATTGTTGCATGTTATCCCTTCAATTGTTCAGTTACTCTTATCTGATATCGTTGTTACACATTATCTCTCCCATTGTTGAGTTATTCTTGTTTGAAACCATTATTACTTGTTATGTCTTTCATTGTGAACTCGTTCTTACGTTTCCTTGTGTTTTGTAATTCTTGTGTTGATTTACTTGCCTTAGTCTCGTGTTATCGTTGTTGTTATTGTTGTACTCAGTGTTGTTGAGTCGAGGGCTATGTATGGTTGTGGTATTGGAATTATTTTGAGGAAATGTTGTGGCATATGGAATCATGTGGTGCAAGTTATTATATTATGTTGTTATATTTTTCGCACACATGATATTGTTGAGAGGATGGTCGGGGTGTTCGCACGCGAGTTGTCCGTGCTTTTGTTATCATTGATATTTGCACATGTGGCGTGACAGGAGGGCTATGTCATGAATGATTTGTGATGACTTGTGATGGCCTGGGGGCATTGTTATTGATGTTAATTATGTAGTGGTGTGCCTACGTTGTGTGAGTTATGCATTTTACATTTCGTTATGTTGTTTCCTATGTGTCATTCATTATCCCCGCTCTTACTTGTTGACTCGAGTTGTGATAGAACACTTTTACAAGCATACACATAATTGATCACTCATATAGGTTTAAGAAGATGAATCTTGATGTTTATTGATCATTTACATGTATCCTCGTTTCCTTGCCCTCTGTGTGAGAGTTGTACTATTGGCACGTGAGTTGTCTGTGCGGTTGCGAGTTATGGTTAGTGTTGGCACGTGAGTTGTCTTTGAGGTTATGAGTCATTGTTATTGTTGGCACGTGAGTTGTCCGTGTGGATATAAGATATTGTCACTCCCTTAGCACGTGAGTTGTCCGTGCAGATATGATGTATTAATGGTATTGGAACATGAGTTGTCTGTGCAGCACATGAGTTGTCTGTGCGATTGTGAATTGTAATGTGGACACAAGATGCCAAGTGATTAGGGTTCGTTAATTGGGACCCATGAATTTTGATTATGAGGTGTGGTACCTCAGGGAAATTCCTCAATAGATCTTGTGTGAAAGTGGTTGTTCGTATTGAGTTGTTACTTGTTTCCTTACTAGGTTTCACCGGACTTAAACTGTATTCGGCTTACCCTATGGTGTTATTACTAGTTTGTTCCTTGTTGATAATTATCGCTTCTAGTTTTCTATTGCAAGTATTATTGTCGTTTACCATGCTTAGCTTTATATTAGTATTGTTCCTTGTTAGTTTCACATTTATACTTGTACAAGTTGTTATGTCTAGTAGGTGTCTTGACTGTTCCTCGTCACTACTCTACCGAGGTTAGTATTGATACTTACTGGGTACCGCTATAGTCTACTCATGCCACGCTTTCTGCACATATTTTGTGTAGTCAGGTACTTCGAAGTTCGTTGATCGTTAGCTAGTTGATCGGGAATTATGTGGAGACTCAAGGTATACATGCCGTCGCGTTCACAAGCCTCGGAGTCACCTTATGATATTTTACTTTGTACTATTTATTTCTGTTCCGGAACAGTTATACTTAGAAACTTTCTAGTGAATTAAGTAGAGTTTGTGGCTTGTAGTACCGGTTTTGGGATATTGTAGTGTACTTGGAATTGTTGGCTTATTATAGAAAATCATGTTTCATGCTTAATAGTTGTTTTTGGTTAACTTCTGTTATTAATCCAGTAGGTGTTAGGCTTACCTAGTCTTAGAGACTAGGTGCCATCACGATATCCTACGGTGGAAATTGGGGTCGTGACAATACCCTTCCATTCTTACATTTCTTCTCAAACTCTTCTTCACCAAGAATACCATAATTCTTCAATTTTGGAAGCTTGAAATTCTTGCTTGGTGGTGAAAATTTGAAATTAATAGTTTATTGTTGTTAATCATTTGATTGTTGATTATTGATGCTTAAATTTTTAGTTCAAACATTGAATTGGTGATTTGTTTTAATATTCTCAAAACTCTATTGTGGATCCTTAGAAAGTGTTAAAGAAGATAAATTGAGTCTTCTTGATTTGGTGTTACTTGTCTAAATTGGTGATTCCGTGTTGGTGTTTGGAGGCTTTGTTTCAAATTCGATATCATTTTGGAGCAGATATAGGGTGGTTTGATCGATTTGAAATTGCAATTTGAAGAATACCTCGTTGAACAATACATATAAGTCATGCTAATCGGAAAGAATTTGTGAACAACTAACAAGACAGTTTGAATGCAGATAACACAAAATCGTAACAATCCCATAGGTAATGTGAACAATTTAACAATCACAATGTTATGAAAATACCGTAGTGTTTGTGAGTTATCCAACAACATAGCTATATTGGATATAGCATGAAGTCCTATTGATTTATCATGACTTGCACGCCATCATTTTGAAATGTATTTTTCCTTTTGTAGCTTTGAAATAATAAAAAAGGCATCATAAGTAAAACATTGAAATCATGACAACCAGGTAGAGTTTGTGCATTATCCTACCGATTTGGCATGACTGCCTATTAAACCACAGTCGCATGGCAACAGACAACCATAACTAGTACCCCATCTATAATACTAGGAAGCAACAAACAAGTCCTCAATGTTAAAGATTAAAAGCCTAATATAGAAAATAGAAAATTTAAGAACTAGGAATACAGAGGGGTGCAACAGTGAAACTGATCCTCTCTAAGCTTATCCCTTCTATTCAAAGGCTTCATCATCGTTATGTTGGAGTGGCTGAGCAGTGGCTTGCAAAAGTTCTAGTTTATGCAGTAGGTGTAACTTGAGAGTAGTTTAGTACGAATATTTTTGTCACGACCCAAAACCACTCACCGATCGTGATGAAGCGTAACTCAATTGTTAGGCAATCCAACATAACCAAAAAACGAGACATAATAACGGATGTTGCACCCTATTTTGCACTAGTCAAAACAAGATTCAACTTGTGATTTCCCTGTTGATGATAAAAGAGAGTCGCCACCTAATATTTAAAGGTATACTATGGTACCTATTTCATTTCCAAGGTCATTTCTCTATTAGTCTGCTAAGCGGTGAGATTTTGGGTAAGGGCTCTTGTTTTTCTAAGGGGAAGATGTTAGCAACCCCTTAAACTCTACCTGAGGTAGCTCCATAGGACTTAGGCTAGGGGTAAAGGATAAGTTGTTTAAACTCTGCTTATCTAGTATTGGGGGGTGCATCATACTATATATATATAATTTAGAACCTAGTATTTTGCAAATATGATGTGTAGTTTTAAAAGGATATAGTTTTATAAAAGATTTCTGAAGATAATGTTGGTATATATATATATATATAAGAGTTTAAAGTATGTACATGATATATGTGTTTATAAAACATGTGAGAAGGGGCCAAGTTATAAAACGCTTTGTATTTAAAGAATGTAGATATTTATGTAACTCTGATGAAATAAAGGTGTTGTAAGAAAATGAGTCTAAGATATATCTCGGTTTTAAAAACCTTTTGCTGGGGGGCATTTTGTTTCGAAAGACTTGATTTTTTAGAAGGGCGGTTTTGGATTCCATTTCCTTGTTTTGAAAAGAGAGATTGTCGTCCTTTGCTGAGTTATCTTAGATTCAATGTCTGCATGAAATGTTAGTAAAATATAAGAGATTAATAGCATAAGCAACATATGATTAACGAATTAAAAGTAATTACTATTAAGCCTAATGTTTCTTTTAATCCTATATTTTTTAGGGCTTGCCTAAGTTGCTTACATGATTCAAGAGATAAAGTAAAGCAGTTAATCAGATATGATAGGTATAGTGTCATAAACATGGGAGAAATAAGAATAGAAGAATATAATAAAATAGTAAAGAGTAAGGAAATAGAAGGAAGGGACAGCAGCGGGCTTCAGACTTCAGAATGCACAGGTAAAGGACTTGGGCCTGAGTTATTTGAGAACTCGGCAGGCCGAATTGTAATTCATGTTCAAAAAGAAAGAAAGAAGGTCATTAGATATGCTACTATATGCATATAATCATACATGAAATAGATTGGTAAGGGCCTAAAAAAGTTATAATAATTAATAGTAATCTGAATTATGAAAGTTATACTAATGTGGGGTCACATATGGTAAAGTGATTCACATTAAAAACCTTTCATTTTCATTAAACACTAAACCTAAAGAGAGTAATGAATGTCAATAGATTAGAGGGTAAGGGTAGAATTCCATTCAAGGCCAAAGCACTCTTTAAATCCCTGACACTTCAAAGTTCCCAAGGGTCTCAAGACCCAGGGCAGTGCTTGTGTCAGGGAGAGTAACCCAACCATGAACTAAGCACTACTCCCAAATAACCCTAACCACTCACGCTCATTCTTCCCTGTAGGTTTAAGTGCCAATGAGGCACTTTCAATGTAAATCCCAACATCACAGTGATACCATACCACATAAGTATCCATATATATATTTCCCATAATAGTTAATGCAGAATACTATAGGATGGCAAGACAGCCTATTCACGTTGTTGTAACCACATCTCAAAAGCTAAGTGTATGATTCACTATGAATGTCATGACATGTTAGGTATGCTCAAAAGGAATCAGCTTCAAGCATACATAGAGGCAAGGGCATCGTCGGATTTTTGTTAAAAAATCAAACACACGAGATCACATGCTTTAGGATTAAAGTAAATGCATTCTGTAAAGTCAATGGGCACATATACACTTCTCTTTAACAACTTTAAATTAGAGTAATCAAAGATTGATTATGACTAAGTCTTAACTTCTAGTGTACATACAGGTTAGTAATTCCAATTGAAACTCCTAAAGGGTACTAACAAAGATATAGACTAACAGTTTCAGTCAAACTTCTAAGGAGTATTAGGAAAGTGCAGATTAACAACTACAGTTTAAGCTTCAGAAGGGGATTAACAACATTACAGGTTAATCACTACAACTGATACATTCTAAACAGTGCTAATATAGGTATAGGTTAACAAGTTCAATTAGAGATACAGATCAATAACTTCAATTAGGAGGTATAGATTAATGACCTCAATTAGAACCTCCAAAGAGTATTAACAGAGATTCAAACCAGTAACCATAGTTAGAACTTCTACAGGTACTATGACACTACAATCAGAAACTTCTAAGAGTATTAACAAGGTCGCAGATTCACAACCTAAATTAGAATATCTAGGAATATTAACAAGATTGCAAATTAATAGACTGCAATTAGAACAAAATCTCAGGCTATCAGTTGTTTTACTTTGAAACCAGTGGCATGATTACTTCTTTCTAAGAGTTTTAACAACATATTAATCCCATTGAGAACAAAGCATGTTGTTATACCCAAACAGTGGCAATAGAAGTTTCACTTAAAGTTCACAAGCTAAGTATAATTCATTCAGGAGAGCATAGTGGAGTTTCAAGGGCAGTGTAGGCATGTACATGATCATGAAGGGAAAACAAAGGCATTGAAGAACAAGACGAGTGCAGGATCACAAGGACACATACATGGAACACTGTATATGAGTAATATTATCTCAAAAATGAAAGTGTTATCATCATAGAATCAAACTTACAATGTGACTATATCAGTTTCCAAAGGGTAGAGGTATCATTATATTAGGGGAATCTTTTAAGCAAGTCTGATATGGGGTTTCATATATATTGGAACTTAGCAGGAGCATTTTAACTCAATAATTGTGACATCATAATTTAAATACATCTTATCCACATCTTATAGCTTAGGTTAAGTGTATAACAATATCAGAATATACATAAAAGTGATGCAAAGATCCAACTATCTTAGGGCATACTTACATGAGCAGTCATGAGTTCAATCAGTTGAATAATAAGCTTCTAAAATCAACAGAACCATAAAGACATATCAAAGAGATAAAACTGGTTTAAAGGTCATGATTTAGTGTATCTAAACTAAGATAACAATCTAGTTTACCGTTAAACAGGCTCATACTTTGTTTAAGTCTAGGTTATTGAGTGAACCATTATGAAATGCAAAATAATATTCAAGGCAGATTAGCATAACAATCATAGTAGCACTAATGGGATATTAAAGAGGTCTAAAACTATATATTAGGAACATTTAAGAAGTTCGTTAGTGGTTTTCAAAGTTAAAAGTAGTTATGAATGTAACGACCATGTCACGCCCCGAACTCGGGGAGCGCGACCGGCGCTCAATCGAGTGAACCCGGTCAAGCAATCCTGTTAGATATTTTCTACCCAAACTCACTTATGAATAAAGAGAATACATATTTTCGTTAATTAGACAATAAGGAGATCATGTATACAATACCTCATTACCTTTAGTTACTTCATTTTAAAGTCTCAAATTGCACACATTTTCATTGTCTGAAGTGGAACAAGTAATTCAAACATAACATAACTTGTGTTACTTCCCCAACACTAATATACAATCCACACTATGTCTACTGAGCCTCTAATAGATACAAAAGAGTACCATGATAATGCCGGCAACAAGGCCCCAGCTATACCTCAAACACAACACACAAGGAAAAAAAGATACATGACCCCGAAATGAAGTGGGGCTCACCAAGTCAGCTGGGAAGAGTATGTGCTGCTATTACTGATCGATGCCGCCTGCTATGTAACCACCTGCATCCATTAAAAGATGCAGCGCCCCCGGCAAAAAGGACATAAGTACATGTGGAATAGTACTCGTATGTAAGGCAGACAGAACAACGTATGGAAATACGGTAACTCAAATAAGAGGTAAATAATAATAGCTTTCATTTGGACCATGACTTGAAGTTATAACAATTAGATACACAGTCCATGCTTCGAGCACATTTTCAAACAGCACATAACATAATAGGAACATTTGGAATACATATTGAGTATATATATTTTGGACACAAGGCTTATTCGGAATAATTCAATTTATAATAAGCATCACGAGACTTACAAGAACATCGTGGGAATTCAATAATAAGAGATAAGTTTAGCCAACATACCTCGCTTTGAGCTTTATTAAATTACTATAGTATTCCAGAAATCTTAGCAACTTCAATCTATTTAGAAACATAACAAAAATAGAACCATAATTAGGAAGAAGTTCATAGTCCAGCTCATTTGAGCATTTTATCAAACACTATGTGTGCAAATTAGTTACAAGGACCTTCTACAAAATTTCCTTCACCCTACAACCAAATCAACACCAAGAGTTCACCCATACTAGTTCAATGATCTTTTCACAACCCTTGATAGTACATGCATACATAAATAACACTCCCACACCCAAGATTCATACTTTCCATTAACCATCTTCCACCCTAAATTCGAAATTAAACACTAGGGTATGGAACCTTACATCTTAGATGAAGACCTTGTGAGTTATCCTTGTGAAATCATCAAGCCCTGAGCAAGAACTGATGAACAAAATGGCTAGGTCTTCTCTTTCTCTCTCTAATATACTCTCACCTCTCTCTAAAAATATCAGATGAAACTCTTAAAGATGACCCCAAAGCCTTTTTATAAAAATGGGATCGGGTAAAATTTCCAAAACGTAAACTTGACGAAACTGTGTTTGCGGTCGCAGACCGTACCGCACAATCGATATGCGGCCCGCAAAATGGGCCGCAAAAATGATGCCCAAAAACTAGACTTGTCTGAACCAGTATGCGACAGTTCTGCGGTCTGCAGACCTATTCTGTGACCACAGACTGGACCACAGAATCATCTTCCGGATTTCTCATGCCAAGTCTACAACTAAAATACGGTCCGTGAAGCAACTATGCGATCGCATAATAGACCGCAGAACAACCTTCAAAATTCAACATCTTTCTACTCAACAATGCGATGGATATGCGGCCCACAAACAGGATCACCTTAACTGCAGGATCACCTTCTCTTGCCAAACATTTCCATAAACCCCCGTTGAATGGGGATACAATCCTTAAACATGTAAGCTTACCTCGGCATCACGAAACCTTAAATTCCTTTACAAAATTCTACAGGGCCTTACAGACCCAGACGATCATTTTTTGTATTGTAGCCCCATTCCTCCATTTATTGCTTATTCTATGTTTGTTTGTTGTTATGTGACTTGTTAAGGTGGTTGGTTTGATTCCTTGAATGTTTCGAAATCGATAGGGATACTTAGTCCCAAGGCTGGAAGCCTAAATTATAAGAGTTGCCATGATATTGACTAATGAGTAGACGACTCCGGAATGGAGTTTTTATGGTTATGATATCTCCATATGATGATTTTGGACTTACGAGTGTGTTTGGATATCGATTTGGAGGTCCGTAGGTGGTTTTGGCTTGAATTTGAGAGTTGAAAAGTTTGACCGAGAGTTGACTTTGTTGTTACCGGGCTTGCATTTGGATTTCGAAAAATGGAATATGTCACGCCCCGAACCTGGGGGAGAGACCGGCGCCCAGTGCCTCACCTAACCTTGCGTACCAACTTGCGACTAAGGGACTCTGAACATATAATGTCATACTTTGGCTATGGGGCCACATTGCAAGATAATTTGCTAAGCAAAATATAAAATTGAACAGAAACTAACGCTGACTAAATATGAATATAACGATGGGCCAACAAGGCCGTCATAACTACTACAGCTGACAAACCAACAAAATATACATACAAGGCCTACAAGCCCAACATACTGCACTAACTGACAGGATATGTCTACAAGCCTCTACTGATGGATGTAATATGATCGGAACAGGGCCCCAACCTACCCATAACATATATATACAGATATACATAAGATGTACATAAAACTCTAGACCCGACAACTCCGAAGGATATGGAGCTTACTGATCAGGCTGAATTCGAGCAATACCTACTGAGGAGGTTTACCCGTCTGTCTGTCTGAACCTGCACGCATAAAATGCAGCGCCCCCTGAAAAGGAACGTCAGTAGGAAATAATGTGCCGAGTAAGTAAGGCAATAAAATAACTGAAAGCTGAAACTGAACTGATAATATGATAACTGAAAGTAACTGGGAGTCAAAGATGATCTGGAGATATACTTACCTGCTGATACTGACTCAACTCTCTCAATATAGGAAGTAAAATAAATGTCCGACCCTATAAGGCTCGGAACGTGTAACTGCTCCACCGTAGTAGGCTCGCTCATAGGTGCTCAGCCATACTAGGCTCTTTATCTCGTCCATTCTGGGCTCGCACATAGGCGCTCGGCCACAATTAACGCTCGGTATATAACTTACCTTCTGATCAGAGGTTCCCCAATGGGGGGCCTGCCCACTGATTATAGCTCGATGGTGGTTAAAATACTGTAATACTTATATATATATATATATATATATATATATATATATAGACCCTCTGCTCTTTTAACTGAATAAAGATAAAACTAAACTGAATATGAAGTCCCGATAAGGGAGAATGCTGTAACTTATGAGACTAGGATAGTGTATATAAATTCGGGAGTATGAACTTCTCTTTATGCCTCGTTATCAAACACATGTAATTACGAGATCATGCCAAAATGAAGGAAGGGCTTAGCCTTAACATACCATATCACAATCTTTCCAATTACAAAGTTAAACTCAACTCTTCTCACCTTGATCTACAACAACGATAATAATACTATCATTAAGTTACGAAAGGTACAACTATCGCACAACGAACGACAAGCTTATTTTGTATTAAAATGGGCAGTATCTCCCCTATAATCCTTACTTCCTCCGAATTCAAGATAACACCAACAACACAAGAACACAACAATAACAACATAGATACATTATTTTCCAGCCTTATATACACCATCAAATACTACAAATGGCCCAACACACCCCAATCTCTTCATACACAAAACGACCACCGTAGTAGTGTCAAACGACCCGAAAATGTTACGACGAACGACCACCCCACCAACCTACATTTATATGGTGTTTCTCCACCCCCTTCCTCCTCCAACACCCCACAAAGTAGTAGTAAAACACGCAGCCCAACAGCAACACAAAACAGTCCACAAAACATTCCGCTACAAGTGAATAACTCGAACTCATGGCTTCTGATCACCGTCCCGTGAGTTCTTACAAGTATGGAACGACTTACCATGAATTTACAGCAGAAATAATTGATGAAAGAGAGCAGTAAACGCACCTTATTTGTTGGATAACTCAGCTCCTATCTTGGTTCTTCAAACTCTAGGTTTTACCTCCAATTAGAACTTGAATGGGAGAGAAAATCAATTGGTGTTTGTGGGAAATGTTTTGGGAGGATTTTTGTAGAGTTTATGTCTGGTTATTATGCCCTATTTTCCATCTAATATATGAAGAAAATAGGCCTTAAAAAGTCCTCTTTGAACGACCCGAAACAGCCCATTTTTGGGCTCTTATTTAAGCAAGTAGGTGACACACCTAACTTGTCACCTAGCAGCCTGCGCAGTCTCGCAAAAACGCTCATATCTCTCTACTCGGATGTCGTATTGACAAACGGTTTAATGATTTAGAAAGTAGACTCATAGATATTCAATTTTATGGGTGGAACACCCCGTAAATCTAAGTATATTGGGAGAAAATAGCAGTTACATTTGACCAAAATGTGCAGTAAAACTTATGAACGTAACTTGTGATGACTTTCATCGACTTTTGTTCCACAACTCGCTTGACTTCAAAACATAACACACGGCTGTCATACGACTAATATAAATCATAACATAATCTCCTTATCATGTTAAGCATCCTAGTCTCACCCCAAAAGTACATGTTATAATATTCCCAACTTGTCGACTTTCGACGAAATATTGTTTTCTTCAATTCATTTAGCTTCTGAACCTTCCAACCCTCTTTGTACTTGTTGTTCATGATCTTCAATATTTATAACCTCCGAGGTAACATGATTAAATTACTTTATATACTTTCAAATATTATCTCATTTTTGGTCCTACATTAGTTTGCTTACGACGCACTTTTACATATGAAAATATAGGGTGTAACATCATTCCTCCCTTGGCAACATTCGTCCTCGAATGTTTACTCTTAGAGACTTTGGAAAATTTTTCCAGATTCTCCTCCGTACACTAGACTAAAACCAACCTGCACCTAGCTAGAAAATATACTGTGTATGCCACACATGGCCAATGTTTATAAATTGCAACACTTTGCCTCACCGACCGTAAATCATATATACTGAGAGTGAAAAATAAAAGCTTACCTGATGACCTGCTAGCCTGAATAGAGCTATGTTGTAGCGTCCCATCTCGAACCATATCTTCAGTTTGAAATAGGTGGGGGTATTTAGACTTTATTTCTTCCTCCGATTCCCATGTCATCTCTTCTACATTCTTGCTCCTCCATAAAACCTTTACGGAAGCTACCTCCTTATTTCGTAGATTGCGGATTTGTCGGTCTAGGATGGCAACTGGAATTTCCTCGTATGACAAGTCCTCTGTAATCTGTACATCATCCGTGGGCACCACTCGGGTAGGATCGCCAATGCACTTCCGTAGCATAGATACGTGAAAAATCGGATGGACAGACTCCAATTCTGAGGGCAACTCTAACTCATAAGCTACTTGGCCCACTCTCCGAATGATCCTATAAGGCCCAATATACCGTGGGCTAAGCTTGCCTTTCTTGCCAAACCTTATCACGCCCTTCATAGGTGATACCTTTAAGAATACCTAGTCATTAACCTTGAACTCAAAGTCTCGTCGCCACACGTCAGAATATGACTTCTGATGATTCTGAGTTGTCAACAGTCGCTCCCAGATAAGCTTTACTTTCTCTATGGCCTGCTGAACCAGGTCTGGCCCATGTAACCTAGATTCTCCAATATCAAACAACCCTATAAGAGATCTGCGCTTACGCCCATAAAAAGCCTCGTACAGAGCCATCTGGATACTGGAGTGGTAACTGTTATTATATGCAAACTTGATAAGAGGTAGATGTTCATCCCAACTTCTTTTAAAATCCAACACACATGCTCGTAACATATCCTCGAGCGTCTGAATTTTGCGCTCGGCTTGTCCATCAGTCTGTGGATGAAAAGTTGTGCTAAGATTCACCTGAGTCCCTAGACCTCTCTGAAATTATCTCCAAAAATGTGCTATAAACTGAGCCCCACGGTCAGATATAATAGAAACTGGTACTCCGAGTAGCCGCACTATCTCCTTAATATATAACTTTGCATAATCGTCTGCTGTATATGTAGATCTAAGCGGTAGGAAATGAGCTGATTTCGTGAGCCTATCGACTATCACCCATATGGAATCGAACTTACGATTAGAATGAGGTAAACCTGTGACAAAGTCCATGTTTATCGCCTCCTATTTCCATGTCGGGATCTCTATAGTCTGCATTGGCCCTTCGGGCTTCTGGTTCTCTACCTTCACTTGCTGGCAACTAGGACATTGGGTGACAAACTCAACAATGTTCTTCTTCATATTGTTCCACCAGTACACATCCTTAATGTCATGATACATCTTCGTCGACCCAGGATGGATGGAGTACCACGAATAATGTGCCTCTGACATAATCTCGTCTAGTAGCCCTGCTACATCTGGAACACACAGACGACCCCTGTATCTGAGAACACTATCTACCTTGAGCTCTAACAATGGCTTCTTCTGCTGTGGAACTCACTCTCTCAACTCGACCAACTCTGGGTCCTCGTACTGCCTTTCCTTAACTTCAGCTATGAGAGATGATTTTGCAGTGTTTTGGAGTACAACTCCACCATCGTCAGAATCTACTAACTGAACCCCCAAACAAGCCAATTGATGATTCTATCTAGTTAATTATCTTTTCTCGGTCTCTACATATGCTAAGCTACCCATAGATCGGCGACTTAAGGCATATGCTACAATATTTGCTTTCCCTGGATGGTAAAGAATGTTAACATCGTAATCTTTCAATAACTCAAGCCATCGCCTATGTCTCAAGTTCAACTCTTTCAACTTGAAGATATATTGTAGGCATTTATGATCTGTAAATACATCAACATGAACACCATATAAATAATGCCACCATATTTTAAGTGTATGGACAACCGAAGCTAACTCTATGTCGTAGGTCGGATAATTCCTCTCGTGCTTCCTCAACTGCCTTGAAGCATATGCAATCACCTTCCGATGTTGCATCAGGACACATCCTAACCCGACACCTGAGGCATCACAATACACGGTATAACCCTCTGGACCCTCTGGAAGTGTTAGAACTTGCGTTGAGTTCAACCTATTCTTAAGCTCTTGGAAACTCCGCTCGCAAGCCTCCGTCCATTGAAACTTAGATGCTTTCTTTGTCAACTTCATCAATGGTGCCGATAAGGGAAGGGTCTACGAACCTCTGGTAGTATCCTGCTAAGCCAAGAAAGCTACGAACCTCTGTCGGAGTGGTAGGTCTAGGCCAAGATTTCACGGCCTCAATCATCTGAGTGTCTACCTTTATACCTTCATATGATACAATATGCCCCAAGAATGCTACAGACTACAACCAAAACTCACATTTAGAAAACTTAGCATACAACTTACGATCACGGAGGGTTTGGAGTACCGCTCGCAGATGGTCTGCATGCTCATCCTCTGAATAGGAATAAACCATAATATCATCAATAAATATTGTCACGAACAGATCTAAAAATGGCCGGAATAGGCTATTCATCAAGTCCATAAATACGACGGGTGCATTCGTCAACCCGAAGGACATGACAAGGAACTCGAAGTGGCCATATCGGGTCCTGAAGGCTGTCTTCGGAATATCTTTTTCCCGAACTCTGACCTGGTGGTACCCCGACCTCAACTCTATCTTTGAAAAGCATCTAGCCCCCTGTAACTGATCAAACAAGTCATCAATCCTTGGAAGTGGATACTTATTCTTAATAGTTACCTTGTCCAGCTGCCTATAATCGATACACATCCCCAGCGAGCCATCTTTCTTATGCACAAATAGTACCGGTGCACCCCAAGGTGAGGTACTGGGCCTGATGAAACCTTTCTCCAGCAAATCTTTTAACTGATCCTTCAACTCCTTCAATTCGGCAGGTGCCATTCTATATGGAGGGACGAATATTGGTTGATCTGCATCTCTAACTAGCACAATATGATAAATGAACCTTTTTACGATCATTTTCCTCGCCTTCAGATAGGAAATAAACCTACTTCTGGGTATCACTGTATTACCTAACAATTCATGGACTGGCTCACCCGGAAAATGAAATCTGGCTGCCTTTGCTCGGCAATCAACTGTGGCATAGCAAACTGCCAACCAGTCCATGCCCATGATAGCATCAAAATCCATCATCCCTTGCTCAACTAGGTTAGCTGAGGTCTGATGACTACAAACTATTGCCGTATAACATCGGTAAACCCGTCTAGCAATAATCGATTCTCCGACCAGTGTCGATACCGCAAAAGGATCACTTAGTATTTCAGGTACTATAACAAACTTCCCCGTGACAAATGGGGTAATATATGATAAAGTAGATCCTGGGTCTATCAAAGCATAAGCATCATGAGAGCAAATGGTCAATATACTTGTCACAACGTCTGGTGAAGACTCCTGGTCCTGTCGACCCGCTAAAGCATAGATACGGTTCTGATTACCACCTGAACTGGAACCTCTACCTCTGCCTCGACCTCTACTAGCCGAAGATTGAGACTCGCACCCTGAAGGATGCACGAACATAGATGATCATGTTGCTGAACTCGCTGGTTGTGCCATTCCCCCAGAATCTCTATTGGTCAATCTCGCGTCATATGCCCCGAACGCCTATATGTATAACAAGCATGAGAACCTGCTCGACATTGTCCCAAGTGTCCTCTGCCACAGATGTCACACCGCGGCGGAAATGACCATGTCTGCACAGAACCTCACTGTCAATGCAAACCCGATGCCCGTGAGCTCTCACCTGGTCCTGACTGAGTATAACGGTCATATATGTAACCCTATAACTAAGGTGGCGGAGGCCTAGGTGGCCGTCCGAAGTACTGGGGCCTATAACTACCCTGAGATTGCTTCCGAAACATGGGAAATCTCATCCTCTTACGTTACCCTTGCTCATCCCTCTCTGTACCCTACTGCCGATGCCTACCCCTTTCTATATTCTAGGCGAATGCCTGAATCCGGGAGATATCCATACTATCCTGCAATGCAGCGGTGGCACATGCCTCGATTAACTCTGGGGCCAACCCTGCTATAAACTTGTGAATCCTGTCCCGCATAGTAGCAACTATGGATGGTGCATATCTAGCCAATGAGTCAAAACAGAGACTATACTCTTGAACACTTATATTGCCCTGCTTAAGGGCTAGAAACTGATCGACTCAAGCCTGTCAGATTTCCCGCGGTAAGTACTGGTCAAGGAAGGCATCTGAAAAATTCTCCCAAATAGTTGGAGGTGCATCACATCCCCTGAACGTCTCCCATCCCTCGTTCCAAAGGATGGTTATATCTCGGAGTCAAAAAGCTACTAGCTCGACTGCCTCTTTCTCCGTGGCATTCATAACTCGAAAGATCCTGTGAAGCTAATCTACGAAATCCTGTGGGTCCTCCCTCTGATCTATCCCCGTGAACTCTTGGGGACTCAAAGCAATAAACTCTCGAACCCTTGAACTCCCAGACCCCTCAGAAGATCCTGCACTAGCTGATGCCCTAGCCTGTTCCTAGGTAGCTACCAATTGTGTCAACAAATGTACCGCACTCCTCAAGTACTGATCTGATAGAAGTGGAGGGGGAACTGGATGTGCGATATCCCTAGGAATCTCCTCAGGTGGTGGAGGAGCCGGTAATGGCTGAGTAGTGGTCTCGCTTTGGGCATCAGATTGGGCCCCATCTACTGGGGGTACCCGGCTGGTCCCCTCACCTGATATTGTGTCTCTCCTCTGGATAGCCGTAGCCTTTCTAGTCACTGTCATCTGTGCATGCAAATACTAACACGTAAGTTTAACTCAAATTTCCTATAACTCAGTTCTATAGCACGATTTAGATTTGAAAGAAGGGTAACCAACTCCTAAATGCCTTGTAGTTCCCTGCTTATATAATGTGGTGCACAACACATCTATAAACAAGACCCTACTAGACATGGATTGTAGACTCCCTAGGACAGAACTACTCTGATACCAAGTTTGTCATTCCCCGAACCTGGGGGGCGAGACCGGCACCCGGTGCCTCACCTAACCTTGTTTACTAACTTGCGACTAAGGGACTTTAAACATATAATGGAATACTTTGGCCATAGGGCCACATTGCATGACATTTTGCGAAGAAAAATATAAAACTGAACGGAAACTAACGTTGACTAAACATCAATATAACGCTGGGCCGACAAGGCTGTCATAACTACTACAGCTGATAAACCAAAAAAATATACATACAAGGCCTACAAGCCCAACATACTGAACTATGCATAGATCGGCGACTTAAGGCATCTGCTACAACATTAGCTTTCCCTGTATGGTAAAGATTGTTAACATCGTAATCTTTCAATAACTCAAGCCATAGCCTTTGTCACAAGTTCAACTCTTTATACTTGAAGATATATAGTAGGATTTTATGATCTGTAAATACATAAACATGAACACCATATAAATAATGCTGCCATATCTTAAGTGCATGGACAACCGCATCTAACTCGAGGTCGTGGGTCGGATAATTCCTCTCGTGCTTCCTCAACTGCCTTGAAGCATACATAATTACCTTCCCATGTTGCATCAGGGCACATCCTAACCCCGACACCTGAGGCATCACAATACATGGCATAACCATCTGGGCGCTCTGGAAGTGTTAGAACTGGCATTGAGTTCAACCTGTTCTTAAGCTCTTGGAAACTCCGCTCGCAAGCCTCCGTCTAATGAAACTTAGTTTCTTTCTTTGGCAACTTTGTCAATGGTGCCGATAAGGGAAGAAAAACCCTCTACGAACCTCTGGTAGTATCCTGCTAAGCCTAGAAAGCTACAAACCTCTGTCGGAGTGGTAGGTCTAGGCCAAGATTTCACGGCCTCAATCTTCTGAATGTCTACCTTTATACCTTCATCTGATACAATATGCCCCAAGAATGCTACAGACTTCAACCAGAACTCACATTTAGAAAACTTAGCATACAACTTACGATCACGGAGGGTTTGGAGTACCGCTCGCAGGTGGTCCGCATGCTCATCCTCTGAACGGGAATAAACCAGAATATCATCAATAAATACTATCACGAACAGATCTAAAAATGGCCGGAATAGGCTATTCATCAAGTCCATAAATACAGCGGGTGCATTAGTCAACCCGAAGGACATGACAAGGAACTCGAAGTGGCCATATCGGGTCCTGAAGGCTGTCTTTGGAATATCTTTTCCCGAACTCTGACCTGGTGGTACCCCGACCTCAAATCTATCTTTGAAAAGCATCTAGCCCCCTGCAACTGATCAAACAAGTCATCGATCCTTGGAAGTGGATACTTATTCTTAATAGTTACCTTGTCCAACTGCCTATAATCGATACACATCCCCAGCGAGCCGTCTTTCTTCTGCACAAATAGTACCGGTGCACCCTAAGGTGAGGTACTGGGCCTGATGAAACCTTTCTCCAGCAAATCTTTTAACTGCTCCTTCAACTCCTTCAATTCAGCAGGTACCATTCTATATGGAGGGACGGATATTGGTTGAGTTCCTAGAAGCAAATCGATGCTAAAATCAATCTCTCACTTTGGAGGAATACCTGGAAGCTCATCTGGAAACACATCTGCATGCTCTTTGACTACGGGAATAGACTGAAGTGTAGGTATCTCAGCATCTGCATCTCTAACTAGCACAATATGATAAATGCACCTTTTTGCGATCATTTTCCTCGCCTTCAGATAGGAAATAAACCTACCTCTAGGTATCGCTATATTACCTACCAATTCAAGGACTGGCTCACCCGGAAAATGAAATCTGGCTGCCTTTGCTCGGCAATCAACTATGGCATAGCAAGCTACCAACCAGTCCATGCCCATGATAGCATCAAAATCCATCATCCCTAGCTCAACTAGGTTAGCTGAGCTCTGACGACTACAAACTGTTACCGTACAACCTCGGTAAACCCGTCTAGCAATAATCGATTCTCTGACCGGTGTAGATACCGCAAAAGGATCACTTAGTATTTCAGGCACTATACCAAACTTCCCCGCGACAAATGGGGTAATATATGATAAAGTAGATCCTGGGTCTATCAAAGCATAAGCATCATGAGAGCAAATGGCCAATATACTTGTCACAACGTCTAGTGAAGACTCCTGGTCCTGTCGACCCGCTAAAGCATAGATACGGTTCTGATTACCACCTGAACTGGAACCTCTACCTATGTCTCGACCTCTACCAGCCGAAGACTGAGACTCCCACCCTGAAGGATGCACGAACATAGATGATCATGTTGCTGAACTCGCTGGTTGTGCCATTCCCCCAGAATCTCTATTTGGGCAATCTCGCGTCATATGCCTCGGACGCCTACATGTATAACAAGCATGAGAACCTGCTCGACATTGTACCAAGTGTCCTCTACCACAGATGTCACACCGCGGCAGAAATGACCATGTCTGCACAGAACCTCACTGTCACTGCAAACCCGACGCCCGTGAGCTCTCACTTGGTCCTGACTGAGTATAGCGGTCATACATATAACCCTGTCACTGAGGTGGCGGAGGCCTAGGTGGTCGTCTGAAGTATTGGGGCCTATAACTACCCTGAGATTGCTTCCAAGACATGGGAAATCTCATCCTCTTACGTTACCCTTGCTCAACAATCTGTGTACCCTACTGCCGACGCCTACCCCTTTCTATATTCGCAAATGCTTGAATCCGGGAGATATCTATACTATCCTGCAATGCAGCGGTGGCACATGCCTCGGTTAACTCTAGGGCCAACCCTGCTATAAACTTGTGAATCCTGTCCCGCATAGTCGCAACTATGGATGGTGCATATCTTGCCAATGAGTCAAAACAGAGACTATACTCTTGAACACTTATATTCCCTTGCTTGAGGGCTAGAAACAGATCGACTCGAGCCTGTCAGATCTCCCGCGGTAAGTACTAGTCTAGGAAGGCATCTGAAAAATTCTCCCAAATAGTTGGAGGTGGATCACGTCCCTTGGACGTCTCCCATCCCTCGTTCCAAAGGATGGTTATATCTTGGAGTCGAAAAGCTACTAGCACAACTGCCTCTTTCTCCGTGGCATGCATAACCTGAAAGAACATGTGAAGCTGATCTATGAAATCCTGTGGGTCCTCCCTCTGATCTATCCCCATGAACTCTGGGGGACCCAAAGCAATAAACTCTCGGACCCTTGAACTCCCAGACCCCTCGGAAGATCCTACACTAGCTGATGCCCTAGCCTGTTGCTAGGTAGGTACCAATTGTGTCAACAAATGCACCGCACTCCTCAAGTCCTGATCTGATGGAAGTGGAGGGGGAACTGGATGTGCGGTGTCCCTAGGAATCTCCTCAGGTGGTGGAGGAGCCGGTAATGGCTGAGTAGGGGTCTCGCCTTGGGCCTCAGATTGGGCCCCATCTACTGGGGGTACCCAGTTGGTCCCCTCACCTGATATTGTATCTCTCTTCTGGCTAGCCGTAGTCTTTCTAGTCACCGTCATCTGTGAATGCAAATACCAACACGTAAGTTTAACTCAAATTTCCTATAACTTAGTTCTATAGCACGATTTAGATTTGAAAGAAGGGTAACCAACTCCTAAATGCCCTGTAGCCCCTGCTTATATAATGTGGTGCACAACACATCTATAAACAAGACCCTACTAGACATGGATTGTAGACTCCCTAGGACAGAACTGCTCTGATACCAAGTTTGTCATTCCCCGAACCTGGGGGGTGAGACTGGCACCTGGTGCCTCACCCAACCTTGTGTACCAACTTGCGACTAAGGGACTCTGAACATATAATGGAATACTTTGGCCATGGGGCCACATTTCATGATATTTTGCGAAGCAAAATATAAAACTGAACGGAAACTAAAGCTGACTAAACATCAATATAATGCTGGGCCGACAAGGCCGTCATAACTACTACAGCTGATAAACAAATAAAATATACATACAAGCCCAACATAATACACTAACCGACAGGATATGTCTACAAGCCTCTACTGATGGATGTACTGTGATCGGAATAGGGCCCCGACCTACCCATAATATATATACAGATATACATAAGATGTACACAAAACTCTAGACCCAGCAACTCCGAAGGATGTGGAGCTTACCGATGAGGCTGAATTCGGGCAACACCTACTGAGGAGGTCTACCAGTCTGTCTGTCTGAACCTGCACGCATGAAATGCAGCGCCCCCAAAAAAGGGACGTCAGTACGAAATAATGTAACGAGTATGTAAGGCAATAAAAAAACTGATAGCTGAAACTGAACTGATAATATGATAACTGAAAGTAACTGGACGTCAGAGATGATCTAGAGATATACTTACCTGCTAATACTGACTCAACTCTCTCAATATAGGAAGTAAAATAAATGTTCGGCCCTATAAGTCTCGGAACGTGTAACTGCTCCGCCATAGTAGGCTCGCTCATAGGCGCTCAGCCATACTGGGCTCTGTATCTCTACCATTCTGGGATCGCACATAGGTGCTCAACCATAGTAGGCTCGGTATATAACTTACCATCTGATCAGAGGTTGCCCAATAGGGGCCTGCCCACCGATTATAGCTCGATGGTGGTGAAAATATTGTAATACTGTATATACATAGACCATCTACTCTCTTAACTGAATAAAGACAAAACTAAACTGAATATGAAGTCCCGATAAGGGAGAATACTGTAACTTATGAGACTAGGATAGTGTATATAAATTCAGGAGTATGAACTTCTCTTTATGCCTCGTTATCAAACACATGTAATTACGAGATCATGCCAAAATGAAGGAAGGGCTTAGCCTTAACATACCTTATCACAATCTTTCCAATCACCAAGTTGAACTCACCTCTTCGCACCTTAATCTACAACAACGATAATAATACTATCATTAAGTCACAATAGGTACAACTATCGCACAACGAACGACAAGCTTATTTTGTATTAAAACGGGCAGCATTTCCCCTATAATCCTTACTTCCTCCAAATTCAAGATAACACCAACAACACAAGAACACAACAATAAAAACATATATACATTATTTTCCAGCCTTATATACACCATCAAATACTACAAAACAGCCCAACACACCTAAATCTCTTCATACACAAAACGACCACCGTAGTAGTGTCAAACGACCCGAAAATGTTACGATGAACGACCACCCCACCACCCTAAATTTATATGGTGTTTCTGCACCCCCTTCCTCCTCCAACACCCCACCTAATAGTAGTAAAACACGCAGCCCAATAGCAATACAAAACAGTCCACAAAAAAGTCTGCTATAAGTGAATAACTCGAACTCACGGCTTCCGATCACCGTCCCGTGAGTTCTTACAAGCATAGAACGAATTACCATGAATTTACAGCAGAAAAAATGGATAAAAGAGATCAGTAAACTCACCTTATTTTTTGTATAACTCAGCTCCTATCTTGGTTCTTTAAACTCTAGGTTTTACCTTCTATCAATTAGGGTTTGTGGGAAATTATTTGGGAGGATTTTTGCCGAGATTATGTCTGGTTATTATGTCCTATTTTAAGTCTAATATATGAAGAAAATAGGCCTTTAAAATTCCTCTTTGGACGATCCGAAATGGCCTATTTTTGGGCTCTCATTTAAGCAAGTAGGTGACACACCTACTTGTCACCTAGCAGCCTGCGTAGTCTTGCAAAACTGCCCATATCTCTCTACTCGGATATCGTATTGACAAACGGTTTAATGCGTTAGAAAGTAGACTCATAGATATTCAATTTGATGGGTGGAACACCCCTTAACACTAAGTATATTGGGAGAAAAGCATTGTTATATTGGACCCAAATGTTCAGTAAAACTTATGAACGTAACTTGTGATGACTTTCATCGACTTTTGTTCCACAACTCGCTTGTCTTCAAAACATAACACACGGCTGTCATACGACTAATATAAATCAGAACACAATCTACTTATCATGTTAAGTACCCTAGTCTCACCCCAAAAGTACATGGTATAACATTCCCAACTTGTCGACTTTCGACGAAACATTATTTTCTTCAATTCCTTTAGCTTCTGAACCTTCCATCCCTCTTTGTACTTATTGTTCATGATCTTCAATATTTGTAACCGCCGAGATAACATGATTAACTTACTTTATATACTTTTAAATATTATCTCATTTTTGGTCCTACATTAGTTTGCTTACGACGCACTTTTACGTACAAAAATATAGGATGTAACAGAATAGGTCTGTTGTGTTATTTTTGACTTGTGCACAAAATTTGAGGTCAATCAGAGTTGGTTTGATAGGTTTAGGCATCGATTGTAGAAGTTGGAAATCCATTTATTTCAATAGGCTTGAATTGGGGTGCGATTCGTGTTTTTGATGTTATGTGATGGGATTTAAAGCCTCGACTAAGTTTGTATAATTTTTTGGATAGGTTGATATGTTTGGATGGGGTCCCGGGGGCCTATGGTGTGATTCATATCAAAATTGGATTGAATTTTGGACTTGTGTAGATGCTGGTGTGATCAGTTCTGGTGCCACCGCACCTGTGTGATTTTGGCCGCAGAAGAATCCATGGCGTCGTAGGTGTGATCCTGTGTTTGTTGGGCATAGGTTGCAGGTCTGAGGAGTTTTCTGCATTTGTGAGCTAGCAGATGCGACGAGGTCTCCGCAGATGCGGATTTTGGTTGGAGGCTCAACGGTCGCAGAAGCGGAAGGGATCCGCAAGTGCGCTCCCGCAAGAGCGAAGCTTGGACAGCAGGAGCAGACCCATAGAAGCGGACCCACAGAAGAGGCTGGTCGGGAGTTTAATGAAAATTCGCAGAAGCGGGCTTTCTTCCGCAGAAGCGGTGCCGCAGATGCAGCTAGGGAGTCCGTAGAAGCAGAACTACTGGCAGAATACATAAAGACGCAGATTAGAGTATTTTCTTCATTTTTGACTTTGGGAGCTCGGATTGAGGCGATATTTGTGTGTGTGGGGGGGGGGGGATCACTAGATTTCAAGAGGTAAGTGATTTTTGATCACTTTTGTCCATGTATTTTGAATACCCATTGATTATTCTACCAATTTGTCATGAATCTAAGTTAGAATTTGGGGATTTTTGACTCATGTATTGGAGAGTAAAATTTAGAGATTTGAGTGTCTATTTGTGGTTGGAATTGGATGATTTTGATATGATTGGACTTTTTATTGAATGGGGTTTCGGATTTTGTAACTTTTATCGGGTTCCGAGACGTGGGACCAGGGTTGAATTTTTGGGTTGACTTTTTGACTTTGGTTAAAGAATTTAGCTTTATCATATAGAATCGATTCCTATAGCTTGTATTGATTGTACTAAGTTGTTTGTGGCTAGATTCCAGTCATTCACAGGCCTATTCGCGAGGCAAAAGCTTGTTGGAGTTGTGATTTTCACGGTTTGCGGTAAGAAACACTTCTAAACATAGTACTGAGGGTATGAATCCATGGATTTCGTGTTATATGGTTGATGTTGAGGTGACGCACATGCTAGGTGACGGGCGTGTGGGCATGCACCAGGGTAATTGTGAGTCGGTTGATTCCGTTGGGACCCACTAAGATCATTTTTGTGGTTGAGTTATTTGCTTAAATTACAACTTTGTACTCAGTCACATTCATCATTTGCATATCATATATTAGTCTCTGTTATCATTTATTTCTTATATCATGTTATCATTTTTTTGTGCTGATTGGAATGAGATTTGTGAGTCTGAGACACTGGATAGATTGATGACTGAGTTGGGGCATGAGTGTCGGATTTGTGGGTGATATTTATGAGATCGGGCTGCACGCCGCAGCAGGTTTTATTGATTCATTATGGGACCGAGCTGCACGCCGCAGTAGGTTTTATTGATTCATTATGGGATCGGGCTGCACGCCGCAACAGACTATGTTGGCTTATATTAGCGCTTGGACAGGATCCGCCCCTACGGAATCTGACATACTAGCAGTGAGCATATGTACCGTACAGTGCTTAGTGACTGAGAGTGATGAGTGGGAGTGTGAGACAGTGAGATTGAGTACTCTGAGAGTGCGAGTACATGTGTTTATGAATATAATGCATTACATGTGACATGCATATTTGGCATGTAGACATAGAGATGTAACACTCCTCATTCTAGCGATACTGGGCACATTTTATCAGTATTGAGCTTAAATTGTAGAACTTGAAAACATCTACATTTCTGTACTGTGTACGAATTGATTATGGGATTTCTCTAGATTATTACTGGCATTTCCCTGTTTTATATGTGCTGTTATTATCTGGATTTAGACTGTACCTTTCTGAGCTTGTCACTACTTTTAGCTCAAGGTTAGTCCTGTTACTTATTGAGTACATTGGGTCGGTTGTACTCATACTACACTCTACACTTCATGTGCAGATCCAGGTACATCTGGATACGGTGGTTGCTAGACTTGGAGCAGTATCTGCTTGGAGACTATTGAGGTAGCTGTTATGGTTCCCGCATACCTTGACTATCCTTCTTTCTAGTTTATTTAGTACTGTTCTATCTTTCCAGATAGTTGTATTAGAGGTTTTGACACTTAGTAGCTCATGTACTCGGTGACACCCGTAATTTGGAAATTTTGTAGTTAAGTCGCAGTTATTCTTATCGGTTAATATGAGATTTTTCTGTTAAACTTATTACATCATGTTTTTAAACTTAAATGTATAGCTATTTTGTGATTGTCGGCTTGCCTAGAACTGTGATACGAGCTATCATGACATGTTGAGATTTGGGTCATGACAATGAATCATTAGATACTTATCAATATCAACACATAATTCTAATTTCAATAACTTAAAGAAGTTCTTGATTATAGAATCTTTTTAATAGTCTAATGAGTACATAAAACTGTCAAGACATGAATACATTGTTAATAACATCATTCAGCAAAAGGTAGTAGATTAGTTCATGTTCAGCAACTTAAACTAATAAGAGAAAAACAACGTCGAGGTTTTACTGACATCCTTTGGGGTAGCAAACCAAACGAGTGATCAAAATAGCAGTTTAGAAATCCAAAAGCTCAAGCTTTCAATTAGTTACAAACTCGGAACCAGAAAGAAAAGGAGAAGCAAAGATTGATTAAAAACTCGAATTTTAATCGAAAAATGCTGAACAACACTATATTGTGTATTAATTTCCCAGATGTTAGGTGTAGTTGGTATATCTTATTTGTAAGAGCATTTAAAACTGATATTTATAGTGGTCGTTGAGCCTTAGGGTTTTAGATTCAAACCATTGTAGTGGAGAGTGACGGAGGAGTGGTGATGCAAGAAAAATTGGGGGAAATCTAAGGAGATAGTGGGAAAAATGATGAAGAAGTTTACCTTAATGAAAATTGTCCGTTTGAAGGCAAAGAACCATCGGGTAAAGCCCCAATGTCCAAAGGTTATTGCATTTGACCTCTAGACCTCGAATAATCATGATGAGGATCTGAAGTGTGCTACTGCAGGCTCCGATTTAACAGAGCATAATGAAATCTTGGGATTCAAAATTTCATCTTTGAGTCTTAGGGTTCGGATTTAGGGATTTCAAATTTGATTGGTGAAAGAGGAAAAGTTCAGCGGGAATCACGGATGCAGGAGACAATAAGGATGAATCTTTGGATGGATTCATGACCTTGCACGAATTTGTGCAAGGTCTTTGATTGATTTTACCTGTGAGGTTGAGAGAAAAAGGGAGAGAAAGGGGAAAGGGGGACGGTCGGGCTTGTGGGACAAATGATTAGGGTTTGGGAGATAGGGGGAGTCGTCTCTAGGTTAAGCTTAGGAGGTTAAATCTGGGCCGTTGTTCTTTTAGATCACCGGTCTTAATATTTTGGGGTTAAAAAGTTATTTTGAGAAATTTAGATGGTTTTTGGATTCTAGTTATCTAACGGTTAGGATTGAGTCTCTAGGCGTTTTAATTTTAAATAGGAAATAGAGTTAAAAATAGTGGGTTGTTGATAACAGAAACGGACGGTATAGATGATTTTTGTTTATTTTGTGAGGGTGGGAGATGGGTGACATGGCAGGTCGTGATTGGTTGAAAAGTAATGGCAAGGATTGCCAACATGGGTTGAAGGGGTTATTTAGGTTGGGTATTTTCGGACATGGGCTTGTATATTGGATCAAAATTAGTCTAAAAGATAGCCAATACATGTTTAATTAAAGAATTGCAATTATAGCCCTTTGGCTTTTAACCCTTTTGAAATTAATTTAAATAAACTTAATTATTTTTAATAAAATATATTATAAATTATAATTATCAAATATACTTCCAATTATTGTAATTAATTATTTATAAAATACCTTATTTTCTAAATTGTAACACTAATTCTGAATCATTAACACAATAATCTAATTAATTAGAAATTAAGGAGTAATTTGCTAAATTAGAAATACACATATAACGATATATTGCAATGTAGAATATGTTAAGATGTGATGTAAATGATACAGGAATGATGATGCATGGCTGCTGGCTGGTCGTTATTTGGGATCAGGATGATGAGATACTTGAATTTGACTCAATTGGTAGCCGGGATGTGTACCGTTCCGTAGCTATCGGAGCATTAAGTGTCCTCGTGTTGGGAGTAGTTGACTTGTAATGTGGAATGCATCTCCGCTTGCTGGGAGAGGTTGCATTGAAATGTAAAGTATCTCCGCTTGATGGGAGTGATTGGCTTGTAGAGTGCGTCTCCGCTTGTTGTGAGAGGTTGCACTGAAATGCAAAGTATCTCCACGTGATATGAGTGATTGTACTGAAATGTAAAGCATCTCCGCACGATGGAAGTTTCTTACTTGAAAAAACGTAATCATGCATGTAAGCTGCATCAGCAAAACGTCAAAACATTCGAGATAAAAATAAAGAAAAAGTAACATGCCCCAAAGATACTCTTGACTGCGAAACTAAATTGCAGTCGTTGAATGGCAGAACGAACGTTGGCGACAAGGTTTGCAGTTATCTATTCTAATCTCTGCTGTGGCAGAGTGGCAGTGAGGGTCGTTCCCGTTGATGAAGCGAATAGTTTTCTATATACAAGTCTTCGATTGGCGAAGCCGATGCTCAATTTTTACAGGGCACTCCGATCGATTGAGCTGACGATGTGCTATATACAAGGCTCCAATTGGCGAAGCCAGCGGCTCGATTTTGTACAAGGTGCTCCAATTGATTGAGCCGGCGGTTTCCTATATATAGTATGCTTTGTCTGGCAAGGACAATGGCTTGCTATATATAACATGCTCCATTTAGTTGAGCAGACAATTTGCTATATGCAATATGCCTCATTTGCGTCAGCGGCCTGGTTCCAAAATACCCGCAAAGGATTCGAGAGTTAGTTTTAGTTATACAAGGAAGTTTTGAATAAAGAAAGAGAGATGATAGTTATGAGAGAATGGTGGATCTGTCATTTCCCCAGTGTGTTTCGGTGCCTCTTTATATCTTGTTGGTCCTGCATTCAGATAAAATTCTTAGCATGGAGGGGGTGTTGGTTTGTGTTGATCGTGGTCCTGGCGCTGCTCAGTCTTGATTGTTACACCCCATATTTTCGTACGTGAGAGTGCGTCGTAAGTCAATTGAAGTAAGCTCTGAAATGAGATCATCTTTGAAATTACATAAAGTAAGTTAATCATGTTAACTTGGAGGTTAGAAATATTTAAGATCATGGACTGCAACTACCAAGAGGGTTGGAAGGCTTAGAAGCTAAACCAATTGAAGAAAATAAGTTTCGTCGAAAGTCGACAAGTTGGGAATGTTATAACATATAATTTTGGGGTGAGACTAGGGTGCTTAACATGATAAGGAGGTTATGTTATGAGTTATGTTATTCGTATGATAGTCGTGTGTTATGTTTTGAAGTCAAGCGAGTTGTGGAACAAAAGTCGATGAAAGTCATCACAAGTTACATTCATAAGTTTTACTGAAATTTAGGTCAAATGTAACTGCAATTTTCTCCCTATATACTTAGAGTAACGGGGTTTTCTACCATCATATTGAAGATCTATGAGTCTATTTTCTAACTCATTAAACCGTTTATCAATAAGACATCAAAGTAGAGAAATATATGCGTTTTCGCGAGACTGCACAAGCTGCTAGGTGACAAGTAGGTGTGTCACCTACTTGCTTAAATGAGAGTCCGAAAATGGGCCAGATTGGGTCGTTCAAAGACACCTTTTAAAGGCCTATTTCGTTCATATAATACACTAATAATAGAGCACAATAGCTAGACCTAAACCCCTACAAACATCCTCCCAAAAATTGCACACAAACCCTTATTGAATTTCTCTCCTTTTCAAGTTCTAGTTGGAGGAAAAACCTTGAGTTTGAAGAACCAAGTTAGGAGTTGAGTTATTCAACAAATAAGGTAAGTTTACTGCTCTCTTTCATTCATTTTTTTCTTCTGTAGATGTATGGAAAGTTGTTCTATAATTATAACAACTCACAGGATGGTGATAGGAAGCTGTGAGTTCAAGTTATTCACTTGGAGCAGACTGTTTTGTGTTGTTGTTAGATTGCGTGTTTTACTACTGTTTTATGGAGTTTTGGAGGAGGAAGGGTTTGGATAAACACCATATAAATGCAGGGTGGTGGGCTGGTCGTTCGTCATAACAATTTCGGGTTGTTTGACACTACTATAATAATCGTTTTATGTATGAAGTGATTAAGGTGTGGGGCTTGTTTTGTGGTATATTGTGATGGAGATAATGTTGGAAAATAAAGCATACATGTTGTTATTTTTGTGTTCTTGTTGTTTTTGGTATATAATATTGGTTAAGGGCCTTGTTACAGGGGAGATGCTACCTAAATTTACATAAACAAGCTACTAGTTTAAGTTACGGATTTAGCCTTTACTCAGCACTGATTTTGAATCTCTTTATGTTGTGGTAGATTGAGTTGAGTTGTTTGAAAGAATTTCTTGGAATGTATTAAGGAATCAACGGAGTTAAGGTATGTTAAGGCTAAACCTTTCCTTCATTTTGGCATGATCCCGTAACTACATGCGTTTGATAACGAGGCATAAAGAGAAGTTCTTATTCCTAAATTTATGTACATTATCCTAGTCTCATAAGCTACAAGTTTCTCCCTTATCGAGACTTCATATTCAGTTTAGTTTTATTTTCTTTTAGCTAAGAGAGCAGAGAGTCTATATATATATACAGTATTGCAGTATTTTCACCACCATCGAGCTATAATCGATGGGCAGGCCCCTATTGGGAAACCTCTGATCAGATGGTAAGTTATATACCGATCCTACTATGGCCGAGCGCCTATGAGCGAGCCCATAATGGCCGAGATACAGAGCCGAGCGCCAATGAGCGAGCCTACTACGGCAGAGCAGTTACACATACTGAGCCTTATAGGCCCGGACATCTATTTTACTTACTATATTGAGAGAGATGAGCTAGTATCAGCAGGTAAGCATAACTTCAATTATATTTGACACCCAGGTACTTTCAGTTATTATATTATCAGTTCAGTTTCAACTTTCAATTATTTTATTACCTTACATACTCTATACATTATTTTGTACTGACGTCCCTTTTTTGGGGACGCTGCATTTCATGCATGCAAGTCCTGATAGACAGTTGGATAGACCTTCTTAGTAGACAAAGTCAACATCAGCTTGGTTAGTAAGCTCCACTTCCTTTGAGTTACCAGGTGTATACCTTGGAGTCTATTTTATATATACAGGTTTGAAGGGTAGGTCGAGGCCCTGTCTCGACCATGATATAGTTCAATTATCTCTAGAGGCTTGTAGACGAGTCTTGTACATTTTTTTATATCAGTATTGTGGCTTCACCAGCCCTATGTAAATGTTTAGTTTGGCATTGCTGGTTGTAGACCTTATTTTTAGATGATTCAGAATTTGGCCTCATTGGCCTAAGTTGAGGGTTACCCCTCTAAAGCTCACAGTTACAGAGTGGTACGCTCGGGATGAGTATGGCACCGGGTGCCCGCCACGCCTCTTAAAGCGAGAGGTCTAGTTAAGAGATTAAAGAAAAGTTAGAGACGATTTGATATCTTGCTTGAAGTTTCAGAATAACATAAGGAAATCTATGGTGCTAGCAAGTTAAATGAAGGTTGCGAGTAGTATAAATAGATACGTGTAGGTCGCAAGCTAAAGTATGGTAGAGCGACATGGTTTTATGTAGACAGGAGTAAGGATAAGAAAAGGTGAGTGAGAAGGTGATGAGAATAAGTAAGTCCTCCAGATTAAACCCATCAAAACAAGATAGCTGATGGTTACTGTAAGTTATAAAAAGCTCAGTATAGCTTGAATGAACTTAGAGGAGTTTAAGACTATGGGCATTTAGAAAAGATGGAATGCTGCCCTAGTAGTAAATGAGAGTGTAATTGTGATAAATGATAAGAGGATGGCAATTAGGCCTCCAATTGAGTAATAATTCAAAAAAAAAGTCATTTCATGAATTACATGGGATTAGAATACCCCCATAAGATGAATCACGTTGGGATGCTATAACATATGGTTATTGAAGTTTAGTATCATTCCTAGGTGGATCAGGCAAATAACTATAGATGTTCCCGATAGGACATGAGCCCTAGTGAAAAATGTATTACGTAAGAGGTTTCAAGTTATCAGTGGTAGATTATAGATCAACATTAAGGTGAGTCAACAATAGATGGATAAAGGTTACAAAGTATGAGATGCGATTAGGTTGTCATTATTAAGATGGGAAGAACTAAAGGACTTAGATTCATACATATAGGACAAGCAGCAAGAGAGTAACCTGTACTTGTGTAGTAGACCTTGGTAGTAATATATCAAAGTAAGTGTTGTGGTATAGTTATGCCATAAGCATAGCTAACCGAGGCTATGAAACAAGATATAGCAATAGTCGTAATTTCGACAAGTACCGAGCGAAGAACTTCAGTAAACTTATAGATGCCTAGAGGGACAACTTGTCATAGTTCTATATATGTTCCCAAAGTGAGGCCTAGAGATTGGCTAAAAGCCGGAGGAAAAAATAGAGTCGAGTCGCATAGGCGCATATACATGGATAGAGTCATATAGGCTGCACGACAGAGGTAGAAACAGTACCGAGATTGGAAGAATCCTGACCACATGTCGTGGTGCGAGAAAGAGGCCTAAAGGGGGGAATGCCCTAGGCTTTGGATTTATTTAAAGAATAGTTGCCTAGATGTCAAGGACAGTATTAAATTATTAATAAAAGTTATAAGTTATGAGACTGATAAGCGCATCAGTCAACATTCGAGGACGAATATCCAAAGGGGGGGGAATGATATTTCACCCCATATTTTCGTACGTGAGAGTACGTCGTAAGTCAATTGATGTAAGCTCTAAAATGAGATCATCTTTGAAAGTACATAAAGTAAGTTAATCATGTTAACTTGGAGGTTACAAATATTTAAGATCATGGACTGCAAGTACCAAGAGGGTTGGAAGGCTTAGAAGCTAAACCAATTGAAGAAAATAAGTTTCGTCGAAAGTCGACAAGTTGGGAATGTTATAACATGTAATTTTGGGGTGAGACTAGGGTGATATGATAAGGAGGATATTTTATGAGTTATGTTAGTCGCAGGATAGTCGTGCGTTATGTTTTGAAGTCAAGCGAGTGGTGAAACAAAAGTCAATGAAAGTCATCACAAGTTACATTCATAAGTTTTACTGAACTTTAGGTAAAATGTAACTGTGGTTTTCTCCCAATATACTTAGAGTTACGGGGTTTTCTACCCAATATTAAAGATCTATGAGTCTACTTTCTAAATCATTAAACCATTTTTCAATACAACATCGTAGTGGAGGGATATATGTATTTTTGCGAGACTGCGCAAGCTGCTATGTGACAAGCAGGTGTGTCACCTACTTGCTTAAATAAGAGTCCGAAAATAGGCCAGATCGGATCATCCAAAGAGACATTTTAAATTTCTATTTCGTTCATATAATACAATGATAAGAGGGCACAATAACCAGACCTAAACCCCTGCAAACATCCTCCCAAAAATTGCACACAAACCCTTATTGAATTTCTCTCCTTTTCAAGTTCTAGTTGGAGGAAAAACCTTGAGTTTGAAGAACCAAGTTAGGATCTGAGTTATTCAAAAAATAAGGTATGTTTAGTTCTCTCTTTCATCCATTTTTTCTGCTGTATATGTATGGAAAGTTGTTCTATAATTGTAAGAACTCACGGGACGGTGATAGGAAGCCGTGAGTTCGAGTTATTCACTTGTTGCAGACTGTTTTGTGGACTATTTTGTGTTGCCGTTGGATTGCGTGTTTTACTACTATTTTATGGATTTTTGGAGGAGGAAGGGTGTGTAGAAATATTATATAAATGCAGGGTGATGGGATCATCGTTCGTAGTAACAATTTCGGGTTGTTTGACACTACTAAAATTGTGATTTTATGTATGAAGTGATTAGGGTGTGTGGACTGTTTTGTGGTATATTGTGATGAAGATAAGGTTGGAAAATGATGCATACATGTTGCTATTGTTGTGTTCTTGTTGTTGTTGGTATATGGTATTGGAGGAGGGCCTTGTTACATGGGAGATGCTGCCTAAATTTACGTAAACGAGCTACTAGTTTAAGTTACGGATTTAGCCTTTACTCAACACTGATTTTGAATCTCTTTATGTTGTGGTAGATTGAGTTGAGTTGTATGATGAATTTCTTGGAAGTTATTAAGAAATCAACCGAGTTAAGGTATGTTTAGGCTAAACCTTTCCTTCATTTTGGCATGATCCTATAACTATATGCGTTTGATAACAAGGCATAAAGAGAAGTTCTTATTCTTGAATTTATGTACATTATCCTAGTCTCATAAGCTACAAGTTTCTCCCTTATCGGGACTTCATATTCAGTTTAGTTTTATCTTCTTTCAGCTAAGAGAGCAGAGAGTCTATATATATACAGTATTACAGTATTTTCACCACCATCGGGCTATAATCGATGGGCAAGCCCCTATTGGGCAACCTCTGATCAGATGGTAAGTTATATACCAAGCCTACTGTGGCCGAGCACCTATGAGCGAGCCCAGAATGGCCGAGATACAGAGCCTAGTATGGTCGAGCCCCTGTGAACGAGCCTACTATGGTAGACCAGATACACATACCGAGCCTTATAGGTCCGGACAACTATTTTACTTACTATAATAAGAGAGATGAGTCAGTATCAGCAGGTAAGTATATCTTTAATTATATTTGACTCCCAAGTACTTTCAGTTATTATATTATCAATTCAGTTTCAGCTTCCAGTTATTATGTTGCCTTACATACTCTGTACATTATTTCATATTGACGTTCCTTTTCTGGGGATGCTGCATTTCATGCATGCAGGTCCTGATAGACAGTTGGATAGACCTTCCCAGTAAACAAGGTGTATACCTTGGAGTCCATTTTATATATACATGTTTGATGGGAAGGTCAAGGCCCTGTCCTGACTAGAATATAGTTCAATTATCTCTAGAGGCTTGTAGACGAGTCTTGTACATTTTTTATATATCAGTATTGTGGCTTCACCAGCCCTATGTAAATGTTTAGTTTGGTATTGCTGGTTGTAGATGTTATTTTCAGATGATTCAGAATTTGGCCTCATCGGCCTAAGTTAAGGGTTACCCCTCCAGAGTTCACAGTTACAGAGTGGTATTGTCACGCCCCGAACCTAGGAGCGAGACAAGCACCCCGTGCCTCACCTAACCTGGCGTACCAAATTGCGACTAAGGGACTCTGAACACATAATGTCATACTTTGGCCATGGGGCCACCTTGCAAGACAATTTGCGAAGCAAAATATAAAACTGAATGGAAACTAGCACTAACTAAATATCAATATAAAGCTAGGCCGACAAGGCCGTCATAGCTACTACAGCTGACAAACCACCAATTTATACAAACCCAACATACTGCACTAACCAACAGGATATGCCTACAAGCCTCTACTGATAGATGTACTGTGATCGGAACAGGGCCCCGACCTACCCATAACATATATACAGATATACATAAGATGTACACAAAACTCTAGTCCTGGCAACTCCGAAAGACGTGGAGCTTACCGATCAGGCGGAACTCGGAAAACACCTACTGAGGAGGTCTACCGTCTGTCTGTCTGAACCTGCACGCATGAAATGCAGCGCCCCCAAAAAAGGGACGTCAGTACGAAATAATGTACCGAGTATGTAAGGCAATAAAATAACTGAAATCTGAAACTGAACTGATAATATGATAACTGAAATTAACTGGGAGTCAAAGATGATCTGGAGATATACTTACCTGCTGATACTGACTCAACTCCTTCAATATAGTAAGTAAAATAATTGTACGACCTTATAAGGCTCGGTATATATAACTGCTCTGCCATAGTAGGCTCGCTTATAGGCGCTCGGCCATACTAGGCTATGTATCTCGACCATGCTGGGCTCGCTCATAGGCGCTCGGCCACAGTAGGCTCGGTATATAACTTTCCATCTGATCAGAGGTTGCCCAATAGGGGCCTGCCCATCGATTATAGCTCGATGGTAATGAAAATACTGTAATACTGTATATATAGGCTTGCTGCTCTCTTGACTGAAAGAAGACAATACTAAAATTGAATATAGAGTCTCGATAAGGAATAATATTGTAACTTATGAGACTAGAATAGTGTGAATAAATTCATGAATATGAACTTCTCTTTTGTCTCATTACTAACACATGTAGCTACGAGATCATGCCAAAATGAAGGAAGGCTTAGCCTTAACATACCTTATCACAATCTTTTCAATCACCAAGTTGAACTCACCTCTTCGCACCTTAATCTACAAGAATGATAATAATACTATCGTTAAGTTACGAAAGGTACAACTATCGCACAACGAACGACAAACCTATTTTGTATTAAAACGGGCAGCATCTCCCCTATAATATGCCCTTCCTCCAACTTCAAGATAACACCAACAATACAAGGACAGAACAATAACAACATATATACATCATTTTCCAGCCCTATATACACCATCAAATACTACAAAACAGCCCAACACACCCCAATCTCTTCGTACACAAAACGACCACCGTAGTAGTGTCAAACGACCCGAAAATGTTATGACGAACGACCAGCCAACCACCCTACATTTATATGGTGTTTATAAACCCCCTTCCTCCTCCAAAACTCCACAAAATAGTAATAAAACACGCAGCCCAACAGCAACACAAAACAGTCCACAAAACAGTCCGCTACAAGTGAATAACTCGAACTCACGGCTTCCGATCACCATCCCGTGAGTTCTTACAAGTATAGAACGACTTACCATGAATTTACAGAAGAAAAAATGGATGAAAGAGAGCAGTAAACTCACCTTATTTGTTGGATAACTCAGCTCCTATCTTGGTTCTTCAAACTCTAAGTTTTACCTCCAATTGGAACTTGAAAGGGAGAGAAAATCAATTAGGGTTTGTGGGAAATTTTTGGGAGGATTCTTTGCAGAGCTTATGTCTGGTTATTATGCTCTATTTTAAGTCTAATATATGAAGAAAATAGGCCCTTAAAAGGCCTCTTTGGACGACCCGAAATGGCCCATTTTTGGGCTTTCATTTAAGCAAGTAGGTGACACACCTACTTGTCACCTAGCAGCTTGCGCAGTATCGCAAAAATGCACATATCTCTCTACTCCGATGTCGTATTGACAAATGGTTTAATGAGTTGGAAAATAGACTCATAGATCTTTAATTTGATGGGTGGAACACACCATAACTCTAAGTATATTGGGATAAAATTGCAGTTACATTTGACCCAAAGTTTCAGTAAAACTTATGAATGTAACTTGTGATGACTTTCATCGACTTTTGTTCCACAACTCGCTTGACTTAAAAACATAACACACGGATGTAATACGACTAATATAAATCATAACATAATCTCTTTATCATGTTAATCACCCTAGTCTCACCCCAAAGGTATATGTTATAACATTCCCAACTTGTCGACTTTCGATGAAACATTGTTTTATTTAATTGCTTTAGCTTCTGAACTGTCCAACCCTCTTTGTACTTGTTGTTCATGATCTTCAATATTTGTAACCTCAGAGGTAACATGATTAACTTACTTTATATACTTTTAAATATTATCTCATTTTTTTGTCCTACATTAGTTTGCTTACGACGCATTTTTACATACGAAAATATAGGGTGTAACATCACTCCCCCCTTGGGAACATTCGTCCTCGAATGTTTACTCTTGGAGACTTTGGAAACTTTTTCCAGAGTATCCTTCGTACACTAGGTTAAAACCAACCTGCACGTAGCCAGAAACATACTATGCATGCCACACATGGCCAATCTTTATAAATAGCAGCAATTTGCCTCACCGACCGTAAATCATAAATATTGAAAGTGAAAAATAAAAGCTTACCTGATGACCTGCTAGCCTACATAGAGCTATGTTGTAGCGTCCCATCTCGAACCATATCTTCATTTTGAAATAGGTGGGGGTATTTAGACTTCATTTCTTCCTCCGATTCCCACGTCATCTCTTCTACATTCTTGCTCCTCCATAAAACCTTTACGGAAGCTACCTCCTTATTTCGTAGATTGCGGATTTGTCGGTCTAGGATGGCAACTGGAATTTCCTCGTATGACAAGTCCTCTGTAATCTGTACATCATCCGTGGGCACCACTCGGGTAGGATCGCCAATGCACTTCCGTAGCATAGATACGTGAAAAACCGGATGGACAGACTCCAATTCTGAGGGCAACTCTAACTCATAAGCTAGTTGGCCCACTCTCCGAATGATCCTATAAGGCCCAATATACCGTGGGCTAAGCTTTCCTTTCTTGCCAAACCTCATCACGCCCTTCATAGGTGATACCTTTAAGAATACCCAGTCATTAATCCTGAACTCTAAGTCTCGTCGCCGCACGTCAAAATATGACTTCTGACGACTCTGAGCTGTCAACAGTCGCTCCCGGATAACCTTTACTTTCTCTACGGCCTGCTAAACCAGGTCTGGCCCATGTAACCCAGATTCTCCAACATCAAACCACCCTATAGGAGATCTGCACTTACGCCCATACAAAGCCTCGTACGGAGCCATCTGGATACTGGAGTGGTAACTGTTATTATATGCAAACTCGATAAGAGGTAGATGTTCATCCCAACTTCTTTTAAAATCCAACACACATACTCGTAACATATCCTCGAGCGTCTGAATTGTGCGCTCGGCTTGTCCATCAGTCTGTGGATGAAAAGCTGTGCTGAGATTCACCTGAGTCCCTAGACCTCTCTGAAATGACCTCCAAAAATGTGCTGTAAACTGAGCCCCACGGTCAGATATAATAGAAACTGGTACTCCGTGTAGCCGTACTATCTCCTTAATATATAACTTTGCATAATCTTCTGCTGTATATGTAGATCTGACCGGTAGGAAGTGAGCTGATTTCGTGAGCCTATCGACTATCACCCATATGGAATCGAACTTACGATTAGAACGAGGTAAACCCATGATAAAGTCCATGTTTATCGCCTCCCATTTCCATGTCGGGATCTCTATAGTCTGCATTAGCCCTCCGGGCTTCTGGTGTTCTACCTTCACTTGCTGGCAACTAGTACATTGGGCGACAAACTCAGCAATGTTCTTCTTCATATCATTCCACCAGTACATATCCTTAATGTCATGATACATCTTCGTCGATCCAGGGTGGATGGAATACCATGAATAATGTGCCTCTGACATAATCCTGTCTCGTAGCCCTGCTACATCTGGAACACACAAACGACCCTTGTATCTGAGAACCCCATCTCCCTTGAGCTCTAACAATGGCTTCTTCTGCTGCGGAACTCGCTCTCTCAACTCGACCAACTCTGGGTCCTCGTACTGCCTTTCCTTGACTTCAGCTATGAGGGATGATTTTGCAGTGTTTTGGATTACAACTCCACCATCCTCAGAATCTACTAACCGAACCCCCAACGAAGCCAATTGATGAATATCTCTAGCTAATTGTCTTTTCTCGGGCTCTACATGTGCTAAGCTACCCATAGATCGGCGACTTAAGGCATCTGCTACAACATTAGCTTTCCCTGGATGGTAGAGAATGTTAACATCGTAATCTTTCAATAACTCAAGCCATCGCCTCTGTCGCAAATTCAACTCTTTCTGCTTGAAAATATATTGTAGGCTTTTATGATCAGTAAATATATCAACATGAACACCATATAAATAATGCCGCCATATCTTAAGTGCATGGACAACCGCAGCTAACTCGAGGTCGTGGGTCGGATAATTCCTCTCGTGCTTCCTCAACTGCCTTGAAGCATATGCAATTACCTTCCCATGTTGCATCAGGACACATCCTAACCCGACACCTGATGCATCACAATACACGGCATAACCCTCTAGACCCTCTGGAAGTGTTAGAACTGGAGCTGAGGTCAACTTGTTCTTAAGCTCTTGGAAACTCCGCTCACAAGCCTCTGTCCATTGAAACTTAGTTTCTTTCTGTGTCAACTTCGTCAATGGTGCCGAAAGGGAAGAAAAACCCTCTACGAACCTCCGATAGTATCCTGCTAAGCCTAGAAAGCTACGAACCTCTGTCGGAGTGGTAGGTCTAGGCCAAGATTTCACGGCCTCAATCTTCTGAGTGTCCACCTTTATCCCTTCATCTGATACAATATGCCCCAAGAATGCTACAGACTTCAACCAGAACTCACATTTAGAAAACTTAGCATACAACTTACGATCACGGAGGGTTTGGAGTACCGCTCGCAGGTGGTCCGCATGCTCATCCTCTGAACGGGAATAAACCAGAATATCATCAATAAATACTATCACGAACAGATCTAAAAATGGCCGGAATAGGCTATTCATCAAGTCCATAAATACAGCGGGTGCATTAGTCAACCCGAAGGACATGACAAGGAACTCGAAGTGGCCATATCGGGTCCTGAAGGCTGTCTTCGGAATATCTTTTTCCCGAACTCTGACCTGGTGGTACCCCGACCTCAAATCAATCTTGGAAAAGCATCTAGCTCCCTGCAACTGATCAAACAAGTCATCGATCCTTGGAAGTGGATACTTATTCTTAATAGTTACCTTGTTCAACTGCCTATAATCGATACACATCCTCAGCGAGCCGTCTTTCTTCCGCACAAATAGTACCGGTGCACCCCAAGGTGAGGTACTGGGCCTAATGTAACCTTTCTCCAGCAAATCTTTTAACTGCTCCTTCAACTCCTTCAATTCGGCAGGTGCCATTCTATACGGAGGGACGGATATTGGTTGAGTTCCTGGAAGCAAATCGATGCTAAAATCAATCTCTCGCTCTGGAGGAATACCTGGAAGCTCATCTGGAAACACATCTGCATACTCTTTGACTATGGGAATAGACTGAAGTGTAGGTATCTCAGCATCTGCATCTCTAACTCGCACAATATGATAAATGCACCCTTTTGCGATCATTTTCCTCGCCTTAAGATAGGAAATAAACCTACCTCTGGGTGTTGGTGTATTACCTACCCATTCAAGGACTGGCTCACCCGGAAAATGAAATTTGGCTACCTTTGCTCGGCAATCAACTGTGGCATAGCAAGCTGCCAACCAGTCCATGCCCATGATAGCATCAAAGTCCATCATCTCTAGCTCAACTAGGTCAGCTGAGGTCTGACGACTACAAATTGTCACCGTACAACCTCGGTAAACCCGTCTAGCAATAATCGATTCTCCGACCGGTGTAGATACCGCAAAAGGATCACTTAGTATTTCAGGCACTATACCAAACTTCCTCGCGACAAATGGGGTAATATACGATAAAGTAGATCCTGGGTCTATCAAAGCATAAGCATCGTGAGAGAAAATGGTTAATATACCTGTCACAACGTCTGGTGAAGACTCCTGGTCCTGTCGACCCGCTAAAGCATAGATACGGTTCTGATTACCACTTGAACTGGAACCTCTACCTCTGCCTCGACCTCTACCAGCCGAAGACTGAGACTCACGCCTTGAAGGATGCACGGACATAGACGATCCTGTTGCTGAACTCGCTGGTTGTGCCATTCCCCCAGAATCTCTATTTGGGCAATCTCGCAGCATATGCCCCGGACGCCCACATGTATAACAAGCATCAGAACCTGCTCGGCATTGACCCAAGTGTCCTCTACCACAGATGTCACACCGCGGTGGAAATGACCATGTCTGCGCAGAACCTCGTTGTCGCTGCAAACCCGACGCCCGTGAGCTCTCACCTGGTCCTGACTGAGTATAGCGGTCATACCCGTAACCCTGTAACTGAGGTGGCGGAGGCCTAGGTGGCCGTCCGAAGTACTGGGTCCTATAACTACCCTGAGATTGCTCCTGAGACCTGGGAAATCTCATCCTCTTACGTTGCCCTTGCTCAGCCCTCTCTGTACCCTGCTGCCGACGCCTACCCCTTTCTATATTCTGGGCGAATGCCTGAATCCGGGAGATATCCATACTATCCTGCAATGCAGCGGTGGCACATGCCTCGGTTAACTCTGGGGCTAACCCTGCTATAAACCTGTGAATCCTGTCCCGCATAGTAGAAACTATGGATGGTGCATATCTGGCCAATGAGTCAAAACGGAGACTATACTCTCGAACACTCATATTACCCTGCTTGAGGGCTAGAAACTGATCGACTCGAGCCTGTCGGATCTCCCGCGGTAAGTACTGGTCAAGGAAAGCATCTGAAAAATTCTCCCAAATAGCTGGAGGTGTATCACGTCCCCTGGACCTCTCCCATCCCTCATACCAAAGGATGGCTATATCTCGGAGTTGAAAAGCTGCTAGCTCAACTGCCTCTTTCTCCGTGGCATGCATAACACGAAAGATCCTGTGAAGCTAATCTATGAAATCCTGCGGGTCCTCCCTCTGATCTGTCCCCGTGAACTCTGGGGGACTCAAAGCAATAAACTCTCGGACCCTTGAACTCCCAGACCCCTCAGAAGTTCCTGCACTAGCTGATGCCCTAGCATGTTGCTGGGTAGCTACCAACTGTGTCAACAAATGCACCGCACTCCTTAAGTCCTGATCTGATGGAAGTGGAGGGGGAACTGGATGTGCGGTTTCCCTAGGAATCTCTGTAGTTGGTGGAGGAGCCGGTAATGGCTGAGTAGGGGTCTCCCCTTGAGCCTCAGACTAGGCCCCATCTACTGGGGGTACCCTGTTGGTCCCCTCACCTACTACTGTATCTCTCCTCTAGCTAGCCGTAGTCTTCCTAGTCACCGTCATCTGTGCATGCAAACACCAACACGATTTAGATTTCAAAGAAGTGTAACCAACTCCTAAATGCCCTGTAGTTCCTTGCTTATATAATGTGGTGCACAACACATCTATAAACAAGACCCTACTAGACACGGCTTGTAGACTCCCTAGGACAGAACTGCTCTGATACCAAGTTTGTCACGCCCCGAACCTAGGAGCGAGACAAGCACCCCGTGCCTCACCTAACCTGGCGTACCAAATTGCGACTAAGGGACTCTGAACACATAATGTCATACTTTGGCCATGGGGCCACCTTGCAAGACAATTTGCGAAGCAAAATATATAACTGAATGGAAACTAGCACTAACTAAATATCAATATAAAGCTAGGCCGACAAGGCCGTCATAGCTACTACAGCTGACAAACCACCAATTTATACAAACCCAACATACTGCACTAACCAACAGGATATGCCTACAAGCCTCTACTGATAGATGTACTGTGATCGGAACAGGGCCCCGACCTACCCATAACATATATACAGATATACATAAGATGTACACAAAACTCTAGTCCTGGCAACTCCGAAAGACGTGGAGCTTACCGATCAGGCGGAACTCGGAAAACACCTACTGAGGAGGTCTACCCGTCTGTCTGTCTGAACCTGCACGCATGAAATGCAGCGCCCCCAAAAAGGGACGTCAGTACGAAATAATGTACCGAGTATGTAAGGCAATAAAATAACTGAAATCTGAAACTGAACTGATAATATGATAACTGAAATTAACTGGGAGTCAAAGATGATCTGGAGATATACTTACCTGCTGATACTGACTCAACTCCTTCAATATAGTAAGTAAAATAATTGTACGGCCTTATAAGGCTCGGTATATATAACTGCTCTGCCATAGTAGGCTCGCTTATAGGCGCTCGGCCATACTAGGCTATGTATCTCGACCATGCTGGGCTCGCTCATAGGCGCTCGGCCACAGTAGGCTCGGTATATAACTTTCCATCTGATCAGAGGTTGCCCAATAGGGGCCTGCCCATCGATTATAGCTCGATGGTAATGAAAATACTGTAATACTGTATATATAGGCTTGCTGCTCTCTTGACTGAAAGAAGACAATACTAAAATTGAATATAGAGTCTCGATAAGGAATAATATTGTAACTTATGAGACTAGAATAGTGTGAATAAATTCATGAATATGAACTTCTCTTTTTGTCTCATTACTAACACATGTAGCTACGAGATCATGCCAAAATGAAGGAAGGCTTAGCCTTAACATACCTTATCACAATCTTTTCAATCACCAAGTTGAACTCACCTCTTCGCACCTTAATCTACAAGAATGATAATAATACTATCGTTAAGTTACGAAAGGTACAACTATCGCACAACGAACGACAAACCTATTTTGTATTAAAACGGGCAGCATCTCCCCTATAATATGCCCTTCCTCCAACTTCAAGATAACACCAACAATACAAGGACAGAACAATAACAACATATATACATCATTTTCCAGCCCTATATACACCATCAAATACTACAAAACAGCCCAACACACCCCAATCTCTTCGTACACAAAACGACCACCGTAGTAGTGTCAAACGACCCGAAAATGTTATGACGAACGACCAGCCAACCACCCTACATTTATATGGTGTTTATAAACCCCCTTCCTCCTCCAAAACTCCACAAAATAGTAATAAAACACGCAGCCCAACAGCAACACAAAACAGTCCACAAAACAGTCCGCTACAAGTGAATAACTCGAACTCACGGCTTCCGATCACCATCCCGTGAGTTCTTACAAGTATAGAATGACTTACCATGAATTTACAGAAGAAAAAATGGATGAAAGAGAGCAGTAAACTCACCTTATTTGTTGGATAACTCAGCTCCTATCTTGGTTCTTCAAACTCTAAGTTTTACCTCCAATTGGAACTTGAAAGGGAGAGAAAATCAATTAGGGTTTGTGGGAAATTTTTGGGAGGATTCTTTGCAGAGCTTATGTCTGGTTATTATGCTCTATTTTAAGTCTAATATATGAAGAAAATAGGCCCTTAAAAGGCCTCTTTGGACGACCCGAAATGGCCCATTTTTGGGCTTTCATTTAAGCAAGTAGGTGACACACCTACTTGTCACCTAGCAGCTTGCGCAGTATCGCAAAAATGCACATATCTCTCTACTCCGATGTCATATTGACAAATGGTTTAATGCGTTGGAAAATAGACTCATAGATCTTTAATTTGATGTGTGGAACACACCATAACTCTAAGTATATTGGGATAAAATTGCAGTTACATTTGACCCAAAGTTTCAGTAAAACTTATGAATGTAACTTGTGATGACTTTCATCGACTTTTGTTCCACAACTCGCTTGACTTAAAAACATAACACACGGATGTAATACGACTAATATAAATCATAACATAATCTCTTTATCATGTTAATCACCCTAGTCTCACCCCAAAGGTACATGTTATAACATTCCCAACTTGTCGACTTTCGATGAAACATTATTTTATTTAATTGCTTTAGCTTCTGAACTGTCCAACCCTCTTTGTACTTGTTGTTCATGATCTTCAATATTTGTAACCTCAGAGGTAACATGATTAACTTACTTTATATACTTTTAAATATTATCTCATTTTTTTGTCCTACATTAGTTTGCTTACGACGCATTTTTACATACGAAAATATAGGGTGTAACAGGTATGCTCGGGCCGAGTATGGAACCGGGTGCTGGACACGCCTCTTCAGGTTTAGGGCCTGACATTGATGAGGTTACGCCATGATATTCGGTAGGTGGAGCGAATTATGATATCTTTAGAAAATATTTTTTGAAAAATCTTTTGTTTTATGGCAAATGTCGGCGTTCTAGATTATGACATGTTTAGGAAGTTCCTCAAATACGAGCATTATTTTTTGAAGATTCTATCCTATTGTTTCCAATCCTCCATGATGCTTCTGACGACCTGACTGTTTGCCGCTGCGATTGCATCCTAATCTAAACTAATGTGTTACAAAAGTTTTCCTAGGGTTATGACCGAACCCTTTTAGGTTGCCTATATATATGAAATGGAATAAGGTCTTAACGTACTTCGTGGATAATTATAAAGAAAATATGATGAATATGACAGAGCCTGACTCAGGCAGCCTACATATCCAAATGGAATCAGCTCAAAACATAGATTGATTATAACAGATGCAAAATGAAGTTGTTGAAATTGATGTGGCCAAGTCTAACTTAGACTGCCAACATATCCAAATGGAATCAGGTTAGGACGTAGTTCAATTACAAATAATGACTGAATCTAACGAGGATTGCCTACATATTCCTTCCCACTGAAATCAAGTCAGGGTGTAGTTCCAAGCACATACAATGTGATACTTGGGTTTTCTATTACAAAAGAAAGGGGGAGAGAGAAAACTAATCCTACGTGGATTGCCTAAGTATTCATCCGCAGGAAGTCAGGTCGAGTGTAGTTCCATTACAGCCAAATCCTAACTTTATTGTCTTTAAACGTAGTATCTCTTAATTACGTCTAAGTTGATATGCTTCATGCTAACTTTTTCGTCGATCTCTACCAAGATCAGAGCTCCTCCCAACAACACTCGATGGATCACGTAAGGACCTTGTCAATTCGGCACGAATTTTCCTTTGGCTTCTTCTTGGTTGGGGAATATTTTCTTCAGACACAATTGTCTCAGTATAAACTGGCGAGGCTTCACCCTTTTGTTAAATGCACTGGCCATCCTATTTTGATATATCTGACCATGGCATACTGCATCCATTCTCTTCTCGTCAATGTGCATGAGTTGCTCCTGCCTAACCCGTATCCATTCTACATCGTCTAACTTGGCTACTTGGATGACTCTTAAAGATGGTATCTCAACCTTGGTGGGTATCACAGGTTCAGTGCCATATACCAACATGTATGGCATTGCACCAGTAGAGGTTCTCATGGTGGTCCGATAACCTAGTAAGGCAAAGGATAATTTCTCGTGCCATTGCCTATGATTGTCCACTATCTTTCATTGAATCCTTTGATGTTTTTGTTGGCTGCTTCGACTGCTCCATTCATTTGCGGTCTATAGGCTGTAGAGTTACGGTGGAAAATTCTGAACTTCTCACTAATTTCCCTCATGATATCACTGTTGAGAATAGCTGCATTGTCAGTGATGATTAACTCGGGTATCCCAAATCGGCAGATTATGTTTTTTCAGACGAAATCTGCCACTACATTCTTTGTGACGACCTTGTATATAGATGCTTCGACCCATTTGGTTAAGTAACCGATGGCTACCAAGATGAAATGGTACCTCTTTGATGCAGCAGGCTCTATAGGTCCAATCACATCCATGCCCCAAGCGGCAAACGGCCAAGGCAAACCCATTACATTCAACTCATTAGGCGGAACCCGGATTAAATCCCCGTGGATCCGGCACTGGTGACACTTCTGCACATAGAGGATGTTATCACTTTCCATGGTCATCCAAAAGTATCTGGCTTTTATGATCTTCTTGGCTAAGGTGAAGTCATTCATGTGGGGACCACACGTTCCTGTATGTATTTGTGCTAGAAATCTGGTTGCTTCAGCGGCATCTACACATCTTAACAGACCCAGGTCTGGGGTCCTCTTGTATAAGACTTCCCCGTTAAGGAAAAACTGATTTTCCAGCCTTTTGAGTGCTTGCTTTTAACTGTTAGTAGCACTCCGGATACTCTCTTATTTCGAGGAACCACTTGATGTCGTAGTACCACGGTTTGCCATCTGGCTCTTTGTTTACATGAAAATAGTATGCATGTTGATCCCTGATCTCTATCTCGATTGGGTCGATGTAGTTCTTATCTATATGCTAAATCATGGATGACAAGGTTGCAAGAGTGTCGACAAACTCTTTCTGGATCCTAGGAATGTGCTAGAACTCGATCTTTGTGAACTTCTTGCATAACTCCTTTACATGGTGCAGGTATGGAATGATCATGACATTCTTGGTAGTCCACTCTCCTTGAACTTGATGTATCAATATATTAGAGTCACCTATGAGCAACAACTCTTTGATGTTCATGTCAACTGCCATCCTGATCCTAAGGATGCGCACTTCGTATTTGGCCATATTATTGGTGTAAGGGAAAATTATCTTTGTTGATGATGGGTAGTGTTGTCCTGATTTCGAAATTAGGACTACCCCAATTCCTACTCCTTCGAAATTTGCTACTCCGTCGAAGAACGTTCTCCACCCTAGGTATGACTTTGTGATATCTTCTCCGACGAACAACACCTTCTCGTCTGGGAGGTACGTCGTGAGTGACTCATAATCCTTATCCATTGGATTCTCTGAAAGGTGGTCGGCTAAGGCTTGTCCTTTGATGGCCTTCTGCATTATGTACACAATGTCAAATTCACTGAGAAGAATCTATCATTTGGCTAGTTTTCCTATAGGCATCGGCTTATGAAAAATATACTTGAGCGGGTCGAGCCAGGACATTAAATGTGTGGTGTATGCTGACATGTAATGCCTCAATTTCTGGGCGATCCATGACAAGGCACAACAAGTGCGCTCTATCAAAGTCTATTTGGCCTCACATGATGTGAATTTCTTGCTTACGTAGTAGATGGTCTGCTCTTTTCTTCCGCTTTCATCGTGTTGTCCCAACACGTATCCAAATGCATTATCCAAAACTGACAGTTATAACAATAGTGGCTTCTCGGGCTCGGGAGGAACCAACACTGGTGGATTTGACAAATATTCCTTTATTATGTTGAAGGCTTTCTGACACTCTTCTATCCATTTTGTAGTCGCATCCTTCTTCAGCAGCTTGAAGATAGGTTCACAAATTACTGTGGACTGGGCTATGAAGTGGCTGATGTAATTCAGCCTACCCCGGAAACTCATCCCATCCTTCTTACTCTTGGGCGGTGGCAACTCTTGAATGGATTTGATCTTTGAAGGATGCAATTCTAACCCTTTTTTGCTTACGATGAAACCTAGCAATTTTCCAGCAGGGACTCCGAATACATATTTTGCAGGATTCAATTTCAAACTATACCTCCGCAAACGTTCGAAAAACTTCCTCAAGTCATCCAAATGTTCTAAACTCTTTTGGGACTTGATGATGACGTCATCCACATATAGCTTGATCTATTTGTGAATCATGTCGTGAAAAGGGTTGTCATGGCCCTCATGAAAGTAGCGCCAGCATTTTTGAGGCCGAACGGCATGACTCCGTAGCAGTAAACTCCCCAAGGCATAGTAAACGTTGTCTTTTCTGCATCTTCTTCGTGCATCCAAATCTGGTGGTACCAATTGAAACAATCCACAAATGATTGTAGTTCATGCATCACGCAGTTATCAATGAGGATATGAATATTCGATAAAGGGAAATCGTCCTTCGGGCTGGCTTTGTTGAGATCTCAATAATCCACACATATCCTGATCTTTTCATCCTTCTTGGGAACCGGAATGATATTTGACAACCATGTGGGATAATTGGTGACCCTCACTACATTCACCTCTATTTGCTTGGTTACTTCTTCTTTTATCCTCAAACTTAAATCTGGTTTGAACTTTATAGGTTTTCTTTCGACTAGAGGTCTAGTGGGATCGGTAGGCAATCGATGCAAAACGATGTCGGTTCTTAACCCAGGCATGTCATCATATGACCATGCGAACACATCCATGTATTTTCAGAGGAGCTTGACCAATTCTTCCTTCTGCTCTGCTTCCAGATGGATGATGATTCAGGTTTCTTTTACGTCTTCTTCACTTGCTAGGTTGACCACTTCTGTCTCTTCAAGGTTTGGCTTTTTCTGGCTTTCCAGCTGATCGATCTCTTGTGGAAGATTATCTGGTATCATACTCCTGTTGTATTCCTTGTAATTTGGATCGCTTTGCTCGAGGATTTCTTTGCATGTCATAATCGTGGAACGTGGGTTTTTATCGTTTTGAATACTGAAAAGAAAAACTAAGTATAAATGAAGCGATAAATAAATATGCAATAACTTTAAGAAAACATTTCTTTCATTTCAAAAGAGGAACGTCTGAGCGTTGAAAGAGGCAAATGACAAAAAGTACAGATACGGTTCAAGCCTCAATTGACCGTGTACACTTTTCAAAAAATTTACAACTCCACACTACCAAGACTCTCGGCGAACCAAAGACAGGTTGGTGGTCAAATTCTGCATGTCCTCTCCTGGTTCGGCATTCTCAATGGTCGGTGTCTTGATATCAATTCTTTCACAGCATTCCTCGATCATGGTCACGAACAACCTTTCTATTGACGATGTCATCCTTTGGTGTTGAGCTTTGACCCGTACCCGAAACACGCTCTGGCACAAAAGCCTTTTTCTCGAAACTATAGCTGCAAGTCTTCCCTGTCAGAGGTTGATACCCTATGCCGGCTCTACCTTTATGCCCATTTGACTCAATCGGCTCTGTTATCTCATCTGATCGGGCTCCCAGCCCAGTTCCCGGTCTGTATCCATACTTCATCATTTCTTTCATGGCCATCTTTGATCTATATGGTGATTGCATTCGCAGGTTTTGCTCGATCTCTTCTATTTTCGTGGTCTGCATGATCTCAACTGCATGGAAAGCGACCCCGTCTAATCTCTCTATGAATGGCACTACATGTTCCAGATAAGCTGATTGGCTACATTCGCTGTGGATTACTATCTCTTTACAAGCCCACTCGAATTTCATGCACTGGTTTAAGGTAGATGGGGTTTCCCCTTCCATGTGTATCCAAGGTCTTCCTATGTCACAACCCAAAACTTAGCATGTCGTGATGGCGCCTAACGTGGTACTAGGCAAGTTGACATTTTAAAATGCTTCCAACACTTTTAAGTAAACAATAAAATAACACAGGTTTGAATAATTAAAGTCCTCATAAACTGGATAAGAAGTCAAACTCAATACGGAAGTTCCCAAAACCAGGGTGTCACTGAGTACATGAGCGTCTATACAACACAAGTCTGAAAATACTATCTATGAAAAGCTAAAACTAAATATATAAAGCTGAAAGATAGGGAGTGAGAGTCAAGATCTGCAAACGCTGGGCAACTACCTTGAAATCTCCAAATGATCAGGCTGCATGGATAATCAACACCCACTGTGACCAGAAGCACCTGAATATGCACACGAAGTGCAGGGTGTAGCGTGAGTACAACCAACTCAATAAGTAATAAGACTACCTATTGGACTGAAAGTAGTGACGAGCTTCATGGATGTAGTTCAATTTACAGACAATATAATACAGGAAAAATAGGCATGCTCCCAAGTTTGACATTTAAAGCCAAAATAGTTAATTCATGTCAAGTTCAATTGAAATAGGATATAGAATCTCTCAGGAATTTCATGATAGTGATATATGCCAGCTGAAGCACATCATTAACGAAATTAAGTGCACATACTCAGAGTAACAGTCACTTAGTCCTCCCAATCACTCCAGCCTCACAGTCACTCATTCCTCACAATCTCTCATTTCTCTCAGACACTCGGCAATCGCACTCGCACTCAGTAGGTATATGCGCTCACTGGGGGTATACAGACTCTGGAGGGGCTCCTTTTGCCCAAGCGCTATAACAAGTCAATCATGGCATAAATCAATAAAACATGTCGCGACGTACACCCTGCTCCCATAAATATCCTAACAATCAGGCCCTCGGCCTCACTCAGTCATCAATCTCTCCAGTCTCTCGGGCTCTCAAAAATCATGATAATCAGCCCAAACAGCGATGATATAATGTATCAATAAAGAACAATATAGACTAAGATATAATATGCTGTAAAGCTGTGGCTGAGTACAAAACAATTTAGCAGATAATTCAACATGTAACACGACCTTTGTGGGTCCCTACAGTTCCAACACATAGCCTAAACATGATTTATAACATGATTTGCAGTCCAACTTTTATAACACATGGAGAATATATGGATGACAACAGATTATTCAACTATATAGTTCCATGGAATTGACCATGTCACAATTCCTACGGTGCATGCCCACACGCCCGTCACCTAGCATGTGCATCACCTCAAAACCAATCACATGACACATAATACGGGCTTCATACCCACAGAACCAAATTTAGAACTCTTACTTACCTCAATCCGTTCAAATCCATACTCCACCATGCCCTTGCCTCACGAATCGGCCTCCAAATCACAATACGGACACGGTCCTAAGTCCAAAATCAACCAACGGAGCTAACGGTGCCATCAAAACTCCACTCAGGAGTCGTCTACACTAAGTCCACATCCGGTCAACCTTTTCAACTAAAGTTTTCATCTTTGAGACTAAGTGTCTCAATTCATTCCGAAACCTCACCGGACCCGAACCAACTACCTAGGCAAGTCACATGACAAATGTGAAACATAAAATGAGCAGTAAATGGGGGAAACAGGGCTACAACTCTCAAAATGATCGGCCGGGTTGTTACATCCTCCCTCTCTTAAACAAACGTTCATCCTCGAATGGGTCTAGAAATGCATAATATTCTGAAATCATAGCATATCTGTAGGATTTGAATGTTACAACCCAAATTCGCATACCATAGATCACGTCGTAAGTTAGTCGATGTAAATCCAAGAAGAGATTATCTTTGAGATGATAAGAAGTTAATCCTATTGGTCTTAAACGATACAAGGGTGTATAAGAGTGGTTAACAAATATTAGAAGTTAAACGAATCAAGGATGTTGTAACCCGTATTTTCGGGTAACACTAGAGGTGATTAACTGTCCCAAGAGGTCTTGTTTTAATGTATTTGAATCATATAATATCCGCATCATAAGTCTTGAAGTCAAGCGAGTTATGAAACAAAAGTCGATAAAAGTTGTCGCAACTTAGGTTTATAATTTTACTTAAACTTTAGGTCAAATGTTACTGCATTTTTCTCCCAATGTTCTTGGAATTATGGGGTGATCTACCTATCAAATTGAAGATCTATGAGTCTAGTTTCCAACGCATTAAACCGTTCGTCGATACGATCTCGGAATAGAGAGATATTCGCGTTTTCGAGAGAGTGCGCCAAGCTGCTCTCTATGGGGCCCACAAAGGCGGTTCAAGACATATGGACATATATAAGATACCTCAACCCCGTTTTAAGTCATTATTTTTCAGTATATTCAGACCTTATAACCCTAAAATCAGTATCTCAAGGTTCTCTCATGATCCAAGAACCAAACAAAGGGCAAACAACACAAATCAAATGTCGGGAATCCCGTGGCGCTAGTAAGTTTCTTGTTCTTCTTGTTGTTGCTGATTTTTGTGTTGTTCCAGCTCGTGTGGGAGGTTTTTTTAAGTGTTTTATGTCCTGTAAATACACCTTCAAGTTTTTAATATCAACCCTAGGTGATTTCAAGTCTACTAAAGTAATTCTAGTGCCGAAAAACCCGAATTAATTGCTAGTTTTGCTTCCTTGTTCTTGTGGCAGAATTGAAGGGATATTTCGTGGAAAATTAAGGTCAAATTGGAGTTGTTCTTTCTGTTTAAAGGTAAGGAACCTCTTACCCTATATATATTTAAGATTATCCAAGTTGCAGCTAAGTCGTTGAAGCTAGAACTTGTGAAATATATATCGAAAGGCTTGGTAGTAATGTTGTTGGTTGGTGGACTGTTTTGGAGGCTCAATATGATTATTAATGATGTTGTTTGGGCTGTTTGGTGATTGTATTTACTTGTGGGAAGTCATATAAATAGGGGAGGTGCTGTCCGTTTCATCGTAAAATAGGTTGTGGTCGATACATAATAGTTACGACGCTTAAACGATAATGATAGTGTCATTTGTCTTATTGTAGACTAAGGAGTCGTGACATTTGCATAGCTTGAGGTTGGGCAGTATATACAAGGTATGTGAGGCTATCCCCTTCATTCTTTTGCACGACTCCGATTGTACATAATGTAATGAACGAGCTCCCAAAGATACTCTACTCTTAGAAGCTAGCAGTACTTACATTGCTGCCCTTCTTATGAAATGATTGATATTGATGTTACTTCTCTTATTCTTATATTATCAATGTTGTTGGTAGTTCCTTATTCTTATAAGATTCTTGATGAAGAGTTAATCCTAATAACACGTACGAAGGATACCGACCTTACGTCACTCCGAAAGGTTCAAAATGTGATTCCAATGAGTCCAGCATGCATCATATATATGTATCTATTTTACTCTACCGAGCCGCGCTATAGTCGGCCGGGTATGGCACCTATTGTGAAACCACTGATCAGTTGGGTTTTACCGAGCTCCACGTGGCCGGGTACGATTCTACCGAGCCCTATGATGGCCGAGTACGTTTTACCGAGCCTATTACGGCCGGGTACGATATGATGATGGTGATGCCCACAAAGGCGTATGTTTTAAAAGTTTATGTATATATATGTATGTATCATGTATTTCATGTCAGTAGCCCTCAGAGGTACCCAGATGTCACAGGTTGTATATTCTCTATCCCTGTTTACATTACTGTTCTCACTTATGCTTTCCTGCCTTACATACTCAGTACTTTATTCGTACTGACGTCCTTTTTATTTGTGGACGCTGCATGTCATGCTGCAGGTCCTGATAGACGGGTAGAGGCAGCTCCCCCATCACAGTAGGCTATCCGGTTCAGCGGTTATTGGCGAGATCCCTTCTCCGGACTTGCCGTGGTCTTGGTATGCATTTTTGTTATAGACATTATGGGTATGTCGGGGCCCTGTTCTGGCAATGTTGTAGCATTTATGTTCTTTTAGAGGCTCATAGACAGGTGTCGACTTATGTATGGTTTAGAATGCCTTGTCGGCTGATTTTTGTTGTATAGTCTTTCATGACATCATGGTAGCTCGTACCTTATATATAGTTTCTTGACAGTCTTGTCGTCCCATGTTATGTATGTTCATGACATTATCTTTCATTGTTGGATGTTCATGATCCATGTCTACTATTTATATTGATCTTGTTGGCCCTTAAAGATGATAAGGAAGGTTAGATAAAATGTACGTTGGTGCTCGGCAAGTATGGCCCGGGTGCTAGTCATGACCCTCCAGTTGGGTCGTGACAAACATGGTATCAGAGCAAGTCTGTCCTAGGGGTTGTCTATGAGCCGTGTCTAGTAGAGTTTTGATTAGGATGTGTAGTGCGCCACATTTATAATCAGGAGGCTACGTGACATCTAGGGTTGTTACCTTCTTCCTGAATCTAGATCGTGCTTAGAGTTGAGTAGTAAGTGTTCATATCTAATATTCACCTTGTTTTCTTTCAGCGATGCCTTCGACTAGGAAGCAAGCGATTAGTAAACGGCTTGATACAGCTGTGGGAGAGGGTAACATTCAGGTGCCTCCAGCCAGAGCAGGCCAAAGTGAGGCTTAGAGTGAGATGCCGTCTCATACCTCTCTGTCTCCTCCCGAGGATATTAGGAGGCACCCAGTACATCCAGTTCCTCCGTCTGGCACTACAGACCACGATATGCGCAGTGCGGTGCAATTGTTGACTAGCTTGGTAGCTGCTCAGGCTCAGAGGCAGAATACCGGTGCTGCTGATAAACCGGTTAGTGCGAGAGTTCGTGATTTTATTAATCTAGACCCTCCAGTGTTTACCGGATCAGACCCCAAGGAGGACCCACAAATATTTATTGATCAGATTCATCGTACATTGCGGGTTATGCATGCTAGTGATACGGAGGCAGTAGAGTTGGCTTCTTATCGGTTACGGGATTTAGCAGTTTTCTGGTATGATAGTTGGGAGAGATCTAGGGGTCCGAACGCTCCTCCAACTGTGTGGAAGGAATTTTCTAAGGCCTTTCTTTGTCACTACTTGCCAGTTGAGATACGACGAGCTAGAGCTGATAAGTTCTTGAAACTTCGACAGGGTAATATGAGTGTACGAGAGTATAGTATACAGTTTGATTCTTTAGCAAGGTATGCTCCCCATATGGTGTCAGAGATGAGTGATAGGGTGCATCTATTCGTGAACGGGTTGGGACCACATCTGATAAATGAGTGCACAACAGCCTCCTTGGTAGAGGGCATGGATATTTCCCGTATTCAGGCTTATGCGCAGACCCTAGAGGATCGTAAGCGCCAGCAAAGGGCAGATAGGGAGCAGGATAGGGGCCAGCATAAGAGGGCGAGATTTGCAGGGTATTCTGATGAGTTCAGAGGCAGTATCAGGCCCCAATCTTCGAGGAGTTCGGCGCCACCTGTAGCTAGTGCTCCTCCACAGTTTCAGAGGCCTCGGTATGATCGATTTACCTATTCTGGTTCAGGTCAGAGTTTGAGGGCATCAGGCTCACAATTTCATAGAGATACTAGTCAGACGAGACCCCCAACACCTCGTTGTGATCAGTGCGGCAAGGCCCACTTTGGACTGTGCCGTCGAGGTTCCGATGCGTGCTATTCTTGCGGACAGCGTGGCCATATGATGCGGGATTGTCCTAACAGAGGAGGTGGTGGTATGGCTCAACCGACTGGATCTGTGTCTGGTTCTTCCTCATCAGTTCGACCTCCAGCACAAGGTTTTCAACAGTCGACAGGTCGTGGTAGAGGTAGAGGTTCAGTGCCGAGTTCGAGTGGTGCTCAAAATCGAACCTATGCTCTAGTAGGTCGACAAGATCTCGAGTCATCTCCGGATGTTGTTACAGGTATATTGTCTGTGTTTTCTTATGATGTATATGCGCTAATTGATCCAGGATCTACCTTATCATATGTTACACCCTTTGTGGCTAATAAGTTTGGCATTGAACCTGAATTGATAAGTAAAACACTTGCGGTATCCACTCCGATAGGAGATTCTGTGATTGCTAGAAGGGTTTATAAAGGTTGCACTGTGATGATTTGTAGTCGTCAAACCTCGGCAAATTTATTTGAGTTAGAAATGGTTGATTTCGATGTGATAATGGGAATGGACTGGTTGGCCTCATGCTATGCAAATGTTGACTATCGTACGAAGATGGTTAGGTTTCAGTTTCCAGGTGAACCCGCCATTGAATGGAAGGGAACATTGCTACGCCGAAAGGTAGGTTTATTTCCTATCTTAAGGCAAGGAAGATGATCTCAAAAGGTTACATTTATCATCTTGTTCGCGTTAGGGATGCCGAGGCGAAGCCGCCTACTCTACAATTAATCCCCGTGGTCAATGAATTTCCAGATGTTTTCCCAGATGAACTCCCAGGCCTTCCTCCTGAAAGGGAGATTGAGTTTAGCATTGATGCATTGCCTGACACTCAACCGATCTCTATCCCTCCATATAGGATGGCCCCGGCAGAGTTGCAAGAGTTGAAAGCACAGTTGAAGGACTTGCTGGATAAGGGTTTCATTAGGCCTAGCACTTCACCTTGGGGTGCGCCAGTCTTGTTCGTGCGGAAGAAAGATGGGTCGTTAAGGATGTGTATCAATTATCGACAGTTGAATAAGTTTACAATAAAGAACAAGTATCCACTTCCAAGAATTGATGACCTGTTTGACCAACTCCAGGGTGCCAAGTATTTCTCCAAGATTGACTTGCGTTCAGGGTATCATCAGGTGAGGGTTAAGGAGAAGGATATTCCAAAGACGGCCTTCCGGACAAGATATGGGCATTTTGAGTTCTTGGTGATGTCGTTCGGGCTAACAAATGTCCCGGCAGCTTTTATGGATCTCATGAATAGTGTATTCAGGCCCTATCTTGATGTGTTCGTGATCGTATTCATTGATGACATTCTGGTGTATTCTCGTTCGGAGGCGGAACATACGGGCCACTTGCGGATAGTATTACAGACCCTTCAGGATCATAAGTTATATGCTAAGCTCTCTAAATGTGAATTCTGGCTGAACTCAGTAGCATTCCTTGGTCATGTGATATCTGATGAGGGTATTAGTGTCGACACTCAGAAGATCGATGCAGTGAAGAATTGGCCGAGACCGACAACACCGTCAGAAGTCCGCAGCTTCCTGGGGCTAGCAGGATATTATAGGCGGTTTGTAGAAGGGTTTTCCTCTATATCAGCACCATTGACTAAGTTAACACAGAAAGCTACCAAGTTCCAGTGGTCTGATGCTTGTGAACATAGTTTTCAGGAGCTAAAGAATCGATTGACATCCGCGCCAGTGCTCACTCTCCCAGAAGGAACAGAAGGTTATGTGGTATATTGTGATGCCTCAGGTATAGGTTTGGGGTGCGTATTGATGCAACGTGGGAAGGTGATTGCTTATGCATCAAGACAATTAAAGAAGCATGAAAAGAATTACCCGACTCATGATTTGGAATTGGCTGCAGTAATATATGCTTTGAAGATATGGAGGCACTACTTATACGGCGTCCATGTTGACATCTACACAGATCACAAGAGTTTACAATACATCTTCAAGCAAAAGGAGTTGAATTTGAGGCAGCGTAGGTGGCTTGAATTACTGAAAGACTATGACGTCGAGATATTGTACCATCCCGGTAAAGCCAATGTTGTGGTAGACGCTCTCAGCCGTAAGTCAATGGGAAGCTTATTACATATTGAGGCATGTAGACAAGGGTTGACCAAAGAGCTTCACCAGCTGGCCAATATGAGAATCAGATTGTTGGACTCTGATGACGGAGGTGTTACTGTACAGAATACAGCAGAATCATCTTTGGTAGCCGAGGTAAAAGCACGGCAATATGAAGATCCTACCTTAGTAAGATTGAGAGAGGGAATTCAGCAGTGTAAGATTATAGCTTTCAAGATCGGAGGAGATGGGACACTGAGATACCAGGGCCGATTATGTGTACCTAGTGTGGCAGGGTTGCGAGAGAAGATTATGATTGAGATTCACCAGTCCCGATATTCTATCCATCCTGGCTCGACAAAGATGTATCATGACGTTAAGGAGCAGTATTGGTGGGATAACATGAAGAAGTCTATTGCAGAATTTGTAGCCCAGTGTCCTAATTGTCAACAAGTAAAGATCGAGCATCAGAAGCCTAGTGGATTGATTCAGAATATAGAGATTCCGACCTGGAAATGGGAGGTGATTAATTTGGACTTCATTATTGGATTACCTCGCTCTTATCATAAGTTTGACTCCATCTGGGTGATAGTTGATCGACTTACAAAATCTGCCCATTTTCTACCAGTTAAGACAACTTACACGGCTGAAGATTATGCGAAGTTATATATCAAGGAGATTGTTAGGCTTCATGGTGTGCCGGTATCTATTATATCAGACCGAGGAGCTTAATTTACGGCTAACTTTTGGAGGTCTTTTCAGAAGGGTTTAGGTACACAAGTAAATCTCAGCACTGCATTCCATCCGCAAACTGACGGACAGGCTGAACGTACCATCCAGATGCTTGAAGATATGCTACGAGCATGTGTTCTAGATTTCAAGGGGAATTGGGATGACCATCTGGCACTTATAGAATTTGCCTACAATAATAGCTACCATTCCAGTATTAAAATGGCCCCGTATGAGGCACTGTACGGGAGGAGATGTAGATCACCAGTTGGATGGTTCGAAGTCGGTGAGACAGAATTATATGGGCCAGATTTGATTCACCAAGCCATTGAGAAGGTGAAAGTGATACAAGAGCGACTGAGGACGGCACAAAGCAGGCAAAAGTCTTATTCCGATGTCCGGCGTCGTGATCTGGAATTTGAGGTTGGTGATTGGGTTTTCCTGAAGATCTCGCCGATGAAGGGTGTTATGCGTTTTGGGAAGAAGGGTAAGTTGAGTCCGCGGTATATTGGGCCGTACAAAATTCTTCGACGAATTGGACAGGTTGCTTACGAGTTAGAATTGACATCTGAATTGGAATTTGTCCACCCGGTATTCCATGTATCTATGTTGAGAAAATGTATTGGAGACCCTTCTCGGGTCGTCCCTATCAAAGATGTACAAGTTACAAAGGATCTATCATATGATGAAGTGCCAGTGGCTATATTAGATCGACAAGTCCGCAAGCTGAGAACAAAGGATGTAGCTTCCGTGAAAGTATTATGGAGGAACAAGAATATAGAAGAAATGACATGGGAAGCATAAGAGGAGATGAAGTCTAAATACCCTTACCTATTCCAGAGTGAAGATAACGAGGATGCCGGGGGAAAGAAGGACGCATTATAAGGTGAAACGGCTCTATGAGGTAAGCAATAGCTTGTGAATACTCTTTTTTTTAATACAAAATGGTGATATGCAGATAATGTACATATCCATAATGCTTTGTATAGTCTTGTAAGGCCATAGGTTGGGTTTAACTGCTTGCAAGTTTGGCTAGTGTCCATTTTATGGGGGAAACTCAGCCGGAAATCTCCGTCGGAATCCACGATGAGTTAGACACCCCATAAACCCTTACATTCAAGGACGAATGTTCCTAAGGGGGAGAGGGTGTTACAACCCAAATTCGCATACCATAGATCACGTCGTAAGTTAGTCGACGTAAATCCAAGAAGAGATTATCTTTGAGATGATAAGAAGTTAATCCTATTGGTCTTAAACGATACAAGGGTGTATAAGAGGTTAACAAATATTAGAAGTTAAACGAATCAAGGATGTTGTAACCCGTATTTTCGGGTAACACTAGAGGTGATTAACTGTCCCAAGAGGTCTTGTTTTAATGTATTTGAATCATATAATATCCGCATCATAAGTCTTGAAGTCAAGCGAGTTATGAAACAAAAGTCGATAAAAGTTGTCGCAACTTAGGTTTATAATTTTACTTAAACTTTAGGTCAAATATTACTGCATTTTTCTCCCAATGTGCTTGGAGTTATGGGGTGATCTACCTAACAAATTGAAGATCTATGAGTCTAGTTTCCAACGCATTAAACCGTTTGTCGATACGATCTCGGAATAGAGAGATATTCGCGTTTTTGCGAGAGTGCGCCAAGCTGCTCTCTATGGGGCCCACAAAGGCGGTTTAAGACATATGGACATATATAAGATACCTCAACCCCGTTTTAAGTTATTATTTTTCAGTATATTCAGACCTTATAACCCTAAAATCAGTCTCTCAAGGTTCTCTCATGATCCAAGAACCAAACAAAGGGCAAACAACACAAATCAAATGTCAGGAAGCCCGTGGCGCTAGTAAGTTTCTTGTTCTTCTTGTTGTTGCTGATTTTTGTGTTGTTCCAGCTCGTGTGGGAGGTTGTTTTAAATGTTTTATGTCCTGTAAATACACCTTCAAGTTTTTAATATCAACCCTAGGTGATTTCAAGTCTTCTAAAGTAATTCTAGTGCCGAAAAACCCGAATTAATTGTTAGTTTTGCTTCCTTGTTCTTGTGGCAGAATTGAAGGGATATTTCGTGGAAAATTAAGGTCAAATTGGAGTTGTTCTTTCTGTTTAAAGGTAAGGAACCTCTTACTCTATATATATTTAAGATTATCTAAGTTGCAGCTAAGTCGTTGAAGCTAGAACTTGTGAAATATATATCGAAAGGCTTGGTAGTAATGTTGTTGGTTGGTGGACTGTTTTGGAGGCTCAATATGATTATTAATGATGTTGTTTGGGCTGTTTGGTGATTGTATTTACTTGTGGGAAGTCATATAAATAGGGGAGGTGCTGTCCGTTTCATCGTAAAATAGGTTGTGGTCGATACATAATAGTTACGACGCTTAAACGATAATGATAGTGTCATTTGTCTTATTGTAGACTAAGGAGTCGTGACATTTGCATAGCTTGAGGTTGGGCAGTATATACAAGGTATGTGAGGCTATCCCCTTCATTCTTTTGCACGACTCCGATTGTACATAATGTAATGAACGAGCTCCCAAAGATACTCTACTCTTAGAAGCTAGCAGTACTTACATTGCTGCCCTTCTTATGAAATGATTGATATTGATGTTACTTCTCTTATTCTTATATTATCAATGTTGTTGGTAGTTCATTATTCTTATAAGATTCTTGATGAAGAGTTAATCCTAATAACATGTACGAAGGATACCGACCTTACGTCACTCCGAAAGGTTCAAAATGTGATTCCAATGAGTCCAGCATGCATCATATATATGTATCTATTTTACTCTACCGAGCCGCGCTATAGTCGGCCGGGTATGGCACCTATTGTGCAACCACTGATCAGTTGGGTTTTACCGAGCTCCACGTGGCCGGGTACGATTCTACCGAGCCCTATGATGGCCGGGTACGTTTTACCGAGCCTATTACGGCCGGGTACGATATGATGATGGTGATGCCCACAAAGGCGTATGTTTTAAAAGTTTATGTATATATATGTATGTATCATGTATTTCATGTCAGTAGCCCTCAGAGGTACCCAGATGTCACAGGTTGTATATTCTCTATCCCTGTTTACATTACTGTTCTCACTTATGTTTTCCTGCCTTACATACTCAGTACTTTATTCGTACTGACGTCCTTTTTATTTGTGGATGCTGCATGTCGTGCTGCTGGTCCTGATAGACGGGTAGACGCAGCTCCCCCATCACAGTAGGCTATTCGGTTCAGCGGTTATTGGCGAGATCCCTTCTCCGGACTTGCCGTGGTCTTGGTATGCATTTTTGTTATAGACATTATGGGTATGTCGGGGCCCTGTTCCGGCAATGTTGTAGCATTTATGTTATTTTAGAGGCTCATAGACAGGTGTCGACTTATGTATGGTTTAGAATGCCTTGTCGGCTGATTTTTGTTGTATAGTCTTTCATGGCATCATGGTAGCTCGTACCTTATATATAGTTTCTTGACAGTCTTGTCGTCCCATGTTATGTATGTTCATGACATTATCTTTCATTGTTGGATGTTCATGATCCATGTCTACTATTTATATTGATCTTTTTGGCCCTTAAAGATAATAAGGAAGGTTAGATAAAATGTACGTTGGTGCTCGGCAAGTATGGCCCGGGTGCTAGTCATGACCCTCCAGTTGGGTCGTGACACATCTCCCGCTCGGTCTCCCAAGTAGCCTCCTCAACTGGCTGACCTCTTCACTACACCTTTACTGAAGCTATATCCTTTGACCTCAACTTTCGAACCTTCCGATCCAATCACCAATCAAATGAACTATGTTGAACTCCAAAACATGAGACGGATCGCCGACATACTTTCAGAGCATAGAAACATGAAACACTGGATGCACACTCGACAAACTAGGTGTCAAGGCAAGCTTGTAAGCCACCTCTCTAATCCTCTGAATTACCTCAAATGGCCTAATATACTGAGGGCTCAACTTGCTCCTCTTCCCGAACCTCATAACACCCTTCATGGGTGACACCTTGAGCAGTACCTTCTCCCCAACTATAAAATCAACATCACGAACCTTCCTATCGACGTAACTCTTTTGTCTAGACTGCGCCGTGCGAACCTGATCCTGAATCAATTTAACCTTGTCCAAAACATCCTGAACCAGGTCAGTACCCAATAGTCTAGCCTCCACCGGCTCAAACTAACCCACCGGAGATTGACACTATCTCCTATACAAAGCTTCATATAGAGCCATCTGAATGCTCGATTGGTAGCTGTTGTTGTAGGCAAACTCCGCTAGCGGTAGAAACAGATCCCAAGTACCCCCGAAATCAATGACACAAGCACGTAGCATGTCCTCCAATATCTGAATAGTGCACTCTGATTGTTCGTCCGTCTGATGGTGAAATGTGTGCTCAACTCAACCTGTGTCCCCAACTCTCGTTGTACTGCTCTCCAAAACTGCAATATAAACTGCTTGCCCCGATCTGAAATGATGGACACCGGCACACCATAAAGGTAAATAATCTCGCGGATGTAAATCTCAGCCAACCACTCCGAAGAGTAAGTAGTCCTAACTGGAATGAAGTGCGCGGACTTGGTCAGCCGATCCACAATCACCCAAATAGCATCAAACTTCCTCGAAGTCCGTGGGAGCCCAACTACAAAATCCATGGTGATCTGCTCCTATTTCTACTCTGGAATATCTAGCCTCTGAAGAAATCCACTCGGTCTTTGATGTTCATAATTCACCTGCTGACAGTTCAGGCACCGAGCTACAAACCCCACTATATCATTCTTCACTCTCCTCCACCAATTATGCTGCATCAAGTCCTGGTACATATTTGCGGCACCTGGATGAATGGAATACCGCGAATTGTGGGCCTCCTCAAGAATCAACTCACGTAGCCCATCTACATTAGGCACACAAATCCGACCATGCATCCTCAACACCCCATCATCCCCAATAGTAACATCTCGTGCATCACCGTGCTGAACTGTGTCCTTAAAAACAAGCAAATGAGGATCATCATATTGGCGCTCTCTGATACGATCATCTAAGAAAGACTGAGAAATCACAAAAGCTAGAACCCGACTGGGCTCCAAAACATCTAATCTCACGAACTGGTTGGCCAATGAACGTCAACTACAAGAGGTCTCTAACCAACAGAATTGAATGCAATGCTACCCATACTCACCGCCTTTCTACTCAAGGTATCAACCACCACATTGGCCTTCCTGGGGTGATACAGAATAGTAATATCATAGTCCTTTAGCAGCTCCAACCATCTTCGATGCCTCAAATTTAGATCCTTTTGTTTGAACAAGTGCTGGAGGCTCCGATGATCCGTAAATACCTCACAAGACACATAATAGAGATAATGTCTCCAAATCATCAATGCATGAACAATGGGAGCCAATTTCAAATCATTAACAGGGTAGTTCTTCTCATGGGGCTTCAACTGACGTGAATCATAAGCAATATCTCTACCTCCTTGCATCAATACGCAGCAAATAATAATCCGAGAAGCATCACAATACATTGTATAAAAACCAAAAGTTGAAGATAGAACTAGAACTGGAGTTGTGGTCAATGCAGTCTTGAGCTTATGAAAGCTCTCCTCACACTCATCCGACCACCTGAAATGAGCACCCTTCTGGGTCAATTTGGTCAAAGGCGATGTAATAGACGAGAGATCCTCCATGAAGCGACGATAACAATCGGCCAAGATGAGAAAGCTCCGAATCTCAGTAGCTGAGGATGGCCTGGGCCAACTCTGAATCGCCTCTATATTCTTTGGATCCACCTGAATCCCCTTACTGGACACTACGTGCCCCAAGAACGCCATCGAACTAAGCCAAAACTCACACTTGGAAAACTTGGCATGAAGTTTCTCCTCCCTCAACCGTTGCAACACAATCCTCAAATGCTGGGCATGCTCCTCCTGGCTACGAGAGTACACCAGGATATCATCAATGAATACTATGACAAACGAGTCGAGATAAGGCTGAAATACATTGTTCATTAGATGCATGAATGTTGTTGGGGCGTTGGTCATCCCCAAAGACATCACAAGAAACTCATAATGACCAGAACGGGTCCTAAATATTGTCTTTAGAATATCCGAGTCCCGAATCTTCAAGTGGTGATACCCAGACCTCAAATCAATCTTAGAGAACACCCTCGCTCCCTGAAGCTGGTCAAATAGATCATCAATGTGCGGCAAAGGATACTTGTTCTTGATTGTAACTTTGTTCAACTGCCTATAGTCGATGCATATCCGCATAGTACCATCCTTCTTCTTCACAAACAGAACTGATGCACCCCAAGGCGACACACTAGGCCTAATAAACCCCTTATAAAGGAGTTCCTAAAGTTGTTCTTTCAATCCCTTTAACTCAGTTGGTGCCATACGGTACTGAGGAATATAAATGGATTGAGTGCTCGACACCAAGTCAATACCAAAATCAATATTCCTATCGGGCGGCATGCCCAGCAGGTCTATAGGAAATACATCCGGGCGATCTCACACCACTAGAACAAAATCAATAGTTAGGGTATCAGCACCAACATCCCTCACAAAGGCCAAATAAGATAAACAACCCTTCCCAACCATCTGTTGGGCTTTCAAATATGAAATCACCCTGCTGGAACATAATCTAGAGAACCTCTCTACTCAATCCTTGGCAACACTAGCATCGCCAACGTCACGGTCTTAGCGTGGCAATCCAACATAGCATGACATGGAGACAACTAATCCATACCTAAGATCACGTCGAAATAAACCATACTAATAAATAAGAGATCAATTGTGGTATCCAATCCCCCAATAGTCACTACACATGACCGATATACACGGTCCACAACAATAGTATCGATAACTGCATAGATACATGAGCAGATAAGACTAAGGGCTCATGGGACATACCCAGATAATGAGCAAAACACGATGATACATACGAATAAGTGGATCCAGGGTCAATAATATAGAAGCATCCCTGTGGCATACTGAGACAATACTTGTGATCACTGCATCTAAAGCAACAATATCTGGACTAGCAGGAATAGCATAGAATCGGGCATGACCGCCACCTGATCGACCTCCCCCTCTAGGTCGACCTCTAGATGCATGGGCCCCACCTCGAGCTGGCTAGGCGGGCGGTGAAGTAACTAGTGCTGAATTCATATCCTGACTTCTCGGTTGCACTAAACCTCTCGGGCGACGAGGACACTGCCTCCACAAATGCCCAAACTCCCCACACTCGAAGCAACTCCTCGGAAGTGGTGGTAGTGGGGAATGAATTGGGCCCTGAGTACCAGAGTAACTACTAGAAGGACCTGGCATAGATGAACCCTGAACTGATGGAGCACAGGACAAACTGTAAGGCCCCAAAATATTTCACCCAAAACCCGGGGTTGCGTGATGCCGAGGTAGACTTATGCGTTGATGATTGTAGTGCTTGCCAAGGTTCATACTTTTTGGGTTGAACAGCGCGTTTGGGAGTTGAAGAAATATTTTGGAAGTCCAGGGCATTTCTGTGGTCGCAGAACTAATCTACGGGCTACGGATCTACCGCAGACCGAAGCAGAAATTTGGGCAAATATTTGGACCATTATGCGGTCCAGTATGCGACCGCATAATCATTTCGCAGGCCGCACAACCCATTAAAGATCCATCATGAAAATTTCCAGAGGCGAGTTTTGCGGCCCATTATGCGACCGCAGAATTGGACTGCGGACCGCAAACTGGTCACAGAGTGAGGCAGAAGTGCCCAGTTCCGGAGGAACATTATGCGGTCCATTTTGCGGATCGCAGAAGCATTATGTGGTCGTATATGTGACTGCAGATCTGTGTCGGGGCTTCATTTTTCTAAATTTTGTTTACTCGACCCTATTTTGATTAAAAGCCCTTGGGGCTCGTTTTGAAGGCAACATTTTAGAGAGAAGAGGGGAGTGTTTTATAGAGAGAGAAGTAAGCCCCAAGTGCTTTGTTCATCAACATATTGTCCAAGCTTTGAAATTCAACAAGAAATCTCACAAGATATTCAACCAAGAGGTAAGGTTCTAATCCTAGTCTTCAATTTCGAGTTTAGGTAGAAGATGGGTAATTGGGAGTATGATTCTTGGGTATGAGAGTTGTTATTTATGCATGCATGTAGCTATGAGGATGGTGGGAAGGTAATTGAACTAGTATGAGTAAACCTTTGGTATTAAATTAGTTGTGAAGTGAAGGAAATCTTGTGGAAGAACCTTGTAATCAAATTCGCACACCTAGTGCTTGATAAAATGCTCAAATGAGCTTGAACCATGAATATCTTCCGAATTGGTGTTTAATTTTGCTATGTGTCTAAATAGATCGAAGTTGCTAGGATTTTTGAAACTGTGTAGTGAATTAAGGAAAGCTCAAAGCGATGTATGAAAGCTAAACTCTTTTTCTGGTATTGGAATTCTCGTGTTCTTACAAAAATCCATCGTGTAAAGTTCGAATATGGAACGCTATTGATGTGGGGTATTCAAACTAGTAAAAATTGATTTTTGATTGGCATAACGTGTCAGAGCCCTCGTGTGTTAATTATTCTCTATTTTTGACTTAATTATGTTATACCCTATTTGGGAAGAAGATCTGGTATGAAATCAATGTTATTAAACACTTATTTCACATATTATGAAACCTTACGAACATACTCTTGCTAAGGCCAAAGGTGCCAAATGGTTGATTTGAAAGGAAACTCTTTTGTACCAACTATTATCATTTTGAGAATTCGAAGTGTGGCATTGTGAATACACCTCCACCTACATACATTGGGGTGAGGCGGTAGGGCCATTTTGTGTAGAGTTGTGGTATTGTGAATACACCTCCACCCGCATACATTGGGGTGAGGTGGCATGGCCTCTTTGTGTAGAGTTTGTGGTATTGTGAATACACCTCCACCCGCATACATTGGAGTGAGGCGACAGGGTCGCTTTGTGTAAAGGTAGTTGTAGAGGATCCCCGACTTAAGAATTTATAATTTTTATTGAAAGCTCTTAATAAATTTGCTATGGCTTTAACGGTTAACTAAGGCTTTTATTGTTACCATGATTCATCATATTCATGTTGTATTTCCAAGTCCTTGCATGGGTGTTTGGTTTTCATACTACTACTATTCGACATGTACTAACGTCCCTGGTTCAAGGGGCGCTGCATCTTTAATGGATGCAAGTGGTTCCACGGAGGATGGCATTGACTAGTGATAGCGGTACAATCTTTTCCAGGTTGTCTTGGTGATCCCCACTTCATTCCGGGGTCGTGCATCTTTTGTTATATGTGTATTATGTTTTGAGGTATAGCCGGAGCCTTGTTGCCGGCACTATCATTGTACTCTTTTGTATCTATTAGAGGCTCTATAGACATGGTGTGGGTTGTGTTTTGGTATTGGGAAGGTCAAGATAGTAATGTCATATGTGTATTATGTATTCCACTTCAAATATGAAAGTGTATATATTTCGAGACTTTATAAATGAAGTAACAAATGGTGATGAAATAAGTGTTGTTCATGAACCCTCTTGGTGTTAATTAATGAAGTTTACCTTCTCTTTATATATAGGTGAGTTGGGTAGAAGGAAATCTAGCAGGCTTGCTCGGCCGGGTTATCTCGGTTGAGCGCCGGTTGCGCTCCCCGACGTCGGGGCGTGACAAACTTTGTATCAGAGCCTAAGGTTTTTAAGTGTCCTAGGATGTCTCGGAGCCGTGTCTAGTAGAGTCGTTCTTATCGGTGTGTTGTCAACCATATCTATAATTAGGAGGCTATTTGGGCATTTAGGAATAATACCTTTCTTTGATGTTCTCGATTGTGCGCTAAAGCTGATTGTAAGATTGTTCCTCCTTTAACTCGTGCTTTGATCTAACTTTCAGTACATGGAACCTAGGAAGAAAGCAAGAACTGGCCAAGGAGCCAATGTCACCCCAGGAGTGGTAGTTGATTCTATATTTGATGATGCAGCTCAACACCTGAGGGGTGAGGATATTCCCCCAATTACTAGACTGCCTAAATCTACTATTCCTGCTCAGACTGCACCAGTTCTTACACTTAATGAGGGTGCAACGGTCCCTCCAACTGATATTCTAGTTCCACCTCCAGCCCCAGCTTTCGATCCCGGAGTATCTGATGAGGATCTTCGGGGAGCCATACTGATGTTGGCTCATATAGTGGCTTCCCAGGCCCAGAGATCAAATGTTGCACCCACATCTTCTAGTCAGCCAGGGGATTCCGCTAGTTCCAGGTTGAACATGTTCCTCCAGTTGGATCCTCCAGTTTTCACAGGTACAGATCCTGAGGAGAAACCCAAGACTTCATTGATGAGATGCACATGACTATCCAAGTTATGCGTGCTACTGAGACGGATAGAGTGGAGTTGGCCTTCTACCGCCTGAAAGGGGTGGCCTATTCTTGGTTTAAGATGTGGGAGGAGTCCTATGAGGAATAGAGCCCTCCGGTGAGGTGGAGTGAGTTCACCGATGCCTTTATGGATAATTTCTTACCTCCCAGGGTAACATGAATATGTGGGTGTACCATATGGAGTTCGCCCACCTGTCCAAGTATGATATTCACATGTTGCCCACTATGGAGGCTAGAGTGTGTCGGTTTGTGCAGGGCCTTAGTCCTTTGGTTATCAATTAGGCCGCTACAGCTGCCATGAATTCTAATATGAACTATGGGAAGATGGTGGCATTTTCTCAAGCTACAGAGGACCGTTAACTGAAAAATAGAAGGGAGCGTGAGGGTAGCAGCAAGGCCTGGACCGCGGGAAACTTAGGTGGTTCTGAGGAAGTCAAACCTTATAAACTGGATAGGAAGTCAAACTCAATACGAAAGTTCCCAAAACCAGGGTGTAACTGAGTACATGAGTGTCTATACAACACAAGTCTGAAAATACTATCTAGGAAAAGAGGAAACTAAATACATAAAGCTGAAAGATAGGGAGGGAGAGTCAAGGTTTTGAACGCCGGGCAGCTACCTTGAAATTTCCAAATGATCAGGCTGCGCAGATAATCAACACCCACTGTGACCAGAAGCACCTGCATCTGCACACAAAGTGCAGGGTGTAGCGTGAGTACAACCAACTCAGTAAGTAACAAGACTAACTATTGGACTAAAAGTAGTGACGAGCTTCACATATTCAGTTCAATTTACAGACAATATAATAGTGGAAAAATAGGCATCCTTCCAAGTTTGACATTTAAAGCCAAAAAAGTTAATTCATGTCAAGTTCAATTGAAAAAGGATATAGAATCTATCAGGAATTTCATGACAATGATATATGCCAGCTGAAGCACAACAGTAATGAAATTAAGTGCACATACTCAGAGAAACAATCACTCAGTCCTCACATTCACTCCAACCTCACAGTCACTCATTCCTCATAATCTCTCATTTCCCTCAGACACTCGGGACTCGCACTTGCACTCCGTAGGTACCTGTGCTCACTGGGGGTATACAGACTCTGGAGGGGCTCCTTCAGCCCAAGCACTATAACAAGCCAATCATGGCATAAATCAATAAAACATGATGCGGCGTGTAGCCCGCTCCCATAAATATCCTCACAATTAGGCCCTCGATCTCACTCAGTCATCCATCTCTCTAGTCTCTCGGGCTCTCAAAAATGATGATAATCTACCCAAACAGTGATGATATAATGTATAACAATAGAGACTGAGATATAATATGCAGTAAAACTGTGACTGAGTACAAAACAATAGTTTAGCAGATAATTCAACATGTAACATGACCTCTGTGGGTCCCTACAGTGCCAACACATAGCCTAAACCTGATTTCTAACATGATTTGCAGTCCAATTTTTATAACACATGGAGAATATACGGATAATAATAGATTATTAAAAATACAGCTCCATGGAATTTACCAAGTCATAATTCCTACGATGCACTCCTACACGCTCGTCACCTAGCATGTGCGTAACCTCAAAACCAATCACATGATACATAATACGGGGTTGCATACCCTTTGAACCAAATTTAGAACTGTTACTTATCTCAATCAATGCAAATCCCTACTCCAACACGCCCTTGCCTCATGAATCGGCCTCCAAATCACAATTCGAACACGCTCCTAAGTCCAAAATCACCTAACAGAGCTAACAGAACCATCAAAATTCCACTGCGGAGTTGTCTACACATAAGTCCACATCCGGTCAATCTTTTCAACTTAAGTTTTCATCCTTGAGACTAAGTGTCTCAATTCATTCTAAAACCTCACCGGACCCGAACCAACTACCCCGACAAGTCACATAACAAATGTAAAGCATAAAATGAGCAGTAAATGGGGTGAACAGGGATACAACTCTCGAAACGATCGGCCTGGTCGTTACATCCTATCAAAAGGTTGTATGAAGATGAAATATCCATCACTTGGAATAGTATGGGAAACTAAACTGGTCCAATTTGCAGAGCCAAATAAATTTCCCCAATGATGTCCTTCTGCGACCCATCAAAATCCCTTACCCTCACATGACTTTCGTTAACTTCTCTTAGATGGATACCCAACACTCATAGAGTAGAGAACGGGCAGATATTGACTCATGATCCTCCATCAATGAGTACTCGGGACACCACCTTGTCTCCATATTTGACAGTGATGTGTAAAGCTTTGTTGTGACCCATGTCCTCTATAGGAAGTTTATCTCTTCGGAAAGTGATCATATTTGCTTCAACCATTTTCCCAATGGTTGCTGCCAGTGCCTCACTGGTGGTGTTGCTCGGCACGCTCATCCCACTTAACACTTTCATCAAAGCGTATTTATGACTGTCAGAACTTATCAGTAAATCCATGATTGATAATTGCGCCAGGGTTTTCTTCAGTTTTTCCCTCACGGAGTTGGTTGACATTTTCTTCCAGAATTTTGTGGCCTCCGGATCTGTTATATATCTTCTCTGAATCTATTCCCTTCTTTGATTCCCTCGGTTCACATCCTCAGGAGCATAACACCTCCCCGACCTAGTCATACCATGATACGCTACAAAATCTGTCATCTTGGCTTTCCCTTTATGTTGATATGTCCACGGGATTATCTTGTATTCCCGATCCTCTTCATCCCTGATAGCCGCGGTGGGCTATTGCTGGTACGTTTGGACCATCACTATAGGTTTTAACTGTACTGTGACCATTAGAGTCCTTCGAGGTTGTACGGCCCCGAATAATTTCACCTAGAACCTGAGGTTTATGTGGTGCCGAAGTAGGCTCGAAACTTTTGGGTTGAACAGTGCATTGGGGAGTTGAAGGAAGCGTGTTGCAGACTATGGTATTTTTGCGGTCCATTATGCGACCACAGAATCACTCTGCGGGCCGCAGATCGGCCGCAGAGTGAAGCAAAAACTTAAGCTAAATTTTGAGGACCATTATGTGATCCATTAAGCTGCCGAAGAACCGTTTTGTGGGCTGCAAATCCCATCACAAAATCAACATGAGAAATTTCGGAAGGAGGCTCTGCGGTCCATTATGCGACCGCAGATCGATCGTAAAATGAGGCAGAATTGACCAGTTCTGGAGGGCAATTATGCGGTCCATTTTAGGACCACATAAGCATTATGTGATTGCATATGTGACCACATATATGCGTCATGGCTTCAATCTTTCTAATTTTTGACCCGACCCTATTTCGATATATTGAAGTAGAGGGACTCTTTTGAAGCAAAAATGTGATATTTTAGAGAGAAGTGAGAGTGTTCTAGAGAGATGGGGAACCTTAGGCTAATTTTTCATCAATCCTTGCTCAAGACTTGGAGAATTCATAAGGAAAACTCACAAGGTCATCACCCAAGAGGTAACGTTCAAACACTGGTCTTCAATTTCGAGTTTGGGTATATGATGGGTAATTTGAGAGTATGATTTTTGGGTGTGGGAGTTGTAATTTTTGCATGAATGTAGCTATGAAGATGGTGGGGAGGAAATTTAACTAGTATGAGTAAACTCTTGGTGTTAAATTATTTGTGGAGTGAAGGGAATCTTGTGGAAGAACTTTGTAATCGAATTTGCACGCCTAGTGTTTGACAAAATGCTCCAATGAGGTGATACCATGAATATCTTCCTAATTTGTGTTTAATTTTGCTATGTCTTTAAATAGATCAAAGTTGCTAGGATATTTGGAACTGTGTAGTGAATCACGGGAAGCTCAAAGCGAGGTATGAAGGCTAAAATCTTTTTTGGTATTGGAATTCTCGTGTTATTACAAAACTCCATTGTGTAAAGTTCGGACAAGGAATGCTATTGATGGGGAGTATTCAAACTAGTATAATTGATGCAAGATTGGCATAACGTGTTAGAATCCTCGTGTGTTAATGATTCTCTATTTTTTACTTAATCATGTTATACCCCTTTTGGAAGAAGATCTTGTATGAAATCAATGTGATTAAGCACTTATTTCTCATATGATGAAACTTTATGAATTTACACTTGCTAAGGCCAAAGGTGCCAAACAATTTATTAGAAGGGAACTCTTTTGTACATATTATTATCATTTTGGGAACTCGAGTTGTGGCATTGTGGTTACACCTTCACCCGTATACGTTGGGGTGAAGCAACGGGGCCGCTTTGTATAGAGCCGTGGTATTGTTATTACACCTCCACCCACATACATTAGTGTGAGGCGGCGGGGTCGCTTTGTGTAGAGCTGTGGTATTGTGATTACACCTCCACCCACATACGTTGGGGTGAGGCGGCATGGCCGCTTTCTGTATAGTTGTGGTATTGTGAATACACCTCCACCCGCATACATTGGGGTGAGGCGGCAGGGCCGCTTTGTGTAAAGGTAGTTGTAGAGAATTCCCGACTTGAAATTTATAAGTGTTATTGGAATTTCTTAATAAATTTGTTTTGATTTTTATGGCTACATAATCCCTATGATTGTTACCATGATTCATCATATTCATGTTGTATTTCCAAGTCCTTGAATAGGTGTTTTGGTTTTCATACTAGTACTATTCGACATGTACTAACGTCCTTTTTACCGGGAGCGCTGCATCTTTAATGGATGCAGGTGGTTCCATAGCGGGAGGCGTTGACCAGTGATAGCGGTACACTTTGTCCCAACTGACTTGGTGAGCCCCACTTCAATCTGGGGTTGTGCATCTTTTGTTCTATATGTATTATGTTTTGAGGTATATCCGGAGCCTTATTTCCGGCACAATCATTGTACTCTTTTATATCTATTAGAGGCTCTGTAGACATAGTGTGGGTTGTGTATTAGTGTGGACAAGTTAAACTAAAGATGTCGTAATTGTATCTCATGCTTCCACTGTAAAACATTGGTTATGAAATGTATTGTTTTGGAGACTTATAAATGAAGTAACTAATGGTGATAGAACTAGTGTTGTTCATGAACCCTTGTGGTATTAATTAATGAAGTTCATATTCTCTTTATTTATGGGTGATTTAGGTTGAAGAAAATCCAGCAAGCTTGCTCGGCCGGGTTATCTCGGTTAAGCGCCGGTCGCGTTCCCCGAGGTTAGGGCATGACAGACTTGGTATCAGATCCTAAGGTTTTAAGGTGTCCTAGGATGTCTCAGAGCCGTGTCTAGTAGAGTCCTTCTTATCGGTGTGTTGTCGAACACATCTATAATTAGGAGGCTAATGGGGCACTTAGGAATGATACCCTTCTTTGATGTTCTCGATCGTGCGATAAAGCTGATTGTAAGATTGTTCCTCCTTTAACTCGTGTTTTACTCTAACTTTTAGTACATGGCACCTAGGAAGAAGGCAAGAACTGGCCAAGGAGCCAATGTCGCCCCAGGAGTGGCAGTTGATTTGATATTTGATGATGCGGGTGAGCACTCGAGGGGTAAGGATATTCCCCCATTTACTACACCACCTGAATATACTATTCTTACTCAGACTCCACCAGATCCTGCACCTTCTTAAGGTGCAACGGCCCCTCTAACTGATATTCCAGTTCCACCTCCAGCGCTAGCTTCCGATCTCGGTGTTTCTGATAGGGATCTTAGGGGAGCCATACAGATGTTGGCTCAGATAGTGGCCTCATATGCCCAGAGATAAAATATTGCACCTACTTCTTCTAGTCAGTCAGGGGATTCCGCTAGTTCTAGGGTGAATTGGTTTCTCTAGTTTGATCCTCCAGTATTCACAGGTACAGATCGTGAGGAGAAACCCAGGACTTCATTGATAAAATGCACAAGACACTCTGACTTATGAGTGATACAGAGACGGAGGGAGTGGAGTTGGCCTCCTACCTCCTGAAAGGGGTGGCCTATTCTTGGTTTGAGATGTGGGAGGAGTCTCGTGAGGAGGGGAGCACTCTGACGAGGTGGATTAAGTTCACTGATGCCTTTATGGATCATTTCTTGCCTGCCAAGACTAAGGCAGCCCATGCCACTGAGTTTGAGAACCTGAAGTAGGGTAGCATGAAGGTGTGGGAGTACCATATGGAATTTGCGCGCCTATCCAAGTATGCTATTCACATGTTTCCAACTATGGAGGTTAGGGTGCGCCGGTTTGTGCAGGGTCGTAGCCCCTTGGTTATTAATAAGTCTGCTATAGCTGCCTGGAATTCTGATATGAACTACACGAAGATGGTGGCGTTTGATCAAGCTACAGGGGATCGTAAACTAAAAAATAGAAGGGAGTGTGAGGGTAGCAGCAAGGCCCGGTCCGCGGGCAATTTTGGTGGTTCTTCAGGTGGTGGTGGTGGTGGTGGTGGTGGTAGGTCAGAATTCATGGGAGGGTCATCAGGGCAATCACAGTCATTCGCTCAGCAGGGTCGGCCTGGAGGGAGATTCCAGCTGCAGTGGAGGCCCCCGTGTCCTAAGTGTGAGAGGATGCACTTTGGGGTCTTCTTGATGGACCTACCTATATGCTACGGCTGCGGTGTGAGGGGTCACATTCATAGGGATTTCTCCTCATCCTGCCGGATCATGGTCAGAGGTGCGGCGCAACCAGCTAGCTCGGCAGCTACTATATGCACAACACCTTCTCCACCTCGAGGCACCCCAGCACCCGCAGGGCGTGGTGCAGCTAGGGGTGGCACACAGACTTTGGGAGGACCCAGTAGATTTTATGCTATGCAGAGGCATCGGGATTTAGAAGCTTCTCAAGATGTTGTCACATGTATATTGACTGTCCAATCTCATGATGTGTATGCTCTTATTGATCCCTGTTCCACTTTGTCATATGTCACTCCTTATGTTGCTATGGAATTTGGGATAGAACCGGAACAGCTCCATGAGCCGTTCTCTGTATCTACTCCGGTTGGTGAGTCTATTGTGGTCGTACGGGTTTATAGGGATTGTGTTGTCACGGCGTGTGATCGGGACACCATGGCCGATTTCATTGAATTGGGGATGGTCGATTTTGATGTAATAATGGGAATGGACTGGATTTATTCATTTTTTTCCAAGCTTGACTGTCGAACCAAAACCGTTAGGTTTGAATTTCCAAATGAGTCAGTGATTGAAAAGGGATGATGTGGTGCCAAAGGGTAGGTTTATTTCTTACCTTAAAGCCACAAAGATGATTAACAAGGGTTGTATCTACCATTTGGTCTGGGTTATGGACACCGATGTTGAGGCACCTATACTTGAGTCTGTGCCGGTTGTGAATGAATTTCTAAAGGTCTTTCCGGATGAGCACCCTGGATTCCCACTAGATAGGGAGATTGATTTTGGAATTGATGTGAGGCCAGACACGCAGCCTATATCTATTCTGGCCTACAGGATGGCACCAGCAGAATTGAAGGAGCTAAAAGAACAACTGAAGGATTTGTTAGAGAACGGTTTCATCCGGCCGAGTGTGTCGCATTGGGGCGCACTGGTTCTATTTGTAAGAAAGAAGGATGGGTCGCTAAGTATTTCTCCAAGATTGGTTTGAGATCCGGGTATCACCAATTGAAGATCAGGGAGCAGAATATTCCGATAACAGCTTCCAGAACCCGGTATGGGCACTTTGAATTTTTGGTAATGTCTTTTGGGCTAACAAATGCCCTGGCAGCTTTCGTGGACCTTATGAATCGAGCCTTCAATCCTTTTCTTGACTCTTTAGTGATAGTGTTCATTGACAATATTCTGGTATATTCACGAGGTCGAAAGGACCATGCCTATCATCTCAGGACAGTTCTACAGACTCTGTATCAACACAAGTTGTATGCAAAGTTTTCAAAATTTGATTTTTGGCTTGAATCTATTACATACTTGGGTCATGTCGTCTCCAGAGAAGGAACTAAGGTTGATCCTCAGAATATTTCAGCGGTGAGGAATTTTCCTAGACCTACTACCCCAACAGAGATTCGCTGTTTCTTAGGCTTAGCTGGGTATTATAGAAAGTTTGTGGAGGGATTCTCTACCCTTTCCTCTCCATTGACATAATTGACGTAGAAGGCGGTTAAGTTCCAATGATCACATGCTTGTGAAAGGAGCTTTCAGGAGTTGAAATTGAGGTTGACTACGGCACCAGTGTTGACCCTACCAGAGGGTACAGGTGGGTTTGTGGTATATTGTGATGCTTTAAGAATCGGACTTGGGTGTGTATTAATGCAACATGGAAAGGTGATTGCCTATGCTTCTAGGCAACTCAAGAATCATGAAAAGAACTATCCAACACATGACTTAGAGCTTGCAACGGTGGTCTTTACGTTAAAGATTTGGCGTCATTATTTGTATGGGGTCCATGTGGATATATTTACGGACCATAAGAGTCTTCAATACATTTTCAAACATAAGGAATTGAATCTGAGGCAGAGAAGATGGCTTGAGTTACTCAAGGATTATGACATCGATATCCTATATCATTTGGGGAAGGCTAATGTTGTGACGGATGGTCTTAGTTAGAAATCTATTGGTAGTTTGGCTCACTTGGAGGCATATCAAAGGCCGTTGTCCAAGAAGGTTCATCGGTTGGCTAGTTTGAGAGTTCGTCTTGCGGATTCTAGTGAAGGAGGAGTGATTGTGCAAAATAGGGCTGAATCGTCGCTTGTTGTGGAAGTCAAGGAAAAGCAATACAACGACCCATTGTTGGTACAATTGAAAGAGAGGATTCATAAACATAAGACCATGGCTTTTTCTCTTGTCATGGATGATGGTACACTAAGGTACCAAGGGCAGCTATGTGTTCCAAATGTGGATGGTCTTCGAGAAAGAATCATGACTTAGGCTCACACTTCTAGGTATTCCGTGCACCCGGGTTCTACAAAGATGTACCATGATCTTAAGGAAGTCTACTGGTAGAATGATATGAAGAGGAATGTAGCGGACTTTGTGGCAAGATGTCCAAATTGTTAGCAAGTGAAGGCCGAACAACAAAGGCCCGGTGGGTTGGCACAGAACATAGAAATTCCGATGTGGAAATGGGAGATGATCAATATGGACTTTGTGGTAGGACTACCTCGCACTCCTCGCAAGTTCGACTCAATTTGGGTAATTGTGGACCGACTCACGAAATCAGCACACTTCTTACCTGTTAAAGCTACAGACACAGCAGAACAGTATGCTCAATTGTATATCAAGGAAATAGTCAGGTTGAATGGCACTCCAGTTTCTATTATCTCTTATCGAGGGGCACAATTCACGACTAATTTTTGGAAGAAGTTTCAGCAAGGTTTGGGTACTCAGGTGAATCTTAGTACAGCCTTTCACTCGCAGACTGACTGACAGGCAGAGCGGACTATTCAGACGCTTGAGGATATTGCGAGCTTGTGTTCTTGACTTCAGGGGTAGCTGGGATGATCATTTGCTACTGATAGAGTTTGCCTTCAACAACAGTTATCATGCTAGTATTCATATGGCACCGTTCGAGGCTTTATATGGTAGGAGATGTAGATATCCCATTGGGTGGTTCGAGATTGGGGAAGCAAAATTGATAGGGTCAGACCTCGTGCATCAGGCTATGGAAAAGGTTCAGATCATTACAGAACGGTTGAAAATTGCTTAGAGTCATCAAAAGTCCTATTCAGATGTTCGTTGTAAGGATTTAGAGTTCAAAGAAGATGATTGAGTATTCTTGAAGGTTTCCCCCATGAAGGGTATAATACGGTTAGGTAAGAAAGGGAAATTGAGTCCGCGGTATGTCGGACCGTATAGAATCATTCAGAGGGTTGGTCAGGTGGCATACAAACTTGAGCTACCACCTGAGATGTCATTAGTGTACCCGGTATTTCACATGTCTATGTTAAAGAAAGTAGTTAGAGACCCGACACTCATTGTTCCAGTTGAGACTATTGAGGTTAATGAAGAACTGAGTTATGAATAAATTCCAGTTGCCATTCTTGATAGGCAAGTCCAAAAGCTAAGAAATATAGACATTGCCTCCGTGAAAGTGTTATGGTGAAACCAAAAGGTTGAAGAGACCACATGGGAGGCCGAGGAAGAAATGAAGAAGAAATACCCTCATTTGTTTGAATAGTCATATATTTATAAAGTTGTGTCCTGTGAAAGTGTTAAGAGTTTACCTTCTATGAACTATGTATCATTTGTACAGTTGATGTTAAGGGTGTTCCCTTTTGTGATATACTGCTCGTGAGGCCACGGTTACCATTATTTCTATCTTATCTTACATCATTGGTTCATGTACATGTTGTTAGGATTGGTTTCTGGGATTCTCTGACAGGTGGATAGGCCCAGTTACAGGGGAAACTCTGGCAAAAATTTTGGAAATTTGGGGAGTTAGTCAAAAATTGAGACTGTTGGTGTGTGTTATAGCAGCTGGGTCATATTGGGTGTTAATGGGGAATTTTGACCCTCATTCGAGGATGAATGATCTTAAGTGGGGGAGGATGTATGGCCCCGAAATATTTCACCTAAAACCTGAGGTTTTTGTGCTACCGAAGTAGGCTCGGACCTTTTGGGTTGAACAAATGCGTTGGGGAGTTGACGGAATCGTGTTGCAGACTATGGCATTTCTGCGGTCCACTATGAAACTACAGAATCACTCTGCGGGCCGCAGATCGGCCGCAGAGTGAAGCAGAAACTTGAGTTAAATTTTGAGGACCATTATGTGGTCCATTATGAGGCTGCAGAACCCTTCTATGGGCCGCAAATCCCATCGCAGAATCAACACGAGAAATTTCGGAAGGAGGTTCTGTAGTCCATTATATGACCACAGAATTGGTCTGCGGACCACAGACCGGTCAGAGAATGAGGAATAATCACCCAGATCCGGAGGGCATTATGCGGTCCATTTTGTGGACCGCAGAAGCATTATGCGATCACATATGCGACTGCAGATCTACGTCGGGAATTCAATTTTTCTAATTTTTGACCCGACCCTATTTTGATATATTGAAGTAGAGGGACTCTTTTGAAGCAAAAATCTGATATTTTAGAGAGAAGTGAGAGTGTTCTAGAGATAGGGGAACCCAAGGCTAGTTGTTCATCAATCCTTGCTCAAGACTTGGAGAATTCACAAGGAAAACTCACAAGGTCTTCATCCAAGAGGTAAGGTCCAAACCCTAGTCTTCAATTTCGAGTTTGGGTATAAGATGGGTAATTTGGGAGTATGATTTTTGAGTATGGGAGTTGTAATTTATGCATACATGTAGCTTTGAGGATGGTGGGGATGAAATTTATCTAGTATGAGTAAACTCTTGGTGTTGAATCAGTTGTGGAGTGAAGGAAATCTTGTGGAAGAACTTTGTAATCAAATTCGCACGCCTAGTGTTTGATAAAATGCTCCAATGAGCTGATACCATGAATATCTTCCTAATCTGTGTTCAATTTTGCTATGTCTCTAAATAGATCGAAGTTGCTAGGATTTTCGGAACTGTGTAAGGAATTAGGGGAAGCTCAAAGCGAGGTATGAAGGCTAAACTTTTTTTCTGGCATTGGAATTCACGTGTTATTACAAAACTCCATTGTGTAAAGTTCGGACATGGAATGCTATTGATGTGGAGTATTCAAACTAGTAGAATTGATGCCCGATTGGCATAACGTGTTAGAACCCTCGTGTGTTAATGATTCTCTATTTTTGACTTAATCATGTTATACCCCTTTGGGAAGAAGATCTTGTATGAAATCAATGTGATTAAACACTTATTTCTCATATGATGAAACTTTATGAATTTGCACTTTCTAAGGCCAAAGGTTCCAAACAGTTGATTAAAAGGGAACTCGTTTGTACATATTATTATCATTTTGGGAACTCGAGCTATGGCATTGTGGTTACACCTCCACCCGCATATGTTGGGGTGAGGCGGCAGGGCCGCTTTGTGTAGAGCTGTGGTATTGTGATTACACCTCCACCCACATATGTTGGGGTGAGGCGGCGTAGCCGCTTTGTGTATAGTTGTGGTATTGTGAATACACCTCTACCCGCATACGTTGGGGTGAGGCAGCATGGCCGCTATGTGTATAGTTGTGGCATTGTGAATACACCTCCACCCGCATACATTGGGTTGAGGAGGTAAGGCCACTCTGTGTAAAGGTAGTTGTAGAGGATTCCCGACTTGAAATTTATAATTGTTATTGGAAGTTCTTAATAAATCTTTTTTGACTTTTATGGCTACATAAGCCCTATTACTGTTACCATGATTCATCATATTCATGTTGTATTTCCAAGTCCTTGAATAGGTGTTTTGGTTTTCATACTAGTACTATTCGACATGTACTAACGTTCTTTTTACCGAGAGCGCTGCATCTTTAATGGATGCAGGTGGTTCCATAGCGGGAGGCATTGACCAGTGATAGCGGTACACTTTTTCCCAACTGACTTGGTGAGCCCCACTTCATTCCGGGGTTGTGCATCTTTTGTTCCGTGTGTATTATGTTTTGAGGTCTAGCTAGAGCCTTATTACCGGCACCATCATTGTACTCTTTTATATCTATTAGAGGCTCCGTAGACATAGTGTGGGTTGTGTATTAGTGTGGGAAAGTTAAACTAAAGATGTCGTAATTATATCTCATGCTTCCACTGTAAAACTATGGTTGTGAAATGTATTGTTTTGGAGACTTAAAAATGAAGTAACTAATAGTGATGGAACTAGTGTTGTTCATGAACCCCTCATGGTATTAATTAATGAAGTTTGTATTCTCTTTATTTATGGGTGATTTGGGTAGAAGTTAATCCAGCAGGCTTGCTCGGCCGGGTTATCTCGGTTGAGCGCCGGTCGCGCTCCCCGAGGTCGGGGCATGACAAACTTGGTATCTGAGCCTAAGGTTTTAAAGTGTCCTAGGATGTCTCTCAAGTCATACTCTTCATCCAGGGTGATCATATTAGCTCCTTGGTTCCGATGATTTGGCAGCGGGTTGCGCTTCACATTAGGAGGAGCTAGGGTGCACTGAATGGCTCCACTTTTGATCAATGACTCAATTTCATTTTTTAGTCTCAAACATTCTTCAGTATCATGCCTCGATATGTTTGAGTTGTACAAGCACCATTTGGTTGCATCAAAGTATTTTGAGGGATACTCAGGAACCCTTCCTTCTATCGGATCTATCAAACCTGCTCTCCTCAGTCTTTCAAATAGTTGAGCCAGAGGTTCAGCAATCGGGGTGTAGTTTTTGGGACCTCTCTCTTTAAAATTTGGGTGAGTTCTTCGTGCATAGGTGGGTCGGTTTTGATGAGTTATAGTTTGAACTGAAGCATATGGTCGTAGTGGGTTTGGATTTGTATGGGATCGACGTGGGTTATATTGAGGTTGGGGATTGTAATATGGTTGTGTGTTGTAGACTGGAGCATAAGAAGGTGGGTGTGGGGAATGGGTGTTTGGAGAGTAAGAGGTGTTTCCATGATGTGGATTGGACTGTTAATTGGGAACGATTACCGATACCTCTTCCTTTTTCTTCTTTCCGCTGCCAATTGATCTTGATTAGATTGCTTTACTAGCTGCTTGCAATGCGGCCATAGATTGCAGCTTGCCGAACTTTATACCATCTTCTAAAAAATCTCCCATTTTGACCAGTTTGGGGAATTTTTGCCTCATCATGCCCATCATTTTCTCAAAGTAGATCCCTTCCTGAGCCCTGATAGAATACTTAGTCAGCTCACTATCATCTAACAGAGGTTGTTCCCTAGCAGCCTCTGATCTCCATCGACGTGCATATTTTAGGAAATATTCAGACGGTTTCTTCTGCAAGTTTACCAGTGCGAACCTGTCAAGGGTAATTTGTGTGTTTAATCAGAAGCTATTCATGAAATCTTCCTCCATATCCTGCCATGCGCTCCAGTTTTGCGGATCTTGGTAAGTATACCAAGTAAGTGCTTCCGCTGTCAAGATCCTTATGAATAGCTTCATTCTTAACTTCTCATTTCTTACTACTCTATCTAGCTTATCACAGTAGGCTTTGAAGTGTGCATGGGGATCACCTGTCCCATCAAAGATATCAAACTTCGAAGGCTTTTACCCTACCGGCATGTCCACATCACGATGGATACACAAATCCTCATAGTCTAGACTTTTGCTCCCTCGAGCGACCTAGAGGTTCTTCATTTGCTTTCTCAATGCTTGTAATTTCTCAGACACCAATTCTTCCTCCTTATACTTAGCTTTTCTCTCCATTTTGACATTTTAGTCAACTTCATAAAGCATCCTGACCATGATAGGCGTTGTGATCGTTGGTTCTAAAATAATATATACGGGAGGAACATATTGGTCATGTGCAGCGGTGTGTGATGCGGGTATGTGCTGGTTTTGATTAGTGGTGAAGGTGACTCCCTCGCGATGAGGGGTGTAAATTGTGTTGGTGGTAACTAGTGGGTTCAGCGGCGTTTGAACGTCATTTGGTATGTAAGGAGTGTGTATAAGAGGGTTTGGTGGGTTTGCAGGGGTTACCAGAGGTATTATCTGAGTGGTAGGGACTGAAGTCGGGGTATTGTTGGCTTGGTGAGTAGTGGAAGGAAAGTGGTCTGGGATTGAATCAAGAGAAGGAAAGTGGGGTGGTTGTGGGAGCGTCATCATGGCCAGATGTGCCAATTCCCGGATGTGTTGTACTTCCTCCCTCAAAGATTCCATTTCCTAGGCTATCCTAGCCACATGTTCGTCATTCCTTGTATCATCCTTCTCTCCCGATCGCCCCGAGCTATGATCTATTACCAGAGCCTGTTCATTCAGATTATCCATTGCAGATATCTTCCCTTTCGATCTTAGGTTGTATGGTGGTTCCTCCAGTTTTGGGTCAACACAAACCAACTTTTCTTTTGGGGAACAATAATAAAGTAAGGAAAAAAAAAAGAAAAGAAGTCAGTTTTAGTATTTGCACAAGTAATGGGCACACAGAGCAGTTAGTTCACGTATTTAGGCAAGCACGTTTTCCTAAATTTTGGGGACCTCTCTTTGTCGGAGGTAGTCCTAAGTCGCGAATATTTGACAAACAATTAGATTTGACACATTTAGATCCGAAGCAAATTTTGTTTTTGGATTATAATAGGAGGGAGAAGATGTTACTTCATTGTTTTGAACATTCACAGAATTACATGGGCTCAAACAAACTTGCCCTTTGGAAAATGAGAAAGTTCGTGATAAATATACAAAGTAAGAAAAGGGGGAAATCAACCAACTTCAAGTAACCATCCCCGGAATCATTCCCCGTCTCTTCTTCCTCTTCTGGTTCTTCCTCCGGGTCTTCTTCAAATTCTTCTCCATCATCATTGATCTAAAATTCTTCCTCTGGGTCATCCTCTGATTATGTATCAGACTCAATCTGGATACACTCCACTACTTGGTCATCATCCTCGGCGGGGGTGGCAACATGTGATCAATTGATCCCGGGACCACTTGGCGGTGCATGAAGGTAGTCACAATATAGTATGGTAAGATCTCATGATAGATTTGCAAAGCTGCCACTGCGTCCTCCAACCAGGCTATTCATTCCTTGCTTGGTCGGGCTAGCTCAACTTCTTCGTTGATCCAGACATAATATTCTTGAGCGCATCATGATTTTGACCCATTGGCATTGTGACTAGATAATTCCACACCTCTTGAAGCCTTCTTATCCTTGGTATCGAGATCTGACCGTTGTATTCGTCCTCATACAGGGTCGTCCTTTCCCAGAGAGGTACATCTTGAATTAACCCGAACTGGTTGAGAACTCGTAGGGGTGAGTGTGGATGGATGCCCTCAAGTCCTATCAGCTCGATGAAATATTTCAGAGGAGTCCTTAGGATTGCCCTCCTGCATAGCCATTGCAGCTTCCAATTGACCCCTTCTCCGCTTAAGCTGATCAGCATCTCTCTCTATTTTTCATGTCCATGCAAGGAGACCCAATGTATCATCCTCTCATTGTGATTTCGAATCATGTTGCCAACATCCACGAAATAGTCAAATGTGGCCTCTTACTAAAAGAAATGCTCAGTGGCCCTGATTTGAAGCAGCAAGTTACAACCCTTGAAGAAATCATATCCCCGAGAATATACGGACAGAGCCCTGAGGATCTCTGCTAACACCATGGGTACTAGAGTGGCTTGGAGGTTGCCTCAGAATGTTGGTAGAACTATGGGTAGCAAGTTGATATTGATCCGTCCTCCTCTTTGCGGGAAGACCAGCAGTCCCAGCGGCGCCAAAGAGAAGGTTATGGGTCGGAGACTTTCCCATGTTGCATGATCACACTGAAATTCTCCCAAGTACCATTCATAGCTTTCACGATGTCCGAACCTGTCGAACAATTGGTCCAGGCTTACCCATACATCTTTGATGTTTCTCAAACCCCGACTGTTTGCCAGACCCAAAGCATCAAGAAACATGTAGTCGAGCATGGTGACTGGTAGTATCAATTTCCTCCCTGTAAATGGTAGCTCCGTGAAACTAGTTACTTCCTCCAATGTCGGCATAACTCACAATCAGCAAACTTGAACACCACCTTAGCCGGGACCCAGAACTCTATCAACAGGCGAGTAAGCACCTTGTCAGCTCGGATGTTTAGCAAGGTAGTCAGTGTTCCTAGATATGTTTTAATTTCATCTCGATGTTCTTAGCAGATATTCTTCCACCAATGCTTTAGCTTGTGTGGTGCTCCCATCACCATATTGATCTCGGGGATTTTTTGGTTGATTTCCATTTCTGAATTGGGTAGAGAAAAGGGTTTGATAAGTGTTTGTTTCAGATCTTAAGTGTCTCGTCATGATTGGTTCGTCTTTCCACATAAGTTATGGCATTGGATGCATGACCCATTGACATTAGGGTGGATTTCCTAGTTGTGTGTCGATGCCAAGGATCGACTCACCTAAGGTTTATGCAGTATGACCTATGTTTGCTAGAGTAGAGTGTTTCCTACTTTTGAATTGGAATGAAAATTGCAAGAAGTTATGTCAGCTGACTTGACAAAGTCATTCTCTGAAACTAAAGAATTTTGAAAGAAGGTTCGGAGGGGTGTAAAAGACAATCCTCACGTACCATTGTGTGTGATAGTATACGGCCAAGACTCGAAAGAAAGAAATATGATGACAATATATATAAAGAAGTAACCGATAGTGATATAGCAATAATAGTTTAAGATAAACAGACATGCATAATAATGAGCAAGTAAGGCAGGTAAGCATATAACTGAAAATTAAACACAGTTAAAGTAGTGTACAAACAATCCTATGTTCCAGGTCTAGTCTAAGTCTGCTAAGGTCAGAGCCTAAGTGTGAAGTCCCTAGCAGAGTCGCCATGTTGTTGCACCCTATTTTGCATGAGTCAAAACAATATTCAACTTGTGGTTTCCATGTTGATGATAAAAGAGAGTCGCCAGCTAATTTTTAAATGTATACTAGGGTACCTATTTAATTTCCAAGGTCATTTATTTATTAGTTTGCTAACCGGTGAGATTTTGGGTAAGTGTTATTGTTCTTCTAAAGGGAAGATGCTAGGCACCCCTAAAAATCTACCTGAGGTAGCTCCAAAGGACTTAGACTGGGTGTAAAAGATTAGCTGTTTATACTCTGCTTAACTAGTGCAAGGGGGTGCGGCTTACTATATATATATATCTAATTTAGAACCTAATATTTTGCAAAGAGTATGTATAGTTTTAAAAGGATATAGGTTTATAAAAGAGTCTTGAAGATAATGTTTGTAAATATATAATTGAAAGAGTTTAAAGTATGTAAATGATGTTCGTGTTTATAAAACATGTGAGAAGGAGCTAAGTTATAAAATGCTTTGTATTTAAAAAGTTATAAAACGCTTTGTATTTAAAGAAAGTAGCTATTTATGTAACCCTGATGAAATAAGGGTGTTGTAAGAAAATGAGTCTAAGATGTACCTCGGCTTTCAAATCTCAACTCTTAGGCTTTGATGAAATCATTTTAAAAACCTTTTGCTGGGCGGTTGCACTTTGTTTAGAAAGACTCAATCTTTTAGAAGGGCAGTTTTGGATTCAATTTTCTGCATTTGAAAAGAGAGATTGTCGTCCTTTGCTGAGTTATTTTGGCTTTAACATCTTCATGAAATGTTAGTAAACCATAAGAGATTAATAGAATAAGCAGTATATGATTAACGAATTAATACTAATTACTATTAGGCCTAATGTTTCTTTTAATCCTATGTCTGTTTGGGCTTGCCTAAGTTGCTTACATGATTCGAGAGATAAACTAAAGCAATTAATCAGATATGATAAGTATAGTGTCATACACATATGAGAAATAAGAATAGCAGAATATAATAAAGCAGTAAAGAGTAAGAAGGACTCTGGTTTGAGCCTGAAAAGAGGTAGACCCAACAAATAGCAGGAACAGATAGTAACGGGCTTCAGACTTCCAAATGCACAGGTACAGGACTTAGGCATGAGTTCTTTGAGAACTCGGCAAGCCCAATTGTAATGCATGTTCAAAAAGAAAGAAAGAAGGTCATTAGATATGCTACTTTATGTATATAATCATACATGAAATAGATTGGTAAGGGCCTAAACAAACTATAACAATTAATAGTAATCTGAATTATGAAAGCTATACTAATGTGGGGTCACATATGGCAAAGTGATTCACATTAAAAACCTTTCGTTGTCATAAAACACTAAACCTAAAGGGAGTAATGAATGTCAATAGATTAGAGGCTAAGGGTAGAATTCCATTCAAGGACAAAGCACTCTAAATTTCCCAAGGGTCTCAAGGCCCAGGGCAGCGCTTGTGTCAGGAGAGTAACCCAACCAGGAACTAAACTCCACTCCCAAATACCCCTAACCACTCATGCTCAATCATCCCTACAGGTTTAAGTGCCAAAAGACAGTTTCAATGTAAATCCCAACATCATAGTGAAACCATACCACAAAATTATACATATATATTTCTCATAATAGTTAATGCAGAATACTATAGGATGGCAAGACAGCCTATTCACATTGTTGTAAGTACATCTCAAAAGCTAAGTCTATGATTCACTACTGAATGTCATGGCATGTTAGGTATGTGTTGCTCTCAAATGCACAGAGGCTTGTACTAACTACCCACTAAATTCATCAAGATTGTTATTCAGTTGAGCCAATCTGATTTCAAAAGTATGATTATACTAAATAATAACTCTAATTAGTAACTAAATTATCAAGCAACAAAATGGTTGTTGTGTATTCAGTAGAGATAAATATTCCAAAGTTGTGATCGATTCACCAATCTTATTGTGTTCTAGTTAACTCTCTCTTTCATACAATTCACTCATGGTTGCTAATTAATCAAACAATTGCTCTCATAGCCTTCTCACGAAGTACTACTCGCCTATTCAAAATAGATTAACGCATATATTCCTATGGAATCAATCTATTAAGAACGCATTAAGATTACGATATTTAATTAGGCACGGTGAATAGATATATTCCTATCCTAACCACAAATCCCCCCCCCCCCCAGAGTTAAGATCGTTCTCTCTTCAATTCTTCCCTAATCTAAACATGACTTTCCCAAGCATAGCATAGATAGTAAATAGAACCTAACAGTTGGCCAGACAATTAAGTAATTAATCATAAAATTGAAGAAACAATCATATATTGGTGAATTATAATTAAGGTTAAGTCAACGTTGAACAACAATATTCATGGCCAAATCACAACCCCAGAACTATGGGTTTTAGCCACTCATGATAGTATCAAATAACTTCATAAGTGTTGGATACTTGAAAATACTAAGAAAAGATGAAGAAAACTAAGATATTCTCTCTCCCTGATGTTTCTCGTGTGTATTTTCCGTTCAAAGTGGCATCCCCCTTTCAAAATATGCTTAGTCTTGCTTTTATACACGTTGGGTAGGTCTAGGGCCGAAATAATCTTGTCCCGGGCAAAGTTGGAGAAATTACCGTCACCAGCATCCAGGGTAGCGTGGGGTGCTAGCCCTGGCGCTAGCAAATTGAACATTATGTCCACGGCGCCACAGGTGGCATTGGGCGCTGCCTGTGGCGCTGGAATTCAGCATTTCCTATTTTTCCTCCGTTTCGGCTCTAATCTCGCACCTTTTGCTCCTAATTGCTTCCGGATGATTTCTACGCATAAAAACACCACGAATTAATATAAATCAATACATTTTACATCCGAAATCCATGAAACATGAGTAAAACATGAGGTGGTATACATATAAATAAATATACTTTAAGCTAAACATCAACACCCCACACTTAGACTTTTGCTCGTTCTCGAGCAATGGGACTATCAACTCTATCCCAACTACGTACAAATCTTAACTAGAGAGGACCACTTCAATTTTTAACCATACACTCTAGCCTTGACTTTGATCGATACCAGCAATTAAGCATAAATATACAAAATTCACATTCTTCCCATTTGAAACATGCCCAAATATATCCATTTCAATTCAATCAATTTAAACACCCTATCTGTAACCACCCTACCTCAAAGGCTGACTCGTTACCACTAAGAACCATCACTCGCGCACTCACCCAACAAGAGAAGTTTAAAACATTACCAATCCTTCCTGAGATCATGTGCCCTCACCAACAAACAAAAGAGTGAATATAGAATAGTCGACACATTCAAGTATGTCTTTGAACATAATTTAAGGACATCACACAATTGAACTAAATTCACTCACTCTCACAAAGAATTCATGTGCTTCATGTGGTCGTACGATAAGCTTGCCTTTAGTGTACATCTCTGCTAATCTAAACTAGCCAAATCTAGGATCAATTAGGACTTTAAGGTTGTAATGTAAGCAAAGGGGCGGGTAGGATACATTTAGGAATAGTGACTAACCCTCCTAAGTACTTTAATACACTACACTCAAAAATCGAGCAGGTCTTCTTCTCAACCAATTCTCTTGCCACAAACCATATACAACATAGCCCTTTTTCCATTAAGCACTTCAATACTCCCACTAGCACAAATTAGTAAGAATGGGAGGTGTGTGTTTTTTTACATTATTTGAGTATTATTTTTTTCTTGCAATTTTTTTCCTTTTCTCTTTTTTCCTTTTCTACACACACTCCATACATTAAGGTTCATCAGCTAGTGGCCTTTTTTCAACTTTATTGTACCAAAGGGCCCTTCTATGGTTTCACTCGAAAGCTACTCCCCAATCTCTCACCATACTTCTTTTAGCGACTAAGTGCCTTAGGAGGTAAAGGTTCAACAATCTCAAATTAAGAACAAAATAGGGGTACGTCTTGTAATGTGGATGTCAAAGAAAAGGTCTATAGGCTCAACGGGTCTAGAAACGGAAAATTTTATCTTCAAGAAATGCCTACGTCATCTCCTAGGTTAGCACAACTTAACAATTTTGCTTCGATTAACACACAGGGCAAGTTATAGACTACACACGATAGCACAGAATATCACAATCCTCACACACACGTTGCACATGACTCAATCAGGACGGTTCTGTTCAACTCTCAAGTCCAGCAAGCACATATAATTGAGAAATTTTAAGCAATATTGCACTATGTGGAATACAAGTCAAACAATTGAGAGAAGGCGTCACAGAATAGGTTATTTATTTTACTTAGGCATCACAATTCAAATCAAATGTATGGGAAGATAGACCGCATGTCATAGGCTTATGTGCCAGCACCAAACATGTCTCTAGGTATCTCAGAGCAACTCAGTTTCTTCCTAACCTACTCCTAATAAAAATAGAGAACCCGGTTCGAGATACACCCTTGGAAAAGAACCGGCGCCCAAAGAAAAACCAAGGGATACTACCTAACTAGCCTAAAAGAAAAACTTTTTGGTGTTTTTTTAATCGGACTTTAATCCCTCAAGAAAATTGCCCAAAAGATCCATCGTCGGGAAAAGTTCGAGCTTTTTCTGATTTTTTTTTCTTTTTTTTTTTTTGAGAACCTATACTTTGTCTACTACGAGTTCTACAAGAAATATTAATTTAAAAAATAGTTTTATACAATTACACTTCAGAAAGTAGTCTCCCCACCCCACACTTATTTTATGCATTGTCCTTGATACATGATCACAGAGAAAAATATTAAAATAAGGGTGAGAAATACTCCCTGAGACCCTCTCGGGCCTAGCTTGGACATGATCCTCAATATTAAGGGTCGGGACGATCCCACACTTAAGCTCAAACATGCTCCTCAGCTTCAACTTCGGGTACTCAGACTTCCCCTACTCTGCAAAACAAAAAAAACACAAAACTTGACACTATAAAAAATAAATAAATAAATAAAATACAAGCTGGGTTGCCTCCCAACAAGCGCCTTATTTATAGTCATGTCACAACTTGGCTACTCTGCTCAGGCTGGGCACTTTCTCTTCTTCTTTCTCCCATGAAGTCTAGCCTTTTTGCACGCTCTCAAAAGATCTCCTCTTTCATCTCTGGCTCTTTTCTCAAACATCTTTACACACTCAGCTTGCAACACAACCTTCTCTAACTCAGTTGTCCCATCTGGATCACTACAATTCACATAAAAACTCTGCTCTATCCCCTTCAATTCGACCACAGTAATCATGCACAAATCCTCATAATGCTTAGGGAGCTTAAGTGCCTTGTACACATTAAAATTGACTTCCTCATCATCAACTCTCATCTTCAACTTCCCTTCCCTCACATAAATAATAGCTCCACCAGTAGCTAAGAATGGTCCCCCCAAAATAATGGGCATTTCCTCATCTGCCTTGTAATCAAGAACAATAAAATCAGCAGGAAGAATAAACTTTCCCACTCGAACTAACACATCCTTAATAATTCCTTCTGGCATAACTAGTGACCTATCTGCTAACTATAAAGTAATTGTAGTAGGTCTAAGCACCCCCAATCTGAGTTGCTTGAACAAAGAGGATGGCATCAAATTTACACTAGCCTCTTAATCACACATGGCTCTACCAACTTCTTGTTTTCCAAGAGACAGGGGAATTGTGAAACTCCCAGGACCCTTCAACTTAGGAGGAAGTTTACTCTAAACTCTAGCACTGCACTCTTCAATAAGTGCAACTATTTTAAACTATGTATGTCTTCGCTTGTTTGCCACAATATCTCTGAGGTACCTTGCATACTTAGGCACTTCCTGCAAAATTTCCACCAAAGGCAAATTAACACGCACATGACTCAAAATATCTAAGAATTTCTTGTACGTAGAATCATCTTTTTGCTTATGCAGTCTTTGTGGAAATGGCGGTGGTGGCCTTGTCACATTTACTGGCTCTGATCCTTTATTCTCTTTCTCATTCTCCTCTAGGATTAGGCTTAGTATCACTAGGAAGAGCCCCAACTGGTCGAGTATTTTGGGCACTGGCAAGTTTTCCCATTTGTCGCTACAAATTTCGCATCGCTGCTGCTTGGGCCTACTCATCAGCCATAAATCTCTTCACCACCTCCTCAAGGTGACTTGTCAAGTTTACATGTTGTTCAATCTGAGGTGGTCTATATTGTTGTTGAAGTGCTTGTGGCATGTACTGATTCTGAGCACCTTGGTTTCCACCCCAAGAGAAGTTTGGGTGGTTCCTCCAGTTAGGATTGTAAGTGTTCACATACTGGTTTGTCTGGCCCCTATTTGTATTACCCACAAAACAGACAGACTCTGGATTAACTGGGCATAAGTCGCTCGTGTTACCCTCTCCACATACTTCACAAAACAATTGAACCTGTTGCACTGGCTAGGCTTGTTGCTTGTTAATAACCAAGGTCATCTAATTGACTTGCTTGGTCAATGTGAAAATCTGTGCTGATAATGCAGAGATGACATCTAACTCGCGAACCCCTGTAGATTTTTGCATTGTGTGTACGCCCATATCTTCTTGCCAATCAGGATTTCTTTTAGAGAATTTGTTCAATAACGCATATATCTCATCAAAGCTTTTCTCCAACACTTGACCTCTAGCTGCATCATCTACCACAGTCTTTTCAGGATGTAGCCCTTCTATGAAAGTGTGAGCTAACACTTCGTTTGTCTGATTGTGATGAGGACAGTCTCTAAGAAGCCCCTTAAACCTCTGCCAAGCTGAGTATAAAGACTCCCCCGATTTCTTTTTGAAGGCAACTATCTCACTTCTGATCTTTATAGTTTTTCTTGACGGGAAGAACCTTGCCAAACATTTCCTTGCCAGATCATTCCATGATGTAATAGAATTAGCTGGTTATGCCTTCAGCCATCGCTTTGCTTCACCCAACAGACAGAATGGGAACAATGTGAGCCTCACATAGTCTGTAGTGACTCCGTTAGTGATAAAAGTATCACTAATCTCCAAGAATTTCATGATGTCCTGTTGTGGATCCTCGTATGGAAAACCCATAAACTGCCCATTCGCATGAAGTAGGTGGATCATGATCTATTTTAACTCAAAGTGCCTAGTGATTCTGGGCTTCACAATGCTGGAGGTGACATTAGCAATGCTAGGCATCACCACCTCCTGAACAGCCATGTGCTGCTCCTCTGCCATGTTCACAGAAAATTGAACAAGTGCCTGAAGATTATTTGTGTCCCTTGCTTTCCTCAACCTCCTGTGAAATGTTCTCTCATGTTCGGGGTCAAAGCCTTGAAGTCTATCCCGGCTTCTGACCCTTCGCATTCAATCAAGGTTCCTAAGAGCAGAGCAATAATTAAGTAACGTTAGACTTGACGAAATAAATAATTATAGCTAAAACTAGAAAGTAATCAATATTCAAGTCCCCGACAACGGTGCCAAACACTTGTTGCTCCCAAACGCACACGCAAGTATACGTGGTTATACAAGTAATAAGATGATAAGTCGAGCGTCAAACCACATAGACTTGTATTAACTACCCACTAAATTCACCAAGATTGTTATTCAGTCTAGCCAATCCAAGTTCAAAAATGTAATTATACTAAACAATAATTCTAACTAGTAACTAAATTATCAAGCAGCAAAATGGTTGTTGTGTATTCAGTAGAGACAAATATTCCAGGGTTGTGATCGATTCACCAATCCTATTGTGTTCTAGTTAACTCTCCCTTTCATACAATTCACTCATGGTTGCTAATTAATCGAACAATTGCTCTCGTAGTATTCTCCCGAAGTACTACTCGCCTATTCAAAATAGATAACGCCTATATTCCAATGAAATCAATATATTAAGAACACATTAAGATTACGATATTTAATTAAGCAAGGTGACAAGGTATATTCCTATCCTAACCACAACCCCCCCCCCCCCAGAGTAAAGATTGTGCTCTCTTCAATTCTTCTCTAATCTAAACATGGCTTTCCCAAGCATAGCGAAGATAGTAAAGAGAACCTAACTGTTGGCCAGACAATTAAGCAATTAATTACATAATTGAAGAAACAATCATATATTGGTGAATTATAATTAAAGTTAAGTCAACGTTGAACAATAATATTCATGGCTAAATCACAACCCCAGAACAATGGGTTTTAGCCACTCATGATAGTATCAAACAATTTCATAAGTGTTGGATAATTAAAAATACTTAGAAAAGATGAAGAAAACTGAGATATCCTCACTACCCAATGTTTCTCTTGTGTAGTTTCCCTTCAAAGTGGCGTCCCCCCCCCCCCCAAAATAGTCTTAGTCTTGCTTTTATATGCGTTGGGTAGGTCTAGTGCCGAAATAACCTTGTCCCGAGCAAAGTTGGAGAAATTCCCATCACCAGCATCCAGGGCAGCGTGGGGCGCTGGCCCTGGCACTGGCAAATTGAACATTATGTTCACGGCACCACAGGTGGCGTGGGGCGCTACCTGTGGCGCTGGAATTCAACATTTCCCATTTTTCCTCCGTTTTGGCTCTAATCTCGCACCTTTCGCCCCAAATTGCTTCCGATGATTCCTACACATAAAAACACAACGAATTAATATAAATCAATATATTTTACATCCTAAATCCACGAAATATGAGTAAAACATGAGGTGATATACATATAAATATATATACTTTTAGTTAAACATCAGTATGCTCAAAAGGAATCAACTTCAAGCATACATAGAAACAAGAGCATTGTCAGATTTCTGTTAGAAAACCAAACACCTAGATCACATGCTTTAGGAGTAAAGTAAATGCATTCTTTAAGGTCCATGGGCACAGATACACTTATATTTAACAACTTTTAATTAGATTAATCAAAGATTAATTATGACTAAGTCTTAACTTCTAGTGTACATACAAGTTAGTAATATCATCTGAAACTCCTAAAGGGTACTAACAAAGATATAGACTAACAGTTTCAGTCAAACTTCTTAAGAGTAATAGGAGAGTGAAGATTAACAACTACAGTTAGAGCTTCAGAAGGGTATTAACAGCATTGCAGGTTAATCACTACAACTGATACATTCTAAAGAGTGCTAATATAAGTACAGATTAACAACATCAATTAGAGATATAGATCAATAACTTCAATTAGGAGGTACATGTTAATGACCTCAATTAGAACCTCCAAAGAGTATTAATAGGGATTCAAACCATTAACCATAATTAGAACTTTTACAGGTACTATCAAACTACAATCAGAAACTTCTAAGAGTATTAATAAGGTCACAGATTCACAACCTAAATTAGAACTTCTAGGAGTATTAACAAGATTGCAAATTAACAGACTGCAATTAGAACAAAATCTCATGCTATCAGTCCTGTTTTACTTTGAAACCAATGGTATGATTACTTCTTTCTGAGAATTTTAACTTCATACTAATCCCACTGAGAACAAAGCATGTCGTTATACACAAACAGTGGCAATAGAAGGTTCACTTATTGTTCATAAGCTAAGTCTAATTCATTTAGGAGAGCTTAGTGGAGTTTCAAGGGCAGTGTAGGCATGTACATGATGAAGGGCAAGCAGAGGCATTGAAGAACAAGATGAGTGCAGGATCACAAGGATACATACAGGGGACACTTAACATGAGTGATATTATCTCAAAAATGAAAGTGTTATCATCATAGAATCAAGCTAACAATGTCACTATATGAGCTTCCAAAGGGTAGAGGCATCATTATCTTAGGGGAATCTGTTAAGCAAGTCTGGTATGGGGTTTCAGATATAATGGAACTTAGCAAAAGCATTTTAACTCAACAAATATGACATCATAATTTAAATACATCTTCTCCATATCTCATAGCTTAGTTTAAGTGTATAACACAATCAGAATATACGTAAAAGTGATGCAAAGATCCAACTAGCTTACGGCGTGCTTACATGAGCACTCATGAGTTCAATCAGGTGATTAATAAGCTTCTAAAATCAACAAAACTACAAAGACATGTCAAAGAGATAAAACTGGTTTAAAGGTCATGAGTTAGTGTGTCTAAACTAAGATAACAATATGGTTTTATAACCAAACAGGCTCATACTTTGTTTAAGTCTAGGTTATTTAGTGAACCATTATGAAATGCAAATTAATATTCAAAGAAGATTAGCAAAACAATTATAGTAGTACTAATAGGATATTCAAAGAGGTCTAAAACTAGATATTAGGAACATTTAAGAAGTTCTTTAGTGGTTTTCAAAGTTAATAGTAGATATGAATCATCAGATACTTATCAAGATCAACACATAATTCTAATTCCAATAACTAAAAGAACTCCATGATCACATAATCTATTTAACAGTCATTAATGAGCACATAAAACAATCAAAACATTAATACATTGTTAATAACATCATTCAGCAAAAGGTAGTAGAACAGTTCATGTTCAGCAACTTAAACTAAAAAACAACGTCGAGGTTTTACTGAACTCCTTTGGGCAGCAAACCAAACGAGTGTTCAAACTAGCCGTTTAGGAAGCCAAAACCTCAAGCTTTCAATCAGTTATAGACTCAGAACCAGAAAGAAAAGGAGAAGCGGAGATTGAATAAAAACTCAAATTTTAATCAAAAATTCCTAAAACACACTATATTGTGTATTAATTTCTCAGATGTTAGGTGTAGTTGGAATGTCCTTTTTATAAGAGCATTTAAGACTGCTATTTATGGTGGTTGTTGAGCCTTAGGTTTTTCGATTCAAACCATGGTAGTGGAGAGTGATGGAGGAGTGGCGATGCAAGCAAAATCGAGAAAAATCTATGGAGACAGAGGGAAAACTGATGAAGAATTTTACCTGGGTGAAAATTGGTCTTTTGAAGGAAAAGAACCATTGAGTAAAGCCCCAATGTGCAGAGGTCATTACATTTGACCTCAGTACCTCAAATAATCATGATGAGGCTCTGAAGTGTGCTCATGAATACTCCAATTTAACAGAGCATAAAGAAATCTGGAGATTCGGAATTTCATCTTTGAGCCTTAGGGTTTGGATTTAGGGATTTCAAATTTGATCTGTGAAAGAGGAAAAGTTCAGCAGGAATCACAGATGCAGACTTAGGAATGTGTCCAGATATTGATTTGGAGGTGCATGGGTAATTTTGGCTTGAATTGGCAAAAGTTGGAAAAGTTGAAGTTGGGAGAGATGAGAAGTTTGACCGATAGTTGACTTGGTGGTTACCGGGCTCGAATTTTGGTTCTGGAAGTTGGAATAGGTCTGTTGTGTCATTTATGAATTGTGTACAAAATTTGAGGTTAATCGGATTTGGTTTGGTATGTTTGGATGGGGTCCCGGTAGCCTCGGGTGTGATTCGGATCATGTTCGACTCATTTTTGGACTTGTGTTATTGCTAAAGTCAGTGCTTTTGGTTTAATCTTTCACGATCGTGAAAGGAGGACCGCGATCACGTAGAGTTAGGTCTGGCAGGTGGGAATGTGTTCTATGTGATCGTGTGGTTAAGTCTGCGATCCGAAAGACTTGAGGGAGTTGTGTTACATGATCGCATGGGAGGAGATGCGTTTGCGAAGGAGGAAGAGGAGGCCTGGGATTTCCACACGTTGTTCATCGCGATCATGTAAGGCTATCCGCGATCACGTAGGTCATGGAAATTAGTCACCGCGTTCGCGACCTGGGGTGTGCGTCCGCGTAGAAACTTTTTGGCTACTGAAGATTTTGTTCTTCGCGATCGCATGGGAAATTCCGCGATCGCGATGTGTAATCACTGGGCATACTATTAAAATATCAAAATCGATGGTTTGAACCCATTTCTCATATTTTGAGCTAGATAACTCGAATTTGGGCGATTCTTGAAGAGATTTTCAAGAAGTTAATTGGGGTAAGTGATTCTACTCGAATTTGGTTAATATGCATGAATCTATCATTGTTTTTACCATTTAATTAATGTTTTAGGTTGGAAAAATTGGGGGAAATTGGGGAAACTTCATAGACTTTAATTTGAGGATTTGAAGGTCGAGTTGAGATTGGAATTGAGTAATTTTGGTATGGTTGGACTCGTTGTTAAATGGGTGTACGGATTTTGTTAATTTTGTCGGATTCTGAGACGCGAACTCGGGGTTGACCTTTTGACTTTTTGTTAAAGAACATAGCTTTATCATATGGAATTGATTCCTATAGCTTGTGTTGATTGTATTAAGTTGTTTGTGGCTAGATTCGAGTCGTTCGGAGGCCGATTCACGAGGTAAGGGCTTGTTGGAGTAGGAATTTGTGCGGTTTGAGGTAAGTAACACTTCTAAACTTGATTCTGAGGGTATGAATCTCGGAATTACGTGTTATGTGGTTGGTGTTGAGGTAACGCACATGCTAGGTGACGGACGTGTAGGCGTGCACCGTGGTAATTGGGACTTGGTTGATTATGTGGTACTGTGTAGTTATCAAACCTTTTTGCTATTCATGAAACTCCTACTTGTTAGAGTAATTGAGATACAATCCATGTTAGAAATCATGCTTAGACTATATGCTTGTTCTGTTGGGACCCACAGAGGTCACTTCTACTGTTGAATTATTTTCTTAAATTGTAATTATGTACTCAGTCGCATCTATCATTTGCATATCATATCTCAGACTTTGTTGTCATTTATTGTTACATCATATTATCATTGTTTGGGTTGATTATCATGAGATTTGTGAGCCCAGGAGCCTAGAGAGATTGATGACTGAGTGGGGCTGAGGGCCTAATTGTGAGTGATATTTATGGGATCAAGCTGCACGCCACAGCAGGCTTTATTGATTCATGTCATGATTGGCTTATATTAGCACTTGGGTAGGATCCTCCCCTCCGGAGTCTGACATACCAGCAGTGAGCGCAGGTACCTACTGAGTGCAAGTACCGAGTGTGAGTGCTGAGTGTGAGTGTCGAGTGATTGAGAGTGCTGAGTGATTGATACTGCTGAGTGATTGGGAGTACTGAGTGATTGAGCGTGTTGTGAGGTTGAATACTCCTAGAGTAGGAGTATTGGCTTTATTATTGTGTTGCATTACAGTTGATATACATATTTAACATGTAAATATCGAGATGTAACATTCCTCATACTAGTCATACTTGGCATATTTTATCCGTGTTGAGCTCAAACTGTTAAATACTTGAAAGCATGTCTGTATTTCTGAACTGCCTACAAACTGATCATGAGATTTTCTCTGAGTTATTATTGTTATTTTCCTGTCATATCTATGTTGTTATTATATGGATTTGGACTGTACCTTTTTGAGCTCGTCATTGCTTTCAGCCCAAGGTTAGTCCTATTACTTATTAAGTACATTGGGTTGGTTGTACTTATACTGCACTTTGCACTTCGTTTTGCAGATCCGGGTACTTCTGGGCATGGCGGTTGCTAGATTTGGAGCTTTATCTTTTTGGAGACTATTGAGGTAGCTGCCTTGGTGTCCGCAGACTTTGACTCTCCTTTTTTTCAGTTTATTAGCACTCTTCTATCTTTCTAGACAGTTGTTTTAGCAGTTAGAATGTATTGTCATTTAGATGCTCATGTACTCAGTGACACCTAGATTTTGGGAATGTTGTATTTGAGTAGCAGTAGTTCTTATCGACTATTTATGTGAGTTATTACTGTTAAACCTGTTTCATCTTGTTTTCAATTTAAAAATGCATAGTTATCTGTGGTTGTCGGCTTGCCTAGTACAGTGATAGGCGCCATCATGACATGTTGAGTTTTGGGTCGTGACAAGTTAGTATCGGAGCCTAGGTTACATAGGTCTCATGAGTCATGAGCAAGTTTAGTAGAGTCTTGCGGATCGGTACGGAGACGTCTGTACTTATCTTCGAGAGGCTACCGAACCCTTAGGAAAACTTTACTTTCTTGTATTCTTGTCGTGCGGATTTGTTGATTCGGGAAACTTTACCTTACTCTCACAGATGGTAAGGACACATGCTACCGGGTCGGGCGGATGGCCACTAGTACCACAAGCTAGGGCTGCGAGATGTCGGGGCCACGGTAGAGGTCGAGGTGCAGCTCGTATAGCAGCTAGAGCAGCACCTATAGATCCACTAGTTGCTCCAGCTCAAGAGTAGATCCCAAATGTGGTTGAGCCGGTGGGACCAGCTCAGGCGCCAGCTGTACCCATTGTGATTTCAGGCCTTCAGAGGCTTTGGCCCAAATATTCACTGTATGCACTAGCCTTGCTCAGGCGGTTTCAGTTTCGGCCGCGCCAGCCACTTCTCAGGCAGGGGGAGGTGAACAGACTCCTGTTACCCGTACTCTTAAGCAAAGGGTTCAGAGACTTCAGACACCGGGGGCACTACCAGCCCATTCGGTTGAAGTTGCTCAGACCCAGATGGGTCCACCGATGAGTGACAAGGAGCAGAAGAGGCTAGAACGGTTTGGGAGGCCTGAGCCTCCATCATTCAATGGGGCTAAGTCAGAGGATGCTCAAGACTTCTTGGGCAGGTGCTAGTGGATTCTTTGCATGGAGGGTATTCTGGAGTCTAGTAGAGTCTCATTTACTACTTTTCAGTTGTCAGGGGCAGCCTTCAGATGGTAGGGGGCCTATGAGTTGAGCAGGCCAGCCAGTGCTGCACCACTTACGTGGCACGAGTTCTCCGTTCTCTTCTTAGAGAAGTTTGTTCCACATACCCGGAGAGAGGAGTTGCATAGGCAGTTTGAGCAGCTACACCAGGAGGGTATGTCTGTGACCCAGTATGAGATGAGATTTTCAAAGTTGGCTTATTACGCGATCGGATTGGTGCCCACAGTGAGCGAGAGGATTAGGAGGTTCATTGATGGCCTCAACTAAGGCTACGCTTTGTCATGACTTGGGAGATTGCATCAGGTGCTAGGTTTGATGAGGTGGTCGATATTTCTAGGCGGCTAGAGCAGGTTCGTAGTCAGGAGCGTGAGGAGAGGGGGGACAAGAGGACTCGTGGTGCGGGTGGTTTCAGTGGTGTTTCTTCTAGAGGGAAGTTCTACCACAGTAGAAGTCATCCTTATAGGCCCTCTTAGATGACTCGCCTGGTTCATCGTGGTGCATCAGCTAGCCATAATTCATACAGTGCTCACCCGGGTCAGTCATCTCTCAATGCCTTCCCAGCTTAGAGTTCATCTCGTGCTCCATCAGTTCGGGGTTCATCTGTGCCAGGTTCTTCTAGTAGTTATTCTGGTTCTCAGGGTCCGATTCAGTCTCCACCACCATCAGGGAGTTGCTTCTAGTGCGGGGAGTTTAGACATATGTGGAGGCAGTGTCCCCGTCGTTTTAGAGGTCCAGTTAAGCAAAAGGGTCAGGTTATGACTTCTGCACTAGTTACTTCACCACCTGCCCAGCTAGTTCTAGGTGGGGCTCAGGCAGCTAGAGGTCGCCCTAGAGGGGGAGGCCGATCAGGTGGCAGTCCGGCTCGATGCTATGTTATCCCTGCCAGGCTAGAGGTCATTGCTTCAGATGCAGTGATCACATGTATTGTTTCAGTATGCCACAGGGATGCTTCCACCTTATTTGACCCTGGTTCCACTTATTCAAATGTATCATCCTATTTTACTCGTTATTTGGATATGCCCCATGAGTCCTTATTTTCACTTGTTAATGTATCTATGCTAATGAGTGATACTATTATTGTGGACCGTGTGTATCGGTCGTGTGTGGTGACTATTGGGGGATTAGAGACTAGAGTTGATCTCTTATTGCATAGTATGGTTGATTTCGACGTGATTCTAGGTATGGATTAGTTGTCCCCATGTCATGCTATTCTGGATTGTCACGCTAAGACCGTGACGTTGGCGATACCAGGTTACCTAGGATCGAGTGGAGAGGTTCTCTAGACTATATCCTCAGTAGGGTGATTTCATATCTGAAGGCCCAACGGATGGTTGGTAAGGGGTGTTTGTCATATTTGGATTTTGTGAGGGATGTTGGTGTTGATACTCCTACTATTGATTCTGTTCTGGTAGTGCAAGACTTTACGGATGTGTTTCCTGCAGACTTATCGGGCATGCCACCCGATAGGGATATTGATTTTGGTATTGATTTGGTGCTAGGCACTCAACCCATTTTTATTCCTCCGTACCGTATAACACCAGCATATTTGAAGGAATTAAAAAGACAGCTTCAGGAGCTTCTTGATAAGGGGTTCATTAGGCCTAGTGTGTCACCTTGGGATATATCGGTTCTGTTTGTGAAGAAGAAGGATGGTACTATGCAGATGTGCATTGACTATAAGCAGTCGAACAAAGTTACAATTAAGAACAAGTATCCTTTGTCGTGTATTGATTATCTATTTGACCAGCTTCGGGGAGCTAGGGTGTTCTCTAAGATTGATTTGAGGTACGGGTATCACCAGTTAAAGATTTGGGACTCAAATATTCTGAAGACGGCGTTCAGGGCCCGCTATGGTCACTATGAGTTCCTTGTGATGTCTTTTGGGCTGACCAACGCCCCAGCAGCATTCATGCATCTGATTAATAGTGTGCTCCAACCATATCTTGATTCGTTTCTTATAGTATTTATTGATGATATCTTGTTGTACTCACATACCCAGTAGGAGCATGCACAACATATGAGGATTGTACTACTGCGGTTAATGGAGAAGAAGCTTTATGCCAAGTTCTCCAAGTGTGAGTTTTGGCTCAGTTCGGTGGAATTCTTGGAGCACGTGGTGTCTAGTGAGGGTATCAAGATGGATCCAAAGAAGATAGAGGTAGTTCAGAGTTGGCCTAGACCGTCTTCAGCTATTGAGATTTGGAGTTTTCTCGGCTTGGCCGGATATTATTGTCGCTTCGTGGAGGGTTTTTCGTCCATTGCAGCACCTTTGAATAGGTTGACCCAGAAGGGTGCTCCATTCAGATGGTTGGATGAGTGTGAGGAGAGCTCTCAGAAGCTCAAGACTGCCTTCACCATAGCTCCAGTTCTAGTTTTGCCTTCAGCATCGGTTTCTTATACAGTGTATTGTGATGCTTCTCAGATTTGTATTGGGTGTGTCTTAATGCAAGAGGGTTGAGTGATTTCTTATGCTTCATGATAGTTGAAGCCTCATGAGAAGAACTACCCCGTTCATGATTTGGAGTTGGCAGCCATCGTCCATGCATTGAAGATTTGGAGGCACTATCTCTGCGGAGTGTCTTGTGAGGTATTTACGGATCATTGGAGTCTTCAGCACTTATTCAAACAAAAGGATCTAAATTTGAGGCCGCGAAGATGGTTGGAGCTATTAAAAGACTATGATATTACCATTTTGTATCATCCCGAGAAGGCCAATGTGGTGGCTGATGCCTTGAGTAGAAAGGTGGTGAGTATGGGTAGCCTTGCTTATATTCCTATTAGTGAGAGACCACTTGCATTAGATGTTCAGACCTTGGCCGATCAGTTTGTGAAGTTAGATATTTCGGAGCCTAGTTGGGTTATAGCTTGTGTGGCTTCTCGGTCTTCCTTATATGATCGCATCAGAGAGCGTCAGTATGACAACCCTATTTGCTTGTCCTTAAGGATACGGTTCAGCCTGATGATGCCAAGTAGGTTTCTATTGGGGATGATGGGGTGTTGCGAATGCAGGTTCGAATTTGTATGCCCAGTGTAGATGGGTTACGTGAGTTGATTCTTGAGGAGGCCCACAGTTAGTGGTATTTCATTCATCTGGCTGCCGTAAAGATGTACCAGGACTTGAGGCAGCACTATTGGTGGAGGAGGATGAAGAAAGACATAGTGGAATTTGTAGCTCGGTTCTTGAATTGTCAGAAGGCGAAGTACAAGCATCAGAGTCCGACGGTTTGCTTCAGAGGCTTGAGATTCCGGAGTGGAAATGGGAGTGTATCACTATGGACTTCATAGTTGAGCTCCCATGGGCTTTGAAGAAGATAGATGTTCTTTGTGTGATTGTGGACCAGTTGACTAAGTCCGCACATTTCATTCCAGTTGGGACTACCTATTCTTCGGAGCGATTAGCTGAGATCTATATCTGCGAGATTTTTTGCCTTCACGATGTGCAGGTGTCCATCATTTCATATCGGGGTACGCAGTTCACATCGCAGTTTTGGAGGGCAATGCAGTGGGAGTTAGGCACACGGGTTGAGTTGAGTATAGCATTCCACCTTCAGATAGACGGACAGTCTGAGTACACCATTCAGATATTGGAGGATATGCAACACGCTTGCATCATGGATTTTGGGGTTCTTGGGATCAGTTTTTGCCACTTGCAGAGTTCGCCTACAACAACAGCTACCAATCGAATATTCAGATGGCTCCATATGAGGCCTTGTAAGGGAGGCGATGTCAGTATTCGATTGGTTGTTCTGAGCCCGGTGAGGCTAGGCTATTGGGTACTAACTTGGTTCAGGATGCTTTGGAAAAGGTTAAGCTGATTCAGGATCGGCTTCGCATGGCATAGTCTAGACATAAGAGTTACACTGATTGGAAGGTTCGTGATGTTTCTTACATGATGGGAGAGAAGTTATTGCTCAGAGTTTCTTCCATGAAGGGTGTTATGAGATTCTAGAAGAAGGGCAAGTTGAGCCCTCGGTATATTGGCCCTTTTGTGGTACTTGAGAGAATTGGAGAGGTGGCTTACAAGCTTGGATTGGTGCCTACTCTATCGAGTGTTCATCAATTGTTTCATGTTTCCATGCTCCAAAAGTATTTCAGTGATCTGTCTCATGTTTTAGACTTCAGCACGGTTCAGTTAGATAGTGATTTGACTTTTGATGTGGAGCCGCTGGCCAATTTGGATTGCTAGGTTTGAAAGTTGAGGTCAAAGAATATAGCTTCAGTGAAGGTGCAGTGAAGAGGTCAGCCAGTCGAGGAGGCTACTTGGGAGACCGAGCGGGAGATGCAGAGCAGATATTCACACCTATTTGAGACTCCAAGTATGATTCTAGACTCGTTCGAGGATAAACGTTTGTTTAAGAGTGGGAGAATGTAACGACCAGGCCGGTCGTTTTGAGTATTATAGCCATGTTCCCTCATTTATTGCTTATTCTGTGCTTGTTTGTTATTATGTGACTTGTCGGGGTGGTTAGTTTGGTTCCAAGGATGTTTTAGAATGAATTGGGACACTTAGTCCCAAGATTGGAAAGCTAAGTTGAAAGAGTTGACCGTATGTTGACTTATGTGTAAATGGCTCCGGAATGGAGTTTTGATAGTTCGGTAGCTCCGTATGGTAATTTTGAACTTAGGAGCGTGTCCGGATATTGATTTGGAGATCTATAGGTGATTTTGGCTTGAATTGGCGAAAGTTAGAAAAGTTGAAGTTTGGAGAGTTGAAATGTTTGACCGAGGGTTAACTTGGTGGTTACCGGGTGTAAGGTCCCGTGAAATTTTTCCAAAAAAAAAAACAAACGGGATTTCATGATGCCGGGGTTGGCGTAGAGGTTAATAATAGTAGATGATCTCCAAGAAAGAATCATGATCGAGGCTCACACTTCTAGGTATTCTGTGCATCCAGGTTCTACAAAGATGTATCATGATCTCAAGGAAGTCTATTGGTGGAATGACATAAAAAAGAATGTGGCGGACTTTGTGGCAAGGTGTCCGAATTGTCAGCAAGTAAAGGCCGAACTCCAATGACCTGGTGGGTTGGCACAAAACATAGAAATTCCAATGCGAAAGTGGGAAATGATTAATATGGATTTTGTGGTAGGATTATCACGCACTCCGCGCAAGTTTGACTCAATTTGGGTGATTGTGTATCGGCTCACAAAATCAGAACATTTCTTTCCAGTTAAATCTACCGACACAGTGGAACAGTATGCTCAGTTGTATATCAAGGAAATAGTCAGGCTACATGGTACTCCAGTTTCTTTCATTTTCGATCGAGGGGCTCAGTTCACGGCAAATTTTTGGAAGACATTTCAGCAAGATTTGGGTACTCAAGTGAATCTTAGTACAGCCTTCCATCCACAAACCAACAGGCAAGCAGAGCAGACTATTCAGACGCTTGAGGACATATTGCGTTCTTGTGTTCTCGACTTCAAGGGTAGCTGGGATGATCATTTGCCACTCATAGAGTTTGCTTATAACAACAGCTTTTGTGCTAGTATTCAAATGGCACCATTTGAGGCAATATATGGTAGGAGATGTAGATCTCCTATTGGTCGGTTCGAGATTGGGGAAGCATACTTGGTAGGGCCAGACCTCGTGCATCAGGCAATGGAAAAAGGTAAGATCATTAAGGAGCGGTTAAAGACTGCCCAGAGTCGTCTGAAGTCCTATGCGGATGTTCGTCGTAGGGATTTGGAGTTCAAAGAAGATGATTGGGTATTCTTGAAAATTTCCCCCATGAAAGGTGTAATGCTATTTGGTAAGAAAGGGAAATTGAGTCCGAGGTATGTCGGATCGTACAGAATCATTCAGAGGATCGGTGAGGTGGCGTACAAGCATGAGCTACCACATGAGATGTCATTAGTGCACCCGGTATTCCATGTGTCTATGTTGAAGAAGGTATTGGAGATCCGACAGCTATTGTGCCGGTTGAGACCATTGAGGTTAATGAAGAACTGTCATATGAAGAAATTCAAGTTTCCATTCTTGATAGGCAAGTTCGAAAGTTGAGGAATAAAGAAATTGCCTCTGTGAAGGTGTTGTTGCGAAAATAGCAAATTGAAGAGGCTACTTGGAAGGCCGAGGAATAGATGAAAAATAAGTATCCTTACTTGTTTGTATAAACTATGTGACCTTTTTATAAAATTGTCGCCTATGTATTCTTGTATCACTTGTTCAGTTAATGTAAAGGTGCTTCTTTCTAAATATATTGTATGTGAGGCCATGGTTGGTGTTGTTATGAGTTATGTTACATCATTTGTTTATGTATATGTTTTAAGAATGTGTTTCTGGGGCTCTCTGACAGGTGGATAGGCCTAGTTACAGGGGAAACTCTAGCAAAATTTTTGGGAATTTAGGGAGTTAGTAAAATTTGGGGCTGATGGTGTGCGGTATGAAAATTGAGTTGCATAAGATGCTAATAGTGAACATTGACCCTCATTTGAGGACGAATGATCTTAAGTAAGGGAGAATGTAAGGCCCTGTGAAATTTTTTTAAAAAAAAAAACAAAAAAAGGGGTTCCGTGATGCCGGGGTTGGCGTAGAGGTTAATAATAGTAGAAATTCTTGATTTGAACTTTTTGGATTGAACAGTGCGCTGGGGAGTTGAAGGAAAATATTTTGTAGGGTTGGGCATTTCTGCGGCCCATTATGCGGCCGCAGAATGGACGCAGAGTGAAGCAACTGTTTGGGCCATTTCTAATGTCAATTGCGCGGCCAGTTATGCGACCGCACAACCATTTTGCGGCCCTCACTTTTGTCGCACAATCAGGCTTGGAGTTTTTGCGGAGGGAGGTTCTGCGGCACATTATGCGACCGCAGAACAGGTCTGCGGGCCGCATAGTGACCGCAGACCTAGGAAATGTTTTTCTAGTTTTTGGCACCAAATTGTGCGGCCGATATGCGGACCGCATATCCATTATGCGGTCGCATATGCGACTGCAGATCCTGTCCTGGGGCTTCATTTTTTGGGGTTTTTAAACCCGACTCTATTTCGTTAAAACATATGCCATAGTCCATTTTTTAGCTAAAACCTGATATTTTGAGAGTGAGAGAGTGCCCTAGAGTGGGAGAGTGATCTTCAACCAAATTATCCTTCAATTCTTGCTCAAATCTTTGAAGATTAACAAGGAAAATTCACAAGGTCTTCATCCTAGAGGTAAGATTCTACACCCTAGCCCTTAATTTCGAAATTTACATAAGAATGGGTAATTAGCAAAACAATTCTTGGGTATGGGAGTTGTTTATTTTGCATGCATGTGTTATCAAAGGGTGTAGGAAGATTATGAGCTAAAAATGGTAAAGAGTGGGTTGTGGGATGATGGAATCCTCCATAAAAGGACCTTGAAATCATAATGCACACATAGTGTTTGATAAAATGCTCAAATGAGCTAGAACCATGATCATCTTCCTAATTTTGGTTCAATTTGTTATATTTCTAAAATATATTGAAGTTGCTCAAAATTCCGGAACATTTTAGAGTTTAAGGAAGCTCAATTGTGTATATTGGCTAAATTCTTCTTTAAGAATTGGAACCCCAATAACCTTGTAAGTTCCAAGATATTTATTACAAGTTGAGTATTCCGAATAAGTTTTGTGACAAAGATATATGTTTAATTTGTGTTTTAAATGCTCTCATGATATTGTATTATAAATTGAGGATGTGTTCCAAACTATGGATTGTGTATCTACGTGTTATGATTCCAAGTCGTGATTTATGTAGAAAACTATTATGCCAAATTGTGTAGAGAATGTGATTGGGGATACACCTCCACCCGCATATATTGGGGTGAGGCGGCAAGGCCGCTTTATGTATGATTTTGGTATTGTTGTTGCACCACCACCCACATATATATATTGGGGTGAGGCGGCATGGCCGCTTTGTGTAGGTATTGGTATCGTTGATGCATTTCCACTCGCGTATACTGGGGTGAAGCGGCGGGGCCATTTTGTGTGAAAATGGGTATTGTCTTTACACATCCACCCGCATACATTGGGGTTGAGGCGGCAGGGTTGCTTGAGTAGAGTTTTTGTATTGTGTTTACACCTCCACCTGCATACATTGGGGTGAGGCGGTGGGGCCGCTTTATGTGAAAATGGTTACAGAGGATCTCATCTTGAATTCTATAAATATTAATGAAAGCTCTTGATAAGCTTATTTTGGTTTAACCGGATATCTATGTTATTCTATTGTCGCCATTGTTCATCATGTTCATATTGTATTTCCGAGTTCTTAAATTGGTGTTTTGTTTTCACACTAGTACTATTCGACATGTACTAACGTCCCTTTTGCCGGGGGCGCTGCATCTTTAATGGATGCAGGTGGTTCGATAGCGGTGGATATTGACCAGTAATAGCAGTGCTCATTCTTCCTAGCTGACTTGGTGAGCCCCATCTCATTCCGAGGTTGTGCATCTTTTGTTTTGTATGTGTTATCGTGTTTTGAGGTATAGCCGGAGCCTTGTTGTCGGCACTATCATTGTACTCTTTGGTATTTTAGAGGCTCTGTAGACTAAGTGTGGGTTGTGTATGGGTGTTGGGAATGTTAAAAAATTGTGTTATGATTAAATCACTAGTTCCACTTTGAAACATGAAGGTGTGTGTGTTTTGAGAATTATTAAATGAGGTAACTAATGGTAATGAATTGGTATTGTAGACATGATCACCTTATTGTCTAATTAACGGAAATATGTATTATCCTTATTCATGGATGAGTTTGGGTAGAAGGAAATCTAATAGGCTTGCTTGGCCGGGTTCACTCGGTTGAGCGCCGGTCGCGCTCCCCGGGTTTAGGGCGTGAAAAACTTGGTATCAGAGCCTAATGTTTTAAAGTATCCTAGGATGTCTCGAAGCTATGTCTAGTAGAGTCCTTCTTATCGATGTGTTGTTGACCACATCTATAATTAGGATGCTACTTGGGCATTTAGGAATAATACCCTTCTTTCATGTTCTCGATCGTGCGTCAAATCTGATTGTAAGATTGTTCCTTCTTTAACTTGTGCGTTGCTCTAATTTTCAGTACATGGCACCTAAGAAGAGGGCAAGAACTGTCCAAAGAGCCAATGTCATCCTGGGAGTGGCAGTTGATCCTGTATTTGACGATGCTGGTGAGCACCCGAGGGGTGAGGATATTCCCCCAGTTACTTCTGCCTGATTCTACCACAGCTGATTAGACCTCACCTGTCCCTATGCCTACTGAAGGTGCAACCGATCCTCCAACCGATATTCCAGTTCCACCTCCACCTTCTGATTCTGGTGATTCTGATGTAGATCTTAGGAGCCATACAGATGTTGGCACAAATAGTGGCTTCTCAGGACCAGAGATCGAGTGTTGGGCCTACTTCTTCCAGTCAGCCAGGGGAATCTGCTGGTTCAAGGGTGAACAAGTTTCTTTTGTTAAATCCTCCAGTGTTTACGGGTACTAATCCCGAGGAGGACCCCCAGGACTTCATTGATGAGATGCACAAAACTCTTTGGGTTATGCATGCTACAGAGACAGAGGGAGTAGAGTTGGCCTCCTACCGCCTGAAAGGGGTGGCCTATTCTTGGTTTGAGTTGTGGGAGGAATCCCGTGAGGAGGGAAGCCCTCCGGCAAGGTGGGGTGAGTTCACAGATGCCTTTATGGATCATTTCTTGCCTGCCAAAACTAAGGCATCTCGTGCCGCTGAGTTTGAAAGCCTGAAGTAGGGTAGTATGAATGTGTGGGAGTACCATATGGAGTTTGTGCGCCTGTCCAAGTATGCTATTCACATGTTGCCCACTATAGAGGCTAGAGTGCGCCGGTTTGTACAAGGACTTAGCCCCTTGGTTATTAATGAGGCCTCTACAGCTGCCTTGAATTCCAGTATGAACTATGGTAAGATGGTGGCATTTGCTCAAGCCACAGAGACCTGTAATTTGAAAAATAGAATGGAGCGTCAAAGTAACAGCAAGGCCCGATCCGCGGGCAACTTGGGTTGTGGTAGGTCGGCATTCAGGGGAGGGTCATCAAGACCATCTCAATCATTCGCTTAGTCTTCGTTGAGTGCATAGTCATCTGGACCCAGTCAGGGAAATAGGGGATCCCACCAGCAGGGTCGGCCCGATAGAAGGTTTCAGCAGCGGAGGCTCCCATGCCCTAAGTGTGGGAGGATGCACTTTGGGGCCTGATTCATGGACCTACCTATATGCTATGGGTGCGATGTGAGGGGTCACATTCAGAGGGATTGTCGCTCGTCCCGCCGAAACATGGGTAGAGGTGCAGCACAGCCAGCTAATTCTGCAGCTACTACATCCGCAGGACCTCCAGCTCGAGGCACCCCAGCACCCGCAGGGCATGGTGCACCTAGGGGTGGTGCACACAATTCGGGAGGACCCAGCAGATTTTATGCTATGCGGAGGCATCGGGATTCAGAGGCTTCTCCAGATATTTTCACATGTATATTGTCTGTCCAATCCCATGATGTATATGATCTTATTGATCTCGGTTCCACTTTGTCATATGTCACTCCTTATGTTGCTATAGAATTTGGGATAGAACCGGAATAGCTTCATGAGTCGTTCTCTATATCTACTCCGGTTGGTGAGTCTATTTTGTCCGCACAGGTTTATAGGGATTGTGTTGTCACGTTGTGTGGTCGGGACACTGTGGCCGATCTTATTGAATTACGAATGGTCGATTTTGATGTGATAATAGGGATGGATTGGCTTTATTCGTGTTTTGCCAAGCTTGATTGCCGAACCAGGACTGTTAGGTTCGAATTTCCAAATAAGCCAGTTATTGAGTGGAAGGGTGATGATGTAGTTCCGAAGGGTAGGTTAATTTCTTACCTTAAGGCCACGAAAATGATCAACAAGGGGTGCATTTACCATTTGGTCCGGGTTACGGACACCGATGCTGAGGCACCTTCATGGATTGAAAGGCCCCATGACATATTTCCTAAAAATCGGGGTTCGGACTTTTTGGATTGAATAGTACGCTGGGGAGATGAAGGAAAATATTTTGCAAAGTTATGCATTTTCGCGGCCCATTATGCGGCCGCATAATTACTCTGCGGGCCGCAGAATGGCCGTAGAGTGAAGCAGCTACTTGGGCTATTTTTTATGACATTTACGTGACCAGTTATGCGACCGCACAACCATTTCGCGGGCCGCACTTTTGTCGCACAATCAGCCTTGGAATTTTTGTAGAGAGAGGTTCTGCGGCGCATTATGCGACCGCATAATAGGTATGCAGGTCGCATAACGGCCGTAGAGTGAAACAGGCCAGCCTAGTTCCGAAGGCCATTTTTCGCGATCATTTTGCGGACCACAAAATCATTATGCGGTCGCATATGCGACACAGATCCTATCCCAGGGCTTCATTTTTAACCCGACCCTACTTCGATAAAACAAATTCCATAGTCAAATTTGAGCAAATTTCTGATACTTTTAGAGTGGGAAAGAGTGCTTAGCGTGGGGGAGTAACCTTCAACCTATTATCCATCAATTCTTGCTCAGTCATTGAGGATTAACAAAGAAAGTCTTCATCCTAAAGGTAAGAATCTATGTCCTAGCTCTCAATTTCGAAAATTTACAAAAGATGGGATAATTAGAAAGACAATTCTTTGGTGTGGGGTGTTGTTATCTTGCATGCATGTGTTATCAAAGAATGTGGGAAGGTTGTGAGATAAAAATGGTAGAGAATAGGTTAGGGAATGGTGGAATCTTTCACAAAAGGGCCTTAAAAACATTAATGCACACCTAGTATTTGATAATGTGCTCAAATGAGCTAGAATCATGACCATCTTCCTAATTTTGGTCCAACTTGTTATATTTCTAAAATAGATCGAAGTTGCTAAGAATTCCGGAACGTTTTAGAGTTTAAAGGAAGCTCAATTGAGGTATGTTGGCTAAACCCCATTCTTCTTAGAATCAAATCCCACGGCGTTCATGTAATTGGTATAAGTCCCAAATTGATCATAATAGAATTAGCTATTCCGAATGTGCTTGTGTTGAAGGATATATGCTCAATATGTATTGTAAATGCTTCATCATATCACCTTATCATTGAGGATGTGTTCAAAATATGGAATATGTGTTAAAAATATTAAGACTTCAAGTCAAGATCGAAATAAAGGTTGTTATGTGAAATTGTATAAAAAGCCTCTATGTGCCTAAGATTCCCAAATTGCTCATATGTGAATTTAATGTCTTGAATGGGAAGCCTTATTGTTGTTGATAATGATAATGATGTTTGAATATGGAAAGGGGAACTATAATTATGAAATATGGCCAAGTGCCAAGAATGACTCTATAATTGTGGCCACTAGTGCTAATGAATCGAAAGGATGTGAAAAAAGTATGATGTGAGATGATTTACTGAAAAAGGTAATGTCTCGGGTGAGACGACCTAGCCGATCGGTTTGTGATCGGACGCCATGCCACACACATGGTGGTGACTGTGCTGGAAATTATAATGAAATTATGGTGATGATTGATGTCTCAAATGAGACGACCTAGCCGATCGGGTCGTGATCGGACTCCGTGTAAGAATACGGTGGTATTGTGAATTATGGTATATCGACACTAAAGATCACCCAACCTATTAACATGGAAATTGACTTGAAAACTTATGTGATCCTTAACTTGATGTTTTAGTATTATTTGAAGCTCTTATTGAATTTTTGATTGTTCCCCCTTGTATTATTATTCATTCTATTGAGATGGTGTTTAGTTTTACATACTAGTACTATTCGATAGTACTAACGTCCCTTTTGCCGGGGGCACTGCATCTTTAAATGGATGCTGGATGTTCCATAGCACGCAGTGTTAATCAGCGATAGTGGTACATCCTCTTCCCAGCAGACTTGGTGAGCCCCAATTCATCCCGGGGTCACGTGTTGAATCTTTTGTTCATATTATTATCACGTCTCAAGGTATAGCCGGGGCCTTTTTGCCGTCACTATCATAACACTCTTTTGTATCTTTTAGAGGCTCCGTAGACACTATGTGGGTTGTACACGGGTGTTAGAAAATTCAAACAAGTTATGTTGTGTTTTGATCACTTGTTCCACTCAAACTATAAGAATATGTGTATTTTGAGACTTAAAATTGAAGTAACTAATGAAATGATTTAGTATTGTGTACGTGATCCCCCTATTGTCTAATTAACAAAATTATGTCTTCTCTTGATTATGGGTGCGTTGGGTAGAAAGCATCTAACGGGCTTGCTTGATCGGGTTTACTCGGTTGGGCGTCGGTTGCGCTTTCTACTTTTGGGGCATGACAAACTTGGAATCAGAGCCTAAGGTTTTAAAGTGTCCTAGGATGTCTCGGAGCCGTGTATAGTAGAGTCCTCCTTATCGGTGTGTTGTCGACCACATCTATAAGTTGGAGGCTACTTGGACATTTAGGAATAATACCCTTCTTTGATATTCTGGATCGTGCGATGAAACTGATTGTGAAACTGTTCCTCCTCTAACTCATGCATTCTTTTAACTATAAGTACATGGCACCTAAGAAGAGAGCAAGAACTGGCCAAGGAGCCAATGTCGCCTCAGGAGTGGCAGTTGACCCTTTATTTGTTGATGCAGGTGAATACCCGAGGGGTGGGAATAATCCCCCGACTGCTACACTGCCTGATTCCACTACACCTGACCAGGCCACACCAGTTCCTGCACCTACTAAGGGTGCAACGGTTCCTCCAACTGATATTTAGGTTCCACCTAAAGCCCTAGCTTCCAGTTTTGGTATTTCTGACGGGGATCTTAGGAGAGCTATCTAGATGCTGACACAGATAGTGGCTTCTCAAGCCCAGAGATCAAATGTTGCACCTACTTCTTCCAGCCAACAAGGGGATTCTAGTGGTTCCAGGGTGAACAGGTTTCTTCAGTTGGATCCTCCGGTGTACACAGATGCTAATCTTGAGGAGGACCCACAGGACTTCATTGATGACATGCATAAAACTCTCTGGGTTATGCGCGCTACTGAGACAGAGGGAGTGGAGTTGGCCGCCTACCACCTGAAAGGGGTGGCCTATTCATGGGTTGAGCTGTGGGAAGACTCTCGTGAGGAGGGGAGCCCTCCAACGAGGTGGAGTGAGTTTGCTGACGCTTTCATAGACCATTTCTTACCAGGCGAGACTAGGGAAGCTCATGCCGCAGAGTTTAAGAACCTTAAAGGAAATAAGAGTGTGTGGGATTATCACATGGAGTTCACACGCCTGTCTAAATATGCCATTCTCATGTTGCCTACTATGGAGGCTAGAGTGCGTCATTTTGTGCAGGGCCTTAGCCCCTTGGTTATCAATGAGGCCGCTATAGCTGCCTTGAATTCATATATGAACTATGGGAATATGGTAGCGTTTGCTCAAGCTACAGAGAACCGTAAGTTGAAGAACAGAATGGAGCGAGAGGGTACCAGCAAGGCCCGGTCCGCAGGCAACTTTAGGGAGTCATTTGGTGGGGGAAGATCAGCTTTTAGGGGAGGGTCATCAGGTCCATCCCAGTCTTTTGCGCAATCTTCAGCCAGTGCACCGCCAACAGGGCCCAGTCAGCAGCAAGGAGACATTTCAGGCCCAATCAGGACAGCAGGGGACCCCACTAGTATGGCCGATCAGAAGGGAGATTCCAGCAACAGCTGAGGCCCTCATGCCCCAGGTGTGGGAAGATGCACTTGGGGATCTTCTACATGGACCTACCTATATGTTACGGGTGCGGATTGAGGGGTAATATTCAGAGGGAGTGTCGTTCATCCCGCCAGGGTATGGGCAGGGGCACATCACATCCATCCAGTTCTGCAGCTGCTACATCTTCAGATCCCCCTCCAGCTCGAGGTACTCCAGCACCAGCAGGGCGTGGTGCAGCTAGGGGTGGTGCACAGAGTTCAGGAGGACCCAGTCGTTTCTATGCTATGAGTGGTCGCTAGAGTGCAGAGGCTTCTCCAGATGTTGTCACAGGTATATTGACTGTCCAATCTCATGATGTATATGCTCTTATTGATCCCGGTCCACCTTGTCCTATGTTACCCCTTATGTTGCTATGGAATTTGGGATAGAACCGGAACAGCTTCCTGAGTCGTTCTCTATATCTACTCCGGTTGGCGAGTCTATTGTGGCCACACGGGTTTATAAGGGTTGTGTTGTCATGGTGTATGGTCGGGACACCGTAGCCGATCGCATTGAATTGGGGATGGTAGATTTTGATGTAATTATGGGAATGAATTGGCTTTATTCATGTTTTGCCAAGCTCGATTGTTGAACTAGGACTGTGTGGTTTGAATTTACAAATGAGCCATTTGTTGAGTGGAAGGGGGATAATGTAATGCCAAAAGGTAGGTTTTTCTTTCCTTAAGGCCACGAAGATAATTAATAATGGGTGTATCTATCATTTGGTCCGGGTTACGGACACCGATGCTGAGGCGCCTACACTTGAGTCTGTGCCAGTTGTGAATGAATTTCCAGAGGTCTTCCCTGATGAGCTCCCTGGGATTCCGCCAAACAGGGAGATTGATTTTGGGGTTGATGTGATGCCAGGCACGTAGCCTATATGTATTACGCCCTACAGGATGGCACCAACAGAATTGAAGGAGCTAAAGGAACAATTAAAGGATTTGTTAGAGAAGGGTTTCATCTAACCGAGTATGTAACTATGGGGCGCACCGGTTCTCTTCGTGAGGAAGAAATATGGATCACTGAGGATGTGTATTGACTACCGGCAGCTCAACAAAGTCACAATCAAAAACAAATACCCATTACCAAGAATAGATGATTTGTTTGATCAGTTACAGGGCGCTAGGTACTTCTCCAAAATTGATTTACAGTCCGGGTACCACCAATTGAAGATCAAGGAGTAGGATATTACAAAAACAGATTTTATGACCCGGTATGGGCACTTTGAATTTCTGGTAATGTCTTTTGGGCTAACAAATGCCCCGACGGCTTTCATGGATCTTATTAATTGGGTTTTCAAGCCTTTTCTAGATTCCTTTGTGATAGTATTCATTGACGATATCCTTGTGTATTCACAAGGTCGAGAGGACCATGTCGATCATCTCAGGGCAGTTTTGCAGACTCTTCATCAGCACCAATTGTACGCAAAATTTTCAAAATGTGAATTTTGGCTCGAGTCTGTCACATTCTTGGGTCATGTTGTCTCCATAGAAGGAATTAAGGTTGACCCTCAAAAGATTGCAGCGGTGAAGAATTGGCCTAGAACTACAACGCCAACCGAGATTCGCAATTTATTGGGCTTAGCAGGGTATTACAGGAAGTTTGTGGAAGGGTTCTCTACTCTTGCCTCTCCGTTGACTAAATTGACTCAGAAAGTGGTTAAGTTCCAATGGTCCGATGCTTCTGAAAGGAGCTTCCAGGAGTTGAAATCAAGATTGACTACGACGCTGGTGTTGACCCTGCCAGAGGGTACATATGGGTTTGTGGTATATTGCGATGCTTCAAGGATCGGGCTTGGGTGTGTGTTAATACAACACGGCAAGGTTATAGCTTATACTTCTAGGCAACTCAAGAATCATGAGAAGAACTATCCAACACATGACTTGGAACTTGCAGCGGTGGTTTTTGTATTGAAAATTGGCGTCATTATTTGTATGGGGTCCATGTGGATGTATTCACGGACCACAAGAGTCTTCAAATATATATTCAAACAAAAGGAGTTGAATCTGAGGCAGAGAAGATGGCTTGAGTTGCTCAAGGATTACGACATCGATATTTTGTATCACCCGGAGAAAGCCAATGTTGTGGATGTTGCTCTTAGCTGGAAATCTATGCGTAGTTTGGCTCACTTGGAGGCATGTCAAAGGTCGTTGGCCAAGGAAGTTCATCGATTGGCTAGTTTGCGAGTTTGTCTTGCGGACTCTAATGAAGGAGGGGTAATTGTACAAAATAGGGCTGAATCATCGCTTGTTGTAGAAGTCAAAGAGAAGCAATACAGCGATCTATTTTTGGTGCAATTGAAGGAGGGGATTAAAAAACATAAAACTATGGATTTTACCCTTGGCATGGATGATGGTACACTAAGGTACTAAGGGCGGCTATGTGTTCCAAATGTAGATGATCTCCGGGAAAGAATCATGACTGAGGCTCACACTTCTAAGTATTCTGTGCACCCAGGTTCTATGAAGATGTATCATGATCTCAAGGAAGTCTATTGGTGGAATGACATGAAAAGGAATGTGGCAGACTTTGTGGCAAGGTGTCTGAATTGTCAGCAAGTAAAGGCCGAACACCAATGGCCTGGTGGGTTGGCACAAAACATAGAAATTCCAATGTGGAAGTGGGAAATGACTAATATGGATTTTGTGGTAGGATTATCACGCACTCCGCGCAAGTTTGACTCAATTTGGGTTATTATGGATCGGCTCACGAAATCAGCACATTTCTTGCCAGTTAAATCTACCGACATAGCGGAACAGTATGCTCAGTTGTATATCAAGGAAATAGTGAGGCTACATGGTACTCCAGTTTCTATCATTTCCGATCAAGGGGCTCAATTCATGACAAATTTTTGGAAGAAATTTCAGCAAGGTTTTGGTACTCAGGTGAATCTTAGTACAGCCTTCCATCCACAGACCGACGGGCAAGCAGAGCAGACTATTCAGACGCTTGAGGACATGTTGCATGCTTGTGTTCTCGACTTCAAAGGTAGCTGGGATGATCATTTGCCACTCATAGAGGTTGCTTATAACAACAGGTTTCATGCTAGTATTCAAATGGCACCATTTGAGACATTATATGGTAGGAAATGTAGATCTCCCATTGGGTGGTTCGAGATTGGGGAAGCAGAGTTGATAGGTCCAGACCTCGTGCATCAGGCTATGGAAAAAGTTAAGATCATTAAGGAGCGATTGAAGACTGCTCAGAGTCGTCAGAAGTCCTATTCGGATGTTCATTGTAGGGATTTGGATTTCAAAGAAGATGATTGGTTATTCTTGAAAATTTCCCCCATGAAAGGTGTAATGCGATTTGGTAAGAAAGGTAAATTGAGTCCGAGGTATGTCAGACCATACAAAATCATTCAGAGGATCGGTGAGGTGGCGTACAAGCATGAGCTACCACCTGAGATGTCATTAGTGCACCCGGTATTCCATGTGTCTCTGTTGAAGAAGGTAGTTGGAGATCCGTCAGTTATTGTGCCGGTTGAGACCATTGAGGTTAATGAAGAACTATCATATGAAGAAATTCTAGTTTCCATTCTTGATAGGCAAGTTCGAAAGTTGAGGAATAAAGAAATTGCCTCTGTGAAGGTGTTGTGGCGAAACCAGCAAGTTGAAGAGCTACTTGGGAGGCCGAGGAAGAGATGAAAAATAAGTATCCTTACTTGTTTGTATAAACTATGTGACCTTTTTATAAAACTGTCGCCTATGGATGTGTTTATGAGCTATGTTGCGCCATTGGTTTATGTATATGTTTTAAGGATGTGTTTCTAGGGCTCTCTGATATGTGGATATGCCTAGTTACAGGGAAAACTCTGGCAAAAATTTTGGGAATTTAGGGAGTTAGTCAAATTTGGGGCTGATGGTGCGCGGTATGAAAACTGAGTTGCATAAGATGCTAATAGTAAACCTTGAACCTCATTCGAGGACGAATGATCTTAAGTGGGGGAAGATATAAGGCCCCGTCAAATTTTTCCAAAAAAAAAAAAAAACGGGGTTCCGTGATGCCGGGGTAGGCGTAGAGGTTAATAAAAGTAGAAATTCTTGGTTCGGACTTTTTGGATTGAACAGTGCGCTGGGGAGTTGAAGGAAAATATTTTGCAGGGTTGGGCATTTCTGCAGCCCACTATGCGGCCGCATAATCACTCTGCGGGCCGCAGAATGGACGCAAAGTGAAGCAGCTATTTGGGCCATTTTTTATGTCAATTTCGCGGCCAGTTATGCGACCGCACAACCATTTTGCGGGCCGCACTTTTGTCACACAATCAGGCTTGGAGTTTTTGCGGAGGGAGGTTCTGCGGCGTATTAAGCGACCGTAGAACAGGTCTGCGGGCCGTATAGTGACCGCAGACCCAGGCAGTCTTTTTCCAGTTTTTGGCACCAAATTGTGCGGCCGATATGCGGACCGCATATCCATTCTGCGGTCGCATATGCAACCACATATTCTGTCCCGGGGCTTCATTTTGGGGGTTTTTAAACCCGACCCTATTTCATTAAAACATATGCCATAGTCCATTTTTTTTAGCTAAAACCTGATATTTTGAGAGTGAGAGAGTGCCCTAGAGTGGGAGAGTGATCTTCTACCAAATTTTCCTTCAATTCTTGCTCAAATCATTGAAGATTAACAAGAAAAACTCACTAGGTCTTCATCCTAGAGTTATATTCTACACTCTAGCCCTTAATTTCGAAATTTACATAAGAATGGGTAATTAGCAAAACAATTCTTGGGTATGGGAGTTGTTTATTTTGCATGCATGTGTTATCAAAGGGTGTAGGAAAATTGTGAGCTAAAAATGGTAAAGAGTGGGTTGTGGGATGATGGAATCCTCCATAAAAGGACCTTGAAACCTTAATGCACACCTAGTGTTTGATAAAATGCTCAAATGAGCTAGAACCATGATCATCTTCCTAATTTTGGTTCAATTTGTTATATTTCTAAAATAGATTGAAGTTGCTAAGAATTCCGGAACATTTTAGAGTTTAAGTAAGATCAATTGAGGTATGTTGGCTAAACTATTCTTTAAGAATTGGAACCCCAATATCCTTGTAAGTTCCAAGATATTTATTACAAGTTGAGTACTCCGAATAAGTTTTGTGACAAATATATATGTTTAATTTGTGTTTCAAATGCTCTCATAATATTGTATTATAAATTGAGGATGTGTTCCAAATTATGGATTGTGTATCTACGTGTTATGATTCCAAGTCGTGATTTATGTGAAAAACTATTATGCCAAATTTGTGTAGAGAATGTGATTGGGGTTACACCTCCAACCGCATATATTGGGGTGAGGCGGCAAGGCCGCTTTGTGTATGATTTTGGTAATGTTGTTGCACCACCACCCACATATATATATATAATGGGGAGATGCGGCATGGCCGCTTTGTGTAGGTATTGGTATCATTGATGCATTTCCACCCGCATATACTAGGGGTGAGGCGGAGGGTCCGCTTTGTGTGAAAATGGGTATTGTGTTTACACCTCCACCCGCATACATTGGGGTGAGGCGACAGGGCCGCTTGAGTAGAGTTTTGGTATTGTGTTTACACCTCCACCCGCATACATTGGGGTAAGGCGGCGGGGCCGCTTTGTGTGGTAATGGTTATAGAGGATATCATCTTGAATTCTATAAATGTTAATGACATCTCTTGATAAGCTTGTTTTGGTTTAACCGGCTATCTATGTTATTCTATTGTCGCCCTGGTTCATCATGTTCATATTGTTTTTTCGAGTTCTTAAATTGGTGTTTGGTTTTCATACTAGTACTATTCAACATGTATTAACATCCCTTTTGCCGGGGGTGCTGCATCTTTAATGGATACAGGTGGTTCCACAGCGGAGGATATTGACTAGTGATAGTAGTGCTCATTCTTCCCAGCTGACTTGGTGAGCCCCATCTCATTCCGGGGTAGTGCATCTTTTGTTTCGTTTGTGTTATCGTGTTTTGAGGTATAGCCGGAGCCTTGTTGATGGCACTATCATTGTAATCTTTGATAATTTAGAGGCTCCGTAGACTAAGTGTGGGTTGTGTATGGATGTTGGGAATGTTAAACAAGTTGTGTTATGATTAAATCACTCGTTCCACTTTGAACCATGAAGGGGTGTGTGTGTGTTTTGAGAATTATTAAATGAGGTAACTAATGGTAATGAATTGGTATTGTAGACATGATCACCTTATTGTCTAATTAACGAAAATATGTATTATCCTTATTCATGGATGAGTTTGGGTAGAAGGAAAACTAATAGGCTTGCTCGGTCGGGTTCACTCGGTTGAGCGCCGGTCGCGCTCCCCGAGTTTGGGGCGTGACACCAGGCTCTGATTTTGGTTCCGAAAGTTGGAATAGGTCTATTGTATCATTTATGACTTGTGTGCAAAATTTGAGGTTAATCGGAGTTGGTTTGGTATGTTTCGACATTAGTTTTGGAAGTTAGAAGTTCGTAAGTTCATTAGGCTTGAATCGATGTGCGATTCATGGTTTTAGTATTGTTTGATGTGATTTGAGGCTTCGAACGAGTATGTATGATTTTTTAGGATATTTTGGTATGTTTGGATGGGGTCCCGGGGGCCTCGGGTGTGATTCGGATCATGTTCGGCTCATTTTTGGACTTGTGTTATTGCTGAAATCAGTGCTTTTGGTTTCCTCTTTCGCGATCGCGAAAGGAGGACCGCGATCGTGTAGGGTTAGGTCTGGCAGGTGGGAATGTGCTCTATGCGATCGTGTGGTTAAGGCTGCGATCGGGAAGACTTGAGGGAGTTATGTTACGCGATCGCATGGGAGGAGAGGCGTTCGCGAAGAAGGAAGAGGAGGCCTGGGATTTCCATGCGTTGTTCATCGCGATCGCGTGAGGCTGTCAACGATCGCGTAGGTCATGGAAGTTAGTCACCGCATTCGCGACCTAGAGTGTGCGTTCGCGTAGAAGATTTTTGGCTTCTGAAGATTTTGTTCTTCGCGATCGCATGGGAAATTCCATGATCGCGATGTGTAATCACTTGGCATACTATTAAAATATCAAAATCGAGGGTTTGAACCCATTTCTCATATTTTGAGCTAGATACCTCGGATTTGGGCGATTCTTGAAGGGATTTTCAAGGAGTTAATTGGGCTAAGTGATTCTAACTCGGATTTGGTTAATATACATGAATTTATCATTATTTTTACCATTTAATTAGTATTTTGGGTTAGAAAAATTGGGAGAAATTATAGAAACTTCACAGACTTTAATTTGAGGATTTGAAGGTCGAGTTGAGATCGGAATTGAGTAATTTTGGTATGGTTGGACTCGTTGTTGACTGAGTTTTTGGATTTTGTTAATTTTGTCGGATTCCAACATTCGGACCTTGGGTTGACCTTTTGACTTTTTGTTAAAGAACCTAGCTTTAGCATATGGAATTGATTCTTATAGCTTGTGGTGATTGTATTAAGTTGTTTGTGGCTAGATTCGAATCGTTTGGAGGCCGATTCGTGAGGCAAGGGCTTTTTGGATTAGGGATTTGTGCGGTTTGAGGTACGTTACACTTCCAAACTTGATTCTGAGGGTATGAATCCCAAAAATATGTGTTATGTGGTTGGTGTTGAGGTGACGCACATGCTAGGTGACGGGCGTGTGGGCGTGCACCGTGGTAATTGTGACTCGGTTGGTTCTGTGGTACTGTATAGTTATCAAACCTTGTTGCTATTTATGAAACTCCTACTTGTTAGAGTAATTGAGCTACAATCCTTGTTAGAAATCATGCTTAGACTATATGCTTGTTCTGTTGGGACCCGCGGAGGTCACTTTTACTGTTGAATCATTTGCTTAAATTGCAATTATGTACTCAGTCACATCTATCATTTGCATATCATATCTCAGTCTCTGTTGCCATTTGTTGTTACATCATATTATCATTGTTTGGGTTGATTGTCATGAGATTTGTGAGCCCGAGAGACTGGAGAGATTGATGACTGAGTGGGGCCGAGGGCCTGACTGTGAGTGATATTTATGGGATCAGGTTGCACGCCGCAACAGGCTTTATTGATTTATTCCATGATTGGCTTATATTAGCGCTTGGGCAATGAGCGCAGGTAGCTACTGAGTGCGAGTGCCAAGTGCGAGTGTCGAGTGATTGAGAGTGCTGAGTGATTGGGAGTGTTGAGTGATTGAGCGTGCTATGAGGTTGAATACTTCGAGAGTATAAGTATATGGATTTATAATTGTGTTGCATTGCAGTTGACATGCATATTTGGCATGTAGATATCGAGATGTAACATACCTCATATTAGTCATACTTGGTATATTTTATCCGTGTTGAGCTCAAACTGTTAAATACTTGAAAGCATGTATGCATTTCTGAACTACCTACAAACTGATCATGAGATTTTCTCTGAGTTATTATTGTTATTTTCCTGTCATATCTGCATTGTTATTATTCGGATTTGGACTGTACCTTTCTGAGCTCGTCACTGCTTTCAGCCCAAGGTTAGTCCTGTTACTTATTGAGTACATTGGGTAGGTTGTACTCATACTACACTCTGCACTTCGAGTACAGATCCAGGTACTTCTGGGCACGGCGGTTGCTAGATTTGGAGCTTCATCTGTTTGGAGACTATTGAGTAGCTGCCTTAGCGTCCGCAGACCTCGACTCTCCTTCTTTTCAGCTTATTAGCACTCCTTTATCTTTCTAGACAATTGTTTTAGTAGTTAGACTATATTGTCATTTAGATGCTCATGTACTCAGTGACACCCGGATTTGGGAATGTTGTATTTGAGTCGCAATAGTTCTTATCAACTATTTATGAAAGTTATTACTTTTAAACCTGTTTCATCTTGTTTTCAATTTAAAAATGCATAGTTATTTGTGGTTGTCGGCTTGCCTAGTACAGTGATAGGCGTCATCACGGCATGTTGAGTTTTGAGTCGTGACACAAAGTGTGCAACCACAACCTAAATCAGGCAATTGCATCATGAAAGTAATAATTATCAGGTTCAATCATGAGATAACCTCTATGTAACCTCAAACATAGTTCAAATAGCTCATAAAGGGGTGCAAAACATAAGAAATATAACAGCATGAAGCTTGGTAATCAATTTAAGACATTTCATAGCCTAAGCACTACCCCGAGCATGAATAATACCCCTATGTATGCACATGGGCTCAACCCCACATATGTGCACCATCCATAGTGCGTAGTTATCACAAATAACTCAGGCAACTAGTGCATCAACCAAGTTTAGGTAAGATACTTACCTCAAACAAGCTAAATCAGTACTCTAAGAAGCCCTTCCCGCGTGAATCAACCTCCGGACGGCCCGAATCTAGCGAAAATAACCTAATATCATTAATAAAAGCCATAGGAAACAATTCCAAATAATAATGCTAAGATCTTGAATGAATTATGTAAAGTCAACCCAAAAAATCAACCCCCGACCCGCACCCTAGAACCCGTAAAACTCAGAAATCCCGAACAGTCATTCCGATACGAGTCCAAATATATGTGTTTCATCCAAATCCAACCTCAAATCGACCATCAAATCATCAATTTTCACTCTCCAAAACCATTGTCCAAAAACCCCTAAATCTCACATTTAATTCACATAAACCATGTGTAATAATCCATGGGTAACCAATATCGATCAACAAAATCGAGTAAAGTTTACTTACCCCTTCAATTGTAGTGAAATCTCCCCAAAAATCGCATCTGGCCGAGCTCCACAACTCCAAATAATTAAAAATGACCAAACCCTCGAAATCATATAGTCTGCCCAGTGATTTATGCATTTGCGGTCAATCTACCACATATGTGGCTCCGCTTCTGCGGTCAAAGGCCCGCATTTGCGATCCTCACTTAAATCTCGACCTCTTTCGCATCTGCACACAACAACTTCGCATATGGGCCATCGCATATGCGCACTCCTCTCCGCAGGTGCGATTGCACCAGGCCTGTCAATCTTCAGCCAAGTTCAACCATCTTTCGGGTGGTCCAAAACCCATCCGAGCCCCTCGGGATCCCGTCCAAACACACCAACTAGTCCCAAAACATAATACGGACCTACTCGAAGCCTCAAATCACATAAAATAACATCAAAACTACGAATCACACCTCAATTTAAGCCTATGGAACTAATTATCTTCCAACTTCCAAAACTCATGCCGAACCACATCAAACCAACTCAAAATGACCTCAATTTTGCACACAAGTCCTAAATGACACGACGGACCTATTCCAACCCCCGGAACCGAAATCTGAACCCGATATCATCAAAGTCACCTCCAGGTCAAACTTATGAATCTTCCAAACCTTCAACTTTCCAACTTTTCCCAAATAGGACCAAATCAACCTAGGAACCTCCAAATCCAAATTCGGTCATACCTTAAGTCCAAAATCACCACACGAACCTATTGGAACCATCAAAACACCATTCCAGGGTCGTTTACACAAAAGTCAAACCTCGGTTAATATTTCCAACTTAAACTTCCAACCAGGGATTAAGTGTCCCAATTCAATCCAAAACTCCCTCGAGACCAAACCAACCGCCCCCAAGTCACATAATCACAAATATACATATGTAAAGCATCAAATGGGGAAAACGGGAACCACATCAAACCAACTCGGAATGACCTCAATTTTGCACACAAGTCTTAAATGACACGGCGGACCTATTCCAACCCCCGAAACCACAATCTGAACCCGATATCATCAAAGTCAACTCCAGGGCAAACCTATGAATCTTCCAAACCTTCAACTTTCCAACTTTTGCCAAAAAGGACCAAATCAATCTAGAAACCTCCAAATCCAAATTCGGTCATACGCCTAAGTCCAAAATCACCACACGAACATATTGGAACCATCAAAACACTATTCCGGGGTCGTCTACACAAAAGTCAAACTCCGGTCAACCCTCACAACTTAAGCCTCCAACCAGGGACTAAGTATCCCAATTAAATCCAAAACTACCTCGAGACCAAACCAAACGCCCCCCAAGTCACATATTCACAAACACATGTAAAGCATCAAATGGGAAAAACGGGGCTAAAATACACAAATCTACCGGCCAGGGCCGTTACAATTTTCATTAAACTTGGACCATTTTTGCACAAAATCTAAATATCACCACAAAAGCATAGTATTTGTATAAATTAGAGTGGCATGGGAATGGAGAAACTGGCTAACAACCGCACATATCAAGCAGGCAAACGTGACAAATTAATGCTGAAAAAATCAACTCACTAAAATTGCATCTAATGGCTCTCCTTTGACATCTTGCTTCTAAATGGCTTCCGAAAGTCCTAGTTTCTGATGATAATATAACAGTTACATAACCAGTAAATATAAAAGGAAAAGGAAAAAGGAGGGAAAAAATGAAAACTAATCGCCTCACAGCACATCAAGTATGACTACATTATACTCGGATACAAAAATAGCTCAACTGATGTAAAACTTGCTCCATCTCCAGAAGTGGAAAGTCTTCCTATGCATCTTCTGCTTGCTTATATCCTGCATCCCAAGTAAGAGTGAACTTCATACAGCAGCTGATTCTTCAATTATTCCTTCTTCCTTGGCTTCCTCTCCTAGAGTAAATCGGACGAACCTCCTAACTTTTATGTTCTCTCCAAGGGAGGCAACAGTTTGCTTTACCAAATCCTTCACCAAAACACTGTCATCTTTTATGAAAGGCTGCTCCAAAAGAACAAGCTCTCCAAGCCTCTTCGAGACCCTGCCCTCAACAATCTTCTCCCTTATATTTTCAGGCTTGTTCTTAAGATCTTCTCTCTGCATTTCCAACTCCTTTTCCTTGTTGACAACGCTTTCTGGAATCTCATCAATTGATACAAACTGCACCTGTGGGCAGGCTGCAACTTGCATTGCCAAATCATCGACCAATTCCTTAAAGGTTTCACTTCTCCCCACAAAATCGGTTTCACAATTAACTTCAATTAGCACACCAATTCGGGAGTCATGAATGTATGAACCGATCCTCCCCTCAGCAGCAAGTCGGCTGGACTTTTTATCAGCAGTCGAAAGACCCTTTTTTCGGAGGTATTCCTGTGCCTTTTCAAGATCCCCTCCAGTTTCGGAGAGAGCTTTCTTGCAATCCATCATCCCAGCTCCAGTTTCTTCTCGCAGCTGTTTAACCAAAGCGGCTGAAACTGCTGCTTTTGGTGGCCTGCATTAACATCCATTAAACAGAAACTAATCATGAGAGATAAAAAAATATATGGTTTTGGGGGGTTAATATCGGCATGGAGTAAGATGAGAAAAACAAACTCTGATAAATTATTTCAGATTACCTCTTCCATAATGCTACTGGAACCAGATTTCATTTGAAATAGATATAGTAAAATGTGTGCTTAGGTTTAGAAGATTGCATAAGTACTTTTTGAGTCTAAAACATAGCAGAAAACTGAAATTCTCATATAATAATGAAAAGTTGAATAACAATTAGCCAGCTGAAAAAGGAAAATTATAATCTGAGTCGTCAAGAAGTTGTACACATTTCTGGTTGCTCAGAGTTTGAAGAAACGTAATAAATTGGTAAGAATTAATTCTCAAGAAATTAGAAACTTACTCAACAGTAGTCTCCTTGGCTTCAACAGCAGGTTGCTCTTTTCCTGGTGAGGCGACAGGTTTAGCTGCTGTTTGAGCAGCCACCTCTGCTGCGAAGTCTTGGCTCTTCTTTTCAAGACCTTCTCCCAGGTTGTATCTCACAAATCTCTTCACTTTGATGTTTTCACCAATCGTTGCAATTGTCTGCTTGACCCAGTCCTTTACCACCAACTTATCATTCTTGATGTAAGGTTGCTCCAGTAAGGCCAGTTCTTCAAGCCTCTTATTTATCCGCCCATCAACGATCTTGGATCTGATCTGCTCAGGTTTTGACAATAGGTCTTCCTTCTGCATCTCGATTTCTCTTTCCTTCTTGATGATCTCCTCTGGAACATCTTCTGGAACAAGATACTGCACTTGGGGGTATGCAGCCACTTGCATGGCTAAGTCATCAACTAATTCCTTGAAAATGTCACCACGCGATACAAAATCTGTCTCGCAGTTAACCTCTACCAGGACACCGATTCTGCTGTCATGGATGTATGAGCCAATTCTACCTTCAGCTGTAGCTCTACTTGATTTCTTATCAGCACTTGCCAACCCCTTTTTCCTGAGATATTCCTGTGCTTTAACAATGTCACCTCCAGTTTCTGAAAGAGCATTCTTGCAGTCCATCATTCCAGCTCCTGTCTCTTCACGCAATTGTTTCACAAGAGCAGGTGAAATAGCTGCCACAATACCACAGAGGGGCAGGATTTAGTGGAGATGGATGACAATTTTACTTTATTTCAGTTTATCCAAATTCGCATTACGAAGAGATAGCTTGGCGGAATAAGTCAATTAGACCAACAAAAAGAAGGTCAAGAGACAAAGAAAGCAGAGGATGTTGGATGGCCCTACAACCGTAATAGAGTATCTGAACATAACTAATCCCATTAACAGATTTTAGACGGACTGAAAAGGGTAGAGTCAGGAAGAAATGAATAGGTTAAATTTTACAAAACTACAGATTTCACCTACAAAGGCAAACTAGTGATCCACTCAGATTTCAACAACCAGTAACGTTAAATATAGACATCACCCATCCTCATTGTCAGAATTTATATTCATACATCAAGACTTTCCACAAGTCTGACCTTTTGTGAAACAGTAAGGAAAGAGTCAACCTGAACTTTCTGGATATTAGTACTCAAATTCTCTTCAAGATTTATCTCAGCAGCAATTTTTATCACTTTGTTCCTTTATTCATAAATGTTCCCAGTAAATGAATTACAATTTACCATGTTTCAAGAGGATAACCGCTGAATTAAATCCTCTTTTCTCCTATATGCATACAGACACACACACTCCCTCATGTGCTCTCTCTCTCTCTCTCTCTCTCTCTCTCTCTCTCTCTCTCTCTCTCTCTCTACCATGTTTCAAGAGGATAACCACTGAATTAAATCCTCTTTTCTCCTATATGCATACAGACACACACACACACAGAGCACGTGTTCTCTCTCCCCCTCCCTCCGACCCGACTAGCTTGGGATTGCAGCGTAGAAGTAGTAGTTGTTTGGATGAGCTCTATAATGGATTAGATCTCTTGTAAGGATGAAGCCTGCAATCTGTTATCTTTAGTGATACTATATTCTTTTTTTATTCCTTAAGGAAAAAAAGAAAAAGACGAAAGAATCTACTGTGACTAAAGATTCGATGAGCAGGGAACTGTGTTTGTAGCACAAATCTATCGTTAGTGTTTTCATACTCCCAAATCGAATGATGAAGGCAGTAGAACGAGCAAATTTTACCATTGTTGGGGACGAATTATTTGGGATCAAATAAAGATATAAGCTTACAATAGATTTTGAGATTTATAAGTACAACATAGGTAGAGAGAAGAAGTTCTCTTCAATTTGGAGTCTCCTTCATCACAAACTCTGAATGATGTTTACCACTTTAATTAATGATCAAAGAAACAACTAAATGTAGCTACACTTTAGAACCAGAACTCGAGTTTTTCTGGATCATAGTTTCAGTGACATATTTAGCATGCAGTCAGGTGTACATGTGTAAAAAATCTATCCTCTAATGCAACGTCTTTCTCCAAGTAGTAGGTAAACGGCCACCCCTTGCAGATGTGACAAGCTTCTAAATCTTTGTCGCACAATTATTACAGCACTCAGTGTTGAAATTTTCACATCATACCTACTAAAACAAATGTTTGGCAACTAGATCCACAAATTTTACTCTAGAGATTCTTATTTCCACTTTAACATGTTAATGACAGCTATATTCCAGAAAAGAGGGAAAATAAAGGCAAAACCTTTTGCTGCGGCTTCATTTGATAAAGCAGTCCCATTTTGCTTACTTGAGTTCGTAACATTTCTATCTTGCTCGCAAAAAAATGATGTTTACCACTTCAATTAATGAACAATGAAACAACTAAATGTAGCTGCATTTATAACCAGAACGCAAGTTTTTCTGGTTCACAGTTTCAGAGACATATTTAGCATGCAGTCAGGTGTACATGTGTAAAAAGTGACTATCCTCTAATGCAACGTCTTTCTTCAAGTAGTAGGTAGACGGCAACCCCTTCCGGATGCAACACGCTTCGCACATATATTACAGCACTCAGTGCTGAAATTTTCACATCATACCTACTAAACAAATGTTTGGCAACTAGATCCACAAATTTTACTCTAGATATTCTTATTTCCGCTTTAACATGTTAATGGAAGCTATATTCCAGAAAAGAAAGGGAAAATAAAGGCAAAACCTTTTGCTGCTGCTTCATTTGATGAAGCAGTCCCATTTTGCTCACTTGAATTCGCAACATTTCTATCTTGCTCTGCAGCGGTAGCCACCTCTTCCTGCTGAGCATCTGTATCAGATGATTGGTCCTCTATGGAAGGAGTATTTTCAGCTTTACTCTCCACAACTTCAGCACCTTCCTGACTTACTGTATGCAAAATTGGACTGTCAGCTAGTTTCTTGGGGACATGTAATTAATTTATCTTTCTCACATAACACAACATTATGTCCTTATGTAAATTTTAAGATTTGCCCAAAGCAAGAAGATGATTCTCTCTCAATATGTCAATCAAACCTAAAAGAACATGTTTTGGTCAACAGAAAGCACTCTATACATAAAACTGGAGACTGTGTAAGGACTGAACAAGATACAATAGGATGAAGCAACAGAAGAATAATATACCAAACTTTCAACATGAACTATACTAGAAGTGCCTTTGCTTACCATCTATCTTTTCCACAGATAATATGTAAAGTGTAGGTATATCATGCATCAACACCTTATTTTGGAATCACACATTTGGCGGCTCAGCAATGTAATAATTGTATCTGGTTGTTTGTCATAAATATGCATGCAAGAAGTAAGGATGTGAAATGAGTAATAAATCAGAGGGGAAATAGGAAAGTTTCATAGTAGAAACCTTCATCCCTGCTATTCTCCATAGGAGCTTCAGATTGTCCAGCTGGGCTTGGTATACTTCCATTCTCATCGCCACTAGGTTCCTCTGTTTCTTTGGAAGCTTCTGTGACACTTGCTATTTGAGTTTCAACCTCATTTTTCGCTACTGCATCATCAGTTAGTTTCTCCACGACCTCCTCGCCAGCCACAGTTTCAGATGCAGAAATCTGATCAGCTATTTGCTCAGATGAGCCAGTTTCAGCTTCAGGTTCCACAGCATCTCCAACAGGTGACGCCTCAGCTTGCTGACCAATGGTGGATGTGCTTCTTTCAGGAGTAAAATTTTCAGAAACTGACTCCACTTCTTCATCAATGTTTTGTTTTGTATCCTCGTCATCTATAGTTTCAGGAACACCATCAATTGCAGCATTGACTGATTCTTCCTCTTTGCTTGTAGTTTCAGGCAAGACATCCGTCTTATCAGCCGCCACATCTGCTTCCTCTGCATCTTCCTTTGATTGTTCAGCTAGTTCCTCCTCTTTTTCCCTCTCATCCAAAAATGAAGAGATCTCTTCATTGCTACGGAAAGCCAAAACAAAAGGATTTGTCGGCAAATGGACAACACCCTGGTTGAGCTTTGAGTCCAACTCTGAAGCAGCTTCTTCTTTTTTCATAGTCAAAGTTACCTGTCCTCTGGTAATGCGTAATACACGGACATTAACTTCTTGACCTACTTGTAGTGAAGAGCCACTGTCGATAATTCCAAACGCTTCATCAGCTTCCTCTGATGCAGGCAGGAATCCTTCCTCTCCTTCAGGAAGAGATATAAAAGCACCAGATCTGGCTAAATTTTTTACAGTGCCCTCAAGATCTTGCCCTTTGACAAACTTCGAGGCTTTCTTAACCTCATCTCTCCTTTGGTTGTTCCTTTGTGTGTTCTTCCTTGGAGTTCGGGGTCTGTCACTGCTGGTTGGAGCATCTTTCTGTTGCTGAGGCCTACTAGGATCATCACTTTCACGCATGGTGAGAGATATGCGCCCAGTCTCAGTGTTTGCTTCAACTAATCTCACTGTCACCTCTTGTCCAACAGATACAATGCTTCCGACATCCTTTACAAAACTATCACTCAACCTAGAAACATGCACAAGTCCATCTGTAAAAGCTCCAAAATCAACAAAAGCGCCAAATGGCTGGATCGATCTGACCTTTCCAGTAAAAGTTGCACCCGGAATAAGATCTTCATTCTTCACAGGGGGCATCTCACTCTTCCTAGCTGGTCTTGTACGCTTAGATCGAACAGACGTTTCTTCACTTGTGTTAGAAGCATCGGATGAAGCTTCCGAGGCTTCACCTGATCCATCATCTGTAGCAGCTGATTCTACTTCTTCCACTGCTACATCAGTTTCAGTTGCTGATACTATGAAACCTCTTAATTTAGGTCGTAAAATGCAACCAACTCTAAAATGGGGAAACAATTTAACAGATGTTGACAGAGGCAGGTTATATTTTGGGGTAGGTAAAGTTTGCTTGCTCGATTTCCGCAAAACATTGCATCTTGATAAACATGTATTCTTTCTAGTGATAAAGACAGCTCCTGGAGTAACTGAAACATTGCTAGTTGCAATTGGAACCATTGGAGCCACGTTGATTTGAGATGTGTCAAAGATTTGTGAACTACAAGGATTGGATCATCTGTTTCGCAGCTGAGAAATAAATGAAACAGTTAGAGAAAGAAGAAAGCATGACTTTCATTCAGTGTCATAATATTGTGATTGCACCATGAGCCAAAAGACTATGAACATATAGAAAACCAGCAAAGCCCAGGGTAATATAGTACTAGAGTTCATGAAATCGATGGATAATGGCATACGGTTAGACTTTAACCATCTAGGCATGTGCCTGCTAATTCAACGAAAAGGACACACAAACAACAAAATTTAAAGATGGATTTGTACTTGAACATCAAGATTGTGGTTGAAAAAATATTACTCCCTTTGCTCCGGTTTATGTGACCCTATTTTCCTTTTTAATCCATTACGAAAAGAATGGTCCGTTTCTACATTTGAAAACAATTTAACTTACACTTCCCATTTTATTCTCAATGACAAGCTTTTATAGCCAAACAATTGTAATGGCACGTTTAAGACCACAAGTTTCGAAAGTTTTTTTTCATTCTTAAACTTCGTGCTTGGTCAATAGCTTCGCATAGGAGGGAGTATAAGCAATTCCATACTCTAAAAACTCTTCCTATTCCAGTTAGTTTGTTTAACATGTAGACCAGCAGCTTAGAAGAACTCAAATTCATTAAAAAGAATGAAAGAGCTGACAAGCCTACTCTCCACATATCAGACGTGAAAATGAATATATCCCATAAAAAAGATAATTCACAAATGCAATTCAACATGATATATTTTGCAAACAACCAAGTAAATCCGCTGATTATCTCACCACAAATTTATCTTTAACAATTCAATAAACCAAAACCAACATTTTTTGATAAACTGATGATACTGAGTTACCTTTCAATTAAAAGATTCAATGGCACAGTTACACGAAGAACTTAAACCATTTTCACACAACAACTCGCAAATGAAGCTAAAAATAGAAATTCAAAAGAAAGGAGTAGAAACTAAAAACAGAAGGTTTAAGGACAAACCCAGCTTTGAAGTTGTTTTTGCTGAGGTGATAGGGGTGTACCACTCTCTCTCTCCCAGTTTCTAAGGTCAATGTGTGAGAGTGAGTGAACGAGTATATGGCTAATAAAATAGAGGGAAACGAAAGGTGGGGCTTTCTATCCTTATCCGACCATCATCTCTTTCTCAAAGACTATGCTGCTCTCCTGGATCGGGTCGGACAAGGGTTCGTTTTGCGTCGGATTTCGCATCCTTCGTTTTACACGGGGAAAAGTTAAAATATTTACCCGCTCTACCTATTAAAAAATTCCACACATTTAATAATTATAATTCCTTCTCATTTAGAGCATGTTCAGTCAAGTTTCTAGGAGGTCAAAAGTATTTTTTTTCTCAAAAAAATACTTTTTAAAAAATTTAAGTTATTTGACCAAGATGGAGATGTACTTTTGGCCAGCAGCAGAAGCAGTTTTTTTGCTTTCAGAAAATTAATTTATTCAAGAAAAACTATCATCGCCATAAATTTAAATTTTCTAGATTATCCCTTACCGATTTAAGCTTTTTCTTTTCTTTTTTGTTTCTAGTTTCTACCATTCTTTTAAAATTAGAGATATCATATATATGTATATATTGTAACTTTCCGAATTCTTTTTTGGCTTTTCTTGTTTTTGATTTTTTCTTTGTGTAATGTCTTGTAACTTTCCAAATTATCTTCTTCTTTTTTCACACTAAAGCAAATTATCTACATCCTTCTTTGGATTATCAATTCTCTTCCTAGAAATAATCATTTATAATTTCTTCTGTTATAGGGTATTAGTTCCCGAATCTTTAAAACAGTTATCAAATCTAATTTGTGAAAATTACCTACAAATAGGTAATAAATGTATAATTGCATCGCATAATCTATATATTATTAAAAAAAGAAGAAAAAGTCTCCACATTTAGCTAAGTGACAGTCTCACAATAGGTCACTTGGTAATTTAGGACAAAGTTAGTTAGGTTAGGTAATACTTAGTTTTTTTTTTACCTTAAATTTTTAAAAAATTAAATTATACATTATGTGTTGTTAATACTTAGTTACTCTTTTTGAATTTGAATTTAAACATACCTAACTATTTTTTTTTACAAAAATAATATTTTTTTATATATTTAAAATTATTTCTATTTTATGCTCAATGTCATCTTTCAAGTTTGACACTCAGAATCATCTTGTTACAACTACCATGTCTATATATAATTTCATCCGGCGATATTTTTCTACCGATAAAGAATTCAACTATTATGCTAATGAAGATATTAGTGCAGATATTGAGGGAGGATAAGGGCCTTCTGGTATTCCTTTCGAAAAGCAAGGCAAGTCTTCTACTAATATGAAGGCTTTGTGTGATAGAATTAGAGATAAAATTGTTGATAAATATTATCATGTGTGAGTGACTTTGCTTATTATTTCATGGTAGATTATCAATATATAGTAATTTGTGGAACAGACTTCTAAATTCATACTGAATGATGTGTGTAACAATAAATAATTATACTAGATAATATTATATACTTTGGTATAACTATATATGTAGATACCTTTGTGTGCCACTAGCATCTAGGAAGCTGTCTATTCTCTAATGCTGGCCACTGGTAGAAAAGATCACTGCCAGAATAAATTGTTGGATATCAAAGTTGTTGTCATATTCAGGAAGATTGCAACTTATCAAATCTGTGATCTTTGGAGTACAATCCTACTGGGCACAAATCTTCCTATTGCCAAAGAAGGTGCTGAAAATGATTAAAGCCACATGCAGGACATTCCTATGGACATGCAAAGCAGATATCTCTAGGAAAGCATTGGTGTCCAGGGAGAAGATATGTATGCCACAAGGAGCTGGGGGTCTGAATTGTATAAATCTATACAACTGGAATAAAGCAGTTGTGGCAAAACACTATGGTCTATCACAAAGAAGAAAGACTGCCTCTAGATCAGATAGATTCATGCTTATTACATTAAGCACCAGATTGTGGATAATATGTCCATACACAAGAATGCAACCTGGGTTTTGAGGAAAATCCTTGAGCTCAGGAAACTTATTCTTGATCTACCTACCTTACAAGGTGGCCTGACTTCAAGACTGGTGCAATTGCAATGCACTGATGGAAGATTCGGCATCAAGAAGCTATATCAGCTGCAGATTCCTCAATTCCAAAAGGTGCACTGGAAGAGCCTAACCTTACAACCACATTTACATCCTAGATACAAATTCAATTTATGGCTGGTTGTACAAGGTAGGTTACCTACTGTCGAGAGGCTACAGAAGTTTGGTATTCAAGTACCCCAAGCTTGTGTTTTCTGTGGGCAAGATGATGAATAGTTCGAGCATTTATTCTTTGGTTATGGTAACACAAAGAATATTTGACAAAGTCTATTGACTTGGCTTGGATGTCCCAAGCAAATAACTACATGGCAGGAAGAGGTAAAATGGGTGTCCACATGTGCCAGGAAGAAGAAAGACTATGGGATAATTGTCTCAGCTGTCTTTGGATGGTATATTGTATATGGAGAGATAGGAACAAGATCAGATTTCAGAGTGGCAGCTCATCCCCGTATAGAATTTGTAGAGAGATTTCAATCCACATACACATCAAAGGAAATTTATACCCCAGCTGGCAGAAGCACTTGGAGGCATTGAACTGGTTTCCATAGTATTATTTTAGTTTCTATGTTCTGTCCATGTAAGGCCCCGTAAAATATTTTCTAAAAGTCGGGGTTCGGATTTTTTGGATTAAACAGTGCGCTGGGTAGTTGAAGGAAAATATTTTACAAAGTTAGGCATTTCCGCGGCCCATTATGCGGCCGCATAATCACTCCGTGGGCTGCAGAATGGTCGTAGAGTGAAGCAGCTACTTGGGCCATTTTTGATGACATTTACGCGACCAGTTATGCGACTGCACAACTATTTCGCGGGCCGTACTTTTGTCGCACAATCAGCCTTGGAATTTTTGTAGAGGGAGGTTCTACGGCGCATTATGCGACCGCATAATAGGTCTGCAGGTCGCATAACGGCCGTAGAGTGAAGCAGGCCAGCCTAGTTCCGAAGGCCATTTTTCTCGATCATTTAGCGGACCACAGAATCAATATGCGATCGCACCGCAGATCCTATCCCAAGGCTTCATTTTTAACCCGACCCTACTTTGATAAAATAAATGCCATAGTCAAATTTGAGCAAATTTCTGATACTTTTAGAGTGAGAAGGAGTGCTTAGTATGGGGGAGTAACCTTCAACCTATTATCCATCAATTATTGCTCAATCATTGAGGATTAACAAAGAAAGTCTTCATCCTAAAAGTAAGAATCTATGTCCTAGCTCTCAATTTCGAAAATGTACAAAAAAATGGGATAATTAAAAAGACAATTCTTGGGTGTGGGGTGTTGTTATCTTGCATGCATGTGTTATCAAAGAATGTTGGAAGGTTGTGAGCTAAAAATGGTAGAGAATGGGTTGGGGAATGGTGGAATCTTTCATAAAAGGTCCTTAAAAATATTAATGCACACCTAGTGTTTGATAATGTGCTCAAATGAGCTAGAATCATGACCATCTTCCTAACTTTGGTCCAACTTGTTATATTTCTAAAATAGATCGAAGTTTCTAAGAATTCCGGAATGTTTTAGAGTTTAAAGGAATCTAAATTGAGGTATGTTGGCTAAACCCCTTTCTTATTAGAATCGAATCTCACGGTGTTCATGTAATAGGTGTAAGTCCCAAATTGATCATAATAAAATTGGCTATTCTGAATGTGCTTGTATTGAAGGATATATGCTCAATATGTATTGTAAATACTTCATTATATCACCTTATCATTGAGGATGTGTTCAAAATATGGAATATGTGTTCAAAATATTAAGACTTCAAGTCAAGATCGAAATAAAGATTGTTATGCCAAATTGTATGAAAAGCCTCTATGTGCCTAAGATTCTCAAATTGCTCATATATGAATTTAATGTCTTGAATGGGAATCCTTATTGTTGTTGATAATGATAATGATGTTTGAATGCGGAAAGGGGAACTAGAATTATAAAATATGGCCAAGTGCCAAGAATGACTCTATTATTGTAGCCACTAGTGCCAATGAATCGAAAGGATGTGAAAGAAGTATGATGTGAGATGATTGACTGAAAAAGTTAATGTCTCGGGTGAGACGCCCTAGCCGATCGGGCCGTGATCGGATGCCATGCCGCACACATGGTGGTGACTGTGCTTGAAATTATAATGAAATTGTGGTTATGGTTAATGTCTCAAATGAGACGACCTAGCCGATCGGGTCGTGATCGGACTCCGTGTAAGAATACAGTGGTATTGTGAATTATGGTATATCGTCACTAAAGATCACCCAATCTAATAACATGGAAATTGACTTGAAAACTTATGTGATCCTTAACTTGATGTTTTAGTATTATTTGAAGCTCTTATTGAATTCTTGATTGTTCCCCCTTGTATTATTATTTATTCTATTGAGATGGTGTTTAGTTTTACATACTAGTACTATTCGACAGTACTAACGTCTCCTTTTTCGGGGGCGCTGCATCTTTAAATGGATGCAGGTGGTTCTATAGCAGGCAGTGTTGATCAGCGATAGTGGTACAACCTCTTCCCAGCAGAGTTGGTGAGCCCCACTTCATCTCGGGGTCACGTGTTGTATCTTTTGTTCATATTATTATCACGTCTCGAGGTATAGTCGAGGCCTTATTGTCGGCACTATCAAAATACTCTTTTGTATCTTTTAGAGGCTCCGTAGAGTGTGGGTTGTACATGGGTGCTAGAAAAGTCAAACAAGTTATGCTGTGTTTTGATCACTTGTTCCACTCAAACTATAAGAATATATGTATTTTGAGACTTAAAAGTGAAGTAACTAATGAAATGATTTAGTATTGTGTACATGATCTCCCTACTGTCTAATTAACAAAATTATGTCTTCTCTTGATCATGGGTGCACTGGGTAGAAAGCATCTAACAGGCTTGCTTGAACGGATTTACTCGGTTGGGCGTCGGTCGCGCTTTCCGAGTTTGGGGCATGACAAAATTGGTATCAGAGCCTAAGGTTTTAAAGTGTCCTAGGATGTCTCGGAGCCGTGTCTAGTAGAGTCCTCCTTATCGGTGTATTGTCGACCACATCTATAAGTTGGGGGCTACTTGGATATTTAGGAATAATACCCTTCTTTGATATTGTGGATCGTGCGATAAAACTGATTATGAAACTGTTCCTCCTCTAACTCGTGCATTCCTTTAGCTTTCAGTACATGGCACCCAAGAAGAGAGTAAGAACTGGCCAAGGAGCCAATGTCGCCTTAGGATTGGCAGTTGACCCTTTATTTGGTGATGCAGGTGAATACCCGAGGGGTGAAAATAGTCCCCCGACTGCTACATTGCCTGATTCCACTACACCTGACCAGGCCACACCAGTTCCTGCACCTACTGAGGGTGCAGCGGTTCTTCCAACTGATATTCTGGTTCCACCTCCAGCCCCAGCTTCCGGTTCTGGTATTTCTGACGGGAATCTTATGGGAGCTATCCAGATGCTGACACAGATAGTGGCTTCTCAAGCCCAGAGATCAAATGTTTCACCCACTTCTTCCAGCCAACAAGGGGATTCTAGTGGTTCCAATGTGAACATGTTTCTTCAGTTGGATCCTCCGGTGTTCACAGGTGCTAATCCTGAGGAGGACCCACAGGACTTCATTAATAAGATGCATAAGACTCTCTAGGTTATGCGCGCTACTGAGACGGAGGGAGTGGAGTTAGCCGCATATCGCCTGAAAGGGGTGGCCTATTCTTGGTTTGAGCTGTGAGAGGACTCTCGGGAGGAGGAGAGCCCTCCAACGAGGTAGAGTGAGTTTGCTGACGCTTTTATGGACTATTTCTTGCCGGCCGAGACTAGGGCATATCGTGCCGCAGAGTTTGAGAACCTTAAGCAAGGAAGTAAGAGTGTGTGGGAGTACCACATGGAGTTCACGCGTCTGTCTAAATATGCCATTCTCATGTTGCCTACTCTGGAGGCTAGAGTGCACCGTTTTGTGCAGGGCCTTAGCCCCTTGGTTATCAATGAGGCCGCTACAGCTGCCTTGAATTTAGATATGAAATATGGGAAGATGGTAGCGTTTTCTCAAGCTACAGAGAACCGTAAGTTGAAGAACATAATGGAGCGAGAGGGTACCAGCAAGGCCCGGTCCGCGGGCAACTGTGGGGAGTCATTTGGTGGGGGAAGATCATCGTTTAGGGGAGGGTCATCAGGGCCATCCCAGTCTTCAGCCAGTGCACCGCCAGCAGGGCCCAATCAACAGTAGGGAGTCATTTCAGGCCCAATCAGGATAGCAAGGGGCCCTACTAGCAGGGCCGATCAGGAGGGAGATTCCAGTAGCAGCGGAGGCCCCCATGCCCCAAGTGTGGGAAGATGTACTTGGGTATATGCTACATGGACCTACCTATATGTTACCGGTGCAGATTGAGGGGTCATATTCAGAGGGAGTGTCGTTCATCCCGCCAGGGTGTGGGTAGGGCAGTTGCTACATCTTCAGCACCCCTCCAGCTCGAGGCACTCCAGCACCAGCAGGGCGTGGTGCAGTTAGGGGTGGTGCACAGAGTTCAGGAGGACCTAGCCGTTTCTATGCTATGAGTGATCGCCAGAGTGCAGAGGCTTCTCCAGATGTTGTCACAGGTATATTGACGGTCCAATCTCATGATGTATATGCTCTTATTGATCCCGGTTCCACCTTGTCCTATGTTACTCCTTATGTTGCTATGGAATTTAGGATAGAACCAGAACAGCTTCCTGATCCATTCTCTGTATCTACTCCGATTGGCGAGTCTATTATGTCCACACGGGTTTATAAGGGTTGTGTTATCACAGTGCATGGTCGGGACACCATGGACGATCTCATTGAATTAGGGATGGTCGATTTTGATATAATTATGTGAATGAATTGGCTTTATTCATGTTTTGCCAAGCTCGATTGCCGAACTAGGACTGTGAGGTTTGAATTTCCAAATGAGCCAGTTGTTCAGTGGAAGGGGGACAATGTAATGCCAAAAGATAGGTTTATTTCTTACCTTAAAGCCACGAAGATGATTAATAAGGGGTGTATCTATCATTTGGTCCGGGTTACGGACACCGATGCTGAGGCGCCTACACTTGAGTCTGTGCCAGTTGTGAATGAATTTCCAGAGGTCTTCCCTGATGATCTCCTTGGGATTTTTCCAGACAGGGAGATTGATTTTGGGGTTGATGTGATGCCAGGCACGCAGCCTATATCTATTCCGCCCTACAGGATGGCACTAACAGAATTGATGGAGCTAAAGGAATAATTGAAGGATTTGTTAGAGAAGAGTTTCATCCGACCGAGTGTGTCACCATGGGGCGCACTGATTCTATTTGTGAGGAAGAAAGATGGATCACTGAGGATGTGTATTGACTACCGGCAGCTCAATAAAGTCACAATAAAAAATAAATACCCATTACCAAGAATAGATGATTTGTTTGATCAGTTACAGGGCGCTAGGTACTTCTCTAAAATTGATTTACGGTCCGGGTACCACCAATTGAAGATCAGGGAGTAGGATATTCCGAAAATAGATTTTAGGACCCGGTATGGGCACTTTGAATTTCTGGTAATGTCTTTTGGGCTAACAAATGCCCCGGCGGCTTTCATGGATCTTATGAATCGGGTTTTAAAGCCTTTTCTAAATTCCTTTGTGATAGTATTCATTGACGATATCCTTGTGTATTCACGAGGTCGAGAGGACCGTGTCGATCATCTCAGGGCAGTTTTGCAGACTCTTCATCAGCACCAATTGTACACGAAATTTTCAAAATGTGAATTTTGCCTCGAGTCTGTCACATTCTTGGGTCATGTTGTCTCCCGAGAAAGAATTAAGGTTGACCCTCAAAAGATTGCAGCGGTGAAGAATTGGCCTAGACCTACAATGCCAACCGAGATTCGCAGTTTCTTGGGCTTAGCTGGGTATTACAAGAAGTTTGTGGAGGGGTTCTCTACTCTTGCCTCTCTGTTGACTAAATTTACTCAAAAAGCGGTTAATTTCCAATGGTCCGATGCTTGTGAAAGGAGCTTCTAGGAGTTGAAATCAAGATTGACTACGACGCCGGTGTTGACCCTGCTAGAGGGTACATATGGGTTTGTGGTATATTACGATGCTTCAAGGATCGGGCTTGGGTGTGTGTTAATGCAACACGGCAAGTTATAACTTATACTTCTAGGCAACTCAAGAATCATGAGAAGAACTATCCAACACATGACTTGGAACTTGCGGCGGTGATTTTTGCATTGAAAATTGGTGTCATTATTTGTATGGGGTCCATGTGGATGTATTCAAGGACCACAAGAGTCTTAAAATATATTTTCAAACAAAAAGAGCTGAATCTGAGGTAGAGAAGATGGCTTGAGTTACTCAAGGATTACGACATCGTTATTCTATATCACCCGGGGAAAGCCAATAATGTGGCGGATGCGCTTAGCCGAAAATCTATGGGTAGTTTGGCTCACTTGGAGGCATGTCGAAGGCTGTTGGCCAAGGAGGTTCACCAGTTAGCTAGCTTGGGAGTTTGTCTTGCACACTCTAGTGAATGAGGGGTAATTCTGCAAAATAGGGCTGAATCATTGCTTGACGTGGATGTCAAAAAGAAGCAATACGACGATCCATTGTTGGTACAACTGAAGGAGGGGATTCAAAAACATAAAACTATGGCTTTTACTCTTGGCATGGATGATGGTACACTAAGGTACTAAGGGCGGCTATGTGTTCCAAATGTAGATGGTCTCTGGAAAAGAATCATGATCGAGGCTCACACTTCTAGGTATTCCGTGCACCCGGGTTCTACGAAGATGTATCATGATCTCAAGGAAGTCTATTGGTGGAGTGACATGAAAAGGAATGTGGCGGACTTTGTGGCAAGATGTCCGAATTGTCAGCAAGTGAAGGCCGAATACCAGCGACCTGGTGGGTTGGCACCGAACATAGAAATTCCAATATGGAAGTGGGAAATGATTAATATGGATTTTGTGGTAGGATTAACACGCACTCCGCGCAAGTTTGACTCAATTTGGGTGATTGTGGATCTGCTCACGAAATCAGCACACTTCTTGTCAGTTAAACCGACACAGCAGAATAATATGCTCAGTTGTATATCAAGGAAATAGTCAGGCTACATGGTACTCCAGTTTCTATCATTTTCGATTGAAGGGCTCAGTTCACGGCAAAATGTTTGGAAGACATTTTAGCAAGATTTGTGTACTCAGGTGAATCTTAGTACAACCTTCCATCCACAGACCGACGGGCAGACAGAGCGAACCATTCAGACACTTGAGGACATGTTGCGTGCTTGTGTTCTTGACTTCAAGGGTAGTTGGGATGATCATTTGCGACTCATAGAGTTTGCTTATAACAACAACTTTCATGCTAGTATACAGATGGCACCATTTGAGGCATTATATGGTACGAGATGTAGATCTCCTATTAGGTGGTTCGAGATTGGGGAAGCTGAGTTGATAGAACCAGATCTGGTGCATCAGGCTATGAAAAAGATTAAAATCATTAAGGAGCGATTGAAAAGTGCTCAGAGTCATCAAAAATCCTATTCGGATGTTCGTCGCAGAGACTTAGAGTTCAAGGAAGATGATTGGGTATTCTTGAAGGTTTCCCCATGAAGGGTATAATACGGTTTGGAAAGAAAGGGAAATTGAGTTTGAGGTATGTCGGGCCGTTCAAAATCATTTAGAGGATTGGTCAGGTGGCGTACAAGCTTGAGCTACTAACCGAGATGTCATTAGTGCACCCGGTATTCCATGTGTCTATGTTGAAGAAGGTAGTTGGAGATCCGTCAGCTATTGTGCCGGTTGAGACCATTGAGGTTAATGGAGAACTGTCATATGAAGAAATTCCAGTTGCCATTCTTGATAGGCAAGTCCGAAAGTTGAGGAATAAAGAAATTGCCTCCGTGAAGGTGTTGTGGCGAAACCAGCAAGTTGAAGAGGCTACTTGGGAGGCCGAGGAAGAGATGTAAAAGAAGTATCCTTACTTATTTGTATAAGCTATGTAACATTTCTATAAAACTGTCACCTATGGATTCATGTATCACTTGTTCAGTTAATGTAAATGTGCTTCTTTCTAAATATATTGTATGTGAGGCCACGATTAGTGTTGTTATGAGTTATATTACGTCATTGGATTATATATATGTTTTGAGGATGTGTTTCTGGGGCTCTCTAACAGGTGGATAGGCCTAGTTACAGAGGAAACTCTAGCAAAATTTGTGAAAAATCAGGGAGTTAGTCAAATTTGGAGCTGCTGGTGTGTGGTATGAAAACTCAATTGCATAGGATGATAATAGTGAGCCTTGATCCTCATTCGAGGACAAATAATCTTAAGTGGGGGAGGATGTAAGGCCCCAAAAAATATTTCCTAAAAATCGGGGTTCGAAATTTTTGGATTGAACAGTATGCTGGGGAGTTGAAGGAAACTATTTTGCAGAATTAGTCATTTTCGCGGCCCATTATGCGGCCGCATAATCACACTGCGGGCCGCAGAATGGCCGCAGAGTGAAGCAGCTACTTGGGCCATTTTTTATGACAATTTCGCGGCCAGTTATGCGACCGCACAACCATTTCGCGGGCCGCACTTTTGTCACACAATCAGCCTTGGAATTTTTCAGAGGGAGGTTTTGCGGCGCATTATGCGACCGCAGAACAGGTCTGCAGGCCGCATAATGGCCGTAGAGTGAAGCAGGCCAGCCCAACTCTGAAGGCCATTTAATGCGGTCATTTCACGGACCGCAGAATAATTATGTGGTCGCATGTGCGACCGCAAATCCTATCCCACGGCTTCATTTTTAACCCGACCCTACTTTGATAAAACAAATGCCATAGTCAAATTTGAGCAAATTTCTGATACTTTTAGAGTGAGAAAGAGTGCTTAGTGTGGGGGAGTAACCTTCAAACTATTATCCATCAATTCTTGCTCAATAATTGAGGATTAACAAATAAAGTCTTCATCCTAAAGGTAAGAATCTATGTCCTAGCTCTCAATTTCAAAAATTTACAAAAAAAATGGGATAATTAGAAAGACTATTCTTGGGTGTGGTGTGTTGTTATCTTGCATGCATGTGTTGTCAAAGAATGTGGGAAGGTTGTGAAATACAAATGGTAGAGAATGGGTTAGGGAATGATGGAATCTTTCACAAAAGTGCCTTAAAAATATTAATGCACACCTAGTGTTTGATAATGTGCTCAAATGAGCTAGAATCATGACCATCTTCCTAACTTTGGTCCAACTTGTTATATTTCTAAAATAGATCGAAGTTACTAAGAATTCCGAGACATTTTAGAGTTTAAAGGAAGCTCAATTGAGGTATGTTGGCTAAACCCCCTTCTTATTAGAATCGAATCCCACGGGGTTCATGTAATAGGTGTAAGTCCCAAATTGATCATAATAGAATTGGCTATTCTGAATGTGCTTGTGTTGAAGGATATATGCTCAATATGTATTGTAAATGCTTCATCATATCACCTTATCATTGAGGATGTGTTCAAAATATGGAATATGTGTTAAAAATATTAAGACTTTAAGTCAAGATCGAAATAAAGGTTGTCATGCCAAATTGTATGAAAAGCCTCTATGTGCTTAAGATTCCCAAATTGCTCATATTTGAATTTAATGTCTTGAATGGGAAGCCTTATTGTTGTAGATAATGATAATGATGTTTGAATGCGGAAATGGGAACTAGAATTATGAAATACGGCCAAGTGCCAAGAATGACTCTATAACTGTGGCCACTAGTGCCAATGAATCGAAAGGATATAAAAGAAGTATGATGTGAGATGATTGACTGAAAAAGGTAATGTCTCGGGTGAGACGGCCTAGCCGATCGGGCCGTGATTGGATGCCATGCCGCACACATGGTGGTGACTGTGCTGGAAATTATAATGAAATTGTGGTTATGGTAGATGTCTCAAATGAGACGACCTAGCCGATCAGGTCGTGATCGGACTTCGTGTAAGAATACGGTGGTATTGTGAATTATGGTATATCGGCAATAAAGATCACCCAACCTAATAACATGGAAACTGACTTGAAAACTTATGTGATCCTTAACTTGATGCTTTAGTATTATTTAAAGCTCTTATTAAATTTTTGACCGTTCTCCCTTGTATTATTATTCATTCTATTGAGATGGTGTTTAGTTTTACATACTAGTACTATTCGACAGTACTAACGTCCCTTTTACCGGGGGTGCTGCATCTTTAAATGGATGCAGGTGGTTCCATAGCAGGCAGTGTTGATCAGCGATAGTGGTACATCCTCTTCCCAGCAGACTTGGTGAGCCCCACTTCATCCCGGGGTCACGTATTGTATCTTTTGTTCATATTATTATCACGTCTCGAGGTACAGTCGGGGCCTTGTTGCCGACACTATCATAACACTCTTTTGTATCTTTTAGAGGCTCCGTAGATACTATGTGGGTTGTACATGGGTGCTAGAAAAGTCAAACAAGTTATGTTGTGTTTTGATTACTTGTTCCACTCAAACTATAAGAATATGTGTATTTTAAGGCTTAAAAGTGAAGTAACTAATGAAATGATTTAGTATTGTGTACATGATCTCCCTACTATCTAATTAACGAAATTATGTCTTCTTTTGATCATGGGTGCGTTGGGTAAAAAACGTCTAACATGCTTGCTTGACCGGGTTTACTCGGTTGGGCGCCGGTTGTGCTTTCCGAGTTTGGGGCGTGACAGTCCAATGTAGTTTTGATTCTGCAAACTTGCATAGTCAATAGGATGTGTATAGGATATATATGGCAGCAAAATCTTGTACTGGTCAGTAGAAGATAGTAGAGTACTAAGTTGTCATACATAGTAAAGGAATTGGTCTGCAACTCCTGGTTTGTAATGAACTTTTTTGGTTAAATAGAAAGTTATTTTTTTTAAAAAAATATTATATACTTTGGTATAACTATATATATTATAATGATTTAAATATTTAATATGTATGTTTACTTTATGTTTTATATTTTAATTAAAGAAAATAAAAAATAATAAAAGTCTCTTCAGATAAATATTTATGTTCATTTTTCTCTTTAAAATAATTATAAGACTTTGGTACTATCCTTTTTGGTAATTTGACACTCAAAAGTACTTTTTAGAAAGATTTGCCAAAATAATTTGTTTACTAAATATTACAAAAAGTACTTTTTAGATGAATTGATCAAATACAAACTATTATTTTTCAAAAGTACTTTTGAAAAAAGCACTTCTGAAAAAAAGTACTTTTTAAAATAAGCAGTTTTTGGCATTTTGCCTAAGTGGGCTCTTAAGCTAAAAGACGCGGAACTCCAAAATAACGATCAACACCTAATGCCCTAACTATAAAAATGGAAGAGAAGCTCAAATTTTGACAGAATTTCACAAACAATTAGCGCACAAAAAAACTGAGATTACTCTAGCAAATGCTGTAGATCACAGAATTGTTGTTGAAGGTTCGAAGATCGCGATCCAAAACAGAATGATAGCAGATGAAAATCTGACTTTTTTCCACTCAAATTCTGTTGAAGCAAAAATATTTTCAATTGGTTCGAATCATAGCAACTGATTTGAGTTCAAAGATGTTGAAACTTTTGTTGCTCAAATTCGCATCGTGTTGTTCAGATTTTGATTTTGGAGATTAGAGAAGTTTAGCGCTCAAACTTCTGAATTTTTAATTTAAAATTATGTTCTTAGTCTAGAGATCTGGATACTGGAGGTTTGAATCATAGCTCTGTTGAGATTCGATTTTTGAGATAAAAGCAGTTTAGTTTGATAATCTAAGTTGAGACTCTGTAAAACCATGGAAAATATACCAATTTTGTTGCAGCACAACGAAGAATGGGATGATAACCATAATTTCATAAACTTTCATGTTGATTCAATTCTAATAAAAACTTGTTGGAAATTTGAACAACTTCTCAGAGAGATTGCAAAGCACCTACAGAAGGACAATAGCACAATAGTTATTCAGTATGATGCTGCTCAAGGATATCCGCCAATTACAATTTGTAGCGATATGAGCGTTAGTATTTGCATGGAATTGAAACAATCAAGTGTAGGGATGACAACACTCCCACTATGTGTGTCGTTTGCTGAAAATACTATAAATGCAAGCACCTCCGGTGTTTGATGTTGCTACAGTTTCATCTGAAATTGCACAATTTGAAACCAGTGATATGATCGGCACTTTTAATGTGCAAGAAGAAGATGACACATGTAATGACTCAGTCAGTCGTTTTGTGTATTACAGCCCCATTCTCCTATTTTTTGCATCTTATATGTTCGTTGGTGGTTATGTGACTTACCGGGATGGTTGGATTGGTTTCAAAAAGTTTCGGAATGAATTGGGACACTTAGTCTCACGGTTGAAAGCTTAAGTTGAAAGAGCTGACCGGAGTTCGAATTTTATGTAGATGACTCTGGAGTTGTATATTGATGGTTCCAATAGCTTCGTATAGTGATTTTGAACTTAGGCACATGTCCGGATATTGATTTGGAGGTCCGTAGGTTGATTTGATGCTTTTTGGCGAAAGTAGGAAAGTTGAAGGTTTGGAAGGTTGAGAGGTTTGGCCGGGAGTTGACTTTGTTGATATCGTGTTTGGATTTCGGTTTCGAGAGTTGGAATAGGTCCATTGTGTCATTTGGGACTAGCATGCAAAATTTGAGGCCATTCAAAGTTGATTTGATATAGTTCGGCATGAGTTTTAGAAGTTGAAAGTTCATTAGTTTCATAGGCTTGAATTGGGTTGCGATTCGTGGTTTTGGTGTTGTTTGATGTATTTGAGGCTTCGAGAAAATTCGTATCGTATTTTAGGACTTGTTGGTATGTTTGGATGGGAACCCGTGGGCCTCAGGTGTGATTCAGATAAGTTGCGGGTCATGTTTGGACTTAGAGAAATGGCTGAAGGATTGCAGGTTCTGGTGCAATCGCACCTGCGAGGGATTGGCCGAAGGTGCGAGGCCGTGATCTCATCCAATTTCACTCCTCTATTTGAGGATATGAAAACAGTCGATGAATTAGTAATACCCAACAAGGAGTCGGGGTCGATTTTTCATAGGGAGCTATGAATGGTGTCTTAGGGATATATATTATAGTGTATGAGCTTGAATTATCTCAAATTGCACTTCCACAAACTTGGGTTGTTTCTAGGTCTAATTTAAACTAAGATTACAAACTAAGAATTTAAACTAGGAAATTATTTTTGGTTGTTTTTCAAATAATATAAAAGGCCTAGGGCTATGACCTTCACCTAGGTGTTCACTTAATGGGTTGTAAGCCTTAAAACTTATTTTATTGGTCAGGGTATATGATAGCTATCAACACTCAAGTACTCACCCGATACCTCTCGGTCAAAGAGTGATTTTGCCCAATTTGGCTTTCTCAAGTCCAAATAGGTATTGAACAAAGCAATTGATAATAAACTCAAATTACTATCTCTAGGTTCAACCCTTTAATTGGGCTTATCAATCTCTCGATTGACCTAATTTCTTGCTAGCCAAGTTTTTCTAGACTAAATCTCTCTTTTTCAAGTAGAGAGCAAGTCAAATAGGCATGAAATAATGTTTGCAACCATTAATTCTTCAATATAAAGCAAGAACTAGGCTAGATAATCAATACCCAACCATAAACAAACAATAAATCAAACACCCATTAAATTCACACACTAGGGTTGGGTCACAACCCTAGTGAGAATCTAGCTACTCATGCTTAAATTGGAAGAGAAAGAAGAAGAAGTGATAATTAAACCCATATTGATAATTAAAATGATGAAATCAATGTTCAAAAAGCTCAAAATGGCAAAAACTACTAAAAAGAGTAAAAGGAGACGTCTACTGTAGCTACTGATGTCAAAACTTAACCTTAAAAAGTGAATCTCTTCTATTTATAGTGCTGGAATTTTCGGACAAAAATGCCCTTTTGGAGGTTCTGCGGCCGCACAATTCCATGTGCGGTCCGCACTTTGTTTCAGCTTGTCGGGATTGGACTCTTGCGGCCGCACAATTCTGAGCCACGACCGCATCTCTCTCTTTATGCGGTCCACACATTTTTGAGTGCGGCCGCACATAGATCTTCTATGGACCGCACAAATGCAATTGCGGCCGTATAGCTGATCTTCTACGGCCGCACAATAATTGTGCGGTCCGCACTTCCGTTGAACTTGATATGCATATTATCTGAGCTTCCGGTCTTGCCTTGCTTATACGGCTGCACATCTCATGTGCGGACCGCACTTCTCATAGATCTCTGACAAGTTCTTCTGCACAATCTGCCACCGCAGATGATAATCTGCTGTCCGCACTTTAGAGCTTCTATGCCTGTTTTTGTCCTTGGTTCAGATTACTCCTTCTTGAGTTGAATTTCATCTTTTAGGCTCATTTTCCACCATTCCTGCAATTAAAGCATATTTCATCAGTTTTTGGGAACACAATTAAATGCTTTTGGACTAAAACGAAAGCAAAAAGGTGCCAATAAGTAGCAAATATCCCCACTCATCAACTCCCCCAAACTTAAGCTTTTGCTTGTCCTCAAGAAAATAAGGTAATTCCCACCTCCACAAGTTAAGAGCTATTCCAGCTAATCAGAAAAAAAAAATGCATCAATCAAACATTAATTAGGACTAACAATTATCCACACACTTATGAATTATTAACAAGGCAATGGGTTAAACTTTTAAGCACAAATAGTTCTAATGTGACACTTGAGCATCAAGAGTTGACTTAATTCATCAAGGATGCTCACTCTTTCATATAGGTCATTGTGGATCCCAAACTCCTCCTCTTCTACTCCCCGTTTGCTTATCTCACTTAAGAATGTAGCACTCAATTCAAAGATTTGTGAAAGGTTCGCTCATCTCTCTCAAAAGAATGTCACAAGTACGGCTTTAAGTACCATAGGCTTGCCCCTCATGTAAATCACCACTAATGTAAGCTCGCACGGCTTGAAATCACATTGGGATTTTTCGGAATGCAATGAAGGCTTTTGGACTAAGGTTGGATATGCTATGATAGAATGGGTTCATCTTTCCTTAAGCACTTTATTTTCTCTTATCGGTTCATGCTTTGCCAACTTTTTGAACATTTTCTTTCCATAGGGGGATTGGAGAGACTTAGCTTCAGTCCTTCTTAGTTATGATATTCATTTTCTCCTTCTTTGTTTTCTCCATGCCTTGCATCATTACTATTCTTTGTAATCCATTCAACTCTTCAACTTATTCACTTTTTTTTTGCATTTTCCTTTTTGTTCTTCTTTCTTTTTCTTGCCTTTTCTTCTCTTCATTTCTTTTCTCTTTTTGTGCCTTGATACCTTTTTCAAACTCCTCGTCTCTCCCCTAAACTTACATTTTCAGTCAATTATTTCACAAGAGTATTAAGGAAAGCTCGGGTTCCAAGAGAGGATCACGACAGAACTGGTAAAGGCTTGTAACATGTTGATCAAATGAGAAGGGTTTTAGGCTCAAATGGGTTGACTAGGGATAACAATATTGGTGGGTCATGAAAATTTTCAAGCGGGTCAAGGAGAGCCTACAATCACTTCTCAAGCCAAGCAAAACTTAAAATTTTGCCTAGAAACACATTCAGGGCAAGTTCTAGACCATTTGCACGGGTACTTGGACTTGCAACAAAAACATCTCACCTCTCACACAGTTGGATTGTTAAAAAGAATAGAGTCGAGGGCCCACAACGACCATAATCAAGATTTGAAAATCACTATGGCTCGACTAAACCACTCGATGATTGCCTAAGTCAACACAGGAGTCACAATGTCACTAACTAGAGCTATTTCTTTCCAAAACAAAACTTGTTTCTAACCATAAGCACGTAGTTAAGTGTGTTGGTACCAAGTGAAGCATATTTGACTCTTCGAGCTTGACTCAATTAGGTCTTTTTATTCCTTATTACTACTATTCTTACCTAAACACCAAAAACGGACTCAATCCCTTAAGAAGGTTGTCACGCCATCCATCGTTGGGAAGAGTCACCCGGTTCACACAAAAATTACCTTTGGAAATAACCGTGGCATTAAGAAAACCAAAGGCTTATTGTCCACTCAAACATAAAAAGAAGCTACTATATTAAAAATAAGTTATTAGATTAAAAAGAAGCTACTGAATTAAGCATTGACTAATAAGAAAATAAAACAAAAAAAGCTACAAAGCAAGCTACTGCAAGCATAATGAATGTACATAATGAGGGAGGAAAAGAGAAAATATATACATCAATAGAGAGAGAAAGAGGAGAATCTACACATGATAAAAAGAAAAAGGAAAATGTTATCAGTTATTACAAACCAAATGTCAAATCATCCAAATATCCAATAAACTCCACCCTCCCCCCGAATAAAAGTAAGCATTGTCCCCAATGCTTAACAAAATAAGAATAAAGTAGGGTAAGAGTGAAGAGGACTCTCTATGTGGATGTGTCCATAGCAGCGTCACCGCCCTCAGTCTCCTCTAACTGGATCTCATCATCCTCGGCTCTGGGAGTAACTGGGTGGGTGAACATCTATCGCACCGTCTCAGCAGTATCAGCAGCCATGTCTGGCTCCTCAGACTAGCCAGTTGGTGCCACTAGAACAGATGGTGCTGCTGGAGCTGCTGATGCTCGTGGGTCTGACCCTATGAGCAAATCGAATGGAAGCTCACCAGCTGCTGCTATCTTGGTCACCTCTCTCCTCAACCTGTCAACTGATTTCTTGGACGCTTGGGATTTCATCATTTTCTTTACCTGCTTCCCCAGCTCCTCAATCACTGATCCATGTGCTACCAAGATGTTCATGATGGTTGTTTGGTTTTCCAAGATCTTCTTCAATGTGTCCTCCACTGTTGGAGGAAGCTGGGGTGTCGGGGTGGATGACTGTGCTACAACATCACTGGATAAGTCAGACAGCTTTGCAGTAGCTATCTGTATCCAGTTGTTGATGCTCATCAGTGTCTAGGAGACTCGCAGAACAGATAGTGGATGAGTGGGCATAGGCATCGACCTTAAAATCGAGGTGGAGGGAACTGCTGCTAAAGGTCCTGAAGAAAGAGATGGTGGCATGGCAGTTGTACTGGTAGAAGGCACTGCTGGAGGGGAAGGCATCTCTGCTTACTCTGCCGCTATCACCGAAGGCTCATCAGACTGGCCCACGATAGTAGTCGGCTGACCCTTAGTCTTCGAGTTCCTCGGGCCCTTCAGAGAGTACCAAGTGAAAGGCTTCTTTGCCGAACCTTTGTGTCAAAATTCCTCGGCTCCACCCCCGCATCCGTAAGGTACTCCAAGATAGTGTTGGGGTATGGGTAGGAGCTATCACTTTTCCTGCCAACCAAAGACATGTTGGCAGACATCACGGCACCCACATTGATTGGGAATCCACCCATGATAGAGGCGACTAGCACTGCCTGCGGGATTTGGAGATTTGTTTCATTTTACCACGGGTTTATTCTGCTACACACAAATGTCTGCCATCCCTTTGCCTCAAAATTTAGGGTGTTCCACTGAATATGAGCCTCTGCTATGATCCATGGTGGTGGTGGTCCCAGAGCTGCCAGAATCTCATCTAGCCATGGGCGAGCTACATCGCCCATAGCCAGCTTTTCCAAGTATTGCACCGACTCAATATCCTCCAACCCTAAGTATGTGTTCAAGGTGCTCTGGTCAAACCTCACTTTCAGATTCCTCACTTTCGTCACTTTGGTCCCCTTCTCTATGTGTGCCTCATTAGCGTAAAATTCCCGGACCAGGTACTTTTTGGCATCTACCACACTTTGAGTGAACCTTGTCCACCCATTCTACTCCCGCAATTGTCTCAACACCACCGGGTTGTATTTATCATGATCTTTTAACAAGAACTGATGCTCAAGAGTGAGCGATCTTAACGGCCACCACTCTCGAAAACCATTGAATACAGTTAGACTGACGAACCTATATTCCCAAATTTCTTTCTTCTTCGACCTCTCAAGGCCGGAAAATCTGGTATCACCCCTTCGTCCATCATCCGGGATCTCATCCACATCCATTGTAGTAACTGGTGCGTCGGGGGTATGTGTAGATTAAGGCTCTAAAGCCTGACTGTTACCTTCCGACCCCTCAGAAGTGCTCTCAGAAGAGGTAGGCTCGTTTCTCAGTCTGTATTTGTTCTGAAGCGGTTATGGCTGTGATTGCACAGCAGGCCGCTCTTGCACTGAGTTGTCCTCCGATGCTTCCCTAGACGGGGCATATGAACTTGATTCGGAGGGCTCGAGTTGTCTTCGTCGGTCTGCTATGGCTTTCTTACTGATTACTCTTTGGAGGGCGAGGGGTAAATTGCTTTTGCCTTTGTCTCTGGAAGGTTTACCCATTCCCTTTGATGTATCACCACGACCATGAGATCTAACCATTTTCTGTTGTTCAATTTCCCTCTGTTGATCTGCAGTCTGCAGAATTATGTGTGCGACCGCAAGTTTTGGTGTGGACCGCATATTTCCTTGTGCGGCCGCACTTTGACCATTTCTCTGACAGACAAACTTCAGAGAGTTTGCAATTTTCCATCTCACTTTGTGTGGCCACAGTTGACTTCTGCTATAGCATTCGAAATTGTACGGTCCGCACAATACATATGCGGTACGCACATTTTCCATATTTGCCAATTTTTTTAAGCACAGTTCCTGCAACATACTTCAAAACCAGTTAGCACAAAATAAGACCTATCTAAAGAAAAAGAAACATGGGTTGCCTCCCAAGAAGCGCCTGATTTAACGTCGCGACACGATGCAGATTATCATCACTTCAAATGAATCACTACCACCACGTGGCCATCATCAGCTTGTCCCAAATAATGCTTCACCCGGTGTACATTGACTTAGAATACCTCATCACTTTTGTTCTTCAAGTCCAATGCACCAAAAGGTGTCACACCCACAATTTCAAAGGGACCACTCCATTTGGATTTCAGCTTTCCGGGAAACATCTTCAATCGTGAGTTGAACAGCAAAACAAGATCGCTCACCTTGAACTCCCTGTTTCGGATCTATTTGTCATGAAGGTACTTCATTCTTTCTTTGTACAATGATGAACTTTCTTATGCATGGTACCAGAATTCATCTAATTCATTCAAATATGCAACCCACAAGTTAGCAGCTGCAACCCAATAAGGATTTAGCTTCTTTAAAGCCCACATGGCCTTGTGCTCGAGTTCTACCAGAAGATGACAAGCTTTTCCAAACCAACCGGTATGGAGACATCCTGATAGGAGTTTTAAAAGCAGCCTGATAAGCCCATAGTGCATCATCAAGATTCTTTGACCAATCCGTGTCGTTAGCATTCACTGTTTTGGACAAAATACTTTTTATCTCCCGGTTGGAGACTTCTACTTGACCGCTAGCTTGAGGGTGATAGGGAGTCGTAACTTTATGAGTGACAACATACTTGCTAAGCAAGGTGTCAAAAGCTTTGTTGCAAAAATGCGACCCCCCATCGCTTATGATAGCCCACGGAGTACCAAATCTTGTGAAGATGTTCTTCTTCAAAAATGCCACCACACTTCTTGCTTCATTATTGGATAGAGCAATGCCCTCAACCTATTTATACACATAATCAACCGCGATCAAGATGTAGGTGTTTCCACAAGAACTCACAAAAGGTACCATGAAGTCAATACCCCACACATCGAAAATATCAATCTCCAAAATGGCGGTGAGGGACATTTAATTTTTCTTTGAGATTCCACCGGCCCTTTGACATTCATCACAACGCTTGACTAGATCACTTGTATCCTTGTAAAGAGTGGGCCAATAGAAACCGCAACTTAGCACTTTGGCTGTCGTTCTTGCTCTACCATGGTGACCACCATACAGCGAAGAATGACAAGCCCCAAGAATTTCAACTTGTTCCTCCTCCGGTACATATCTTCTAATCACTCCATCCATACAAATTCAGACAAGATACGGTTCATACCAATAATAGTCTTGACAATCCCGTTTGAGCTTCTTCCTTTGGTTTGAAGAGAACTCATCCGGGGTGATCCCACTTACAAGAAAATTTTCTAGATCTGCGAACCATGGCACCTCTTTCCTTGCAATGGCTAAGAGTTGCTCATCGAGGAAGGAGTCATTGATTTCAAGGCCATCATACGGCCTCCCCTCCTCCTCCAAACGAGACAAGTGGTCCTCCACTTGGTTTTCACTTCCTTTTCGGTCTTGGATGTCTATGTCAAACTCTTACAATAAAAGCACCCATCTCATCAATCGGGCTTTGAAATCTTTCTTGATCATAAGGTAATGAAGTGCCGCATGATCCATGTGGACAATCACTTTTGCACCCACAAAGTACGGGCGAAACTTCTCAATAGCAAACACAATGTCAAGGAGCTCTTTTTTGGTCACAGTGTAATTGACTTGGGCATCATTCATGGTCTTACTAGCATAGTAGAACAGATGCAAGATCTTGTTGATACGTTTCCCCAAAACTGCTCCAACCGCCACATCACTAGCATCACACATGAGCTCAAAATGAATGCTCCAATTTGGGGCAGTGATAATGGGAGTAGTTGTCAACTTGAACTTGAGCAATTCAAATACTCTCATGCAATCAACATTGAAGTGAAATTTAGCATCTTTCTCCAAAATCTTGCACAAGGGGTTCACCACCTTGGAAAAATCCTTTATGAAACGCCGGTAGAACCCCACGTGACCCAAGAAACTTCTCACGCCCTTCACGGATGTTGGAGATGGAAGTTTAGAAATCACCTCTATTTTCGCCTTGTCGACCTCTATTCGCTTCTTTGAAATTTTGTGGCCAAGGACAATACCCTCCTCGGCCATGAAATGGCATTTCTCCCAATTCAATACCAAGTTCGTTTCTTCACACCTTGCCAAAATCTTATCCACATTTTCCAAGCAATCATCAAAGGAATCCCCGACTACCGAAAAGTCATCCATGAAGACTTCAAGGTAGTACTCTACCATATCCGTAAAGATCGCCATCACACACTATTGAAACGTTGCCGGTACATTGCATAAGCCAAATGGCATCCACTTGAAAGCGAAAGTGCCATAGGGACAAGTAAAGGTTGTTTTATCTTGATCTTCCGGGGCAATAAGGATTTGATTTAGCCTGAATATCCATCTAGAAAGCAATAGAACGCCCGGCCGGCCAACCTATCAAGCATTTGGTCAAGAAAGGGTAGTGGGAAATGGTCTTTCCTTGTGACTTTATTTAGCTTCCGATAGTCCATACACACTCTCCAGCCGATCATCGTTCTTTTTGGAATCAACTCTTACTTATCATTGGTGACCACACTTATGCCCCCTTCTTCGGAACACATTGCACCGTAAAAGTCCACGAACTGTCAGAAATGGGGTAGATAACCCCGACATCTAACCACTTTATCTTGTGCATGCAAAATGCAGGTCTTATTCCCCGAATATTCGCCAAAGTCCACCCAATAACTTTCTTCCTCTTGTGGAGCACCGCCAATGTAGAGTCAACTTGCACGTTAGTCAAATAAGAAGAAAGAATAACCGGTAAAGTAGAGCAAGGGCCAAGGAATTCATACTTGATATATGGAGGCAACGACTTCAACTCCAAGATAGGAGACTCTTCAATTGAAGGATTTGTTGGAGGAGTTTTCCTATTTTCAAGATCCAAGGAAAGTTTCCGAGGTGCCTAATTGTATGACCCCATCCCTTATAAAGAATTGACACTTTTCATGAAGCCATCCATTTCATCATCATCAAAATTTAGCAAAACGGCCTCCAACATGTCACCCACATTAATCGTGGCACTTGTATCATTAATAATCACATCGTTCACCAAGGCCACGAACGAACATACTTCATTGCTATTCGGTTGCCTCATAGATTTGCACACGTGGAACACCACCTTTTCATCACCCAACCGAAAAGTGAGTTCACCGCCTTCCACATCAACAAGAGCCTTTCCCGTAGCAAGGAAAGATCTACCAAGAATAATCGGTACCTCATAGTCCACTTCACAATCAATAATCACAAAATCTGCCGGGAGAATGAACTTGTCAACTCGAACCAATACATCCTGAATCACCCCCAACGGTCTCTTCATTGTACGGTCAGCTATTTGTAATCTCATAAATGTGGGTCTTGGTTTCCCAATTCCCAATGTTTGAAAACCGAATAGGGCATCAAGTTGATACTCTCCCCAAGGTCACAAAGAGCTTTTGTAAATTCGACACTTCCAATGGTACAAGGAATTATGAAAGCACCGGGATCTTCCAACTTTAGAGCCATCGAATGCACAATTGCACTCACTTGGTGAGTGGCTTTGATAGTTTCAAAATTCATCGATCTCTTCTTTGTCACCAAGTCTTTCATAAACTTAGCATATCTGGGCATTTGCTCCAAAGCTTAAACTAATGGCACATTTATAGAGAGACTCTTCATCATATCAATGAACTTCTTGAATTGATTCTCGCCATTTTTTTTGGCAAGCCTTTGAGGATAGGGAGGAGGTGGCTTAGGCAATGGTGCCTTAGCTTTTTGCACTACCGTTCCCGGTATGTCAATCACATGATCCCTAGACGGGTTCACATCCTCTTGAGTCTCTTCCATCGTGTCATCAATATCAATCTGCACTTCATCATTTGCTTGCACCACATTCTTCTGGATATCCTCTTCTTCTACCACTTGCTCATAATCCACAAGTTGCCTTTGGCTTGAGGTAGGTGCATTCCCACCTTTTCCACTTTTTGTAGTAACGGCCATGGCATGCTCTGTAGTGTTCCCACCCTTCGGGTTCACTACCGTATCACTTGGTAGTTCCCCTTTAGGACGAGAATTTAAAGCTTGAGAGATTTGACTCATTTGCACTTCTAAGTTACGGATTGATGTGTTGTGTGAAGCAAGTTGGGCATCAGAATCGACATTCTTCTCCATCATTTGCTTGAACATGTTCTCAATATGACTCATTTCATTGTTGGAGGAACTAGGACCTTGAGAAAGATAAGGAGGTGGTTGCTCGGTTGTTGGTACATCGGGGGCCTTTGAAAATCCGACCCCCGATTTCCTTGATTGTTGTTCCACCCGCCTTGGTTGTTTCCTCCCCAATTTCCTTGATTATTATTATTTTTCCAATTCCCTTGGTTATTGTTTCCACTCCAATTGCCTTGATTGTTTCCACTATTCCAATTGCCTTGATTGCTAGAATTCCAATTGCCTTGATTATTCGAAGGTCTCCATTGTTGTTGACTAGGGCTTTGGTAGTTATTTATTTGCCCTTGAAAGTTGTTCATATATTGGACCCCTTCATCTTGATCATTGTAAGAATCTCCTTGATCAAACCCACTATCATCTTGCACAAAATTGTCCACTCTTTGTTGCACTTGTGGACTTCTAGTTCTTCTCTTGTTTACCATCATATTGACTCCCTCCATAGCATTGAATTACCTCGGGTTTTGCACTTGTTGAAGTTGAGCCTTTGACAATTGGTTCATGGTGGTTGTCAACTCGGCTATTTCTTGCCCATGGTCATGTAACTCTTTATGAAAAAGAATCACATTTGGATCACCTTGAGGGACATTGGCTCTAAATTGCCACGCCGATGAAGTATCCGCCATTTCATCCAAAATATCACAAGCCTCCGCGTACGGCCATGTCATGAAGTTCCTACCGGCAAGTTGATTCACTAGACATTGGTTGGTGGTATTGATCCCCCGATAGAAAGTTTGTTGAATCATGTTCTCCGTCATATCATTGTTGGGGCACTCTTTCACCATTGTCCTATATCTTTCCCATATCTCGTGTAGTGGTTCATTAGGCTCTTGCATGAATGCTAGAATTTCATCCCCAAGAACGGCCATGTGCCCGGGAGAGAAGTACTTTGAGATAAATTTCTCCGCTAGTTCATCCCAAGTATGATTGGAACGATTTGGCAAACGTTCCAACCAATTTAAGGCTTTCCCCCCGTAGAGAGAAGGGGAAAATTGTCATGCCCCAAAACCGAGGAGCGTGACCGGCGCTCAACCGAGTGAACCCGACCAAGCAAGCCTGTTAAATTCCTTCTACCCAAACTTATTCATGAATAAAAAGAATATATGTTTTCCTTAATTAAACAATAAAGTGGTCATGTCTGCAATTACCAATTCCTTACCATAAGTTTCACCATTTTTAAAGTCTCAAATGGACAAGTAATGCAACCACAACATAGCATAGTTTGTCTTTCCCAGCACCAATACACAACCCACACTATGTCTACGGAGCCTCTATAGATAAAGAAGAGTACAATGATAATGCCGGCAACAAGGCCCCGGCTATACCTCAAACAGAATACACAAAGTACAAAAGATTCATGACCCCGGAATGAAGTGGGGCTCACCAAATCAGCTGGGAAGAAGGTGCTCTGCTATTACTGACCAATATCTCCTGCTGTGGAACCACCTGCATCCATTGAAAGATGCAACGCCCCCTGCAAAAGGGACGTTAGTACTGTCGAATAGCACTAGTATGTATAACTAAACACCCTCTCAATAGAATGACAAATAATACAACAAGATTATCAATATCAATGAAAGCCTTAATCAACATCAAACCTCAATTTAGGATCAAGACAATGTTCAAATTAATTTCCATATCTCACATTGGGAGATTTTTAGTATCGATATACCATTGTTCACAATACCATTGTTCACAATACCAATGCCACCGTACTTTTAGCACGGAGTCCGATCACGACCCGATCGGCTAGGCTATCTCATTAGAGAATCAACCACAATTACTATCAATACCAATACCACCGTAAATTTAGTACGGAGTCCGATCACGACCCGATCGGCTAGGCTATCTCATTAGAGAATCAACCACAATTACTGTCAATATCAATACCACCGTAAATTTAGTACGGAGTATGATCACGACCCGATCGGCTAGGCCATCTCATTAGAGACATCAACAACAATTACTATCATTACCAATTTCCAGCACAATCACCACCATGTGTGCGGCATGGTGTCCGATCACAACCCGATCGGCTAGGCTGTCTTATTTGAGACATCAACCTTTTTATATCAATCATCGCATTTTATAATACTTTCACATCTTTTCATTTCATTGGCACTAATGGCCATAATTATAAGATCATTCTTGGCACGTTGGCCATATTCAGTATTTCATGCTCACCTTATCAATTTCAAATATCATTATCATCATCAACAACAAATACAATTCAAATCAAGGTGTGTAGTACACATGTGAGCAATTTAGAGTCTAAGGCACATAGAGATATTTCACAAAATTTGGCATAATAGCTTTCATTTAAACTTGACTTAAAGTCGAAACATTATTAATGCACAACCCATATTTTAACACATCCTCAATTGGTAACATAACATGAATAAAGCATTTGGGATGCTTGTTGAACATATTTCTTTCAACCCAATCTTACTCGGAATAGCCAGTTTCATAATGAATCACTCGGGACTTACAAAATTTACATGAATATCATGGGATTCAATTCTAAGAGAAGAGTTTAGCCAACATACCTCAATTGACCTTTCTTAAACTCTAAAACATTCCAGAATTCTTAGCAACTTCAATCTATTTTAGAAATATAATAAACTGAATCAAAATTAGGAAGATGATCATGGTTCTAGCTCATTTGAGCATTTTATCAACCACTAGGTGTGCACAAGGTTTCAAGGTCCTTTTATGGAGGATTACATCATCCCACAACCCAATCTTTACCATGCTTAGTTCAACAATCTTCCTACACCCCTTGTTATCACATGCATGTAAAATAATCAACTCTCATGCCCAAAAATTATCTTGCTAATTACCTATTTTTAGATGATTTCGAAATTAGGGTTTAGGATGTAGAATCTAACCTCTAGGATGAAGACCTAGTGAGCTTCCCTTCTTAATATTCCAAATCTTGAGCAAGAATTGAAGAACAATTATTGAAGAATGCCTTCTAACTCTAGGGCACTCTCTCTCTCTAAAATGTCAGATTATATCTCAAAAATGGCCCAAAATGTGTATTTAACGAAGTAAGGTCGGGTTTTAAAAACCCAAAAATAAAGCTCCAGAACAGGTTCTGCGGTCGCATATGCGATCGCATAATGGTTATGCGGACCGCATATCGGTCGCATAATTGGTGTCCAAAATGACAAAAAATCTGCCTGAGTCTGCGGTCACTATGCGGTCCACATAACTGTTCAACCCAAAAAGTCCGAGCCCGGTGCATTGTTCAACCCAAAAAGTCCGAGCAAAATAATACTCAACATGTAAAAATAATTCGGCACCACGAAACATTACTTTCTTTTGCAAACTTTTACGGGGCTTTACACTTAAGTACTTCGAAATTTTCCGGGGTGTTACAAGAAGCCTTAGCCTCAAAGCGTCCTCAGAGACATTTATTTGTTTGCTCCCCCAACACGTATCAACGAACCCCTTCAAGTGTTTATATGCATTTTGACCCGGTGCACAGGTGAAGAATCCTCGTTGCTCAAGCAAAGTGAGCTTCACGTTGGTTATTTGAAAGTTGCCCCTAATACGGGGTGGGACTATAGCACTTGCATAGCCTTCATTCGGCAACACCCGGTGTGGAGCCCCTCGTGGTGGAGGTGGGGATGGAACGGGCACATTGTCTTGAGGCGGTCGGCCTCGTCTATTGGCTTGATATTCAAGAGGGACCTCATCCATTGCATCATCATCAACGTCCACATCCTCTACGGCTATGTTTCCGAGCTCATTATTTGCCATGATTGCATCTACAATACTCACATGTTAGTAACAAGGAAGGAAAAGAAGATATTCCAAAAATACACCTAAATATATAGATAACACTATATTTAGCTCCCCGGCAATGGCGCCAAAAATTGATCTCGTCCAATTTCACTCGTCTATTTGAGGATATGAAAATGGTCGATGCAATAGTAATACCCAACAAGAAGTCGGGGTCGATTTTCCACAGGGAGCTATGAATAGGTCTTAGGGATATATATTATAGTGTATGAGCTTGAATTATCTCAAATTGCACTTCCACAAACTTGGGTTGTTTCTAGGTCTAATCTAAACTAAGATTACAAACTAAGCATTTAAACTAGGAAATTGTTTTTGGTTATTTTTCAAATGATATAAAAGGCCTAGGGCTATGACCTTCACCTAGGTGTTCGCTTAATGGGTTGTAAGCCTTAAAGCTTGTTTTATTGGTCGGGATGTATTATAGCTATCAACACTCAAGTACTCATTCGATACCTCTCGGTCAAAAAGTGATTTTGCCCAATTTGGCTTTCTTAAGTCCAAATGGGTATTGAACAAAGCAGTTGATAATAAGCTCAAGTCGGGTTTTACTATCTCTAGGTTCAACCCTTTAATTGGACTTATCAATCTCTCGATTGACCCAATTTCTTGCTAGATAAGTTTTCCTAGACTAAATCTCTCTTTCTCAAGTAGATACCAAGTCAAATAGGCATGAAATAATGTTTGCAACCATTAATTCTTCAAATTAAAGCAAGAACTAGGCTAGATAATCAAAACCCAACCATAAACAAGCAATAAATCAAACACCCATTAAGTTCACACACTAGGGTTGGGTCACAACCCTAGTGAGAATCTAGCTACTCATGCTTAAATTGGAAGAGAAAGAAGAAGAAGTGATAATTAAACCCATATTGATAATTAAAATGATAAAATCAATGTTCAAAAAGCGCAAAATGGCAAAAACTACTAAAAAAAGTAAAAGGAAACGCCTACTGTAGCTGCTGATGTCAAAACTTAACCTAGAAAAGTGAATCTCTTTTATTTATATAGTGCTGAAAATTTCGGACAAAAATGCCCTATTGGAGGTTCTGCGGCCACACAATTCCATGTGCGGACCGTACGAATGCAACTACGCCTGCATTGTTGATCTTCTGCAGCCGCACAATAATTGTGCGGTCCGCACTTCCGTTGAACTTGATATGCATGTTCTCTGAACTTCCGGCCTTCCCTTGCTTCTACGGCCACACATCTCATGTGAGGACCGCACTTCTCACAGATCTCTGACAAGTTCTTCTGCACAATATGCGGCGGCAGATGATAATCTGCGGTCTGCACTTTAGAGCTTTTGTGCCTGTTTTTATCCTTGGTTCAGATTGCTCCTTCTTGAGATGGATTTCTTTTTTTATTCTCATTTTCCACCATTTCTACAATTAAGCATATTTCATCAGTTTTTGGGAACACAATTAAACGCTTTTGGACTAAAACGAAAGCAAAAGGTTGCCAATAAGTAGTCAAAATCCCCACTCATCAGGCCACATAAGTGGCTTGGTGATCGCAAATACGGGCTAGGTAGAAGTTGGGGAAGAGCGCAGGTGTGAAGGTATTTCCGCATCTGCGAGCCCGCAGATACGGGCATGTGAGTGCAGAAGTGAAGGGGAGAGGCTATAGAGGAAGTCCGCAAATGCGGACATTGGGGCACATGTGCACATGCGCAGATGCGCAAAGGAGACCGCAGATGTGGAAAGTTGCTGGAAGGTCGGGGACTGAAGATTCAGAAGGAGTCCGCAAAAGTAGACTCGCAGATGCGATGGAATGTCGGCAGAAGCGAGTGGTCAGGCGCTTGGAGGGAGCCGCAGATGCGGCCATTTTTTCGCAAAAGCAGGACCCTAGGTGTAGTTAAGTAAGCTGCAGGTGCGAGAATCGCTGGGAGAAGGTTTTAAAATGAGGGTTTGATCATTTTTTCATAGTTGAAATTTTGGAGGTCAGTTGGAGGCGATTGTTGAGAGGCATTTTGCTACAATTGAAGAGGTGAGTAAAGATTATTCAATTTTGTTGATAGATATTGATTACCCGTTGATTATTATACCTAGTTTATATGAATTTAAAGTGAATTTTGGGGTTTCTGGGCTATGTTTTTGGAGAGTGACATTTGGTGATTTGAGGGTCGATTTGTGGATGGAATTGGATGAAATTAGTATGGTTGGACTCATAATTGAATGGGTGTTCGGAATTTGTAAATTTTGTCGAGTTCCGGGGTGCGGGCCAGTGGTTGACTTTTGGGTTGACTTTGCATATTTGATTCAAGACTTAGATTTATCATTTGGAATTGTTTCCGGCGGTTTATATTGATGATATTAAGTTGTTTTGGCTAGATTCTAGTCGCTCGAAGGCTGATTCACGTGGCAAGGGCTTTTTAGAGTATTGATTTGTGCACTTTGAGATAAGTAACATGTCTAAACTCGGATTTGAGGGTACTTAACCCTGAAAACTATGTTATACAAGAGGTATTGGGGTGACATACAAGCTAAGTGACGGGCGTGTGTGCGTGCGCCGAAGTGTTCATGATTAGATGTGGCTTTTAGGCTATCATAGGATTGTTTTGCTATCATGCCTTGTTATATCCGTATTTTGTAAAAGTGTATGATCATTTGGGCTCTGATTCATGCTAGAATTCATGTCTAGGCTATGTGATATTCGTTTGATACTTCATAGGATTATTCTTGCCATTTCTGAGCTATTTGCCTTAATGCACACATACTCTTAGTCATGATGCTACACCCGTGTATGATATTTCTGCCTCAATATGTTCTTATTTGATTTCTCACATGTTGTTAATGCCTCATACGGGTAACATTATTGAAATTTAATATTATGAGATGTGGTTAACTTAAACTTGACTAGTTGTTGACTGAGTATGGGCCATAGTGCCGATTCGGTATTAATTTTGAGATGACGTGTACGTCAGGCTCATATTGGGCTAAGAGTTATTGTTTTGGGGCGACGTGTGCACCAGGCCCCAATTATATGCGCTATGTGATTATAATTAGCGCTTGGACAGGATCCTCCCCTCCAGAGTCTGATATACCAGCAGTGGGCGCAGGCACAATGTTTTATATACGTGCTTAAGGATGGGAAGTTATGCCAGGAACCCGTATAGTGCTAAGTGTTTATGTGTGGTTAGTCTTAATGGTGTCACTCTGATATTATAGATGTGACATGTATATTTGACATGTAGGCATAGAGATGTACCTTCCTCATGCTAGTTGATAAATGAAGTGTCGTATCCGTGTTTGTCTTAAACTATTATACTTGGAAAGCATGCCTAAATTTCTAAAATTTGAATAAGCTAAACATAATATCATTGAGCTACATGCTTCTACTATTTCCTTTATATTCTGAACTATCACTGGTTAATAATATTGGTCTCTGACTGTTGTTTCTGAGCTCGTCAGTGCTTTTAGCCCAAGGTTAGTATTGTTACTTATTGAGTACATGGGGTCGGTTGTACTCATGATACACTCTGCACTTGGTGTACAGATCCAAGTACTTCTGGACGAGGTGATCTCTTGAGTTCTGTTGCAACCAGCTTTTGGGAGACTACAAGGTAGCTGTTATACCGTCCGCAGACCTTGAAGTTCTCTTTCATTATTTCTATGATTACTGTTCTACTATTCGGACAATTGAATTGAGAATTTGCCCTTGTATTTTGATACTCAGTAGTGCTCATGTACTCATTGACACCAGATCTTTAGGATCTTTGTAGCAGTATTGTTGTTACTTTCTCAGCTATTTCATGATATTTCCATTGTTGAGTTTATTAAACCTTGTTTTATTAAACTTGTTGTTCTCATGTGACCGTTGGCTCGCCTAATAAGTCGTGTTAGGCGCCGTTGCGGCTCCAGTGGCAGTTGGGTCGTGACAAGTTGATATCAGAGCACTAGGTTGCTTAGGTCTCACGAGTCATGAGCAAGTTTAGTAGAGTCTTAAGGATTGGTACAGAGACGTCTGTACTTATCTTTGAGAGGCTACCGAACTATTAGGAAACTTCACTTTCTTACATTCTTGTCATGCGAATTTGTTATTTCCGAACTTTGAACCTTGACTCTTCTATTCTCTCATAGATGGTGAGAACATGTGCAGCCGGATCAGGTGGATGACCCCCAGTACCACCCGTTAGGGCCGCAAGAGGACGAGGTCACGGTCACGGTAGAGGCTGAGGTGAGGCTCGTACTACAACTAGAGTAGCACATGTAGAGCCACCAGTTGCTCTAGTTGAGGAGCATGTAGCAGATATTGTTGAGCCGGTGGGGACAGCTCAGGCACCGGCAGTGCCTATCATTATTCCTGGCCCTCATGACTCTTAGCCCAGATTTTGGCTGTGTGCATGAGCCTGGCTCAGACAGTTTCGATTCCAGTTGCACCGGCTACCTCATAGGCTAGGGGAGGTGCCCAAAATCCCACTGCCTGTACTCTGTATCAGCTAGCTCAAGGTCATCAAACAACGAGGGTATTACTAGTTCAGCCAGCTGTTGATGCTTGGACCAAGGTTGGTCCACTTATGAGTGATGAGGAGTAGAAGAGGTTGGAGCAGTTTGGGAGGATTAAGCCTCCAGAGATCAGCGGAGAGGAGTTTGAGTATACTTAGGATTTTCTAGATAGGTGTCTGCTGATTCTTCGCATAGTGGGTATTTTGGAGATCAGTGGAGTTGCATTTACTACTTTCTAGATGACACTTATGAGCTGAGGAGGCCAGTTGGCACAATGGCAATTACATGGCATGAGTTCTTAGTTATCTTCTTAGAGAAGTTTGTCCCACAGACTCGTAGAGAGGAGCTGCGTAGAGATTTTGTGAAGCTACATCAGGGAGCTATGCTGTGACTTAGTATGAGATGAGATTTGGGGATTTGGCCCATCATGCTATATGGTTGGTTCCCATAGAGAGATAGAGAGGATAAGGAGGTTCATTGATGGCCTTAACTATGGCTTACGTTACAGTTTGGTTCGAGAGGCCGAGACAGATGCTAGGTTTGACCAGGTGGTCGAGATTGCTAGGTGCTTGAAGCAGGTTTGCGGGCTTGAACGCAAGGAGTGGGACGGCAAGATGCCCTGTGGTTTAGGTGGTTTAAGTGGTACCTCGACTGGAGGTCAGTCACATCACACCAGAGATCGTCCTTATAGGCCCGCTCAGATGGCTCATCAGGTTCCTCGTGGTTCATCAGCTAGCCACGGTTCATACAACACTCATCCAGTTTAGTCTTCTTTCAGTGAACTCCCAACTCAGAGCTCATACCGTGCTCCATCAGTTCAGGGTTTGTCAGTACCGGGTTCTTCCAATGGTTATTCTAGTACTCAGGGCCCGATTTAGGTTCCACAGTCATTTCTGGTTCGAGGTTGTTACGATTGTGGAGAGTTGGGGCATGTGAGGAAGTATTCTCCTCATTATTATAGAGGTCTAGTGCAGCAGGGAGGCCATATTATAACTCCTACACCAGTTGCTACACCACCCGCTGAGCCAGCTTGGGGTGGAGGTCATGCGGGTCGAGGTCTCCCCAGAGAGGGAGGTCAGGCAGGTGGTGGTCAGGCTCGTTTCTATGCCTTTCCCGCCATACTGGAGAAAATTGCTTCCGATGCTGTGATCACACGTATATTTTTAGTGTGCCACAGGGATGCTTCCGTACTATTTGACCCTGGTTACACTTATTCATATGTGTCATCATACTTTTCTCGTTACTTAGATATGCCTCGTGATTCCTTAGTTATGCATATTCATGTATCTACACCGGTGGGTGATTCTATTATTGCAGACTGCGTATATCAGTCATGTGTGGTGACTATTAGGGGTTATGAGACAAGCGTTGATCTTTCACTGCTTAGCATGGTTGATTTTGACATGATTTTGGGCATGGACTGATTTTTGCCATGTCACGCTATTCTTCATTGTCATGCTAAGACCGTGAAGTTGGTGATGCCGGGGGTGCCGAGGTTGTAGTGGAGAGGCTCCCTGGATTATGTTCCTAGTATGGTGATTTTACATTGAAGGCTCAACAGATGATTGAGAAGGGATGTTTGGCATATTTGGCTTTCCTGAGGGATGTTAGTACTGATACTCCTACCGTTGTATCTGTTCTTATAATGAGAGACTTCCTAGATGTATTTCCAGCAGACTTGTCGGGTATGCCATCCGATAGGGGCATTAATTTTGGTATTGACTTGGTACCGGGCACTCAACCTATCTCTATTTTACCGTACCACATGACACCTATAGAGTTGAAGGAACACTTGTAGGAATTACTTGATAAGGACTTCATCAGGCCTACTGTGTCACCTTGGGGTGCATCGGTTCTATTCGTGAGGAAGAAAGATGGTACTATGAGGATGTGTATTGACTACAGGTAGTTGAACAAAGTTACAGTTAAGAACAAGTGACCATTACCGTGCATGAATGACTTATTTGATCAGCTTCAGGGTGCTAGAGTGTTTTAGAAGATTGATTTGAGGTCGGGATATCATCAGTTGAAGATCCGGGATTCAGACATTCCTAAGACGGCATTTAGGACCCGCTATGATCATTATGAGTTTCTCGTGATGTCTTTTGGGCTAACCAATGCCCCATCAGCCTTTATGCACTTGATGAATAATGTGTTCCAGCCAAATCTTGATTCCTTCGTCATAGTATTCATTGATTATATATTGGTGTACTCACGCAACCAAGAGGATCATGAGTAGCATCTGAGGATCGTACTCCAGACTGAGGGAGTAGAAGCTATACACTAAATTCTCCAAGTGTGAATTTTGGCTTGATTCAGTGGTATTCTTGGGGCACGTGGTGTCTAGTGAGGGGATCAAGGTGGATCCAAAGAATTGAGGCAGTTTAGAGTTGGCCTAGACCGTCTTCGACTACAGAGATTCGAAGCTTCTTGGGTTTGGCAGGTTATTATCGCCATTTTGTGGAGGGTTTCTCATCCATTGCTACACCTTTGACTAGATTGACCTAGAAGGGTGCTCCTTTCAGATGGTCCGACGAGTGTGAGGTGAGCTTTCAGAAGCTTAAGACAACATTGACTACAACCCCAATATTAATGTTGCCTAAGGTACGGGGTCATACACCGTGTATTGTGATGTATCGCATATTGGGCTTGGCACGGTATTGATGTAGGACGGTAGTGTGATTGACTACGTATCTTGGTAGTTGAAGGTTTATGAGAAGAATTACTCTGTGCATGACTAAGAGCTGGCAGCCATTGTTCACACGCTGAAGATTTGGAGGCACTATTTGTATGGCGTACCATGTGAGGTCTATACCGAGCATCGGAGTCTCCAGCACTTGTTCAAGTAGAAAGACCTTAATTTATGGCAACGGGGATGGTTAGAGTTGATGAAAGACTATGATATCACCATATTATATCATCTGAGGAAGGTCAATGTAGTGGCCGATGCATTGAGTAGGAAGGCTGATAGTATGGGAAATTTGACATATTTTACCGGTAGAAGAGAGGCCACTAACCATGGATGTTCAGGCTTTTGCCAATCAATTTGTGAGAGTGGATGTTTCGGAGCCTATCCGGGTTTATACTTGTGTTGTGGCTCAGTCATCGTTGTTGGAGCATATCAAGGCTCGCCAGTTTGATGATCCTCACTTGTTGGTGTTGAGGGACACGGTGCAGCGGGGTGGTGCTAAGGAGGTCATGATTGGTGATGCTGGTGTTATACGGCTTCAAGGCCGGATTTGTGTTCTAAATGTTGATGGGTTGAAAGATTTGATCCTTGAGGACGCTTATAGGTCGCGCTATTCCATTCACCCAGGTGTCACGAAGATGTACCGTGACTTGAAATAGCACTATTAGTGGAGGAGAATGAAGAAAGATATTGTTGCTTATGTCTCTCCGTGTTTGAATTGTCAACAGGTGAAGTATGAGCATCAAAAACCGGGAGGGTTGACTTAGATATTGGAGATACCGGAGTGGAAGTGGGAGCGCATCACTATGGATTTTGTAGTAAGCTTACCATAGACCTTGAAGAAATATGACGCAATCTGGATTATTGTGGATCGGTTGACTAAGTCCTCACACTTTATTCCGGTGATGACTTCCTATTTTTCAGAGCGTTTGGCTCAGATTTACATTCGGGAGATTATCCGCCTGCATGGCATACCCGTTTCCATCATTTTCGACCGAGGCACGCAATTCACATCCCAGTTTTGGAAAGCGGTGCAGCGAGAGTTGGGCACACAGGTAGTGTTGAGTACAACATTCCATCCCCAGACAGATGGGTAGTCTGAGCGCACTATTCAGATATTGGAGGACATGCTACGTGCCTGTGTTATGGATTTCGGAGGTTCATGGGATCAGTTTCTACCGCTCGGAGAGTTTGCGTACAACAACAACTTTCAATCAAGTATCCAGATAGCGCCTTATGAGTCCTTGTATAGGAGGAGATGTCGTTCTCCGATCGATTGGTTTGAGCCTGGGGAGGCAAGATTTTTGGGCACTGATTTGGTCTGTGATGCTATGGAGAAGGTTAAGGTGACTCATGAGAGAATTCACACAGATCAGTCCAGATATAAGAGTTATATGGATTGAAAAGTTCGAGATGTAGCTTACATGGTGGGTGAGAAGGTTCTGCTCAGAGTTTCGCCCATGAAGGGTGCGATGCGATTCGGGAAGAAGGGAAAATTAAGCCCTTGGTATATTGGCCCTTTTGAGGTGCTTGAGAGAGTGGGAGAGGTGGCCTATAGACTTGCCTTGCCACCCAGGCTATCGGGAGTTCACCCAGTATTTCATGTTTCAATGCTCTAGAAGTATTATGGTGATCCTTCACATGTTTTGTACTTCAACACGATCCATCTAGTTGGGGATTTGACTTATGATGTGGAGCTGGTTGGCTATTTTGGATCGGCAGGTTCAGAAGCTGCGGTCAAAGAATATCTTATCATTGAAGTTGCATTGGAGAGGTCAGCCAGTCTAGGAGGCTACTTGGGAGACCGAGCAGGAGATGCGGACCAGATATCCTTACCTTTTTGAGACTCCAGGTAGGATTCTAAACCCGTTCGAGGATGAACTTTTGTTTAAGAGGGGGAGAATATAACGACCCAATCAGTCGTTTTGTGTATTGCAACCCCGTTCCCCTATGTTTTGCCTCTTCTATATTTAATTGTGGTTATGTGACTTACCAAGGTGGTTGTATTGGTTTCGAGGAAGTTTCAGAATGAACTGGGACACTTAATCCCAAGGTTGAAAGCTTAAGTTGAAAGAGTTGATCGGAGTTTGATTTTTGTCTAGATGAATTCGGAATAGTGTTTTGATGGTTTTAATAGCTTCGTATGGTAATTTTGGACTTAGGCGCATGTCCGAATGTTGATTTGGAGGTCCGTAGGTTTATTTGGTATTTTTTGGAGAAAGTAGGAAACTTGAAGGTTTGGAAGGGTGAGAGGTTTGGCCGGGAGTTGACTTTGTTGATATCGGGTTGGATTTTGGTTCCTGGAGTTGAAATAGGTCCGATGTGTCATTTGGGACTTGCATGCAAAACTTGAGATCATTCGTAGTTGATTTGATATAGTTCGACAAGAGTTTTATAAGTTGAAAGTTTATTAGTTTCATTAGGCTTTAATTGGGGTGCGATTCATGATTTTGGTATTTTTTTAATGTGATTTGAGGCTTCGAGTAAGTTCGTATCGTGTTTTAGGACTTATTGGTATGTTTGGATGGGGTCTCGAGGGCCTCGGGTGTGATTCGGATGAGTTGGATATCATGTTTGGACTTAGAGAAATGGCTGAAGGATTGCAGGTTCTGGTGCAATCGCACTTGCGAGGGGTTGGCCACAGGTGCGAGGCCGCAGAAGTGGCCTGGAGATCGCAGATGCGGGATAGGCATAAGCCGAGAAGAGCGCAAGTGCGAGGGTATTTCCGCATTTGTGAGCCCGCAGATGCGGGCGTGTGAGCGCAAAAACAAAGGGGAGAGGCTATAGAGGAAGTCTACAGATGCGGATATTGGGGCGTAGGTGTGCATACGCAGATGCGCAAAGGAGACCGCAGAAGCGGAATGTTGCTAGAAGGTCGGGGACCGCATATGTAGAAGGAGTCTGTAGAAGCGGAATCACAGATGCGATGGAATGTCCGCAGAAGCAGATGGTCTGACACTTGGAGGGAGCCGCAGATGCGGGACTGCATGTGCGGTTAAGTGAGTCGTAGGTGTGAGAATCACTGGGCAAAATATTTTAAAACGAGGGTTTGGTCATGTTCTCATAGTTAGAATTTTGGAGCTCGGTTGGAGGCGATGTTTGAGTGGATTTTTGCTACAATTGAAGAGGTGAATAAAGATTATCAATTTTGTTGATAGATAAAGATTATCAATTTTGTTTATCGGGTTCTGGGGTGCCGGCCCGGGGTTGACTTTTGAGTTTACTTTGCATATTTGATTTAAGACTTAGCTTTATCATTTGGAATTATTTTCGATGGTTTATATTGATGATATTAAGTTGCTTTGGCTAGATTCGAGTCGCTCAGAAGCCGATTCACGTGGCAAGGGCTTTTTGGAGTATTGATTTGCGTGCTTTGAGGTAAGTAACATATCTAAACTCGAATATGAGGGTACTTAACTTTGGAAACTATGTTATACGAGAGGTATTAGGGTGAAGTACATGCTAGGTGACGAGTGCGTGTGCATGTACTAAAGTGTTCATGATTAGAGGTGGCTTTTAGGCTATCATGGGATTGTTTTGCTATCATGCCTTGCTATATCCATGTTTTCTAAACCTTTACGATCATCTGAGCTCTGATTCATGTTAGAAATCACGTTTAGGCTATATGTTATTCATTTGAGATTTGATAGGACTATTCTTGTCGTTTCTAAGCTATTTGCCTTAATTGTACACATACTTCAGTCATGATGCTACATCCGTGTATGTTATCTCTGTCTTAGTATGTTCTTATTTGATTCCTCACATGTTGTTGATTCTTCATATGTGTAACATTGTTGAAATTTTATATTGTGAGATATGGTTAACTGAGACTTGATGATGACTGAGTTTGGGCCATTGTGCCGATTTGGTATTTATTTTGAGGTGACGCGTACGCCAGGCTCATATTGGGCTAAGCGTTATTGTTTTAGGGAGACGTGTGCACCAGGCCCTATTTTTGGTCTATGAGATTATAATTAGCGCTTGGGCAGGATTCGCCCCTTCGGAGTCTGACATACCAGCAGTGGGCGCAGGCACAATGTTTTATATACGTGCTTGAGGATGGGCAGTTATGCCAGGCACCCGTATAGTGCTAAGTGTTGATGTGTGGTTAGTCTTAATGGTGTCACTCTGATATTATAGATTTGACATGTATATTTGACATGTAGGCATAGAGATATACCTTCCTCATGCTAGTTGGTAAATGAAGTGTCGTATCCGTGTTGGGCTTAAACTGTTATATTTGGAAAGCATGGCTAAATTTCTGAAATGTGAACAAGCTTAACATAATATCATTGAGCTACCTGCTTCTACTATTTCCTTTATATTCTTAACTGTTACTGGTTATTGGTATTGATCTCTGACTGTTGTTTCTGAGCTCGTCACTGCTTTCAGCCCAAGATTATGGTACAAGATAAGCTTGTTTAACCCAAAACTATATATAAACCAACATATATCCATAGAGACATCCAAAAAGCATATAGTATTGACTTAAGCTACATGCAACCATGGAGATCAAAAGAAAAAGCAATGCAATTTTTGAGAGGAACACCGAGTGAGTCATACAAGAAAATACCAACATATCCTTTACATGTTAAAGTACGCTAACCCAGGATCAATGATATGACTACACACTGAAGTAGATGGAAGCTTCTTGTATGCATTCATTGAGATATATGCATTGATTAGAGGTTGGATCTATTGTAGGCCAACAATTGTAATTGATGAAAGTTTTTTAAAGTCAACATACAACGGGACCATACTCACGGCTTCCACGCAAGACGCAGAGGGTAAGAAAAAAAGTTTCAGAATCAGTATTGAATTATTGATGTACTTTACTATTTTGAAAATGCAATCCAATTATATTCAGTTAAGCAGCAAAAAAGATCCTCAGTATCATATGATACCAATATGGTATACAAGTATACCAACGGAATATATAATTATTTTGCTACATACCTGCACCTACCTATGACTGTAATACTATATGAAATGATATATTAATAGTGTATCTTGTAACTAATAGTTTTTTACTTGGTTTTACAAGACAAATTCTACCCCCTTGCATATGCAATTATTGATTCGGAGAACGATACATCGTGGGAATGGTTCTTTGAGTAGTTCAGAGAAACCTATGGACAAAGAGAGGGAATGTGCATTGTATCAGACATGCATGATGATATATGGAGAACAACTTCAATTGTTTATCTAGAAGTCCCTCATTGTGCATGTATGTTCCATCTATGGAATAATATAAAGACGAACTTTAGGAAGAGCTAAAAATAAATCAAAGAAGTACACTTTGTGTTAGCAAGAGCATACACAGTTGAAGAATTCAACAGTCATATGGCAGAATTAGAAGCTATTGATAGTAAACTGATGGATATTGGATATGATAAATGGTCCCGGGCACATTCCAAGGTAAATAGAACCATGACCATGACATCAAATATTGCAGAATCACTAAATACAACAAACAAGCACGCAAAAGACCACCCTGTTGTGAATTTGCTTGACTTTATGATTAGCTTGATTCATAAATAGAATTATACCACTCAGAATAATATCGTGGAATCATTTATGAAGATCGAAAAAAAGTATAAAAAAATATTGGCAGATAATACTATCTCGTCACATGCAACGACAATAGGAATTTTCAAAATCATATCAACACCGCATGTACTGTAGTTTACTTTTACACCTTAAAAATTTTACTAAATAACTGCATATTGTTATTAAAAATACTATTACTTCACACAGCCATAATAATGTCATGCTTGCCTTTGGCACTCTGGAGAAGCAAATCTTGATTGAACCTAGCTAATGAATTTTTTAAATTAAAATTATATTAGGTGTTTCCATCAACTGAGTTCTTACATTTAGTCATTGATGGCTAAACAAGAAATGTGGTGCGCCTACATGAAAAAAATTGCACTTGTGGAATATTTCAGCTAGAGATATTCTATGTTCACATGCAATGGCAGTTATACAAAAATTTCATATGGATGCATACAAGTATTGCTCGGCTTACTTCAACAAAGACTACTTGCTGAAAATATATGGGATACCAGTAAACCCTTTGTCGAATAAAACTACGTGGAAAATTCTAGAACATGTCTCTTCATATGTGGTACTACCACCAAAAAAAAAAAGAATCAGACCAGGAAGACCTAAAAAGAAGATAGGCATAGAAGGTTGGGAAGGTTATACAGTTACATGTGCACTATGTGGAAAAAAAAGGACACAACCGGAGAACGTGTAGAAATATTTCAAAGAGATATTGATATAAGCTTCAATGTTTTTTATAGAACTGATATATCGTAGAATCATATCATTTAAATTGCAAAGAAATAAAATGCATGTCTTGCACTTGACATATATTAGGTATAGTGATTGTTTGCCAAATTACTTTTTCAAGAAAGTACTTGTGTTTTCAATAAGAATCTGCTTATTTGGTAGTTTAGTATATAAAAGTGGAAGCCAGTTACATGCACTTGCTACAGGAAAAAAGGTACTCAAAATACAATGTGATACCCAAATAGTATATCTGTATACCTTATTGGTATATAATTGTATTGCACTATTATGGCTAAACTCAAAATATGTGCAAATATGCAACATATGTATAAAATTCCTTAACAAAATGGGCACACTTTGCAAATCATATCAGTATTTTAGTATAACAAATTGGAAGCCATTTATATGCAGTTGCTATAGGAAAAATGGTACTCAAATACAATGTGATACCCGAATGGTATATCTGTATATCTTATTGGTATATAGTTATATTGCACTAATATCGCAAAATCAAAATTTGTGAGAAATACAAGTGGTGCACCAAAATGCAACATCTGTACAAAATTCCTTAACAAAATGGGCACATTTTGCAGCTCATGTAAGTATTTTAGTATATAAAAGTGGAATGCATTTACATCTAGTTGCTGCAAAAAAAAAGGTACTCAAATATAATGTGATACCCAAATAGTATATATGTATACCTTATTGGTATATACTTGTATTACACTAACATGGCTAAACCAAAATTTGTGCAGAAATACAAGTGCACCAAAATGCAACATCTTTACAGAATTTCTTAATAAAATGGGCATGCCAGTATTTTAGTATATAAAAGTCGAATGCATTTACATCTATTTGCTGTAGAGAAAAAAGTACTCAAATATTATCACAAAATGATATATATCTGTATACCTTATTGGTATATAGTTGTATTGCACTAATATGGCTAAACCAAAATCTATGCAGGAATACAAGTGGTGCACCAAAATGCAACATCTGTACAAAATTGGGCACACTTTGTAGCTCATGTCAGTATTTTAGTATATAAAAGTGGAATGCATTTATATCTAGTAGCTACAGGAAAAAAGGTACTCAAATATAATGTGATACCCAAATGGTATATTTGTATACCTTATTGGTATATAGTTGTATTGCACTAATATGGTTAAACCAAAATATGTGCAGAAATATAAGTGGTCCACTAAAAAAATACACAGAGAATTTCTTAGCATAATAGACACACTTTGCAACTCATGTGCAAGCAGGTAAATATATAATCTAACATGTAAAAACAAATACCAGATTCAACTACAATTAAAAACTATTCTCAACACAAATCCAAACTCAATTCACTTTCTAAAATATTTCCTCTCATTCAAATAAATATGTTGCCAAAATTAAAACTGCTATTATTTTTCAAAATGAAACAATCTGAAGTTAGATTCCAAAATTAAAACACATATTCCAAACTAAAAACTGTTATAGCAATATATTGTAATATTACAATTGTATTCCTAGAACACACACTTTTAAAATCTAGAGTTTTACAATCTACTAATACAAATTACCATACTTCACCAAATACTATTAAAATCCTGCAAAGTTTTCATGCTACGATTAACTAAAAGAAAAGATAGCCCTATACTATTTCTTGTGCTTCTTTCCACGAGTCTTTTTTGTTACTCCTGGAGTGTCAGACTCACTTGATTCACCATGCAGCTGCTTGTTCCTCCCATAGTGCCACAATAGTATACAAACCTAGCTCGAAGACCATCCACATCAAAATTATCAACAGAGATTGGAAGACCTTCAATAATGTACTCAGCAAAGCATGCAACATATACTCCACAATCTCTGAAATAAAATAAGTAAATATAAATATAAAATCGATTAGTATTGAAAATGTTAATATGAATGAGGAAAATAAAGTAAAAAAAGTAATTATTCTTATGAATTTAACTGTGTTGGCAGATTTGTAAGCAATTCAATTTGAAAAGGGATCAGTCAACTCCTTTTCCATATGCAGACTATTTTCTACTACAATATCTCCTCTTTGATTATAAAAGTCAATGCTAACCAGAAATATGGGGATCAACACAGCATATGCCTATGCCACCTTTTGAATAACTTTTTGTTCTTTCGACTACGTAGCGAGTCATATACATAAAAATATATCTTATGGAATCATACACAACCCAATATCCAATGCCACTTTTCTGCCAAATTAATTGGAAAGAGTACATGATCAACTTGGTGCCTCGGAGTGTTGCAATACATCCGAAATCCTTTCATGTACTCCATAATATCATTTGATCTATCAATCAAATGATATTTTTCCCACCTTTTACAAATTCTGCATAAACCCTATGAATGATATTATTAAAAAGGGTATCTATAGTTATGATCTTGATTGGCATATTAATTTCATATTTTGCCTTCTTCCTAAAAAGTAGAATATAATATTCAAGCTCTGTAACAAAAGGACAAAATTATATACATATACTATTAAAGTATACTGTATACTCTGATAGCATCGTATTGAATTGAATACCTGAAAATAATACAATAGAATAAAAAGTACAAAAAAGGGAAGAAAATATGACTAACACTAGCAGTATGCATTAACTAACATAAAAATAAAAATAAAAAGCAGTACACATATTGACCTAGACAACAGCCTGCCAGAAAAGTTTAATGTGTGAAAAAACGTCTTATCATCAATCTGTTCAACTTTAAAGTCAAAACAAGGGTCCAGATTCTTAGCATCAGGTAAATATACTTCCCTATTTCATACAAAAGAAGATATGGATAAGAAAAACATATGTAAAAATTAAGAAAACTTGAAAACAAAAGTAACTGGTAACGAATACACATTCCCCCAATAGCATTTCTACTTTAACAAAATTTTAGAATGCACTCGTAAGCTTAAAAACAACATTTATTAAAATGCCATTTACAAATGAAAATCTTCCTTTGATAACCTTCAAGGATCCTCCAACCACACTTACACCAGATTGCCAGTCATTCATAAACAACGACTGTTTTACAGCTGCAGGGCGCCTTTTCTGTGTGAAAACTACAGTAGTTTTTTCAACATCTGTTCGTTTCTGGACAACAGTTCTTGATACCGACGAGTCAGGTTTAAACTTATTAACATCACGAGTTGTTAGTTCATTTCTAGATTCATTTGTATTATGTCTCCCTCCTTGTGTAATGGCAGCAATTAGATCAAGTTGAGAGTCAGCATATTCAAAATCAGAATCCAAGCCAAGATCACCCTCGTGTCGACATGAAGCTTAAATTACAGAATGTTAGTGAATGAAAAAATATACGAAGTTAAGAAATAAAAAAAAGAAAAGTTATATATAGAAGATGTTACCAGAAGGAAAATTGACATTACTGCCACGAAGATCCGCTCGACCAACACCATCAATCCAAGATGCTGAACATATAAAAGTATTATCAACATCACTATTTAAATAAAAATTTATCAAAAATCTCTGATTTACATACCAACTTCAGAATTAGTAACATCAAGAGTTGTACCCTATGGAGTAGTATTTTGTTACGAAGGAGGAGCTTTAGACTTGATAACAACATCTGGTCATGTCTGTGCAGGGATTCCTGATGGCAACAGAGAAGGTCTAGACATTTTAACATCATGAGTTGCCAGCTTATATTTTGCATGTTGTGTAATGACGGTGATTTGATCAATTGTAGACGCAGACAGTTCAAGCTAGAATCCAAGCCAAGATCATGCTCGTTTACATAGGGGCTGAAAAAGTTAAAAAGTGTTAGTGAACGCAAACATACAGAAAGTTAAATAAATAAAAAAAGAATGGAAAAATTGTATATACAAAATTTTACCAGAAGGCAAATCATTGTTACTCTCATTATTAACTACACCATGCCTTGTTGTGATATTCTTTACATTGTCACCACTACCACCACCTTCTCGATCAACCCCACCAAAACTAGACACTGAACATATAAAAGTATAATCAAGAGTAGTACTTTCAAAAAACAATAGCAAAGGAAAAAAAACAACCAAATATGTGATTTACATACTAGAAGGCGCTTTGGGCATGCTATCTCCAATAACTACAGGATCATTCCCACTGTTGGGCCTTTCAAACTGGTCATAATTTTTATGCATCTCACCAGAGTAGGGATCATTATCCTTTTGCTTATGCTAAAAATGAAAAAATAATAATAATATTATTATTATGAATATTACAAAAATACTATGTGCACATAAAGTGAAGAAAGGAATAGTATGTTGTAATCATATTGTCACGACCCGAAATTTCCACCTTCGGACCGTGATGGCGCCTAACATTTTATTTGCTAGGCAAGCCAATGTTAGAATAATGTTATCCATTTTTAAAATAATTTTTAAATTTATTAATAACAAAGAACAAATGCGAAAGTAAAGTATAAAATGTAGTAAATAATCCATAAAAAAACAACAGTATCTAAATACCATCCCAAAATTGGTGTCACAAGTGCATGAGCTTCTAGAATAATACAAATAAGGGTTTGAATAAAATAAAAATATTTGAAAATAAACACACGGCTAAAGTAAAGTAGACGAGGACTTTAGAACTGCGGACGCCGTGCAGTTATAGCTCAAGTCTCCTATGAGTAGCTGAAATCCGAGCAAGTCTATGGTACGCCGCTGGGACCAACTCTAAAATTTGCACAAGAAGTGCAAAGTGTAGTATCAGTACAACCGATCCCATGTACTGGTAAGTGCTGAGCCTAAACTCGACGAAGTAGTGACGAGGCTAAGGCAGGTCACTTACATTAACCTTTACGCAATATTAGTAACAACAACAAATAATAGAAATAAATCAGGTAACTCATTTATAATAATTGAAGTCAACTCAGCAGTCATAATCCATTATTATTTCAACCAATTTCCGTTATAGCGTGCAAACCGCTTCCACAATATATTCATTTTCAATCCTCTCATATAATTATTTTAATCAAGTATATATTGACTTTTAAATAAGTCTATTACGGTGTGCAATCCGATCCCCCCAATATGGACTTTTGTTTATATGTCTGTTGCGGCGTGCAAATTGATCTCCCAATATGGACTTTTTTTTATAAGTCTGTTGCGGCGTGCAACCCGATCCCCCCAATATTGTTCATTTCAATCAATTCTGTTGTGGCGTGCAACCTGCTCCTCCAATATATTCATTTACCAATTCTTATAGAAGAAATTTCCCTAATAAATGCAACAATTAATATAAAATTATAAGACAACATGCATACAATAATTATGAAACAAACAATGATAAATAGCAAGTTATTATGGAAATCAGAGAAAAAATAGGCAGTTTAATAATTAATACGCTAAATGTCAAATAACAATTAAGACACATAATTCAAATAGTATTTAACAATTAATGCAGGGGTTCAAGAATTAATATTTGACAAAGAATAGGAGAGAATCAATTATTATATTAATTAATTCATGATTTAAAACGATTGATGATTTTTCAAGTAATTATGCAAACAATTAATTTGATGACGTATAGACACTTGCCACCTCGCCTATACGTCGTTTACATGCATTTCACATAACAAATAGTTTAAGGGTTCTATTCTCTCAAGTCAAGGTTAACCACGACACTTACCCCGCTTTACGAATTTCAATAATTTATTCGACCATAGCCTTTCCTTTTGAATTTATCTCCAAAAGCGTCAAATCTATTCACAAACGATTCGATATACTCAATACGAATTATAGGAATTAATTCCATATGAATTTACTAATTTTTCGGATAAAATCCGAAATTCATTTAAATATTCGACAATGGGACCCACATCTCAAATCCCGAACAGACTCGCGAAATCCAAACACCCGTTCCGTTACGAGTTCAACCATATAAAAATTATCCAATTCCGATGTTAAATGGACCTTCAAATCTTAAATTTTTGTTTTTGGAAGATTTTATATAAATCTGATTTTTCTTCTATAAATTCACGGATTCATGATGTAAATGAGTATAAAATCATGAAATATAATCAATATAGAATAAGAAACACTTACCCCAATATTTTTCCGTGAAAATCGCCCAAGAATCGCCTTATCCGAGCTCAAAAATTGGAATGGTTGAAAATGGGTCGAAACCCCATTTCCAGAACATAAGTTCTGTTTTTCAGATTTTTATTCTTCGCGATCGCATAGAACAACTTTGCACAATCGCGAAGCACATTTTTGCACAGGCTGCCACTTTGCTTACGCGAACGCGACATCACACACGTGAACGCGAAGCATAATCCCGTAGACCTACGCGATCGCGGACCATTTCATGCGAACGCGAAGAACAAATTTGAGTACCTCAGCTTCTGCCTCATTTCCTCTTCACGAACGCGAGGACTCGATCGCGAATGCAAAGCTTTGCACTTCGACCCTTCGCGAACGCGTGCCCTCGGTCACGAACGCGAAGCACAATTGTGCCAGTCCAACATTCCTCTTCTCGATCGCAGGAATGGCTTCGCGATCGCGAAGCACAAAACACCAGATGACAGCAGAAGCTAAAAATCAGATTTTCTAAGTTCAAAATTATCCCGTAGCCTTTCCGAAACTCACCCGAGCCCTCGGGGCTCCAAACCAAATATGCACCCAAGTCCTAAAACATCATACAAACTTGCGAGCGTGATCAAATCACCAAAATAATACCTAGAACTACGAATCAAACCCCAAATCAAATGAAATTTTCAATAAAACTTCAAAACTTATATTTTCACAACCGGATGTCCGAAGCACATCAAATCAACTCTAATTCTCACTAAATTTGGCAGACAAGTCCTAAATATTATAGTGGACCTATACCAGACTCCAAAACCAAAATACGGACCCGGTGTCAATAAATCCAACATCAGTAACTTCTTAAAAATTATTAAGCTTTCAAACTTTTAATTTTTCATCAAATTTTCATATCTCGGTCTAGGGGCCTCGAAATTTGATTTCGGGTATACACCCAAGTCCCAAATCACGATACGGACCTATCAAAATTGTCAAAACACTAATTCGAGTCTGTTTGCTCAAAATGTTGACCAAAGTCAAATCAGTTGAGTTTTAAAGCTCTATTTCACATTTTAATCTATTTTTCACATAAAAACTATTCAGAAAATTTTACGGACTACGCACGTAAGTCGAGGAGTGATAAATAGTGCTTTCGAGGTCTTAGAACACAAAATTACTTATTAAATTTAAAGATGACATTTTGAGTCATTACACATATATTGCATTTTTGAACAATATACTATAGCATTATACGGTATAAAAAAATAATACCGCTGAATTTCTCTCTAGTATCATTGACTGCCTACCAATTACTACAAGCACCTCCGCAAACTTGGTCTCTACAAAAAGCTTCAAACATTCTAACTCCTTCATTACCTCAACATTGGTTGGTCCGGAATCACACGTAGTACTTTGATGCATACTTTGCGTCTTTGGCAATTGAGTGCCCAAAACCAAAAAACTATCAGGCTGACCGTCAGTGCAATCAACTTTAATTTCAATATTTAGACCAGCCATATCAAACAGTTGCTTCTCAGCATCAGTTGGGGTGATGTTCTTTAGTTGCAATTATTAATGACTCTAGTTAGAATAGAAATGATAATAAAATATTGAAAGATGCAATAAAATTATTAGTAGCAAAAAAGATCCCTAGTACCATATGATACCAATTTGGTATACAAGTATACCAATAGAGTATATGATTGCTCTGAGATATATCTACAACTTCCAGTGACTATACTACTATACCAAAACATTAAAAGATGCAATAAAAGTATGAGAAAATTACCTGCTCACGTTGCAAGCTAAATATTTGCAAGGCAACTTGCTCATTCTGTATCTGATATTTGACTACCCAATTCAAAAATCGTGGAAGTCTGTATCCAATATGATCATCAAAGCGACCATCCAAACTTGGGAATCATTCATACAACCAAATCTGTAAAGCCAACGGGAAGCCACCGAGCCTATAAAAAAAGGTTTATCTTGAAACTTGTTGGAACACGACTCGATTGTAGTGTTATAAACATCTATTGTAATAACCCGCCCATAATTTTGAGCATTAGCATTTTGTTCGGTGATTTAAGGGCTTGAGTAGCTTCATATAATGTATTATGACTTGCGTGTATGGTCAGTTTTGGTTTTTGAGAGGTCCTTATTTGTCTTGAAAGAATGATTCTCAATTTAGAAGTTTTGAGTTGAAAGGGTTGACCAAGTTTTTATGTATTGATATCGGATCGGAGTTTTGATGGTTCTGTTAGGTTCAGATGATGATTTTGGACTTGGGCGTATATCCGAATTTGCACTTGGGTGTTTCTAGAAGATTTTGGCTCTAATTGGCAAAAGTTGGCAATTTGAAGGTTTAGAAATTTTTTAGGTTTGACCATAGGTTGACTTTATGGCTATCGGGTTCGGATTATATTTTCGGGACTTGGAATAGGTCTGTTGTATCATTTGTGACTTGTGTACAAAATTTGGTATCATTCCGAGATGGTTTGGTAGGAATCGGACCCGTAGTTGTGATTTTAGCAATTCTTGAGTTCATTATAATTTTCTATGTGTTTTGGTGTCCAATTCATAATTTTGGATGTTATTTTGGTGTTTTAAGAATGTGAGTGAGTTCGTATGATACTTTTAGACTTGTGTGGATGTTTGGTGTAGAGCCCCGGGGGCTCGGGTGGGTTTCAGACGCGTTTCAGATTGGTTTAGGCTTGTTCTCAGCTGCTGGTGTGTTGGTGCTATAGTTATCACAAATGCGAGCACTAGTTCGCATTTGCGAGTATTGCATTTGCTAAATGCACATCATATTTGCGAAGGGGGCAGTGGGTGGCAGGCTTCGTATTTGCGAAGCCAGTCTCGCAAATGCGAAGAGGTATTAGGCTGGGAGCTGTTCGCTTTTGCGACCTTTTGGCCGCTTTTGCGAAGGGAACCGACTTCGAAAATGCGAAGTCAGGGTCGCATTTTCGACATTCCCTAGATTTTTCAGGCATCGCATTTGCGACATCCGTAGCTGAACAAAAGGTTGAAAATTCGGGACTAAGTCTCATTTTATCACATTTTGAGCCCTAGACTCAGTGGGAGGCAATTTTATGGGTAGATTTTCATACCAAACCATTGAGTAAGTGATTATGAATCGATTTTTGATATTATAACATTATTGTTTTTTGATTTAACATCAAAATCATGGGATTTGAAGAGAACTTTTGGGGATTTTTTACTATGTTTTGAAAAATAAAATTTGAGATTTGAGAGTTAATTTGTACTCGGATTTGAAAATCAAACACATATTTGGACTCGTGAGGTTATGGGTAGTCAACATCTACCCCTTGACTCGGGTTTTGATCGGGCGGGCCTGGTGATGTCTTTTGTTGACTTTTAGGGAAAAGTGTAAAGATCTTAACTTTATTGATTGAAATTAGTTTCTCTTGTATTGTTTCATGTTATTAAGTCGTTTTTGGCTAGATTTGAGTCGGACAGAGGTGAATTTTAAAGGGAAAGCATTTTTAGAGTATTGAATTGGCCTAATTGAGGTAAGTATCTTGTCTAACTTTGTGTGGGGGAATTACCCCATAGGATTTGGTCTATTTGCACTATGCGAAAATACGTGTACACGAGGTGACGAGTGTAAACACGGGTTTATGTGTGGCAATTGACCGGATTAGACCCTTAGGTTTTTAATATGCCTTGAATTGAAGTTGTTTTTATGTAAAGCACATTCATTGCTGATTTACTTTTCATACTCTTGTGTTATTGTTGTTATTCTTGTAATTATATTTGTTGAGCCTTGGGCTATGTGTTGTTCGGGCGATGTTATGGCATATGTGCACGTGGTATGCGGTTGGTTGTTTTATTGTGATTGAGATGCACATGCAGTGACATAAGGGTGGGGTTTATATTAATGCACATGTAGCGAGATAAGGGGATTATGCCTGTGGTGCAAGTAAAGAGATATACTTCATTGTGATGCACACACGACGAGATAAGGGGGTTATGCGTGTGAAGCTATTTCGAGAAAAATATTCATAAAAATGTAAAGCTCACGCGGCGTCATAGGGATGATTTTGTGATTTTAATATGTGGCACATATGAGTGCCTCTTGTTGTTATTCTTATGTTGGAATAGTTTATGACTTCTTGTGTGTGTTATGCATTCTACGCGATTTGTTGCATTGTTTCCAATATGCTAATTTGTGTCTCTGTTATTACTTGATGTTTTGGTTGCCAAGATGGATTTACCTGCATGGAGTTATTATCTCATATTATGTTGAGTTGTTGGTGACATACGGATTGTAATAAAGAAGTTGTTATCATGCTTTACTTTATTTGATCCTGATAAATCCCTCTTGAACATGTTATTAATAACTGATACAGGTACGATATACGTGGTGGCACGAGGTCTGTACCGTGCGAGTGTGACATATATTGTGGCACGAGGTCTTTGCCATGCATGTGTGACTTATGTTGTGGCATGAGGTCTTTGCCGTGCGAGGACGATTGATAATGTGGGCACGAGGTGCCATATGTTGTGCCTCTTTTTCTCGCGAAAGCGGGTTTCGACGTGTGACAACTCTTTTAAAGGAGGTATTAAAAGAGAATATTCTCCACCTAACGATTCTTTAAGGTGTGTTAGGGCACCTATTTGCGAGTAACTTTGTTTGACTAGTCCGTGTCACCAAAGATCGGGTAAGGGCTCAAAATATCTCGAAGAGAAGGTGTTAGGTGCTCTTCGAGGTCCACAACTGTGGGTCCCTAGCGAACTTTAAACTATGTGGATTATGTAATTAGGCTAGGTGATCAAGTAAATAAAGGGAATTTCAGAAGTCGAAGAGTCTTATTATAACACATGAGAATCGGTACAAATCTTAATGACTACAAGGATACAATTACATCACTCTATGTTAAATGACTAAGTGTCGCGAACAATAAACATTTAAAGGAGGGGGGGTCCAAAGTTTTTTTTAGCCTAAAGGATCACCCCATGCAACATAAATAATACTTCGCAACTCCCTTAGGGTAGGGGTTGCTCATATTATTCAGCGGGCACAAACTATCATCTCCTACTACCCAATTACTATGTTAAAGTTGTTTACCTAAATCGTTCTAATTCAATTCTAAACCGTGTCCTATGCGTGCACTACCCTGTCCCTTGCCTATGGTCCAGGAGGCTTTGGACCTACTATTAGGTGTTTCTAGACTCTACTTAGGATGCTCAAAAATGATAAAACTAGCACACATTCAAAACATATAGGACTACACATAAATGCAAGAAAGGTTTCAAGTTAACCTCCACACATAAACAACAAATTGCGTGCGGGCAGATTCAACAATAGACAGTTTTCAAGATCAAGATTTAAAGTCCTATAGGCATGGTTTCTAGGTGATTCTGGATTCCAGTATCGTACGAGCAGCGTTGCAACTTTAGGCTAGCAGATTTGCAGATTAAAGGCATTATAAACCTATAGGTATGATCTCTAGTTATCTGCGTAATAAGGCAGTGAAACAATCCCGGAATTCTGAATTACCAGTGCTGATTTTACAGACATGTTTCTTAGGTAGGTGACAGTGTCCTATAGGCAGAATTTCTAGTAGTTAACAATTGAAATTGATTTTATATACTTTATCCCTATAGGCAAGTCATCTAAGTGTGGCAATGCGACGAAGTAACAAAGTAATTGATTAGTTGATTAGGATCCTATAGTCATGATATCTAAAGGAGCAGCGTATCAAGAGCAATAGAAGCAGTTGATTGATTGATTAATTGAAACCCTACAGACATAGTGTCTAGATGGACATTAGCAAAACATGTGTTATTATATCCTATAGGCATGCTATCTAAAGCGTTTAGTAGTACACATGGAAACAAGTGTGGCAATTACTTGAGCCAATATGTTTTGATAAGTTAAGTGAAGTGTGTGCGCGATTCTTATAGGCATAGTTTTCTATGTGTGCACAGAAATAAAGCATATCAAAGAAAAGTAACAAGCAAAGCAAGTAGGTCCTATAGGCATATTTTCTACCCGTTTATGTAAGAATTAGGATAACCCCAACCCCCTTTTCACTAATATCCCCATCGTCTGTTTACAAATTATTACAGCCCAAAATGAAATAATACATAATTAAAGATGGCAAACTATAGACTGAAACAAGTACAAGCCCGTTAAGGCAATCGCAAGCCCAATACAAAGTAACCCAGGGATATCCCAGGCCTTTAACGGCCTTACTCCCGGACAAAGTAGAAGGCCTAAACCACTGGCTCATAAGAAAACAACTAGAGTACCCCTGAATCCTGTGACAAAGTCCAACAACACATATGGCCCCCTCCCAGGCCCAACAAATAATTTATTTACCCAGATGGATGCCAAATTTAACCAAACAAGTAACAAACAACTCATAGAATTAATTGAACAACTTAAACACTCAGTTCTTAAAAATATAACTAGAAGCAGCTCTAGTCAAGGTATATAAACAAGATCATGCTAAATTGGAAGGCATACAAAGCACATATAAGGCAAGTTTATGCTTGTCATTCCAGAACAAAGATTAAAAGCAACAAGATTAACCATCGTAGGATAGTAGATTATTTCAAACAAAGTTTCAAGAAAAGCATGGTCCAGAATTATCCTAAAAGCCTTAGTCAGGGGTTTGAACATGAGAATCTAGCAGTGTTATAGACAAGAGAAAGTGAAGTACAGTCTTAACATGGAGGCTTTGTTATGAGAACCTAATGAGAATGTGACAGCATAACAACATGCTAGTGGGCATGGTTTGGCAAACATATCACTTAATTGAATCATGAGGCTTAACATATTGAGCATAGATCATAGCACAAAGAACCTAAAAACTCATGTTAGGTAAAAGACTAAAAGCATACATCAATTCTAGGCTAATAGGGGAAACAGACACCAGGATTCATGCTAGTTAACTATACATAAGAGAAGAAGCTAAACGTTGAAATCTACCCTAGAGATTTTAGGCAGTGCTAAATGATACATGGTTAACAAGTCGAGGTGTACAATCACCAGAATTGCAAATAGCAGAAATTCATGTTCAACTAGACATTAAGATAGTATTGTAACATGGGATCACATGGTCATGGTCAGTTTGTAAAGAAACAGTTGATTAACCATAAAAGACTCAGCATAAAGGAATTCATTCAAGCAAGGAGATGATCCCCTAAGAGTTTCAGTATGAGAACCCAAGGCAAGGTATGAGAAGGATCTCATAACAAACAATAGGTAATCAGAATAGTCAGAATTATTAAAGTTGCACACATATAATAGGAACGCATCGAAGCTTAGAGTTCAAACCGGTTCAGATGCTAGAAAAACATAGAGGCACATTATTAATTCCAAAGGAAAACAAGAATACCAACAGAGGCGAACAATAGCATATTGATTCACAAAGGCCTAAATGACAGGAGCATACAAAGCAAGAACACAAGCAAAAGTGAAATTGTGAGAGTCTCAGAACTTACCAGTATGCAGAACTAAAGAGAAAATAAGGTAGAAAAATAAATGCCAGCAGCAGCTTGCTTATCACTAGAAAAGAGAGAACGGCAGAAACCCTAAAATTTTCAGTACGTCAGAGTTCCCAAGGGTCTCAGATGAACACCAGGTAGTACTCACACTGAGATAGGTTAAGCAATCGAATTTCGGTGGCCTTGGCTTTCAGCCGGCCAAGAAAGATAGATTCAAAATTTTATCGATTGAGTGAGAGTATGAGAGAATAGTTCTTCCCGGTCCGTAAAGGGGATTAGGGAGGGATTTATATAGTAGTGGAAATCGAAGAAGCAAATATAGAAAACAATTAATCAATCACAAAATAAGGAAAGAATATCACATGTAATCAGTAATAGAACCGGTAAAGGGGAAATCAAAATTTCAAACCCTAGTTGAGTCCAATGGCCATGAATCTGGTCGGAAATGCGAGAATCGTTCATTGTAGAGTATATATAGATGAAATATCGCCAGATCTTCAGAAAATTGGAGTTAATCAAGCCTACTCTTAAAAGGAGTTCTTGCCAAAAATAGAGCAAGAACTAAGTAACACCACAAATGCGTATACAATAGCAAAGTATCACAAAATAGGTAAGTAAATCATGGATTGATTCTATTTTTAGGTTGGAATCGAGGAGAAATCAGGAGGCAGCCGCTAGGGTTTCTCAGAAGAGGAAAGGGGTTGAGAGGTTTTGAGGGCGGCTGATAGGGGAAAATGGGATTAGGGTTTGGGTCATGGGGATATAAGGAAAGGCGGGGAATTATTATAGGCCGTTGATCATTTGAGATCAACAGCCAGGATCAAAAAGGGAAGTGGGGCGGGTTAGGAGAAGGGCATAGGATAGTGGGCTGCTGGTGCTGGGTTAAAGGGTATTAGGCCAAGGTTTTTGGTCCAAAAATTGGCCCTATATTGGGCTAATAATTAAATACACGAAAATTATTAAAAATAATAATTTATAAAATAATTAATAGATAATAAAATATTACTTGTGTAATACAATGATTGAAAATATTAACGTAACATTTATAAAAATACTATTTTATCATGAATAATGTAATAAATGTGATTATGCATGGAATATAGGCTATTATTGCAAAATTATGTAAATGGCTCAAAAATGCAAAGATAATTATATGAAATGAAGTAAAATATTATAAAACATATATGTAGATGTAAATAATAAATTTTTATGATTAAGTCATCACATTATAATTTGAAAGGGTAGTTAATAAATATTCAAGTAATTTAAATGCAAGAAAATCAATTCTAAAGCTTTAAAAATTATGAAAATTATAGAAAATACTTGTATAACTCTTGTAAATTAAGTAATGATAAAAAATGATATTTTGAAAGTATATATACTATTTGAATAAATATGAGGGCAAAATTGGGTATCAACACCATATGTGTGTGATTCAATTTGATGACTTATCGTCGAGACTGGACCTTTATTTGTCCTAAATTATTATCACTTATTCTGATGAGATCCAGTTATTGCCTTATGTTATTCTTGCTGTTGTCGGTCCTTGGCACATTGCATAAGTTATATCTGACTAGTGAGTGTTTTGACTTGAATCTCGTCACTAATCCACCGAGGTTAGTATTGATACTTACTAGGTACCGAACGTGATGTACTTATACTGCACTTCTGCACATTTTTTGTTTGCAAATCTAGGTGTTGGAGGTAGCGGACCTAGGATGTGAGAGCTTCTTTGTGCACAAGGATTTAAAGTAGAGCTGCTTTGTTCGTCGCAGTCCCTTGGAGTCCTTTCCTTAAATTTATACTGTCATTTCTCTATCTGAACAATATTGTACTTTGGGATAGTTTTACGTATTCAATTAGAGCTCGTGACTTTGTACTATGTAGTATTGGGGATTTATTGTGATTAACGCTGTATTGGCTTGTATCACCTTTATTGTTGGTTTCGATTATCTATTTTAAAAAATATTTTGGCTTGAATTGTAATTATAATCGGCTTACTTAGTCTTAGAGACTAAGTGCCATCACGACGCCTGTGGTGGGATTTTGGGTCATGACAAGTTGGTATCAAAGCTCTAGGTTCATAGGTTCTACGAGTCATGAGCAAGTGTCTAGTAGAGTTTTGCGGATTGGTATGATGACGTCCATACCCCTCTTGGAGAGGCTACATGGCATTTAGGAGAAACTTCCCATTTTCTTTTCCTTATCGTGCTGAATAGTATTTCAATTTCAGAATTGTTACAACCCAAATTCGCATATCATAGATCACGCCGTAAGGTAGTCGACGTAAATCCAAGAAGAGATTATCTTTGAGATGATAATAAGTTAATCCTATTGGTCTTAAACGATACAAGGGTGTATAAGAGTGGTTAACAAGTATTTGAAGTTAAGCTAATCAAGGATGTTGTAACCCGTATTTTCGAATAACACTAGAGGTGATTAACTGTCCCAAGAGGTCTTGTTTTAATGTATTTGAATCATATAATATCCGCATCACAAGTCTTGAAGTCAAGCGAGTTATGAAATAAAAGTCGATAAAAGTTGTCGCAACTTAGGTTTATAATTTTACTTAAACTTTAGGTCAAATGTTACTGCATTTTACTCCCAATATGCTTGGAATTATGGGGTGATCTACCTATCAAATTGAAGATCTATGAGTCTAGTTTCCAACGCATTAAACCGTTCGTCGATACGATCTCGGAATAGAGAGATATTCGCGTTTTCGCGAGAGTGCGCCAAGCTGCTCTCTATGGGGCCCACAAAGGCGGTTTAAGACATTTGGACATATATAAGATAACTCAACCCCGTTTTAAGTCATTATTTTTCAGTATATTCAGACCTTATAACCCTAAAAACATTCTCTCAAGGTTCTCTCATGATCCAAGACCCAAACAAAGGGCAAACAACACAAATCAAATATCGGGAATCCCGTGGTGCTAGTAAGTTTCTTGTTTTTCTTGTTGTTGCTGATTTTTGTGTTGTTCCAGCTCGTGTGGGAGGTTGTTTTAAGTGCTTTATGTTCTGTAAATACACCTTCAAGTTTTTAATATCAACCCTAGGTGATTTCAAGTCTTCTAAAGTAATTCTAGTGCCGAAAAACCCGAATTAATTGCTAGTTTCGCTTCCTTGTTCTTGTGGCAGAATTGAAGGGATATTTCGTGGAAAATTAAGGTCAAATTGGAGTTGTTCTTTCTGTTTAAAGGTAATGAACCTCTTACTCTATATATATTTAAGATTATCCAAGTTGTGGCTAAGTCGTTGATGCTAGAACTTGTGAAATATATATATCGAAAGGCTTGGTAGTAATGTTGTTAGTTGGTGGACTGTTTTGGAGGCTCAATATGATTATTAATGATGTTGTTTGGGCTGTTTGGTGATTGTATTGACTTGTGTGAAGTCATATAAATAGGGGAGGTGCTGTCCGTTTCATCGTAAAATAGGTTGCGGTCGATACATAATAGTTACGACGCTTAAACGATAATGATAGTGTCATTTCTTTTATTGTAGACTAAGGAGTCGTGACATTTGCATAGCTTGAGGTTGGGCAGTATATACAAGGTATGTGAGTCTATCCCCTTCATTCTTTTGCACGACTCCGATTGTACATAATGTAATGAACGAGCTCCCAAAGATACTCTACTCTTAGAAGCTAGCAGTACTTACATTGCTTCCCTTCTTATGAAACGATTGATATTGATGTTACTTCTCTTATTCTTATATTATCAATGTTGTTGGTAGTTCCTGATTCTTATAAGATTCTTGATGAAGAGTTAATCCTAATAACGTGTACGAAGGATACCGACCTTACGTCACTCCGAAAGGTTCAAAATATGATTCCAACGAGTCCAGCATGCATCATATATATGTATCTATTTTACTCTACCGAGCCGCGCTATAGTCGGCTGGGTATGGCACCTATTGTGCAACCACTGATCAGTTGGGTTTTACCGAGCTCCACGTGGCCGGGTACGATTCTACCGAGCCCTATGATGGCCGGGTACGTTTTACCGAGCCTATTATGGCCGGGTACGATATGATGATGATGATGCCCACAAAGGCATATGTTTTAAACGTTTATGTATATATATATGTATGTATCATGTATTTCATGTCAGTAGCCCTCAGAGGTACCCAGATGTCACAGGTTGTATATTCCCTATCACTGTTTACATTATTGTTCTTACTTATGCTATTCTGCCTTACATACTCAGTACTTTATTCGTACTGACGTCCTTTTTATTTGTGGACGCTGCATGTCGTGCTGCAGGTCCTGATAGACGGGTAGACGCAGCTCCCCCATCACAGTAGGCTATCCGGTTCAGCGTTATTGGCAAGATCCTTTCTCCGGACTTGCCGTGGTCTTGGTATGCATTTTTTGTTATAGACCTTATGGGTATGTCGGGGCCCTGTTCCGGCAATGTTGTAGCACTTATGTTCTTTTAGAGGCTCATAGACAGGTGTCGACTCATGGTAGCTCGTACCTTATATATAGTTTCTTGACAGTCTTGTCGTCCCATGTTATGTATGTTCATGACATTATCTTTCATTGTTGGATGTTCATGATCCATGTCTACCATTTATATTGATCTTGTCGGCCCTTAAAGATAATAAGAAAGGTTAGATAAAATGTACGTTGGTGCTCGGCAAGTATGGCCCGGGTGCTAGTCATGACCCTCCAGTTGGGTCGTGACACATACCTCTTGATTTCTTTCCATCCCCTCGTATGTTATATTGAGCACTCGCTATCAGTTGGGTATCGTCAACTTGTGATGTCATGGATGAGGTGCGAGATGTGTTCTCTGCGTTGTGGAGATAGGCCAGTTTGGAGGACTGAGGCCGGGTTCAGATCGCAGCTTGATCTTGGTGGTTTCAGTTGTGTGAGTATGTGCTTTTGGACTTATATATCCGGTAGTGTCCCTAGGTGTGGGATTGATGGCTCAGTGAGTAGTTGGATAGTTATATGATGAGTGTTATATGACTATGCTTAGATAGTTTGGATGTGACTAGAAAAACCTTGCTTTTGGTAAGGACTATAGGTGCTTGCTTTATGTCTTGATATGTCGTGCAGTGTCGGGATGTGGATGTGTTGTTAGGTCTTTCAGTTGTATATATGTGTGGAATGAAGTAGATTCCTGTATCTTGTTGATGAGTTTAGCCTCGAGAAGATTAAGTGATTGTATAGTGGTTGTGACTGTGATAGGGATTATAGGGAGATGCCAGTTTGAGGCTAAGCAGGTGGGTTATCTCCTACGGGGTGGTCTATGGATGTGTGATCCTTGTGGTGTTATGTGAAGATTTTCTTTCTACCAGTAGGATGTGTATGTGTTACAATTTGAGTTTTGATCACTTGAGGAAGTTCGCACGACTGTGACGAGAATGTATATGTGCTTAGTAGATGATTTGAGGTATCTTATGATTAGTGCTACATGAGCTTATGAAGGATTTAGTTAGAATATAGTACGAGATCATGGCAGATATGGAGTAAGATTATTATGGGTTATCAGATGTTATGTTCTATGGATTCAGGCCAAGAGGGGGAGGCTCCTATAGATGATCAGATTGTATGGTCATGTGTTATATTAGTTCTGGACTGAGGCATACTTGTGGATCAGTTATGACTTAGAGAAGTTAATTTCGAGGATGACTCAAGTGAGAAATATTTCTGGATGCATGATGTATTACAATTTATAGGTATATGGAAATCTTGGAATAATTCGGGTTTGTCATTCGTGCTGGACGACGTGCGCATGGAGTAAGGATTCACTCATTTTCTTAAAGACAAGGGTTACTTCTTGAGTTGTTTGTGTGCTAATAGAGTACAAGTCATTTGGCTTGTATTAGCAGTGCATTGGGGGATTAGAGCAGGGTGGATGACTCTCGAGAAGGTTCTAATGAGTTCAAGATCCGTATGCGGTATTTGTGGATTTCCCGGATTTGTACAAGGCTAAGATATGAGATTTGCATTGGATGGTATTGAGACTTGCAGTATTTCTATATCATTAGTGATTCTACATTTCAGTATCAGAGAGGTTAAAAAAACATCTTCAGATTCACAGAAGGTCTCTTCATAGTGGGTATCTCGATTGCGGCATTATTAGGTGCTTTAGAGGTAATACACTGGTATATGGGCTTTTGGACAATGTGGTAATTTCTCTCCTAGATGGGGTCAAGTGGAAGGTTTCTGGCTAATGAAGTATGTATCCTGCTTGTGATTCAGACTTGATAATGGGATTCTCATTTTTTCGTATCATGGCATGATAGATGCGATGCGACGTGTGGGATTAAGATTTGCATGTACAAGTTGATGTTCAGTTTTGAAGGGGAGGTCATGAGTTTTAGACAACACAAACAGTTTCAAATGTTAAGAAGAATGCTAGCACTATCTAGTATCACCTGAGAAGGGTGCGTATTTCAGAAGGCGCACTGTGCTTCGACTTGTGGATGCTTGACTGGAATTACGGTAATCGCCTGGTTGACGACTGCTGATGTTCAAATTTTTGCTATGTGACACGAAAGAACTATGGAAGTATTTCTCGTGAGATGATTGTGTATGAGGAATGCATATGTCATTTGAGTAGTGGAGTTGGGATTGGACGTGATGATTCTTGTATTCTTGGGATTTGACGACTAGGAGGATTCTCAAGGGCAGATTGTTCGATGGTTGCAGACGGTGAAGGTATGTTAATAGGTTGACGGATGATTATATTTGCTATGGATAGGTTATTGTGGACTTTTCTGAGGTTATCCACCATTTTTGGGGGGGGGGATCAAAATTGATTTGGAGGCCACTGGTAGGCCTAATGAGAATGTGTATTCTATACTGGGTCAGATTTGTTTACTCAACACATCTATTGTGGAGGGGTTTGTTATCGGCCAGAGTTGATCTTATTCGTGTTCTAATGTGTTCCACATGTTACTCTTCTGTGCTACGATGTGTAGCTAGACTGTTGACTATTTTTACACATGATGCAGTTTTGTTTGGGCTTTGTAGTGAAATTCGAACAAGAAGGCTCTTGGGGTATTGAATGGTTGATTGCGCCTAGGTTACTGTCTTCCTGTATTTGGTATATTATGTTATCCGTTTCATCATGATTATGGTCATGCGCTTCGCATGCTCGCTGTTGTTTTTGTATACGTGTTGGGTGAGTATGAGATTTGGGCAATAGGTATTCCTTGTGGACTGGTGTTTGGATTGGGTCACGCATCGCAGCGGAGTGATGTTGGGATATGATACTTCGTTCTTATTTCGTGCATTTTTTTCTCCTTTGTGTGATGGGTTCATATCATTGCTCTTTGTAGTGGTATCCGTTGAGCTTGTGGGACGGTTCTCTCATTTGATTCTCTTTCCTTCATTGTGTACATTTGAGGTTGTCACGACCCAACATCCAACCCGTCGTGATGGCACCTAACCTAACCCGCTAGGTAATCCAAATAACAATAACACGATCCAAATGAGATTAATGAGAAATAGATGATGAAATAATTGAACTTTTATACAACAACCCAAGGACTGGTAGTACAAGTCATGAGCCACTAACATTTAGATTTACAAAACTGAATTGAAATAATTTCAACATCTGTTTGGAATTTACAAGAACATAACTCAAATTTAAAGCTACTAAGGAAAAGTGATAGCCATAATTGGAATGCGGGTACATCTTCAATGCCAGCTCCCGCCATACACAGCAGCATCAACTCCAAGATCTATACGCAAGGTATAGAAGTATAGTATGAGTACAACTGATCCTATATACTCAATAAGTATCCTAACTAACCTCGACGAGGTAAAAGATGCAAGAACTATAAATGATACTCACTGACACCTGTACAGTTTATGATTTCAACAACTATATAATAGATATGTGATTAAATCAGGAAAATCTCAGGTAAAACCACTTGGATGCTCACGATTCTTTGTTTTAACGTGTTCTACTTAGTCAACAATCCAATATATAAAGAAGATATGCAAGTAAATCAGGAAAACAACCAAGGAAATTGCAAGTAAAGATGAAATACAATAACAAATTATCAGTTCGTTACGGCGTGCAACCCGATCTAATAATAGTAACCAGCTCTCCCAGAGCCCACATCAACCAGAAACCTGTCGGTTTCTCACTATCCGCGTGTACACCATCAAGAGAGAAACATGAGAGGGTGACCCTAGGGGGATGGATCCTTATCCATACGCAAGCACGACCAATTCAACATGCTACAACCACGACATGGTCACATGCTCAATATCATAATCCGCCCGGTGTGGTCACAAGCATAACAATACAATCCGTCTGGCGTGGTCACATGCATATCAACACAATCCGTCCGGCGTGGTCACATGCATAACAATTCAATCCACCCGGCGTGGTTACAGGCATCCAGTCCCAATCATATCACACAGAAGCAAGTATACGAGATCACATGTATATGATGAATAATTATCAGATTTCATGCTTCTGGACTGGTATAATAACATGCTAAAGTGTAGGCATGTGCAAAGTGTGCTATCATAGCTCAATTCGACAACTTTATCACAAAAATAGCAGTTTCCACGTTTATTCCAGGAATTAGCCTCTTTGTAATCTCAAACATGGCTCAAATAGTTCACAACAATGATACGAATATGAGAAACATTATAGCTTAAAGCTTAACAATCGACTCTAGGAATATCATAGCCTAAGCACTACCCCGAGCATGGATAAATACCCTGGTGCTCGCACATGAGCTCAAACCCCACACATATGCGCACCCGTAGCACATAGCTATCACAAATAATTCAGGCAACTAGTGCCTCAACCAAGTTTAGATAGAACACTTACCTCAAACAAGCCAAAACAAAATACCGAGAAAGCCAAACGACACTCTAGAAATGCCATCCTACGCGTAACAACCTCTGAACGGCTCGAAACTAGCTAAAAGCAACCCAAATACATCAAATAATGCCTAAGGAAACAACCCCAAATGATAAAGGTCGAATCTTTAATCAAAACTCAAAGTCAACCAAAAAGTCAAACCTGAACATATACCTCGAAACCCAAAAAAACTTTACAAATTTCGACAATTTATTCAATTACGACTCTACCCATACTAATTTCACTCAAATCCGACTCCGAATCGTTGTTCAAAACTCAAAATTTCACTTTAGGAAAATTTAGACAAACCCCCCAATTTCTCTTTAAAATTCCAAATTCCAAAATCGAAGATAGATTCATGAAATATAATCAAAATCGAGTAGAAAACACTTACCCCAATCCATGTGGTTAAAATCGCCTCCAAGATTCGCCCAAATCCGAAGTCCCTAACTCGAAAAATGACAAAATGATCAAACCCTCAAATTTATAAGCTTCTGCCCAGACATTTCTCTTTTGCGGACCACCTACCACTTCTGCGGTGCTGCTTCTGCGAAAAAAGACCCGCTTCTATGGAAATACACTGAAATCCCGACCTCTCGCACCTGCGGAACCATATCTACTTTTGCGACATCGCAGGTGTGAGCCATCATCCGCTCTTACGCACATCCTCAGTTCTGCGCTCCAGACAACCGCTCCTGCGCTTCCGCAGATGCGCTCACAATTCCGCTTATGTGACCTTTCCTCACCCAGACGTTTCCTGTTTCTTCGACCACTGGTCCGCATCTGTGTCCATTCCTCTGCATATGCGGAAACAGCAGCACCAGACCCTCTTCAGGTATGCAACATGAAGCAAAATGAACTGAACTACGTCCGAAACTCATCCGAGCCCCTCGGGACCCCATCCGAACATACCAAAAAGCCTCAAAACATAACACGGACCTACTCGAGGCCTCAAATCATGCATAAAAACATCGAAATGATGAATCGCACCTCAAATGAAACTTGAAGAACTTTTGAACTTTCAACTTCCAAAACTCGTGCCGAACCTCATCAAATCAATTTAGAATGACTTCGAATTTTGCACACAATTCCCAAATGACATAACAAAGCTATTCAAATTCCTGGAATCACAATCCGAACCCGATATCATCAAGGTCAACTCCCAGTCAAACTTCTGAACATTCCAATCCTTCAAATTGCCAAGTATCTCCTATTAACACCAAAACCTTCGAGAAACATCCAAAATGCAAATCCGGGCATACGCCCAAGTCCAAAATCACCATCCGGACCTAACGGAACCATCAAAACTCTTATCCGAGGTCAAATACTCAAAAGACAAACTTGGTCAACTCTTCCAACTTAAAGCTTCCTAGTTGAGAATCATTCTTCCAAATCAATCCCGAATCACCTGAAAACAAAAAACGATAATTCACACACGTCATAATGCATCATATGAAGTTACTCAAGACTTCAAACATCTGAACATAATGCAAATGCTCAAAACGACCGGTCGGGTCGTTACATTCTCCCCCACTTAAACATACGTTCGTCCTCGGACGTGCCAAGAGTCATTCCAAAGCTAACAAATCACTGTGAAAATTCACCATGCACCTACCCGTGGGTGATCCCACATCACCCCAATCAATATAAGCCTAACAACATAACCTAACTGAAGATCCTTACTTCAACCTTAGCCCCTAAACCTTAGAACCAAATCTCCAACCTCTGGAATTCATTACAAGACCTGAACCTCGCATCTACACACTGTATAAGTCTGAACAAGTTGTATCAAGCCATAGCCATAACCGAAGATGTAATCACATGATATACCACATAACTTGAATACTCGTAGCAATAATTTCCGATCACAATAGCTACTCAAAAACAAACCCGATACCTATAATAAACCTCACATCAAATAAAACCTCATTCAAAACCTTCGTACACTGTCGATGATGAAAGAAAAACGTGAATAAACAACAAACACACGAAGTGCAAGACCATAGCCATGGAGAAATGAATAACACAATATACCGCAACCCAGAAAGACCATAACCGAGGCGCAATTAGCCATTCAACACCCCAAGAGCTATCTTGCTCGAATTCCGCCACAAAGCCCAAATAGAACCACATCATGTGTGCAAATAACCAACAGATCACAACTCAACGTAGCATAGAAGAGTAACATATAGAACATATCAGAACATAAACAAGCTCAACTCTAACCGAATGACACACCCATCAACACTAACAATGCTGAGTAAACAAAATCCGACCCGGTGTAGCATTCACTTCCTCATTGGGCCTACAAATGGGCCCCCAAATCAAATCCGGTAATCCCTAAATGGATAAATAACCCTTTAAAAGTCCACAATAACCTGACCATAACACATACTACCATCTGGCTAACTTTGGCCACATCTTCACAGTCCGCAACCGCGAAACAATCTGCTTCTGAGAACTCTCAATCTCCAAATCCATCGAGCACATGAATCACCATAGATGATCCCAACTCCACTACTCGTATGACTAACACATCTCTCAAACATAATCATCCACGAGAAATACTTCTATAATTCTCCTGCGCCACATAGAAAATCTGCATATCAGATTTCATCAGATTTCATGCTTCTGGAATGGTATAATAACATGCTAAAGTGTAGGCTTGTGCAAAGTGTGCTATCATAGCTCAATTCGGCAACTTTATCACAAAAATAGCAATTTTCAAGTTTATTCCGGGATTTAGCCTCTTCGTAATTTCAAACATGGCTCAAATATATCACAACAATAATACGAATATGAGAAACATTATAGCTTAATGTCGTGAACCAAAATCCCAACCTGTGATGATAAGTCCTAACACATTACTAGGCAAGCCGACGATCACATAACAACTACGCATTTGAATTAAAAACAAGATTCAATAAGCTCAACAGTGAAAAATCTCATGGATAACTGATAAAATAACTGTAACTCAACTACAACAATCCTAAAATATTGGTGTCACCGAGTACATGAGCTACTAATGTCAACATAGTCTAAATCTCTAGTACAACTGTCTGAAAAAATAGAACAGTACTGAATAAAAATGAAAGGAAGGAGAGTCAAGGTCTGCGGGTGTCATAGCAGCTACCTCGAAGTCTCGAAACAGGTACTATCCCCACTCTAGCAATCACTGCGTCCAGATAAACTTGGATCAGTACACAAAGTGCAGAGTGTAGTATGAGTACAGCAAACCTAATGTACTCAATAAGTAATAGGACTAACCTTGGGCTGAAAGCAGTGACGAGCTCAAAAAGATACAGTCCATATCAAAATAATGACAACACAGATAAAACAAGATAATGATAGTAATAACTCAGAGAAACTTCCATATTCAGCTCATACACAGTATAGAAATTTATGCATGCTTTCAAGTTCAACAATTTAAACTCAACACTAATAAAATATGCCAAGTACAACTAGCATGAGGATTGTTACATCTTTATGCCTACATGTCAAATATGCATGTCAAATGTAATGTATCACAATGATAATCCCAAGTACTCACACTCTTAGAGTACTCAATCTATCTATCTTATACTTCTACTCATCACACACAATCACTCAGCGCTGTACCGGTGCCTGACATCTATGCCCCTCACCAAAGCACGTGTATATAAATCACTGTGCCTGCGTTCACTACTGGTATGTCAGACACCGGAGTGGCGGATCCTGCCCAAGCGCGAATATGAAGCCTATAAGGACAGCTGCAGCGTGTAGCTCTATCCATAATAATAAATAAACCAATAAGGCCTGCTGTGGCGTGCAGCCTGATCCTTAATATCACTCACAATCCAGCTCTTAGGCCCCAACTCAGTCATCAATCTCTATAGTCTCACGGGCTCACAAATCTCATACCATTCAGCCCAAACAGTGATAACATGATGTAACAGTAAATGATAACAGAGACTGAGATATAATATGCAAATGAATAAATATGACTGAGTACATAATTACAACTTAAGAAAATAACTCAATAACAGAAATGACCTCAGTGGGTACCAACAGAATAAGCACATAGCCTAAACATAATTTCTAATATGAATCACAACTCAATTACTCTAACACGTAGGAATTACACAGATAAAACAAGACTAGATAACTACAAAGTACCACAAAATCAACCGAGTCATAATTACCACGGTGTACGTCCACACGCCCATCACCTAGCATGTGCGTCACCACAACAACAACCATATAACACGTATTCCAGGGATTTATACCCACAATACCAATTTTAGAAGTGTTACTTACCTCTAAGTGCGCAACTCAATGCTCCAAAAAATCCTTGCCTCACGAATCGGCCTCCGAACGACTCGAATCTAGTCACAAACAACTTAATATAATCAATACAAATTATAGGAATCGATCCCATACGATAAAGCTACGTTCTTTAACAAAATTTAAAAAGTCAACCCAAAAGGTAAACCCCGGGCCCACGTCTCGGAACCCGATAAAATTTATAAAATCCGAACACCCATTCAATAACGAGTCCAACCATACAAAAATCATTCAATTCCGACCACAAATCGAACCTCAAATCCCCAAATCGTACTCTCCAATACATAGACCACAAATCCCCCAAATTTCACCTCCAAAACAAATAATCTAGGTGTAAAAATCAATGGGTATTTAATATTATTGGACAAGAGTGATAAAAGATTGCTTACCTCTTGAATTAGAGTGAAACCCCTCTCAAAAATCGCCATAAGCAGAGCTTCCAAAGTCCATAAATTAGAGAATTCTCAAAACCCTCGATTATAACCTTTTGTCCAGCAATTCCGCTTCTGGACACACAAGCCGCATCTGCGGTTCTGCTTTTGCGGAAAAACAACTGCTTCTGTGAAGCCCACTAAAGTCCCGACCAGCCACTGCTGCGGCTCTCACCACGATTCTGTGGGTCCACTTCTGCTGAGTCAGCTCCTCTTCTGTGACAAAGCCTCCAAGGCCAACCTCCGCTTCTCCGACCATATGCCCGCACCTGCAAGCTCGTAGGTGTGGAACTTTTCTCGCACCTGCGCAAGTACCCAGCCTTGCCCAATTCTACATCTGCGCTCTCCTGGCCAATATTGCGGCTCCGCACCTGCGGTCAATTCCACGCAGGAGCAGCAGTTACACCAGACCTAAACCCAACAGGTTTTCCATAAGTCCAAAATTCGTTTCGATTTCAATCCGAATCACACCCGAGGCCCTCGGGACCTCATCCAAACATACCAACACCTCCTAAAATATCATGAGAACTTAGTCGAGGCTTCAAGTCACATTAAAGAATATCAAAAACACGAACCACACCCCAATTCAAGCCTAATGAACTAATGGATTTCCAACTTCTACAATCGATGCCGAAACCTACCAAATCAACTCCGATTGACCTTAAATTTTGCACACAAGTCATAAATGACACAATGGACCTATTCCAACTCATGGAACCAAAATCCAAGCCCGGTATTAACAAAGGCAACTCTCGGTTAAACTTCTCAACTTTCCAACGTTCGCCAATTTAAGCCAAAATGACCTACGGACCTCCAAATCAATATTCGGACATACTCCTATATCCAAAATCACCATATGAAGCTGCCGGAACCATCAAAACTCCATTCCGGAGTCATTTACTCATAAGTCAACATCCAGTAAACTCTTTCAACTTAAACTTCTAACCTCGGGACTAAGTGTCCCAATTCATTCTGAAACATCCCCGGAACTAAATCAACTACCCCAGCAAGTCACATAACCACAAACGAGCATAGAATAAGCAATAGATGGGGGAACACGGCTACAATACGCGAAACGACCAGCCGTGTCATTACATTCTCCCCTCTGAAACAAACATTCATCCTTGAACGGGTTTAGAATCATACCTGGAGTCTCAAATAGGTATGGGAAGCTGCTCTGCATCTCCCGCTTGGTCTCCGAAGTAGCCTCCTCAACTGGCCGGCCTCTCCACCGAACTTTCACTAAAGCTATATTCTTTAACCTCAACTTTTTAACCTGTCAATCCAAAATGGCCATCGGCTCCACATCATAAGTCCAATCTCCATATAACTGAACCATGCTGAAGTCCAAAACATGAGACGGATCATCGTAATACTTCCGGAGCATGAAAACATGAAACACTAGGTGAACACTCGATAGACTAGGTGGCAATGCAAGCTTGTAAGACACTTCTCCAATCCTCTCAAGCACCTCAAAAGGGCTAATATACCGAGGGCTCAACTTGCCTTTCTTCCCGAACCTTATAACACCTTACATGGGTGAAAATCTGAGAAATACCTTTTCTCCCACCATATAGGCAACATCAAGAACCTTCCGATCGGCGTAACTCTTTTGTTTAGACTGTGCCGTGCGAAGCCGATCCTAAATCAACTTGAGCTTTTCCAAGGCATCCTGAACCAAATCAGTACCCAATAGCCTAGCCTCACCCGGCTCAAACCAACCAATCGGAGTCCGACACCGCCTCCCATATAAGGCCTCATAAGAAGCCATTTGAATACTCGATTGGTAGCTGTTATTGTAGGAAAACTCTGCAAGCAGAAGAAACTGATCCCAAGAACCCCCGATATCCATAACATAAGCGCGTAGCATATCTTCCAACATCTGAGCGGTGTGCTCGGACTGTCCGTCCATCTGAGGGTGCAATGCTGTACTCAACTCAAACCATGTGCCTAACTCTCGCTGCACTGCTCTCCAAAACTGTGATGTAAACTGCGTGCCCCAATAAGAAATAATAGACATCGGCACACCGTGAAGATGACCAATATCGCGGATATAGATCTCAGCAACCCGTTCAGAAGAATAGGTGCTCACAACCAGAATGAAATGTGCAGACTTAGTCAACCAGTCCATAATCACCTAAATAGCATCAAATTTCTTCTAAGTCTGAAGGAGCCCAACAACGAAGTCCATAGTAACATACTCCCATTTCCACTCATGAATCTCAAGTCTCTGAAGTAAACCGTCTAGTTTCTGATGCTCGTACTTCACCTGCTGACGGTTCAAGCACCGAGCTATCCACATCTTCGTAGCACCCAGATGAATGGAATAGCGCGAACTATGGGCTTCCTCAAGAATAAACTCAAGTAAACTATCGACATTGGGCACACAAATCCTACTTTGCATCCGCAACACCCCATCATCCCCAATAGAAACCTTCTTGGCATCTCTGTGTTGTATCATGTCCTTAAGAACAAGCAAATTGGGGGTCGTCATACTAATTCTCTCTGATGCACTCATATAAGGAAGGCCGAGAAACCACACAAGCTAGAACCCAACTAGGCTCTAAAACATCTAACCTCATGAATTGATTGGCCAAGGCTTGAACATCTGATATAAGCGGTCTCTCACCCACAGGAATATATGCAAGGCTACCCATACTCACCGCCTTTCTACTCAAGGCATCAGCCACCACATTGGCCTTCTTGGGATGATACAAAATGATAATATCATAGTCTTTTAGCAGCTCCAACCATCTCCGCTGCCTCAAATTTAGATCCTTTTGCTTGAACAAGTGTTGTAGATTCCGATGATTTGTAAATACCTCACAAGACACGCCATAGAGGTTATGCCTCCAAATATTCAATGCATGAACACTGGCTGCCAACTCTAAATCATGAACGGGGTAATTCTTCTTATGGGGCTTCAACCAGCGTGAAGCATAAGCAATCACTCTACCCTCCTGCATCAAGACACACCCAATACCAATCCAAGAAGCATCACAATACACTGTATATGAACCCGATGCTGAAGGTAAAACTAGAACTGGAGCAGTGGTCAAGGCGGCCTTGAGCTTCTGAAAGCTCTCCTCACACTCATCAGACTACCTAAATGGGGCACCCTTCTAGGCCAATCTAGTCAAAGGTGCAGCAATGGACGAGAAACCCTCCACAAAACGGTGATAATACCCGGCCAAGCCAAGAAAACTCCAAATATCAGTAGGTAAAGACGGTCTGGGCCAACTCTAAAATGCATCATCTCTTCTTTGGATCTACCTTGATCCCCTCACTAGACACCACGTGCCCCAAGAACGCCACAGAATTATGCCAGAACTCACACTTGGAGAATTTAGCATAAAGCTCTTTCTCCCTCAACGTTTGTAGTACAAACATCAGATGCAGCGCATGCTCCTCTTGGCTGCATGATTACACCAGGATATCATCAATAGATACTATGACAAAAGAATCAAGATATGGCTGGAATACACTGTTCATCAGATGCATAAATGCTACTGGGGCATTGGTCAGCCCAAAAGATATCACAAGGAACTCATAGTGACCATAGTGGGTCCTGAATGTCGTCTTCAGAATATCAGAATCCGGAATCTTCAACATTTGATATCCAGACCTCAAATCAATCTTAAAGAACACTCTAGCTCCCTGAAGGTGAACAAGTAAGTCATCAATGCACGGCAAGGGATACTTGTTCTTAATTATAACTTTGTTCAACTGACTATAATCAATGCACATCCGCATGGTACCATCCTTCATCTTCACAAACAAGACTAGTGCACCCAAGGCGACACAATAGGCCTAATGAACCCCTTATCAAGAAGCTCCTGAAGTTTCTCTTTCAATTCCTTCAACTCTATTGGTGCCATACGATATGGAGGAATAGAAATGGGCTGAGTACCCGGCACCAAGTCAATAACAAAATCAATGTCCTTGTTGGGTTGCATGCCCAATAGGTCTGTAGGAAACACATTCGGAAAGTCTCGCACTACCGGTACATATTGAATGGTAGGAGTATCAGCACCAACATCCCTCACAAAGGCCAAATATGACAAACATACCTTCCCAACCATCTGTTGGGCCTTCAAATATGAAATCACTCTACTCAGAACATAGTCCGGGGAACCTCTCAACTCAATCTTAGGCAATCCCGGCATTGCCAACGTCACAGTCTTAGCATGACAATACAGAATAGCATGACATCGAGACAACCAATCCATGCCTAGAATCACGTCAAAATCAACCATACTAAGCAGTAAAAGATTAACCCTCGTCTTCAATTCCCCAATAGTCAACACACACGACCGATACATATGGTCAACAATAATAGAATCACCCACCGGCGTAGATACATGAACATGTGTAACTAAGGAATCATGGGGCATATCTAAATAACGAGCAAAATACGATGATACATATGAATAAGTAGAAACTAGTGTCAAATAATATGGAAGCATCCCTGTGGCACACTGATACAATATATGTGATCACTACGTCTGAAGCAACAACCTCTGGCCTGGTGGGAAAAACATAGGATCGAGCCTGACCACCACCTGATCGGCCTCCCCTCTAGGGCGACCTCTATGACAGTCCCACCCTGAGCTAGCTGAGCGAGTGGTGAAGTAACTGGTGCGAAAGTCATAACCTGACCCCTCTGCTGAACTGGACCTCCCAAAAGGTAGGGACAATACCTCCTCACATGTCCAAACTCTCCACACTCGAAGCAACTCCGATCCGTTAATGGCGACGGGGAATGAATCGGACCCCAAGAACCTGAATAACTACTAGAAGGACTTGGTACAGATAAACCCTGAACTGATGGACCACATGATGAACTCTAAGATGGGAGGGCACTAAGAGATGACTAACCCGGACGAGCATTGTATGAACCATGGCTAGCTGATGCACCACGATGAACCGGACGAGCCATATGAGCGGGCCTATAAGGATGACCTCTACTGTGGTGGGACTGTCTTCCAGATGAGGTACTGCTGAAGCCACCCGAACCACGATGCCTCTTGGCCTTCCTCTCCTCATGCTCCTCACTAGGAACCTGCTCCAAGCGCCTAGTAATATCAACCTCTATTGGTCTCCAGAATACCCGCTGTGCGAAGGATCCGCTGGCACCTGTCTAAGAAATCCTGAGCATTCTTTGACTCAGCCCCACTGAACTCTAGAGGCATGAGCCGCCCAAACCGTTCTAGCCTCTTCTGCTCCTTGTTACCCATAGGTAGACCAACCTAGGCCCAAGTAGCTACAACCGGCTGGGCTGGTAGTACCTCCGGTGTCTGAAGTCCCTGAGCCATCGGCTCTAGAGTATGGGCGACGGGAGTCTGGAATCTCCCCCGACATGAGAAGTGGCTGGTGCAGCCGAAACTGAAACTACCTGAGCCAGACTCGTGCATACAATCAATATCTAGGCCAAAGCCTCCAGAAGGTCTTGAATCACAATGGGCACAACTGGTGCCTGAGCTGGTCCCACTGGCTCAACCACATATGGTATCTTCTCCTAGGCTGGAGCAACTGGTGACTCTACAGGTGCTGCTCTAGCTGCAGTATGAGCCGCACCTCGACTCTTACCGCGGCCCTAGCTAGTGGTACTAGTGGTCGTCCATCTGATACAGTCATACGTGTCCTTACTAACTGTGAGAGAATATAATAATAAAAGTTTAGTTTCCAGAATAAAAAAATCTGCAAAATGAGAATACAAGAAAGTGAGGTTTCTTAATGGTGCGGTAGCCTCTCGAAGATAGTACAGACGTCTCTGCACCAATCCGAAAGACCCTACTAAGCCTGCTCATAACTCGTGAGACCCAAGTAACATAATGCTCTGATACCAACTTCTCATGACTCAAAATCCCAACTTGACGTGATGGTGCCTAACACATTTCTAGGCAAGCCGACGATCACATAACAAAAATGCATTTGAATTAAAAACACGATTGAATAATCTCAATAACGGAAAATCTCATGGATAATTGATAAAACAACTGTAACTCAACTACAACAATCCCAAGATTCTGTTGTCACCGAGTACATGAGCTACTAATGTCAACATAGTCTAAAACTCTAGTGCAACTGTCTGAAAAAATAGAACATTACTGAATAAAAATTAAAGGAAGGAGAGTCAAGGTCTGCGGGCGTCATAGCAGCTACCACGAAGTCTCCAAATAGGTACTATCCCCACTCTAGGAATCACTGCGTCCAGATAAACTTGGATCTGCACACGAAGTGCAGAGTGTAGTATGAGTACAACCGACCCAATGTACTCAATAAGTAATACGACTAACCTTGGGCTGAAAGCAGTGACGAATTTAAAAAGATACAGTCCGATTCAAAATAATGACAACACAAATAAAACAAGATAATGACAATAATAACTTAGAGAAACTTACATATTTAGCTCGTACACAATACAAAAATTTGGGCATGCTTTCAAGTTCAATAATTTAAGCTCAACACTGATAAAATATGCCAAGTACAGCTAGCATGAGAAATGTTACATCTCTATGCCTACATGTCAATTATGTATGTCAAATGTAATGTATCATATTGATAATCCCAAGTACTCACACTCTTAGAGTACTCAATCTGTCTATCTAATATATTCACTCATCGCACACAATCACTCATCATTGTAGGGGTGCCTGGCATCTATGCCCCTCACTAAAGTACGTGTATATAAATCATTGTGCCTGTACTCACTGCTGGTATGTCAGACTCCGGAGGGGCGGATCCTGCCCAAACGCGAATATGAAGACTATAAGGCCGGGTACGGCGTGCAGCCTGATCCATAATAATAAATAAGCCAATAAGGCCTGATGCAATGTGCAACCCGATCCATAATACTAATGATAGATATAAAGCTTATATGGCATGCTGCAGCGTGTAGCACGATCCACAATATCACTCAAAATCTGGCTCTTAGGCCCCAACTCAGTCATCAATCTCTCTAGTCTCATATGCTTACTAATCTCATACCACTCAGCCCAAACAATGATAACATGATGTAATAGTAAATGATAACAGAGACCGATATATGATATGCAAATGAATAAATATGACTGAGTACATAATTGCAACTTAAGCAAATAACTCAATAGTAGAAATGCCCTCAGTAGGTCCCAACATAATAAGCACATAGCCTAAACATGATTTCTAACATGAATCACAGCTCAATTACTCTAACACGTAGGAATTACACGGATAAAATAAGACTAGATAACTACATTGTACCACAGAATCAACCGAGTGATAATTACCATGGTGCACGCCCACACGCTCGTTACCTAGAATGTGCATCACCCCAACACCAACCATAAAACACGTATTCCAGGGATTCATACCCTCAGTATCAAGTTTAGAAGTGTTACTTACCTTAAAGTGCGCAACTCAATGCTCCAACAAATCCTTGCCTCGCGAATCAGCCTCTAAACGACTCGAATCTAGTCACAAACAACTTAATATAATCAATACAAACTATAGGAATCGATCACATATGATAAAGCTAAGGTCTTTACCCAAATTCAGAAAGTCAACCCTAGGCCCACGCCTCAAAACCCGATAAAATTTACAAAATCCGAACACCCATTCAATAACGAGTCCAACCATACCAAGATCATTCAATTCTGACCACAAATCAAACCTCAAATCCCCAAATCTTACTCTCCAATCATAGACCACAAATCCCCCAAATATCACCTCAAAAACACATAATCTAGGTGTAAACACCAATGGGTATTCAATATTATTGTACAAGAGTGATAAAAATTTGCTTACCTCTTGAATTAAAGTGAAACCCCTCTCAAAATCGCCAGAAGCCGAGCTTCCAAAGTCCAAGAATGAGAGAATTCTCAAAACCCTTGATTATAACCTTATGTCAAGCATTTCAGCTTCTGTGGACACACCACGCGCTTCTGCGGTTCCGTATTTGCGGAAAAACAACCGCCTATGTGAAGCCCACTAAAGTCCCGACCAATCTCACCCCGCTTCTTCGGAGTCAGCTCCGCTTCTGCGACAAAGCCTCCAAGGCCAACCGCCGCTTCTGCGACCATATGCCCGCACCTGCGAGCTCACAGGTGCGGAACTTTCCTCACTCCTGCACAAGTACCCAGCCTTGCCCAATTCTGCATCTACACTCTCCTGGCCGCTTCTGCGGCTCCGCATCTGTGGCCAGTTCCATGCAGGTGTAGTTACACCAGACCTGAACCCAACAGGTTTTCCATAAGTCAAAAATTCATTCTGATTTCAATCTGAATCACACCCGAGGCCCCCGAGACCCCATCCAAACATACCAACACCTCCTAAAACATCATGCAAACTTAGTCAAGGCTTCAAATCACGTAAAAAAATATTAAAAACATGAATCGCACCCCAATTCAAGCTTGATGAACTAATGGATTTCCAATTTCTATAATCGATGCTGAAACCTATCAAATCAACTCCGATTGACCTCAAATTTTGCACACAAGTCATCAAAGACACAATAGACCTATACCACTCCCGGAACCAAAATCCTAGCCCGGTATCAACAAAGTCAACTCTCGGTCAAACTTCTTAATTTTCCAAACCTAAGTTTCCAACTTTCGCCAATTCAAGCCAAAATTACCTATGGACCTCCAAATCAATATTCAGATATACTCCTAAGTCCAAAATAACCATATGAGGCTATCAGAACCATCAAAACTCCATTTCGGAATCATTTACTCATAAATCAACATCCATCAACTCTTTCAACTTAGGCTTCTAAACTTGGGACTAAGTGTCCTAATTCATTCTCAAACATCCCCAGAACCAAACCAACCACCGTGACAAGTCACGTAACCACAAATGAGCATAGAATATAAGCAACAAATAGGGGAACGAGGCTACAATACTCGAAACAGATCGGTCGGATTGTTACACTTAAAGCTTAACAATCGACTCTAGGCATATCATATACTAAGAACTACCCCGAGCATGGATAAATACCCCGATGATCGCACATGAGCTCAAACCCCACACATATATGCACTCGTAGCACGCAACTATCACAAATAATTTAGGCAACTAATGCCTCAACCATGTTTAGATAGAGTAATTACCTCAAATAAGCAAAAAGTAATATCGAGCAAGAGGTCTCTTCAGAGTGAGTGTATCGGTTGTGGTACTTTTGGAGTGCTTAAGAAGGAATACAACAGCTTATGGGCCTTTGGGCGATATGATTTTATGCTATGATCTCTTGTGGTGAGCCTTGGGTAAGGATCGTTGTGTTCTGGCAAGAAGAAGTGTCAACTTGAGGGTAATTCGTAAGGAACTCGAAGAAATAGGACAACTTGGTAGTAGGTTGGATCAACACGGTAATGGATATGATCGGTTCTTTGGGTACTTATGATGTGGTGAGTCTCTATAGGTGTTTTGTGGCAATAGTCTTGGGTTTGGCGACCTACGTGGCTTGGTTGAGTTAGAGAGATTTAGTTCTGATGGCTTGGTTATGTGCAAATGGGTTTTGAAGAGTTCTCGATGGTTTCTACCACTGTTTAAGATGGATATTTCCTATCGGCGTGAGGAGCATGTTGTGTATTGTGATTTTCTCTTGGATGGGATCAAATGGAAGGTTTCTGATTGATCGAGTATGTATTCTGCTGGTGACTCAGAGTTGATTATGAGATTCTCGTGCTTTTTATATGATGGCATGATAGATGCAGTGTGTTGTGTGGGATTGAGATTTGCATGTACAAGGTCACAGTTTAGTTTTGAAGGGAAGGTCATGAATTCTTAGACAACATGGACGGTTTCATATGACTAGATGAATGCTATTAATACTTGGTATTGCCTGAGAAGGGTGCATATTTTAGAAGGCACACTGTGGTTTGACATACATATGCTTAATTGGTATTGCAGTACTCGCTTGGTTGATCGACTGCTCATGTTCAGATTTCGCTGTGTGGCATGGAAGAATTATAGAAGTATTTCTCGTGGGGATGATTATGTATGAGAGACGCATTAGTCATTCGAGTGGTGGAGTTGGAATCGTCTATGGTCATTGTGGACTTTTAAAGGGGCATTTATCCATCTAGGGATGACCGGAGTTTATTTGGAGGCCCATTGGTAGGCCCAATGAGGGTGTGTATTCTAGACCGGGTCGGATTTGTTGACTCAGCACCGTTATTGCTGAAAGGTGTGTCATTTGGTTAGAGTTGAGTTTGTTCGTGTTCTGATATGTTCTATGTGTTACTCTTCTATACTATGAGGGGTTGTAATTTGTTGGTTATATGCACACCCGATGCGGTTATGTTTGGGCCTTGTAGCGAAATTTGAGCAAAATGGATATTGGGTTGTTGAATGGTTGATTGCGCCTTGGTTATGGTCTTTTCGGGCTGTGGTATATTGTGTTATTCGCTTCTCCATGGTTATGGTCATTCGCTTTGTGTACTTGATGTCGAATTGCGTGTGGTTATTGATTTTGAGCATTGTGGCTAGAGGTATTTCATATGGGCCGGTGTTTTGATTAGGTCATGCATCGCAGTGGCATTATGCTAGGATATGATCTTTTGTGCTTATTTCATATGTTATGTTTCCCCTTGTGTGGCGGATTGATAGCATTGCGCTTCATGGTGGTATCTATTGAGCTGGCGAGATGGTTTTTTCATTTCCATTCTCTTTCCATCATTGGGTATATTTGAGTTATTGTTCGTTGGTGCACAGATTGCATGGTATGGGTCTCTAAGTATGATTTGTGTGACAGGTCGGCCAAGTAAATTGTACTGGATGAGGTAAGGATTGGGCCTGAAATGAGTGCCATCATATTTGATTAAGGTATGTTTGCAAGAATTGTGTCACTAGTCGGCTTAGATTTTGGCTATAGTTCTTATCGGGCAAGAGAGCTCCACGACTTGTTAATTTGATTGGTGGTTATGAGTTTCTGTATGTTTCTTTCATCATTGGCAGTGTAAGAAGGTGCAGAACAAGATTTTAGTTGATATGAGGTTTGTTACCGGTGTCATGTTGGTTATCAAACAACTATTGCAATAGGAAGTTATTGCTATGTATTTTTGATTTATGTGGTATATCATGTGATTATGCCTTGAGATATGGTTATGGATCGATACAGCTTGTTCAGAGTTATACGGTACATAGATGCAAGAATCGGGTCATATAATGAGTTTCGGATGTTAGGGATTTGGGTTTTAAGGTTTATGGACTAAGGTTGAAGTAAGAATTCTCTGTTAGGTGATGTTGTCGGGCTTATATGGATTGGGATGACGTGGGATCACCCATGGTTATATTTATGGTGAAAGTATATAGCAATTTGATGGCTTTGGAACGGTTCTTGGCACGTTCGAGGACGAACGTATGTTTAAGTGAGGGAGAATGTAACCGACCCGACCGGTCGTTTTGAACTTTAACGTTCCATTTGGTGGTTGGAGACTTTTAGTAGCTTCATATTATGTATTATGACTTGCGTGTATGGTTGGTTTCGGTTTTTGAGTGATTCGGGATTGATTTGGAAGAATGATGCTCGTTTTAGAAGCTTTAAGTTGGAAGAGTTGATCAAGGTTTGACTTTTGGGTAAACGGACTTGGAATCAAGTTTTAGTTATTCCAATAAGTTTGTATGATGATTTTGGACATTTCCACAAAGTTTGCTTAAATTCCGATGAGTTTTGGATAAGTTTGGGTTGTATGGTGATTGTTTTTGGTTTTGACGTCGATTTGAGCATAAACGTTACCATATTGAGCAAACGGCCTTTGATTCATGTTTCGACTAAACTATTATATCCGTATCGTAATTTTGGAACTATAGCAACTGAAATCATCAAGTTTCGACATCGTACGAGGAATATATGGTCATTTTACTAAGAATGGGGTTGCTAGATTTTTTTTCAGATGAATTACGCAATTGCCACTGAATTCTTATTTAAAAAATCTGCACTATTTTCAAATATTGAAACTAACATATCTCCTTTATTATAAGGTCAAATGGAGTGAGTCAAAAGCCTAGTTTGACTGAAAGTTCACGAGGAATCCATTGGAGGTATCAAAAACAAGTTTTGGGATCGTTTGGCATAAGAAACGAGGCTGAACATCTGGGTGTTTTTGGCTATTAATGTTGTTGGAGTTTTTCTCATCTTGAAAGTTTGGGATTGGGAAAATTCAAGGATGTTCTTCATGTTTCTTCCATGGGGGTAAGGTCTAAACCATACCCTATGTATTTTCCTTTGATTCACTCCCTTGGTTTAAGCTTTAATCCATGATTTTAATTGAAAACCCATTTAATTCTTTAAATCAAGACCTAGTGTTATGTCCTTATTTTTAAAAATTGAAAATGAGTTAAAGGCGTTTATTTCTCGATTCCTTTTGGGGTTTTGTTCTACTATATTAGGAAAACAACATACTCGAATTTGGCGAGTTTTAGAGGATTATTTCGGGAGATATGTGACCTAACTAGTGTGGGTTGGACTCTTGGGTTATGAACACCCAGAGCAATATTTTGACGAATTGGTTGAGCTATCAGACTCCGATTGGGTAGTTTTCATTTGTGTGAGCTTGTATTGGTTAGGGCTTCACTCGGGTAAGCTTGAATTCAGAATCTAAATCGGCTCGGGCGTTGACTTTTGTTGACTTTAGGCTTTTGATTAAAGATTTGAACTTTATCGATTGGGTTTGTTTCCTTTGGCATTATTTTATGTTCTTGAGTTGCATTTGGCTATTTTCGAGCCGTTTAGAGGTTGGTACGTGCGAGATGGAATTTCTAGAGTATTATTTGGTTTGCTCGGTATTGGATTTAGCTTGTTCGAGGTAAGTAACACTTCTAAACTTGGTGCTAAGGGTATGAATCCCTGAATATACATGTTATGTGTTTGGTGTTGAGGTGACGCACATACAAGGTAACGGGCGTGTGGGCGTGCCCGTGTGAATTATGACTCGGTAGATTCTATGAAACTGTGTAGTTACCTAATCTCGTTTCTATCCATAAAAATTCTATGTGTTAGAGAAATTGAGGTGTGAATCATGTTAGAAATCATGTTTAGGCTATATGCTTATTCTATTGGGACCCACTGAGGTCATATCTTCTACTGAGTTATTTGCTTAAATTGCAGTTACATACTCAGTCATATTTATTCATTCGCATATCATATCTCAGTCTCTGTTATCCTTTGTTGTCACATTATGTTATCATTGTTTGGGCTGATTGGCATGAGATTTGTGAGCCCGAGAGGCTATAGAGATTGATGACTGAGTTGCTGCCTGAGAGTCATATTGTGAGAGATATTGTGGATCGGGTTGCATGCTGCAACATGCCATGGCTTTATATATATTTTTATTATAAGGATCGGTCTGCACGTCACAACAGGCCTATATAGGCTTTATTATTATTGATGGGATCGGACTGCACGCCGCAACAGGTTTTATTGATTCATGATGGGATCGAGCTGCATGCCGCAGCAGGGTATATTGGCTTATATTAGCACTTGGGTAGGATCCACCCCTCCGTAGTCTGACATACCAGCAGTGAGTGCTGGTACTGTACAGTGCTGAGTGTTTGAGTGTGCTGAGTGATTGAGCGTGATGAGTGGGAGTGCGAGACAGTGGGATTGAGTACTCTAAGAGTGTGATTACATGAGTTCATCACTGTGATGCATTGCATTTGACATGCATACTTGACATACAGGCATAGAGATGCATTTTCTTATGCTACACAATTTTGTGACATTCATCATTTCATATGCACATTGACATGTAGGCATAAAGATGTACTTTCCTCATGCTATCTTAGAATGAAATATCTTATCTGTTGTTGAAAATTTTTGGGAAAAATCACAGTTTTCTAATTTACTCATATTTTGGTTATTTCGGTGAAAGATTTATGTTTTACTGTTATACCTGAAAAGCATGCCTATTTTCCGTAGCTGTGAACGACCTGAGCATCATATCTTTGAGTTATTACTTGTGCTGCTTTTATTATATTGTTATGTGTTATTCTTGGCTATTGGTGTTGGACTTGTCCAAGCTTGTCATTGCTTTCAACCTAAGGTTAGGTTTGTTACTTATTGAGTACATAGGGTCAGTTGTACTCATACTACACTTCTGCACCTTGCGTGCAGATTTTGGAGCTGATTTTGCTTCGAGTAGCGAGAGCTGGCATTAAAGATGTACCTGCATTCCGGTTATAGCTACCTCTTGTTCTTGGTAGCTTTAGATTTATAAATCTATTTATGTACTTTTCAAACAGATGATGTATTTATTTCATACAAGCTTTGTAAACTCTATGTCTTAGAAGCTCATGATTTGTACTACCAGTCCTTGGGGAATTGCATAAAATTTAGTTATTTCATTTTTGACTCTTATCATTATCATTATATTATGGTTTATTGTTAATTTCCTTACCTAGCAGGTTAGGTTAGGTGCCATCACGACTAGTTGAATTTTGAGTCGTGACAATGATTTATCAACATATCAGAATCACCTATGACCAGAAGCTCCTTGACGTTCATGTCGACTGCCATCCTAATCCCGATGATGCATGATTTATACTCGGCCATATTATTGGTGCATGGGAACCTTATCTTTGTTGATGCCGGATAATGTTGTCCTAATTCTGAAATTAAGACTGCCCCAATTTCTACTCCTTTGAAATTTGCTGCTCCGTCGAAGAACATTCTCCACCCTGGGTATTACGCTGCAATGTCTTCTCCGGCGAACAACACTTCTTCATCCGGAAAGTATGTAGTGAGCGGCTCATAATCCTTGTCCATTGGATTCTCTGCAAGGTGGTCATCTAAGGCTTGTCCTTTGATGGCGTTCTGCATAATGTACACAATGTCAAATTCGCTGAGAAGAATCTGCCATTTGGCCAATTTTCCTGTAGGCATCGGCGTCTGAAAGATATACTTGACCGGGTCGAGCTGGGATATTAGATGTGTGGTGTATGCCAACATGTAGTGCCTCAACTTCTGGGCTATCCAAGTCAAACCATAGCAGGTGCGCTCCATCAGAGTGTATTTGGCTTCACATGGTGTAAACTTCTTACTTAAGTAGTAGATAGCTTGCTCTTTCGGTCTCATCATGTTGTCCCAACACGTATCCAAATGCATTATCCAAAACCGACAGGTATAATAATAATGGTGTCACTCCTCGACCTCGGGGAGCGTGGCCAGCGCTCAACCAAGATAACCCAGTCAAGCAAGTCTGCTAGATACTTTCAACCCGACCTTGCCCATGAATAAAGTGGAGATGTACTTTATTAATTAAACATTGAAAAGATTTCATAAACAACACCCATTTCATTACCATTAGCAGCTTCATTTAAAATTTCCAAAATATTACAAGTTTATAGATATAATGAAAAATATATTTGCCAAATACCAACACTTCTAGTTCAATTCCCAACATCAAACACCACTCACAACCTGTCTACGGAGCCTCTAAGTGCAATAGAAGAGTAGTATGGAAGTTCTGGCAACAAGGCCCCGGCTATACCTCATAACACAACGTACAACATCAAATGACATGAGGCCCGGAATTGAGTAGGGCTCACCAAAACCTGCTGAATAGGGAGTAACTGCTAATGAGATCCAAAGATGCCCTCTGATGAACCACCTGCATCCATTGAAGATGCAGCGCCCCCAGCAAAAGGGACGTTAGTACATATGGAATAATACTAGTATGTAAAGCTAAATGTCCTCTTTCATAATAGAATGCCAATATAAGAAAGGGAAAAAATGAAAACAACAAGCAACGATCAATGATATCCAAATGCCAAGTTAAAACATAATAGTTTTCTAAATACGAAGATAATACTGTGAAGATGATAATCAAAATATGAAGATAATGTTATTTTTAGTTGGGAGATCTTTAGTACCAATATACCATAGTGAATTTAGCACGGAGTCCGATCACGGCCCGATCGGCTAAGCCATCTCACAAGAGAGATCCAATCACAATACCACCGTACTTTTAGCACGGAGTCCGATCTCAACCCGATCGGCTAAGCCGTCTCACCAGAGACATACAATCACAACAACTTCTACACAAAGTGGCCCTTCCGCCTCACCCCAATGTGTACGGTGGAGGTGTAATCACAATCACAATCACCACCATGCGTGCGGCATGGAGTCCGATCTCGACCCGATTGGCTAGGTCATCTCACCACAATGTCGTGTGGATTGACATCACCCTTTTGCTAGCAATCATCTTATCCCGATTAAGGGGAATATTCTTATCAAATCAATCTCATCCCAAATAAGGGGAATAATCATTCGTGAACACATTATCCAAGGATAACATAATGTGATAGGAACAATTAAAACACATTTTGAACACATAACTTTTAACACTTTGTTTACCCGGGATAATCGAATTTATTAGGAACAACTCGGAACATGGGAATTAGGAACTTGAACCAACCATACTTGAAGCTTACATGGACATTATGGAATTCGATTCTAAGAGAGAAGTTTAGCCAACATACCTTGCTTTGAGCTTTCCTTAAATTACTATAATGTTTCGAAAATCCTAGAAATCCCAATCTATTTTGAGACATAACAAAATTGAACATAAATTAGGAAGATATTCCTGGATTCAGCTCATTTGAGAATTTTATTAAACACTAGGAGTGTAAATTCGACTACAAAGTTCTTCTATAAGATTTTCTTCACTGCACAACCTATTAAATACCAAGAGTTTACTCATATTAGCTCAATTACCTTCCCACCATCCTTATAGCTACATTCATACATAGATAACAACTCTCATACCCAAGAATCACATTTCTCATTGCCTACTTTCAGTCCAAATCACGAAATTTAGGGCTAGGGAGTAGAACATTACCTATTAGATGAAGATCTTGTGGATTTCTTCCATGAATCTCCAAAGCTTGAGCAAGAATTTGAAGCATAAAGATGTTGGCGCCCTCCCTTCTCTCTCTAGAATAGCTCTCTCCTCTCTCTAAAATATCAGATCTTTCCTTCTAAAATGAGCCCCTAAGGCCTTATATCAAAATAGGGTTGGATAAGAAAATTTCCAAAAATGACCCCCGAAGTCAATTATGTGGTGCAATTATGTGGTAGCAGAATCGTTATGTGGGCAGTAGAATTGTTAGGTGGGCAGCAGAATTGATTATATGGCCAACAAAATTTTTATGCGGCCAGCAGAATGATTATGCAGCCAGCGAAATGGTTATGCGGCTCGCAGAATCATTTTGCGGCCAACAAAATTGTTTTTCAAAATTTACCTGTTTTCTATTCCACTCTGCGATGCTTATGCGGTCCGTGGAACAATTCTTCGGTCGTGAAATTGATCACAAAATCGCCTTCTTCTGCCAAAAATTTCCATCAACACTTCAATGCATTCTTCAACCCAAAAATTCCATACCGTGGATCATTTCTACAATCCTCAAACCCATTAGCCTACCTCGGTACCATGAAACCTTAAATTCATTGGCGAAATTTTACGGGGCCTTACAAATGGCTTCCCGGGCTTAGGAGGAACCAACACCGGTGGATTTGACAAGTACTCCTTGATCTTGTTGAAGGCTTTCTGACATTCTTCTGTCGACTTTGTAGTGGCATCCTTTTTCAGCAGCTTGAAGATAGGCTCGCAAATTACCATAGACTGGGCTATGAATATGCTGATGTAATTTAGCCTACCAAGGAAACTCATCACATCCTTCTTTCTTTGATGCGGTGATAAGTCTTGAATGGCTTTGATCTTTGAAGGATCCAATTCTATCCCTTTCCTGCTTACGATGAAACCCAACAGTTTTCCGGCAGGGACTCTGAATGCACATTTTGTAGGATTCAACTTCAAACTATACCTCTGCAAGTGTTCGAAAAACTTCTTCAGGTCGTCCAAATGTTTGGAACTCTTTCGAGAATTGATAATGACACCATCCACATATACCTCGATCTCTTTGTGGATCATGTCATGAAAGAGGGTCGTCATGGCCCTCATGTAAGTAGCATTTTTTGAGGCCAAATGGCATGACTCTATAGCAATAAACTCCCCAAAGCGTAGTGAACACTTTTGATGACGTCCAAATACACTACTAAAAAGTAAATGGACACGGCCGCATGCAATATAATTTTTTCAACTATGAGTCGGGGTCGAATCCCACAGAGAACAATATGTAGGTGATTAGGCGTGTAAGAGAATTATCACTTATTATACTAAGCCAAACACTAAAAAGTGTTTTGAGAAAATATTTATGTCTAAATACAAAAAAAAATATAAACTAACCTAGAAAGCAAGTAAAATAATCAATGGCTACAAGCATGGATGCATTGGAAATTACACTCAAGTAACGATCCAATGTATTTCACGATTTTACAAATATGAGTGAGTTTATGTTAATTAGCCTCGGGTAATAATTCTATATTAGCTTCTTCCGAAAACTAAAAAGACTTCCTAATTGAATTATCCCTAAAACAATTAAGAGATTAAGCACACCCGAATATGGCTACAAGTAGTTCAATCCTATCCTAGATAGAATTTATAAAGTGAGGGTTAACGCCTCAAGTTCTTGTTAATTAATCTTTTCCAACTCCAAATTATTTTTTCCTAAATTAATTCGAAGTGAATGGGCGAGTCCTAGGGTTAGCTAATCCCTTTGGAAATATTAAAGAACAAGAATAATTAAAGAAACAATAACTCACTTCATAATAAATAAAAATCATTCAATACATAAGCACAACAAGATATTTAATCAACACTTTAAATATGAATATTCCCATAAACAAGATTCAAGTAGTGAAAAAATAACTACACACTTAGATATACAATACAAAGCAAGGAAATGAAGAAATGAACATAAATGGGCAAGCAATTCTCAACCAAAAGCTTCAAATCTTCAAGTCCTAAGTGTGTGTGCAAGAACCCTAGCTCCAAAACATATGTTCTCTAGTCAAGAGACTGCCAAAAGATGCGTTTCCAATAAGCTAGGTTGTGTATTTGTGGGTTTGGAATGAAGAAAATGTGAAATGCCAAGTCTGTCCAGAGCTGGAGGCCGTTGGCCGCACCTGCGGAAGAATCATCGCATGTGCGGATCCGCAGATGCAGAATTGATGCACGCAGATGTGATTTTTGGTAAAAACATCTATTTCGCAGAAGCGGTTCTGCAGAAGCGGATTAGTGGTCGCAGAAGCAATTTCTGCCTTACAAGCCAGATTCCGCAGATGCGGACCATTTCTTGCAGATGCGACTTCTTTCACTCTTTTTGCACGAATCCACTTCATTTAATTTTAATTCTCTTCGAGACTTTATTTACCTGAAAATCTAGCAATGCACACCATAAATCACCTCATTTTATAATTAAAGGTCACAAAAACTAAGAAAAAGAGACTAAGATGAGTGCTAAATCACCACTCATCAACACCCCCAACTTAAAGCTTTTGCTTGTCCTCAAGCAAATCAAAACCAAAAATTCAATGAGGCTATAACATTTAAAGCTCAACTAGCATCGCTATCATCTTCAAATCACATTCTCCCATTAAGCACAACACTTATGGTTTTGGTTGGTACTAATAATTATGCTCAAGCATGTGAACTTCAACCAAACAACTCTCTCATTTAAAACAATCTCAAGAATGCAATGGAGTTTCAAAATAATCAAGTGACAACAACCAAGCCTCAAGAAGTGACTCAAAAGCACTAGTCTACTACATATGCTCAATTTACTCAATTTGGAATCTATGAATGTTACCAATCCAATATAATCCATGTGCCCTCACAAGAAAGAAAGTCCCAAAATCACCATATTTACAATAACAACACCAGGGATAAATGCACAAAGACACTCACTCTCAACAAAGAATTTCAAGTGTTACAAAATATCATGCCATAAGCTTGCCCTTATTTTAATTCGCCACCTATTAAGAACATTCGGTTGAAGATCCCATAAGGACTTTTTAAGCTTGTAATGTAGGCTTAGGGAAGGGTAGGATAAGCCTTTGGGATACAAGTGACTACACTCTCCTTGAACACTACTCACATTTGTCTTTTCTTTTTGCACTTTGCTTCTTTTTAAACCACGTAGCCCTTATTGACATATAGTTACCAACATAGAACTACCTTAAAGTACCTCTCTAATTTTCTCAAGACTTCATATTATTTTTATACAACTATTTTCTTTTGGAGCTTGAGTATTTTCATATAAACAACTTTGAGGTATATGCTTCTACATACAATGTAAATCTTCACCATTTCCCAATTTACACCAACACCCCCAGCTTAGGCTTTTAGCCTCATTCTTAACATTCAAGGAAGGACGAGTTCAAAAGAGGGAATTATTTCACAAAAAGGGTAAAGGTTTGTAATGAAGTAGCCAAAGAAAAAGGTTAACGGCTCAAATGGGGTAAACTATTGATAATATTTATGCAATAGTAGGCTCGAAAGGCTAAAGAGGCTTTTTCAAAGATAACAAAGAATGCCTAAGGTCATCCCTCCAACCAAACATAATTAACATTAGCATTGAAAGACCAACCGGGCAAGTTCTAAATGATAAAAGTAAACACAAGAATTATTTTTAACAAAAACTAACGCACATGGCACATGAACTAATCAAGATAGATCAATTTTACTTCTTAATAAGAACAATTAGAGCAATATCATGCCAACTAGTGGGCAAAGAGTCACAAAACGAGCCAAAAAGTTATCACAAAAATTATTCTTCCCCATGCAACTTACTTTTTCAATTTCAACCAAAATTTAGAGGGGTATTCTTAATTCACACATCACATATAAGAGACTAATTTTATTAGTACCAAACAATCCAAAAGTCTCCACATAACAAAATAAGACTAATCCCCTTAAGAAAGTTTTCACACCATCCATCATAGGAAAAAGTCACCCGGTTTAATACAAAAATATTCCTCGGAAAAAAACCGTAGCATAAAGAAAACCCAGAGAAATTTATTGAAAAGTATATTAATACTAAAGAGATAAAAATAATATAATCTAAAAACTATTAAAAAAATAGAATAAAAACTAAGAGGATAAAAGTAAAATAACTAAAAACTACTAAAGAAACTAAATAAGTAAAAAGAAAAATAAAATAGAATAATAAAAGCGACTAATACTAAAGGAACAAAAATAACAAAAGCTAAAAACTGCTAAAGAAAAAAAAATAGAATAACAAAAGCGACTAATCCACAATTATATCATCAATCACAAATTACGCCCTGCAAAAGGCACATGATAAACAATAGTAGACCAAGCCCGCCAAGGGCACATAATATTCATATAAAAGCCCGTCAAGGGCACACAATATCCATACAAAAGCATAAGTTTGGCAAGGGCACAAGTTAAGTATCAATGTACAAATAAAGTATATTCCCTAAAGCCACCCCCAACTAAAAACATTGCAATGTCCCCACTGCACAATATCAAGATAAAATAAGAGTAGTTTGAGGGTCTCCCTGATATCTGAGTCGGACTAGCAGACTGCGGGGAAAAGCTAATCATTGCCGTGTGGAGCTCTCAGCCTCATCATCATCGGTAGCATCAGTATCAGCATCAGCAACACTCGACATGAAGGAACACTCTTCACTATCATCTTTGTCCTTAACCGATATCTTCCTGTTTGGCTGCCCCTATTTGAAGACGGCCTTGATGCCTCTCCACATCTTTATCATGAACTTGCTCTTCTTCTTGTTTTTCTGTTTCTCCTTGTGGATATATGCCTGAAGATCTACATGATCCTTGGCCATGTTGCCATAGGCTGCCTCGAGTCTACTAACAGAAGCTGCTAACTTCTCCTGCGACTCTGCTTGCTTCTTCTGATTTTCCAGGTAGGTCTTCATTTCTTTCCTGGTAAAATACTCAGGCGTAAGCTGGGACTGTGAGGGCCCATTAGGGAGTTGTGACACTAAGTCACGGATGGAGACAAGCTGTGAGTTCAAGGAGGACTCTGGTCCGGCAGCAGTGGCGACTTTCCTCTTCTTACTCTTTACTGCACTACCCTCTCCCGTTACTCTTAACAGATGAAAGGGTTTTCGGCCGATAACCACCGATAGGTGATACGCACCTCAACATCTACCCGTCGGCACAACTCTATAATCAGTGAAGGGAACATCAAGCTCGGGCTGTCGTCTAGCAAATACTCTTTCTACTCTTGAAGGATATAATTTTCGACATTCACATGAATGCCGTCAAGTATGCATGCAATCATCAGGGCTCTGCCATATGAAACATCTGAAACATTTCCACACGGTGATACTCTGTTGCAGATAAAGTAAAGCCACATCTTGGCCTCAGCTGTGAAGTCGATGGACATCAAACCCTTTCTCTTGTTTACCCGCTTTGCTCTCTTATCTGGTGGATAAAGTTTAGAAACTAGCCAATATCCGTTTGAGCACTGATCTTTTTCTCGTACCGGCTCAAGGGGGTAGTCAGGAAGCCCTAGAATATCATTGATTTGTTCAGTTCCAAACCTCACTATTTTGCCTTTGATGGTGAGTTGTGGTTCGTTGAAGTTTGTATGCTTAAGGTTTGCATAAAACTCACGAACCCACTCCTCATTGTCCTTACATGGAGTAGGCATGAAACAAGACCATCCGGTGGTCTGTAGACGCCATAAAAGTTTGGAAGTAATTCGGCCAATTTATCCTCGGAGATTCCCTTTTCAATTACGACCTTCTTTGTAAGAAGGTTGTCATAATATCGGCGATGACAATTAGCAGACACGAATCGTTCAATGTCAAATTGTTCCTCCTCAGCTTCTTCCTCAATTTCATGATGAAACACCACATTTTCATTTGTGTTTTGTTCTATTTTTGAAGCTTAAAGTACCTAAAAAATAAAAACCAAGTTAGTCGGGAATTATAATCATGTTAAGCAATTCAAAACAATGCAATTAGGCCAAAGAATCAAGCCTAACGGGCCCAGCAAGTCAAAATTGCATACCCACTATTTTTGCACAAACTGCACAGTTACCGCACCTGTAGAAAAAGCCTCGCAGATGTGGTTCTGCTTCTGTGGAAATCCTATCGCTTCTGCGAAAAGTGATTGCTGGCTAAAACTCGCACCTGCAGAATACACATTGCAGGTGCGAAGCCGCATCTGCGGTATATTTCTCGCTTTTGCAAATTTGCACAGCTGACCAAAAAACCGCATCTGCAAAAAAGGCATTGCAGGTGCGAGGCCGCTTCTGCGGTGACATGTCTGCTTCTACAGTGTTCATCAAGGGTTTAAAAAAAAAACCCAGAAACTACCTAATTTTTGTACTTTCAAACATGATTTTGGCACACAATTTTACTCAATACTTCTAAATTAGTGCATTAGATGATTACACGACTTGATTAAACCTGATTTTAAGGCACTTCACAACCAAAATTCGCTTGGACAATTTATCGAACACATAACAAACACTGAGCGGTTTTTTATTCTTTAAAGCAATTTGGTACTCAGACTTCCCAAATTCTTTTCAACAATAACAACACACACAACTACACTCAACCAATTTCCTTACCCCTAATATTAACATTAATTAGAAGGAAATGGGAAACTTAGGGGATATGGCCATGAGAAATCAGAGGTAAAGAAGAAAGAGAAAATAAAAGTAGAAGAGAAATGTAGAATAGAGAGCTGAAGATGATACCTGTATTGCCTGTTTGTGAGAGCAAGGGAATGCACGGGCAGTCTTTGTGTGAGAGATGAGAGGGAGTTTTGAGTTTGGGGGAAAATTAGAGTGTTACCTGTAGGAGAGACACAGTAGGGCTTTTTCTTTAAACTCACCTGACGCGTCGCTTCTGCGGGCTTTTTACCGCTTTTGCATAACCGCTTCTGCGAAGAGTCCGCATCTGCGACTCCAAACACACTTCTGCATGGCTGCTTTTTCTCCTAATCTGCTGCCTCTGCGATAAATCTGCATATGCGGTTCATAACACGCTTATGCATGAATATTTTCGCAGAAGCGGTTGCACCAGATTTCTTAATGCCACAACTGGGTGAATAAATCCACATCATGTTTTAGCTTTTATTTTTGTCATATCTCTCATTTGTTAGTCTTACCTAGTCTTAGAGACTAGGTGCCATCATGACATCCTAATGAGGGAAATTAGGGTCGTGACATTGCAGTGCGGCCATAGATTGCACCTTTCCGAACTTTATGCCTTCCTATAAAAAGTCTCCCATCTTAACAAGTTTGGGGAAAATTCTGCCCTATCATGCCCATCATGTTTTAAAAGTAGATTCCTTCCTAAGCTCTAATGAAGTACTTAGTCAACTCACTGGCATCTAACGGGGGTTGTGCTCTGGCAGCCTCCGAACTCCATCGACGTGCATACTCTTCAAATGTTCTAACAGTTTCTTCTGTAAGTTTACCAGGGAGAACCTATAAGGAGTAATTTCTGTGTTGAATTCATGAAGTCTTCTACCATATCCTGCCATTCCCTCCAGTTTCTGGGATCTTGGCGAGTGTACCAAGTAAGTTCCTCCCCTATCAAACTATTTATGAATAGCTTCATCCTCAACTTCTCATTCCTTCCTACTCCAACTAGCTTGTCGTAGTGGTCTCTCGAATGTGCATGGGGATCATCTGTCCCATCAAAGATGTCAAATTTTTTAGGCTTGTACCTTAACGGCATGTCCACATCGGGGTGTATACATAGATCCTCATAATCTAGACGTTCGCTCCCTCGAGCGACCTAAAGGTTTTTCATCTATTTCCTCAATGCTCACAACTGTTTGGATACCTACTCTTCCTCCTTATAAGCTTTCTTCTCCATTTTGGTGTACGGATTAATTTCATAAGGCAGCCTGACCGTGACGGGCACTGTAAAAGTGGGTTCCGAAATGGCATATATGGGAGAAATATTGCTCATGTGTAGTGGTTTGTGTCGTGGGTATATGCTTGTTTCGATTGGTGGTGAAGGTGACGTCATTACGAGGAGGGGTATAAACTGCGTTGGTAGCAACTTGTGGGTTCTACGGTGTCTGAACATAGTTTGGTATATAAGGGGTGTGTATAGAGGGTTCGATGGGTTTGGAGTGGTTACTGGGGTATAATTTGGGTCGCAGGGGTGGTTGTGGAAGCGTTGTCATGGCCAGATGCGTCAATTCTCGAATGTGTTGTACTTCCTCACTCAAGGATTCCATCTCTTGAGCCATCCTAGAAATATGTTCGTTATTCTGAGTATCATCCTTTTCTCCGATCGCCCCGGGCTATCATTTATTACAAGAGAATGTTCGGTTGGGTTATCTGTCGCAGACACCTTCCCTTTCGATGTCAAGTTATATGGTATTCCAACAATTTTGGGGTTAACACAAACCAACGTCTTCTTTTGGGGAATAATAATAAAGTAATACAAGAAAAGAAAAGAAAAAGAACAAAAGTCAGTTTCAGTGTTTGCACAAATAATGGGCACACAGAGCAGTTAGTTCATGTATTCAAGCAAACATATTTCCTAATATGCGAGGGACCTCTCTTTGCTAGAGGTGGGCCTAAGTCGCGAATATTTGACAAACAATTAGATTTGAAACATTCATATCTGAAGCAAACTTTGTTTTCATCAATAATATTTGGATTGTGACAGGTGGGACCAAAGGTTACATCATTGTTTCCAACATTTATAAGATTACATGAGCTTAACAGACTCGCCCTTAGGGTAATGGAAATGTTCGGTATAAAATATACAAGGTGGTAAAAGGGGTGAAATCAACCAGTTTATAACATCCATCCCCGGAATCATTTCCCATGTCTTCTTCTTCTCCGGCTCCTTTTCCGTGTCTTCTTCAAATTCTTCCTCTTCATCATTGAACTCGGGCTCTTCCTCTAGGTCTTCTTGTGGTTTTGTCTCAGACTCAATTTGTATATACTCAACTACTCGATCATCATCCTCGGGAGGTGGCAGCATATAATAAACTGATCCTGGGACCACTTGACGGTGCATGGATGTAGTCCCAAGGTAGTGAGGCAGAATCTCATGATAGATTTGTAATGCTGCCACTGCATCTTCTAACCACGTTAGTCCTTCCCTGCTTAATCAAGCTAGATCATCCTCCTCATTGATCCGTACATAGTATTCTAGAGTGCACCACGAATTCTGACCCATTGGCATCATAATTAGATTATTCCACTCCTCCTGAAGTCTCCATATCCTATGTATCGGGATCTGCCCACTGTACTCGTCTGCATACAATGTCGTTCTCGTCCAGAGAGGTACATCCTGAATCAACCTGAACTGCCTGAGAACTCATAGGGGTGCAATGGCTGAATGCCTTCAAGTCATATCAGCTCGATGAAATACTTCTGGGGAGTCCTTAGAATTGCTCTGCCACTCAGCAATGACAGCTTCCAATTTATCCACTCTCCGCTTAAGTTGGTCAACATCTCTCTCCATTCGTCCTGTCCATGCGGGCAAACCCAAAGCATCATTCTCTCACTGCAACTTTGAATCATGTTGCTAACACCCATAAAGTACTCAACTGTAGCCTCTCATTGAAAGAAGTGATCTGTGGCCTATATTTGGAGTAAATAATTGCAGCCCTTAAAGAAATTGTACCCCCCGGAACATGCAAACAATGCTTTGAGAATTTCTGCTAACACCATAGGTACCAAGGTGGCTTGGAGGTTACCCCGAAATGTTGCCAAAACCACAGGCAGTAAGTTGATATTGATATGTCCTGTCCTTTGTAGGAAAACCAACAATCCTAGCAGCTCCAAAGAGAAGGTTACCATTCATAGCACTCATGATGTCCAAGCCTGTCAAATAATTGGTTCAGTCTTACCCACCCATCTTCAATGTTTCTCAAACCCCGACTATTTGCCAGGCCCAAAGCATCGAGAAACTTGTAGCCGGGAATATTGACAGGTAGTATCGGCTTCCTCCTAGTAAATGGCAGCTCCATGAAGCTACTAACTTCTTCCAACGTTGGCACCAACTCACAGTCAGCGAACTTGAAAACCACTTTGGCTGGATCCCAGAATTCTATCAGCAAATAGGTAAGCATCCTGTCGGCCTAGATGTTCAGTACGACAGTCAATGCTCCTGGGTGCATCATGATTTTGTCTCCATGCTCTTTGCGGATGTTCTTCCACCAGTGTTTATCTTATGCGCTTCTCCCATGACCATATTGATTTCGGGGATATTCTGGTTGATTTCCATTTCTGAAGAGGGTAGAGAAAAGGGATTTATAAGTGCTTGCTTCAGATCTTTAGTGTCTCATGATGATTGGTTTGTCATTCCACAAAAGTCATGTCATTAGATACATGACCCACTGACATTAGGATGGCTTTCCAAATTGTGTGTTGATACCAAGGACCGACACACCTAAGGTTTATGCAATATAACCTATGTTTACTAGAGTAGAGTGTTTTCTAATTTTGAATTGGACTGAATACTGCGAGAAGTTATGTTAGTTGATCTGATAAAGCCATTCTCTGAAACTAATGAATTTTGAAAGTATGGTTCGGAGGGGTGTAAAAGCCAACCCTCGCATGATATTGTGTGTGATAGTGTACGGCCAAAACTCGATAGGAAAGAGTGTGATGATAGTATATACAAAACGGTAACAGATAGTGGGATGTTAGTAATAATATTGAAGCAAGTAGATAAGCAAGTAATTAGGTATACACATACTTGCAAATTAAGCACAGTTAAAGTAGTATATTAACAATCCTAAATTCTAAGTCTAGTCTAAGACTGCTAAGGACAGAACCTAAGTGTATTCCCCATCAGAGTCGCCATGTTATTGCATCCAATTTTGCACGAGTCAAAACAAGATTCAACTAGTGGTTTCCCTATTGATGATAAAAGAGAGTCGCCACCTAATATTTAAAGATATACTAGGGTACATGTTTTTTCTATTAAATTATTATCCTATTTAGTCTACTAACCAGTGAGATTTTGGATAAGGGTTCTTGTTCTTCTTAGGGAAGATTTAGGGAATTAGATGTTTACATTCTACTTAGTTAGTGCTTAAATATTTATGGCTTACCCTATGTCTTGTTTAATGTCTATCATTTAAAAGAAAATAGTATACGTACTTTGAAAAGAGGATATAGGTTTAATTTGTAAAAGCCCTTTCAAATGTTTACATCTACATGATTGAAGAAATTTGGAAATGTCTTTATAATGTTTACATCTACAAGATTTGATAAGATGTAAGATATGGCTATGATTTGAATACTTTATCTTTTGAAATAACATGGGTACATATAAAAATCTAGCAGAGTAAAGACCATTATAAAATGGGCCTTGAATATACCTCTGGAAATTTGTTTCAATTTGTAGCAATGTGTTTGAAGAAAATTTTGTTGAAGTATAGAAAAAACTGACTTTGAAATCTCCCTTTCAATTCCGGCTTTAGAAGAAGAATTGCTTGCTTTTCAAATCTACTTTGAACTTCAAAGAACTTCAAAATTGTTAGTGTGAGAAAAAAATCAAATCTTGTGTAATGAAAGACAAATGATCAAAGTGCAGAAAATTTATAGCTAATCGTAATGCAATAGTGATTCCTTTTTATTACATATGGATGTTGGCTTGCCTTGGTTCCTAGAAGGCTTAAGGGATAATAAGAACATTCAATCAATATCGTTAGTGTCACACACATATAAAAAAAAGATAACATATTCAATTCATCTAATAGTGAGGAAGGAAAAGGAACTGGACTCAGTATTTGGGCCTAAAAGAAATGCTGACCCAGCAGATTTTGAACAGAAGCAGCAGGCTTCAGCGACTTGGAATCTAGGCTGGAACTTAGGCTTGAGTTTTTGAGAACTCAGCAGGACCAACTCGATCACATATTGAGTTAGTGGAAGGCCTCGGTTGGTGTGATATGTATTCTACTTATGACTCAGAGCTGAGGATGGGATCCTCGCATTTTCGTGTGGTTTGATATGTTTGAACCAGGCTACGTGTCATGGTGGAGTTATATTAGAATGAGATCCTTGTGATTAGCTCATATGTTTTGATTCTCCCTTGTGGAATGGATTTGTAGTATGGCACTGATAGGGAGTAGTGCCTGTCAGACTTGTTTAATGGTTCTCTCATGTGTTTGTCTTTTCATATTTAGTCATATTCGCATAGTTCTTATTGGGTTTAGCTTGGGAGGTATGTGCCCAGATGGAGTTGGGTGTGACTTGTTGATTTGGGTGAGTGGTTATGAGGTCTTCATATTTTTTGCATCGTGGCCAACAATGTGAAGGTTTGGGGCAAGGTTTTAGCTTCTATGAGATTAGTTGCTGGTGCTGGAATTGATTATGGGCAGCTATTGTGGTCAGAGATGTTGTTATGGACATATGGGCAATGTATTACATCGGATGGTCATACCTTGTGGGTGTATGCATGAGTTGTGGTAGCTGGTTGAGGTCGATACAGTGTGTTTATGTGGGAATCGGGTCTTTGGAAATGATCGAATGGTGAAAAATTTTATTCTAAGGCTTATCGGTATGGGTGGTAGGAAAAATCTCCTAAGTACCATTCATAGCACTCACGATGTACCAGTTATTTCTCTGTTTTCCATTATTTATCCTTATTACATTTTCATACTGTTTATTTATATTCTAGTAAGTGTCTTGACCTGTCCTCGTCACTACTCTATTAAGGCTAGGCTTGATACTTATTGGGTACTATTGTGGTATACTCATACTACGCTTCTGCACATTTTATGCAGATCCAGATACTTTTGCTCATGTCGGTCGTTAGATATAATTTGTAGCTACCTTATGGAGACTTCAAGGTATGCCTGCCCGGCGTTCGCAGGCCTCAGAGTCACCTTCCCTATTTTACTTCCTGTTGTATTTCATTCAAATAGTGATGTATTAGATATCTTAGTTTTATTCTATAGAGCTTATGACTCCGTTCCACAATTCTTGGGGATTGTATGGTTGAGATTCTATTTTTCAGAAGTTATATGAGTTTATCAGACTAGTTTTGATTATTTTGTTAATTACATATGTTTAATTGTTATCACATATTAATATTATCTAGTCGTAGAGACTAGGTTCCATTACGACATCCTACGGAGGGAAATTGAGGTCGTGACAAATGACTTTTCTCCCGAATGATTACCACAATGTCCCTCATGTAATTCTATCATAACATACTCGATTTGCCCAGGTCCTAAGCATTTAGATAAGGGACCACTATATTTTATTTGGTATATGTTCCATTATATTAAGCAATACCGGGCAGCTTGTGTTCGTAATCATTGTGATTGCTTCTTATCCTAGGGTAGTATACCATTATGCAAATAATTTACGAATTTATTTCCCAATCTCAAGTAAGGCTAGTAAAATTTACCTTATTTTTAACTCGATAGAGTGCTAAGTAAAAAAAAAGTACAATTATTACATTTTCAGAATTGATAATATCCACTACTAATCCAAGATTGGCTAACTCATCCATTTCTGCATTGTTTCTCTTTGAATTTTGATAGCTCTCTATTCTCAGAACTGATTCAATATCTCTTGTACCTTTTCCAAGTACTTTTGCATCTGTGTCGCTTGTGCTGTAAAATTCCCTTACAACTTACCACTAGATAAGAGTCACTTTTGAACTCGATATGCTCTATACCCAGTTCTGCGGCGAGCTCTAAACCTAATTATAGCCTCATACTCGGCCTTATTATTAGTAACAAGATAACATTTAATTGCTTATCTAACAATCTCCACTAAAATGAAGGTGCAATTAGCACTATACCCAATTCGGCCCCTTTTACATTAGAGGATCCATCTGTTATAGGGTCCATATTTCCAGATTAGACCTAAAAGCCATATGCACTTCCTTTTTAGCTCCGGGGAGTAAGCCCAAGCTAAAATCATCCATAAATTACATTATAAATTATAACTTTATAGTAGTACATGACTGATAAATAATATCGTATTCACTAAGCTCAACTTTCTATTTAACTAATCTTCCTGATAGTTCATGTTTATGCAAAGTATTAGCAATGGAAAAGTTGTAACAACAGAAATGGGATGACATTAAAAATAAAGTTGTAATTTTCTAGATGCCATTATTAATGCTAAAGCCAATTACTCTAAATTAGTGTACCTAGTTTCTCTCTCTAATAATGCTTTACTAACATAATAGACTGGAGTGCATACCTTTATCCCCTCGAATCAAAACTGCACTTATTGACACTTCTGACACAGCGATGTAAAAGCAATCTTTCCCCCTCTTTTGTCTCTATGAGTAGAGGCAGATTTGACAAATAACTTTTCAAATCCTTCAATGCTTGCTTCTTCTGCCCACTCAAAATTATTATTTTTTCAGCAACGAGAAAAACTTAAAATATCTCTCAGAGGATCTGGATATAGATCTTCTGAATGACACTATCATTTCCATTTGTCTTTGGACTTCTTTATTACTTGTGAGGACATCTAGAATTCCTTTGATCACTTTAATTTGAGCTGGATTGATTTAAATGCCCCTGTTAGAAATAAGAAAACCTAAAAATTTACCTGAAGCAAAGTCGAATGCACATTTCTCCGGCTCTAGCTTCATGTTGTATGTTTATAGTATTGAAAAGGTTCCCCTTAAATGATAGAGATGGTCTTGTGTTTGTGTTGACTTGACCAATATGTCGTCAATATATAAATCTCTAGTCTTTCGCAAATGATCTTTAAACATCTTGGTCAACAATCACTGATATGTGACATATGTATTTTTTAACCCAAAGGACATGACCTTGTAATAGTAAGTCCCCCTATCTGTAAATAAAAGAACTTTTCTTTCTGTCTTCTAGATCCATTTTAATTTGATTATACCTGGAATAAGCATCTAGGAAACTCTAAAGCTCATGTGCAGTAGTAGAATAGATTAATTGATCAATATGTCATGCTTTATTTAAATCAGTGTAATATATACATACTCTCCACTTACTATTATTTTTAGGTACGATAACAATGTTGTCTAACTAATCAGGGTATTTAACTTCTCGAGTAGCGACGATTTTTGAGAGCTTGCTTACCTCTTCTTCTATTAAATAATTTCTAGAATACCATTGTTTCCTTTTCTTTTACTTTATGGGAGTATGCAAAAAATTCACATTGAGTTTTTGTGTCATCACCTCCGGTGGAATATCATATGCGAACATGACCAAGAAAAGCAATCAGAGTTAGCTCGTAAATATTCAATTAACTCACTTTTTTGCTTTGGGCTAAGATCTGATTTGATATAGACTTTTAACTCAGGCCAGATGATGAACAAGATATCGACTTCAAGTTCCTCTGATGTTGTTTTGATTGTGTCAATTTTCCTCTATTTTCATGATTATATCTGATGTCCCGTTCGTACATACATTAGCCTCCGTGATTGATTCCATGGCTACTGAGGGATCACTTACCTGCACAGCTTGATGCTTTAATTACTATCTATCATCTTATATTTTAGCTAAACCATTAAAAATAGCTACCAAGTTTATTTTTCGAGCTGCACGTTGATCGCCCCTGATTTGCCTTATTCCCCACTTTGAAAGAAATTTGATAACTTGATACAATATCAACGGTATTGCACCCATTTTATGAATCCATGGCCTTTCTAGAATTATATTATAAGCCATGTCAGCTACCACCACTTAAAAGTTAGTGTCTTTTGCCACTCCTTCTGCGAAAGTTAGTAATATGATCACTTCTTTCATAATCACACTTGAATTGTCAAATCCGGATAAGGATCGAGCTTTTTGAGTGATTCAATCGGCCACTTGCATCTCTTCGACTACTCCTAGTAATGTGATGTTTACTGAGCCACCTGGATCAACCAAAACTCTTTTTACATTAGTATCATAAACATGTTAAGTAATTACCAATGCATCATTATATGGTATAAGTAGGCCGTCTGTATCTTCGTTGTCAAATATTATGCTCTCTCCTGTTAGGATTTGTCAAATACGTTTCCCTTACATGGAAGACAATTATAGTACTTCATCAACTTCTTCACCTCCAGTTATTACATTTACCGTCCTCTTCGGAGATGGGGGTTTAGGTGGTTCCTCATTTTTCCTGTTTTTCATGTAAGCATGTCTTCCATTTCTGCTGAACAATTCAGTAAGATAATTCTTCTTCAAGAGATAATCAACTTCTCCTTGTAAAAGTTTGCAATCTATCGTTATGTGCCCGTTATCATTCTGAAATTCGCACCAAAACTCTTGATTCCATTTTCTAGGATCCAAACTCATTTCTTTAGGCCATCGCACCTTATCTCCCATATCACTTAATATTGCTATCAACTCGGTAGTACTTATAATAAAGTTATAATCTGCTAATTTTGATTTGGAATTGTGATCATTGTATCTCATTGCTTCAAGTTCATTTCCAGCCCATGAAGAAGAATTTGCATCTCTCTGCCTGGCACTTTGATTAGACCATACAGCTCTAGTTTTCACGAATGATCCCGTCGTGAAGTCTCCATGTACGGCCCATACCAATTTTTTGAATTATTTCGCTCAGACTCGGATCTTCTAGGAATCGTTTCTTTTTTATCTCTGAACTTGTTCCCCACCTTCGGTTGAAGCATCGTATCTTCTTTTATTTAGAGCTTTGTGATGTATGGTTTGTTGATATCATTCCACATAGTTAGTGGGATTTTTCGAAGACTCTCTTTCATCCTTCTCATCGCCTGTGAACTTCTTTCATTCAAGTTTCTTACAAAAGTGTCACTACCCAAAATTCCACTGGAGTCATGATGGCACCTAACACTGCTTGGTAGGGAAGCCAACAACACATATACAAAATTAAACTTCAACAAAAATAAGAAGTAGTCTAGAATAGCAGAATAACATAAATAACTGAAGTCATAATGATAATAAAACTGAAACCACCCAAAATTTTGTGTCACCAAGTGCATGAGCTCTATGGAGTACCAAATGCAAAGTCAGAACAAAATATAATATTGTCTGAAAGTCCAGACAGTAATAACATAAGATAGAGGGGGGGAAGGGAATTCAAGGCTTGCAATTGGAACAACAGTGCTACCTCGAAATCACCAAGAAAATATGGATAAAATAGCTCACTAGCAATCATGCCTTTATGCAATAATTAGATCTACATGTGAAGTGCAAAGTGTAGTATGAGTACAATCGACCCTATGTACTCAGTAATTAGCGAGCCTAACCCCGGAGAAAGCAATGACAAGGTTGGCAAGGTTCGATGCTTACTTTCGATAGCCAACAATAATAATAACAGAAGAATAATGACATATAAGGAAAAGCAGCTCTAATAATAACAAACTCAACTCTAACACAATAAGAGGAGAAATAGGCATATGCTTTTTAGATATATCAGTCAAGAAATCAGCTTCTGCATAGAATTCACGTAGACATGGATTTATCAAGGTAAACTGTGATTTCAAGATCTAAACATCAAGTAGAGACATCAAATACCAATTAGCATGAGGTAAATACAACTTTATGCCTGCATATCAAATATACATGTCAAAATCAACAACACCACATTTTAATCATCAAGTATGCACAATCTCAGCACGATCATAGTGCCTGGCATAAGTATCCCTCAATCATAGTCTTAGAACTATCACAGTGCATGGTATAATACCCCTGAATCATCACAAACACACATACTACTAATTGTATGGGTGAATGACATAAGTCCCTCACTAAGCACATCCAATGTGCCTGTACTCACAGGGCCCAAATTAACATGGGTTATTACCTAACTCCGAAGGGGTGGATCCTAGCTCAAGCATTGATCGGATCAAAGTCAACGATCAATATCACGCAGCCCAACATGGGTCCTGATGCAAGCGTCGCCTAAATATCAATATCAATACGGCTCTATTACCCAAGATCAGTCATCAATTTGCTTAATATGTCTTTATGGCCCAAATTCAGTCATCAATCTACTCAATATGGGTCTATGGCCCAAAATCAATCATCAGTCTCCTCAGGTGTCAATATGCCCACATCTCACAGTATTTTAATCAAAACACCGCAATAAATATACCAACATTCAATAACTCAGCTCAAACATGTGTCACACACAAGGACACTAACGACATGTAAGATAACATATAAAAGGGGGCACAGAGATAGAAATATAACACACTGATATAATATCATACTGAAAAATATGACTACGGCTAAGGTAAATAGCTCAACATAGCAAAAATATCCCTATCATGTCTCAATCAGATAAGTAAATATCCTAGACATGATTTCTAACATGAGTAATAGCTTACGTATTCATACAATTTGAGGCAACACGGTATCAAAGAGGCATGATAACAACACAAATCATATAATAATTTAAGATTTACCTGGATCAAGAGTAACCACGGTACACGCATATACGCTCGTCACCTCGCATATGCTTCACCCCTAGCATATAACAAGGATCATATAATACAGGAAAAATATCCTTAATACAAGTCTAGGCAAGATACTTACCTCATCCGGGCTAGTCTTCAACCTCAAATCATGTCAACACCTCGCTCTAGCCCTTCAATCATGCAAACCAAATCCAAACATAATCCAAGGAAGTCAAACAATACAATAGGAAGCGATCCCAAACCATAATGCGTCAATCTTTGAAGAATTGTCAAAAACTCAACAAAAGTCAACTCGGGCCCGCGTACCCGAAATCCAAAATCAATACCAAAATTAGATGATCCTTAACCTACCGATTCCAAATATATAATTAATTTCTAAAACTGAGTCCAAATTGGTACTTAAATCTCTAAAATACACTCTCTTAATGTAGACAAACCCCCCCCCCCCCCAAATTTCTCTTTGAATTTCATGTTTTAGGTGTAAATATCCATGGGGAATTAATATATAAAAACCAAATTCAAGTGTAAATCCCTCTCCTCCAATGTAGTAGCAAAATTTCTCTTCAAAATCTCCTCCTCTCGAAGTTATGGCTCAAAATATGAAAGAATAGACAAAAATCACGAAATTCTACACTTATAAATTCTGTCCAGGGATACTCTTCGCGATCGCGACAAGGGCCCTTGTGATCGCGATTCAAAAAAGTGACATGTCGCACTGGAATTCTTCGCGAACATGAAGCATCATATGCAAACGCGAAGACCAACCTAATTAAACTCTATGCGAACACGAACAAGCACCTGCAAACGTGGAGCTTCTGACCCTCATCACTATGCAAACGTGATATTATGACCGCAAACGCAATGAACAACTTTCTGCCTTCCAAATCCTTCTCTACAATCGCGAGCCTTGCGCCATGATCGCAATTCACTGTAACACACCAGCACATTAGATATTCCAAACTCAACCAAACAGATTCAAAACCACTCTGAATCACGCTCAAGTCCCCCGGGACCCCGTCCAATCATACCAATAAGTAAAATACCTGTAAGACCCGGCTGATTATTTTGTATATTTGAGCCTTGTTTCCCTATATGATGCTTCCCATGTGCTTGATTGTTGTTTTGTGACTAGCAAAGATGGTTGGTTTGGTTTCTGGAAGGTTCTGGATCGAAATGAAACACTTAGTTTTAAGATTGGAATCTTAAGTTATAAGAGTTGGCAGGCTTTGACTTTTGTGGTGACGACCTCGGAATAGTATTTTTATGGTTCCAATATGTTTGTATGGTGATTTTGGACTTACTTGTATGCCCAAAATTGGACTTGGAGGTTCCTAGGATGATTTGGCTCTTTTTACCGAAAGTTTACAATTTGAAGGTTTAGAAATTTCATAAGTTTGACCTTGGGTTGACTTTGTAACTTTGAGGTTCAGATTGTTTTTCCAAGATTTGGAATAGGTCCATTTTGTCATTTCAAACTTGCATGCAAAGTTTGGTCTCATTCCGAGTTGGTTTGGTAGGAATCAAACACTTGATTGTGAATATTGAAGTTCTTGAGTTTCATAGCATGCATGATGCGTTTTAGTATTTGATTCATGGTTTAATATGTTATTTAGATGTTCCGAGCATGCGAGCGAGTTCGTATGGGGTTTATGTACTTGTATGGACGATTGGTGTGGGGCCCGAGGGTGCTCTGGTGAGTTTTATAATGATTTCGGAGTATTTTGGTTTGCTTCAGATTTTCTAGTGCTACAGACCACGCATTTGCGAAGGTCTGCTCGATTTTGCAATGGCCGCATTTATGGTGGCCTTATCACATTTGTGAAGGGGTAACTACCTTAGGGACCTCGCAATTGCGACATTGGAGGGGTAGCAGGTAATTTCGCAATTGCGGATTCTAGAGTCGCATTTGCAACATCTCTGGGGGGCAGCCATGTTTTGCATTTGAGATCCTTTTGTCGTATTTGCGGAGGTCGCATTTTTGAACCTATGGTCACAAATGTGACATCTGCAACTTGTTAATAGATGGGTATTCGGGACTTAGGCTTATTTTATCTCATTTTGAGCCTTAGACTTGGTGAGGAGCGATTTTTGAAGGAGAGTTTCACACATAGCTATAAGGTAAGTGATTTTCACTTAATTTTGATAATATATCTTGATTTCTTATAGATGTTTATCCCAAAATCATGGAATTTGAAAGAAATTTTTGGGGATTTTTGACTATGTTTTGAAAATAAAAATTTAAGATTTGGGATTCGATTTGGACTCGATTTTGGAAACTAATCATATATTTGGACTCATGGGATTATGGGCAGTTGAGATCTATCCCTCGACTCAGGTTTTGACCTTGCGGGCCAGGGGTTAACTTTTGTTGACTTTTTAGGTATTGGGTAAAGATTGGGACTTTATAGTTTGAAATTAATTACTTTAGAATTGTTTGATGTTATTGAGTCATTTTTTACTAGATTTGAGCCAGACGGAGGTTATTTTTAAAGGAAAGGCATTTTTGGAGTATTGATTTGGCTCGTTTTAGGTGAGTATCTTGCCTAACCCTGTGTCGGGGAAATTCCCCTTAGGATTTGGTCTTATTTGCTTATTCTTTTTATGTGAGAAACGACGTGTACGTAAGGTGACGAGTGTGTACACGGGTGCTATGTGTGGTTTATGATCGGATTAGACCTTAGGCTATTAAATTGCCTTAATTAGAGGATGCATTGTATATGAAACATGCTTAATCACTTGGTGGCTATGTGAACATGATCACTACACTTGTTTTAGCCATAGTAATACTTTATTTGTTAAATACCCATCCGCATTTATATTTTCATGTCCTTGTGAACTTTGTTGATAAATTATGAGCTCATATCCTTGATAAATATTTGGCATTATTTTTTATGATTATTGTGGCACATATTGACGTATTGAGCGGATTGTTTGGGTGTTGTCACGAGGTTATTCTCATGCGATTGTGTTTGTGATTTTATCAGGGTGGAGCGATACAGATGGCCATTATGATTTAGTCAGGGCTAAGCAATACGGTTGGCTATTGTGGTTTTGCTATGGCAGAGCAATACGGGTGGATATTGTGATTTTGTCAAGGCGAGGTGATATGGGTGGATATTGTTATTTTTGACGAAAATGTGGGCACAAGGTGCCATATGTGTGCGTTTCTATTTGATAACTTGTTGTTGAAGCTAAGCCTTTACTTGAATTGAATTGTTATCACTTGTTCTGATGAGATTATTGTTACTATTTTTCTACTATACTTTCTATTGCGAGTCTTTGATATATTGCATAAGTTATTTGACTAGTGAGTATCACATGACTTGAACCTCATTACTATTTTACCGAGGTTATTATTGATACTTATTGGGAACGGATTGTCATGTACTCATACCACACTTCTGCACATTTTTGTGCAGATCCAGGTGTTGGAGGCAACGAAACTAGGCATTGATAGATTACATTGACCACAAGGATTCAAGGTATGTTCTGGGCAGTTATGTTGAGTATTGCCACTTTGGCCTGTATTAACTCTATTTCTATTATTATATTAACTCACTATCCTATTATATCATGCTTTGTTTGTTTAAATGTTGTTAAGTGATCGGCTTACCTAGTTTTAGAGACTAGGTGTCATCACGGCTCCTGTGGTGGGATTTGGGTCATGACAAGTTGGTATCAGAGCTCTAGGCTCATAGGTTCTACGAGTCACGAGCAAGTTTGGTAGAGTCTTTCGGATCAGTATAGAGACATTTATACTTATCTTCGAGAGGCTACTGAACTGTTAGGAAATATCATATTCTTTCATTCTTTATGCCGGTTTGTTATTCTAAAGTTTGAACCTTTACTCTTCTATTCTCTCATAGATGGTGAGGACACGCAATACCAAATTAGCTGAGCAGACACCAGCGCCCTCTGCTAGAGCCACGAGATGTCAGAGCCGAGGTAGAGGCCGAGGACGGGCACATGCTATAGCTAGAGCACCTGGTAGAGTAGCAGTTGTGGAGCCTCTAGTAGCTCTAGTTGAGGATCAGGAGCCCAAGCATGTTGAGTGTTCATCTGAGCAGCCTATTGCTACATCGGGGCTCCAAGAGACCTTGGCACTCTTCATGAGTATGTTCGGGAGTTTGGCCCAGGAAGGGTTGATTCCGATTGCACCGGCTACTTCGCAGACTGGGGAGGAGCTCAAACTCTCACCGCCCGTACACCAGAGCAGTCGGCTCATGCTTATCAGATGCTGGGTGTCATGTCGGTGCAACCACCAGTTGTATTTAAGCCCGAGGTAGGGCCAGTTGTGTTAGAAGAGGGGCAGAGGAGTTTGGAGAGGTTTCAGAAGTTTTGTCCTCCCTAGTTCAGTGGAGGGGCTTCAGAGGATGCACAAGGTTTCTTGGATCCATGTCATCGCATTATGTGTCCTATAGGTTTGGTGGAGTCGAGCGCGGTCGACCTTACTACTTTTTAGTTAACAGGGTTGACTTATAGATGGTGGCAAACCTATGAGGCGAGTAGGCCAGCTGGCATGACACCACATATATGGTCCCAGTTCTCTGACCTTTTCTTGAGAGAGTTTATTCCACAGACCCACAGGGATGAGTTGCACAATGAGTTTGAGCAGTTGCGTAAGGGGAGTATGATTTTGCTCGAGTATGCTATGAGGTTTACATATTTATCTCATCGTGCACCTTCCTTGGTTTCCACCGATAGATAGAGAGTCCATAGGTTTATTGAGGGACTCGTATATAACCTCATATTTGGAATGGCACGGGAGTTAGAGACTAAGTTTGCATTCCATCAGGTTGTGGAGATTCCTAGGAGGTTGGAGCGCATCTATGGGCAGGAGAGGCGGGATAGGAAGGATAAGAGTCCTCAAGGTTCCGGAGGAGTTAGTGGTTTCTACTCTTCGGCACCGACCCATCATGGCAAATGCTTTGTCAGTCAGCCAGTTCAGTCCGCACTTTACGTTACCCGTAGTGCTCTAGCTAGCCAGGGATACTACGGAACTCATACAAGACAACCAACTTTCAATAAACCTTCTACACGGTGTTCCTACAACATTTATTCCAGTGGATCGACGTAGACTCAGTACCAGCAGCCATTCCCGCATAGTGGTTGTTTTGAGTGTGATGATACTAGGAATATTATGAGAAATTGTCCCAGACTTAGGAGAGGTGGACCTCAGTAGGGTACTCAAGCTATAGTACCTGCTCTAGTTGCTACTCCACCTGCATAGCCAGCTAGAGATGGGGGACAGGCAGGTAATGGACGTCTTAGAGGGGGAGGCGAGGCCAGTTATTATGCTTTCCCTGGTAGGACTGAGACTGTTGCATCAAATGTAGTTATTACAAGTATTGTTCCAGTCTATCATAGAGATGCATCAGCTTTATTTGATCTGGGTTCTATTTATTTGTATGTGTCATCCTATCTTTCTTCACATTTGGATATGTCTCATGATTCTCTAGATACTCCTGTTAATGTGTCCACACCTGTTAGGGATTTTATTGTGGTAGACCATGTCTATCATTCTTATTTGGTCACTATTGGAGGCTACGAGACTAGGGTCAACTTTCTGTTACTTTATATGGTAGTTTTGATATGATTTTGGTCATGGATTACGCTATTCTCGATTATTATGTAACACCATAACGTTGGTAATGTCGGGGTTGCCGAGGTTGGAATGGAGAGGTTCCTTGGGTCATATTCCTAGTAGTGTGGTTTCTTTTCTGAAGGCCCAACTGATGGTTGAGAAGGGGTGCTTGGCGTACTTAGCCTTTGTTAGAGATGTTAGTGCTGATACACCCATGGTTGATTCAGTCCACGTGGTGAGGGAGTTTTCAGATATATTTGCTAAAGACCTATCGGGCATGCCACCCGATAGGGATATTAATTTTGGCATTGATTTGGCACCAGGCACTTAACCTATTTCTATTCTACCGTACTGCATGGCTCCAGCGAAGTTGAAGGAACAATTACAAGAATTTCTAGATAAAGGTTTCATCAGGCCGAGTGTTTCACCTTGGTGTGCTCTAGTTCTATTTGTGAAAAAAGAAAGACGGTTCCATGAGAATGTGCATTGACTACAGGCATCTAAAAAAGGTTACTATCAAGAACAAGTATCCACTATCGTGTATTGATAATTGATTTGACCAACTTCAAGGTTCTAGGGTGTTCTCAAAGATTGACTTGAGATTGGGGTACCGTCAGTTGAAGATCAAGACTTCGTACATTCCTAAGACGTTCTTCAGGACCCGTTATGGGCATTATGAGTTCTTGGTGAGGTCTTTTCAGCTGACCAATACCCCAGCAACTTTCATGCACTTGATGAACAACGTGTTTCAGCCTTATCTAGATTCTTTCGTCATTGTGTTCATTGATGATATTAGTGTATTCATACAACCGGGAGGAGCATGAGCAGCATTTGAGGATCGTGCTCCAGACTTTGAGGGAGAAGAAGGTATATGCTAAGTTCTCCAAGTGCGAGTTTTGGTTAGACTCGGTGGCATTCTTGGGTCACGTGGTGTCTAGTGAGGGGATTAAGGTGGATGCGAAGAAGATTGAGGTAGTTCAGAGTTGCCTCAAACCTTCTACCGCTATAGAGATCAAGAGTTTCCTAGGTTTTGTTGGGTATTGTTGTTGCTTTGTGGAGGGGTTTTCTTCTATCGCAGCCCCATTGACTAAATTGACCCAGAAGGCGCCCCATGCAGGTGGTGTGACGAGTGTGAGGAGAGCTTTCAGAAGCTCAAGACTACCTTGACTACAGCTCTAGTTCTGGTTTTGCCTTCGGGATCGGGTTTATATACAGTCTACTGTGGTGCTTCACAGGTTGGCATTGGGTGTTTGTTGATGCAGAATGGTAGGGTAATTTCTTATGCTTTACGTTAACTGAAGCCCCCTAATAAGAACTACCAAGTTCATGATTTGTAGTTAGACGCTATTGTACACGCGCTCAAGATTTGGAGGTACTACTTATATGGTGTATCTTGTGAGGTGTATATGGATCACCGGAGTCTTCACTACCTATTCAGGCAGAAGTATTTGAACTTGAGACATCAGAGGTGGTTGGACCTATTGAAAGACTATGATATCATCCGGGAAAGGCCAATATGGTGGTTGATGCCTTGAGTAGGAAGGCAGAGAGCATGGAGAGTCTTGTTTTTATTCCAGTTGGGGAGAGTCCGTTAATGATGGATGTTCTCGCTTTGGCCAACATTTTCATAAGGTTGGATGTTTCGGAGCATAGCAGGGTTCTTGCTTGTGTTGTATCTCAGTCGTCTTTGTTTGAGTGCATCAAGGCACGTCAGTATGATGATCCCCACTTGCTTGTCCTTAGAGACACGGTGCAACACAATGATGCTAAGGAGGTGACTATTGGTGATGATGGTATGTTGCGGCTTCGGGGCCTAATTTGTATGCCTAATGTGGATGGGTTGTGGGAGCTGATTCTTGAGGAGGCTCATAGCTTGCAGTATTCCATTCATCCGGGTGCCGCTAAGATTTACCATGATCTGAAGCAGGATTATTAGTGACGAAGGATAAAAAAGACATTGTTGAGTATTTAGTACGGTGTTTGAACTATCATCAAATTAAGTATGAGTATCAGAGACCTGGTGGTTTGGTTCAGATCTAGATATACCGGATTGGAAGTGGGAGCGTATCACTTGAGGAGATTTGATGATGTGTGGGCCATTGTGGACAGATTGACCAAGTCTGCACACTTCATTCCAGTCATGACTTCCTACACTTCAGAGCAGCTGACTCAGATTTATAATACGGAGATTGTTCACCTGCATGGTGTGCCTGTGTCTATTATCTCAGATTGAGACACTCTGTTTACATCACATTTTTGGAGATCTGTGCAGTGTGAGTTGGGCATACAGGTTGAGTTGAGTACGACATTTCATCCCTTGATGGATGGGCAATCCGAGCATACTATTCAGATCTTGGAAGAAATGTTGCGAGCCTGTGCCATTGATTTTGGGGGCCAGTGGGATCAGTTTATATCATTAATAGAGTTCGCCTACATCTAGATGTTCGCCAGTCGAGCATCAATATGGATCCATATGAGTCCTTTTATGGGAGGGGATATCTTTCTTCGGTTGGTTGGTTTGAGCCTTGGGAGGATAGGTTGTCGGGTACTGAATAGGTTCATGATGCTTTAGAGAAGGTGAAATTAATTCAGGAGCGGCTTTGTACAGTGCAGTCCAGACAAAAGAGTTATGCTGATAGGAAGGCTCGTGATTGGCATTCATGGTGGATGAGAACGCTCTGCTCAAAGTTTCACCCATGAAGGGTGTGATGAGGTCTTAGAAGAAGGGCAAGTTGAGCCCTCGGTATATTGGCCATTTTGAGGTGTTGGAGAGAGCTTATGAGGTAGCCTATAGACTTGCTTTGCCACCCAGCTTATCGGGATTTCATCCGGTGTTTCATCTTTCCATGCTTCGAAAGTACTTTGAGGATCTGTTACATGTGTTGGATTTCAGTTTGGTGCAGTTGGACAAGGATTTCACTTATGATGAGGAGCCGGTAGCTATTTTGGATAGAAAGGTTCAGAAGCTGAGGTCGAAGAATATTACATCGATGAAGGTTCAGTGGAGAAGTCAACCGGTCGAGGAGGTGACTTGGGAGACCGAGCATGAGATGTGGAGCATATATCCTCATCTTTTTGATATCCCATGTATGATTTTAAACCCATTCGAGGATGAATGTTTTTTTAAGAGGGGGAGGAGGTAATGACCCAACCGGCCGTTTTGTATATTCATGCCTCGTTTCCCCATTTGATGCTTCCTATAGTGCTTGATTGTTGATTTGTCACTTGAAAGGATAGTTGGTTTGGTTTCGGAAGGTTTTCGATTGAAATGGAACACTTAGTTCTAAGGTTGAAAGCTTAAGTTATAAGAGTTAACCAAGGTTTGACTTTCATGATAACTACCCGAAATTCTGTTTTGATGGTTCCAATAGGTTTATAGGGTGATTTTGGACTTGGGCGTATGCCCTGAATTAGATTTGGAGGTTCCTAGGATGATTTGGCTATTTTTGCCAAAAGTTAGCAATTTGAAGGTTTAAAAATTTTATAAGTTTGACCATGGATTGACTTTGTAGCTATCGGGTTCGTATTGTTATTTTGGGACTTGGAATAGGTCCGTTTATTCATTTATAACTTGTGTGCAAAGTTTGGTCTCATTCCGAATTGGTTTGGTAGGAATCGCATGCTTAGTTGTGAATATTGAAGTTCTTGAGTTTCATAGCTTGCATGATGTGTTTTGGTGTTTGATTTGTGGTTTTATATGATATTTTAATATTTTGAGCATGTGAGTGAATTCGATGAGGTTTATGTACTTGTGTAGACGTTCGGTGTGGGGGCCGAGGGAGCTCAGGTGAGTTTCAGAAGGATTTCAGAGTGTTTTGGTTTGCTTCAGATTTTCTGGTGTTGCAAACCTCGCCTTTGCTAAGGTCTGCTCGCATTTGCGGTGGGCTTATCGCATTTGCAAAGGGGGGTGACTGCCTTGGGGACCTTGCAATTGCGACATTGGAGGAGCAACATGTGACTTCACAATAGCGAAGTCCGGAGTCGTATTTGCAACATCTCTGGGGAAGCCATGTTTAGCATTCGAGATCCTTTTGTCGTATTTGCGAAGGTCGCATTTTTGAACCTCTGGCCGCAAATGCGATATCTGCAGCTTGGTTTCTTATTGAGTTTAACGCCACAATCATGGAATTTGAAATAATATTTTGAGGATTTTTGACTTTATTTTGAAAAACTAAAATCAAAGATTCGGGAGTCGATTTGGACTCAGTTTTGGAAACTTATTATATATTTGGACTCATGGGGTTATGAGTAGTAAAGATCTACCCCTCGACTCGGGTTTTGACCGTGCAGGACGAGGGTTGACTTTTTGAGAATTGGGTAAAGATTGGGACTTTATTGTTTGGAATTGATTCCTTTAACATTGTTTGATGTTATTGAGTCATTTTTTTGCTAGAGTTTGAGCCGGACAGAGGTGATCTTGAAGAAAAGGCATTTTTGGAGTATTGAATTGGCTTGTTTGAGGTAAGTATCTTGCCTAACCTTATGCGGGGTAATACCCCTTAGGATTTGACAGAAGCGATAAGTACATGAGGTGACGAGCATATATACAGGTGTATGTGTGATTTATGACCGGATTAGATCTTAGGCAATTAATATGTCTTAATTTGAGGATGTATTGTATATGAAACATGCTTAATCACTTGGTGGCTATGTGAACATGATCACTACCCTTGTTTTAGCCATGATAATTCTTTATTTGTTAAATACCCATCTGCATTTGACAATTGTTTATGTCCTTGTGCACTTTATTGATAACTTATGAACTCATATCAGTGATAAAAACTTTCGCATTACTGTTTTGTGATTATTGTGGCACATGTGGATATGTTGAGCGGATTGCTTGGGTGTTGGCACGAGGGTTTTGCCGTGTAATTGTGTTTGTGATTTTGTCAGGGCGGAGCGATACGGGTGGTTGTTGTGATTGTCAGGTGTAGCGATACAGGTAGCTATTGTGATTTTTTCAGGGCAGAGCGATACATGTGGCTATTGTGATTTTGTTAAGGCAGAGAGATATGGGTGGCTATTGTGATTTTGCCAGGGAGGAGAGATACGGGTAGATATTGTGATCTTGTCAAGGTAGAGCAATACGGGTGGATATTGAAATTTTGTCAGGGTGGAGCGATACGGGTGGATATTGTTATTGTGATAAAAATGTGGGCACGAGGTGCCATATGTATGCATTTTTATTTGATGACTTCTTGTTGAAGCTGAGGCTTTACTTGTATTGAATTGTTATCACTTGTTCTGATGAGATTATTGTTACTGTTTTTCTGTTATACTTTTTGTTGCCAATCTTTGATATATTGCACAAGTTATTTGACTAGTGAGTATCACATGACTTGAACCTCTCCCTACTTCACTAAGGTTAGTCTTGATACTTACTGGGTACCGATCGTGGTGTACTCATACCACACTTTTCCATTATTTTGTGTAGATCCAGGTGTTGGAGGCAGCGGACCTAGGCAGTGAGAGCTTACATTGACCGCGAGAATTCAAGGTAGAGTTGCATTGATAGTCGTAGTCCCTTGGAGTCCTATCCTTACATTGATACTGTCATTTTTATATCCTAACAGTACTATATTTTGAGATATTCTTATGTATTTCCTTAGAGCTCGTGACTCTGTACTACCTGGTTCTACGGAGTTATGTTATGTATTAACACTTTGTCCTGTATTGACTCTATTTTTGTTTTTATATTAACTCTTTGTCATATTATATCATGTTCTATTTGTTTAAATGTTGTTAAGTGATCGGGTTACCTACTTTTAGAGACTAGGTGCCATCACGTCCCCTGTGGTGGGATTTGGGTCATGATAATACCTTATCCAAACTTATCCAAAGGCTCGAAACACCACAAGTAACATCAAAACCAAGAATCAAAGATGAAAATCATTCTCTTAACATTCAAACATTTCAACTTCACTAAACTCGTCTGTATCACACTTAGACACTCCGAATCACAACAAAACATTGCACACAAGTTCCAATCAACTAAATGAACCATACCAAGGTCTCAAAACCATAATAGAAGCCCGGTAACATTGAAGTCAATTTACGGTCAAACCTATGAACTCTTTAATTCTCCAACTTGCCAACTTTGGACAAATAGAGCCAAAACCTTCTAGGAACATCCAAATTCAAATTCGAACATACACCCAAGTTCAAAATTATTGTACGAACCTATTGATACCATCAAATCCCTATATCAAGATCGTTTACTCAAAAGTCAAACCTTGGTAAGCTCTTTCAAACTTTAATCATCTAAATTGAGAATCACCCTTCCAAATCAATGCCGAACCACTCGAACATTGAAAATAATCATACACGCAAGCCATAATGCATCATATGAATCTTCTCGAAGTCTCAAATAGCCAAACGGAATGCTAAAGCTCAAAATGACCGGTCAGGTCATTACATTCTCCCCCACTTAAACATATGTTCGTCCTCGAACGTGCCAAGAGTCATTCCAAAAGCTGCCAAATCGCTATATAACTCATCATACACATGATCATGGGTGATCTCACATCACCTGATCCATATAATCCCATTAATACAATCCTAACTAAAGATTCTTCCTTCAACCTTAGCTTACAGTCATTAGAACCAAATTTCAACTTCTGAAACTCCCTTTATGATCCGATTCTTATATGTATACACTGTATTAATCTCAACAAGCGTTATCATACCATAAGTATACTCCCGAGATATAACCACACGATGTACCCCACAACTCATATACTCATATCAACATCTTTTGTCGTAATAATTGTACATTACCAAACCCGATACCGATAATATGCCTCATATCCAGTATAACCTTGGGCCAAATCTTCACAACATTGCTAATGATGAAAGAAATGTGTAAAAACTTATAAACACCCATCAAGACAACAAGTCAGGGAGTTCTTCGCTCGACAAGAACCATTGTCAAATTCTAAGCTGACTAATGACATTCCTTTTCCAAACATACCTTATCTGTCTGATTATATTAATTCTAGGTCCAACAACCTCGCCTTACCAGTACAAACTACTCGATCGATAAGTTGCATCAAATACCATCAAGGACCTCATACGATGTGATTCGTACGCCAAACGAGAAACAACTCGAACACGACCAATAATACGTAGAGAACCAAAAGAAAGCCATCTAGAAAATGTAACAAACACAACAACAAAAGTTTAATGTTATGAACCCATCTCCCAAAGGAAAAACAAAACACACAAAATAGCACAAGGAAACGTATCCAACATAACTCTGTTACGGCCTAGAATCTGATCCACATTTAATACCGTTACAATGTGCAACCCGATCCACACATATAAATCCCTATGAGAATAACCATTGAGCCATAATTCTCATACTCGCCCAACACATGTGTATCAGCAACAAGTACGTAAAGTGCATAAACAAAACTATGGGGAGGCGAATAGCAAAGTACGCTACAGGGACGGTAAGCAGGACTAGGGTAAAATAATCAATGCAACATCCCAAGATCCATCTCGCTCATATAATCCACAAGGCCTAGACTGGACCACAATATGAGTGTGAAAATCAAATAGTCTCACTACCCATCATAGCATAAAAAAGTAACACATGAAATAGATCAGAGAATGAATAACATCCATCCTGCCCGATGACACACCTATACAAAATGATGCGCTGAGTAAAAAAATCCAATCCAGTGTAGAATACACATTCTTATTAGGCCTACCAATAGGGCCTCAACTGATTCAGATCATCATGAAATAAGTAAATAACCTTTCAAAGATTCACACGGACCCTACCCATGATACACACAATCAGTTGTCTAACCCTTGACACACTACCACAGTCCACAATTATGGGGATAGTTTGCCTCTCAGATATATACTCTCCAAACTGCGAGAGTACTAGAATCTTCATACTTGATTTCTAACTCTCTCACTTAAATGACTAACACGTCATACTTACACAATCACCCCATAGGAGATACTCCCATAACCTTCTACATCAAGTAAAAAACTTGAACATCAATGATTACCGACCTCATGATTTCTGTGGTACTAGTCAAGCATCCACAAATTAATACATAATGCATCTTCTACAACACAAACTCTCCTCAAGTGATATAAGATAGTACTAGCATTCTCTTAAACATCTGAAATTTCTCATGCTGTCTAGAACTCATGGCATTCCTTTCAAAACCGAATTGCAACCTTGTCTATTCTATCCCAATTCCACACACCTCACCACTTCTATCATACTATTATGCAAAAATATGAGAATACCATTATGAACTTTGAATCACGAATAGGATACATGCTTCATTGATCAGAAACCTTATACTTAGCTCAATTCAAGAGAAAATCACAACTCGCAACAAACTTCCCATGCATGTAGAGGACACCAACTGCAAGTTGTGAAAATCGTCACAAACTCTTTGGAATCCATTTGCACATACCAAGCCATCAGAACTGGATCCCTCTAAATCAACCAAGTCATGCAAACTGCCACGCCCAAAAGTGTTATCATAAAAACGCCTCTAAAGCCCTATTATACCAAATGGACCAATCAATCTATTACCATGCTGATCCAAGTCGCTGCTAAATAGACACTACTTCTTCAGATTACTCATTATCTGCCTTCACGGCAACACTACCCTTTCTCGGTACACTATGGACCTTAATCAAAACTCATCCCAAGTGATCCCAACATGAAATCACGTCATCCGAAGACCTTGTAAGCCACTTTATTCCCTTTTATACACCCAATAGTACCTCAAACTGAAATACCTACTTTGAAGACTAGGTGACCCAATCACTGATGGTAGACTCCCCTAATTGACTTTAAGCCACAATCACATAACCCAAAAACCCATAATAACTTCTCCTCTTTAACTGCCATGATCCTACACTGTAACTCAACTAAATTTCTCATAAGCTCATGTTGTACTTCCCATAACACATTCCAAATAATCAGCCCAAATGCACACTCAACCTCGTGACAATCGTTCCATCTCCCTCAAGCGACCCAGCTCATATTGTAGCATAACATCCCACTAGATTGAACGTAAAACTATTCATATGAACCTTATAAAAAATCATACAACATCCAACCTTCTCACATGAGATAGCTCACATGTTTAACCTCATATCAACATCTTTCTATGACATTTCATGGGTACAACTACTATGTAATCAATTAATCCTCCTGAGTCCACACTCGCCCATAGGCTGCAAAAATCTGTTTTATTCCACTAATGAAGAACTAGAAGACCCATCAACATACCACAACTCAAGACAGTATTGCACACCAAGATGATAATCATGCATTCACAATCCCTTAGTATCTCAAGCAACCCCTTCTCGTCAAATTCAAACTCTCAAAATCTAACAAGTCATCACCAATATGAAATGCCCTCAATTGTCCATAATGACCCAAAAAGGATTAAACTTCCTCGAAATACGTGGAATCCATACCACAAAACCCATAATGATATGCTATCACTTCCGCACCGGTATAGTCATTTTTTGAAGTAAACCACTCAGTCTCTGATACTCATTCTTGACCTGCTGACAATCAAACACCATGAGACATTCCCAATGATGCCCTTCTTCATCCTTCGCCACCAATAATGTTGCTCAAATCACGACATCTCCTCCTAGAACTCGAAGAATACTGCATACTATGAGCCTCCTCAAGGATCATCTCCCTCGAACCATTAACACTAGAAATGCAAATTTAACCCTGAAGTCGCAACACACCATCCACACTAAGGACCACCTCCTAAGCACTAACTCGCAGCACCATGTCCATGAGGGCAAGCTAATGGAAACCATCATACTAATGATCCTTAATGTGTCAAACAAGGATTATTGCGCAATAACATAAGCAAGAACTCTACTAAGCTCAGGAATACCCAATCTCGCAAATCTATCGACCAAAACTTGAACATCTATAACCCAAATGCCTCTCCTCCACTGGAACAAATGACCAACTCCAAATCGTAAACCAGATAGCCCTTCTCATGGAGCTGCTACTGCTGCAAGCTTTAAGCAATCCCCCTACCATTTTGCACCAATAACGTGCCAGATCAATGCGTGAATAATCACAATACACTTTATATGGCCCTGAACCCGTGGGAAACATCAATACTTGGCTTGCAATAGATGGCAACCCCTCTGCAAAGCGACAATAGTAGTATATTCTCATAATACAGGGATAGAACATCCCCTACCTCATCTGTATCATCATCATAAATTGCCAGTGCCTAACATGTATCGGGTACTCAACATCACATACAAATGAATGGGATAAAATTAAAGGTATAGGCTTCAAGTTGAGATAAAGTCACACGATAAGGAATCAAGAAAGGGAAAGTTCCTAAAGCCCTATTACTTTTCGAAGATAAGTATAGATGTCTCCGTACCAATTCGCAAAAATCTATTAGGCCTACTCATGAATCGTTAGACCTATTAGAAACTAATGATATGATACCAACTTGTCATGACTCAAAATCCCTCTAAAGCTGTGATAGCACCTAATACCATTTTCTAGGCAAGCCAACAATAGATATACGGAATTAAACTTCAACAAAAATAAGAGATATTCTTGAATAGCAGAATTGCATAAATAACTGGAGTCATAAAGACATTACAACTGAAACCGCCCAAATTCTCGTATCACAGAGTGCATGAGCTCTATAGAGTACTAAAAAGTTTGAACAAAATACAATACTGTCTAAAAGTCTAGACATTAATAACATAAGATAAAGGAGGGAACTTTATGGCCTGCGAATGGAACAGCAGTGCTACCTTGGAATATCCAAGCAAATCCGGATAAAATAGCTCAAATAAGTGCAGAGATGTAGTGTAGTATGAGTACAATCGACCCCATGTACTCAATAAGTGGCGAGCCTAATCGCGGAGAAAGCGGTGATGAGGTTGACAAGGTCTGATGCTCACCTTCAACAACCAATAACAATAATAACAGCAAAATAATAGCATATAAGGAAAAGTAGCTCAAATAACAACATACTCAACTCTAACACAATAAGAGAAGAAATAGGCATGGTTTTCAGATATATTAGTCGAGACATCAACTACTCCACACAATTCGCTTGGACAAGGACTTAAAATGCGATTTCAAGCTCTAAACATCAAGTAGAGACATCAAATATCAATAACATTAGGGAAATACAACTCTATACCTGCATGTAAATATACATGCCAAAATTAACAATATCAAAGCTTAATTATCAAGTATGCACATTTCAGCACACTCATAGTGCCTGGCACAAGTACCCCTCAATCATGCTCTCAACACTCTCACAACGCCTAGTATAATACCCCTGAATCATCACAAACACACACACTCAGCACTATATAGGTTCCTGACATAAGTCTCTTACTAAGCACATCTCGTTTGCCTGCACTCACATGGCTCAAAGTAACATGGGTTATCACCTGATTTCGGAGTGGGAAATCCTAGCCCAAGCGCTGATCGAATCAAAGTCAATGATCAATATCACTCAGCCAAATATAGGGACTTTAACCAAGCGTCACCTTAATATCAATATCAATATGGCTCTATGGCCTAAGATCAGTCATCAATCTACTGAATATGGCTCTATGGCCCAAGATCAATCATAAATCCGCTCAATATGGCTCTATGTCCAAAAATCAATCTTTAGTCTCCTCATGTTTCATTTTACCCATATCTCACAATATTATAATCAAAACACCGAATGGAATATACCAATATACCACAACTCAGTTCAAACCCGTGTCACACATAAGGACAAAATAACATGTGAGATAACATATAAAGGGTGCACAGAGATAGAGATATAACATACGAACATAATAGCACACCTGAAAAATATGACCACGGCTAAGGCAAATAGCTCAACATAGCAAAAATATCTCTATCATATCTCAATCAGATAAGCAAATAGCCTATACATGATTTCTAGCATGAGTAATAGCTCACGTAATCATACAAGTGGAGGAACCACGGTATCAAAGAGGCATAATAGCAACACAAGTCATATAATAATCTAAGGTCTACACAAATCATGAATAATCACAGTGTATGCATATATTCTCGTCACCTCGCATACGCGTCACCCCCAACATATAACAAGCATCATAGCATACAGGTAAAATACCCTCAATCCAAGCATAGGCAATATACTTACCTTATTTGGGCTAGTCTTCAACCTCAAATCACGTCAAAACCTTGCTTTAGCCCTCTAATCATGCAAACCCAAGCCAAACATCATCCAACGAAGTTAAACAATGCTATAGAAAGTGATCCCAAACCATAAATCTTCGATCTTTGAAGAATTCATAAAAAGTCAATAAAAGTCAACCCGGGACCGCGTGCCCAAATTTCAAAACGAATACCCAAATCCGATGACTCTTAATCTGCCGAGTCCAAGTATTTAATTAGTTTACAAAATTGATTCTAAATCAGTACTCAAATTCCTAAAATACACTCTCTTAAAGTGTAGAAAAAAAACATAAATTTCCCATTAAATTCCATATTTTTAGGTGTAGAAATCCTTGAGCAATCAATATATAAAACCAAATCCAAGTGAAAATCACTTACCTCCAATGTAGTAGTGAAATTGCTCTTCAAAATCTCCTCCTCTCGAAGTCTAAGGCTCAAAATATGAAAGGATGGGTAAAATTTCAACTTATAAAGTTTGCCCAAGATTACCCTTTGCGGTCGTGACTGGTCCCCCGTGATTCATAAAAGCGACCTGCCACACTGCCCTTCTTCGCGAACGTGAAGCATTATATGCGAACGCAAGGACCATCCTAACTAACTCTATGTGAACGCGAACAAGCACCTGCAAACGTGAAGCTTCTGCCCCTCAACACTACGCGCGCGTGAGACTGACAGTGAACATGATGAACAACTTCCTTTCTTCCAAATCTTTCTCTGCAATCACGATTCACTGCAACACACCAGCACATCAGTTACTCCAAACTCAACCAAAATGATCTGAAATCACCCTGAATCACACCCTAGGCCCCCAGAACCCTGTCCAATCATACCAACAAGTCCAATACCTTAACCAAACTTATCTAAAGGCTCCAAATACAACAAATAATATCAAAACCAAGAATCACACATGAAAATCATTCTCTTAACTTTCAAATTTTTTAGCTTCGCCAAACTCATTTGAACCACACTCAGACCCTCCAGATCACAACCAAACATTGTACACAAGTTCCAATCAACTATTGAACCTAACCAAGATCTCAAAATCACGATAGAAGTCTGATAACATCGAAGTCAACTTTCGATCAAACCTATGAACTCTCTAATTTTCTAAAATTTCCAACTTTTAACAAATAGAACCAAAATCTTTTAGGAACATCCAAATTCAAATCCAATTATACGCTCAAGTCCAAAATCGCTATACAAACCTATTGAAATCATCAAATCTCAATTTCTAGTTTGTTTACTCAAAAGTCAAACTTTGGTCAACTCTTTCAAACATTAAGCTTTCAAATTGAAAATCACCCTTCCAAATCAATGTTGAGCCTCTCCAACTGTGAAATTAACCATACACACAACTCATAATACATCATATGAAGCTACTCAAAATTTTAAACCGCCGAATGGAATGATAAAGCTCAAAACGATCGGTCGAGTCGTTACAAAAAGCTATTTCTGCCAAATTTCCAAGCACAGGTGGTAACAGCATCGTCTCTCGTTAGAAGTGATACACGAATTATCTGAGCAATTTGGTGCTTCCCTGTTGTATCTTAAAGATATCTTCCATATATTTTTTTACTTTTTGTGCCCCTATATATGCTTTGATAAATGCATCTACAAGTTCAACAAATGAATCAATCGAATTTTCGGGTAAAAGAGAGTACCATGTTAATGCCCCTTTGCTGAGGGTTTCTCCGAACTTCTTCACCAGCACTGATTCAATCTCCGGTTTTGTAAAATTTTTGCCCTTCACCCCTGTAGTGAACACAATTATATGATCTTTTGGATCAAAAGTTCCATCATATTTGGATATGTCCAGCATCTTGAATTTTTTTGGTATCGGTAATTGTGATGCACTAGGTTTCCATGGCTGTTGTGAATATTTATCCACACCTTTCATCACTAGTGAAACACCCGGGATCGGCTCTATTCTTTCGTTTCGTTCCTTGAGCTGTTTTTACAAGGTTAGAACTAAATTTTACAAATCCAAATTACCAAGCGTACCTGGACCTCCAGCTCCATAACTATTTGGAACTTCCCTACTCCCTCAATTTTCAAGCCCTGAGTTGGGAATTATGCAGTTATATTAACTTGCGAGTGTTTTGTTGAAGTTTCATCCTTTATATTGCATATTAAAGCTCTCAATGCTACTCCAATTTGCTGAGCAATAAATTCTTCAAATCATCCTGCAAGCCTGATTGCTCCTCACTACGATTAGCAGATCTTACTGGCGAATTTTTTCGAGATTGACGTGGAGAATTCGTAGGTGAATTTCTTGGTGTTCCTTCTCGACTATTTTTATAATGAGTGATTTGGTTAATTCCAGACATAATTTTGTAAAGAAATGAACAAAATATGAATAGGAAAAGTAAATGATTGTTAGAGACCCTGGCAGCGGAACCAAATTTGTTAACCCAAAAGATAGTTTTCAAGGTCAAAGCTATTAATTTTGTATTTCAGGGCACTAACAATCGATTTAACTCACTTTTCCACATAAGAACAATATAATAGATGCATAACAATTGAGTGAAATAATAAAGAGATAAAAGGAACGAGAATTCTTGTTGATGGAAAAAGCTTTTCTTCTGAATAAGAGAAATATCAAATTGCCAGAAATAGAACATTGAGATTGTTAGAATAATTCAATAATTTTCAGGTGGGGATACAATGTAAGGAATAGGGGTTTAAATAGTAATCATATTCATAACAAATTGCCTTGTTCTACTCCTGCATGTTACTGTCATTTATTTCATTTCTTGTGTGTTACATAATTGATTCGTAATTGATGGCGTAATAATGACAAATCTCGTATGATCAGGGATTAGTTGAGTTTTTCCTTATTTATATCTATTACCGATCCTTTCTATCAAACTCGGGACTATTCTCTCATGTTCTTTTTCTGGACTAATAGGTACAATACTAATATGCTTGGCTCCGAATGTATTTTACATGTCATTCTTCACTTCTTTCGTATTGACCCATGTGGCGAGTCTATTTTTCACTAATACAATAACACTAAAAAGATCACCAACATAAATACAAAACGTTAGAAAATGCGCATAGTATGTTCCCTCTTTTTACCTCATGGAAAATATTTAGCTTTCAAGTACACAGGTAGCATCAATTCAACTATCAAGCTCTTTTTTTATGTTCCCTCGTTTTCTTCTTTTGTAAAGTTGAATGTTATTGATGATGAATAGCATTTAAGAGAATGGAAGCATTTCAAAATCATGAAAAGTACAGAGATATTATTCATTGTATAGGGTAAAATTGGTTTATATTAAATGATCGATTAGTAGTGTGACACGTGGAACCGAAGACATGTAAAAAATAAATCAAGTAACACTCTGTACCGAGAACAACAACTACAAATGGCATCGGATAGACGCTAAAGGGAGCATGATCAACTTGAGCAGATCGAATGCTTGCCATCGGTTAGCATTCAATGAGGAATATTCCATGGCATTAAATAGGCAGCCATTGCAGATAATATTTACATTCATGGCTTGTCATTACATATTCATCAATGCCCCCTTTAATGTCATTTAAGAGGGGCTTGATCCTATGATCTTGTTTTCCTAGGTATGGCTATAAGTAATAGTCTGAACGGCCATTGTAACACACAAAATTCTTGGCAAAACATATGCTATATTCCATTCTCAAGCTCAATAAAATAACTTTTTTACTCTTTACATTGTTCTTATTTCTGTCCCTGGAGGCATTGCTCTCGGGGACAGGCTTGTCATTTTCTTTGATTTTAACCGCTAAGTCTTTTTTTAATCTTGTTTATTTATCATTTTTGGATCAAATTAGTTCGTTTTTCTATAAACCACATAACAAATTCAACAGTACCGTTTTATGGTTAAACTATTTGGCGCCCACCGTGGGGCTTAGACAGTTCCATAATTGAGTTGATCCTTGAGTTTATTACTAACTTGTTTGATTCTTTGTTCCTTAGCAAAAAATCAAAAATGGCAGCTAACGATGTCAACGTCGCACACAACATTGAAGGACATGAAAATCTACCTCAACATGAGGATTCAATCAGCGACACCCGCAACGATGGGGATGAGGCAACCCCGATCTGTGGATGACAGTACCCCCGAAATGTACAAAATGTGATGTACGATGGGGATGATGAACGAACGGATGGAACACAATGTGAAGGAGTTTCATGCCCGAATGGCCCGGATTCGGAAAAATATACTCAATTGTCGTATAAACCAAGCGCAGCACCGGAGTTAATCCTAAAGTTGTTCAAGATGCAGGACATACCAAAATACGTTGGGACTTCGCACCATCAGGAGCACATCACAACTTATACAACAGTTGTGAAAAGAAACGATTTGGCTCAACATGAGATCGAATCGGTTCTGCTGAAAAAGTTTGGATAAATCCTCACGAAGGAGGCCTTGACATGGTATTCGCTCTTACCCGAGTATTCAATTGAGTCTTTTGAAATGCTTACAGATTCATTCATTAAGTCCCATGCCGTAGTCAGAAAGGTTCAAGTCAGAAGGCGGATATATTCAGAATCGCACAAGGTGAGTCTGAATTGCTACGGGAATTCGTGATCAGATTCCAGAAAGAGAGGATGTTGCTACCAGTTGTACCAGACAAATGGGCAGAAGAGGCGTTCACAAAGGGTTTGAATCTGAGGAGCTCCAATGCCTCCCGAAAGTTGAAGGAAAACATACTCGAATTCCAAATGACCATATGGGCAGATGTTCATAACCGCTATGAGTCAAAAATAAGGATAGAACATAATCAGCTCGGGTTCCCGACATCAACCAAGGGGCGGGACCGAGACAAGAACCGGGATAAGTTCAAAGGTGATTTCGATGCAGACCGACGATCTTCTAAAGGCCGCTTCTTTCCATACGAGAGAACCGAAGGACGCGGCATCAAAGGCTTTTGGTCCTCAGATGGGTTCGTTCCTGATAGAAGAACTGACCGTGGCTCGAATAACAGTTTGTTGCAAGAAAAGAGATACTGGGGACCCGGGATTCCACACATCCCATGTTGTCATATTACAATTTTAACATCAGCATAGTGAAGTTGGTATCGGCGATGAGGAATATCAAACAAGATTCCAGAAGCCAATCAGACCCTATCCTAGCCAGAGGGATCCTAACTTATGGTGTGAATATCATGGGATTCACCGCCACATAACTAGGGACTATCGGCATCTTCGCGAGCAGGTGGCGACGTCGTTGAAAAATGGCCATCTCAGGGAATTCTTGAGAAACCGAGCCAAGAACAATTATGGCCGCACCCGGGACAACGCAGAACCCTCGAAGATTTTCAGAGGGAATGAAATCAATGGTGTAACCTTCTCGGCAGCTAAGAAGATAAAGGTATCGGTGATCCACAGCAAGAGACTCCGAGAAGTCACCGAAGATGACTTCACCTTCAGGGAGGAAGACACCGATGGACTTCTTCTGCCGCATAACGACGCCCTGGTAATCTCTCTTAATGTCCTAGATTTCAAGATTAAGCGTGTTTTGGTTGACCCAAGAAGTTCAGCCAACATCATTCAATGGAGAATGTTGGAACAAGCAAAATTAACTGGAAGTATCATTCTGGCAACAAAGCTCCTCATCGGGTTCAACTTGGCAAGTGTGACAACCCAACAAGAGACCATGCTGCCCACGAACGCCGAAGAGATAACAAATACCACCTTATTTAAAGAGGTGGACGACGGCATGGGCTACAACATAATAATCGGAAGGCCATGATTACATGAGATAAAGGACGTACCATCAACATATCACCAACTTCTAAAAGTCCTGATCCCAGAGGGAATCAAGAAGATAAAAGGAGATCAACCGACAACAAGAGAAATGAACGCAGCTTCAATTTCCAGCAGTAAAGGGAAGGAGCCCAGCAGATAGCAATTACAGGAACCGACGCCTGCATTTTTGCCAAGTGAAGATTATAAAGGAGAGAAGTCGTCGGAATCCCACCAGGTACTGAGATACTTTCAGGTACCGCAAGAGACAGAAGCAACCAAATCCACGGCAGAAGAACTCGAGCAAGTGGCTTTGTTCGAAGAATTCTTGAAAAGGAAGTTTCACTTGGGAATAGGACTCAATCCCGAACTCGGGTCAAGATTTATTAATTTCCTTAAAGCTAGCATTGATTGTTCTGCATGGTCATGATATGACAAGTATCCCACCAGAGGTGGCCGTGCACAAGCTAATCCTAGACCCGAGCTTCCCTTCCGTAAGGTAAAAGAAACGCCTAATATTCGAGGTCAGAAATAGTTTTGTTAAGGAAGAGGTAACTTGAATACTTGACATTGGTTCAAAATGGTTAGCTAATGTAGTTATGGTTCTAAAAAAGAATAACAAGTTTTGAATGTGCGTAGATTATAAGGAATTGAATAAAGTGTGCCCTAATGACTTGTTCCCATTGTCAAACATTGATCAAATGATTGATGCAATGACCGGGCACAAGTTAATGAGTTTCCTTGATGCCTATTCCGGGTACAACCAAATCAAGATGAACTTGGAGGATCAGGAAATAACTTCGTTCATAATGAACTTTGGCATATAATGTTATAATATAATGCCCTTCGGGCTTAAAAACACTAGAGCCACTTATCAGAGGCTCGTGAACAAGATGTTCGAAAATAAATAGGTAAAACAATGGAAGTGTATATAGATGACATGTTGCTCAAGTCTTTGAATGTAGGTGATCATTTAAAGCTCCTCCAAGAGACCTTCGATATCTTGAGAAAGTATAACATGAAGCTCAACCCGAAAAAATATGCGTTCGGGGTTGGTTCCGGTAAGTTCTTGGGTTTCTTGGTCTCACAGAGAGGGATCGAGGTAAATCTTGATAAAATCAAAGCCATCGAAGACATCCCGGACCAACTAACGAGCGTAAAATAAGTACAGAGGCTAACCGGAAGATTGGCCGCTTTAAGCAGGTTCATCTCTCGATCCTCGGAAAAGTGTCATCACTTCTTCTCACTTCTGAAGAAGAAGAACAATTTCGAATGGACTCAGAAATGTTAGCAGACCTTGAAAGACCTGAAACATTATCTATCAAGCCCCTCTCTACTATCAAAACTGGGGGAAGGTGAACAATTACTAATATATATAGCGGTCTCGGAAGTAGCGATAAGTGTCGTTCTAGTCCGGGAGGATGAAGTTACGTAATTTCCTATTGTGACATCGAAAAGTTGGCCTTAGCTCTCCTAGTCGCCTCCTGAAAGCTAAGGCTTTATTTTCGGTGCCACCCAATAGTCGTTGTGACAACCTTCCCCTTGTGGAATGTTATTCACAAGCCGGAGTTGTCAGGCCGGTTGGCCAAATGGGCAGTCAAAATTAGTGAGTTCGATATTGAATAAAAGCCTAGGACTGTGATCAAATCACAAGTTTTGGCTGACTTTGCGGCCAATTTCAGTCCCGGGTTATTGCCCCTGGCTACTAAAGAAGTAGTGCTGGTGTCAAAAATGACATCAATGGTTTGGACCTTATTCATGGAGGGAGCTTCCAATGTGAAATGGTCTGGGCTCGGGGTGGTTCTAATCATGCCCTCGGGGGAAACCCAGAGGCAGGCCATTAAAACTGTTCCGTTAACTAACAATGAAGCTGAGTATAAGGCTTTGGTTACAGGACTCGAACTGACCCGGGGACTTGGCTCTGAGGTCATAGAGATCAAATGTGATTCCCAGCTGGTAGTAAACCAAGTGTACGGGATTTTCGACACAAAGGAGGAACGTATGCAGCAGTATGTGAATAAAGTTCAGGCATTGCTTGCACGATTCAGGGAATGGTCGATCACACATATTCCGAGAGTAGAGAACGTGAAAGCAGATGCATTGGGTAATTTGGGGTCGTCTAATGAGATGATAGGATCCGACTCTGGTACTGTTGTTCAACTTCTGCATTCTGTACTAGATGCGGATGGCTATTGTGAAGTAAATACAACCAACTTAGTCTGGGACTGGAGGAATGAGTTCATCGAGTATCTTCGGCATGGCAAGTTGCCCGAAGACCCGAAGGCATCCCGGGCACTACGCACCAAAGTGGCTCGTTACTGCCTCATTGGTGGACAATTATATAGGAGATCGTACCAAGGCCTGTTGGCCCGATATTTAGGAGCCTCAAAGGCGGACTACGTCATGAGAGAGTCCATGAAGGAATTTGCGGGAACCATTCCAATGCAGATTCGTTGGTACTAAAGCTGGTTACGATAGGATACTACTGGCCTCGGATGGAACACGACGCAAAGACGTTCATTCAGAAATGCGACAAATGCACCAACCGGCGGAACTCTTGCATTTGGTACTGTCCCCATGGCCATTCATGAAATTGGGGATGGATATAGTTGGTCTGCTGCCACCAGGTCCCGGAAAGGAAAGATTCCTTTTAATTTTAACTGATTACTTCACTAAATAGGTTGAAGCAGATCCTAACCAAAAGATCGGTGAGCACGAAGTGACCGACTTTCTGTGGGAACACATAATTTGTCGATTAAGAATACCAAAGGAAATTGCCTGTTATAACGGACCACAGTTCATAGGCTCCAAAGTCACAAAATTTCTTAAAGACCTGAAAATTAAAAGGATTACGTCCTCACCATACCATCCGAGCGCTAATGGACAGGCAAAATTGACCAATAAGGTGATTATTCAAAACCTCAAAAAGAGGTTAGAAGCGGCTAGAGGCAAGTGTCTCGAAGAGTTACCGGGCGTGTTATGGGTGTATTGGACAACGACAAAATCAAGCACGGGAGAGACACCTTTCTCTCTTGTATACAGCGCGGAATCTCTGTTCCTGATGGAAGTAAGGAAACTAACCTTACGGTTCTCCCGAACAAATGAAGAAGCAAATAATAAGGCATTACTGGTGAAGCTGAATCTACTCGATGAATGTAGGGACATGGCACACGTGAGAATAGTGGCTCAAAAGCAAAGGATGGGATGATACTATAATCGGAGGGCTAATCTCCGTTACTTCAAATTAGGAGACTTAGTTTTGAGAAAATAGATTTCAGAGCACTCGGGAAATCAACACTAGGAAGCTGGATCTGGCGTGGAAAGGTCCCTACCGAGTTTTAGCTGTCACCGATAAAGGATCGTACAAGCTAGAAAATCGGGAAGGAGACAAATTGCCTATAAATTGGAACATGACTCACCTCAAAAGGTATTACTGCTGATGGATCCTACCTATACTGAAAGTATGTGCTGCACTCTCTTTCCCTTCGACTAGTTTTTGCCCCAATTAGGTTTTTATGGAAAGGTTTTTAACGAGGCAGCAACAAAAATCATACTACAAAGGAAGCGTCATCGGCAAAGTTAAGACCTTCAAATAAAAAGGCATTGAATTGATAAACCACTATGGGATGGTTAAATAATCTTAGGCTCGATGGCAAGTTCCTAATGGGAAGTAAAGCTTGCCATCGAACCAAATACTATTCAACCGTTCACAAATGTTTCAACCAACGAAGCAAGACCTCCAGTATTCTAATTTGCATACTTCGCATTCAAACACTGGGGGAATTAGTATTGGATACGGAAGTAAGGATTCCATGAAAATTGGGACTACGAGACCCGAGAACAACAATGTCTCATCAAATGCTTATGGCCAGCCCTATACAAACAAGTTGTGCAAGTTAGTCACATGTATTGGCAATTTTGTTTTTTAGCAATCGAATGCTTATGTACCTTTAAAGATAAAAGGAATAAAATAAAGTCCTTTTATTTTTATCTTGTTTCTTGTCTAAACGATTAGTTAATTTTATCATTTGAAAGTTAATAGAAAACTTCAAATGCTTGTGCCGAAATGAACAGGAGGCGTCCTTTTCAAAAGCACCGTAAAAATAAGAGGTCCCTCTCTTATGAAACCCTCAAAGTGAAGGGTTGATTTCGGAAAATAATATGCCCGGAACAAGAAGCTATCGGACAAAAATACACCTGAATCCTTATCTAATTCAACGCAAAAAGAATAAACTGTGCGCAATATTTAAGCAAAAGTCTTCTTCATTAATCAAAATGCAGAACAGTATAAATACAAAAGTACAAAGGAAAACAACAAAATAAAAGAAGGAAAAACCTAAACATTATCGCCGCTGAAACTCGGGGGAGAGAGGCATCTACGCCCCCCCCCCCCCCCCCCGGAGGGGGGAGGGAAGTAGGCGGACCAGTCGCCGGTTCGACATCTGGGCCTTCATTATCATTCTCTTCAAGTTCCTCATCGGTTCCCGAATACTCAGAACCGGTGCTCGAAGACTCAGTTACATCAGGCTGAGCCGGGAGATATTCTCGAGCAGTTAACTCCAGTGCTCAAGCCTTGGCGATTCAATTATCGATATTAACGATGCACATTTTGGCCTCCTCCAAGGTTTTTCTCCTCATATGATACATAGCATACGTCTTTCCAAATATGAGGAAATCCCCTAAGTGTTGGAGTTTTGCTTTAAGTCTATCAACCTCAACCTGAATTCATCCTTCTCGGATCTTGTGGCGACGAGGCTAGAATCAAGATCACGGATTATAGAAAGGTGAAGCTGGTTTTGCTCCATGATCTTCTTGAATCTCTTCTCCATCCTGGCCCTCTTCTCCTCGGTGGCATTAGCCTCCTCGATTTTTGAGCTCAAGGCTACCTCTAAGTTATTCACATGTTCAATAGAGGCAGACTCATGCTTGGCGGCAGCAAGTACAGCCTCTTGAAGCTCAGTTCACTTAGCCTTAGCATCTTGGAGTTGTGCATGCAGTTGAGTGGCTTCTTGGTTATGGGCTATCACTTCTTGCTCACTTTGTTGCAACTGGGCCTCGAGCTCGCCCACTTCAACAGCCTTTGCTTCCAGCATCGGGGGCGCGTAACAAGTTGATTCCTTTCGGCCAACAGCTGATCTCGCTCAGAGATAAGTCCTTCTTTTTCAAGAATCAATCTCTGAAGGCCCTTGGAAGCAAGGAAGTTGGCCTGCAAAGGTATATTGAAGTTAGAAACCCCGTTACATCATATAAGTAAAAAAAAAAGCAATAATAAATCAAGTACCATACTGCTACCACATTATGCATTGCATTATTCAACAGGAACTCCCTCGAAAGAGAGAGTATCTTCTTCTTATCCTTCTCTAAAGCCAATGGATTCAGGTTGTTGGCAAGCTCCACCGTCCTGGACAGCAAATGGCACCCCTTCAAAACCGAATGAGTGGCACTCCTCCTCTCTTGGGGATCTCGACAGTTTGTGAATAATTGTGCCCCAAATTCTCGTGGTGGGGAGATTGGGGAGGAGAAGCATCCTCCTCTCGGGCGCCTGTGGCTGGTGGAGGAGATGCGGTGGATGTTGGTGTGAAGGTACAGCTGGTATAGAGGGGCATGAAGTTGTTTGTGTTGTAGGTTGAGAAGAAGCTGCAACATGAGCAGTGCTGATTATTGGTCGCTCATCCACCGAAGGCAGAAGAGGCTCGAGTTTGGACCTCCTGGGACTAGAAATAGCAATAGGGGTCAGAAAGCGAGAATTGGCATTCTCTACTATCTCTATTTCGCCCAAAAGTTCTCAGACCTCTCCTTCGGTTGTAGTTTTAAGCTCTCTCGGGTGAGCACTCGGTTGATCTTATGAGGATCTTTGTCTCCTTTGAAGGGAAGCCCCTTCATCATTGGCTTCCCTGTCATCTTCAATGACCACTGTGGCCACGGCTAGCTCGGTTGTGGCCTTCTTTATTTTCTTGTTTTTATCCCTAACCGAGGAAGAACATCGCCTTTTTTGGTTGCTTATTCTCTGGCTGGGGACTTCGAGAAGAAGCACCCCCACTGGAAGTAGATACGAGGGCACCGCTTTGAGTGAGAGCACTTTGTAACAATCTCGCGGCCTCCGCGGGGTCAGCCAAAACATCAACCTCGGGGCAGGTTACAGAGCCATGTGGGAGTCGTGAATCAAGAAAATGATATAGTTAGCAAATTTACTTGTGTACGTACAGAGGCAGAAGGAAGAATGACTCAGTTTACCGTGGTTCTTGGCCTTCCACACATATTTGGGGGCCATCTCCTTCCACCGACAGGTTTCTGGCATTGTAATTCTAGAATCTTCTTAACCCACTGGTCCAGGACTTGAACCCTTGGTGGTATCCACCGAGTAGCTAAAACAACGAAGGCAAAAAGGTCAACAATGATGGGGAATGGTCTTTTTGCGAAGGATAGAGATGAATAAATTACAAACTTACATGAATTATTCCATGATTCAGGAAAAGATGGAGATGTGGCCGGGATGATATCCCTGGTAGCATTTATGACAAATTGCTCCATCTATCCACGGTCACTATCATCATCCACGCTGGTGAGAAGGGCGTGGTGGTAATGTTTACTGAAATTTATTACTCCCCAATGAAAGATTTTGGGGAGTAGAGGTTCATCATGTGTGCCAGGGTTAGGGATTTCCCCGTCTCTGTGCACAACTGGCATAGACAAGCCACCGTTCGCCATATAGAAGGGCCTACTTATGCCAAGAAGACCTGGTACTGGTGGCAGAACTCCAAGATCAGGGGGTCGAGTCCTCCGCTCAAAGAAAACGGACCAAAGGTGAAGAGATATGTATAGACATACATAAAATATTCCTTGGCGAATGTAACCCGCTCTATGAAATCTGAAGCAAAGATGTTAAGGTCTAAGCAGTTTCAGTCCTCCTTTCCAGCAGGAATATTGGAAGGGTGAATGGAGGAATGGTACCTGCTAACGGCCCAAGTCTGTGAAGACGCGGAGGGGAACTTCTTGTCGCGTCCCGACCTTGGGGAGCACGACCGGCGCTCAACCAAGTAAAACCCAGTTGAGCAAGCCTAATTTACATCAACCTCTCATCATTACTCATGCATGACTTACCATAACATAATTAGATCATGACTTTCAAATTGAATACATTTGGCTCAATGGACTAAAATTCTCTTCATGATGGATACATAGCTTTATAAATAACTATAAATACTTTGAATATAAATACATGACAAAATTCAAAACTTTAAGTACATGACCCACAGTGTACATGGAGCTTCTATGACAATAGATACCTAAGTACTTAAAACGAACTAGACTCAAACACCCACTAGAACTATAGCCGGCTCACCATAAGCTGAGTAGTGAAACAGATCCCTATCAAAGATCCATATCATCCAATAGAAGTATACCTGCATCCATTAAAAGATGCAACGCCCCCGGCAAAAGGGGCATGAGTACATGTGGAATAGTACTCGTATGTAAAGCAGATAGAACAATATATGAAAATATGGTAACTCAAATAAGAGGCAAATAAAGTACATCAAGAAACTACGAAACGTCTCATAGAATCACATTTCAAGTCTTATTATACTTACACCATTCTGAACTTCTTTTGGGATCAATTGAGCCATATGAATTATGTGTGGGATACAAAATATAATGCAAATGTAACAACATGTACAAACAATAGCAATGAAAGTGGCACCTATGGTTCGTGTTTGCTATGCGTCTTACTAGACCGTCCATAGACCTCTCTTACTATGCACCTATGCATTTCATAGACCATCCATAGTGTTCACCCATACTATACACATATGTGTTTCATAGACCGTCCATAGGGTCCACATATTATATTATACACCTATGCGTTTCATAGCCCGTCCATAGGATAACATATACAATACACCTATGCGTTTTATAGACCGTTCATAGGATTCATTCATATTATATTATACACCTATGAATTTCATAGCCCGTCCATAGGATCACATATATAATACACCTATGCATTTCATAGATCGTCCATAGGATCACATATACAATACACTTATACATTTCATAGACCGTCCATAGGATCACATATACAATACACCTATGTGTTTCATAGGCCGTACATAAGATCACATATACAATACACCTATGTGTTTCATAGACCGTACATAAGATCACATATAACATCATTATGCACATAACCATATATAAACTCAAAGCAACATGATTAACATTACATTTAAGGTCATAATTTCCCGTATCATTGGAATACTTTATGTTCATTCTCATCATGGAGAAACACAACTCATTACATTAGCACATGCATGGTGAATCAATAAGTCGATTTCAATTGCACATGAGCCCAATTTCTTTTCTTAAGGTTCATCATTATTTAGCATAGGACATCTCCCTTTCATCTCGTTATTCACTGACTTGTCATCTTGAGGTCATTAGCTAAGTTCATGATTCTTGGGACTTAACATCGAAGTCATTTGCATTTATTATTTTAGAAGCATACATACAATGATTGAAACCATTGAAACATACAATGCCTCATAATTCTCATCTTGGCAAGCGGCCATATTTCATGTTCATACTATCACTTACTTGTACTTGCAATGGGTGATCATAGAACATTAAGAGCATTTAAAACATTTAGGAACACCATAGCCTTTACTCATGACAACGTAGGAGCTTATAACACATTGGGAAACAAAAGTACAAATACGTTCATCTCATAACCTTTCACACTATATATCACTTCATTCGTACTTTCAACCACTTACAACATCATTATTTCATTGGCTCTCTTGGCCATACATATGATTTTTCTTTCATGGCACAATGGTCGTATTTCATATTCCACACTTTCATATCTTTCCTTGCATGGATCATCATCATAAATATCAACATATAGAATATTTTGAAAATCACAACTTTAGGTTCATTAGTAATGAAGGCTTTAAACACAATAGATTTCTTTCCAATAAGTGGAGTAAAATGATTGGCAATCGAAGTGCAAGTTAAAATCATAAACGAGCAACACACCATTTATTCTTGAAATACTTTTCCCCAAAAGGGAAACATACAATTTCAACTCATGATTATGTAAGAGCTCAAACCACATTGGAAATACTTACAAAGCATAGCATTAGTTAAAACAATCATATTTGGGCATGACTTGAGCACATAAGCTTTTAGGCAAATCTTTTTTCGGAGTCAATTTGGAGCATTTTAATCAAGTCTTATTTCATAACCGTTCTCGCATCATCTCATTTCATTGGTACCATTGCCCACAAATATAACTTTTATTATTGGCATGGTAGCCACACTTTACATCTCCAACCCACTTCTTTCACTTCCCATCATCTTTATGGGTTATCAACAACAAGGCATTTCTAATCAAGACCTTAGGTACACATATGAATAAATAAGAGTCTTAAGCACATCGAGTTTCTCTCACACAAGTTGGCATCATAACTTTCATTTGAAACATTACTAAAAACCATAACATTTTAATACACAACCCATACTTGAACACATTTCCGAAGGATAACATAACATGATAAGAGAATTTGGAACACATATTGAACATATCTCTTTCGGCACAAAGCTTATTCGAAATAGTCAATTTATAATGAACAACTCGGGACTTACAAGAACATCATGGGATTCAATTCTAAGAGAGAAGTTTAGCCAACATACCTTTCTTGATCTTTCCTTCCATTACTACAATATTCTGGAAATCCTAACAACTTCAATCTATTTAGAAACATAACAAAAGTGAACCATAATTAGGAAGATATTCGTGGGTTCATCTCATTTAAGCATTTCATCAAATATTTGGTGTGCAAATTTGACTATAAGATTCTTCTACAAGATTTTCTTCACCCCACAACCAATTCAATACCAAGAGTTTACTCCTTTTAGTTAAATAACCTCCCTACCACCCTTATGGTTACATTTATGCACAAAGAGCAACTCCCACACCTAAGAATCATACTTTTTATGACCTACGTTCAGTCCAAATCCCGAAATTTAGGGTTAGGGAGTAGAACCTTACCTATTAGATGAAGATCTTGTGATTGGCTTCCTTGATTCTTGAAGATTGGGGCAAGAATAGATGATTAGCATGATAGGTCTTCTCCTTCTCTCTCTAAAATAGCTCTCTCCTCTCTAAAACAAAAAAAAATTTACCTTATAAAATGACCTCCTAAGACCTTGTATCAAAATAGGGTCGGATAAAAAAATTTCCAAAAATGACCACCTAAGTTAATTATGTGGTGCAATTATGTGGTAACAGAATTAGTATGTGGGCAACAAAATCATTTTGTGGCCAGCAGAATCGATTATGTGGCCAGCAGAATGATTATGTGGGCAGCAAAATTTTTCTGCGGTCAGCAGAACTATTTTTTTCAAAATTTGACCATTCTCAGCTCCACTTTCCGATGCTTATGCGGTCTGCGGAACCGTTCTACGGTCGCGAAATTGACCGCAGAATCGCTATCTTCTGCCAAAAATTTTCATCAACACTTTAGTGCATTCTTCTACCCAAAAAGTCTGTACCGTGGCTCGTTTTCTACAATCCTTAAACCCATTAGCCTACCTCGGCACCATGACACCTTAAATTTTTTGGCAAAAATTTACGGGGCCTTACACTTATCTTGGAAGTCATTGGTGATACTTAGGTGTTTGGGTATAATGGTATTCATAGTGGGAGGATCAGCATCAACATCAACCTCTTTGTCTTTGTTTCTTTTCGGGCCTCCATCGAAGAGAAGACCAGAGTTTTCGAAAGACTCAGTAAAAGAAGCCATGGTAGTAAAAAGATAGCGAAGTTTTTTGAAGAAAGTCAGAAAAGGATGAGAGAAGAAAGAGGTTAAGTGCAAAGAAGATGATGAACTTATGAAAGCTTTGGAAGTGAAAGAGGTAATGATGAGTATAAGTAAAGATATAGACGGCAAAAATCATGGTCGTGATTACCTCGAGAACTGGCGAAAATATTGCTAAATCGTGGGGCAACATGTGTTCGGGCTATTAAATGCGAGAAGACGTGCGTCCTTTCAAGCGTCAACGACTGTTCAGAATGTTTTCAGAAGATTTCCCGCCAAGAAAGGGATCTTCACCAACTTCCTGTTGACACAAAAATATGCCACCGAAAAGTAGGGGGACTATTTGTATAGGGTAAAATTAGTTTATATTAAATGATCGAATAGTAGCGTGACATGTGGAACCGAAGACAAGTAGAAAGTAAATCAAGTAACAACCCGTATCGGAAACAACACCTGCAATCGGCATCGGATAGACCCCGAAGGGATCATGATCAACGTGAGCAGATCGAATGCTTGCTATCGGTTAGCATTCAATGACAAATATTATCTAGCATTAAATAGGCAGCCGTTGTCGAGAATATTTGCATTCATGGCTTGTCGTTGCATATTCAAAAATGGCTTATTTATTGTCGTTTAAGAGGGGTTTCATCCTAGGATCTTGTTTCTCTAGGTATGGCTATAAATAGTAGGTTGAACAGCCATTATAACACATAAAATTCTTGGCAAAACTTATGCTATATTCCATTCTCAAGCTCAATAAAATATCTTTATTTGCTCTTTACATTGTTTTTATTTCTGTCCCCGGAGGCATTTCTCTCGGAGTCAAGCTTGTCATTTTCTTTGATTTTAACCGCTAAGTCTTATTTTTAATCTTGTTTATTTATCATTTTTGGATCAAATCAGTTCGCTTGTCTATAAACCAAGTAACAAATTGAATTGTACTGTTTTACGGCTAAACATTCATATAAAAGGATATAAGAAAAATCGTTAGATGTTTGCTATATATATATATATATATATATATATACACACACCCTAATGAAATTTCATCCATGTCATAAAATTCTCCCCTTAAGTGGAACAGTAGCACACAGGCAGCGGCATGTTTTGTCATTCTTTGACGAAAAGTCAACTCCCTTCAATTTTTCCAGAAGAGACTAACAAATTTCCATTAATTGCTTAAACTTGTGCATCTATGCAAAGGCCAAGGCAAAATGGCGCTCTAATCTTGAAAGTTACTCCATAAGCTAATAATAATAAATGCGAATAGATACACTGGGTTGCCGAAGAACTTTATACGATCAAAGTGAAAGCCTCAGCTCCAAATCTAATTCTTGGCTGCCATTTAATTCAGAATTTTGACTACTTGAGCCAATTGAGTCACTTCTGTCCTTCTTTCTCCTCTTCTCTAGTGAGTCCTGTAGTTTATTGCCCCAAAATTTTGAATCAATCAATTATGACATAAGAACTTGCAAATTCCAATAGACGTTATTAGTTTGTTGAGGAATGTAACAAATTACCTCTACTTGTAGGTTAAGCAGACATCTAGTCATGTTTGGCTGAGGCTCATAAACTGTACCAGGATGCCAAGTACTGAGTTGATGCCAAATGTCAAAAGAAAAAACATTAGCCAAAGTGCACTAACATTTATGGAAATGTTTGAGGTAGAATCATTTATGTTGTTCACTGAAATTTTTCGTAATGAAATATTAATTATTTGTTTTCTTGAAAAATGAGTTTCTGAAAATATTTTTGTCTATGTTGTCTCAAAAAAAAAAAAAAACTAATGAAGAATGTTTGAGCATGTTTTCAATGATAAGCCTTCAATATATAAAACATTCACAAAGCTGGAAAAAATTACAAGTATCGGAAAACTCTTTGTTCTTTTGTACAAATCTTTTGGCAAAAGTTATCCGAACAGCAAATTCACTTTTATAGTGGAAATAAAATACCTAGCAGTAGAAGGTGGCTGGGAATCTCCATATCTAATATTTGCTCTTTCAATGTCACCCAATCCCATCTGAAATCACAGCAAGATTTGATACACCTCGCTATTTACAATGAGTATGAAAAGGAATCTCGTAAAAACAAACAACCCCAGAAAAACAAATGAGGGAGAAAATCTTGTAAGGGCACACATATTCCCAAAATAACACAAATATATCAGCACATGCATCAACTTTATATTTAAAATTAGAATCCAATTCATCAAACTATTAGACCTCAATGTTAGTTAAGTTATCCACTTTCGTAGAACATATCATCACCTGATCTTTCATCTTTGGAAGGGAAGGGATGATATTCAAATATGAAGAATATTCAAAAGACATTGTGTGTATCTAGTAATTAATAGACAACATCATTTGATGAATTAAAAAGTAACACATGGAAAATATATATAACTTTCTCCGAAAAAAGAGAGGAAGAAAACCAAGTCGAAATGATCTAGATCTCCACACAAAAAGGATACCTCAAGTGTGATTCAAGATAGCGTATAGTTGGGATATATGACCATGTGAACCCAAAACCTATGTGTATTTTCTATGTATATATATGTATCATGATTTCCCATAATATTGGAATTCTAAAGAAAGTTTAAGATGACAATAGAATAAGGGAAGAAACTCTACCATAATGCTTTGGTGGGCTGGAAAACCATAAGATGATGATGAGGATGATGAATAAGAAATTGATGAATATGGTGTTTGTCGTCTCATATCCACCTGTTGAGAAAGAAACAACAGGATTATTAAGTAGAGCCATGAATAGTGAAGATTCATATATAGCTGACCCTGACTTTTTTAGAATCGAGATTTAGTATTTGTTATTGTTTTAATTAGTGAAGTGTAAGAGGAGATCAGGTAAACCTGGTTGAGATTGGTGGCAAAAGGATTATAAGTGCAACCCATTTGACTATGCAATCTAATCTTCTCCAATTGAGCAACACCAAGACCTCTTTGTGGCAGTTTAGGTTTGTCTGAATTGCTCTTTTTACTCTTTCTTGATGATGATGATGATGAATATGATTTTTCATTCCCTAGGTTTGGCTCCCCAAAATAACCACTTCCCATCTCTCTCTTTAATTTCTTCCTTAGTTGACAAGTAGAAAAAGAAGAAATTGCTGTCAAAGGTTTGATTTAATTAGTTGGTGGTTTGAGATGAAGAAGCTCCTTTAATTTGGTGTAGAATGGAATGGTATCTGCAGAGAGAACTTCTTCTGTCAAAGGTTTGATTTAATTAGTGGTGGTTTGAGATGAAGAAGCTCCTTTGGTGTAGAGTATCTGCAGAGAGAAGAGATCTCCAAAAGGGGTTTTTAAGCTGTCAAATCTAGTAATATAATTATATTGCATCGCTGGATGCCTAGATCAGATTGTATTTATATTTATATGTGGATTTTATGTCCTGTACTCTCTTTGCTTTTTCCTAGCTATCTCTCATTTTTGTGAAATGGCCTCTATTATTTTTATTGTCCTAGTCATGGACTTGATGGTGATTATCCCTCTGATCATAAACTCATTAAATTTATAGCAATTATTTATACCAAATCATTTCTTCCCCTACGCGCTTCGTCCCACGTTTCTTCCCAACCACGAACCTCCTTCACCCCTTCACTTTTACCGTTATTAAGTTGTATTTTACATTTACCTTCTTAGTTTAGAAGAACTCATTATAGGTAGCAGATTTGAGTCGTGAAATTAATTACTAAGGTTTGTCTTACAGTATGATGCCTACAATATTGTCACGATTCGGATTTTTCACCCTCGAAATTGTGATGGCGCCTAACATTTCACTTGCTAGGCAAGCCAACAATAGAAATAGTTTTTAGCCATTTTTAACAATTCAAATTAAATAATAACCAAGAAACTGAATAAACTAATATAGAGTGAGTAAACCAAAATAACAGCGATATCTAGATACAATCTCAAAACTGGTGCCACAAGTACACGAGCGACTAGAGTACTACAAATAAAAGTCTGAATGAAAGCATAACTGTCTGAAATGAAATAAACAGCTAGAATAATGTAGAAGGGGACTTCAGGGCTGCGAACGCTGGGTAGCTGTACCTCAAGTCTCCGCAACGCACCGAATCCGAGTAATCTACTGACCGCAGCTAGGACCGACTCCAAAATCTGCGCAAGAAGTGCAGAGTATAGTATGAATAAAACTGACCCCATATACGATCTATAAGTGTCGAGCCTAACCTCGACGAAGTAGTAATAATAATAATAATAATAATAATAATAATAATAATAATAATAATAATAAAAATAATAATAATAATAATAATAATAATAATAATAATAATAATAATAATAATAATAATAATAATAATAATAATAATAATAATAATAATAATAATAATAATAATAATAATAATAATAATAATAATAATAATAATAATAATAGGAAAGGAAAACAAGAAATGACGGCAAAGCAGTAAACTAATGAAAACAAACTCAATCCTCGAAATCAGTGAATCTAGAAATATCAGTCCTCAGAATCTCATATGAAAATACTAAAAGCTAACACAATACAACAATGAGTACAACACACACAATCTATTGCGGCGCGCAACCCGATCCCACCGTACAAACACAATCCTCACTTATTTCACCATATCAATATCAAGAATCACATATAAAATCTGTTACGGCGCACAACCCGATCCCACCATATAATCAGAATCGATATCATAATCCTCCCTTATTTCACCATATAACTATCAAAATCACATATAAAATCTGTTGCGGTGCACAACCCGATCCCACCGTATCAATATCAAAATCCTCTCTTATTCCACCATATCACAACTGTTGCGGCGTGCAACCCGATCCATAAATAAATTCAATAATTGTAATCAATCAACAACTCAATTTACAAGAATCTCTATGATTAAAGAATATGAAGGCAAAGCAATAAAGGAACCCCGTACCAAATTAAGGAATGCTGTAATTAATACAAAGTAACAGACAAGCCAAATATATGACAGCTAAAGTGTACAAGTAAGACAATTAAGGCAAGTAGCAATTAATCATGCAATCATGGAAGAAACAAATATTTCAATACAAGAGTAAATAAATTACAAGTAACAAGCTAAGACATAGAAAGAAATTAAAGCATGTAACAATTAAGACATGGAATAGGATAATTAATGAAATACGAAAAAGCATGAAAATAATTAATTTGACGGAGTATATATACTCGACACCTCGCATATACGCTGTTACACACGTAATTCACATAACATATAGTTCAAGGGTGCCTTATTCCCTCAAATCAAGGATAGACCCAATACTTACCTCGCTCCGCAAACAAATCAAAGCTCAACATGGGTCTTTCCTCTAAAATACGCCTCAAAACCAATCAAATCTAATCAAAATCGGCTTAATATCAACAAACAATGCTAGGAAAATCAATTACAATACATAAAGTTAAGATCTTTACACTTCTCCCAAAACGTCAACAAAGGTCAACCTCGGGCCCGCTTGGTCAAAACCCGAGTGTCACGACCCAAATTCTCCCTCCGTGAAACGTCGTGACGGCACCTAGTCTCTACGACAAGGTAAGCCTAACACTTGCGGAAATGAAATAAAAAACATGAAAATTTAACAACTAACTGTAACAGATATTTTAATAAGCAATTGAGACGCCGCTCGGCATATACAATAATCAACTCTCGAAATATACATGACACTCCCAAGACTTGGAATACCGTAAGTCATAAGCTTCTACGAAGTTCTAACTGTTCTATACATTAGTGTCTATAGAAATAAGAGAAGAATCAACATAGGGGGATAAAAGGGGACTCAGAGGATTATGATGACCCAAAAGGTCATCTTATATTTTAGAACTCGAATCTGCGCTCTTAAGCCTTAAAAATCTCATTTTTACCCTCCTCGATTTGCGTGAACAGTCTGGGCAGGTTTTCGGAAAGCTTTTATGTTGAAAACTAATGAAAATAAAAAATTTTGCCTTAAAAGTTGATTTTAGTTGACTTCGGTCAACTTTTTTTTGTAAATGGGCATGGATCCATATTTTGACAGTCCCGGTGGGTCCGTATCGAATTATGGGACCTGGGCGTATCCCCGGAATCGAATTCGGAGGTCCCTAGCTCAAGTTATGAATTTTTGATGAAAATTAAAAGTCTGAAAATAAATTATTTTTAAGAATTGATTGATGTTTGGCATTGTAAGTACCGGATCCGTATTTTAGTTTCGGAGCCTGGTACAGGTTCATTATGATATTTAAGGCCTGTCTAAGAAATTTGGTGAGAAACAGAGTTGATTTGACGTGATTCGGACCTTCGGTTGAGAAAATAGTAATTTTAAAGTGTTCTTGAGAATTTCATTCGATTTGGTGCTAAATTCGGAACTCTAGGTGTTATTTTGGCGATTTGATCGCGCGAGCAGGTCCGTATGATATTTTTAGACTTGTGTGCATGTTTGATTGGAGCCCGGAGGGCTCGGGTGAGTTTCAGATAGGCTACGGGGTGATTTGCACTTAGAAAATTTGAGATTTTTGCTGCAGCAACTGTTCTGGTGTGCCCTTCTTCGCGTTCGCGTAGGTAGTGTCGCGAACGCGAAAGGTAAATTGGGGGCAGGGGAAATTTCTTCTTCGCGAACGCGAAGCGTTGGGGGTGGTACCCTTCGTGAACGCGATCTGTCTCACGCGAACGCAATCTGTCTCACGCGACCTAGGGGAGGGGGTCATGTTCTTCTACGCGAACGCGTCCACTGGGTCGCGAACGCGAAGGCTTGGGGGGAGCTGCCTTACGCAAACGCGTAGAAAGACTCGCGAATGCGAAGGCCTTAGGCCGTTGTGCATCGCGATCGCGACAGGCCTCTCGCGAACGCGATGAAGGCCTGTCCAGTGACTTAAAACAAACTCCAAACACGGGTTTAAGCCATTTCTTCAACATTTTTCAAGAACCAAACGGGTAGAGATGATTTTCAAGAGTCATTTTCTTCCCCAAAGTGTTGGTAAGTGATTCTAAACCATTTTCTTTCAATTATCCATTACATTTCTTGAATTATCAACCTAAAATCTAGAGTTTCATGGTATAATTAGGGGTTAGGGTAGAAACTAGGGATTTTAAAAATTTCAGGATTTAGACCCCAACTTGAGACTGGATTCCAAAACTAATTACATATTTGGGCTCGGGGGTGAATGGGTAAAAGAATTTTGGTCTGAACCTCGGGTTTTGACCAAGCGGGCCTGGGGTCGATTTTTTGACTTTTTGGAGGAAAATTTGAGAAATTTAATTTATGCAATATAATTAATTCCTTTAGCAATATTTGATATTATTGAGTCATTTTTGAATAGATACGAGTGGTTTGAAGGTGAATTACAAAGGAAAAGCTGTGATTGAGAATTAAGTGGCATTCGGAGCGAGGTAAGTATTGTGTCTAACCCTGACTTGAGGGAATTAGGAACCTTAGATTACTTGCTAAGTAAAATTCATGTGAGAGGCGTATATGTGAGATGACGAGTACTTATGCGCCGCCAATTTACCTGTTTTCCATGTTTCTCTGTTTTTCTTATATTGTCTCATTCCTATGCCAAATTGCTATATGTTATACTAGTGTTGTTCAATTTATCGTTCTTATCATGTTTACGAATTTTTTGGTGATAATTGAGTTTTTATTTCAAAGTTGAGATTGATATTATGGAACCAAATGTTGAAGTAAGGTTTGTACTTGTTATTCTATCTCCCTGTTGTTATTTATGCATTGCATTATGGTAAGGGAGAGTGTTAATGTACGAAGGGTGATGTCGTTCCATATTGTGAGTGTTAATGCACGAAGGGTGATGCCGTGCCATATTGTGAGTGTTAAAGCACGAAGTGTGATGCCGTGCCATGATATGAGAGTTAATGCACGAAGGGTGATGCTGTGTCGTTTCTATTAATTTTATGGTGAGATTGAGAGTAAAAGCACGAAGGGTGATGCCGTACATTTTTCCTTACTGTATTCACTATTCCTGTTGATTCATGGTATATTGACTGCTCTGGTGATCATTCTGTTGTAGTTCTTTATCTTGTATTCCCCTCAGTATGTTCCCCTCCTGACATTTCCTGTTTAGTTCTTCATTTCTGTTATTTGCATATACACTGTTAAATTGTACAGGTTGATTTGTAGGTGCCTTACCTTAGCCTCGTCACTACTTCGTCGAGGTTAGGCTCGACACTTACCAGTACATGGGGTCGGTTGTATTGATACTGCACTCTGCACTTTCTGTGCAGATTTTGATACCGGCTCGGGTTGATTGAGATTTTGCTATTGGTCCGCTGTCCGGAGACTCAAGGTAGATTTGTCGGCATTCACAGATCTTGAAGTTCCCGTCTATCTTTTTTGTTCTACTATTTCTTTCATTCAGACAGTTGTATTTCTTTCTGACTATTACTTGTTGCAAATTCTAGAATACTCGTGAATTGTGACTCCAGATCCAGGTGGTAGTAATTAATACAGTTTTATGATATTCGACACTTATTATATTTTATCTTAGTTAATTATTGTTATTTACTGAATGGAAATAAGAAAGTGGTTTAATGATTCTATAACGTTGGCTTTCCTAGCAAGTAAAATATTAGGTGCCATCACGGTCCCGTCGGTGGGAAATTTCGGGTCGTGACAAGGATATACACCACAACGGTACCCAGTAAGTGCCAAGCCTAACCTTGGTCGAGTAGTGACGAGGTCAGGTCAGGCCCACTGGTATATAATAAATAAGCAGGAGAATATAACAATATAATAAGAGACTGAAATTTAAATAAGGAGAACATAGCAAAGTAGCAATGCAAGTAATTAAGTGACAGGGGATCTCCCGAGATACCGTCTCGTAGTCCCAAAAGTAAATATGTAGGAAGAACTCCCGAGGTACCGCCTCGTAGTCTCAAAGTAAATGTGTAGGGGGATCTCCCGGGATACCGTCCCGTAGTCCAAAAAGTAAATATGCAGGGGGATCTCCATACCGTCCCGTAGTTCCAAAAGTAAATATGCAGGGGGATCTCCCGGGATACCATCCCATAGTCCCAAAAGTAAATATGCAGGGGGATCTCCTGGGATACCGTCCCGTAGTCCCAAAGTAAATACACAGCCCAATCAATTACAAACGACAAGTACGGTAAGAGAAATCTACAGTCTAGACTAAGTACAAGTCGGGAAAGAAGCAGGAATTCAATAGGCATCCTGCAAAGAGTTCAATTAAGCAAATAAGGCACGTAGACATGTTATTCTAAGCTAACAAGGTAACTTCTCATGTTAGTATATTCAATTAAGGTGGAAACAAGGAATTTCTAAGTAAAAATATCAGGTTTTTCAACAAATAGCCAGTGTACGCACTCGTCACCTCGCGTACACGGCGCTCACATAGTAAAATCAGTACCAAATCCTAAGGGGATTTCCCCCACACAAGGTTAGGCAAGCCATTTACCTCAAACCAAGCTCAATCAATCAGTAAAAATGCTCTTTCCACGAATATATAACTCTGAATGGCCCAAATCTAGCCAAAATTAATTACAAACCATAAATACAACTATAAGAATTAATCTAATTAATGAAATCAAAGCTAAAGCAAGAAATTGAAAAATCGCCCTAAATATCTGCCCCGGGCCCACATCTCCGAATCGAGTAAAAGTCACCAAATATGAACACTCATTCACTCGCAAGTTCACTCGTACCAAAATTATCCAAATCCGATGTCAAAATCCCAATCAAAACCCAAAAAACTTAGTTGAAGAACTTCTTCCCATTTTTCCCAATTTTCAACCCAAATCCGAAATTTAATGATGAAATTAATGATAGTTCAATGGGACATAACCAAAATCAAGTGTAGAATCATTACCCAATCGATGTATCTGAAAATCCCCCAAAATCTCGTCCAAATCCGAGCTCCCAAACTCATGTTTTGATAAAAATGGCCAGACCCTCATTTTTGAAATGTTTAATACTGCCCAGTGATTCCTTAATCGCGATCACGGAAATAGCCTCGCTATCGCGAAGAACAACTTTGCTGCCCCAGAAATTAACTCTACGCGAACGCGTAAAACACCACGCGAATGCGATGCTCTGACTCTTATACTTATGCGATCGCGAACAACTCTACGCGTTCGCGGCGAGCAAAGTGTGTGGCCCAGCTTTGGTCCACTTAACCCCACGCGAACGCGACCTTGTCTCTGCGTTCGCGAAGCACCACCTCACTTCACTACGCGTTCGTATGCCCCTGTCTGCGAACGCGAAGAATAATTTAATCCTCTCGCCCAGCTAGCTTACGCGATCGCGTATAAGGAAACCAGAACTCAGACACCAGAAAAATTCAGCAACCTTCTAAGTCCAAAAATCGATCAGTTGGGCATCCGAAACTCACCCGAGGCCCCCGGGACCTCAACCAAACATACCAACCAATCCTAAAATACCATACGAACTTAGTTGAGTCCTCAACTCACATCAAACAATGCTAAAATATAAATCACCCTCCAATTCAAACTTAATGAACTTGAAACTTCAATTTCCACAACTGATGTTGAAACCTATCAAACCACGTCCGATTGACCTCAAATTTTGCACACAAGTCGTATTCAATATTACGGACCTACTCCAACTTCCGGAATCGGAATCCGACCTCTGTATCAAAACTTCACTACCGGTCCAAATCTCCAAAACTTTGACTTTCGCCATTTCAAGCCTAAATGAGCTATAGACCTCTAAAACACGATCTGCACATGCCCCTAAGTCCAAAATAACCTAACGGAGCTAACGAAACCGACAGAACTCCATTCCGGAGTCGTTTTCACACAGTTCTGACTACGGTCCAAATCCTAAGGTTTAAACCTACATTTAGGGACTACGTGTCCCAAAACACTCCAAAAACAAAAATGAAACCTCCCGGCAAGTAACAATAGCAAAAATATATATGGGAGAAGCAGTTAATAGGGGATCAAGGCTATAACTCTCAAAACGACCGACCGGATCGTTACACCAAGTTTTGGACTAAAACCCAATTACCCATTCACCCCCCTGAGCCCGATTATGTGATTAGTTTCGAAATCTGACCTCAATTTGAGGTCTAAATCTAAATTTTATAAAAATCTCCAATTCTACCTAAATCCCTAATTTTCTACCATGAAAGAGCATAAATTAAGGTTAGAAATCAATGGATATGGATGGAAATGAAAGAAAACGAGTTAAAGTATACTAACCTACGAAGTGGGGATGAAATTGCTCTTCAAAATTGCCTTTAGGCCTAGCTCTAATGTGAAGATGGTGAAAAAATGGGTTAAATCCTGATTTTTAGAAGTTTTAAAGTCTGGGCGTCAGGTGTCCTTTGCGTTCGCGAAGAGCACTAGCCAAAAGGCCATTGCGATCAACTCTTCGTGTTCGCGAAGGCTTAGCCCCCCGCCTTCGCGTTCGCAAGCCAACGCCCACGTTCGCGTATAGTCACATGCCCAGCTCTTTTAGAACCCTACAAAGCTTCCCATTCGCGGAGGAACAATCGTGTTCGCGATGGGCAAGCCCTTCTCCACTTCGCATTCGCGCTCAGTACCTCGTGTTCGCGAAGAGTAACTCCGCCCCCATCCCGGTTTTCCCTTCGCGATCGCGAGAGTAGCTTCATGACCGCGAAGCACAAAACACCAGACACCAGATATCAGCAAAAATAGCAAATGCCTAAGTCCAAAAATCACTCCATAGCCTATCCGAAATTCACTCGATCCCAAAATTAAACATGCACACAAGTGTAATAACATCATAAGAACTTGCTCGTGCGATCACAATACCAAAATAACCCCTAGAACTATAATCGGACATCAAAATGTATAAAAGTTTTAAAAAAAACTCAAGAACATGCAATTTTACAACCGGGCGTCCGAATCATGTCAAATCAATGCTGTTTTGCAGCAAATTTTGCAGACAAGTCATAAATAGTGAAATGAACCTATTCCATGTTTCGAAATCGAAATCCAAGCTCGGTAGCAACAAAGTCAACCTACGGTCAAACTTAGAAATTCTTTTAGCCTTCAATTTATTAGTTTTCAACAAATTACGTTAAATCAAGTTAGGGGCTTCCGAATTCGATTTCGGGAATACGCCCAAGTCCCAAATTACGATACGGACCCACTGGACCGTCCAAATACTGATCCGGGTCTGTTTACACAAAACGTTAACCGTAGTCAACTCAAATAGTTTTAAGGTAAAATTTTATATTTTCTTCAATTTTGACATAAATAATTTTCGAAAAAAGACACGAACTGCGCACGTAAATCGAAAAATACTAAACGGAGCTATTCGAGGTCTCGAAATACAGAAATGAAGGCAAAAACTCAAAGTGACCTATCGGGTTATCACAAATATAGTCTTGAGGTACGATGAGAGGTGGAACCAGAATTCCAACCTTATGGGTTCTAGATTTTGGGACCATGACTTCAAGTGTTAATGACTGAGTTCTAGATTTATAGCTTGTTTGGCCAAGCTGCAAAAATTAGTTTATTTTGAGAAGTGCTTTTTTTTAAAAGTACTTTTGGTGGGAAGCAGTTTGTATTTGGTTAATTTACTTAAAAAGCACTTCTGAGCAGCAATTAGTGTTTGACCAAACTTTTAAAAACTGCTTCTAAGTGTATTTTTCTCAAAACACCAAATACACCGTTTGAGCAAAAGCTACTGGGTTCGGCCGAACCCGTAGGATGGCTTATGCCTCCGCCACTGGGTACGATCTTTTTCCGAACCCTGTTGAATGCAGAATACTTCGTGCATTGGACTGACCTTTTTTTTTTCTTTGTTTCACGAAGAAAAAAATTAATAACTCTATTTCTTGAATACCAATTATGTGTTAGAATTTTTTTAAAATTCAATTTTAAGTTTTCTTTCTTTTCTTCATCATGTGTATATTGATTTTCTCATCTAGAGTTAGTTCAAATATGCTTCAAATTTGGAGAAAATATCTCAATGGCGTGCTCCATACTCTAATAATTTTCCATTATAATGGTAACTAATAATTCTGCTTTTTGATAAAAATTGGAATAAAATTAATGAACTGGTCATGTTGAACGTGAGATGCAAATGCTATTTAGTTTGTCAATGATCATGTTTGATTTTCATTACTGAAGATTTTCTTCCATCTACGTAGATTGCCTGTTATGTCATCAATGCAGTTATCGACATGATTTCTAGTATAAATTTCCACCCTTTAAAGTAATGGAGTAATAACCAAACTAAAGAAAAAAGATATAGGAATACAGAACTGTCAGACTATATAAAAATTAATTATCGATCCTTGAAATCTTTATTAGCTACTTCATAGGGATTGTCTTCTTGGATAAATGAACTTCTTCACCTTATAAGCAATACATCAAGCAGAGATGGAAGAGTTTTGAATTCCACTGCTGGGATCTTATTTTTTTAATTAATATCAAAAATAGTTTTTTTTTTAACTGAGGAGGCATGCAAGGAAAGGAGCAAAAGAAGGATTTATTGAGAATCAAATCTTTAAATGTATAAATGGTATAAGATAACTCTCACAGCTGAGGATTGTAATTGTAATTAATGTGAAGTTGTGAACAATACTTTGTTTTTCCACAATTCATCATGGAATTTATCACAGAATCTGAACCCAAATATGTGGTAAATTTTACTGGTAAAGAATTACTCCCTCCGGTTCATAATAAGTGATTTTTTTGTCCTTTTTATGTAGTCCAAAATATCTGATTTTTTCAAATTTCAAGAATGAATTAATTACTTTTTTCCTACATTTTCCTTGGAGTAATAGTGTTGGAGTATGTGTTAGGAGTGTTTATGTAAAGAGATAGTAAAGATTAATATGGTTATGTTCATTACTAATTAATGTTAAAAGGTGAATTTCTTAATTTGTGTGAAAATAACAAAAAAAGATTATTTATTGTGGACCGGATGGAGTAATTATTAACGGATAAGAATTTTAAAGATGTGGGGTTGCCATGTAAACCATAATCTAATCAAGCTGTTACACGCATGACCTGTGGGTCTTATTTTATGAGTTGTTTCGTGGTGCAAAGAGAGAATCCCTCTGATTAGTTAAACAGACATGTGAACTCTAGCAATTCCAAGAAAACAATTCATCAATTACTTAAAAGCATGCCTTTCTCTTTTATAATTCTTCATGTTTTCAGTTGGTCAGGTAAATTTGTGCGCACGTTTACTAATTCTATTATTAGAAATTTGTTTCGTTTCTATCAATACAAGTATCAAATAAGTCCGCCCATCAAAATTTTAAAAAAAAAAAAAAAAAAAGAAGTATTCTAATGTTATTGTTTATGCTGAGATTTGAATTTTGATCTCATATGATTTTTACCCATTTCGTATATCACTAAGTTAAACCTTTGGATATAAATTTCTTTGGTTCTTGGGATTATTAAAAAGTACAAATGTATAAGATCGATAATTTAATTTAAAAGATATATTGAGAAGATTAACATGATTCTGTACAAGGAAGACACACACCAAATTGAAAAATTAAAATAACCAAGAGATAAGGGAAGACTATAATTAACTTTCGAATGTCAAATATAATAAAATAGTCACCCCATTTAATGTTTAGAATGTCTATTTTGAACTTTTTTATTTCCGTGAGTTTCGATTAATCTACGTTCGTGCTATGTACATCCTGAATTTAAGCCTAACTAGCTGGTATGGTCTCTTATGATTTTGTGCTTAATTTCATTATGTCATGCACTTAGCAATCCGCATTGATTTCTAGGTATTGTTGGTCTTCTGAAATCATTTTCTTCTATGTTGTATTAGATTTATCTCATCCCCTAATAGCAAATGCTGGTTCATTTGGGGACTTATGGATGACACGATCAAATTATCTCAGTATGATATTTTGTATTGATGGAAAAATAGACTCGCCACGTAAACTAATAATATGTTGACAAGTAGCATAAGAGTCAAAACAATAAAGAAGGATGAAGATTAGAGAAGGCTTGAGTAAAACAACCACGAGATCGTCCACAAAGATACCGTACCTGATAGCTAAAAAAGAAGAAATAGGTACGGAATGAATAATTAAAGGCTACGGAGATAGAAGGTTCATTAATAGTCATGAATATGAAAAGAAATCAGCATAATCTCTGATTATGTGTGATTGATTGTTATACCATAATCGTTACGAATAATCCGTGTAACGGGTAATCTATAACGACCCGACTGATCGTTTTCAGTGTTGTAGCCCTGCTTCCCTATTTACTGCTTATTTCATGCTCATTTGTCATTATTTGACTTGCCGGGGTAGTTGGTTCGATTCCGGGGATGTTTCGAAATGAGTTGAGATACTTAGTCTCAAGGTTGGAAGTTTAAGTTGAAAAGGTTGATCGGATGTTGACTTATTTGTAAATGACTCAGGAATAGAGTTTTGATGATTTCGATAGCTCCATAGAGTGATTTTGGACTTAGGAGTGTGTCCAGATAGTGATTTGGAGGTCCGTAGTTGATTTAGGCTTGAAATGGCGAAAATTAGAAAATTAGAAGTTTTGAAAATTGAGAAGTTTGACCGAGAGTTGACTTTGTAGTTATCGGGCTCGGATTTTTGTTCCGGGAGTTGGGGTAGGTCAGTTGTGTCATTTATAACTTGTGCGCAAAATTTGAGATCAGTCAGACTTGATTTGATAGGTTTCGAACCACTGAATTCCTCATCGCCAAAAAGGACAGTGAATATAATAACCGGGAGTGAGGAGGTTAATGGAGTTACATATACGGTAGAAAAAATAATAGCCAAAATCTCAGTGACCAATAGGAAGTGGATTCGACTAGTCTTGGAAGGAGATATCATAATATTTGATGATGAGGATGCAGATGGCTTGTTCATCTCTCATAATTATGTGCTGGTAATATCTTTAATTGTTCATGATACTAATGTCAAGCGAGTTTTGATTGATCCAGGTAACTCTGTGAATATCATATTACCGAGAGTAGTCGATGAAATACAAGCAATTGATCGTGTGATACCCAAAGCTCGATCTTTGTTTGGGTTCGACAATTCAAGTGTCATAACTAAAGGGAGAAATTATGCTATCTACATTCGCCGAGGGTGTCGTGAAAGACACCAAATTCCAAGTGGTCGATGCAGACATGACTTACAACTTAATTTTACGAAGACTATAGATTCATAACACGGATGCAGTACCGTCAACTTTGCAGCAGGTTATCAAATTTCCATCACAGTGGGGAATTCGTAGGTCAGGGAAGATCAACAAGCAGCATAATAAACCAACACAATTTTTGTTGCACGTAGCATATCCAAAGACGTAAATGAAAAATAGAAATTACAGTGTTCAGCTGAGGAGAATTTGTTTTCTACCTTAATTGAATATACTCCGACACGAAGCATATATATATATATATATATATATATATATATATATATATATATATATATATATATATATATATATATATATATATATATATATATGCGAGACCTGACGTGATCCAAAACCTAGAGGAGAACGAAACTATCGAAACAACTACGAAAGAACTCGAGGCTGTTGTATTGTTCGTCCACTAGTCCGACAGAAAAGTCTATGTTCGGACAAACCTAAGTCCGGAATTGAAAAGTAAGTCAATTAAATTTTTTCGAAGTAATGCTGATTGTTTTGCCTTGTTGTACTCAGATATGACAGGTATCCTACCAGAGGTAATGACTCATAAGTTAAATGAAGATCCATTACACCTTCTGGTGATGCAAAAGAAGAGAAAGCAGGGAGCATTCTAAAATTAGGTAATTCAAGATGAGGTAAATAAACTTCTGAAAATTTGTTCAGTTCATGAGATAAAGTACCCTGGCTGGTTATCCAATACTGTTGTAGTGCCTAAGAAAAATGGAAAATATCGAGTATGTGCAGATTATACTGATCTAAATAAGGCTTGTCCTAAAGATTCATTTTCTTTACATCATATAGATTAATTAATCGATTCTATTGCTGATCATAAACTTTTAAGTTTTTGAAATGCTTATTATGAATATAATAAAATAAAAATAGATCCCCCGGACGAGGAAAAAAACTTCTTTTATTATAGATATAGAGACTTATTTCTACAAAGTCATGTTTTTTGGCTTGAAGAATGCTGGAGCTACGTACCAGAGGTTGGTGACCAAAATATTTCAGGAACATTTGGGGAAAACCACGGAAGTCTACATCGATTACATACTAGTAAAATCAGCGCAAATAGAAGATCATCTCAAGCATTTGAATAAAACATCTGACATACTTCGCAAATACAACATGAAGTTGAACCTGGAGAAGTGCGCCTTTGGTATAGCCTCAAGTAAATTTTTAGGTTTTCTTGTCTTTAACAGGGGGATCGAAGTAAATCGGGCTCAGATTAAAGCAATTGAAGAGAAACCAGATGTACTTATGTGTAAAAAGGAAGTACAAAGGTTAACTGGGAGAGTAGAAGCTCTGGGGAAATTCTTACGTAGATCCTCAAAGAAATGTTTTAAATTCTTCTCATTGTTGAAAAATCTAAATCAGTTTGAATGGACAGATGACTGTAAACAAGCTTTGAAATATTTGAAAGCATATCTATCAAAACCGCCTCTATTGTCAAAACCAAGGGTTGGAGAGAGATTACTCATCTACTTAGCCGTATCAAAAGTGACAGTAAGCGCGGTATTGGTACGAGAAGAAAAAGGTACACAATCTCCAATTTACTGTGTTAGTAAGTCTTTGTTGGATGTTGAGACACGATATCCTCATTTATAAAAACTAGTACTGGCATGAATAATGGCATCAAGAAAGTTACGACCTTATTTTCAATGCCATCCTACTTCAGCCATAACCACCTTTCCATTAAGAAATATTTTATAGAAACATGAATTATCAAGGAGTTTAGCTAAATGGGCAATAGAAGTTAGTAAATATGATATTTTTTATCAGCCACGAATTTCCATAAAGTCGCAATTACTAGCTGATTTCAGTTTGAGCTTACATCTTGAAGCTGAAAATAAGGTACGGGTATTTACCGGATCTAACCTGGAGACTTGGACATTATACACTAATGGATCCTCAAATGTAAAGGGAGCGGATTTGGGTATTGTCTTAATTTCACTTGTAGGGAAACTTATTAAGCAAGCAATAAAATGTTACCCTATATGTTACACCCCATATTTTCGTACATGGAAGTACGCCATAAGTAAATTGATGGAAGCTCGAAAAATGAGATGTTACATCCTGTATTTTCGTATGTTAAAGTTTCGTCGTAAGTTAATCGACGTAAGTTCGGGAATGAGATTATTTTGGAGATTATAAGCATTATGATATTTCAAAAACATGATGAGTAAATTCGTGAAGGAGAGAAGGTAAGCAAATAGAAGAAAATGAGTTTCATTAAAGGTTGTCGATTTGGGATATAATACGGTCCGAGCAAAAATACCCGGTATTTATAGACTAGTGTCACACAAGGTACTCCATGACCATAATACTATGATGTATAAAGTGTATTAAAAATAAGTAGAATTTTAAGTAATTTGAGATAATTTTTAATTATGCGGGTAATTGGTTAATTACCAGGTAGCAAGATATTACCTAATTAATTAATTAATTAATTGATTATAGGATAAGATTAAAATCCCCACCCCACCCCCACGTGGCAGTTTTTGCCTTTAACAAATTGTGACTCATTCCTTTAGTCCATTCAATTAGTAGGCACATGGACATTAATTCATTTAGTCAATTTAGCAAGTGGAGTAAGTGACTCTTGCCTTCTTAAGCTATTTACATGTAGAAGGTGGAGTCATATTAGTCATTAGATTTGTCTTCCATAAATATCAATCCATTTTTACAAAATCATGATATACTCAGAAAGGCTACATAAAGAACAAAAGTGAGGAAAAATTTTAAAACTTCATACTACAACAACAGCAATTAACAATCAGATGCTAACTTCACTTTCTAGGATTTTAAATACAAGGACCATTTCATTCTCAAAGACTACAAATCAGACGTGAGGTTTTGGAGATTAGCAAGGTGATTTGTTACAAATTGCTACAAATTCGTAGAAATTCTTACAAAATACTACAACATAATTTCTTCAATCAATAGAGGTTTCTTAGCACATTAATAACGGGATTTCATAATTATAAGCGAGTACGGTGCAATTCTTCTCAAGAATATTGTACGGATGTTTCCCTACTCCAGGTATCTTAAGGCTATCCCTTCTTTCTTTTGGCATTATCTATACGACACGAACGAAACGAGCAAATGCACAATTTTCATAAATGACTCTATTCATAGAAATATTAGGGGTGTTTATATTCTTGATTTCTCATGTGAATTATTATTATATCTTCTGTTCATGGGTCTCAGAAAAATGCGTATTTGATAAAATTTATCCGACAGACATATTATTTTTATGACATTCCGAGAAAATCTTATTTACGTATTTCTTAAGGCATATTATTTTTATGACATTCCAAGAAAATATTATTAACGTATTTCTTATGCATTTCATGCATTTATATATATACATTGACCCATGACCAGATGGCGTTATATATGCGTATATATGTATATTATATATATATGGGATATGGGAAAAGGTTATGGCGTTATATACGTGCCACCACCCGATCAGCTGGTATACTGATGATTTACCCACAGTGGCCAAAATGATATGATGGGATGCCCTCAGAGGCTTGATGATGTTATGAACACATATACCTATGCATGGTATGACATTAATACGTATATGCATGACATTATAAAAATGAAATGGTTCACAGAGCTATGCAGACGTACATGTCGAGTCTTTTACTCCATGTTTCTCTAATGTCTATTATTTACTGATTTTTATTCTTTACATACTCGGTACATTATTTGTACTGACATCCCTTTTGCCTGGGGACGCTGCGTTTCATGCCCGCAAGTCTCGATAGATAGGTCGAGAGTCCTCCAAGTAGGTGATCAGCTCAGCAGAAGATATTGGTGCACTCCATTTGCTCCGGAGTTGCTTGTTTGGTCGGTATGATTTAGATGTGTATGGTTTGGGATGGCGGGGCTCTATCCCGACCTTTATGATAATTATGTACTCTTAGAGGCTTGTAGACATATGTCGGTACGTGAAAGATTGTACGGCATTGTTGGCCTATGTTTTGAGTTTATAAATGATTATGTTGGCCTATTAGGCCCGTATGTCACGTGTATATGATGAAGTAATAAGAAAGATACATTACGTTGGTACTCGGTTGAGTAAGGTACCGGGTGCCCGTCGCGGCCCATCGGTTCGGGTCGTGACAAAAGTGGTATCAGAGAAGTTCTGTCCTAGGAAGTCTACAAGCCGTGTCTAGTAGAGTCTTGTTTATGGGTGTGTCGTGCACCACACTTATAAGCAGGAGGCTACAGGGCATTTAAGACTGTCACTCTTTCTTCTTACTCTAGATCGTGTGGTAGAGCTCAGTTGTAAGAACTCAATTTCCTAAACTTTATCTTATTCATAATACGACGATGCCTACATCCACAAAGACGGTTGATAAGAGATATAGTTGTGGAAGAGTTGAGTTAGAGGAAACTCGATTTTATGCATCGTGCTTATGATGAGTAAATGTAAGGTCTTCAGTAGATCATGTGTGTGTAAGCTTCTTGATAAGGAGCCTTAAGGCAAGTATATATATCCACGAATTTGGTGAAATGCAATGAGAGACTCAGAAGATAGATATAGTTTCAACCAGTAAAAGAAGGGAATGAGGTACCCAGTTAGTGAAGATGATCATTATCTACAACTCAGAAAAGAGATATAAGCATTTTGAGTTTCCTTCGACAGTAACAGAGGTATGCACAATTGGCCACACCGATCTCGGTTATGCCCTATGGGAGTTAGCAGATATGGTTTAAGACAGGACGGTATATTAGGATCCGGCTGGGGTTAGAATAACCTAAAATGTCGAATGGATTGTTTGTCGTTTGTTGACATCTCCGAAGGATATTGTAAATGTGCTAGTATATCTCATTGTGAGACATCTAGATGGTGCACTCTAAAATAGTACTGCTAGATTTGAGTATTACAAGGACGTGCACTGGAATCCTGAAAGGGGTAAATATTATCTTAGTATGGCTCCCGTCCCTAGTAGAGAAAGAATGTTTGGAAATTCGAAGAGCCAATGGATGGAGCAAGGGGGCTAAAAGCAAAAGAATGTTTTGTTCGAATTTTCAGAATAAAGTGATTGATAGAAATATTAGCAGGGAAGTATGAAGAGGGATAATGAAGCATTATGAGTGAGATGTGACATATGGATGGCAACGGTAGAGTGTTATAGAATCTATAGTCAAATGAAGAAAGAGACGAGAGGTGATGGGGGGCCTTAAGACAACAAAAGAGTATAGGCCATAAAGTCATATCCTCATTTCGAGAAATAAGTTTGTGACTCCAACGCGACTACCAAAAGAAAAAGTTAGACCCCAGAGTAATAAAAAATCAGCATGGACTGATGAACAAGATAAGTAAGCATGAACTAGGGACCGAGTAGTAGTCGGCAGCATGAGAATTTCAGAGATTGCGTCCCGGCGATAATAGAATGGACAACAGAAGAAGATTCATGAGAAATTCAGAGAATGGTCATTCGGGAAGACGCTTCCCCAAAGTAAGCAAGGTGAGTAAAGTTAAGCTTAAGGGACTGTATGTGCCAGTTACACTAAGTGTCACCCTCGCGAGCGAGGAATTTCATCATCCTCGGTGTAGAAGGATTACCGAAAGGCAAGTAAGGATCATCAATGATGTGAAAAAACGATAAAGATGAAGAGGCAAAATATCTATAGGTAGATCGTCGTAGCGCTAAATCTCAGTACTCCCCTAAAGGGGGGAATATGGAGTGATGTGGTATTAAGTCAGAATTAAGTAGTTCTAGTAATTATGGAATAGTAAAGGAGGAATGCGATAAAAATGAGAAAGGAATGATATTGCACTTATTCAAACCTTACATATATGCTACGAGTTATGCAAGAACGACGTCAAGGAGAGGAATTAAGAGTTCCTTCTCTTGATGTTATTGATAGATAAGGAGCCAGTGTGAGATGTAAGTTAGGAAAAATAAAATAACCCAAGAAATATTACGCGACAATATTAATATGAGGACGGGCCAACGAATAGTTAGCAGTTGATTTAGGAAGAGCCTAGTTATGGCTAGACAAGAGGATACAGACAAATCAACAGATCGTGCAAGATAAATATAGTGAACCCCAACATGGAGAATTCAGCCTTGCATTAATGTCATTATAATACTTGAGATATATTCAAATAGGAGTCGGGGCTGTTAAAGGTACCGTATGAATGTTACGGGAATAAAAGAGAGTTCCACTGGGAAGACAGTCAAAATATTAGTTTAGAAGCAACCCTACAAGTACAAGAGCATGGAGATAAGCAACTACAGATAATTATAGGCAAAGAAGGACATCAAAAGGTCCGTAATAAGCTCACAGATTTACAAGAGTCAAGGGTTCTCCCTAAGTACTACAACGAAAGACTAGCTGAGGAAATAAGGAAGAAGGCTTCAACCTAAGCACAACGACCTAAAGAGGAAATGGTCGAGTAACAACAGTCTCACAACAACATTGTAAGCACTCCAAAGGAAAATGGCACCTACCGTGGCTAATGAACGGAAAGTAAAATTAAAAGTAATATTCAAGATCATATGAGTTGCACAAAAACTCTAGCATGCGTGGGAACTAAGATAAGCTAAGTATCCACGCAACAAGAGGGAAGAAAGACCAGGAAAAGTAATAGCTTACGTTAAAGAAAGCTAAGAAGGAACGAAAGGAATTATTCGATCAATGATCCCGAGTTGGTGACGTTATGAATGCACTTAAGAGTTTGGAGTTTTATACCTGCAGCATATACAGCCGTAAAAGATTCTGGTATACGTTAAAAGAAAGAATTGAGCCTAGGTCATAGACGAAGGATTGAATTGTTAGAGGATTGTATCATGGATATCCCTCATCGCCCATGAAAGGCTAAAGTAATAACTAATACCAGGAGCCGCAGATCGGAAGATAGCTTAAGACTACATAAGGCTGATCAGAAAGAAGGGAAACTAAAGAGTTACATCGACTAAGTAAAACAAGAGTGGACCAAGAGAATTATAGACCTCAGGATCACTCTTAAATAGCAGAGGTATAAGAGAGATGGTACAGTAGCCATACTTTATAACAGCTCTACGATGGAGCCAACTGAAGAGTACCAGCCTCATAAGAAGTCAGTATGAAGCTCCCACCAGATTGTGTATGCACCAAAGGTGCAAGTATTATAATAGAGCTTCAGGTTGTGGAGGTAAATTATACTTATGTGGAAGGGAGGTTATGAAAGAGATAGGAGAATGTGAGGCAATATTTTAAGGTAAGTAAGGAAAGGGTGAATAACGTACAAGGTACTCAAATGCAGAAGGTTATGAATAGTCCATATTGTAGATAAGAGGCTAGAAGCACGAGGATGCAGTATCCAGGAATGATAGCAGCGTCGTCAGTGGCATACCTTCCAGCCTATGGTTTCTAAGTACCTAAAGGTCTAATTAAAGAGTAAAAGAAGAGTTAGAGACGATGTGATATCTCGATGTTCCAAAATGACATAAGGAAATCTATGATGCAAACAAGTTGAAAGGTTGCAAGTAATATAAATAGATATGTGTAGGTCGCAAGCTATTGTATGATAAAGCGACAAGGTTCTAGAAGACAGGAGTAAGGATAAGAACGGGCGAGTGAGAGGGTAACAAAAATGGATATGTCCTCAGGATTAAGCCCATGAAAACAAGAAGAGCAGATGGTTTCTCTAAGTTATACAAAGCTCACTATAGCTTGAATGAACTCAAAGGAGTTTAAGACTAATAGCATTTAGAAGAGATGGAATGCTGCCCTGATAATAGAATGAGGGTGTAATTGTGATAGATAAAGGATGACGTTTGGGCCTTCGATTAAGTAATGATCTGACGAAGAAAAGAAATGGATCTCATGAATTGGACAGGATTAAAATACCCATGTAAGGTGAATCACATTGGGATGACGTGAGATACGGTTATGAAAGCATGGTATCGCCCTAGGTGGATCAGTCTAGTCATTTAAGATGTTCCCCGATAAAACATGAACCCTAGCGACAGTGTTACATAAAAGGTTAAGTTATCAGGGGTAGATAGTACATCAATATTGGGGTGAATCAACAATGGATGGATAAAAGTTATAAAGTTTGAGATGATATTAGGCCGTCATTCTTAAGATGAACAGTAATGTGGAAGCATTAAAGGACATAGATTTATACATATTGGATAAGCAATGAAAGTAACCTGGAATTTGGTAGCAGACTTCAGTAACTAGAAATCGAGGTAAGAGTTATGGTATAGTATGACCTACTTTGATGCATTAAAGTCATACGGATGGATAACCGGGTCTATGAAATAAGATATAGCAATATTCGTAAGTTTGACAAAATATCGAGCGAAGAACTTCAGTAATGGCTAAAAATCGGAGGTAAAAAAAGGAAAGAAGAGACGCATAAGTGCACTTACAAGGTCAGAGTCGTACATGCTGCATGATGGAAGGTAGCAACAGTTGCGAGATTGGAAGGATTCCGACCACAAGTCGTGGTATGAGAAAGAGGCCTATAGGGGAAAAATGCCTTCGCCTTTGGAATTATTCACAGAACAGTTTCCTAGATGGCAATGAGAGTACTAAAGTATTCGGAATGCACAAGTCATGAAAATTGATAAGTGTATCAGTCAACATTCGAGGACGAATGTTCCAAAGGGGGGAATGATGCTATACCCCATATTTTTGTACATGCAAGTATGCCATAAGTTAATTGATGGAAGCTCGAAAAATGAGATGTTATATTCCGCATTTTCGTATGTTAAAGTTTCGTCGTAAGTTAATCGACGTAAGTTCGGGAATGAGATTATTTTGGAGATTATAAGCATTATGATATTTCAAACACATGATGAGTAAATTCGTGAAGGAGAGAAGGTAAGCAAATAGAAGAAAATGAGTTTCGTTAAAGGTTGTTGATTTGGGATATAATACGGTCCGAGCCAAAATACCCGGTATTTATAGACTAGTGTCACACAAGGTACTCCATGACCATAATAGTATGATATATAAAGTGTATTAAAAATAAGTAGAATTTTAAGTGATTTGAGATAATTTTTAATTATGCGGGTAATTAGTTAATTACCGGGTAGCGGGATATTACCTAATTAATTAATTAATTAATTATAGGATAAGATTAAAATCCCTACCCCACCCCTACGTGGCAGCTTTTGCCTTAAACAAATTGTGACTCATGCCTTTAGTCCATTCAATTAGTAGGCACATGGACATTAATTTACTTAGTCAATTTAGCAAGTGGAGTAAGTGACTCTTGCCTTCTTAAGCTATTTACACGTAGAAGGTGGATTCATATTAGTCATTAGACTTGTCTTCCATGGATATCAATCCATTTTGACAAAATCATGATATACTCAGAAAGGCTACTTAAAGAACAAAAGTGAGGAAAAATTTAAAAACTTCATACTACAACAGCAGCAATTAACAATCAGATGCTAACTTCACTTTCTAGGATTTTTAAATACAAAGACTATTTCATTCTCAAAGACTACAAATCAGACGTGAGGTTTTGGAGATTAGCAAGGTGATTTATTACAAATTGCTACAAATTCGTAGAAATTATTACAAAACACTACAACGTAATTTCTTCAATCAATGAGGTTTCTTAGCACATTAATAACGGGATTTTATAATTCTAAGCGAGTACGGTGCAATCCTTCTCAAGAATATCGTACGGATATTTCCCTACTCCAGGTATCTTAAGGCTATCCCTTCTTTCTTTTGGCATTATCTATACGACACGAACGAAATGAGCAAATGCACAATTTTCATAAATGACTCTATTCATAGAAATATTAGGGGTGTCTATATTCTTGATTCCCCATGTGAATTATTATTACATCTTCTATTCATGGATCTCAGAAAAATATGTATTTGATAAAATTTATCCGACAGGCATATTATTTTTATGACATTCCGAGAAAATCTTATTAACGTATTTCTTAAGGCATATTATTTTTATGACATTTCGAGAAAATATTATTAACGTATTTCTTATGCATTTCATGCATTTATACATATACATTGACCCATGACCAGATGGCGTTATATATGCATATATATGTATATTATATGTATGTGGGATATGGGAAAAGGTTATGGCGTTATATACGCACCACCACCTGATCAACTGGTATACGTTGATGATTTGCCTACAGTGGCCGAAATAATATGATGGGATACCCTCATAGGCTTGTTGATGTTATGAACACATATACCTATGCATGGTATGACATTAATACGCATATGCATGACATTATAAAAATGAAATGGTTCACAGAGCTATGCAGACGTATATGTCGAGTCTTTTACTCCATGTTTCTCTCATGTCTATTATTTACTAATTTTTATTCCTTACATACTCGGTACATTATTTGTACTGACATCCCTTTTGCCTGGTGACACTGCGTTTCATGCCCGCAGGTCTCGATAGACAGGTCGAGAGTCCTCCAAGTAGGCGATCAGCTCAGCAGAAGATATTGGCACACTCCATTTGCTCCGGAGTTACTTGTTTGGTCTGTATGATTTAGATGTGTATGGTTTGGTATGGTGGGGATCTGTCCCGACCTTTATGACAATTATGTACCCTTAGAGGCTTATAGACATATGTCATGTACGTGAAAGATTGTACAGCCTTATCAGTCTATATTTTGAGTTTATAAATGATCATGTTGGCCTATTAGGCCCGTATGTCACGTGTATATGATGAAGTAATAAGAAAGATATGTTACGTTGGTACTCGGTTGAGTAAGGTACCGGGTGCCCATAGCGGCCCATCGGTTCGAGTCGTGACACTATAACTAATAATGAAGATGAGTATGAGGGAGTGATTGTAGGTTTGGAACTTGCAAAAGAGATTCTCAACTCGTGGTAAATCAAATGCAAGAGAATTACATGCCTAGAGAAACACGAATGCAGAAATACCTTGTAAAGTACAGGAACTAAGCATTAGTTACGGGTGTGAAAAGAAATTCAAATTTCAATTCCAATAGAGGAGAATGCGGAGGCTGACGCATTAGCAAATCTGGGACTAGTGGCCGATGTGTCGAATACGAAAAATGAAATCATAGTGCATCTATTCCATTTAGATCTCGATCAAGCCAAGAATGAGGTAAATTTTAATAATTTAACGCGGGATTAGAGAAATACATTCGTGAATTATTTGTAGTATGGAATATTACCTGAGGATAAAAAATAATCCCAACGGTTATGAATGCAAGCAGCTAGATATTGTTTTATAGAAGACAATTTGTATCGAAGGATGTTTCGCGGGCCCTTAGCTCGATGCCTTGGGCCCTCACAAACTGAATACGTGATGCGAGAACATTGTGAAAATCGCACTGGTGGAAGGTCACTATTGAAAACTCTAATAAGAGCAGGGCATTACTAGCCAAAAATGCAAGACGGAGTGAAAAACTTCGTAAAAAGGTATGATAAATGCCAACAATATGCAAATAATATGCATTAACCGCCAGAATTGCTTCATTCGGTTATTGCACAATGGCCATTTATGAAGTGAGAAATGGATATCGTAGGTCCTTTACCACAATCACCAGGAAACAAATAATTTTTATTAATTTTAACTGATTATTTTCTAAGTGAGTGGAAGCAGTATGTAGATATCTGGAGAAGTATAGTATGTAGATTCAGGGTTTCAAGGGAAATTGTATGTGATAATGGACCATAATTCGTGGGAGAAAAGGTCAGTGACTTTCTCAAAGGATGTAAAATCAAAAGGATTATTTCAGCACCATATCATCCCATAGCTAATGGACAAGCGGAGTCGACAAAAAACATTATTGTCAATAATATAAAGAAAAATTTAGAGGCATCAAAAGGCAGGTGACCTGAGGTGCTACCTGGGGTATTATGGGCCTACAGAACAATGATAAAAAGTAGCACAAGGGAAACTCTATTTTTACTTGTTTATGGTACTGAGGCACTAACTTCAGTGGAAATAGGGGAATCGAGCGTGAGGTTTGAACATACAAATGAAATATCCAATAAGGAAGAACTTTGAACAAATTTGGATTTGGCAGAAGAACGAAGGGAAGCGACTTTAATACGAATGGCAGCGCAAAAAGCAAAGGATTGAGTGTTATTACAACAGGAGAGCGAATCTTCGATATTTTAAGATTGGGAACTTCGTCCTTAAGAAGGTGTTTCAGTCAACACAAGCTATAAATGCATGGAAATTAGGTCCGAATTGGGAAGGACCATATCGAGTTCGAGGCATTGCTTGGAAAGGAGCATATGAAGTGGAGACCATGGATGGGAAAGTGTTACCTTCCAATAGGAATGCAGTACACTTGAAGAAATACTAATTTTGAGCTAGTACTTATGGTCAGGTATCTCAAAGTTCATTATTTATTTGTTCATATAATTTTTACTAACCTTTTTAGATGATAGGCAAAAAGCTAACCCAAACCAGATGATAACATTAGACCCAAAAGACACGTGAAATATTTAGTTATTCGTGGTCAAGTTTCCAACAATTCTAATGGAAAGGGTTCAGCAGTCATCATATAAAAAATTATCTCTAAGTACCGTGTGTATTTCCTTTTTAGGAAAAGGACCGTAAAGGAAAGTTGATCCAGTGTTTAAGTTTTCATACTTCATGTCGCGCCCTTCTTTCTCACAAAATCGGGTTTCGACACGTGACAACTCTTTTAAAGGAAGGTGTTAAAAGAGAGAGTCGCCACCTAACGGGTTTGAGGTGCGTTAGGGCACCTATTTGCAAATAACTCTGGTTTAACCAGCGTGCGTCACCAAAGATTGGGTAAGGGCTCAAATTACCTCGAAGAGAAGTATTAGGAACTCTTCAAGGTCCACAACTATGGGTCCCGACCGAACTTGAATTATATGAATTAGTCAAATAGTCAGATAGAAAAACAAGAAGTTTAAAAAAAATCATTATTAGAAAGTCCTTGAGTAAACATAGATAATTGGTTTAAAGACAAGATGGGGGGTCCTAAGTATTTTAGCCTAAAGGATCACCCCGTGCAACATAAATAGTACTTCGTAACTACCTAAAGGTGGGGTGTTACTCGTATTATTCAGCGGGCACAAACTATCATCTCCTGCTACCCGATCACTATCTTTAAGTTTTTACCTAAAGCGCACTAGTTGATTCTAAACCGTGCCCTATACGTGCACTACTCCTCCCATGCCTATGGCCCAGGAGGCGTTTGGACCTCTATTTTGGATGGTTTCTAGACTTAGGTTAGGTTGCTCAGAAATGATAAAATTAGGCGACATACAAAATAAGTTGGACTTCATGTAAAAGCAATTAAGGGCTCAAGTTAGCCTCCACACTTAGACAATAAATGCACGCGAACAAATTTTCACATTAAACGTTAGACAATTTCAGGATTGAGGCAAATTAAAGCCACTAGGCCCTATAGACATGGTTTCTATGTGACCTTGGGATTCGAACATACAGGAAGTTTCAGATGCAAGATGTTACCTTTATAGACGTGATTTCTGAACAACTATACATTTTAGGGAATCTGGTATTGCGAGCTGATTGTTGAAATTATAGATTACAAGTGGTTAAACCTATAGACATGATTTCTAGGTGATTTGCGCAGTAGTTGGCAGTGATATCTATTGCAAAAAACTCAGAATTACCCAGTTTGATCCTATAGGAATGCTTTCTAATAGCGGCAGAGTTAAGCAATGAAACAGTGTTGAAAGTTCAATTTTAGCACTTAAAGCAAGATTTCTACAAAAACACATTAACCAATTAAACCCTATAGGCATGATTTCTAAAATGCAGATTTGGAAGAACATAAATTAACAGAACCCTATGGTCGTAGCACCTAATGAATATGCTGTAATGCACATTGAGACATTGGTCATTTTATTTTCTATAGGCATGACATCTAGCATGTAGAAACAGAATATGTTAAACGAATTAAATACCTATAGGAAGGTTATCTAACACACATAATAACCGAACATGTTCGAGCAAAGTAAACACCTATAGGCAAGATTTCTACCCGTTTCATGCAAATATTAAAATAAACCCCTTTTTTCAATTTTACTAACACCCCAATTGTTATTAAAATATTATTACAAGCCCAATGAGTGAAATAAATTACAGAATTACAGAATAGCTATAATGGGCCTAAGGGAGACCCAATGTATACCTAGCCTAGCTAGGCCTTCAACACGGTTTCACAACAGCCTAGAAACAATTTTCATTCACACAAAATAGCCCACATCCAGTAGTCATCAAAAGTCCTAGAGGTATAGCCATTTACACAAACCAACTGGTTTATCCAGTAGGTGAGAAGAGGGGGCAAAGTTGAACAATTAGGACAAAGTGGCCCAAATAACCTTTAGACCCTAGTGTGTCAGAGTTTACAAGGGTCTCAAAATGGACCCCGAGCAGTGCTCACACTAGGGAGGTTGATAGAGAAGATTTAGGGGGGGGGCTTGGCTTTCAGTCGGCCCAGAATTAGACCCATAACAAGAAACAATCAATGAAAATAGTAATAGTTTTGGAAAAGCATTTGCAAACACTATAAGATAATCACATAATGAACTTAAGAAGCAAACTAACACATTGGGCAGGGTGTCATATGATAAGAAACAAAGAGCCTGAGATTGCAAAGTCAACATGCAAGGGCATTAGACTAGTAAAACCAAATAATGCAACCAGTGTAGAACTTAAAGGTCAGATTATACCAAACTCAGGATTACACAGTATAATACAAACAGGATTAGATATCATAGAGGGTATCAGACAAGGAGGATTAGTTTAAAGGATAACAGGTTATTAGGGGTGCGGAATTGGACATGGCAAGAACATATAGAGTGGAAACCATATTTATAAGAGCATACTACACTTAGAGTAAGGTCTTAAACAAGTTAAGGCATGCTAATCACTAGAAGTTCAGAATTAGGTAGAGAACATGGATTAAACCATATAATCAAGGCAGAACATTCGAATTATCAACAACACTAAACTAAACATGCTTCATTCTGTCTAAATTAAATAAGTTAGGTGCAAAGATATTATTAGGCTAGCAATTATAGGCAGAATCACAGATAAAGAGAGTCAAGGGAATACATTAAGTCGTGCAGTTTCAAAGAACATGCTAACATAAGAGAATAAATATTGCGAGAGTTTAGAAACTAACCAGTGATTGTTCAACAAACAAGAAAAGAACAGTAGTAAGGACCCAGAGTCTCAAATGTGTGAAGTTCCCAAGGGTTTCAAGAACCCAGGGCAGTGCTCACACCCAAGAGATGGTCAGAAAAGTAAAATTCCGGTGGCCTTGGCTTTCAGCCGGCCAAGAGCCAAACAGAATAGTAAACAAATACAGAGTAGAAACCTCAATTTTTAGTGAGAGTTTTTAGTGACTTTTTTGTCTGTTCAAAAAGGGGAAAGGGAATGAGTTTATATAGTGGTAAAAATCAGCACATAAGTAAGGAAATACAAACAATCAGACCATAAAAGGAAAGAAGAACACATAAATCAGTTTAAAATCAAATTAGGAGAATAATCCAGTAAACCCTAGTGTTTTAGGAAAAATAAATATCAATGGAATATACATAGAAACGGTAGCATAGGACGAATATAGACACAAATAATACTCAAAATCAGAGAATCGAACCATTTTTGGTTCGATTTGAAGAGATCTGTAAACCCTAGTTTTTTTAGGAAAAATAAGAATCAACAAAAATGCATAAATATTCGTACTCAAAATAGAACAAAAGATGAACATAGACAGAATAGCAGAAGGATCAGTGATTTGAACCTATTTTGGTTCGATCTTGTGGAGATCTGCTTTTCATGTTTAGGCAAGCAGTATAGGAGAGTAACCAATACCCAGATGAGGTCATATATGGCAAGTAGTAGCAATATAATCCCATATTAGACGGGATAATGAGAGGATTTAGGGGGCGACGGCTAGGGTTCTTAGGAGTGAGAAAGGAGGTGAGGGATATTAGGGCAGCGGAAGGGGGAGAATGGGATTAGGGTTGGGGTTTGGGTTAGTTTAAAGGAGAGGGTTGAGATCAACGGCCACGATTAAAGGATAGTTGGGTCAGGTTATTAGAAACGGGTCGCGACCGGGTTAGGGGTTGGGTCAATTTGGTTTGAGCTGGGGGGTGTTTGGGCTAGTGTATTAGGCTTTGGGCCAATAATTGGTCCAAAAATCGGTAGGATTTTAGGCTAGTTTTTAAATACCCAATATTTAATAAAATAAAAATAATTTATAAAAGCAATTAATAAATAACAAAATATTATTTATGCACTAAAATGATTAAAAATAATTACTTAACATTATAAAAATATAAAGAGTTATTTTATCATAAATAATGTAATTATACATAAATATGGGCTATTATTGCAAAAATGTGCAATTAGCCCTAGAAATGCAAATTAAAAAAATGCACTGAATATATTTAAAACATTATGTTGGTGTAAATGATAAGTTTAGATGATTAAATCATCATAAAAATAATTTGAAGGATAATTACTGGGTATAAAAATGCGGAAATAAATCGATTTAAAGCTTTTAAAAATTATGAAAAATTATGAAAAATACTTGTATATGCTTATAAACTAAATGATGATGCATATGTACTATTTTGAAAGTATATATATATATATATATATATATATATATATATATATATATATATATATATATATATATATATATATATATATATAATATGAGGGAAAAATTGGGTATCAACACTTCAGCGCTCAAACACGGGGGGGGGGGGGAGGGGGGAGGAACTATACATATGGAAGAAGCATAGCTCAAAGCATATCTCAAGAAATTCTCAAAGAAAAAACCTTGATGAAAAATTCAAATTTTCAAGCTCAAAAATTGAATGGGAAGTGAAGAATCGAAGATTCAACAAGAAACTCCCAAGAACTATTAGGTTAAGGCTACAAAAATAGTCACGGGATAATTATGCCCATACATGTAAACTTGCTACATGTAAACGAAGCCAAATTCTTCCTCTTTACCCTCAAATCCATGCACAAAGAGTCTTTTAACAGGGCTTGAAGGAGGGTTCAAAGAAGGTTCGGCATCTTCTTTCTCCGAAATTTCCAGAGGGACGTCTTTGGGCTCATCAACTAAGTGAAAAGGCACGGAGTCCGAAGGCTGATTTTGTGTAACATTGGATTCATCATCCTAAATGACTCGTAACTCGAGGTCTCTTCACCAAGGAAGCTTCATATTCTTCCTCTTCATTAGAGGCAAGGAATTTTTATTCTTCCTCTTCGCAGAGGAAATATTCAAAATCTACTCCTAAGCAGTGTTAACATCGAGTCTAACTATAGAAGCGAGAGTGGGACGAACTCCGCAAATTGAAAATCCTGAAATTTAAATAAGATGTCAGAATAAGCATATATAAATAATTGATGGTAAAATAAAGTAACATACCGCGGGTTTTGACTTTCCACCCAAAATTTTGGGATAGAAACTTCCAAGATCTTTGCTTTATAGGAGCATCAGATAATCTTTTCTACCCAATCATGAAAGTCAGGAAGCTCACCAAAAACTTTCATGATTGCTAGAAAAGAAGAAAACACGAGCGAGAAGGTTAGTATTCGAAGAAAGGAAAAATGGCAGAGTGTAAAAAATAAAGAAAAACACTTATGTGCAAAATTTCACTTTTCGCGAAAAGCATATTTTCTTCTCCCATTAAAGCACGAGTTGGGACAGCAAAGAACCGAGTATACCAGCCTATGTTACGGTCATTTTTAAGACTAACTAGGACACACTTACTTCTTGATGCGAGTATGAAAACACCCACGCAAAATATTTCGGGGAATATAGATGGATGAGATGTCGAAAATGAAAGAGGCAGAAACTAATCCTGACAAGTAGCGAAAGCATGCTACTGCCCTCCACATTATCGGGCCTATTTGCCCGAGGCAAACATTGAAATAGCGGCAGAACTCCAAAATCACTGGGTCAATTGGAGATTTAAATTCTAAGGTAAAAGGATAAGTGTAGATGAACGAATAACCTTCACGGTAGGTGATTATTCGGTCATCAGCATTAGGGTTGCGATTGGCAAATCATGTTTCCAATGGCATTATCTACATATGAGAGGGAGAAGACCATATTTAATAAGGGAAGAATATCGATCAGCAGGGTTAAGTACTGCTATAGAGGAAACTTCTTTACTCCACGCTTCAGAATCTGAAATAAAAGAAAACTCCTGGGGAACGATCTCCGAAACTAAAGGTTCAAGCAATGGTTCATTTTGATCCCTAGCTTTGGAAGAAGATCTAGGTGTGATTGTAGACTTCGCTTTAGAGGGAGAGGAAGGTTTTGAAGAGTTCTTCTTAGAAGAAGAAGAGTATCGCAAGATATAGAACCTAGGCTACGGAGTCTACCACCCCCATTCCTACTTCTAACAGGAGCCATACTAGAAAGGAGTTCATCTACTATAATAGTGCGAGAAGGATTGGAGGATGAAGAAGAGTTTGAAGATTGTGAAGCCATTGTTAAGTAATAACAGAAGCACGAAAGAGAAAGAAAGAGTTGCAAAGAGAGTAGAAAAAGTTTAGGAAGGCGCATGATATGGTATTTTTAAGGAAAAAAGGTCATCATGGACCGTCATCATAGAACCGTCTTGTCTAACTGACACAGCCGTAGAAACCCAAAAAAGTCATTGAAAACTATAGAGCCAATCATGATAAGGCACGTGTCTTGAGCATTAAATAGAAGCGACATACGTCTCTTCGCTTTTGAAGCAAATCATAATAATATCGGAAAGAGGCAACAAGCTATTTTCACCATAAATAAACTCTCCACTTTCTGAATATTCAGTTAAAAATTGGTGAAAAAATAGACTCACCACGTGGACTAATAATATACTGACAAGTGGTATAAGAGTCAAAACATGTCCCGAGCCAAAATCCACTATAGGCCGTGATGGCGCCTAACGCCGCCGCCAGGCAAGCCAACGGTGATTGATCAATTTGATTACTCATTTTATTACTTTCGAAATTATGATTTTTAGTAAGGAAGGAAATCTATACTTTTAAATCCACGGGAACGTACAAAATTTGTAGTTTATAAGAAAAACGAAAGGAGATAGAAATATATGGAACCATAAGCATCAACTAGAATATCCTAAAACACGACGTCACAAGTGCATGAGCATTTACTAAGGAGTACAATAATATTACAACATCTGTCTAGAATGTAAATGAGACAGGATAAAAATAAATAGTATAATGGAGACTCTGTGGACTGCGATGTGTAGCCTGAAATGCAACTCAAATAAAGTCTCCTCAACAGCTGCACCTACGCGCCAAGATGATTTCCAAATAAACCTGTCAGATCCTGCACATTAAGTGTAGAAGTGCAACATAAGTATGTAAATCAACGCGTACCTAGTAATTATCTAACCAAACCTCGGAGAAGTAGTGCGGGTCGACATCGACACTTACTAGAGGTCCAATAAAGCAATATGATAAAACAATAAGCAGATGTGAAGTACACAACTATAATAGGGTAAATCTGTAAGTTACCTAATCTTCCAAATATTTCTTTTAAAGTATGAATTTCTCCGCCTTGTATTCTACCTCATCAGCTCAGATGTATCAAGTACCAGTAACAAACGGATAAGAAGTACCATGTAAAATATCGAGCATCAGTGGAAGGATAATCTCGTAAATGATCGGACTACCAGCGATATAACGCACGATTATGCCGAGGTCGTTCGGCCCAATCCAGAATAATGTGTACACTACCGAGGGTCGAGCAGCACGAACCATAGATGCATCTATTATACTTCTGAGGCGTTCGGCCTGCTCCACAAGAAAGGAAGAAAGTTTTCGAATTACCAGACACGTACTTACATTACAATACATGAGCACAAAGTGAATATAATCTTTACCGTTTCTCAAATAACTAGTCAACAACTCAAGATGATAAGGCTCGGCCTAGTATACATATATTTATTTCTAAATCAATTTCAATTCTAAGCTCAAATAATTAAGCCAATAGAATGAGTTAAAATAATTCAGTTGTTACATGATAAGGTCCTAAGTCTACCCATACATAAACATGCTATTCTACGTACGCATGAGGTGACGAGAGTGCGTACGTAGAATAGCAATTATATCACCTATGGGGTAGTTTCTCCCTCACAGGTTTAGACATCAGACTTACCTCGCTCCGAAGTTCCATAACCGGCTCCAACGCCTCTCTAACTCTTCCATTCAAGGCAAAACGATCCGAAACTAGTCAAACAATGTGCAAACCAATAAAAATATACTCCAATACTCGTAATAAATCAATTTGTAACAAGTGCCAACTCCACTAGAAAAGTCAATAAAGTCAAACCCTCGGGCCCACGTGCCCGGATTCCAAAATTTCTTGAAGATTAACATTACCCATAACACCACGAACTCAATTATATAATTTATTCCAAATTTCATGTCCAATTTCGTGGTCAAAATCCAAAAATACCAAATTCTATGTTTTCTACCAAAATCCCACAATTTCTATTAATTTCTATAAGTTTCCATGTTAAAATCTATACGTAATCCAAGTATTTAACTCGTAATAGATGGGAATCACTTACCTCGTGTTGCTTGATGAAAATTCCCTCAAAATAGCTCCCCAAATTCGGCAAACCCAACTGAAAAATGAAAGAAGGAGAGCCAAATCTCGTTTTTAAACCTATTATGCCTAGCGATATTTTCGCACCTGCGGAACAGTAGCCACACCTGTGGTGTCACTTGTGCGACCAAAAATCCTCTTTTGCGGAGAAGCACTGGAGCCCGCCCCTTCGCACCTGCGGAAGTTGCCCTGCTCCTATGACATCACGGGTGCGACAAGCTCCCTCGCTTTTGCGCTCCTCTCCGCTTCTACGCTCCAAGAAGCCGCATCTGCGCCATCGCAGGTTCGGTCCAAACATCGCTTCTGCAAACCTTCCCCACGCACCGCTCTTCCGCTTCTACGTTGAGCACTCCACTTAAGCGGTTCTGCAGGTGCGCCCAAATTTCCACAGGTGCAGTCGCACCAGTAGTAGGCCAAAACCAGCATTTCTCAATTTCAAATTTCGATGTGATTTCAATCTGTTTCAAGTCCGAGGCCCCCGGGACCCCATCCAAATATACCAACACATCCCAAAACATAACACAAACCTTCTTGAGACTTCAAATCACACCAAAACAACATCAAAATTGCGAATCGGTGATTGAAACCTTTCCTTGAACTTTCAAACATTCAAACTATGATGAACGCGTCTGATTCATACTTAAACATTCCGGAATGACGCCAAACTTTACGCACAAGTCTCAAATCAAAATACAAACCAATTCCAAGGCTCGGAACCCCAAACCGACATTGTTAAACATAAAAATTCACTTCAAGTCAAACTTAGGAAATTCTAAAATATTCAAAATGCCAACTTTCCACAATAAGCGTCGAAATGCTCCCGGGTGACCCGATACTCAACCCCGAACATATGCCCAAGTCCAAAATCATCATACGAACCTATTGGAACCTTCAAATCTCGATTCTGAGGTCGATTACTCAAAAGTCAAACCTTAGTCAATTCTTCCAACTTAAAGCTTTTGAATTTAGAATTTTCTTTCCAAATCAACTCCGAACTTCTAAAAATTCAATTCATACCACACGTAGAAGGCATAAAACATGAAGTGAAGCTACTCAAGGCCTCAAACCTCCGAACGACATGCTAGAGCTCAAAACGACCGGCCGGGTCGTTACATTCTCCCCCACTTAAACATACGTTCGCCCTCAAACGTGCTAAGAACTGCTCCGGAGTTGCCTCGAAATCACTGTTCAAAAACTTATGCACCTACTCGTTCCACCACAACCCAGTTGATCATATTAGCTCGAGCTAGACAAAAGATTCTCCCTTTTTATTTAGTCAATAAGCCTTAGAACCAAATTCTAACCTCCGAATTCCTCCACCAGACCTGATTCTAACATACGAACATCGTTTAAATATCCACACGCTGAACCCACACATGATCATGCACCCATGATGACATCACACAACGAACTGCATCACTCATTTGCCCAAGGCAACCTCTCTCAAGCACAACAACTGCAAATTCACTGAACCGACGCTCGTAGTATACCTCATAACACATATAAGCCGTATTTTAAATCCTCATAATACTGCCATGACGGAAGAGATGTGTAGAAACTCATAACCACCTGCCGAATCAACAAATAATGAAGTCTCTCCTCCTTACAGGAACCATAACCTCATTCTGAACTAAATAACGATATTTGCTCTTTAATATACCTTATATAAATCTGATTGCACTGATTTCAGGTCCAATAATCTTGTCTCACTGAGCACATGCTTCTCGGGAAATAAGTCAACTCAACACCACCAAAAGACTCATATGACGCCATCAATGCGCCAACAAGCTACAAACTCAAATGTGATACATAAGGAAAAATGAACTCTGAAAAAGAACTACCTAGCCCGCGTAACGAATAAAACAGTTGAACATATGATATGAACCCTTCTCATAAAATGAGAAACAAAATACACAAGACTAGATATAAGGAACCGTACTCAACAACTCAATGTTGCGGCATGCAACCCAATCCACACATGGTAACGTACAACCCCATCCAAACATGATACCGTTGCGGCGTGCAACCCAATCCAAACAACATACCCGTGGCGGAGTGCCACCCGATCCACACATAACAATAAATAAGGAAGTACCCATCAAAGCAAAATGCTTATACCTACGAAATACCCGAATATTGACCACAAGCACGCCAAGTGCAAAAATACAACCCTGGGGAGACGGATAGTGCCATACTCTACAAAACTCAAGCACAACTAAGGTGCGATAAATGACCTGCATCTCGAAAGCCATCCTTCTCATATAACATCACAAGCTACATGGTATCATAATACACGTGCGAATAATCTAGTCATCTCACAACCGACCCGGAACAATAGAGTATTACATGGAATAAATCACGATGAGAATAACATCCAATGCTCGAAGACTCCTCCGTAAGCAATGCTATACCGAACACACGCATTTGACCTGACGTAGAGCACATATTCACATTAGACCCACCAACTGACCTCAAGCCGATCCTGATTATGCCATACTGGGCCAACAAATTTTTAAGGATCCACAATGGCCCTATTCATGACACACACAAGCAGCCGTCCCAATCCGGAACAAACTCCCACCGTTCACAACCAAAGGAACAGAGCGCCTTCCAGGCATAACTCTCACATTAATGATAGTACCAAAAATCTCCATACTTGGTTTCAATCTTTAACAATCAAGTGACTAACATGTCACACTTATATAGATTTCCCCGTGGGATACGCTCCCACGACCTTCCACACCATGTAGCAAGGTCTGCACCTCCATACCACCAATAGTACTAGTGTTGTAAAGCAAAACAAGAATCCACAATTGGTACACAAAGACTCTTACACATGACACCGTTCTCAGGTGATACTAAAGAAAATGACAGCTTACTCTGAACATCTGAATTCTTCCCTGCTCATCCGAGCTCGTGACATCCCTGTCAACACCGAACAGCAACCTTGATCCTCCACTTTCAACTCCCATGTCGCTCACTGTACCTATCATGCCGCTACGCGAGAGTATATGAATTCATCATAACCCCTGAACTACTACTAGACTAAACACTTAATTGGCTAGAAATCTTTCACTTAGCTCATTTCAGAAGAACCATTGCAACACGCAACTGAATTCCCAAACCGCAAAAAATACAAACCTTAATTCATGATCTAAACCGCCATAACTCTTCTGGAATCCATTTACACAACAAGGCCATTTGAATCAAATACCTCTCAAATTAATCAAGTTATGGTGGCTGTCAAGCCCGCATGTACAACCACAAACCACATGTATACCTTCACACGCTGAACGAACTGATCATTGCCACAATCATGCTGATTCAACCATTACTAACCGACCAAACTTCTTCCAATTTACTCTCTACTTGCCTTAGAAATAATAATAGCTCCATTAAAAAATATGACGAACTAAATCTGCACTTATCCCGAGTGACCCGTATCATGAGACCACATCGTCTCAATACTCATGAACCATCTCATACCTTCCTTATGCGCACAATAACATCTCCAACTGGTACACCCATTCTGCAAGACCTTCCGCGAATCCAAAGCATTGTCTTCCTTTCCTCCAATACTGCACCGCATACCCGATGATAACATAGAACACTCCAAGTCTCGTTCATAATCCACTGCAAAAACTCGATCCTTAACCACACAACGGACCCGAAATCCTTAGGCACTGCACTTTAATTCTTGAACCTACTAGGACCATTGTTGAGAGTTACCCACTCTGACCTGGTCCCGAATATAACCAAACTCCAACACTCTGCTAGCACATGAACACCCTTTCAAAGAAGCAATCAGTTGAATTTTTTTCCTTGTACATCACATTCACAAGAAGCATAAACTCTGAGTCTTCCCAAAACCTGCACCTGAATCGATAAGGTGAAGTATAGCACATATTTGTCAAGATCTTTTCTCGAATTACCCCTGATGTTTTCTTTTCTTAGTCATAAATAATCCAACAATGCATTGATAATCGAAGGCCGCACAAGCATACAACCACGCGATCCAATCATAGACGGTGGGCTCCCTCATTTATCTTTAAGCTACCATCATATAAATCTAGAACCCACAAAGATTCCTCCTTCTCAATTTACCATGATCTCGCACCGTTAACCCGCCAAACTTCTCGAAGTCTCTTGTTAAACCTTTCATGAACATTCCGAATTTATTAGCCACAATCGCGTACTCGACCTCATACCGGGTAGTAAGTAGAACTCTTCGTAGAATCTTCATCAACATCATGCAACCGTTAACCTGCTCACAGGAAATAACCCACCTATGGAATTCCATACTGACATCTTCCAACGATGTTGTATTGGGTACAACCACCATGAAATCAGCAAACCCTCCTGAGCCTGTGCTCGACCCCTAGTTGTAAGAGTCTGTTCATTCTCCATTGACATCAACTGAAAGTCCGACAATACGTTCCAAACTCAAAGTCATGTTGCATCCGAATCTCCTATCTGCCATATTTAGTGTTTCCTCCGTACAGTAACCACCATTCTAAATAAAGTCTGTAGACCTAGTCAATTTCTACCATGACTCCCAAATCGCTCTACACTTCCTCAAGGCATGTGGCTATCCTACCACAGAATCTATATGCTACTCTGTCACTCCCACTTCGGTTAAACCATCTCCTTTAAGCAACTTCTCGACCTCTGCTTTTCATACTTGACCTGCTAGCAATTCAACCACTGCGAGACACCTCTCGCCATGTCCTTCCTCATCCTTCGCTACCCAAATGTTGCATCGAATCAAAATCCATCTCTGTAGCACCTAAACTAATAAATTGCTTCCAACTCTAAGCCTCCTCGAAGATCATCTTTCCCGAGCCATTAGCATTCGAAACTCCGATTTGATTCTGAAACCGCTACACACCGCCATCTCTGACAATCGCTTCTTAGACACTATTTCACCACACCCTGCCCCGAAGGCAAATCAAGAAGAACATAACACCAGTGAGCCTTAATGCGTTCAAACAAGGACGACGATACCACATCACAAATGAAAATTCTACCACGCTCGAAAATATCCGATCTCGTTGCTCCATCAACCAAAGCTTGCACATCCATAGTCCGATTGCCTTTCCTCCGCTGGAATTAAATGCTGAACCTCTAGACCATGAACTAAGAAATCCTACTTTCGAGTCATTCACTGCCGCGATCCATAAATAAGCACCCTACCATTTATATCAACACTGCGCGATAACCACTCATGAACATCATAACAATCCGTGCATAGCGTCAAAACCATAGGCAATACTGATACAGGGCTGAAATGATAGAACACCCTTCCACGGGATGACGACAATAGCTTGCTCAAATACGCAGGGAGATACATCATGCGCTACATCTGTAGTACCACTGTAACTTTTCGATGCCCCATTGATAACAAGCGATCAACATCGCGTAAGAGTAAGTAGGAAGAAAATGAAGGCAAAAACCTCGATGGAATCAAATCGCACGACGGGGAATCAAGAAGGGAAGTGCTCCTAACAGCCCTGTAGCCTCTCGAACATAAGTACAGACGTTTATGTATCGATCCGCAAGACTCTACTAGACTTGCTCATGACTCGTGAGCCCCAAGTAAACCTAGAGCTCTGATACCAAGCTATCACGACCCAAAATCCACTATAGGCTGTGATGGCGCCTAACGCCACTGTAAGGCAAGCCAACGGTGATTGATCAATTTGATTACTCTATTTATTTCTTTCAAAATCATGAACTTTTAGTAAGGAAGAAAATTTATACTTTTAAATCCACGGGAACGTACAAAATTTGTAGTTTATAATAAAAATGAAAGGAGATGAAAATATACAGAACCATAAGCATCAACTAGTATATCCCAAAATCCGGTGTCACAAGTGCATGAGCATTTACTAAGGAGCACAATAATTTTACAACATCTGTCTAGAATGTAAATGAGACAGGATAAAAATAAATAGTACGATGGAGACTCTGTGGACTGCGATGCATAGCCTGGAATGTAGCTCACATAAAGTCTCCTCAACAGATGCGCCTACGCGCCAAGATGATCGCCAAATGAACCTGTCGGATCTTGCACATTTAGTGTAGAAGTGCAGCATGAGTACGTAAATCAATGCGTACCCAGTAAGTATCTAGCCTAACCCTGGAGAAGTAGTGACGAAGGGTCGACATCGACAATTACTAGAGGTCCAACAAAGCAATATGATAAAACAATAAGCAGATGTGAAGCACACAACCATAATAGGGTAAATCTGTAAGTTACCTAATCTTCCAAATATTTCTTATAAATTATGAATTTCTCAGCCTTGTATTCTACCTTATCCGCTTAGATGTATCAAGTACTAGTAACAAACGGATAAGACATACTATGTTAAATTCCGGGCATCAGTGGAAGGAAAATCTCGTGAATGTTCGGACTACTAGCGATATAACGCACGATTATGCCGAGGTCGTTCGGCCCGATCTAGGTAATCCTGTGGGTCCTCAGAAGGTGCACCACTGAAGTGAACTGGAAAGAGCTTAGTAAACTTGTCCAGTCTCAATAATTCCTCAGAAGGCATGGCGGGCCTATCACCGGCCTGTGCCGCAATAACCGACTGAACTACCCCAACTGGCGGGACTGCTGGAGCCTGATACTGAGGTGTTATCTGCTCTGGAGTGGGAGTAGTGGGAGTTTATGCTCCCTCCCCCAGCATGTGAGATGGCTGGTACCACTGGAAATATACCATTCTGGGTCACACCCTCCATTAGGCTCACCAAATGGACTAGAGTGTCTTGAAGTACTGGAGTAGCTATGAATCCTCCGGGGACCTGAACTAGTCCAACAGGTATAGTCTGAGTTGGAACCTCTTCTTCAAAATCTACCCGAGGCTCCACAACAGGTGCTGCTGCTCGAGCTCGAGGCTGGGCTCTGCCTCTGCCTCGGCCTCTAGCGCGACCTTTCCCTCGGCCTCCACCCCTAGTCGCAGCTGTCACTGGAGGCTCCGGCTCCTGCCCGACTCTAGGTGTAGTGTGTGTTTTCGCCATATGAGGGAGAGCAAGAATAGAGGAGTTCAATCATCAATGATAGAACAAAATCGCACGACAGAGAAGAATAGAAGTGAAATTGTTCCTAAACTTTATTGCCTCTGAGAGATAAATACAGACGTCTCCGTACCGATCCTTCAGACTCTACTAAACTTGCTCGTTACTCATGAGACCTACGTAACCTAGTGCTCTGATACCAACTTGTCACGAACCGAAATTCCCACCTTTGGTACCGTGATGTCGCCTAACATTTCACTTGCTAGGCAAGCCAACGTTAGAATAATTTTTAGCCATTTTTAACAATTTAATTTAAATAATAATAAGGAAACCACTAACTGGAATAAAATCTGAAAATAAGTGAACAAACAAAAATAATAACGATGTCGAAATAACATCCTAGAATTGGAGTCATAAGTGCACGAGCTACTAGAATAATACAAATAAAAGTTTGAATGAAAATAAAGTTTTCTGAAAGAAAATACACAGTTAAGATAAAATAGAAGGGGACTTCAGAGCTGCGAACGTCGTGCAACTATACCTCAAGTCTCCTATGATAGCTGAATCCGAGCAAATCTACAGTACGCCGCTGGGACTAACTACGGTATCTGCACAAGAAGTGCAGAGTGTAGTATGAGTACAACCGACCCCATGTACTCTGTAAGTGCCAAGCCTAACCTCGATGCAGTAGTGACGAGACTACGGAAGGTCACTTACATTAACCTGTACGCAATAATAATAATAATAATAATAATAATAATAATAATAATAATAATAATAATAATAATAATAATAATAATAGTAATAATAATAATAGTAATAATAATAATAATAATAATAATAATCATAATAATAATAATAATAATAATAATAATAATAATAATAATAATCATAATAATAATAATAATAATAATAATAATCATAATAATAATAATAATAATAATAATAATAATAATAATAATAATAATAATAATCATAATAATAATAATAATAATAGTAATAATAATAATAGTAATAATAATAATAATAATAATAATAATAATAATAATAATAATAATAATAATAATAATAATAATAATAATAATAATAATAATAATAATAATAATAATAATAATAATAATAATAATAATAATAATAATAATAATAATAATAATAATAATAATAATAATAATAATAATAATAATAATAATAATAATAATAATAATAATAATAATAATAATAATAATAATAATAATAATAATAATAATAATAATAATAATAATAATAATAATAATAATAATAATAATAATAATAATAATAATAATAATAATAATAATAATAATAATAATAATAATAATAATAATAATAATAATAATAATAATAATAATAATAATAATAATAATAATAATAATAATAATAATAATAATAATAATAATAATAATAATAATAATAATAATAATAATAATAATAATAATAATAATAATAATAATAATAATAATAATAATAATAATAATAATAATAATAATAATAATAATAAATAATTGAAGTCAATTCAACAGTCACAACCAATTATTTCTTTTATCATTCTGTTGCGGCAACCCGCTCTAACAATATAGACTTAAAATGAAATCCGTTGCGGCGTGCAACTCAATCCAACAATATAATCTTTCAAATAAATTCCGTTGTGGCGTGCAACCCCGTCCAACGATATAATTTAACAACACTTATATGTAAGACTACTTCAATAAATACCATAATTAATAAGAAATTATTAGGCAACAAGGTATACAACAATTACAAATTCTGTAGGAAACAAATAAGGGCAAGTAACAATTAAATGTAGAATCAGGGAGAAGATATGCAATTTAACTTATAAAATACAAATTAGCAAATAACAATTATGGCACAAAAATCACATAAGCAGGTAGTAATTAAGGCATGATGGTTGGCAATAAAAATAAGAGATTCAATTAATATAACAATTAATTCATGAAATAAGGTAATAAATGAAATACGTAAAAATATGGAAACAGACAATTTGACGACGTATAGACACCGTCACCTCGTCTATACGTCGCTACACATGAAATTCACATAACACATAGTTAAAGGGTTTTATTCCATGAAGTCAAGATTAACCACGACACTTACCTTGCTTCGCAATTCAAGTGATCACTCGACCACGGCTTTTCCTTTCGAATTATTCTCCAAACCAATCAAACCTAGTAATTTATTCACCAACAATTCAATTTGAGCTTTAGGAATTAAATTCTACAAAGACTTAATTTAAGTCATTTTCGGAAAAGTCAACCAAAAGTCAATGTGGTGCCCACTTTTCGGAACCCGACGAAAAATCACAGAATCCAAATAGCCATTCCGATACGAGTTCAACCATACAAAAATTATCGAATTCCGACATCGGATTGCCTTTCCAATCTTCATTTTATATTTTTGGAAGATTTTACAAAAATCTAAATTTCGTCAATTAAATTCACGGATTCATTATGTAAATAGATATGGATTCATGAAATATAATCAATATAGGATAAAGAACACTTACCCAGTTCGAACTTGTGGAAAATCCCTTTGAAATCGCCCAAATCTGAGACTAAAAACTCAAAAATGAGTAAAAATGGCAAATTCTTATCCAGCATTTTTGCATCTGCGGACATTATTTTTGCATCTACGAACCAACTCAGCCAGACAGAGGACCGCATCTGCGGACCTTCACGTCGCAGATGCGACTGCGCAAAAGGGCAAGGGGAGCCATAGAAGCGCGAAGGATCGCATCTGCAATCATGGCACCGCAGAAGCGGGCACCGCATCTGCGCCCCAAGCTTCGCAGAAGCGAAGCTTCTCCTTGGCCTCAAAGTCGCAGAAGAGACACTGTCTCCGCAGAAGCGACCACTCACCTGCGGCCAAAATTGCGCAGGTGCGACGCACCAAAACCAGACATGCAAATTTTACAAAAATGGTCCGAAACTCGTCCGTAACTCACCCGAGCCACTCGGGACCTCGTTCAATTTTACCAACCATTCCCGTAACATAACGCGGACCTACTCGAGGTCTCAAATCATGTCAAACAACGTTGAAACTACAAATCACAACTCGATTCGGACTTATGAGTTTATGAAATTTTAAATTCTATAACTCGCGCTGAAACGTGTCAAATCAATCCGGAATCACCTCAAATTTTGCAGGTAAATCTCAAATGACATAATAGAGCTATTCCAACTCTCAGAATCTCAATTCGAGTCCGATTTCGACAAATTCAAATCTACGGTCAAACTTTGGAAATCTTTAGCCTTTAAGTTTCTAGTTTTCGCCAAATGGCGATAATTCGAGCTAGGGACTTCCGCCTTTGATTCTGGGTTTACGCCCAAATCCTAAATCACGATACGGATCCACCGGAATCTTCAAAATACTGATTTGGGTCCTTTTGCTCAAAATGTTGACCGAAGTCAACTTAAGTGAGTTTTAAAGCAGTATTTCACATTTTTATCATTTTTTCACATAAAAGCTTTCCGAAAAGTTATACAGACTGCGCACACAAGTCGAGAAATATTGAATGGTTCTATTCGAGGTCTCGTAGTACAAAATTAAATGTTAAATTTAAAGATGACCTATCGGGTCATCACACCACAAGAAAGGAAGGAATTTATCGAATTATGAGACACGTTCTTACAATACAGTACATGAGCACAAAGTGAATATAATCTTTACCGTTTCTAAAATAACTAGCCAACAACTCAAGGTGGGAAGGCTTGGCCTAGTGTATATATATATATATATATATATATATATATATATATATATATATATTTATTTCTAAATCTATTTCAATTCTAAGTTCAAATAATTAAGCTAGCAGAATGAGTTCAAATAATTCAGTTATTACATGATAAGGTCCTAAGTCTACCCGGACATAAACATTCTTTAGCCACATACGGAGTCTCGTCACCTCGCGCGTACGTAACACCCCACAACTAGTGTCACATAGCAATTACATCACCTAGGAGTAATTTCTCCCTCACAGGGTTATACATGAGACGTACCTCACTCTGAAGTTCTATAACCATCTCCAACGCCTCTCTAACTCTTCAATTCAAGGCCAAACGATCCGAAACAAGTCAAAAAATGTGCAAACCAATATAAATATACTCCAATACTCGTAATAAATCAATTTATAACAAGTCCCAACTCCGCTCGAAAAGTCAATAAAGTCAAACCCTCGGGACCACTTACCCAGATTTCAAAAATTCTTGAAGATTAACATTACCCATAACACCACGAACTCAATTATATAATTTATTCCTAATTTCATGTCCAATTTCGTGATCAAAATCCCAAAATACCAAATTCTAGATTTTCTACAAAAATCCAACAAGTTCTATTAATTTCTATAAATTTCCATATTAAAATCCATATGTAATCTAACTATTTAACTCGTAATAGGTGGGAATCACTTACCTCTTGTTGCTTGATGAAAACTCCCCTCAAAATAGCTCCCCAAATTCGGCCAACCCAAGTGAAAAATGAAAGAAGGAGAGCCAAATCCCGTTCTTAAAACCATTCTGCCCAGCAATATTTTCGCACCTGCAGAACAGTAGCCTTGCAGCGTCGCTTGTGCGACTAAAACTCTGCTTCTGATGAGAAGCACTAGAGCCCGCCCCTTCGCACCTGCGGAAGCTGCCCCGCTCCTACGACATCGTGGGTGCGACAAGCTCCCTCGCTTCTGTGCTTCTACGCTCCAAGAAGCCGCATCTGCGCCATCACATGTGCGGTCCAAACGTCACTTCTATGAACCTTCCCCACGCACCCCTCTTCTGCTTCTGCATTGAGCAATCTGCTTCTGTGGTTCCGTACCTGCGCCCAAATTTGCACAGGTGCGGTTGCACCAGCAGTAGGCCAAAACCAGCATTTCCTCAATTTTAATTTTTGATCCGATTTCAATCCGTTTCAAGCCCAAGGCCCCCGGGACTCTATCCAAACATACCAACGCATCCCAAAATATAACATGAACCTGCTCGAGGCCTCAAATCACACCAAACTACATCAAAACTATGAATCAACGATTGAAACCTTTCCTTGAATTCATACTTAATCATTCAGGAATGATGCAAAACTTTACACACAAGTCTCAAATCATGATACGAACCTACTCCAAGGCTTGGAACCCCAAACAGACATTGATAACATAAAAATTCACTTCAAGTCAAACTTAGAAAATTCTAAAACCTTCAAAATATTAATTTTCCACAATAAGTGTCGAAATGCTTCCGGGTGACCCGATACTCATCCTGAACATATGCCCAAGTCCGAAATCATTATACGAACCTATTGGAACCTTCAAATCCTGATTCCGAGATTGTTTACTTAAAAGTTAAACCTTAGTCAATTCTTCCAACTTAAAGCTTCCAAATTCAGAATTTTCTTTTCAAAACAACTCTGAACTTTCTGAAATTCAAATCCGACCACACGTACAAGTCATAAAACATAAAATGAAGCTACTCAAGGCCTCAAACCTCCGAACGATGCGTTAGAGCTCAAAACAACCGGTCAGATCATTACAACACAATAAAGAAGAAAGAAGATTAGAGAAGGCATGACTAAAACAGCCACGAGATCCTCCACAAAGATAATGTTCTTGACAGTTGGAAAAGGAGAAATAGGTGCAGATGGATAATTAAAGGCCACGAAGATGGAAGGTTTATTAATAGCCACGAATATAAAAAGAAATAAGCATAATCCCTGATTATGAGTGATTGATTGTTATTAGCATAACCGTTACGAATAACCTGTGTAACGGGTAATCAATGTAATAAATATTAGTAACATACATAAATTAAGTAAGGTGAAACAATTACAAATTGTACCCTTATATAAACCTCCTTACCATATCTTGTACCTCGATCAAGAAATTTACGAAATTATACTATCGATTACTTATATTTTTATTATTCTCTGTTGTTTGAATCTTACTCTCTCCTTTTGGAAGGAAGCTGCGATTATCAATAAGATTTTTTTTTCTTATTCTCTCAATATTTTATTTTCATTATTTACTATTCATCTATATTATAAAAAGTGAAGTAAAATTGGTTATTAGAAACCTGAATTATTATTTTATTTGTTTTGACCACAAACACTATTTTTTGGTTAAACAATATTACCTCATTTTAGTATATACATCATTTAGTATTTCTTGCACCTCTGTCTAATGTAAAATATTTTGTATTTCTGTAGCACTTATTTTGTGGATATATTAGGCCTTCAAGTTTTAACATTTCAGTTCCGTGTGACATTGTTGATCTCACAACTATTCTATAGAACTTTGTCATTCAAGTTGGTAAACACACACACACACACACACACACGCACATATATATATATATATATATATATATATATATATATATATATATATATAATATGTCAATTATCTGTATTTTCTTCTTGATAAGGTGCATCAAAAAGGGAATAATAGCTTGAAAAAGTTTCAATTGGAATAACGTTTCGGCTAAATAAAGAAAGCAGAAAAAGCCTTAGCATTTCTATACCTAGTAGTTATAGGCTTCTTTACACATAAAGGGCAGAAGAACAAGCATATCAGGGGGATTTCTCCTTTAAAGTTACTTCAATAAAGGTGTCTTTTCTCGCTGCAAAAATCACAATAGAATCCATATCCATTCATATCTATATTATATTAAAAGGAGAGTAGTGATGCATGAGATTAAGCCAAGTGGCGTATTGAGAAAATAACACTTGGCACTTTTAAGACAAAATCTAAAAATATTTAAGACAAATCTAATCCATATCTATCATATGTACATTCCCAACAAATATGTAATTGTACCTTTTTATTCTGAATTAATATGCTTGATTTTTGGCATTCATTATCTTCTTAGTTAAAAGTCGACCATTACGTTTATTAATTTTGGTTGGAATTATTGTAACGACCCGACCGGTCATTTTGAGCTCTAGCGCGTTGTTCATCAGTTTGAGGCCTTGAGTAGTTTCAATTCAGGTATTAGGACTTATACGTATGGTCGGAATTGAATTTCGGGAAGTTCGGAGTTGATTTGGAAAGAAAATTCTAATTTCGGAAGTTGTAACTTGGAAAAATTTACTAAGGTTTGAGTTTTGAGTAAACGACTTCGGAATAAGGATTTGAAGGTTCCAATAGGTTCGTATGATGATTACGGACTTGGGTGTATGCCCGAAATTTCATTTGGATATTTCTAGAAGGCTTCGGCCCTAATCGACGAAAATTAGAAATTTGAAGGTTTGGAATGTTCATAAGTTTGACCGGAAATTGACTTTTATGATATTGAGTTCGGATTTCGGTTCCGGAAATTTCAGTAGCTTTGTTATGTCATTCATGACTTGTGTGCAAAATTTGAATTAATTTTGGATTGATTTGATATGTTTCGGTACGCGTTTTGGAAGTTGGAAGATTCAAAGTTCATTAAATTCGATTTGAGGTGCGATTCGTGATTTTGATGTTGTTAGGTGTGATTTGAGGCCTCGAGTAGTTCTGTATTATGTTACGGGACTTGTTGGTATATTCGGACGGGGTCCCGAGTGACCCGGTTGTGTTTCAGGGTGAGTTTTGAACGAGTGGGCATTTTGGCACTCTGCGGATGTTCTGGAACAGTTAAAGTGCGGAGGGGCACATTTTGAAATGCTGAGGCAAAGCCTCATGTGCGGACCACAGAGAAAATGTGCGGACCGCAAAAATCCTTTTGCGGCCGCAGAAAGGGAAATTTGCAGGTTTGATGGTCTGACTTCAGAAGCTTATATTTCTTAATCTATAAGGAATTTGGAGATGATACAAAAATAAAAGTTGTAGCCCTTTGAGTCTAGTTTCTATAAAGGTAAACCATTCATCATTTAGACATATGTACAGAAAGTGATGGCAAATTTACTGAAACCTGGTAGTGCAGTCACTATGGATGTGCGACCGCACAATTTGGATCGCGGCCATGGGACTTGGGATGTGCGGTCAGCACAATGGGAGATTAGATTTTTGTACTTTATGAATGAGGGTTAGAGTATTATTTCATATTTGGACTTTGGGAGCTTGGTTTGTGGCGATGTTTCGTGGGTTTTTCAAGAAATTCATCAGGGTAGGTGATTCTAACTCGGATTTAGTTAATATACATGAATATATCATTATTTTTATCATTTAATTAGTATTTTGAGATGAAAATTTGGAAAAATTTGTAGAAACTTCATAAACTATAATTTCAGGATTTGAAGGTCGAGTTATGATCGGATTTGACTAATTTGGGTATGTTGGACTCGTGCTTGAATGTGTGTTCGAATTTTGTAATTTTGTTAGAATCCGAGACGTGGGCCCCACCATTGACTTTTGTTTGACTTTTCGAGCAGAGTTGAAATTTTTTATAAATTGATAAATTATGGGTAATAGAGTATATATTTATGGATTTGCACATTTGTTTGACTAGTTTTGGAGAGACGGGCATCAGTTTGAGGTGTTTGAGTGGCGTTGGAACCGGTTATGGAACTTCAGAGCGATGTAAGTCTTCTGTCTAACGTTGTGAGGGGAAAACTACCCCTAGGTGATATTTATTGTTATGCGCAACTAGTTTTGGGTGCTACGTATATACGAGGTGACTAGAGTCCGTACGTAGCTAAAGCATATTTATGTCCGGGTAGACTTAGGACTTATCATGTATAATTGAATTATTTGAACTCGTTCTGCTGGATTAATTAATTAAATTTATAACTGAATTTGATTTAGAAATAAATATATGTATACAAGGCCGAGCCTTAACATTTTGAGTTGTGAGCGAGTTATTTGAGAAACGGTAAAGATTATATTCATATTTTACTCATGTACTGTATTGTAAGCACGTGTCTCATAATTTTGTAACTTCCTTCCTTTCTTGTGGAGCAGGCCGAATGCCTCGGCAGTATATAGATGCATCTATGGTTCGTGCCGCATGACCCTTGGCAGTGTACATATTACTCTGGATCGGGCCGAATGACCTCGGCAGAATCGTGTGTTATATCACGAGTAGTCCGAATATTCATGAGCTAATCTTTCCACTGATGCCCGGTATTTTATATGGTATTCCTTATTTATTTGATAATGACACTTGACATGTTCTGAGCTGTTAAGGTAGAATACAAGATTAAGAAATTCATTTTTTAAAAGAAGAAATTGGAAGATTATGTAACTTATAGATTTATCCCATCATTGTCGTATGCTTCACATCTGCTCACGTTTTATTATATTATTTTATTGGACCTTTAGTAAGTGTCGATGACGACCCCTTGTCACTACTTCTCTGGGGTTAGGCTAGATACTTACTGGGTACGCATTGATTTACGTACTCATGCTGCACTTCTGCACTAAATGTGCAGGATCTGACAGGTTCATTTAATGATCACTTTGGCGCGTAGGAGCACCTGTTGAGGAGACTTTATGTGAGCTGCATTCCAGGCTACGCATTGCAGTCTACCGAGTCTCCATTGTACTATTTATTTTATTCTGTCTAATTATATTCGGGACAGATGTTGTATTATTATTATTGCTCATGCACTTGTGACACCGGCTATTGGGGGTTCCTACTAGTTGTTCGTTATTGTAGTTCATGCAGTTATTATCATTTTACCCTGTAAATTCCATTTTATACTATTTAAGTAATGGAGGTTATGATTTCAAAAGTAATAAAATGAGTAAATAAATTGATAAATCAACATTGGCTTGCCTGACGGCGGTGTTAGGTACCATCATGACCTACAGTGGATTTTGGATCATGACAGCTTGGTATCAGAGCGTTAGGTTTACTTAAGTCTTACGAGTCATGAGCAAGTCTAGTAGAGTCTTGCGGATCGGTATGGAGATGTGTGTACTTATCTTCGAGAGGCTACAGGGCTGTTAGGAGCACTTCCCTTCTTGATTTCCTCATCGTGCGGTTGGATTTCATTGAGGCTTGTGCCTTTATTTCCTTCCTACTCAATCTTATGCGACGTGAAGCGCTTGTTGTCAATTGGACGTCCAGGAGTTGTATTGTTACCGCAGATATGGTGCAGGATGTTTTTCCGTGCATGTTCGAGAAGGCTATTATAGTCGCCTTGCGGAAGGGTGTTCTGTCGTTTCAATTCAGTATCTGTACTTCCTATGGTTTTGAGGATATGCGCGGATTGTTATGATGTTCATGCGTGGTTATCGCACAGTGTTGGTGTAATGGTAGGGTGCTTGTCTATGTGTCGAGACAGTGAATGACTTGAAAGGAGGATTTTTCAGTACATGATTTAGAGGTTCAGCATTTAATTCCAGCAAAGGAAGGGCAATCAGACTATGGATGTTCAGGCTTTGGTTGATGGAGTAACGAGACTTGATATTTTTGAGCGTGGTGGAATTATCATTTGTGATATGGCATCATCGTCCTTGTTGGAACGTATTAGGGTTCGCCGGTGTTATGGTCTTCTTCAATTTGCCTTCGGAGTAGGGTGTGGTGAAATGGTGCCTGAGAAGTGGTTGTCAGAGATGGCGATGTGTAGCGGTTGCAGAAATCAAATTGGTGTTTCTAATGCTGATGGCTCGAGAAAGATAATATGCGAGGAGGCTTAGAGTTGGTAGCAATTTATTAGTTCGGGGGCTACAGGTATGGATTTTGATTTGAGGCAGCAATTGGGCAGCAAGGAAGGAGAAAGGACATGGCGGGAGGTGTCTCGCAGTGCTTGGTTTACTAGCAGGCCAAGTATGAAAAGCGGAGGTCGAAAAGTTGCTTAAAAGAGATGGTTTAACCGAAGTAAGAGTGACAGATTAGCATATGAATTATGTGGTAGGCTAGTCGCCTGCCTTGAGAAAGTGTAGGACGATTTGGGAATCGTGATGGAAGGTGATTTAGTCTACAAATTTTATTTGGGATGGTGGCTACTGTATCGAGGAAGATTTGATACGGCAGGAAGGAGTTTGCATGGAAAGAAAAGGGGTGTGAAAACTTGACTATCGTTTTGGAATGCAATATGAGTTCGAGTTTGGAGCGTATTGTTGGACTTTCAGTCGATGTCAATGGGGAATGAACAGACTTATACAGCTGGTGGATGAGCGTGGGCTCAGGAGGGTCTACTGATTGCGTAGTAGTTATACCCAGTGCAGCGCCGTTGGAAGATGTCGGCATGGAATTCCACATGTGGGTTATCTCCTTTGAGTAGGTTAGCGGTTGCGTGATGTTGATGAAGCTTCTGCGAAGAATACTACTTGCTACCTGGTAAGAGGTCGAATATGTCATTATGACTGATGATTCAGAATGTTCATGAAAAGCTTAACAAAAGACTTCGAGAAATTTGGTGGGTTAATGGTATGGGATCAGGATAATTGAGAAGGAGGAATCATTGTGGGATCTACATTATGTGATGATAGCTCAAAGCTAAGTGGGGGAGCCTCACCGTCTACGATTGGATCACGTGGTTGTCTACTTGTGTAGTTTTTTGTTATCGATGTGTTGGTGGATTATTTATGACTAAGAAAATAAAATATCAGGAGTAATTTGAGCAAGGAACTTGATGAAGGTGTGATATACTTTGCCTTATCGATTGAGGTACAGGTTTTGGGAAGACCTAGAGTTTATGCTTTGTAGATGTGATGTACAAGGAAAAAGGGTTCAGCCGGTTGCTTCTTTGAGAGGTTGTTCATGTGCTAGCAGAGCATTAGAGTTTGGTTATGTTCGAGATCAGGTCAGAGTAGGTGACTCTCAACAATGGTCCTAGTGGGTTCAAGAATTTAAGTGCAGGGCCTGAGGATTTCAAGTACATTGTACGGTTAGGGATCAAGTTTTCACAGTGGATTACGAGCGGGACATGGAATGTTATCATCGGGTATGTGTTGCAGTATGGGAAGAAAGGAAGAAAAAGCTTCAGATTCGCGGAAGGTCTTGCAGAACGGGTGTACCAGTTAGAGATACTAGTGTGTGCTTGGGAAGGGTATAAAATGATTCATGGGTATTGAGATGATGTGGTTTCGTGATTCGAGTCACTCGGTATGAGTGCGAATTGAGTTCGTTATGTTGTGAATGAAGCTATTATTATTTCTAAGACAGGTCAAGAATAAATTGAAAGAAGTTGGGTTGGTTAGTAATGGTTGAATCAGTATAATTGTGGCAATGATCAGTTCCTTCAGTGTGTGAAGTTATACAGGTGGTTTGTGGATGTACGTGCGGGCTTGACAACCACCATACCTTGATTGATTTAGGAGGTATTTGAATCGAATGGCTTTATTGTGTAAATAGATTCCGAAAGACTCATGGCGGTTTAGATCATGACTTGAGGTTTGTATTTTCTGCGGTTTGGGAATTCAGTTGCGTGTTGCATTGTTTCTTCTGAAATGAGATATGTGAAAGGTTTCTAGCCAATGAAATGCTTATTCTACTAGTAGTTCAGGGGTTATGATGAATTCTTGTATCTCGCGTAGCGGCATGATAGGTGTAGTGAGCAAAATGAGAATTTGAAAGTTGAGGATCAAGGTTGCGGTTCGGTGTTGACAAGAATGTCATGAGCTCGGGTGAGCCAGGGCGAATTTAGATGTTCAAAGTAAGCTGACATCATCCTAGTGTCAGTTGGGAATGGTGTTATGTGGAAGGAGCATTGTGTATTGATTTGCGGGTTCTTGAATAGCTTTACAAATTAGTCCGGTTTATGGTATGGATGTGCTGATTTTACTACCTGGTGCGAAAGGTCGTGGGAGTGTACCCCACCGGGAAATTTGTATGAGTGTGACATGTTAGTCACTCGATTTTTAAGGATTGAAACCAAGTATGGAGATTTTGCTACTATCGCTAATGTGAGAGTTTATGCCGGAAAAGCGCTCTATTCCTTTGGTTGTGGACTATGGGAGGTTGTTTCAGATTGGACGACTGCTCATGTGTGTCATTAATAGGGCCATTTGGATCCTTAAAAGGTTGTTGGCCCAGTATGGGATCATTGGAATCGGCTTGAGGTCCGTTGGTGGGTCTAATGTGAATGTGTGCTCTATATCGGGTCGGATGTGTTCGTTCGGTATAGCATTTCTTGCGGAGGAGTCTTCGGGCATCGGATGATATTCCTGTCATTAGCTACTTCATGTAAATCTCTATTGTTCCATGTAGGTTGTGAGACGGCTTGATTATTCGCACTTGTGTTGGGGTCCCATGTAGCTTGTAGGGTTATATGAGCAGGATGGCTCTTGAGATGCATATCATATATCGTACCTTAGTTGTGCTTGGGTTTCGTAGCGTATGGCGCTATCCGTCTCCCCGGGATTTGTATTGTGCACTTGGCGTACTTGTGGTCGATATTCGGGCATTTCGTAAGTACAAGTGTTACGGCTTGACGTATGTTTTCTTCTTGATTGTTATGTGTGGATCGGGTAGCACACAACCACATGTATATTGTTTGGATCGGGTAGCATGCCTCCACGGGCATGTTATGTGGATCGGGTTGCACGCCGTAATATTGTCATATTTGGATTGAGTTGCACGACGCAATAGCGAGATGTTGAGCATAGTTCCTTACACTCATTTTGTGTGTCTTATTTTTCATCCCTGAGGTAGTTCACAGCATCTATTCGGCCGTTTTATTCGTTATGCGGGCTAGGTAGTTTTTTTCCATAGTTCGTTCCTCCTTATGTGTCATATTCAAGTTGTGGCTTGTAGGCGCATTGATGGCGTTATATGAGATCTTGGTCAGTGTTTGAGGCGGCTTATTGCCCGAGCACCTTGTACTGGGTGAGATGAGATTATTGAACCTGAAATCGGTGCGATCGGATTTATGTAAGGTATAATAAAGAGAGAATGTCCCTATTCAGTTCAGAATGAGGTAACAATTCTTGTCAAGAGGAGAATATCCGTGAGTTATTGATTTGACGAGTGGTTATGAGTTCCTGCACATCTCTTTCATCGTTGCAGTATTGCGAGAGTTGGAACAAGGCTTATATGTGCTATGAGGTGTATTACGGGCACCAGATTTTTGAAATTTGCAGCTATTGTGGTCAAAGGATGTTATTATGGGCAAACGACTTATGTGATGCATGGTGTGATTTCAGCATAGGTGCACGATCATGTTTTGGTACAGTGTATGGTGATTGATGCGGTGTTCATATGTTAGAATTGAGTCTCGTGGAGAATTCCGGATGTTGGAATTTGGTTCAAAGGCTTGTTAGCTAAGGTTATAGGGAGGATCTTCGGTATGGCTAGAGCTAATGTGCTCCACTTGGTTGTGGTGGCACAGATAGGTGCCCGAGGTGTTAAACAGTGATTTTGGACCACTCCGGAACAGTTCTTGGCACGTTCGAGGACGAACGTATGTTTAAGTGGGGGAGAATGTAACGACCGGTAGCTCTAGTGCGTTGTTCAGCGGTTTGAGGCCTTGAGTAGTTTCACTTCAGGTATTATGACTTGTATGTGTGGTCGGAATTGAATTTCGGGAAGTTCAGAGTTGATTTGGAAAGACAATTATAATTTTGAAAGCTGTAAGTTAGAAAAATTGACTAAGGTTTGACTTTTGAGTAAACGACTTCGGAATCAGGATTTGAAGGTTCCAATATGTTCGTATGATGATTACGGACTTAGGCGTATGCCCGAATTTTCATTTGGATATTTCTAGAAGGTCTCGGCACTAATCGACGAAAATTGAAAATGTGAGTTTGGAATGTTCATAGGTTTGACCGAAAGTTGACTTTTATGATATCGAGTTCGGATTTCGGTTCCAAAAATTTCAGTAGCTTCGTTATGTCATTTATGACTTGTGTGCAAAATTTGAAGTAATTCCGGATCTATTTGATATGTTTCGGCATGAGTTTTGGAAGTTGGAAGATTCAAAGTTCATTAAGTTCGATTTGTGGTGCGATTCATGATTTCGATGTTGTTAGGTGTGATTTGAGGCCTCGAGTAGGCCTGTGTTATGTTACAGGACTTGTTGTTATATTTGGACGGGGTCCCGAGTGGCTCTGGTGTGTTTCGGGTGAGTTTTGAACGAGTTTGGGCATTTCAGCACTCTGCTGATGTTTTGGAACAGTTGAAGTTCAGAGGGAACATTTTGGAGTGCTGAGGAAAAGCCTCATGTGCGGACCGCAGAGGAAATGTGCGGACAATAGAGGAAATGTGCGGACCGCAGAAACAGGAAGCTGCAGGTTTGATGGTCTGACTTCGTAAGCTTATATTTTTAAATTTATAAGGAATTTGGAGATGATCCAAAAATAAAAGTTGTAGCCCTTTGAGTCTAGTTTCTAGAAAGGTAAGTGATTCATCATTTGGATATATGTACAGAAAGTTATGGAAAATATACTGTAGCCTGGTAGTGCAGTCACTATGGATGTGCGACCACACAATTTGGATCGCGGCCGCGGGACTTGGGATGCGCGGACCGCACAAAAAATGTACGGTTAGCACAATGGGAGATCATATTTTTGTACATTATAAATGAGGGTTAAAGTATTATTTCACATTTGGACTTTGGGAGCTCGGTTTGTGGCGATGTTTCGTGGGTCTTTCAAGAAATTCGTCAGGGTAAGTGATTCTAACTCGGATTTGGTTAATATACATGAATATATCATTTTTTTCATCATTTAATTAGTATTTTGAGATGAAAATTTGGAAAAATTGTAGAAACTTCATAAACTATAATTTGAGGATTTGAAGGTCGAGTTGTGATCGGATTTGACTAATTTTTGTATTGTTGGACTCGTGGTTGAATGGGTGTCTAAATTTTGTAATTTTGTCGGATTTCGAGATGTGAGCCCCACCGTTGACTTTTGTTTGACTTTTTGAGTGGAGTTAGGAATTATTATAAATTGTTAAACTATGGGTAATAGAGTATATGTTTATGGATTTTCACATTTGTTTGACTAGTTTTGGAGAGACGGGCATCAATTTGAGGTATTTGAGTGGCGTTGGACCTTCGTGCATGGTCGAGTTCAGTTACTGGATGATTCGGAGTCAAATCGGAAGAAGAATTATAGTTTTGGAAGCTTAAGCGGTAAGAGTTGACCGAAATTTGACTTTTGTGTAAAAGGCTCCGGAATGGGTTTTGGATAATTTCAACAGCTTTGTATTGAAATTTTGGACTTAGGCGCGCGTCCAGATTTGGATTTGGAGGTCCGTAGGGTAATTTGAAGTATTTCAGCGAAAGTTAGAAAACTTAAAGGTTGGAAGGTTGAGAGGTTTGACCAAGAGTTGAATTTGATGATATCGGAGTCGAAATACGATTTCGAGAGTTGGAACAGCTCTGTTATGTTATCTGGAACTTGCCTGCAAAATTTGGTGTCATTTGGAGTTAATTTGATATGGTTCGGACGCTTGGTGGTGATTCTAGAAGTTCTTGAAGTTCATTGTGATTTTCATATGTTTTGGCATCCGATTCATAGTTCTAGAGGCTATTTTGGTGTTTTGATCGTGCGAGTGAGTTCGTGTTATATTTTTAGACTTGTGTGGGTCTTTGGTATGGAGCCTCAGGGGCTCGGGCGAGTTTCGGATTAGCATCTGAGTGTTTTGTTAGGTATTTCAAGTGTTGTTCTAGTTTCATCGCATTTGCGATGTTTTGGCCGCAAATGCGACTACCAAATTTGCGAACCTGGGCTTCTAGGGAAGAGTTCTCTTTTGTGAAGAATTCCCTCGAATTTGCGATGTGTGTCTATCCGCTTTTGCGAAGACAATGTTCGCTTTTGCGGCAACTGTTGTTTCGCATTTGCGAATGTTTGATCGCAAATGCGATCTTCGTCTGGTCTGTCAGGGGTCGCATCTGCGATGTTTTGTTCGCATCTGCGGAGGTCGCATTTGCGAACCCCCTATCGCAAATGCGACATCTACAGCCTGCAAAATGTTGGGCATTCCGAGTTTTAGCTTTATTTTGTCATATTTTGAACCCTAGTTCTGAGAGTGGGCGATTTTGAGAGAGAAATTTCATCTACAATAATTGGGTAAGCACCTCTAATCAATTTTCAATTATATTTTGTGATTATACCTTAGATTTAACATCACATTCATGAGAATCGAAAGGATAATTTGGGGAGAAATTGTAAAAACTTTCAAAAAATAAAAAATGATGATTTGAAGGACCAAATGGTATCGAAATTTGATAATTTTAGTACGGTTGAGATCGTATCGGAATGGGTGTTAGGGTTTTGTGAAATTTGTCGGGTTCCGAGGTGCGGGCTCAGGGGTCGATTTTTGGATTTTGATAAAGATTGAGGCTTTATAATCCGGAATAGTTTCTTATGAGTTTTATTTGTGTTTTGAAGTTATTTTGGCTAGATTTGAGCCGTCCGGAGCTCATTTCACCCGAGAAGTTCATTTTAGAGTATCGGTCTGTCTACTTTGAGGTAAGTATCTTGCCTAACCTTGTGGGGGGGAACTACCCCTTAGGATTTGAGTCTTCTATGCTAATTGTAGTCCGTGTACGCGAGGTGACGAGTACGTGCTCGGGCTTATTTGTGGAAAGTTGGCCTTTTAGGGTTCTTAGGTTCTTGTATTCACTGAGTATGAAGTTGTTTTTGTTATGGTTAAGTTTTCTTAATTACTAGTTTCACCCCTACCTGCTTTAATTGGAATTAATTGCTTCCTGATCCACTTCTATTGCTTATTTGACTCTTATATGACTTAACTGAAGATTTTTGCCTCTTCTATTGCCATGCTATCTTTTCATAACTGCTTATTTTTATTTGAAATTATTATTATCTCTTCTGTAATTGTTTAGCCTTAATTGAGGTTATGATTATCTTTTTGCTGCTTATATTTAATTGAATTTGTTGTATCTCTTTCATAATTGCCCAACCTTAAAAGAAGTTTATATATCCTATATCTTAGTTTAAGTGTACTTATTTAGAATTATCTGACTCGTGTTAGCTCCCTTGTTGTTGAACTGTATATTGTGGGATCGTTGTTACATACTATTTTCTCCCTTGTTAAGAACACAACCGCATGACAGAAACCTCGTGCGTCACGATAACAAGTACAACAACATCAATGATAATAAATACAAGAGTACGACAGAGTAAATAAACTCAAGAGCTTTCGATCACAAGGAAACGGTAAAACTAGTTTCCAAGGAATAACCACAATAGAGAATACTAGGCGTATATTGTGATGCACGAGGTTTCTGCCATGCGGGTGTTATTGGGTCACACGAGGTTTCTGCCGTGCTATTGTTACTTTTGATATTTGCACATGCGGCGTGACAAGGCGGGATATATATATATATATATATATATATATATATATATATATATATATATATATATATATATATATATATATATATGTGGGTTGCGCATGTGGCGAGACAAGGTGGGAACATTATTATGCACGTGTGGCGAGACAAGGCGTGCACTTACTATATTATTGCACGTGTGGCGAGACAAGGTGGGTTGTGTCAGGGATTGATTTGTGATGACTTGTGATGACCTGGGGGCATTCTTGTTGTTGATATTTGTGTAGTGGTACACTTACCTGTGTGAGCTTTATCTTGTGTAAAGTTGTGAGAAAATATCCTACGTGATGTCTATTTCTTTTCCTATAGTTACTAGCTGGCATGAACTATGTTAGGACACTTACACAAGCATACACGTAGTTAAGTACTCTTATCGGTTAAGCGGTTTTCTTGATATTGTTGAGTATAGATGCACACCCTTGTTTACTTGCCTTCTATGTGAGAATGGCTCTATTTGGCACGTGAGTTGTCAGTGCGGTTATAAAGTGTAATGAGGGCATAGGATGCTAAGTGTTAGGGTTCAGGTATTGGGACCCGTGAGTGGTGAGTAGTCTGAGGTTCGGTGCCTCGTGGAGTCTATTGACTAAACCTTGGTGTGAAAGCGGTTGTTTTGTTGAGTTGTTATTTGTCCTTTCTTTTTCTGTGATTATCGAATTTAGGCTGTGTTTCCGTTAATTCTTTAATGTCATGATTATGGTGTTTCGCTGATAGTTGATGTTTTCCTTCCATACTGAAATTTTCGTATTATTTGACACATCGCGTAGTCTTTATGTAGAATTATACTTTGTTGTTCCTATACTTATACTTATTCAGGTTATTTAGTCCAGTAGGCGTCTTGACTGTTTCTCGTCACTACTCCACTGAGGTTATTCTTGATACCTGTCGGGTACCGCTGTGGTGTACTCATACTACACTTCTGCACATTTTTGTGCAAATATAGGTATTTCTAAGTCAGTTGATCATTAGCTAGCTGTGCGAACTGTTGCTGTAGAGACTCAAGGCAAATCAGTTGCTATGTTCACATGCTTCGGAGTCACCTTCTGATTTGTATTCACACTTTTACTTTATTTCAAACAGTTGTATTTAAAAAATTGTAGCAAACTCTGTAAAGCTTATGACTTGTACTATCGGTTTTGGAAATTGTAAATTTTATAGAGATTTCTATTTCAAAAATTGTTAGATGTTATTAAATTATTGTTGTTATTCAGTAAATGTTAGGCTTACCTAGTCCCTAAGACTAGGTGCCATCACGATACCCAACGGAGGGAAAATTGGGTCGTGACAAGTTGGTATCAGAGCTCTAGGTTCATAGGTGCTACGAGTCATAAGCGAGTTTAGTAGAGTCTTGCAAATCGGTACGGAGACGTCTGTACATATCTTCGAGAGGCTACAGAACTATTAGGAAAGTTTCACTTCCTTCATTCCAATCGTGCGAGTTTATTGATCTCAAAGTTTGAAGCTTTTATCATTCCATTCTCTCATAGATAGTGAGGACACGAGCTGCAATTACTGATGACGCTGCACCCGGAGCAGGTGTCACTAGGGGCAGAGGTAGAGGCAGAGGCCGAAGAGTAGCATGCACCGTAGCTAGAGCATCTACCCGACCAGCAGTTGAGGAGTTGCCAGTAGCTCCGGTTGGGGGACAGGTACCGGAGACGCCTACTGTTACGCCCGGACTTCAGAAGACCTTAGCACAGTTCCTAAGAATGTTTGATACATTGGCTCAGGCGGGGTTGATTCCGGTTGCACCAGCTACTTCACAAATCGGGAGAGGAACCCAGACTCCCGCCGCCCACACTCCAGAGCAGCGAGTTCATGTTGGTCAGGTTCTAGGTGTCATGGCGACACAACCTATGGTTCCAGTTCAGCCCGCGGTTAAGGCAGCAACATCTGAGGAAGAACAGCTTAGACTTGAGAGGTATAAGAAGTACCACCCTCCTACCTTCAGTGGATTGGTGACAGATAATGCCCAGAGTTTTCTGGAGGAGTATCACTGCATTCTTCGTACTATGGGTATTGTGGGGATGAGAAGGGTTGCTTTTACTATGTTCCAGCTCAGGGGAGCGGCTTATCAGTGGTGGCAGGCGTATGAGTTGGGTAGCCCGGCCGAGCCAGCTTCACTTACATGGGTTCAGTTTTCAGAGATCTTCTTGAGAGAGTTTGTACCTCAGTCCCTTCGGGATACATGGCGCGCGGAGTTTGAGCAGTTGTGCCAGGGCACTATGTCAGTATCAGAGTACGCCGTTAGGTTCAGTGATTTGGCCATACATGCACCTTCTTTGGTTGCTACAGTTAGAGAGTGTGTCCGTAGATTCATTGAGGGGTTCAAGCATGATATTCGGTTCAGCATGGCTCCGGAGTTAGAGTCGGATGTTTCATTTCAGCAGGTGGTAGGGATCACTCGCCGAGTGGAGGGAATGTGGGATCAGGAGAGAGAGGACAGGCGGGGCCTTGGGAGAGAGGTCAGGCGAGGTCAGGAGAGAGAGGACAAGGAGGTGATGAGGCCTCGTAGGCTGGAGGGATCTACCGGTCCTTATTTTGGAGGCAGGGTACGACATGGTAGAGGTTTTGTGGGTCAGCCAGTTCATTTTGCACTTACGGCTTTGCACGGTGTTTCAGGTACTCATAGTTCTCAGGGTACCCGTACTGCACAGTTTCCACAGCCATGTCAGCAGAGAGGTTGCGTTGAGTGTGGAGATACTGGCCACATGGTGAGAGATTGTCCCAGACTCCGAACAGATGTGTTACAGCGGGGTATTTCAAGCACGTAAAGGGTGCCCAAGAGGGGGAGGCCTGTCCCGTTGATGTGTTCATATAGTAGGCGGGAGACCACTGTGCTAGATGATGTCATACAAGTATGCTTTTGATTTGTTATAGAGGGGCACCATTCGTATTTTGATTCGGTTCTGCTTATCGGGGGAGTTCCCCTATTATTGTCCCACCTATGGGTGAGTTCATGTCTTAGTAATGTCTGCCCCTGTTGGGAGATTCTATGAGTGGTAGCCTGTGTCTATCGTTTGTTTTTTAATCCATTATTGAGAGTTGCGAAACTAGAAGTGAATTCCCGTTGTCCATTATGGTAGGTTTGATGTGATTCCTGAGTAATTTGGTTATGATTTGTGATTTGATACTCTACCGGGGTGAGAGTTCAGTAAGTGTTGTGCTTTTTTTTTCTTAGAATTGAGTTAGTGGAAAATTTCAATTGGTATGATTTGTATTCGGCTTGTGATTCAGAGTGAGGGTGAGACCCTCGCGATTCCATATGATTTGATATGTTTGAGTCGGGCTGCGTGCTGCGGTGGAAGTTATATCAGGGTGAGATCCTTGTGGTTTGTTCATATACCTTGATTCCTTCTTTTTAAATTGATTCGTAGCATGGTTCTGATGGAAAGTTGTGCCTATCGGGCTTGTTTGATATTTCTCTTATGTGTTTCTCTTTCATATTTATTCCTTTTCGTCTTGTGCTTATTTGAGTTTAGTTTACGGGTTGTGTGCCCGGTGGCGTTAGATGTGACTTGTTGATCCGGGTGTATAGTTATGAGGTCTTCATGTTTCTTGCATCATTGTCAGCGTTGTGGAGGTTTGAAAAGGGTTTCTAACGGATATGAGGCTAATTGTTGGTGCTGGTTTTGATTACGGGCAATTATTATGATCAGGAATGTTATTATAGGCCCATGTGTGGTGTGTCATGTAGGGTGGTCGTACCTTGTGCATGTAGGCATGAGTTGTTGCAGCTGGTTGAGACTGATACCGGGTGTGGATTTAGAATCGGGTCTTTTGGAGACGAACGAAAGGTGAGAATTTTGACTCTAAGGCTTATTGGTGTTGGTAGAAAGGATTAACTACAGTTGAGGTGGTGTCGTCAGGGTTATGTGGATTGGGGTGACGTGGGGCCACTCGCGGGTGTATGTTGGATGAGTGCATTTAGTGATTTGATGACTTCGAGGTGATTCTTGGCACGTTCGAGGACGATCGTTTGTTTAAGAGGGGGAATGTAATGACCCGGCGGGTCATTTTGAGAATTTAAGTCCTGTTCAGCGGCTAAGGTCTTGAGCAGCTTCGTATTATGTGTATTGACCTGCGTGCGTGGTCGAATTCAGTTACCGGATGATTCGGAGTCAAATCGGAAGAAGGATTCTAGTTTTGGAAGCTTAAGCGGTAAGAGTTGATCGGAATTTAACTTTTGTGTAAAAGGCTCCTCAATGGGTTTCGGGTGAGTTCAACAGCTTTGCATGGTAATTTTTGACCTAGGCGCGCGTCCGAATTTAGATTTGGAGGTCCGTAGGGTAATTTGAAGTATTTCGGCAAAAGTTGGAAAAATTGAAGGTTGGAAGGTTAAGAGGTTTGACCAAGAGTAGACTTTGGTGATATCGGGGTTGAAATGCGATTCCGAGAGTTGGAACAGCTTCATTATGTTATTTGGAACTTGCCTGCAAAATTTGGTGTCATTTGGAGTTGATTTGATATGCTCCGGACGCTTGGTTACGATTCTAGAAGTTCTTGAAGTTCATTATGATTTTCATGTTTTTGGCATCCGATTCATAGTTCTAGAGGTTATTTCAGTGTTTTGATCGCGCGAGCGAGTTCGTGTTATGTTTTTAGACTTGTGTGGATGTTTAGTTTTGAGCCTTAGGGGCTCGGGCGAGTTTTGGATTAGCTTCGAAGTGTTTTGTTAGGAATTTTTAGTGTTGTTCTGGTTTCATCGCATTTGAGATGTTTTGGTCGCAAATGAGACTACCGCATTTGCGAAGCTGCCTCACATTTGCGAACTTGGGCTACTGGGGAAGAGTTCGCCTTTGCGAAGAATTTCCTCGCATTTGCGATGTGTGTCTGTCCGCTTTTACGAAGACATTGTTCGCTTTTGCGGCAACTGTTGTTTCGCATTTGCGAATGTTTGATCACAAATGCGATCTTCGTCTTGTCTGTCAGGGGTCGCATCTGCGATGTTTTGTTCGCATTTGCGGAGGTCGCATTTTCAAACCCCTTGTCGCAATGCTACATCTGCAGCCTGCTAAATGCTGGGCATTTCGAGTTTTAGCTTCATTTTGTCATATTTTGAACCCTAGGTCCGAGAGTAGGCAATTTTGAGAGAGGAATTTCATCTACAATTATTGGGTAAGTACCTCTAATTAATTTTTAATTATATTTTATGATTATACCTTAGATTTAACATCACATTCATGAGAATCTAAAGGAAAATTTGGGGAAAAATTGTAAAAACTTTCAAAAAATGAAAAATGATGATTTGAAGGACCAAATGGTATCGGAATTTGATAATTTTTGTATGGTTGAGTTCATATCGGAATGGGTGTTCGGGTTTTGTGAAATTTGTCGAGTTCCGAGGTGCGGGCCCAGGGGTCGACGTTTGGGTTAATTTTTGGATTTTGATAAAGATTAAGTCTTTATGATCCCGAATAGTTTCTTATGAGTTTTATTTGTGCTTTGAAGTTATTCTGGCTAGATTTGAGCCGTCCGGAGGTCATTTCACCAGAGAATTTTATTTTAGAGTATCGGTCTGTCTACTTTGAGGTAAGTATCTTGCCTAACCTTGTATGTTGGAACTACCCCTTAGGATTTGAGTCTTCTATACTAATTGTAGTCCGTGTACGCGAGGTGACGAGTACGTGCTCGGGCTTATTTGTGGAAAGTTGGCCTTTTAGGGTTCTTAGGTTCTTGTATTCACTGAGTATGAAGTTGTTTTTGTTATGGTTAAGTTTTCTTAATTACTAGTTTCACCCCTACCTGCTTTAATTGGAATTAATTGCTTCCTGATCCACTTCTATTGCTTATTTGACTCTTATATGACTTAACTGAAGATTTTTGCCTTTTCTATTGCCATGCTATCTTTTCATAACTGCTTATCTTTATTTGAAATTATTATTATCTCTTTTGTAATTGCTTAACCTTAATTGAGGTTATGATTATCTTTCCGCTACTTATCCTTAATTGAATTTGTTGTATCTCTTTCGTAATTGCCCAACCTTAAAAGAAGTTTAGATATCCTATATCTTAGTTGACATGTCCTTATTTGGAATTATTTGACTCGTGTTAGCTCTCTTGTTGTTGAACTGTATATTGTGGGATCGTTGTTACATATTATTTTCTCCCTTGTTGAGCTGTTCTTATTACGCCTAGTATTCTCTATTGTGGTTATTTGTTGGGAATTAGTTCTACCGTTTTCTTGTGATCGAAAGTTCTTGAGTTGATTTACTTGTCGTACTCTTGTATTTATTGTCATTGTTGTTGTTATACTTGTTAGCATGATGCACGAGGTTTCTGCCGTGCGGTTGTTGTTATTGTATTGCACGAGGTTTCTGCCGTGCGGGTGTTATTAGGTTGCACGAAGTTTCTGTCATGCTATTGTTACTTTTGATATTTGCACATGCGGCGTGACAAGGCGGGATATATTTATATGTGGGTTGCGCATGTGGCGAGACAAGGTGGGAACATTATTATTCATGTGTGGCAAGACAAGGCGGGTACTTACTATATTATTGCACACGTGGCGAGAAAAGGTGGGTTGTATCAGAGATTGATTCGTGATGACTTGTGATGACCTGGGGGCACTCTTGTTGTTGATATTTGTGTAGTGGTACACTTACCTGTGTGAGCTTTATCTTGTGAAAAGTTATGAGAAAACATCCTATGTGCTGTCCATTTCTTTTCCTATACTTACTAGCCGGCATGAACTATGTTATGACACTTGCCCAAGCATACACGTAGCTAAGTACTCTTATCGGTTAAGAGGTTTTCTTGATATTGTTGAGTATAGATGCACACCCTTGTTTACTTGCCTTCTATGTGAGAATAGCTCTATTTGGCACGTGAGTCGTCAGTGCGGTTATAAAGTGTAATGCGGACACAGGATGCCAAGTGTTAGGGTTCAGGTATTGGGACCCGTGAGTGGTGAGTAGTCTGAGGTTTGGTACCTCTTGGAGTCTATTGACTAAAACCTAGTGTTAAAGTGGTCGTTTTGTTGAGTTGTTACTTGTCCTTTCTTTATCTGTGATTATCGTATTTAGGCTGTGTTTCCGTTCATTCTTCTGTGTCATTATTATGGTGTTCCACTGATAGTTGTTGTTTTCCTTCGTTACTGAAATTTCCATATTATTTGCCACTTCGCGTAGTCTTTATGTAGAATTATACTCTGTTGTTCCTATACTTATACTTGTTCAGGTTATTTAGTCCAGTAGGTGTCTTGACTGTTCCTAGTCACTACTCCACTGAGGTTAGTCTTGATACTTGCTGGGTACCGATGTGGTATACTCATACTACACTTCTGTAAATTTTTGTGCAGATCCAGGTATTTCGAAGTCAGTTGATTATTAGCTAGCTGTGTGGACTGTTATTGTGGAGACTCAAGGTAAACTAGTTGCTGCGTTCACAGGCTTCATAGTCACCTTCTGATTTGTATTCACACTGTTTACTTTATTTCAATCAGTTGTATTTAGAAAATTATAGCAAACTCTGTAGAGCTTATGACTTGTACTACCGGTTTTGAGAATTGTAAATTTTATAGAGATTTCTATTTCAAATTTTTTTTGATGTTATTTAATTATTGTTGTTATTCAGTAAATGTTAGGCTTACCTAGTCCCTAAGACTAGGTGCCATCACGATATCCAACGGAGAAAAAATTGGGTCGTGACAAAATGGTAAAGATTATATTCATTTTGTGTTCATGTACTGTATTGTAAGCACGTGTCTCGTAATTTGGTAACTTCTTTCCTTTCTTGTGGAGTAGGCCGAACGCCTCGGCAGTATATAGATCCATCTATGGTTCATGCCGCACGCCCCTCTGTAGTGTACACATTACTTTGGATCGGGCCGAACGACCTTGGTAGAATCGTGTGTTATATCGCTAGCAGTCCGAATATTCAAGAGCTAATCTTTCCACTGATGCCTGATATTTTATATGCTATTCCTTATTTATTTGATAATGACACTTGACATGTTTTGAGCTGTTAAGGTAGAATACAAGATTTAGAAATTCATGCTTTAAAAGAAGAAATTGGAAGATTATGTAACTTATAGATTTACCCCATCATTGTCGTATGCTTCATATCTGCTCATATTTTATTATATTATTTTATTGGGCCTTTAGTAAGTGTCGATGTCGACCCCTCGTCACTACTTCTCCGAGGTTATGCTAGATATTTATTGGGTAAGCGTTGATTTACGTACTCATGTTGCACTTTTGCACTAAATGTGCAGGATCTGACAGATTCATTTAATGATCACCTTGGCGTGTAGGCGCACCTGTTGAGGAGACTTTATGTGAGTTGCATTCCAGGCTACGCATGCAGTCCACCGAGTCTTCATTCTACTGTTTATTTTATTCTGTCTTATTACATTCGCGACAAATGTTGTATTATTATTGTACTCCTTAGAAAATGCTCATGCACTTGTGACACTGGGTTTTGAGGGTACATACTGGTTGTTCGTTATTGTAGTTCACGTAGTTATTATCATTTTACCCTGTAAATTTCATTTTATACTATTTAAGTAATGGAGATTATGATTTCGAAAGTAATAAAATGAGTAAATAAATTGAACAATGACTATCAGTTGCTAAAAATATTTGACCCAAGATATAGAGAAAATGAACTAAAGATATATACTTACAATAAAACAAGGTAGGTGACAGAGAATTTTTTCGTGTAATTTGAATTTTCAAACAAACATTGTATTAAAAAAACATGTTCCATATAATATCTTTCCAAAATTTTATTTACTGTGTTATGTGATTTCATCTAATTTAAATTAAAAAGAAAAGGTTTTTTAGAATTTAAAACTGTTAGTAATTGGTAGAATTAAGAGATAAGATTTTTTGTAATTTGTTAGTCCAACGATACTAAGCATCTATATTATATTATAAGGAGGGTAGTGAAGCATGAGATTAGGCCAACTTACGTATTGAGAAAATGACACTTTTAAAATAAAATCTAAAAATATTTAAAACAAATCTAATCCATATCTATCATATATACATTTCCAACAAATATGTAATTGTACCTTTTTATTCTGAATTAATATGGTTGATTTTTGGCATTCATTATCTTCTTAGTTAAAAGTCGGCCATTACGTTTATTAATTTTTGTTGGAATTACGGTTTGTTCAAATATATTTTTTTAAACAATGACTATCAGTTTCTAAAATATTTCACCCAAGATATAGAGAAAATGAACTAAAGATATATACTTACAATAAAACAAGGTAGGTGACATAGAATATTTTCGTGTAATTTGAATTTTCAAACAAACATTGTATTAAAAAAACATGTTCCATATAATATCTTTCCAAAATTTTCTTTACTGTGTTATGTGATTTCATCTAATTTAAATTAAAAGAAAAGTTTTTTAGAATTTAATTGGTAGAATTAAGAGATAAGATTTTTTGTAATTCGATAGTCCAACGATATTAAGCAATGAATAAAGTAATAACTATAAATAAGGAACCAAAGGTGGAAAAACCGGTATAAAATATAAAACAATAAGAGCTAATTGAATTTGAAATCAGAAAATATTTTCGAGTTATGACGAAAAAGATTATACATTTGTATAATAGCACGTAAATCAAATCATAATAGATAAAGTCAAAAACCAAAAATATTAGGCAATGAAAATAATCCAAAGCAAAAAAGTATAATTTTAAAAGATAGTTTATTATGATAGTATAGATATTTATAATTCAATATTTTATATTAAATCTAAAAGAGAAGAATAATTTAATTGCTATGGTATATAATAAAAGAATACCAAATATTAAAAAAATGATAGATTTATAACAAAAAAAGAGAACTTCAGTTTATACATTGGACCAATTTGAAATCACAATTTAGTATTAAATATGAAATTATTTTTACTGTAGAAGAATTCTGAATGGGAAAAACTAATAAAAATATCACAAAAATGTACAAAACGTTGGACAAAATAATATGAGAATATTTATACATTGACTAAGGATAAAAATGAAACAAAGTAACAAAATAATACTCGAAAATATTATTGATAATTTAAATTACTTAAGAACTATGAACAATTAAATTTCTGGAGTAAGAAAATCGGTTTTATGTATATAATAAAAAAATAATAAGAAGTCATGGGGTAAGCTAATAAAAATTTACATCGCAATGTGAAATTTTTAAGTAAGAATAATTTGAATTTGAGATGACAAAGCTTTTTATAATTATGATGAGAAATGCCATATATACCATGGACAATACCATGTATCTTAAATCTTAACAGACAAAGTCAAAAATACAAAATATAAAATACTAAAAAATTTCCAATCAAAAGAGTAAATATTAAATAAAATATTAAATATATCTTATAGGAAATATTATTGATAAATTTAAACAATTTAAGAATTGTGATCAATTAAATTTCTGGAGTAAGAAAAATCTATTTTTATGTATATTTTATTTAAAAATAATAATAAGCAATGACATTAAGTCAGTTTACAAGTTAAAAGAAGTAAGAAAAATCTATTTTTATCTATATTTTATTAAAAAATAATAATAAGCAATGACATTAAGTCACGTTACAAGTTAAAAATATTACATTGCAATATAAAAATTGTAAGTAAGAATAATAACATAATCATAAAAAAATAACAAAAGGATGAAAAGTTTTAAAAAATTGAATATAAAAATATAGAAGGATAAGTTCTATTTGAATTTGAGATGAGAAATTGCTTTTTAAATTATGATGAGAAAAGTCATATATACAATGGACAATACCACATATGTGAAATCTTAACAGACAAAGTTAAAAATCAAAAATATCAAATACTGAAAAATTTCCAAGCAGAAGAGAAGATATTAAGTAAAATATGTAAATTTATCTTATAGGAAATAAAATAAAATATAAAACTCAAAATTTAAATTTTATGTTAAACATAAAAGAGAGTGGAAATTTTTTATTTGCTTATTGCATATAGCACAAAAATAATACTTATTAAAAACATATATCTTAATTGTAAAGAACACATTCAATTTCACAATTTAGTACTGAATATTGATGTTATTTCAATTATAGGTGAAATTTGAAATGAAAATAATTAATTAAAACATCATATAAAAATTGCACTAAGTGGAGGATAGAGATAATTTGAATTAGTTTATAAATAATATTAATAACTGTAGACTTTTGAAGATGAACAATGGAACAAAAGTTTCAAGAAAATATTTTAGGAATAAGAAAAGTATATATCTATATTACATTAAAATGAGCAATTGAGAAAAATATTAAGTTAAGTGACAAGCTAATGAATCCTTTTATAATTTCATAAGATTCTTTTATTGGATATGTTTTATTCGGTAACAGAAGGTAGTTAGAATTTAATTCAAGCAATATGATATAATGTGCTCAAATAAATTAGATCACCTAACATAATTCACATTCTTTAAAATTTTCTCGCTCCGCGCATCGCGCGGGTACTAATACTAGTACTAGTTATATTAAATGGAAGGTAGTATGCATTGTGGTTAAGCCAAGTGGTAAGTTAAAAAGAAGCCACTTGGCAATTTTAGGATAACATTAATAATTAGGAATTATAAATAGAATATAATTAATGAAATTAGTTAAATGAAATATATCTTAGATATAATCTAACTAGAACTTAGACAAATCTAATCTATATCTATATCTATCTATATATTGATCCACTCATAGATTCTCTTCTATATTATCTAGAAATATGGAGGTAAAGAATTAATTAAAAAACTTTAATAGAAAAAAATAAAAATATAGAAAGATGTAAATTGAGATAACCTGTGACATTTTAAACTTTAAGTAAGTTATAATAAAACTAAAATTTCCTTACGATATTCCAAGCACCAAAATAAGATCCTACATAAAATATATAAATTATTTTTAAGATAAGAAAAAAAATTAAATAATCATCAAAATTATTTAATTAAAAGAATAATAAAGCCATATTAATATTGACAAATCGGGAAAATGAATATTTTATACGTAAATAAATTTTCTTATATAATTAAAAAATTTAAACTTAATAAGAACAAATCTTAACCACTCGGATAATATATATATATATATATATATATATATATATATATATATATATATATATATATATATATATATATATATATATATATATATATATATATATATATATATATATATATATATATATATATATATATATATATATATATATATATATATATATATATATATATATATATATATATATATATATATATATATATATATATATATATATATAGAGAGGATATTGATATCTATATCTATATTATATTAAAAAGAGGATAGTCAAACTTAATATTAAGCTAAGTGACGTACTGAAAAAAAGTCACTTGGTACTTTTAGGACAAAATCTAATAAAAATTAAGGCAAATCAGATTTGATCAAATTTAATTTAAAGGTACAAATCAATTAAAATTGACTCCTCTTTTCATTGAAAATAGGTTCCAAAACTTTTCAAAAATAAGAATTTCTATTTTAGTAATTATTTACTAACCACATGATCGATTTTCTTCCATTTCACAATTATTTTTATTTTTAGAAACATTATGTAGAAAAAAAATGATAGCGGAACCATTTTTGTAAAAACAAAATGAGATAAGATTTTCTTTATAAAAAAATGATAAGAAAAATTACACTTTGAAATATGAGCAATAGAGTCAAAGTTATTACTAAAATAATTTTTATATTTATTTGTAGTGTATTAGAATGAGTATGGTAAAAATGGATATCAAATTTAAACTGGCTAATGAAAAGCCACATGAAAATATAATAATATTAAGTATTTGATAAGAAATGACATGCATATGGATAAGGCCACATAACTAAATTTTAATAGATAAAATGAAAAAATTAAAAATATTGAATAATAAAAATAAATTAGAGATAATCTGAGGATATTTATACAAAAGAAGAAGGATAAAACTTATTTAAATTCGAAATGAGAAAGTTTTATTTAAGTATGATAAGAAATGACATGCATGTAGATAAGGCCACTTAACTAAAGTCTAATAGATAAAAGTAAAAATTAAAAATATTGAATAATAAAAATAAATTAGAGATAATGTGAGGATATTTATACTAATAATTACTTTTGAAAATAAAATAAAGTAAGTATACAATGCTTAAAAATATTATTGTAATGACCCGACCAGTCGTTTTGAGCTCTAGTGCGTCATTCAGTAGTTTGAGGCCTTGAGTAGCTTCACTTCAGGTATTATGACTTGTACATATGGTCGAAATTGAATTTCGGGAAGCTCAGAGTTGATTCAAATGGAATTTTTTTAATTTCGGAAGCGTTGAGTTGAAAGAATTGATTAAGCTTTGACTTTATAGTAAACGATCTCGGAATCTGGATTTAAAGGTTCCAACAGGTTCGTATGATGATTTTCATCTTAAGAGCGTGTCCGGATGTTGATTTGGAGGTCTATAGGTCATTTCGGCGTCAATTGGCGGAAGTTGAAAATTGGATGATTTTTGGAAAGTTTGACCGGGAGTGAACTTTTTGATATTGGGGTCGGATTCCGATTTCGGAAATTTGAGTAGGTCTGCAATGTCAATTATGACTTGTGTGCAAAATGTGAGGTCAATCGAGCTTAATTTGATAGGTTTCGGCACCGGATGTAGAAGTTTGAAGTTGTAAAGTTCATTAAGCTTGAATTAGGGTGTGATTCATGGTATTAGTGTTGTTTGATGTGATTTGAGGGCTCGACTAAGTTTGTATTGTATTTTACGACTTGTTGGTATAATTGATTGAGGTTCCGGGGGCCTCGGATGTGATTCGGATCATGTTCGGAGCATTTCGGGACTTGATGAATTACTGAAACCACTGATGCTTCTGGTGTCTAGTTTCCTTCATCACATTCGCGAGAGAGGTCTCACGTTCGCGAAGGGTACCTGAGAGGCTGGAGAGATCTGCTCTTCGCGTTTGCGTTGAGGGCCATGCGTTCGCGAAGAAGGAGGAAGGCTGGGTGGACCTAATGCATTCGCGAGGAAGGTTCCGCGTTCGTGAAGGCCTGGGGGCAGCAGTCATTGCGTTCGCGTAAGACGAAAATTTGGCCAGTAGCTTTTTATGCTTTGCGAACGCGAGAAAACTTCCGCATTCGCAAAGAAGGATTATCTATGCAACAGATTAAAAATTCCAAAATCGAGGGTTTATGTCATTTTTCATTTTGGGACCTTGAGAGCTCGGATTTAGGCGAGAATTGGAGGAATTTTCAGAGAAATCATTTGGGTAATGATTCTTTACTTGATTTCGATTATATTCCACTAATCTATCATTAATTTCTTCATTTAATTAAGGATTTGGGTTGGAAAATTTGAAGAAAAAAAAGGTGAAAAATCCTTAGGCCGAAATTTGAGGATTTGATCGAGAATTTTGTATCAGATTTGAGTAATTTTGGTATGGGTGAACTCGATATCGAATGGATATTTGTATTTTATGACTTTTACCCGATTCTGAGACGTGGGCCCGGGTCGACTTTTTGGGGTGATTTTTCGATTCATTGCTAAAGTCGTAAATTTATTATTTAAATTAGTTTCTTGCAGTTGTATTTATAGTATGTAATTGCTTTTGGCCAGATTTGGGCCGTTTGGAGTCGAAAAATCGAGGGATTTGTATTTATAGTATGATTGAGCTTGGTTTGAGGTAAGTGAATTGTCCTACCTTGTGTGGGGGGAAACTCCCTTAGGTTTTAGTACTGTTATGGTATTTGCAACACGTGAAGGTCGTGTACGCAAGGTGACGAGTGCGTACTCGGGTTAAACGTTAAAAAATCTAGTTCTTGCTGAGTAGCTTTCTTTTAATTCCTTAACTGAGTTGCTCTAGCCTGTGTAGTCACCATGTTTAGCCTAATGTCACATGTCTACATGTCTTGACTCTTACTTGCAATTTGTGTAACATGCTTAGTTGAATTACCTGCTTCCTTGATTTTGTATTCAGTCTTTAACTGTAGGATTTCTTGCTGTATATTCGTTGTTCCATAGGTTACGAGTTGTGTATTTACTTTTAGGACTACGAGACGGTACCTCGGGAGTGTCCCTGTTGCATATTTACTATTGGGACTACGAGCTGGTACCTCGGGAGTACCCCTATTGCATATTTACTTTGGGACTACAAGGTGGTACCTCAGGAGCGCCCCTATTGCATATTTACTTTTGGGACTACGAGGTGGTACCTCGGGAGTGCCCCTGTTATATATTTACTTTTGAGACTATGAGGCGGTACCTCGAGAGCTCCCCTGTTGTGTATTTACGTTTGGGACTACGAGGCGGTACCTCGGGAGCGCCCCTGTTGTTTACCTCTATTTGTTGTGTTGTACCTTTCTGTAATTTCTCATTGTTTAATTCTCAGTCATTTCATTATATTATTATATCTTTTGCCTTGTTTCCTTTTTATTCTAGTAGGGCCCTGACCTGACCTCGTCACTACTCTACCGAGGTTAGGCTTGGCATTTATTGGATACCATTGTGGTGTACTCATACTACACTTCTGCACATGTTTTTGTGCAGACCCAGGTTCTTCCTTCCAGGACAGATACCAGTGAGATAGCCCTGCGTGGAGACTTCAAGGTACTTCTGCTAGCATCCGCAGACCTCGGAGTCCCCCTCTATCCTTATTATGTTGTTTTTCATCCTTATTTTCCTTAGACTCTGATGTATAGAGACACTTAACATTTCTCTTTAGAGCTTGTGACTTATTTCTACTGGATTTTAGGAGTTGTAGTTATTTGAATCATAGTTTTATTTATATTTCATATGTTGATGTTTGACTTCAGTTTTATATTCTATTATTCTGAACAAATGTTAGGCTTACCTAGTCATAGAGACTAGGCACCGTCATGACATCCTACGGAGGAAAATTTGAGTCGTGACAAGTTGGTATCAGAGCTCTAGGTTCATAGGTGTTATGAGTCACAAGCAGGTTTAGTAGAGTCTCGCAGATCAGTACGGAGACGTTTGTAGTTATCTTCGGAAGGCTATGGAACTGTTAGGAAAAGTTTCACTTCCTTAATTTCCTCATCGTGCGATTTGATTCCTTTGGGGCTTATGCCTTTATTTCCTTCCTACTCAATCTCATGCGACATGAAGCACTTGTAATCAATTGGGCATCGAAGAGTTGTAGTGGTACTACAGGTATGGTGCAAGATGTTTTCTTTACGTGTTCGAGTGGGCTATTATCGTCGCCTTGGATGTTCTGTCATTTCAATTCAGTATCTGTACTTGCTATGGTTTTGAGGCTATGCACGAATTGCTTTAATATTCATGCGTTGTTATCGTACAGTGTTGTTGTAATGGTAGGATGCTTGTCTATGTGTCGAGGCAATGAATGACTTGAAAAGAGGATCTCTCAGTGCATGATTAAGAGGTTCAACATTTAATTCCAACAAAGGAAAGGCAATCGGACTGTGGATGTTCAGGCCTTGGTCAATGAAGTGACGAGACTTGATATTTTTGAGTGTGGTGGAATTCTCATTTGTGATGCGGTGTCATCGCCCTTGTTGGAACGCATTAAGGTTCGTCGGTGTTATAGTCTTCTTCGATTCACCTTTGGGGCAGGATGTTGGGAAGTGGCGCCTAAGAAGCGGTTGTCAGAGATAGCCGTGTGTAGCGGTTCAGAATCGAATTGGTATTTCTAATATTTATTACTCGAGAAAGATGATCTTTTAGAAGGTTTAGAGTTGGCAGCAATTCATTAGTTTCGGCGCTACAGGTATGGATTTGATTTGAGGCAACATTTGGGCAGCGAAGAATGAGGGAGGACATGTCGAAAAGTGTCTCATGGTAGTTGAATTACTGGCAGGGCAAGTATGAAAAGTAGAGGTCGAGAAGTTTCTTAAAGGAGATGGTTTAACCGAAGTAAGAGTGGCAGATTAGTATATGGATTCTGTGGTAGGATAGCCGCGTGCCTTGAGAAAGTTTAGAGCGGGTTGGGAATTATCGTGGTAAAGTGACTAGGTCTATGGATTTTATTTGGGATGGTGGCTACTGTATTGAGGAACATTGAATATGGTAGAAAGGAGTTTGCTTGAAATGAATAGGGGCGTGAAAACTTGATTATCGTTGGGATGCAACATGACTTCGAGTTTGGAATGTATTGTCGGACTTTCAGTTGATTTCAATGGGGAACGAACGGACTTGTACAGCTGGTGGATGAGCACGGGCTCAGGAAGGTTTACTGATTTTGTGGTAGTTGTACCCAGTGCAGCGTCCTTGGGAAAATGTTGGTATGGAATTCCACACGTGGGCTATCTCCTGTGGACATGTCAGTGGTTGTGTGATTTTTATGAAGTTTCTACAAATATTTCTACCTACTACGAAGTGGAAGGTCGAGTATACGATTATGGTTGATAAATCGGAATATTCATGAAAAGTTTAATAAGGAACTACAAGAAATTTGGCGGGTTGACGATGCGAGATCATGGTAATTGAGAAGGAGGAATCATTGTAGGATATACATTATGTGATGGTAGCTTAAAGCTAAGTGGGGGAGCCCACCGTCTACGATTGGATCGCGTGGTTGTCTGCTTGTGCAGCTTCTGGTTATCGGTGCATTGGTGGATTATTTATGAATAAGAAAAGAAAACATCAGGGGTAGTTCGAGCAAATGATTTGATGAATGTGTGCTATATTTCGCCTTATCGATTCATGCATAGATATTAGGGAGACTCAGAGTTTATGTTTCTGGTATATGTGATGTGCAAGGAAAAATAATTCATCCGGTTGCTTCTTTGGGAGTGTTCATGTTTTGACAGCGCACTAGAGTTTGGCTTATATTTGGGACCAGGTCAGAGTGGCTGACTCTTAATAACGGTCCTAGTGGGTTCAAGAATTTAAGTGCAGTGCTTAAGGATTTCGGGTCCGTTTTGTGGTTAAGGATCGAGTTTTTGCAGTGGATTATGAAAGGGGCTTGGAGTGTTCTATATTATCATCGGTCTGTGGTGCAGTATTAGAGGAAAGGGAGAAATAACTTCGGATTCATGGAAGGTCTTGCAGAATGGGTGTACCAGTTAGAGATACTATTGTGCGCTTGAGGAGGGTATGAGATGGTTCATGGGTATTGAGATAATGTGGTCTCGTGAATTGGGTCACTCGAGAGGGGTGTTGTGGAGTTTCGTTATGTACTCGAATGGAGCTATTATTATTTCTAAGGCAAGTCAAGAGTAAAATGAAAGAAGTGGGGTCGGTTAGTAATGGTTTGAATCAGCATGATTGTGGCAATGATTAGTTCCTTTAGCGTGTAAGTTATATAGGTGGTTGGTGGCTGTACGTGCGGGCTTGACAACCACCATGATTTGATTGATTTGGGAGGTATATGATTCTAATGGCCTTGTTATGTGTTAATAGATCCCGGAAGAGTTATAACGATTTTAACCACGACTCGAGGTTTGTCTTTTCTATGGTTATGGGATTTTAGTTGCGTGTTGCAATGGTTATTCCAAAATGAGTTGCATGAAAGGGATTCTATCTAATGAAGTGTTTATTCTACTAGTAGTTCGGGGGTTATGATGAATTCATGTACTCTCGCATAGCGGCGCGATAGGTGCAGTGAGCGGCATAGGAATTTGAAGTTGAGGATTAGAGTTGCAGTTTGGTTTTGACAAGAATGCCACGAGCTCGTATGAGCAGGGAAGAATTCAGATGTTCAGAGTAAGCTGGCATTTAATTTAGTGTCACCTGAGAACAATGTCCTCTGTGAGAGGCTTTGTGTATTGATTTGCAGACTCTTGGTTGGCTTTACAGAATTAGTATGGTTGGTAGTGTGGAGGTGCAAACTTTGCTACCTAGTGCGGAAGGTCGTGGGAGCGTATCCCACAGGAAAATTGTATAAGTGTGTCATATTAGTCACTTGGTTATTAAAGATTGAAACCAAGCATGTAGATTATGGTACTATCATATGTGAGAGTTTATGCCTGGAAGGCGCTCTATTCCTTTGGTTGTGGATTGTGGGAGTTTGTTTCGAATTGGGACGGCTGCTCGTATATATCATGAATAGGGCCATTATGGATCCTTGAAAGGTTGTTGGCCCAGTATGGGATGATCAGAATTGGCTTGGGGTCCGTTGTTAGGTCTAATGTGAATGGGTGCTTACATCAGGCCGAACGTATTCGTTCAGCATAGCGTTGCTTATGGAGGAGTCTTCAGGCATTGGATGGTATTCCCGTTGTCAGCTATTCCATGTAATACTCTATTGTGTCATGTGGGTTATGAGACGACTTGATTATCCGCACATGTGTTGTGATCCCGTGTAGCTCTTGATATTATATGAGCAGGATGGCTCTCAAGATGCAGGTCATTTATCTCACCTTAGTTGTGCTTGGGTTTTGTAGCATATGGTGCTATCCGTCTCTGCAAGGTTGTATTTTTTGCACTTGGCGTGCTTGTGGTCGATATTCGGTATTTTGTAGGTATAAGAATTTTGGCTTGATGGGTATTTCCTTATTTATTTTTATGTGCAGATCGGGTGGCACACCGCCACAGGTATGTTATTTGGATCGGGTTACACACTGCAACGGTATCATGTTTGGATCGGGTTGCATGCCGCAACAGTATCATGTGTGGATCAGGTTGCACGTCGCAACATTGAGATAATGAGTACGGTGCCCTATATCTATTATTGTGTATTTTGTTTCCCATTCTCTGAGAAGGGCTCATAGCGTCTGTTCGACCATTTTATTAGTTACGCGGGCTGGGTAGTTCTTTTCCAGAGTTCGTTCTTCCTTATGTGTCATATTCAAGTTGTGGCTTGTCGGCACATTGATGGCGTCATATGAGATCTTGGTCAGTGTTTGAGGAGGCTTATTTCTCGAGCAGCTTGTATTGTGTGAGACGAGATTATTAGACCTGAAATTGGTGTGATCGGATTTATGTAAGGTATAATAAATAGAGAATGTCCCTATTCAGTTCAGAATGAGGTAACAGTTCTTGTCAAGCAGAGAAACTCCGCGAGTTATTGATTTTACGAGTGGTTATGAGTTCCTGCACATCTCTTTCATCGTTGCAGTATTGCGAGAGTTGGAACATGGCTTATATGTGTTATGAGGTGTATTGTGGGCACCCGATTCTTGAAATTTGTAGCTATTGTGGTTGGAGGAAGTTATTATGGGCAAACGATTTATGTGATGCATGGTGTGATTTCAGCATAGGTGCACGATCATGTTTTGGAACAGTGTATGGTGATTGATGCGATGTTCGTATGTTAGAATCGGGTCTCGTGGAGAATTCCGGATGTTGAAATTTGGTTCAAAGGCTTGTTAGCTAAGGTTATAGGGCGGATCTTCAGTCTGGCTTGAGCTAATGTGCTCACATGGGTTATGGTGGCACGGGCAGGTGCCCGAGGTGTTAAACAGTGATTTTGGACCACTCCGGAACAGTTCTTGGCACGTTCGAGGAGGAACGTATGTTTAAGTGGGAAAGAATGTAACGACCTGACCTGTCATTTTGAGCTCTAGCGCATCATTCGGCAGTTTAAGGCCTTGAGTAGCTTCACTTCAGGTATTATGACTTGTACGTATGGTCGGAATTGAATTTCGAGAAGCTTAGAGTTGATTCGGATGGAAACTTCTTAATTTCGGAAGCGTTGAGTTGGAAGAATTAACTAAGATTTGAATTTTGAGTAAATGACCTCGGAATCTGGATTTAAAGGTTCCAGCAGGTTCATATGATGATTTTGGTCTTAGGAGCGTGTCCGGATGTTGATTTGGAGGTCTGTAGGTCATTTGGGCGTCAATTGGCGGAAGTTGGAAATTGGATGATTTTTGAAAAGTTTGACTGGGAGTGGACTTTTTGATATCGGGGTCAGATACCGATTCCGGAAATTTGAGTAGGTCTGTAATGTCAATTATGACTTGTGTGCAAAATTTGAGGTCAATCGAGCTTAATTTGATAGGTTTCGGCACCGGATGTAGAAGTTTGAAGTTCTAAAGTTCATTAATCTTGAATTGGGGTGTGATTCATGGTTTTAGTGTTGTTTAATGTGACTTGAGGGCTCGACTAAGTTCGTATTGTATTTTACGACTTGTTAGTATAGTTGATTGAGGTCCCGGGGGCCTCGGGTGTGATTCAGATCATGTTCGGAGCATTTCGGGACTTGATGAATTGCTGAAACCACTGATGCTTCTGGTGTCTGGTTTCCTTCATCGCATTCGCGAGAGATGTCTCACGTTCGCGATGGGTACCTGGGAGGCTGGAGAGATCTGCTCTTCACGTTTGCGTTGAGGGCCATGCGTTCGCGAAGAAGGAGGAAGGCTGGGTGGACCTAATGCATTCGCGAGGAAGGTTTCGCGTTCGCGAAGGCCTGGGGACAGCAGTCATCACATTCGCGAGAGGGCTCTCACGTTCACGTAAGAGGTAAATTTGGCCAGCAACTTTTTGTGCTTCGCGAACGCGAGGCAACTTCCGCATTCGCGAAGAAGGATTATTTGGGCAGCAGATTAAAAATCCCAAAATCGAGGGTTTATGTCATTTTTCATTTTGGGACCTTAAGAGCTCGGATTTAGGCGAGAATTAGAGGGATTTTTAGAGAAATCATTTGGGTAAGGATTCTTTACTTGATTTCGATTATATTCCACTAATATATCATTATTTGATTTATTTAATTAAGGATTTGGGTTGGGAAATGTGAGAAAAAAGGTGGAAAAATCCTTAGGTTGAATTTTGAGGTTTTGATCGAGATTTTTGTATCGGATTTGAGTAATTTTTGTATGGGTGAACTCAATATCGAATGGGTGTTCGCATTTTGTAACTTTTACCCGATTTCGAGACGTGGGCCCGGATCGACTTTTTGGGGCAATTTTTCGATTCGTTATTAAAGTGGTAGATTTATTATTTAAATTAGTTTCTTGGAGTTGTATTTATAGTATGTAATTGCTTTTGTCAAGATTTGATTGAGCGATATTTGAGGTAAGTGACTTGTCTAACCTTGTGTGAGGGAAACTTCCCTTAGGTTTTGGTACTGTTATGGTATTTGCAATACGTGAAGGCCGTGTACGCAAGGTGACGAGTGCGTACTCGGGTTAATTGTTGAAAACTCCAGTTCTTGCTGAGTAGCTTTCTTTTAATTCCTTAACCAAATTGCTCTAGCATGTGTAGTCATCATGTTTAGCCTAATGTCGCATGTCTATGTGTCTTGACTCTTACTTGCAATTTATGCAACATGCTTAGTTGAATTACATGCTTCCTTGATTTTGTATTCAGTCTTTAATTGTAGGATTCCTTGCTGTAAATTCGTTGTTCATAGGTTACGAGTTGTGTATTTACTTTTGGGACTACGAGACGGTACCTCGAGAGTGTCCCTCTTGCATATTTACTTTTGGGACTAGGCTGCGGTACCTCCGGAGCTCCCTTGTTGCATATTTACTTTTGGGACTACAAGGTAGTACCTCGGGAGCGCCCTGTTCCATATTTATTTTTGGGACTACGAAGCGGTACCTCAGGAGTGCTCCTGTTGCATATTTACTTTTGGGACTACGAGGCGGTACTTCTGGAGCTCCCCTGTTGTGTATTTTTGTTTGGGACTACGAGGCGGTACCTCGGGAGCGACCCTGTTATTTACCTCTATTTGCTGTGTTGTACCTTTATGTAATTTCTCATTGTTCAATTCTCAGTCATTTTATTATATTATTATATCTTTTGCCTTGTTTCCTTTTTATTCCAGTATGGCCCTGACCTGACCTCATCACTACTCTACTGAGGTTAGGCTTGGAACTTAGTGGGTACCGTTGTGGTTTACTCATACTTCACATCTGCACATCTTTTTGTGCAGATCCATGTTCTTCCTACCAGGCCAAATACCAGTGACATAGCCGTGCGTGGAGACTTCAAGGTACTTCTGCCAGCATCCACAGACCTCGGAGTCTCCCTCTATCCTTATTATGTTGGTCTCCTTCCTTATTTTCCTTAGACTCTGATGTATAGAGACACTTAACATTTCTCTTTAGAGCTTGTGACTTATTTCTACCGGATTTTGGGAGTTGTAATTATTTGAATCGCAGTTTTATTTATATTTCATATGTTGAGGTTTGAGTTCAGTTTTATCTTCTGTTATTCCGCACAAATGTTAGGCTTACCTAGTCATAGAGACTAGGTGCCGTCACGAAATCCTACATAGGAGAAATTGGTTTGTGGCAATTATTGATAAATTTAAACTATTTAAGAGTTTCAATCAATACTACACTTCTGCACATCTCTTTGTGCAGATCCAGGTTCTTCCTACCAGGCCAAATACCAATGACATAGCCGTGCGTGGAGACTTCAAGGTACTTCTGCCAGCATCCGCAGACCTCGGAGTCTCCCTCTATCCTTATTATGTTGGTATCCTTCCTTATTTTCCTTAGACTCTGATGTATAGAGACACTTAACATTTGTCTTTAGAACTTGTGACTTATTTCTACCGGGTTTTGGGAGTTGTAATTATTTGAATCGCAGTTTTATTTATATTTCATATGTTGAGGTTTGAGTTAAGTTTTATATTCTGTTATTCCGCACAAATGTTAGGCTTACCTAGTCATAGAGACTAGGTGCCGTCACGACATCCTACGGAGGAAATTTTGGGTCGTGACAATTATTGAAAAATTTAAACTATTTTAGAGTTTCAATCAATAGTTTAAAAATAAAATAAATATTTAATTTAATATAAAAAAATTACTTATCTATCTATATTATATTAAAAATAGTAGTGAATAAAAATATTAATGTAATGACATGATCGGTCGTTTTGAGCTCTAGCATGTAGTTCGGCGGTTTGAGGTCTTGAGTAGCTTCACTTCCTATATTATGATTTATACGTGTGGTCGGAATTGAATTGCGGGAAGTTCGGAAGCTTTAAGGTTGAAGAGTTGATCAAGGGTTTGACTTTTCAGTAAACGATCTCGGAATCGGGATTTGAAGGTTCCAATATATTCGTATGATGATTTCACACTTGGGCGTATGTTAGGGTTGAGTGTCGGGTCGCCCGGGAGCATTTCGGTGCTTATTATGGAAGGTTGGCATTTTGAAAGTTTAAGGATTTTTTAAGTTTGATTTGGAGTGAATTTTGATGTTATCGATTTTTGTTTGGGGTTCCGAGCCTTAGAATAGGGTCGTATCGTGATTTGTGTCTTGCTCGCAAAATTTGGCATTATTCCGAGATGTAAGTGTAATTCGGACGCATTCAGCGAAATTTAAAAGTTTGAAAGTTTAAAGAAAGGTTCCGATCGTCGATTCATAGTTTTGATATTGTTTAGCGTGATTTAAGGCTTCGACTAAATTCGTATCATGTTTTAGAATGCGTTGGTATGGTTGGTTGGGGACCCGTGGGCCCCGGGCGCGAATCAGATCTAATTTTGGACTTAAAGAATTTCTGAAGCTTAAGGCTTCTGGTGTAATCGCACCTGCGAGGTTTTGGCCGCAGGTGCGGTCCGGTGGTCGCAGAAGCGCAAGTTAACTGGAGCTGGGAAAGGCCTCAGATGTAAGGAAATTTCTGCATATGTGAGCCCGCAGATGCGAAGAATATTCCGCAGCAGTGGAAATGAACTGGACGGGCTGGAGTCACAGAAGCAGAAGGGTTCCGCAGGAGCGAGGTTTTGACCGCAAAAGCGGTCTCGTAGGAGCGAAATTGGTCCGCAAAAGCGGATTTGCCTGGGCTTAGAGGGAACCGCACCTGCGATGGAATTTTTCGCAAGTGAGGAGTCACAGGTGCGACTGTGTAGCTACAGATGCAAAATATCGCCGGGCAGAGTGGTTCTTTTAAATCGAGACTTAGCTCTCATTTCTCTCATTTTTCACTTGGATGGCCGAATTTGGGGAGCTAATTTGAGGAGTTATTCATCAAGTAATATGAGGTAAGTGATTCTCACTTATTAAAAGTTAAATACATGAGTTATATACTGATTTATACATGAAAAATTATGGAAATTGTGGGATTTTAAGAGAAAAACCTAAAATTGATAATTTTGGATTTTGACCATGATTTTAGAAATGAAAATAGGAATAAATTATATATTTGAGTTCGTGATGTTGTGGGTAATATTTATCTTCGAAAAGTTTCAGAATCCGGGCATGTGGGCCTGAGGGTTGACTTTGTTAAATTTTTGAGTGGAGTTGGGAATTGTTATAGTTTAATTAATTATGATGTTGGAGCATATTTTTATTAGTTTTCATGATTGTTTGACTAGTTTCGGATCGATGGGAATTTGGTTTGAGGTGTTAGAGAGGCATTGGAGCCGGTTATGGAACTTCGAAGCGAGGTAAGTCTCATGCCTAACCTTATGAGAAAATTACCCCGTAGGTGTTATTCTTGTTATATGCTACATGTTGTGGGAGCGGCGCACGTATGAGGTGACGAGTGTCCGTGTGTATGCTAGAATTCCTGAGTACGTCTGGGTAGATTAGGATTTACACCATGCTTTATTTGTACTGTTTGAGTTATTATTGCTTGCTTAGTTACTTGATTTTGTGTTACGACCTGAGACTAGGCTTGCGTAGAGTGATAAACTCGCTATTATAGATATTTGATGAGCTATTTGATTAGCCGCGAAATAATTGTGCTTCCCTTACGAATTTCTTCCGCGTTGTGCGTTTTCATCGAAAAGCTTCCTTAAATTTCATAACTAACATATATATTCATGTGTGGGGTCAAGGACCCGTTAAAGCTTTTTATTCTAATGGGATTGGGCCGTTCGCCTCAGCAGGATTATGTAACACACTCTTATAGGATCGGGTCGTTCACCTCGGCAGAATTATCTAACTGTCACGACCCAAAATCCACTAAAGGTCGTGATGGCGCCTAACGCCGCCGTCAGGCAAGCCAATGGTGACTGATCAACTTAATTACTCATTTTATTACTTTTGAAATCAAAATCTCTATTAATTAAGTAGTATGAAATAAAATTTACAGAGTAAAATGAAAATAACTACATGAAATACAATAACGAACAACCAGTAGGAATCCCCAAAATCCGGTGTCACAAGTGCATGAGCATTAACTAGGAAATATAATAAAATACAATATCTTTCTGGAATACAAGTTAGACAAGAGAACATAAATAACTCTGATGGAGACTCTGTATGTTGTGGATCGTAACATGAAATGCAGCTTACCGTAAAATCCCCGCAAATGCCGCACCTTTGCGCCCGGAGGACCACAAAAAACATATATATACCTGCACAATAAGTGCAACATGAGTACGTAAATCAACGTGTACCCAGTAAGTATCTAGCCTAACCCTAGAGAAGTAGTGACGAGGGGTCGACACTTACTAGTGGTCCAATAAGATAGGTACAGTAAGAAGTAAATAAATATGGGGCAGAGCAGATAAACGATATGAACAAATATAAATACGAGGTACAATCCTCCTCCGAACAGTAAAATCAAGCTCTCACTAAGCAGTTACCTCCTCAATTGGAGTATATATATATTGGACCTCACCAGATAGGTCGTCACAGTTCAAATCAGGAAATCTCACAGATACACTGGCTTCTTGTCAAATATTACGCATGATTTCATAAGAGTATTTTGAGGCGTACGGACCGATCCCATCATAATATGTGCACTGCCGAGGGTCGAATGACACGAACCATAGATATATCTATTATATTATCGAGGCGAACGGCCCGCTCCCATGAAAGTGTGATACATAATCCTGCTGAGGCGAACGGCTTGATCCCATCATAATGTGCGCACTGCCGAGGGTTGAATGACACGAATCATAGATGTATCTATTATACTACCAAGGAGAACGGCCCGATCCCATTAGAATAAGAGGCTTTAACGGGTCCTTGACCCCATTCACGAATAAACGTGTGAGTTATGAACTTTAAGGAAAACTTTTCGATGAAAACGCATTGCGCAGGAGAAATTCGTAAGAGGGGTACAATTATTCTGCGGCTAATTATGAAGCCCGACAAATCTCTACAATAGCAAGTCTATCACTCTTGGCAAGTCTAGTCTCAAGTCGTAATGTAAAATAAAGAAATTTAATAAGCAAGGGACAACTCAAATAGTACAGTTTTAGCATGGTGTGAACCTAAGTCTACCCGAACAATAACATGAATTTTTAGCTTCGTATGAACTCCCGTCACCTCGTGCGTATGCAGCCCCCGCAACAAGTAGCACATATCAAATACATCACCTAGGGGTAGATTCCTCCTCACAGAGTTAGACAAGAGACTTACCTCGCTCCGAAGTTCCATAACTGACTCCAACACCTCTCAAACACCTCAAACAGATGCACGTCTCTCCAAAACTAGTCAAACAAATGTGCAAATTCATAAATATATACTCTATTACCCATAATTAATCAATTTATAACAATTCCCAACTCTGCTTGAAAAGTCAATAAAGTCAACCCTCGGGCCCACGTGCCTGGATTCCGAAAAATTTCAAAGATAATCATTACACATAACATTATGAACTCAAATATATAATTTATTCCCTATTGCATGCCCAATTTCATGGTCAAAATTCCAAAATACCAAATTCTAGGTTTCTTTCAAAATCCCCCAATTTCTACTAATTTCCATGTTAAAATTCCATATGTGTTTATGAAATATAATCAAAAGTGGCTTAGAAACACTTACCCCCGAGAGATGGATAAAATAGCTCTCCAAAATCGCCCTAAAGTCGGCTCCAAGAGAGAAAAATGAGATGAAATGAGAAATCCCGCATTGGCTAGCATATATATTTTGCCAAGTCAATTTTCCGCATCTGTGGAACTCCTTGCTCTTCTGCGGCTCCGCTTCTATGGAAGCTACCTCGCAAATGTGGCTTTCCCCCAAGATGCCAGCTTTCCGCTTCTGGGGGCCCACAATCACAGATACTCATCCGCTTCTGCAGAAACCAACTGCATCTGTGGAATCCCTAGCTCGAGTAGCCTTCCGCACCTGCACTCCCACGACCGCACCTGCGGCTCTGCAGGTGCGCTACAACATTCGCACCTGCGATCTTCCAGCCCCAGACCACTTCCGTTTCTGCGCGCCTCCACCCCCATCTGCGCGCCCGCAGGTGCGGTAAAGTCCTTGCACTTGCGAATCCAACCAACCTCAAACCCAATCACTTCTGCGACACCAGGGCCGATTCTGCGGTCTCGCACCTGCGGCTCTTTCCACGCAGGTCTAATTGCACCAGATCACAGTTGCCTCAACAATTCGTCCAAGCCCAAACTCGATCCATTTCCAATTCGATTCGCACCCGAGGCCCCCGGGACTCCATCCAAGCATACCAACACATCCCAAAACATGATATAGACTTAGTCAAAGCCTCAAACCATGTCAAACAACATCAAAATTATGAATTGACGATCGAAACCTTTCTTTAAACTTTCAAACATTCAAACTTCGCCAAACGCATCCGAATCACACTTAAACTTTCCTGAATGATGCCAAACTTTACGCACAAGTCATAAATCACAATACGAACCTATTCCAAGGCTCGGAAACTCAAACAGACATCAATAACACCAAAATCTACTTCAAATCAAACTTAAGAAATTCTTAAACATTCAAAATGTTAACTTTCCATAATAAGCGCCAAAATTCTCTCAGGCGATTCGATACTCAACCCGAATATACGATCACATCTGAAATCATCATACGAACCTATTGGATCCTTCAAATCCCGATTCTGAGGTCGTTTACTCAAAAGTCAAACCTTAGACAACTCTTCCAACTTAAAGCTTCTGAATTTAGAATTTTCCATCCGAATCAACTCCAAACTTCCTGAAATTCAATTTCGACCACAAATACAAGTCATATTACCTGAAGTGAAGCTACTCAAGGCATCAAACCGCCGGACGACACGCTAGAGCTTAAAACGACTGGCCGGGTCATTACATTCTCCCTCACTTAAACATACGTTCGTCCTCGAACGTGCCAAGAACTGCTTCGGAGTTGCCCCAAAATCACTGTTTAACACCTCGTGCACCTACCCGTGCCACCACAACCCAGTTGAGTATATTAGCTCGAGCCAAACTGAAGATCCTCCCTCTTATTTAGTCAATAAGCCTTAGAACCAAATTCCAACTTCGGAATTCCTTTACAAGACCTGATTCTAATGTACGAACACCGTATCAATCTCCACATGCTGAATCCACACATGCTCATGCACCCATGCTGACATCACACAATGCACCGCATAACTCATTTTCCCAAGGCAACCTCTTCCAAGCACAACAACTGCAATTTCACTAACCCGAATCCCGTAGTATACGTCATAGCACATATAAGCCATGTTACAACTCTCGCGATACCGCCACGATGAAAGAGATGTGTAGAAACTCATAACCACCTACCGAATGAATAAATAATGGAGTTTCTCCTCCTAACAAGAACCATTACCTCATTCTGAACTGAGTGACGATATTTGCTCATTAATATACCCTACATAACTCCGATCGCACTGATCATAGGTCCAATAACCTCGTCTCACCCAGTACAAGCTGCCTACGCAATAAGACATCTCAAACATTGCCAAAAATCTCATATGACACCCACAATGTGCCAACAAGCTACAAACCCGAATGTGATACATAAGGAAAAACGAACTCTGGAAAAAAAACCACCCAGCCCGCGTAACGAATAAAATGACCGAACAGATGCTATGAACCCTTCTTAGAGAATGAGAAACCAAATACACATGAATAGATATAGGGAACTATACTCAACATCTTACTATTGCGGCATGTAACCCGATCCACACATGATACCGTTGCGGCGTACAACCCGATCCAAACATGATACCGTTACGGCGTACAACCCGATCCAAATAACGTACCCATGGTGGCATGCCACCCGATCCATACATAACAATAAATAAGTAAATACACATCAAGCCATAATTCTCATACCTACGAAATACCGAATATCGACCACAAGCACGCCAAGTGCGAAAATACCACCCTAGGGAGACGGATAGCGCCATACGCTACAAAACCCAAGCACAACTAAGGCGCGATAAATGACCTGCATCTCGAGATCCATCCCACTCATATAACACCACAAGCTACACGGGACCTCAACACATGTGCGAATAATCAAGCTATCTCAATCCGGAATAACTCCCTCAATTTACAACCAAAGGAATAGAGCGCCTTCCAGGCATAAACTCTCATATTAACGATAGTACCAAAAATCTCTGCACTTGGTTTCAATCTTTAACAATCAAGTGACTAACATGTCACACTTATACAAATCTCCACGTGGGGTATGCTCCCACGGTCTTCCGCACCAGGTAGCAAAGTCTACACCTCCATACCACAAACCGTACTAATCTGTAAAGCACTTTAAGAACCCGCAAATCAATACACAATGATCCTTCCATAGAACAACATTCCCAGGAGACACTAGGATAATGTCATCTTACTCTGAACATCAAAATTCTTCCCGGTTCATCCGAGCTCATGACAGTTTTGTCAACACCAAACCGCAACCTCGATCCTCAAATTTCAAATTCCCATGCCGCAAAAAATACAATCCTCAAGTCATGATCTAAACCTCCATGACTCTTCCGGAATCCATTTACACCACAAGGCCATTGAATCGAATACCTCCCAAATTAATCAAGTCATGGTGGTTGTTGAGCCCACACGTACGACCAGAAACCACGTGTATAACTTCGCACGCCGAAGGAACTGATCATTGCCACAATTATGCTGATTTAACCATCACCAACCGTACCAATTTCTTCCAATTCACTCTTTACTTGCCTTAGAAATAATAGTAGCTTCATTCAAGAATCATAACGAAACTCAACAACAATCCTCCCAAGTGACCCACTTCCCGAGACCACATCATCTCAATACCCATGAACCGTCTCGTACCTTCCTCATGCGCATAATAGCATCTCCAACTGGTACACCCATTTCGAAAGACCTTCCGTGAATCTGAAGCTTTTTATCCCTTTCCTCTAATACTGCCCCGTAGGCCTGATGATAACATAAAACACTCTAAGCTCCCCATTTCATATTCCACTACAACAACTCGATCTTTAGCCACACAATGGCCCCGAAATCCTTAGGCACTGCACTTTAATTCTTAAACCCACTAGGACTGTTGTCGAGAGTCACCCACTCTGACCTAGTCTCGAATATAACCAAATTCCAATGCTCTACTAGCACATGAACACCCTCTCAAAGAAGCAACCGACTGAACTCTTTTCCTTGTACATCACATCCACAAAAAGCATAAACTCTGAGTCTTCCCAAAAACCTAAACAATTTGATAAAGCCAGATATAACACACATCCATCAAGTTCTTTGCCCGAATTGCCCCTGATGTTTTTATTCCTCAGTCATAATAACCCACTAATACACCGATAACCAGAAATCGCACAAGCAGACAACCACATGATCCAATCGTAGATGGTGGGGCTCCCCTACTTAGCTTTAAGCTACCATTACATAAACCCAGAACCCATAAGGATTCCTCCTTCTCAATTACCATGATCTCGCGCCTTTAACCAGTTGAATGTCCTGTAGTTCCTTATTAAAATTTTCATGAACATTCCGAATTATCATCCATAATCGTATACTCGACCTTCCGCTTCATAGTAAGTAGAACTCTTCGTAGAAACTTCATCAAAATCACACAACCGCTAACTTGTCCACAGGAGATAGCCCACCTGTGAAATTCCACACCAACATCTCCCAACGACGCTACATTGGGTATAACTACCACGAAATCAGTAAACCCTCCTGAGCCCGTACTCATCCACCGGCTGTACAAATCCATTCATTCCCCATTGACATCGACTGAAAGTCCGACAATACATTTCCAAACTCGAAGCCACATTTCACACCTCTCCATTTCCAGCAAACTCCCCTCTTCCATAATCAAGCTTCCTCCGTCCAGCAGCCACCATCCCAAATGAAATGCATAGGCTTAGTCATTATCCACCATGATTCCTAAATCGCTCTAAACTTTCTTCAAGGAAAGTGGCTTCCTACCATAGAATCCATATGCTACTCTGCCACTCCCACTTCAGCTAAACCACCTCCGTTAAGCAACTTCTCGACCTTTGCACTTCATACTTGACCTGCTAGTAATTTGATCACTGCGAGACACCCCCCGCCATGTCCTTTCTCATCCTTTGCTACCCAAATGTTGCATCAAATCAAAAATCCATCTCTGTAGCACCTGAACTAATAAATTGCTTCCAACTCTAAACCTCCTGGAAGATCATCTTTCTCGAGCCATCAACATTAGAAACACCGATTCGATCCTGAAATCGCTACACAGCACTATCTCTGACAACCGCTCCTCGGCACCATTTCACAACCTCCTGCCCCGAAGGCAAATCGAAAAAGACCATAACACCGGCGAAACTTAATGTGTTCAACAAGGATGACGACACCACACCACAATTGAGAATTCCACCACGCCCGAAAATATCAAGTCTCGTTACTCCATCAACCCAAACTTGAACGTCCATAGACCGATTGCCTTTCCTCTGCTGGAATTTAATGCTGAACCTCTAAACCATGAACTGAGAAAACCTCCTTTCGAGTCCGAGGAGGATCGTACCACGTACCTATATTTGTTCACTGTTTATTTACCATGCCTCATATTTATTTACTTTCTACTGTACTTGATTTATTGGACCACTAGTAAGTGTCGATGTCGACCCCTCATCACTACTTCTCCAGGGTTAGGCTAGATACTTACTGGGTACACGTTGATTTAAGTACTCATGCTACACTTCTGCACTTATTATGTAGGTATATGTATTTCTGGTAGTCTTTTCGGTGCGAAGGCGCGACTATCGCGGGGATTTTACGATGAGCTGCATCCCTTTTTACGATCCGTAGCATACAGAGTCTCCATCAGAATTATTTTACTCTTGGCTTACCTTCTATTAGATGCTCATGCACTCGTGACACCAGATTTTGGGGGTGTTCTAGAATCTGTTTATGGATTACTTTATATTGATACACTTTTACTTATTATTTTAATTAAAAGAAACGCAACTACGATTCATTTTAATGTAGTGACCTCTCCATCTACATAAGATTCATAATTTTAAAAATAATAAAATAAATAATTAAGTGTTGGCTTGCCTAACGGTGACGTTGGGCATCATCACGGCCTAGAGTGAATTTTGGGTCGTGACAATTAAATAAAGTGTAAAGTTAATAAAATAAAATCACATGAAAACTTGATAATATTACATATTAGATAACGTTATAGCAAAAGTAATAAAAATAATTAAAATTCAAAAAACCTTATTTTAAAAATAAAAGGAAATGACTATTTAAACTTGAGATTAAAAAGTTCTTAAGGTTATGATGAGAACGCTCAAAATACGGATATGACCACAAAATTGAAGTTTTGCTAGATAAAGAAAAATAAAAATTTGATACCAAATTAAAAAATTAAATATACAAAAAATCTATTTCATGTATATAATTTTACTAATAAAATTAAAAGCCAAACTTATATCTTGAAACTAAAAGAGAAATTTTTTTAATTGCACATAATACAAAAATTAATTATAAAAAAATTCATAGATTTAAAATATTATAAAGAACTTATGTATTAATTTTTAGACTATTTCAAAGTTATATTTAAAAGTAAAATATGATATTGCGAGAATATAGAGAAAAATAGAGATAGTGCGAGAATACTTATATTTTAAATTTATTTAAAAATAAATAAATTTAATTATTAATAATATTCAAAAAATTTATTAATATATTTAAATGATAAAAGAGTTCCGAGTAAAAGGATAATAGCATAAAAATATATTAAATTTCAAGAATAAAAAAGTTTATATTTATTGATGATTATTAAAATGGTAATAAGCAAGACATTAAGTCAATTTATAAGCTAATAAAAGATCACATAACAATATAACAATATTAAGTAATAAATAATGCAAAAACTATAAGCAAGGAACAAAAAAGAAAAAAGAAATTTATATAAAAATGTAAAAGGATAAAACTTATTTGAATTTGAGATGAAAAATAAATTGGTATTAAGAATTTTGTTAATATAATATAATTTAATATGCTCAAACAAGACAGATCACAACATTACATGTTTAGTATCTTTAATATTGATCGTAAAATAAAATACAAGTATCAAAATCAAGGGGTTAGGTTATTACGGATATAGAAAAAGAACATGTTATATATCGACTATGAGATTAGAAAAATGGTTTCATGTTCTGCTTCTTAATTAATATCTAATAATTATTTATAATTTTTATATAAAAGGTTTAATTTTAAGGTTATTTATAAATAATTCAAATAACCTAAATCATAATTTGACATGATTTATGTCCGCGCATCGCGTGAGGTACTAATACGAATATTTACGTAAAAGCATAATATATAAAAATGGAAGAACTTAGACATGTCGAGCCCACTTAAGTTTATCTCACGAAAGCTTATTAATAGGATTAAATTATAACTTTATCACATTTTGTTTGTCCAGGGTCTCTACGGTTAGTGGCGGATCTAGGATTTTGAATTCGTTGGTGCTTAAATTTGTTGATTTAAAGTTATTATACATAGTCTAACCTATTGTTTGGATGGTTGTTAGCCATTGTATTGTATCATATTGTTACTTTAAATACAATATTTAATTTGATTGTTATTTAAATTTTATTATATCGTATCATTAAATCCGTCTTTACGTAACGACGAAAAGTATCAATTTATGAAACGCCGAATTTGGTGTGATGGCGTCATTACCTTGCCTTTTCTCTCATCTTGCCCTTCCTTATTATTAAATAATTATATTTTATTCTTTATCCTTCTTTTTATACAATAATTCTACTTTGTATCCTATATTTTTTTGGTAATGTTGCAAATTTATTCTTCATATTGTTGGTGCATGACATAATGAAATGACGGTAAACAATACAATTTATCCAAACGTTGTATTCATTAAACAATACAGTATAATACAATACAATACATTATGAAATGACCTGTAACAACCATCCAAATAAGCTTTAAGTACATAACTATTTGAACACGACGATAAAAAAAATTAATGAGAAAACTCATATTCAGATTATGGATATCGTGAATCTGTGATGAGAATGCAATTGGCAAGAAAATGATCGGTACGTTTTACCATTTCGGAGGAACAGTTCGTCTTTAGAAGGGGTCGAACTTTGGAATTTTTTTTCAAGCAGATTCTTTTTTCTTTGCTATAGAGAATTAGGTCGAGTATACAAAAAGGGTAAAACAAAGGTCAATAAAGAAGAAATTTAAAAAAAAGTAGTATTAGCTTAAGAAAGTGTACTTGAAATAATTAAAAAGAATACCTAATTGAAGGAAATATATTTAAATAAAACAACAAAAAAAGAAACAAAGTAGCTTGAATGTAAGAAAAAAAGAAGGAATAGTTTGCCTAGTTAAAAGACTTTCGCTAGGATTGAGTTTCAAACTCGGGCCAACATTAAGTGTCACGATCCAAAATCCACTATAGGTCGTGATGGCGCCTAATACCGCCGCCAGGCAAGCGAACGATGATTGATCCACTTAATTACTCATTTTAAATTCCTTTTGAAATCATAATTTCCATTAAATAAATAGTATGAAATAGAATTTACAGGGTGAAACAATGATAATTAAGTGAACTACCATACTAAACATCCAAAAGGAACCCCCAAAACCCGGTGTCACAAGTACATGAGCATCAACTAGGAAATATGATAAAATACAATATCTGTATGGAATACAAATTAGACAAGAGAATGTAAATAACTATGATGGAGACTCTGTGTGCTGCGGACTCATAATATGGGATGCAGCTCGCCTAACTCCCCGCAATAGCCGCGCCTCTATGCCCACAAGACCACTAGACATATATGTACCTATACAAAATATGCAGCAAATGTAGCATGAGTACATAACTTTACGGTTGGCATAACTCTTTTGCCTAGACTGAGCTGTGCGAAGTCGATCCTGAATAATCTTGACCTTATCCAAGGCATCCTGTACCAAATCGGTACCCAACAAACGAGCCTCTTCCGGTTCAAATCAACCAACTGGCGATCGGCATCACCTTCCGTATAATGCCTCATATGGAGCCATCTGAATGCTCGACTGGTAGCTGTTATTATAAGCAAACTCCGCAAGTGGCAAGAAATGATCCTAAGAACCTTCAAAATCTATAACACAAGCACGAAGTATATCTTCCAATATCTGAATAGTGCGCTCTGACTGTCCGTCTGTCTGTGGATGAAATGTTGTACTCAACTCCACCCGCATGCCTAACTCACATTTTACAGCCCTCCAAAAATGTGAGGTAAACTGCGTACCTCGATCTGAAATTATAAACACGGGCACACCGTGAAGGCGGACAATCTCACCAATGTAAATTTCAGCTAACCTCTCTGAAGAATAGGTAACTGCCACTGGAATAAAATGGGCTGACTTGGTCAACCTGTCCACAATGACCCAAACTGCGTCAAATTTTCTCTGAGTCCGTGGGAGCCCAATAACAAAATCCATTATGATACGCTCCCACTTCCACTCAAAAATTTTTAACTTCTGAAACAAACCACCTGGTCTCTGATGCTCGTACTTAACTTGCTGACAATTCAGGCGCCGAGTTACATGTGTAATTATATCCTTTTTCATTCTCCTCCACCAATAATATTGCCGCAAATCTTGATATATTTTTGCGGCACCTGGATGAATAGAATACCTGGAACTGTGTGCCTCTTCAAGAATTAATTCACGAAGCCCATCCACATTAGGCACACAAATACGGCCCTGCCTTCGCAAAATTCCATCTTCCCCCACAGCAACCCGTTTGGCATCACCGTGCCGCACCGTGTCCTTAAGGACAAGTAAGTGAGGATCATCATACTGCCTCTCTTTGATGCGCTCATATAAAGAAGACCGAGCGACTGTACAAGCTAGAACCCGGCTGGGTTCTGAAATATCTAACCTCACGAACTGATTAGCCAAAGTCTGAACATCTGCAGCTAATGGCCTCTCACCAACCGGAATATACGTAAGACTGCCCATACTCACAGCCTTTCTACTCAAAGCATCGGCCACCACATTGGCCTTTTCGGGGTGATACAAAATGGTGATAACATAGTCTTTCAACAACTCCATCCATCTTCTTTGGCTCAAATTAAGATCCTTTTGTTTGAACAGGTACTGAAGGCTGCGATGATCAGTAAATACCTCACACGAGACACCGTAGAGGTAATGCCTCCAAATTTTCAGCGCATGAACAATGGCTGCCAATTCTAAGTCATGAACAGGATAATTCTTCTCGTGAACTTTCAACTGCCGCGACGCATATGCAATTACCTTGCCATCTTGCATTAATACTACACCAAGCCCAATGTGAGATGCGTCACAATATACCGTATACGATCCTGAACTTGTGGGTAATACCAATACTGGCGCCGTAGTCAAAGTGGTCTTGAGCTTCTGAAAGCTCAATTCACACTCGTCTAACCATCTGAATGGATCACCCTTCTGGGTTAGTCTGTTCAAGGTACTTGCTATAGATGAAAACCTTCCACGAACCGACGATAATAACCTGCCAAACCTAGGAAACTCCAGATCTCTGTAACCAGAGCAGGTCTAGGCCAATTCTGAATAGCCTCAATCTTCTTAAGATCCACCTTTATGCCTTCTGCCGATACAACATGTCCCAAAAAGGCAACTGAGTCTAACCAAAACTCACATTTTGAAATTTTGGCATATAACTGATTATTCTTCAAGGTGTGAAGCACACTTCAAAGATGCCGCTCATGCTCCTCTCGCTCAATGAATACAACCACAAAAGAATCCAAATAAGGATTGAACACCCGATTCATCAAATTCATAAATGATGCTGGAGCATTTGTCAACCCAAATGACATCACTAGGAACTCGTAATGCCCATACCGAGTCCGAAAAGCTATCTTAGGGACATCAGATGCCCTAATATTCAACTGATGGTAACCAGATCTCAAATCAATTTTCGAAAATACCTTGGCACCCTGAAACTGATCAAATAAGTCATCAATTCTTGGCAGCGGATATTTGTTTTTGATAGTGGCCTTGTTCAACTGCCAATAATCTATACACATACGCATCGAGCCATCTTTCTTCTTTACAAATAATTATGGTGCACCCCAGGGCGAGACACTGGGTCTAATGAATCCCTGATAAAGCAAGGCTTGTAACTTCTCTTTCAATTCTTTCAACTCTGGCGGCGCCAAATCAATACAGAAGTCAATATCTCTATCGGGTGGCATCCCCGGCAGATCTGCAGGAAATACTTCCGAAAATTCACGAACAACTGGTACTGAGTCCATAGAAGGGACATCCACATTGGGATCGCGAATATAAGCCAAATAGGCTAGACACCCTTTCTTTACCATACGCCAAGCTTTCATATAAGAAATAACCCTGCTGGCAGAATGGCCAGGAGTTCCTTTTCACTCTAATCGAGGTAACCCCGACATAGCTAGGGTCACTGTCTTGGCATGACAGTCCAATATAGCAGGATAAGGAGACAGCCAATCCATACCCAAGATGACATCAAAATCTACCATATCAAGAAGTAGAAGATCCACACTAGTTTCAAGATTACCAATAGTAACCACACACGAACAGTAGACATGATTTACTACCACAGAGTCTCCCACCGGTGTAGATACACATAGAGAAGCACTCAGAGAATCACAAGGCACAACCAAATATGAAGAAAATAGGAGGACACGTAGGAATAAGTAGATCCTGGATCAAATAGAACTGAAGCATCTCTATGGCAAACTAGAATAATACCTATGATCACAGCATCAGATGACTCGGCCTCAGGCCTAGCTGGAAAAGCATAAAATCGGGGGTGGGCCCCACCACTCTGAACTGCATCTCTGGGACGGCCTCTAACTGGCTGGCCTCCACCTCTAACGGTCTGACCTCCACCTCTAATGGCCTGACCTCCACCTCTAATGGCCTGACCTCCACCTCTAACTGCCTAACCCCTACCTCTAGCTGGCTGAGCAGGCGGTGAAGCAACCGGTGACGGTATGATGGCACGAGAATCTTGCTGAGATCTATTACTCGCCAATCTAGGGCAATACCTCCTAATGTGACCAATGTTCCCACACTCATAACACCCATCCTGATGTCGTGGCTGCTGAAGCTGAAGCTGACCCAGATGGGCCAGATAACCACTGTAGTAACTCTGTAGTGGTGGTGTACTGATAGAAGCTGAATGTGCACTGAATACTGGCTGCCCAGAGTAAGGCATAATAGGACCGTTACTCCCTGAAGCACCGGGAGATACATGAAGTGCTAAATGAAACGGTCTGGGAGGATGACCCCTACCAAAATTACCCCTGCCTCCAGACGAGGTACCACTGTAACCACCGAACTGACGAGGCCTCTTATCGGACCTCTGCCCTCTTTCCTGTGCAAGAATCATCTCGATCCTCCTTGCGACATTAGCAGCCGCCTGAAAAGAAATCTCACTTTCGGTCTCCTTGGCCATCTAAAGTCTGATAGGGTGAGTGAGTCCCTCAATGAACCTCCTCACTCTCTCTCCCTCCGTAGGTAGTAAAAGGAGAGCATGATGGGCCAAATCCACAAAACGGGACTCATACTGAGTAACAGTCATACTGCCCTACTGTAGACGCTCAAATTGCTTGCGGAATTCCTCTCTCGGTGAGATAGGGAGGAACTTCTCCATATATAGCTGAGAGAATTGCTCCCAGGTAAGTGTAGGTGATCCGACTGGTCGGGTCAATGTATAATCTCTCCACCTCCTCTTGGCGGAACCCATCATCTAGAATACAGCAAAATCAACTCCATTGGTCTCAACTATACCCATGTTTCACAGCACCTCGTAGCAGCGTCCAAGATAATCCTGTGGGTCCTTAGAAGGTGTACCACTGAAGTGAACTGGAAAGAGCTTAGTAAACTTATCCAGTTTCAATAAGGCCTCAAAAGACATGGCGGGCCTATTACCGGTCTGTGCCGCAATAACTGGCTGAACTACCCCAACTGGCGGGGCTGGTGGAGCCTGATTCTGAGGAGCCATCTGCTCCGGGGCGGGAGTAGTGGGAGTTTGTGCTCCTCCCCCAACCTGTGAGACGGCTGGTGCCACTAGAAATGTACCATTCTGAGCCACACCCTCCATAAGACTCACCAATCGGACTAGAGCGTCCTGAAGCACTGGAGTGGGTATGAATCCTTCCGGGACCTGAACTGGTCCAACTGGTACATTCTGAACTGGGACCTCCTCCTGAAGGTCTACCGAGGTTCTTCAACAGGTGCAGTTGCTCGAGCTCTGGACTGAGCTCTACCTCTGCCTCTGCCTCATCCTCTAGCACGACCTCGGCCTTGACCTCTACCCCTGGCCATAGTTGCCATCGAGGGTTCTGGTCCCTGTCCATCGGTAAAGGTATTATGCGTTCTCACCATCTGCGAGTGAATAAGAGTAGAATGGTTCAATCATCGATGATAGAATAAAATCGCACGACAGAATAAGAAGGAAGTGATATTGTTCCTAAACTTCATAGCCTCTGAGAGATAAGTACAGACGTCTCCGTACCGATCCTTCAGACTCTACTAAGCTTGCTCGTGAGACCTATATAACCTAGTGCTCTGATACCAACTGTCACGACCCGAAATTCCCACCTTCGGACCGTGATGGCGCCTAATATTTTACTTGCTAGGCAAGCCAACGTTAAAATAATATTAGCCATTTTTAAATAATTTTTAAATTTATTAATAGTAAAGAAACAAATATGGAAGTAAGGTCTGAAATATAGTGAATAATCCATAAAAATAACGGCATCTAAATACCATCCCAGAATTGATGTCACAAGTGCACGAGCTTCTAACATAATAAAAATAAAGGTCTGAATAAAATAAAGCTGTCTGGAAATAAACACACAGCTAAGGTACAGTAGACGGGGACTTCAGAATTGCGAACGCCGTGCAGTTATACCTCAAGTCTCCTCTGAGTAGCTGAAATCCGACCAAGTCTATGGTATGCCGCTGGGACCAACTCCGAAATCTGCACAAGAAGTGCAGAGTATAGTATCAGTACAACCGACCCCATGTACTGGTAAGTGCTGAGCCTAACCTCGACGAAGTAGTGACGAGGCTAAGGCAGTTCACTTACATTAACCTGTACGCAATATTAGTAACAACATCAATAATAGAAATAAATCAGGTAACTCATTTATAATGGTTGAAGCCAACTCAGCAGTTATAACCAATTATCATTTCCATAAATTCTGTTGCAGCGTGCAACCCGCTCTCACAATATATTCACATTCAATTCTGTTGCAGCGTGCAACCCGCTCTCCCAATATTTTCCTTTTAATCAAGTATGTCATATATTTATTTCAATCAAGTATATATATAGACTTTTAAATAAGTCTGTTGCGGCGTGCAATCCGATCCCCCAATATTGACTTCTCTATAAGTCTATTGCGGCGTGCAACCCGATCCTCCAATATTAACTTTTTAACAAGTCTGTTGCGGCGTGCAACCCGATCCTCCAATATTAACTTTTAAACAAGTTTGTTGCGGCGTGCAACCTGATCCTCCAATATGAACTTTTAAACAAGTCTGTTGCGGCGTGCAATCCGATCCTCCAATATATACATTTCAATCAACTCTGTTGCGGCGCGCAACCCGCTCCTCCAATATATTTATTTACCAATTCTTATAGAATAAATTACCCCAATAAATGCAACAATTAATATAAAATTTTAAAACAACAAGCATTCAATAGTTATGATTTAATTATGAATCAAACAATGACAATTAGAAATTTATTTTGAAAATCAGGGAGAAAATAGACAGTTTAATATTTAATATGCTAAATGTCAAGTAGCAATTAATACACATAAATCAAATAGCATGTAACAATTATTGCAGGAATTCAAGAATTAATATTTGTCAAGGAATAGGAAAGAAATAATTATTATAACAATTAATTCGTGTCTTAGAATAATTTATGATTTTCAAATAATTATGCAAATAATTAACGCCTATACGTCGTTCACATGCATTTTACATAACAAATAATTTAAGGGTTCTATTCCCTCAAGTCAAGGTTAACCACGATACTTAACTCGCTATGCAAATTCCAATAAATTACTCGACCACAGCTTTTCCTTTTAAATTTGTCTCCAAAAGCTTCAAATCTATTCACAAATAATTCGATATACTCAATACAAATCGTAACAATTAATTCCATATGAATTTACTAATTTTCCGGATAAAAATCTGAAATTCACTTTAAAACTTGACAGTGGGGCCCACATCTCAAATCTCGAAAAAACTTATAAAATTCAAACACCCATTCCTAGACGAGTCCAACCATACAAAAATTATCAAATTCCGACATCGGATTGACCTTCGAATCTTCATTTTATATTTTTGGAAGGTTCTGTAAAAGTCTAATTTTTCTTCCATAAATTCATGGATTCATGATGTAAATGAGTATGAAATCATGAAATATAATCAATATAGGATAAGGAACACTTACCCTAATTTTTTCCCGTGAAAATCGCCCAAAAATCGCCTAAATCGAGCTCCCCAAACTCAAAAATGAGTAAAATGGCTAAACTCCCCGTTTTATGGGATTTCTGGCATTTTCAAGCACCACAGGTAGCGTGGGGGCGCTGCCTGTGGCGCACTTTCCAGAACACCAATAATTCCCAGCGCCAGGGCTAGCGCCCCACGCTACCCTGGGCGCTGGCGGCTACGAAAAATCTTTCCCGATACGAAAATGGGTATAACTCTCTCATACGATGTCCGAATTCGACGATTCTTTTTGTTATGGCTCCAAAATTTCAATACGGATCTAATGCTTCCATAAAAACTGAATTTGGAATTCATTTACTTAATGGGATACCACTTATTCTTCAAGAAACGACGTCGAACGTTCTTGAAATGCCAAAATTAAATTCCGTTGACCACCCGAAATCCACCCGAGGCCCTCGGGATCTCAATCAAATATACCAACAAGTCTTAAAATATTATACGGACTTACTCGGGATCTCATATCACATCAAACGATGCTGAAATTACAATTCACACCTCGATTCGATTTTTTGAGTTTCCAAACTTTTTAATTTACAAATCTTGTGCCAAAACATATTAAATGAATCCGGAATGACTTTAAATTTGGCACACAAGTCATAAATGACATAACGAAGCTATTCTAATTTTTTGAATCGGATTCCGACCCCGATATCAAAAAGTCAACCCCGTGGTCAAATTTGGAAATCTTTAGCCTTTAAATTGCTAGTTCTGTTAAATGGTCATAACTTAAGCTAGGGACCTCCAAATTAAATTTCGGGCATACGCCCAAGTCCCAAATCACGATACGGAGCTAGCAGAACTGTCAAAATATTGATCCGGATCCGTTTACTAAAAATATTGACCAAAGTCAACTCACTTGAATTTTAAAGCTCTATTTCACATTTTAATTCAGTTTTCACACGAAAACTTTTCAGAAAATTTTACGGACTGCGCACGCAAGTTGAGAAAGGATAAATGGTATTTTTCGAGATCTTAGAATATAAAATTATATATTAAATTTAAAGATGACATTTTGGGTCATCGCACCAAAGCACCCATCAAACTTTTTATTTTCTTGGTGCTTTCTGAACTTTTATAGTCGTTCCGTCGAATTTTTGTTGAATTATACATACTCTAAGTTGAAAGTAATGGGTGCTTGAGCACCCAAATTCTACATGTAGGTCCGTCCCTATAAAATAGGATTATCAGCATCATGTGAAAAATTAACATAAAAAAATAAAGTGAGAAAAGCGGATTAGCTCAATATACGTAGGGCTCAAACTTCTCGGGTAAAACATTAACTAATAATAACAAGAAAAAATAATTACATACAATAGTAATGTTACAAATAATTAAACAAGAAGTAGAAGGAACCAGGGGATTCTGTTGATTAGAAGGTGATTTGATTTTAGTACTATAATGATTTGATTAATATTAAATAAGGTACTAATACAGAAAGAAAAAACAAGTCAAATATAAGTGAAGAGAGATGGTAGAGCATATCTACTGTGGATTGTGGGCACATGCACAACTGCAGTATGCATTACTCCACACGATTTGCTAACTAATCGGTTGAAAAATACTTTTCTTTTCTCAAATTTCTCTTTAGTTTGTATTTTGCTGTCATTAAAAAAGGAAGAAAAAAAAAATTAAAAAAAAGATAGAAAAGAAACCACCCAACACTTCCATATCAATCCAACCGGACACCAAATCAACCGCAATCCTTTTAAAATAAGATAGTCTAATACATTATATGTTATAGTACACTGGAACTGTACCAAAACTTTCCATTAGGGTCTCTTTGTTTCCCTGTACAACTTAAAAAAGAATATTTTTTTATATTCTTCTCTCTCTTTTATATTTTATTATTATCTTTCATTTTAATTTTTATTTTTTAAATTTCATTAAACAAATTCCATCTTTTATTTTTATTAATTTATAATTTTTATTAAAATAATTCCATAAAATTTTGAATAATATAATTTGTAAGAAATTATTATAGATTAACTAATAATTCAAATAAAAGTGAAATCATTGTGATGCAAGATTAATTAAATACATATTACATAACGATAAAATTCATTCGAAATACTACATAAATATTCAACTTCAACCTCTAATATTCTCCAATAAATGATCTATTATATTCACACCTTTCAATTTTAGCAACATCTAATATTTTATATTTGCACCATTCATTTTTTGAGATGATTACATATTTTTTGTACAATTATAACTTATAATAAAATTAACTTACAATTTTATATAAAAATAATAAATGCACGAAAATTAATTTATCAAAATTATACGCCAAAGTTAAGATGTAAAATTAATAAAATATGCGTGAATAGTAATGGGGGAGATGAATAGTGTACCCCCATATTTGGAGGAACACTATTCCTTCCCCATTTGGGGGGCAAAAATGGGGGAGGGTTGGAGCTTCATTATGGCAAACATTGCCCCCATTATGGGGAAATGGGGGAGGGTTGGAGATGGTCTGATTAAGAGAAATTTTCATAAACAACTATAGTTTAGAGTATAGTAACTATAGTTTGTCTAATTACCATTTGTAATTACTATTCAATTGTTACTAACTTGTATCACATGTATTTAAGCACTCAACGAATACAACATGTGTCAATTGTATTCGTTCGCGCAACGAATACAACGTGTATCAACTGTATTCGTTTGCACATTGTATTCCCTCATGCAACGAATATAATATATATCAACTGTAATCAAAGGTGTATACAAAGGATACAACATGAATGTACTGTATTTGTTCATGCAATGAATACAACTAAGGCGAAATACAGAAATACGGAAAAATAAAATATTCTTGTTGAGAGTCGAACTCAAGACCTTCACTAACTAAACGGGCGCTCTAACCAACTGGGCTACGAAAGCTTGTTGCTTTCTTATTTCAGTTCAAAATAATTAATCTCTTATTTCATGAATTTGCTATAAAATTCAAATATAGCTACGAATGGTAAATTTGCTTAAAGTATAGCTATGAATGGTAAATATTTTATTTGTCGCGTAATTTTTCTTATGATAAACTAGAAAGGAATCATATAGAAATAACACCAAGTAGCCATTCTGAAAGGCTACTATTTAGAAATTAGCAGTGTCACGACCCAAAATCCACTATAGGTCATGGTGGCACCTAACACCGCCATCAGGCAAGCCAACTGTGATTTATCTATTTAATTACTCATTTTATTACTTTCGAGATCATATTTTTTAATAAGGAAGAAAATTTACACTTCTAAATCCACGGGGACGTACACCATTTGTAATTTATAAAAGAATTAAAAGGCATTAGTGATGTATGAAACTATAAGCATCAACTAGTATAACCCCAAGACCCGGTGTCACAAGTGCATGAGTATTTTCTAAGGAATACAATAATAATACAACATCTGTCCAGAATGTAAATAAGACAGGATAAAATAAATAGTACGATGGAGGCTTGGTGGACTGCAATGCGTAGCCTAGATTGCATCTCACATAAAGTCTCCTCAACAGATGCGCCTACGCGCCAAGATGATCACCAAATGAACCTATGAAATCCTACACATTTAGTGCAGAAGTATAACATGAGTACGTAAATCAACGCATACCTAGTAAGTATCTAGCCTAACCCCGGAGAAGTAGTGGCGAGGGGTCGACACCGACACTTACTAGAGGTCCAATGAAACAATATGATAAATCATAAGTAGATATAAAGCACACAACAATAATTGGGTAAATCTGTAAGTTACATAATCTTCCAATAATTTCTTTTAAGGTATGAGTTTCTTAATCTTGTATTCTATCCTAACACCTTCGAAAATGTCAAGTGCCAATATCAAATAAATAAGGAATACCATATAAAATACCGGGCATCAGTGAAAATATTATCTCGTGAATATTCGGACTATTAGCAATGTAACGCACGATTCTGCCGAGGTCGTTCGGCCTGATCCAGAATAATGTGTACACTGCCGAGAGTAAAATTGCACGAACCATAGATGCATCTATTATACTGCTGAGGCGTTCCGCCCGCTACACAAGAAAGGAAAGAAGTTACCGATTTACGAGATACGTGCTTACAATATAGTATATGAGCACAAAATGAATATAATCTTTACCGTTTCTCGAATAACTTGCCCACAATTCAAAGTGATAAGGCTCGGCCTAGTATACATATATTTATTTCTAAATCAATTTCGGTTATAACTTTAATTAATTAAGCCAGCAGAACGAGTTCAAATAATTCAATTATTACATGATAAAGTCCTAAGTCTACCCAGACATAAACATGCTTTAGCTACGTACGGACTCTCGTCACCTCGTGCGTATGTAGCAACCACAACTAGTTGCACATAACAATAAATATCACCTAGGGGTAGTTTCCTCCTCACAAGGTTAGACAGGAGACTTACCTCGCTCCGAAGTTCCAAAACCGGCTCCAGCGCCTCTCTAACTCTTCAATTCAAGTCAAACGATCCGAAACTAGTCAAATAATGTACAACTCAATCAAAATATACTCCAATGCTTATAATTAATCAATTCATAACAATCCCCAACTCCGCTATAAAAGTCAATAAGGTCGACCCTCGGCCCCAAGTCCCCGAATTCCGAAATTTTTAGAAGATAAATATTACCCATAACATTACAAACCAAAATATATGATTTATTTCCAATTCCATGGTCAATTTCGTGGTAAAAATAAAACAAATACTAATTTCTAAGTTTTCTACCAAAATCCCAAATTTTTACTCATTTGCATGTTTAAATCCTTATAGAATCCATATATTTAACTTACAATAGGTGGGAATAACTTACCTTGCCAAAAATCGCCCAAGCCAAGAGAGAATGAAAGAAAATGGGCCAAATCCCGTATAAAACCATGTCTGCCTAGCGCTGCCTCGCACCTGCGGAATAGTAGACGCTTCTGCGGCTCCGCTTCTGCGAAAGCTTCCTCACAGATGCGGCTTCCCCCAAGGCCAGCTTATTCCGCTTTTGCGTCCATCCAACCGCATATGCACATCCGAATCTGCGAAAATCCTCCGCATCTGCGAACTGCCCAGCTCGAGCACCACTCCGCACCTGCGCGCCCATGACCGCACCTGCGATCATCTAGCCCCAGACCACTTCCTCTTTTGCTCTTCTCCGCCCGTATCTGCGAGCCCGCGGGTGCGGTAAATTCCTCGCACCTGCGAATCCCATCCAGCCTCACTCCCTAACGCTTCTGCGCTCTCGCACCTGCGGCCATAACCTCACAGGTGAGATCGCACTAGAAGCCTTAAGCTTCAGCAGTTCTTCCAAGTCCAAACTCGATCCGTTTCTAATCCGATTCGCACCCGAGGCCCTCGGGACCCCGTCCAAATATACCAACACATCCCACAACATGATACGGACTTAGTCAAAACATCTAATCACGTCAAACAACATCAAAATAACAAATCGATGGCCAAAACATTTCTTTCAACTTTCCAACCTTCAAACTTTGCCAAATGCGCCCGAATTACACTTAAACATCCTGGAATGACGTTAAACTTTACGTGCAAGTCACAAATCATGATACGAACCTATTCCATGGCTCGGAAATGCCAACCTTCCATAATAGGCGCCGAAATACTCCCGGACCACCCAGTACTCAACCCGGACATACGCCCAAGTTCAAAATTATCATACGAACCTATTGGGGCATTCAAATCCTGATTCTGAGGTCATTAATGCAAACATCAAACCTTAGTCAATTCTTCCAACTTAAAGCTTCCAAAATTAAAATTTTCTTTCCAAATCAACTCTGAACTTCCCGAAATTCAATTCTGACCACACGTACAAATCATAATACCTTAGGTGAAGCTACTCAAGGCCTGAAATCGCCGAACGACGCGCTAGAGCTCAAAACAACCGGTCGGTTCGTTACATTCTCTCCCTACATAAACATACGTTCGTCCTCGAACGTGCTAAGAACTGCTCCGGAGTTGTCCAAAATCATTGTTTAACACCTTGTGCACCTACCCGTGCCACCACAATCCAGTTGAACACATTAGCTCGAGTCAGACTGAAGATCCTCCCTTTATTTAGTCAATAAGCCTTAGAACCAAATTCCAAATTTCGAATTTCTCTACAAGACGCGATTCTAACATACGAACACCGTATCAATCACCACACACTATACCAAAACATGATCTTGCACCTATTCTGAAATCAAACCATGCACCACATAAGTCGATTGCCCATAATAACATCCTCCGACCACAATAGCTGGAATTTCATGAATCTGATGCCCGCAATACGCCTCATGACGCATATAAGTACTGTTCCAACTATCGAAATACTGCCACGACAACAGAGATGTGTAGAAACTAATGACCACCTGCCGACTCAACAAATCATGGAGTCTCTCCTCCTGACAAGGACCATTACCTCATCCTGAACTGAATAACGATATTTGCTCTTTAATATACCCTACATAGCTCTGATCGCACTGATCCCAGGTCCAACAACCTCGTCACACCCAATACAAGCTGCTCAGGTGATAAGCCATCTCAAACACTGCCAAAAATCTCATATGACGCCCACAATGCGCCAACAAGCTACAAACTCGAATGTGATATATAAGGAAAAATGAACTCTGGAAAAGGAATACCCAGCCCGTGTAACGAATAAAACGGCCGAATAGATGTTGTGAACCTACCTCAAGAATGAAAAACAAGACACTCAAAATAAGTGTAAGGAACTATGCTCAACATCTCGTTGTTGTGGCGTGCAACCTGATCCAACATGACACTATTGTGGTGTGCAACCCGATCCACATAACATGCCCGTGGCGGCATGCCACCCGATCCACACATAACAATCAAGAAGAAAACACACATTAAGTCGTAACGTTTATACTTACGAAATGCCCGAATATCGACCACAAGCACGCCAAGTGCATAATACAAATCTTGGGGAGACGGAAAGCACCATACGCTACAAAACCCAAGCACAACTATGGTGCGACATATGATCTGCATCTTGGGAGCTATCCTGCTCATATAACACCGCAAGCTATACGGGACCTCAACACATGCACGAATAATCAAGCCGTCTCACAACCCACGTGGCACAACAAAGATTACACGAAATAGCTGACGATGGGAATAACATCCAACGTCTGACAAATACTCCGTAAGCGATGCTATGACGAACAAACACATTCGACCTAACGTAGAGCACACACTCACATTAGACCCACTAACGGACCTCAAACCGATTCTGATCATACCATACTGGGCTAATAACCTTTCAAGGATCCACAATTACCCTTTCCATGACACACAAGAGCAACCGTCAATTCTGGAACAAACTCACACAGTCCACAACCCAAGGAATAGAACGTGTCTCAGGCATAAACCCTCACATTAGCGATAGTACCAAAATCTCCATAATTGGTTTCAATCCTTAACAATCAAGTGACTATCATGTCACACCTACACCAATTTCCCCTGTGGGATACGCTCCCACGACTTTTCACACCAGGTAGCAAAGTCTGCATCTCCACACCACCAATCGTACTAATTCTGTAAAACCAACCCAGAGTTCGCAATTCAATACACAAAGCCTCTTACACTGGACACCGTTCTCAGGTGACACTAAAGATGATGTCAGCTTACTCTGAACTTCTGGATCTTTTCCCCGCTCATCCGAGCTCAGAACATTCTTATCAAACTGAACCAAAATCTTGATCCTCAACCTCCAATTTCCATAACTACGGAAAATACAAACCTCAAGTTGTGGCGTAAACCACCATAACTCTTCCGAGATCCATCTACACGTAACAAGCCATTATAATCAAATACCTCCAAATCAATCAGATTACAGAGGCTGTCAAGCCCACACGTATAACCACGAACCACCTGTATAACTTAACACGCCGAAGTAACTGATCATTTCCATAATCGTTCCGATTCAAACCATTACTAGTCGACCCCACTTCTTCCAATTTACTCTGGACTTGCCTTAGAAATAATAATAGCTCTATTCAAAATATAACAAACTCATTCAACACTTATCCCGAGTGACCCACTTCACGAGACCACGTCATCTCAATACCCATGAACCGTCTCATACCTTCCTCATGTGCACAATAGCATCTCTAACTGGCACACCCATTCTGAAAGACCTTCCGAGAATCCGAAGCTATTTCTCCCTTCATCTAATACTGCCCCGCATGCCCGATGATAACATATAACATTCCAAGCCCTCATTTAATAATCCACTGTAACAACTCGATCCTTAGCCACATAACGGACCCGAAATCTATAGGCACTGCACCTTAATTATCTAACCTACTAGGACTGTTGTCGAGAGTCACCCACTCTGACTGGTCCCAAATATAATCAACTCCAATACTCTACTAGCACGTGAACATCCTCTCAAAGAAGCAACCGACTGAACTCTTTTCCTTGTACATCTAATCCATACACCGATAACTAGAAACCACACAAGCGGACAAACACACGATCCAATTGTAGATGGTGGGGCTCCCCCACTTAGCTTAAAGCTATAATTACATAAACCTAGAACCCACAAAGATTCCTCCTTTTCGATTACTATGTCCTCGCACCATTAACCCGCTAAATTTCTTGTAGTTTCTTACTGAATATTTCATGAATATTCCGAATTATCAGCCATAATCGTATACTCGACTTTCTGCTTCGTAGTAAGTAGAATTCTTCGCATAAACTTCATCAGAATCACACAACTGCTAATCTGCTCAGAAAAGGTCACCCACCTGTGGAATTCCTTACCGACATCTTCCAACGACGCTGCACTAGGTACAACTACCACAAAATCAGTAAACTCTCCTGAACCCATGCTTTCCCACCAACTGTACAAGTCTGTTCATCCCCCATTAACATCAACTGACAGTCCAACAATACATTTCCAAACTCGAAGTCACGTTTCACACCTCTCCATTTCCAGCAGACTCCCATTTGCCATAATCAAGATTCCTCCGTCCAACAGCCACCATCCAAAATGAAGTGCATAGGCTTAGTCATTATCCACCATGATTCCCAAATCGCTCTAAACTTTCTCCAAGGCAAGTGGCTTCCTACCACAGAATCTATATGCTACTCTGCCACTCCCACTTCGGTCAAACCATCTCCTTTAAGCAACTTCTCGACCTCTGCTTCTCATACTTGACCTGCTAGCAATTCAACCACCACAAGACACCTCCCGCCATGTCCTTCCTCATACTTCGCTGCCCAAATGTTGCCTCAAATCAAATCCATACATGTAGCACCGGAACTAATGAATTGCTATCAACTCTCAACCTCCTAGAAGATCACCTTTCTCGAGCCACCAACATTATAAATACCAATTCGATTCTGAATCGCTACACACCGCTATCTCTAACAACCGCTCCTCATGCACCATTTCACAACACCTTGCCCCAAAGGTAAATCAAAGAAGACCGTAACACCGACAGACCTTAATGCATTCAAACAAGGATAACGATACCTCATCACAAATGAGAATTTCACCACACTCGAAAATATTAAGTCTCGCTATTCCATCAACCAAAGCCTGAGCATTCATAAACCGATTGTCTTTCCTCCGCTGGATTTAAATGCTGAACCCCTAAACCATACACTGAGAAATCCTCCTTTTGAGTCGTTCACTACCTCGTCACATAGACAAACACCCTACCATCACACCAACAGTGCGCGATAACAATGCATGAACATCATAGCAATCTGTGCGTAGCCTCAAAACCATAGGCACTAATGATACAGGGCATGAAACGACAGAACCCCTTCCACAAGACGACGATAACAACTAGCTCGAGTACACAGGGAAACACATCTTGCACCACATCTGCGGTACCATTATAACTCCTCAATGCCAAATTGATAACAAGCGCTGCACGTCGCATAAGATTGAGTAGGAAGGAAATAAAGGCATAAGCTCAATGGGATCAAATAGCACAAAGAGGAATCAAGAAGGGAAGTGCTCCTAACAAACCTGTAGCCTCTCGAAGATAAGTACATACGTCTTCGTATCGAACCGCAAGACTCTACTATACTTTCTCATGACTCGTGAGACCTAAGTGAACCTAACGCTCTGATACCAAGCTGTCATGACCCAGAATCCACTATAGGTCGTGATAGCGTCTAACACCATTGTCAGACAAGCCAACAGTAATTTATCCATTTAATTACTCATTTTATTACTTTCGAATTCATAGTTTTTAATGAGGAAGGAGATTTACACATCTAAATTCACGGGGACGTAGAACATTTGTAGTTTATAAAAAAATTGAAAGGCGTTAATGATGTACGAAACCATAAGCATCAACTAGTATAACCCCAAGACCCGGTGTCACAAGTGCATGAATATTTTCTAATGAGTACAATAATAATACAACATCTGTCCAGAATGTAAATAAGACAGGATAAAATAAATAGTACGATGGACACTCGGTGGACTACGATGCGTAGCCTGGATAGAAGCTCACATAAAGTCTCCTCAACAGATGCACCTATGCGCCATGATGATCACCAAATGAACCTGTCAAATCCTGCACATTTAGTGCAGAAGTGCAGCATGGGTACAAAAATCAATGCATACCCAGTAAGTATCTAGCCTAACCCCGGAGAAGTAGTGACGAGGAGTCAACAACGATACTTACTAGAGGTCCAATAAAGCAGTATGATAAATCATAAGCAGATATAAAGCACACAAAAATAATGGGGTAAATCTGTACGTTACATAATCTTCCAATGATTTCTTTTAAGGTATGAGTTTCTCAATCTTGTATTCTACCTTAATAGCTCCGAAAATGTCAAGTGCCAATATCAAATAAATAAGAAATACCATATAAAATACCGGGTATCAGTGAAAAGATTATCTTGTGAATATTCAGTCTACTAGCGATGTAATGCACGATTCTGTCGATGTCGTTCGGTCCGATCCAGAATAATGTGTACACTGCCGAGAGTCGAACTGCACGAACCATAGATGCATCTATTATACTGTCGAGGCATTCCGCCCACTCCAGAAGAAAGGAAGGAAGTTACCGATTTACGAGACACGTGCTTACAATATAGTACATGAGCACAAAATGAATATAATATTTACCGTTTCTCGGATAACTCGCTCACAACTCAAAGTGATAAGGTTCTACCTAGCATACATATATTTATTTCTAAATCAATTTCTGTTATAACTTTAATTAATTAAGTTAGCAGAACGAGTTCAAATAATTTAATTATTACATGATAAAGTCCTAAGTCTACCCGGACATAAACATACTTTAGCTACGTATGGACTCTCGTCACCTCGTGCATACGTAGCACCCACAACTAGTTGCACATAACAATAAATACCACCTAGGGGTAGTTTTCCCCTCACAATGATAGACAGGAGACTTACCTCGCTCCGAAGTTTCAAAACCGGCTCCAACGCCTCTCTAACTCTTCAATTCAAGCCAAACGATCCAAAACAAGTCAAACAATGTGCAACTCAATCAAAATATGCTCCAATTCTTATAATTAATCAATTCATAACATTCCTCAACTCCACTCTAAAAGTCAATAAAGTCGACCCTCGGGCTCATGTGCCCGGATTTCGAAATTTCTCGATGATAAACTTTACCCATAATATTAGGAACCCAAATATATGATTTATTTCAAATTCCATGATCAATTTTGTGGTAAAAATCTAAAAATTCCAATTTCTAGGTTTTCTACCAAAATTCCAAATTTTTACTCATTTATATGTTTAAATACTTATAGAATCCATGTATTTAACTTACAATAGCTGGGAATAACTTACCTTGCCATAGATGATGAAAATCTCCCCTTGAAGCTCTCCAAAAATCGCCTAAGCCAAGAGAGAATGAAAAGAAATGGGCCAAATCCCGTATAAAGCCATATCTGCCCAACGCTGCCTCGCACCTATGGAATAGTAGTCGCTTATGGGGAAGCTTCCTCGCAGATGCGGCTTCCCCCAAGGCCAGCTTTTTCTGTTTCCGGGCCATCTAGCCGCATATGCACATCCGCTTATGAGGAAATCCTCCGCATCTGCAGACTCCCTAGCTCGAGCACCAATCCGCACCTGCGTGCCCCTGACCGTACCTGCGGCTCCGCAGGTGCGCTACAGCACCCGTACCTGCGATCATCCAGCCCCAGACCACTTCCTCTTCTGCGCTTATCTGCCCGCATCTGCGAGCCCGCAGGTGCGGTAAATTCCTCTCACCTTCGAATCCCATCCAGCCTCACTCCCTACCGCTTTTGTGACTCCTGGGCCACTTCTGTGGTCTCGCACCTGCGGCCATAACCTCGCAATTGCGATCCCACCAAAAGCCTTAAGCTTTAGTAGTTCTTCCAAGTCCAAACTCGATCCGTTTCCAATCTGATTTGCACCTGAGGCCCCCGGGACCCCGTCCATACATACCAACACATCCCATAACACGATACAGACTTAGTCGAAATATCGAATCATGTCAAACAACATCAAAATTATAAATCGATGGCCAAAACCTTTCTTTCAACATTCCAACGTTCAAACTTCATCGAACGCGTCCGAATTATACTTAAACATCCCGGAATGACGCCAAACTTTACGTGCAAGTCACAAATCACGATACTAACCTATTCCAAGGCTCGAAACTTTGAACGGACATTGATAACACCAAAATTCATTTCAAATCAAACTTAAGAATTTCTTAAACTGCCGAAATACTCCCGGACCACCCGGTACTCAACCCGGACATACGCCCAAGTCCGAAATCATCATATGAACCTATTGAGACTTTCAAATCTCGATTCTGAGTTCGTTAACTCAAACGTCAAACCTTAGTCAATTCTTCCAACTTAAGGCTTCCGAAATTAGAATTCTTTTTCCAAATCAACTCTAAACTTCCCAAAATTTAATTCTGACCATACGTACAAGTCATTATACTTGAAGTGAAGGTACTCAAGGCATCAAACCACCGAACGGCATGCTAGAGCTCAAAACGACCGGCCAGGTCGTATAGCTAGTGTATCCTGAATTTTAATTTTTTAGTTTAACTTTTTAGAAAAAATGTCTTGAGTTATATCAAAGTTAAAATTTTTAGTTTAAAATTTCAGGACAAAATAAGTACTGATTAATATCTAAATAATATCCCTAAAAATGGCTATATGTGCGCTTGTCCCACGAAACATCCAAATATTCTTAATTAATTAAAAAAGATTGATCCCATTATCACGTTTTACTCTATTCTGTTTGATGTGATTTCACGTAAGCTTATTAAATGAATAGGTTAAATTCAGTCTCTTTGGGTATTGTGAGATTGATTAGTATAAATTCAAGAATAACTGCAAAAATAGAAGAGGATTTTTAGAAATCACTATTATTTAGTGGCTATTAACTTTCTATAGCTATTATATAAATAATTACTTTCTATAGCTACTATTCAGTTATTACGGTATGTATTCGCTGTATTCGCGCTGATGTATTAATGAATACAGCATCAAAAAGTATCTAAAATCAAGGCAGCCCAGCTGTACGCCCATGTATTCACATGTATTCGCGTTGCTGTATTCCTGAATACAACAACAAAAAGTGCCTAAAATCAGGGCAGTCCAGTTGTACGTGCATGTATTCACATGTATTCGCGCTGCTGTATTATGAATACAAGAGCAAAAAGCACCTAAAATCAGGGCAGTCCAGTTGTACGCGCATGTATTCACATGTATTCGCACCATGTATTCATGAATACAGTAATGACAATCACCTTAAAAATAGGTATGTTCAGTTGTCTAATAACGGAAAGAATATCAATTAGCATAGATACACTGCTAATATAACTCAACAAAATCAATTCTAACATGCCTCATTATCAACCAAATTAATTGGAATAATTTTTCAGTTGTATATAACTGTTGTATTTAATTTTTGTATTTAGTGTGTTTCAATATATTTTTTTACTGTTGCATTCATTAGATTCAATGTTTGTATTTACTGTATTCGCTATTTTACATTCAGTGTATTCAAATAAATTTGTATTAACAATATTTTAGTTATTCCTAATACATGTTATTACTGATGTATTCAGTATATTTCATTGGTTGTATTCACTGTATTTCTATTTGTATTTAGTGTATTATACTATATTTCAGTGTATTTTAAAATTAAATGTATACACTGTTTATATTTTGTTCTATTTTAGTATTTGTATTCAGTGTATTTGAATGTTTATATCCTATATTCATGCATGAGTACAAGTGTATTCAGCTGTATTAAAAAAATACAAACCTTCGAAATACATAAATACATGCAAAACATAATGTATTTATACCAAAATATAATGTATTTGAGTGAATTTGTACAGAATACAATGTGTTTGTATCATTATATGTTACTAAATAGCAAAGAAGGGAAAAAAGTTCATTGGAGATGGCGTTTTCCGGCCAAGCAAAATATTGTATACATTGTATTAAAACTAAAAATGGAGACGAACAAAAACCCCAACCCTCAAATATTCTCCGGCATAAAAAATATTCCAGTATCCATGTAGAGGAATCCATTGCAATATCCGGCATAGAAGAAAGCTACAATCTCTTTCTTTCTAATATTGCAGTACAAAATTCATTGCAAATATCCGGCGTAGAAACTAAGCATCACAAATTCATTGCAATATCCGACGTATAAACTAATCAGGTATTTTGCTCGACGAGAGAGGAGGAAGAGAGAGAGAGAAAGAAGAATTTTTTTTTTAGATTTTGAGAGAGAATCGTGTGTTAATTGAAAGAAAGAGAGAGACAAAGAAGAAAAAAACTAGGAGAGAATCTTGTGTTAATTGAAAGAAAGAAAGAGGAAAAACATAAATAGCTTATTTCATGCCTCAATGGTAGTATATACCATAAATACCCATTTTGCTATAAAATATAAAAGGTAGCTATTTTTTTATTTTTTATTTTTTATTTTATTTTTAAAAAGGTAGCGATAGAAAATAATATTTTAAAATAATTTTGATTTATAATAAATAGGATGTATACCTTTGCTATAGGAAGTAAAATTTCCAAAATAGAAACACAACCGTAGCAGATTTTCAGTAATATTCATCCATGAAATCTTATTTAGCATGAAACTATTATTTTGGAGCTTTCTTTCTTAGGGTGATAGTTTATTTATATGTCAACGTAATTGTTTACCCGAAAATCGGATAACGTTGAATTTATGTATGGTTCTAAGGGTAAGTAGATTCTTTTGATCTGAAGATAACAATACACGTATTTATGATGCAAGATAGAAAATGATGAACAAAGATACTTAGTGAGCTTTAGAAAGATAAACACAATAAATTCTTAATCCCAGGGAAGATGTCTTCTATTACAATCTATCTTGCCTTTTATAGCCAAGGATCACTACTTTATCTATAGCAACATAATGGAATAATATTACTAGTGGAGGACCCATGATGGTGTGTCTCCTCCTTAATTCCCGCCAAGATTCTCTCCTTTGATGCGGTTGTAACAGCTTTTTGTCTGTGAGCTCGATACCGACTCGAGCTCGGTATCAGATCGGAACCTCGGCCTTGGTTTCGAGCTTGGTGATCACTTTCGGGCATCGATGTTTGGGACCTGTATCGGTCGATGTTACCTCGGTCGATTCGGACGCCCCGAGCTCGACGCCCCCATCTCGGAATTCGTTCGGGTTCTCCATGAAGATACCCCTTGACTGAGATGCCATCCTCGATCCATCTTCATGATCGAGGAACGGTTTTAACCGTATACAGATAGCCCCCTCGTTTCTTGGAAAGGAGATGATGAGAAACGATGTGATTTCCCTAAGGTTCGACCGAATCAATGATGACGTTTCTATCGACTTTGACTATGACGTGCGTGATAGCTGTCCCATCGATTTGGTTTTATCGAGGCATTTAATGAGTGTCAGTCCGTGGTCGGCCACCGCTAGAAACGAATCGCCATGCCTTATAAATAGTTTTCACATATAATGTTTTCCACTTTTGTGCTTCCTCTTTTTCCAAATTCTCTTTGATTATTTTCTCTACTTCGTTGCTTTAGTGCTGCTTATACCAGAGTTTTGGTGCTGTCCCCTCTTTCACCTTCCTTTGCGACTTTTTCTTCTCATATTGATGGCGAAAACTTTAAAAATCGTACCTCATAAGGAGAAAGCTTCCTCCTCACGGCCGTGTGACGATAAGGTGCTGACGGAGCCGTCCGTTCAAGATTATAATCCCGGCCCGTGTATTTTAAAAACTGATTTTAGGGTGGAGAACCCTTCATCCGTTCCGGGTCGGTGTGAGCACGTATCGATGTACACGTGCTCTATAGCGGAGGTTCACCTCGAGGCCATCAAAAAAGACTACGGCTGGGGTTCTGAGGTTGTGTTACAAATCCCATCCTCCGATGAGAGCGTCACTACCTACGTGGAGGGAGTTTTAAGTGTTTACACCTATCCCTTTACGTTGGGAGCTGTCGATCCCGTGATTTTTGATTTCTGCAGGAGATATCAGGTCACCCTCGGCCAAATTCATCCTTCCTTATGGCGTATAGTCATCTTAATGCGTTTCTTCTCTATCAAAGCCGGAGGGTTGGATTTTTCTCTGAACCACCTTATACGACTGTATCGGCCTCAGATTTATCGTGGACTAATTAGGCTACATCGTCGAGCATCGAAGGCTTTGATGTCGAGCATCGATGAAGATAAGGATCGAGGTTGGATGGGTCGATATATTCGAGTGAGAACTCGTGATCTTATCCCGGAGGAAAAGATGCCTTTTCCTGAAAAATGGAATTTCGACCGTAAGTGATTCATGTTTGCTTTTCGTGTCTTTTTCCAATTTTGTTAATATTATTTTCTGATGTCCAGCTGCATATTGGATGCCACAAGCTGTGCCTGATCTCGAGGATTGGGTTCGAAAGTTAGCCTCGACTTTATCCTATGCCGAGCGCGCTTGGCGTGATTTGGCTAAAGGTAGATAGGAGGCCAAGAATCATGGTGAGGTTTGGTTCCTGTTTCTCTCGAGGTATATTCTGTGTTCATTTCGTTATCGATTTTTCCTTTGTATATAGGTATAACTAGGGATGCCGTTTTGAGGGCTTTGAGCGGTGATGAAGGAAACAAGTCCCCGGTCCTAGAACAGGGAAACGAAAAGAAACGAAGGGCTTCCTCTCGGCCGGAGGACCCTAAGCCCAAAACTCGAAAGGTGAGGAGAAAAATCATTGCCCTTTCGATCGACTCGGTCCAACGACTGAGGGAGGAAGAAGAAGAAGAAGATAGCTCCTCGGCTTTGGTAGTCCGACCTACGGAGGCAGTCGAGGTTGCTAGAGCTGCTGAGCCGATGGCGGCCGTGACCATTGGGGTTGGTTTCGAAGACCTAACTCTCGATCGGAGTACTCCGAGTGATTTGCTCGGGGCAATGGCAATGGGTCATTCACCTTCTCTTCCGTCTTTTTCTGAGGAGGCGTTGAAGGAGGCTCGAGAGCTGAAGACTCCCGATATTGGTGCTGGCTCAGGTGCAGCGGATCCTTTTAAGGATTGTTTTACTAGTGTTGATGACAGTTCCGATATCCGTGATATTTCTCTTTTGTTAGAGGAAGCTCAGCGTTTTATTACTCGGGTAATATTTCTTCCATACTTGGCTTCTTTGTTCTTTTCCATACTTGACAGTTCCGATATCGGTGATCCTTCTTTGTTTTATTGGTGTTGATGACAGTTTCTAACTATGCAGGCCATTGGTAGGTTTCGAGTTGATCTTAGCCAGTGTGAGGCCGAACTTCGGAAGGTCCTAGGTGAAAGAGATAACCTTCGGCTTCTTTGTAGCAAAAAGGAGGAGGCTATAAAGGATCTTCAAGCGGATTTGGCTAAGGTTCGTGAAGAAAGAGTCGAGCTCGATCAGCAGGTGAGCCTCGTTCTGTTAAAGTATGGATTCGACTCGACTGTGGAAGTTAACCCTTCGTTGTCTCAGTTGCAGCAAAAGATCGAGAAGATCGGGCTACTTCGAGAGGAGGTCGATCAAATTCAGGCCGAATGCAACCAGTGGAAGGAGACTATTGACCGCCTGGCAGCGGAGAAAGAAACCATCTTAACAAAGTTATTATCAGCCGACGTTCAGCTTCGAAACGTCAAGCAAAAGGTGTCGGTTCAGGCTAAGAAAATCGATGAGCTTGAGATACGACTTAATAAGGCTAAGGCGGAGGTTGAGTCGTCGAAAGTTTTGGCGGATAAGTCTATTGCTGTATATCGAGCTGATGCTGAGGCCGCTCAGGTGGAGGCTCGGGAAGCGGCGAAGATTGCCGATGCTTGAGCTCATTGGGTTGCCGAACTTGTTAAGTGTAGATCTTGGAGGGAGACCCTCGAGGAGATACATGCTCAAGGTTTCGACCTTACCGAAGAGGTAAGAAAGGCAAAAGAGCTTGAAGCCGAAGCTGAAGCCTTGGCTTCTGATGATGATGACGATGATAACGATGATGGTAGCAAAAGCGGGTCCGAGGGTGGGGAAGACCCCGACCCAGAAGCTTAGAGTCTAATTCTCCATATCTGTAAATTAATTACGTAGGCAATTTTATATATATATAACAATGTCGATTTTGATCGATCAGATTTGGAGTAACATTTTGCTTGTTGAGTTGATGATAATGTGGTGGTTAACGTAAACTCTGAGTAAACGTAGCTTTTTCATTGTTTCAAACTCGATTGGGTCCTTGTTCGAACTCGGCAGCCTGTAGGCTTTAACATTTGAGTGTTTATTTCGAACTCGATATAGAAGTAGCCCGTGGGCTTAATATTCGAGTGTTTATTTCGAAATCGAGATAATGTGGTAGCCCGTAGGCTTAATATTCGAGTGATTATTTTGAACTCGAGATAATGTGGAAGCCCATAGGCTTAATATTCGAGTGATTATTTCGAACTCGATGTTGAAGTAGCCCATAAGCTCAACGGTCGACTGACTATTTCGAACTCGATATAGAAGTAGCCCGTAGGCTTAATATTCGAGTGTTTATTTTGAACTCGAGATAACTCGATATGCCCGTAGGCTGGTTGCATAATAAATCTCAAGTCATTGTACATATGTTTTGGGGCAATCTATATGAGAATGGTTCATTTTGACCATTTTGGCTCTTACAATTTTTCCTCTATTGTTGTGAGAAGACTTTGTTGCATCTGAACTCGATGTATTTAAGGGCTTGGTGCCCCCCGGTATTCGAGGCTGTTCGGGCTAAGGGTCGAAAGCCTCAGATACTATTTTAAAAGCGCAGCACAATCGATGGTTGCCTCATTAAAAACCTTGCCGCAAAAACCCATTTGGGAAAAAATCGGTCTAAGAAAAAAAGAGTGCAACACATGCTTTTGAGTAAAAGAATACTTCTGTTCTTTGTTTGAACTTCTGTACGGGACAGTTGAATAAATATGGGAAAGGTCGGACCTTAGCAGTAGTACCGTTTTAGATGTGATACATTCCAACTGCTTGATAGCTATTTGCCGTTTATGATGCCGAGCCTGTACGATCCTTTCCCAAAGTTCTCGAGCACCTGGTACGGTCTTTCCCAATTTGGTCCTAGTTTTCCTTTGTTTGGATTCCGAGGATTGATGGTGACTTTCCTTAACACCAAGTCCCCTGGCTTGAAGTGGCGAAGATTAGTTCTTCGATTGTAATACCTTTCAATTCGTTGCTTTTGTGCGGCCAACCGGATGAGGGCAGCTTCTCGACCTTTGTCCGATAATTCAAGGCTGGTGTTCATAGCCTCGTTATTTGATTCTTCCATCATGAATCGAAATATGGGACTAGGCTCTCCGACTTCGACTGTTATCAATGCCTCGGAGCCATATACTAAGGAGAATGGGGTTGCCCCTGTACTGGATTTCGATGTTGTTCGGTATGCCCAAAGGACTTCGGGCAGGATTTCTCTCCATTTTCCCTTAGCGTCGTTCAATCTCTTCTTCAGGTTTTGAAGAATAGTTTTGTTTGTTGATTCGGCTTGTCCGTTTCTGCTTGGGTGGTACGGGGTTGCTAGTATCCTTCTTATTTTGTGGTCTTCAAAGAATTTTGTGATTTTTTTGCCAATGAATTGCTTCCCATTATCACATACTATTTCGGATGGTATCCCGAATCGGCATATGATATGATCCCACAAAAAGTCGATAACCTCTTTTTCTCTTACTTTCTCGAATGCCTGCGCTTCAACCCATTTAAAAAAATAGTCAGTCATAAACAAAATAAATCTGGCTTTACCTGGGGTCGATGGTAGGGGGCCGACGATGTCCATTCCCCATTTCATGAATGGCCATGGGGATAGGACCGAGTGAAGTTGTTCTCCGGGTTGATGGATCATTGGAGCAAACCTTTAACATTTATCGCATTTACGAACAAATTCTTTTGCGTCTTTGCCCATATCGATCTACTAATACCCTGCTCAGATCACTTTTCGAACTAACATGTCGGCACCGGAGTGATTGCCACAAGTGCCCTCGTGTACTTCCCGGAGGATGTAGTTGGTATCTCCCGGACCTATGCATACCGCCGTCGGTCCATCGAATGTTCTTCGATATAACGTTCCATCCACAGTCAAAGTAAATCGAGCAGCTTTAGTTCGAAGGGTCCTGGACTCTTTGTGGTCTGAAGGGAGCTTTCCGTATTTTAAGTATTCAATATACTTGTTTCTCCAATCCCAGGTTAAGCTAGTAGAATTTATTTTGGCGTGCCCTTCTTCGATTACAGATCTTGAAAGTTGAACGATAGTTTTCGAGTTCAAATCATTCACCTCGACCGATGATCCCAAATTAGCAAGCACATCGGCCTCGTTATTCTGTTCTCGTGGAACATGTCGTAGACTCCATTGTTTGAAATGGTTCAAAGTGATAAGCAGTTTGTCCAAATACCTTTGCATTCTGCCTTCTCGGACTTTGAAGGTTTTGTTTACTTGACTCACCACCAGCAAAGAGTCGCAACTGGCCTCAACGACCTCCGCTCCCAAATTTCTAGCTAGCTCGAGACCTGCAATTATGGCTTCATACTCGGCCTCGTTGTTAGTTAACCTGATAGTTTTAATAGCTTGCCTAATAATGTTACCCGTGGGAGATTTTAAAACTATGCCTAGCCCGGACCCCTTTACGTTCGAAGCTCCGTCCGTAAAGAGGATCCATGCCCTCGTCGATAAATTTGATTTTAACAGTAGTTCTTTTTCGACTTCGGGTGCGAGGGTCGGCGTGAAATCGGCTACGAAGTCTGCTAAAATTTGAGACTTGATGGCCGTTCGAGGTCAATATTCGATATCATACCCGCTGAGTTCGATGGCCCATTTGGCCAATCGGCCTGATAGTTCAGGCCTATGTAAAATATTACGAAGTGGGCAGGTGGTTAATACGCTTATGGGGTGGCATTGGAAGTACAGTCGTAACTTCCTAGAGGCGCTAATCAGCGCAAGCGCCAATTTTTCCAAGTGCGGATATCTAGTTTCCCCTTCCCCTAAGGTTTGACTTACGTAGTAAACAGGAAATTGCGTACCTTCCTCTTCTCGAACCAGGACACTGCTTATGGCGACGTCTGATACTGCCAAGTACAGGTAAAGTTTTTCGTCAGTTTTTGGAGTGTGTAGCAGTGGTGGGTTCGATAGATATCGTTTCAGTTCTTGTAATGCTAGTTGGCATTCCGGTGTCCAAGCGAAGTCGTTCTTCTTTTTGAGTAGAGAGAAAAATTTGTGGCTCCGATCTGATGATCTTGAAATGAATCGGCCTAAGGCTGCTATTCTTCCTGTTAACCTTTGTACAGCTTTCACGCTGTTCACGATGGTGATGTCTTCAATGGCCTTGATTTTGTCTGGGTTAATCTCGATTCCCCGATTTGACACCATGAAGCCGAGGAACTTACCCGAGCTGACTCCAAAAGTACATTTTTCAGGGTTGAGCCTCATGTTGTATTTCCTCAGAATATCGAATGTTTCCTGCAAATGGGTCAAATGGTCCTCTGCGCGCAGGGACTTGACTAGCATGTCATCAATATAGACTTCCATTAATTTACCTATTTGTTCTTCGAACATTCTATTTACTAGGCGTGATAAGTAGCTCCTACATTTTTTATCCCAAAGGGCATTACGTTATAACAATATGTTCCATATCTGGTCACAAACGAAGTCTTTTCCTGGTCTTCCGGGTTCATCTGGATTTGATTATACCCGGAATAGGCATCGAGAAAAGTAAGGATCTCGTGGCCGGCCGTGGCATCGATCAAGTGATCGATGTTGGGCAGTGGATAAGAATCTTTGGGGCATGCTTTGTTCAAGTCCTTGTAGTCTATACACAGTGTAAGTTTGTTTTCCTTTTTAGGCACTACGACCACATTGGACAACCATTCGGGGTATTTTACCTCTCTAATAGATCCTATTTTGAGTAGTTTAGTTACCTCATCTTTTATGAATGCGTGCTTCACCTCCGATTATGGTCTTCTTTTTTGCTTCACCGGTCTGAATCTAGGGGACACACTTAGTCGATGTGTCGTTATGTCCGGTGGGATTCCTGTTATATCTAAATGGGACCAAGCAAAGCAATCGATGTTATCGATAAGAAATTGAATGATTTTCTTCCTGAGTTCGGGGCTCAAACCCCTTCCTAGGTATACCTTTCGTTCGGGCCAGTGTTCGATCAAAATGATTTGCTCCAATTCCTCAATAGTTGATTTGGTGGCATCGGAGTCATCGGGGGTCACGAAGGATCGAGGGATCCACTGATCATTATCTTCTTCGATGCTCTGCTTATCTGGCTGGGTCGGGGCCGATGTCTTTGGTTGCTATTTGGCGTTCCGGACTTCGACTGTGCCTCCTTTTGAACCCGATCCATTCACCGGCGAAGACGAAAATGTTGGTTTTGCTTCCTCGACGGAGAACATTTCCTTTGCGGTTAGTTGTTCTCCGTACACTATTTTGACACCAGTCGGTGTTGGGAATTTGATGACCTGGTGTAGGGTCGAAGGTACAGCTCTCATGTTGTGGATCCACAGCCTTCCGAAAAGGGCATTATATCTCATATCGCCTTCGATCACGTGAAACTTTGTTTCCTGAATTGTTCCGGCGACGTTTATCGGCAGGGTTATCTCGCCTTTGGTGGTTTCGCATGCCATATTGAATCCGTTTAAAACCAAAGTTGCGGATACGACCCGGTTTTGTAGGCCGAGCTATTTTACAACCTTCGATCTGATGATATTGGCCGAGCTACCTGGATCAATTAACACACACTTAATTTTAATTTTATTCATGAGTACGGATATTACCAGTGCATCGTTATGGGTTGGATGATTCCCTCTGCATCTTCATCATTGAACGATAAAGTCTCTGAGGGAGTGTAATCTTGAATTCGAGATCGCTTTTCCCTCACAATCGACGTTTTAGTGCGTTTGAGCATAGGTCCCTGAGGGGTATCGACGCCGCCGATGATCATGTGAATGATGTGCTGTGGTTCTTCTTCTTCGTTTTGCTTGCCGAAGTCCTTGTTTTTAAAATGGTTCTTCGCCCTATTACTCAAAAATTCCCTAAGGTGCCCTTTGTTGAACAAGCGGGCTACTTCCTCTCTTAGTTGTCTGCATTCTTCTATTTTGTGACCATGGGTGCCATGATACTCGCATATTTGATTGGGATTCCTTTGGGCCAGATCGGTCTGTATGGGTCGAGGCCATCCGGTATCTTTGATGCGTCCGATAGCCGATACGATGGCGGATGCATCGATGTTGAAGTTATATTCCGATAATCGAGGAACTTCTATAGGATCGGCATATTTATCAAAGCCTCTCTTGCTCATAAGTCCCCGAGAATTTTGCCCCTGATCATACCTGCGGTTATTCCTAACTGTCTCATGTGCCAAACCGTGGTTCACCCGATCTGTGACGTACGGCTAGTATCGGCCTCTGTTTGACCTTTGTTCTCTGTTGGTTTCCTTCAGAATTTTAGTGGTTGCGCGGTTCTGACGTGTGGGTTCATACGGAAATCCCAATTGATCATCTTCGACCCTGATTTTTGATTGATACCGATTATGTATATCTGCCCAAGTTATTGCAGGGTATTCGATCAAGCTTTGTTTCAGCCGACGTGATGTTGTCAAACTCAGTCCGTTCAACCCTTGGGTGAAAGCTTGTACGGCCCAGTCGTCTGTGACTTGTGGCAAATCCATGCATTCCATTTGAAACCGGGATACGAATTCCCTCAGTATTTCGTCACCCCTTTGTTTTACTTTGAATAGATCTGATTTCCTCATTGCGACCTTTATGGCACCAGCATGTGCTTTTACGAACGAATCTGCTAACATGGCAAAAGAATCGATAGAATTTGGTGGCAAGTTATAATACCAGATCATTGCTCCTTTTGCGAGGGTCTCTCCGAACTTTTTCAATAATACGGACTCGATCTCATCGTCTTCCAAATCGTTGCCTTTGATGGCACATGTATAGGAGGTGAGATGTTCGTTAGGATCGGTCGTACCATTATATTTGGGAATTACGGTCATACGAAACTTTTTTGGGATCGGTTTCGGGGCCGCGCTCGATGGAAAAGGCTTTTGTATGAATTTCTTCGAATCCAGCCCTTTCATAATGGGCGGATTCCCCGGGATCTGATCGATCCTAGCATCATATGTTTCGAATTTTTTGTCGTTGGCTTCAACTCGTTTTGTGTGTTCCTCGAGCAATTTAGCAATTTCAGGAGCGATTCCTGATTCTCGCTCGTTCGATTTCACTGTGTCGGGCTCCGTTCTGGGGGTTACTTCTCAAAGAAGTGGATTGGAGTTTGGATTACTTTGCATATGAGTTTGGATCTGCAACTGAGCTATCGCTACTTGTTGGGCTTGTAGCATTTCGAAAATCATACGCAAACTGACCCCGATTTCCCCCGTGCTGTGGGTGTCTCGGGCTATGGGTCGAGCGCCACCCTGAACGCTTCTTTCCTGCTCAGAACACTGATTCGCTTCTAGAGCTATTCGTGAATTGATATCTACTGGTACTTCGGCTCGAATTTCGGGTTCCTCGATTCGAGCCTCGTTACCGTTGTTGGGTAGCCTTTCGGTCACGGGCACCAAATTGTTTGTTTCATCCTGAAGGCCGGCTTCGAGGTCGATTGGCAGAGCCATTGCTGGTATGAAGTTGTAAGCTAGAGTGTACTGTATATTTGTATCAAATAATCACTTGTTATCCTTAGCCCCACGGTGGGCGCCAAACTGTTTACCCAAAAAATCGGATAACGTTGAATTTATGTATGGTTCTAAGGGTAAGTAGATTCCTTTGATCTAAAGATAACAATACACGTATTTATCATGCAAGATAGAAAATGATGAACAAAGATACTTAGTGAGCTTTAGAAAGATAAACACAATGAATTCTTAATCCCAGGGAAGATGTCTTCTATTACAATCTACCTTGCCTTTTATAGCCAAGTATCACTACTTTATCTATAGCAACATAATGGAATAATATTACTAGTGGAGGACCCATGATGGTGTGTCTCCTCCTTAATTCCCGCCAAGATTCTCTCCTTTGATGCGGTTGTAACAGCTTTTTGTCTGTGAGCTCGATACCGACTCGAGCTCGGTGTCAGATCGGAACCTCGGCCTTGGTTTCGAGCTTGGTGATCACTTTCGGGCATCGATGTTCGGGACCTGTATCGGTCGATGTTACCTCGGTCGATTCGGACGCCCCGAGCTCGACGCCCCCATCTCGGAATTCGTTCGGGTTCTCCATGAAGATACCCCTTGACTGAGATGCCATCCTTGATCGATCTTCATGATCGAGGATCGGTTTTAACCGTATACAGTAATTGAAGGTTATCGTTGTGTATAATTGCCTTCTATGGAACTTCTATTATCTGTAATGACTATCTTTAGCTTTCAATGTAATTTTTCCGTTTTACCAAAAAAAAAAAAAAAGGTAATAACAAATATACAATGTTTAAAATGGCAATATTTTATGGAAATAACATACCCATACTTTATAAATTTAAAACGTGTTTATAGATATATTTTTTATAGGTTAACCATAGCTAATAAATGCAGTTTATAATTTTTTTCTTTCACTAATTATGGTAAACTAATGTAGTTTGGTATAAATGTAGGATGTGAGTAATTATTTTCCAAATTTACCCAATACAAATAGTTTTCAAATTCCTATTTCTGGTTCTACGATTTTAGTTTCTAATTGGTGCAAGCTGGTTAAAATCCAGACCTCCTTGTAGGGGGGAAGTACTATGGCTAAGTGCATCTTGCTAAATGCTAACTCGCAACCTGTATGATTATTACTTAAAAATTATACTAGAAAGGGACATAAATTTGATCTTGATTGTCACGTGTATTTCGTGTCAACTGTAAGCTAAGGTCTCCACCTGACTATTACCCTTTTATATTACTAGCTCTAACAGTAATGCGCTGAGTTTTTAATTCATATGTTGTGTACTTATTGGTGTTAATCATAATGACTTTGAACTTTGTACACGGTCAAAACCGAGTTTGTCCTTCTTATGACTAATCGAGATTGGAGCATGATGGACCGAGGGTCATCATTATAATATAGAGCTATGATGTGAAGTTGGGTTATCGAGCTCAAGATCCAGAGACCGATCAATACCGAGCTCGAGTCAATATCGATCTCGAGACCCAGAGACCAATCGAGCTCGAGTCAATATCGAGCTCGAGTCAAGGGACAAAAGAGCCGTTATAGCCACATTTGGGGAGAGAATCTCGGCAAAAATCAAGAAAAAACTAATTAATTAATCTATCATGGGATCTCCACTATGTATTTTTAATTACATCCAAAATAGGATTCCTCCACTATATTAGAAGTGGCTAACATTTGAAAAAGGCACGTTGAGATACATTCATACACTCTCATATTCAGAGATTATTGAGATTTACATAACATCTAGCAAATATTATCATTTTTTGGGCTTTTGATATTGATTCATCTTGTTCATTTATAAATCATTCTCTACTCAATTTGAGTTTGTATTAATTCCTTTTTACAGTCAATATTCGATATATCTTTACTTATTTTTTTAATTTGTACCAAGTTATACCACGTATCCTTAGAACTATGTATAAATTCAACCCTATCCGTTTTTCGGGTAAATAGTTTGGCGTCCACCGTGGGGCTAAGGATAACAGTGGTTATTTGGTATGAATTTCTGCAAAACACACCATTTTGCACTTGCTTTTGGAAGTGTCTTTGATTTTAGGTTAAAAACGACGAACTCTCAATTAATGGCCCTACCTATAGACAATGAAGCTGGCCTTCAAGATGAGAACAACAACCTGACGACCGGGTATGAAAGGCCACTCGTCGATCCCGTTGGAGCTCGGGCCATAGATCCAATTGACGTTAATTCACATGTGGCCATCGAGGCGAACCAATGTTCCGACCCCGAAAATAACATTCATGGTGGAACTCGATCTGTAGATTGAAATACCCAAAAATGTTGGAGAAGACGGGATCAGCCTGCGTATGATTTTTGAAATGTTGCAAGCTCAACAGGTAGTAATAGCTCAGTTGCAGAGCCAAACCCAGGCACCGACCAGGGCCGAGCCCGGTCTACCCCGAGAAGTCACCCACAAAATGGGGCCAGCTGTAGTAAGGTCAAATGAACAAGAATCGGGGACTAATTTCGAAATTATTAGGATGCACGAGGAACTGACAAAATGAATTGAGTCACGAGAAAAGAGGATTGAAGAAAACGACAAAAAGGTAGAAACTTTATAACTCCAGGGTTGATCAGATCCCGGGGGCACTACCGGTATTGAAGGGTTTGGATTCCAAAAAATTCGTACAAAAGCCTTTCCCTTCGAGCGCGGCTCCCAAAACGATCCCCAAGAAGTTTTTCATGCCCAAAGTTCCTAAATATAATGGGACGACTGACCATAACGAACATGTCACCCCTTACACATGTGCCATTAAAGGGAACGATCTAGAAGACGACGAGATCGAATCCGTATTATTGAAGAAGTTCGGGGAAACCCTGTCAAAGGGGAAAATGATATGGTATCATAATTTACCGCCTAACTCTATCGATTCTTTTGCTATGCTTGCAGATTCTTTCGTAAAAGCACATGCCGGAGCCATAAATGTCGAGACCAGGAAGTCGGACCTTTTCAAGGTAAGGCAAAAAGATAACGAGATGCTAAGAGAGTATGTATCTTGTTTTCAAACGGAACGAATGGATCTACCACCGGTCACGGACGATTGGGCCGTTCACGCTTTCACCCAAGGACTGAACGAACGAAGCTCGATGGATTCACGACAATTGGAGCAAAACTTAACAGAATACCCTGCCACTACATGAGCCAATGTGCACAATCGGTATCAATCGAAAATCAGATTCGAAGATGGTTAGTTCGGAGTCCCTTCGGAGTCTATTTATCCAGCTAGGAACCTTAAAAGAACCAAGAGAGACACCGATCGCGGGCCAAGGTCAAGCAGGGATCGATATTGGCCATATAATAAAGACCGGAGGAGCAGCGGACCCGGTCGGAACCATGTGAGAGACGAGAGAAGAAATGATCAAGGTCGAAATAATCAGGGGTCATGACCAAAAACGACTTCAACAGGCTCGTCATGCCTAAAGAAGCACCGAGGCTATCGGGCCTAACAATTGGAATGTAACTCACCTAAAAGCGATACTACTGCTGAGGTACAACCCCCCGTTCATTTCTCTTTTTGATGCTTCAAAACTAACAATTGTAGGTAACTTAGAACAACAGTTCGGTGTTAAATGTTGCGTCATTAGTATCCGAGGCTTCTCTATCTAATCAACCTCGAATACTGGTACTGGGGGGCATCACCCTCGGATATCAGCTGCAGCAAAGAAAAAGTTTTACGTTAAAAGGTCCTCAAGAAGACAAGATTATTGTATGGGCCAAACGGTCAAATGAACTGCACTCGCATAGATTGCTTAAGCCTTAAGCATAAAACATGTACGCATGTAAGATTATTTCACACAAGAATAAAGAGAGGTCCCTCCAAGAATTTAGTGCATCTGATTTCTATGGATATATCGAGCCCAAGGGCTACCATTACTTCGATTTCGAAAAATCATTCTCACTCGACTACAAAGCCCAAGGGTTACCCTTATTTCGAGTTCGAGCAAGTCCTCACTCGACCATTAAGCCTAAGGGCTACTCTTATTTCAAGTTCGAGCAAATTCTCACTCGTCCATAAAAGCCCAAGGGCTACCCTGACTCGAGTTCGAGCAACCATTCTCACTCGAGGACTATCTATCGAGCCCAAGGGCTACCATTACTTCGAGTTTGAGAAATCATTCTCACTCGACTACAAAGCCCAAGGGCTACCTTATCTCGAGTTCGAGCAAGTCCTCACTCAACCTTAAATCCTAAGGGCTACCTTATCTCGAGTTCGAGCAAGTCCCCACTCGATCTTAAAACCTAAGGGCTACCTTATCTCGATTTTGAGAAAGTAATCACTCGACCTTAAAGCCTAAGGGATACCTTATCTCGAGTTTGAGCAAGTCCTAACTCGACCATTAAGCCTAAGGGATACTCTTATTTCGAGTTCGAGCAAATCCTCACTCGACTATAAAGCCTAAGGGCTACACTGACTCGAATTTGAGCAACTATTCTCATGCGTGGACTATCGATCGAGCACAAGGGCTACCATTACTTCGAGTTCGAGAAATCATTCTCACTCGACTACAAAGCCCAAGGGCTACCTTATTTCAAGTTCGAGCAAATCCTCACTCGACCATACAGCCTAAGGGCCACCCTAACTCGAGTTCGAGCAACCATTCTTACCCGGGGACTATCTGTCAAGCCCAAGGGCCGCCTCGATTCAACATCGAATTATTACCCCAAATTCGGGACTACGTATAAAGCCTAAGGGCTACCTTAATTCGAGTTCGAAAAATCATCCTCACTTGACTGCAAAGCCTAAAGGCTACTTTGCTTTGAGTTCGAGCGAATTATTTCACTTGACATCTATTTATCAAGCCTAAGAGCCACCTTAGTTCGAGTTCGAACATTCACTCGGGGACTACCTATGAGAAACGGCCGAGTGCAGTACTTGCTATCAGTCCTTACTATCTCAATCTTGGACCTTCGAATAATTATTCAATGCTAAGGCACTTTTGACCTTTGTATAAGTTAACAAAAAGGCAAAAGATTCAGAAACCATAGAACGGAAAAGTTTTATATATACATCAAAATATTTTACAAAGGCAACTTGGCCCAAAGGAAGTTCTTTACAAGGGCCGAAGCAGCCTCTATAGAAATAACAAAAACTACTTAAGGTCCTCTAAATGGCTTGGTCTTCATTGAAGGCCGTGTCCTCGGGATCTTCCCCGCTTTCAGATTCGCTCGAGCTATCGAAATCTTCCTCAGGGAAGGCCAGCCTTCGAGCCCTGTTTTCCTCCGCCTTGGCATTTTTAATTTCGGCCTCAACATTGAAGCCCTGTGCACTGACCTCCTCGAGAGCTTCTCTCCGAGCCTGCCATTTAGCATGATCGACCATGCTTTTGGTCTTGGCCTGGCTGACCTCAACATCGATCCTGAACTGGGCCACCTTAGCATCGGCTCTTTTATTAGCCTCGGTCATCTCGCATCTGGACACTTCGAGTTCATTAGCCAAGCTTGCCTTATCGGAAGTGGCCAAATCTAACTGACTCTGAAGCTCTTTAACCCTCTCGATCTGCACCGAGGCATTTTCTCTTACAGCCCAAAGCTGGGCCTCAACCAAATCCAATTGAGGTTGAACGACCTCCTTTTTTGAGGCAAGGATGTCCATATTCTTTTTGAATTCTTTCGCCTCGACCAGTAGCTCATCTACCTGTGAATTAAGTCGTCTGATCTGTTCAAACCTATGCCGAACCTGCAGAATTGGATAGTTAGTAGTTATCTCCAATTCATCTTCACTATCATGGAGAATTCGGAATACCTGCTCACCCGTCTCCTCGTGCTCTTCCCGAGCCACTGTCAAATCCGCTCGAAGTTTCTCACTAAGAAGTTTGTAGGAGTCACTCTTCTCAGTAAGGTTCCGAACCTCAGCCTCATGCTCCTCTCGGATTCGGAGGAAGGCCTCGTGATGCAACACCGAAGCCTACAAAAATGGGAAAATGTTAGAAATAACTACATCTCTAAGTGTAAAAGAAACAGCAGAGATGCCATCGAAGTTACCCGATTCAGAGCATGTTGGGCCTCGTTGAAAAGACAGGCGGGTCCTACCGCATTCATCATGGTTTGATCCTCTTCGGTCACCAAGGACCAAAGGTAACTAGAAATCCCCACGGGGGGAAAGAAACCTCGCCCATCCTCCGGGACGGAGAAAACTATTTTTCGCCTACGGTTGGGATCAACACTCGGGGCCGGGAATCGGTCTACCAATTTTGGGCCCGATGAAGATTCGACAGCACCCGAACATGATATTTTCTTCGGTACCGGTAATCCACTGAACCCGGTAATAGCCTCCGAAGCAGCAGACTCGAGCCCGTCCCAAAAGCCATGAATATCGGTCGACTCGTGAATGCCCTCGTAAGATCGACCTTCCAACATGCTGTCCTCGCAAATCATAGCATCCAAATATTGAGAGGACACAGTAATATCTACTATTCCGAGATCATCCCTCGAAATATCCTCTATTGCTCGAGTAATCCTACCCTCGGTCTCCCCTTCGACCATCTCATCCCGAGACGAAATAGTCTCGGCTTTTCCTTGTTCAAGAATTATGGTCAAAGCTCCCTTATCTACCTCCGTCGATTCAGAGGATTGTTGTATCACAACATTAGCCCTTACACAGGCTAATTCCTCTTCTCCTTCTTCGGGTTCATCCCTTAATCGGCGAATCGAATCCAAAGGCATGACACTGGAGCCCCCTTGGGCTTGCGAGTTCTCTTCGCCGGTTTTTTCTTTTCCGAGACTGGGGAACTTGGTATATCTTTTCTCTTCTTCTCTTTAACCTGCTTCGGGGCAGGGACCTCTTCATCACCAGATGAGGGCCTCATGGCAACATCCTTCCCAAGTCCTACGAAGGAAAAAAAGGGGTAAGCAAGTGAAGAAGATCGAACAACGAACAAACTAAAGAAAGGGACTTACCATGACTACGGGCCTCCCATTGGCTCTTAGATAATTCCACCCAAGCTCGCTCGGAGTGCGATCTCTGTAGCACCAAACCTTCAACCCATTATTTAAGGTCCGAAACGTGTTCCGACATCCGAGCCACAGCTGTAAAAGGAAAGAAAAAGCGGATCAAGGAAATGAAAGGTAGTCACAAATTAAAACGCTCGAAGGAAAATAAGTACTCACGGTTCATATTCCATTTCTCAGGAAACAGTATGTCATCGGCAGGGATCAGGTCCGAGGTTTTGACTCAAATAAAATGGCCCATCCAACCTCGATCACGAGTCTCGTCTATACTCGAGAACAGCGCTTTGGTGACTCGGCGAGCAAGCTTGATTAACCCTCCTTGATAAAATCGGGGACTATAAAGGCGTATAAGGTGATCGAGGGTGAAAAGACACCCCTCGATTTTGCTCGAGAAAAATTGTAAAAGAATCACTATTTTCCAAAAAGAAGGATGGATCTGGCCAAGGGACACGTCGTATCTCTTGCAAAAGGCGACGATGACAGGGTCTAAATGAACCAACATAAAAGGATAAGTATAAACACTTAGGAACCCTTCCACGTGGGTAGTAATTGTTTCATCGGGAGATGGGACTACCACATGCTTATCATCCTAGTTGCATTCTTATTTGACTTTCTCGAGAATTTTCTTGGTGATTGTACACTGGTACCTTGACATCAGCTCACATCGGCCCGGTACCGAAGAGGGTTTTTCGACTTTAAAATCACTGACAGTTAAACACCCTACCGGAACGAATTCCTCAGGGCGAGGCTCCACCGCATCCTCACCTCCGGCGGTCGTGATGAAGAAGCGGCCTCTTTTTGCGGCACTGTATTAGAAGTTTTTGCCATTGATGAATAAAGGGAAAGAGAATTAAGGTTGTATACGATGTAAAGTGTATGAAGCAGAGGAATTTTCTGAAAAAGACACAAGAATAGAGAAGGAGCTTTTTGAATGAAAAGTTTGGATGAGGATGAGGATGAGAATTTGAATATTTATAGGCCTGGTAATGACGGTTCAGAACCGGTAGTGGCCGACTAATGACTGACAGACATTTAATGCCTTGATAACTAGACCGATGGGACATTTGTAACGTACGTCATAATGGGGCTCGTCGCTGACATCATCATCCACCAAGTCGAAATTCAAAAATTTATATCGTTTCTCGTCATCTTCTTTCCGAGAAACAAGGGGACTATTTGTTCACCATCAAAACTGAGTTTGCCCTTCTTATGACTAATCTAGAATGGAGCATGAAGGACTGAGGGTCATCATTATAATATCGAGTTATGATCTGAAGTTGGGTTATCGAGCTCAAGATCAAGAGACCGATCAATACCGAGCTCGAGTCAATATCGAGCTCGAGACCCAGAGACCAATCAAGCTCGAGTCAATATAGAGCTCGAGATCCACAGACCGATCAAATACCGAGCTCGAGCCAAGGGACAAAAGAGCCGTTATAGCCATATTTGGGGAGAGAATTTCGGCAAAAATCAAGGAAAAACTAATTAATTAATCTATCATGGGATCCCCACTATGTATTCACTATGTATTTTTAATTACATCCAAAGTAGGATTCCTCCACTATATTAGGAGGGTCTAACATTTGTAAAAGGCACATTGAGATACATTTATATACTCTCATATTCAGAGATGATTGAGATTTACATAACATCTAGCAAATATTATCAATTTTTGGGCTCTTGATAATGATTCATCTTGTTCATTTATAAATTATTCTCTACTCAATTTGAGTTTGTATTCATTCCTTTTTACAGTCAATATTCGATATATCTCTACTTATTTTTCCAATTTGTACCAAGTTATACCACGTATCCTTAGAACTACGTATAAATTCAACCCTATCCATTTTTCGGGTAAACAAAATTCATTTTTGATGAATTTTTAAACCTCTTCATGATAGTTAACCTTTTTTCTTATCTTCATCTCAATGAATATGATTGAAGAGAGTAATTAATTGGTGATGTTGAGGTCCACCAAGATTCATTGTTGTTCATTGTTAGTAGGTAACAATTAATTAAACTTTATCTTAGAGATGATGTAATGCTATATATTGTATTGTATTTGACCTCAATTAACTTATCAAGTGCTTACTGTGAAAAACAAAGTTCACCTACGCAAGCATAAACAATTACTGTTTGAGAATTCATGTTGTCGAGCCATAAAACCAACAAAAAGCGCAAAAATTATATTTAATCTAGGAGCTTTTCGTGTTTCACTTACGGCACAAATTTATTTGCATGAATGAACTTTTTGTTTTAATTTCAACCATTTACTAATAGAAATTCACTAATTCGACTAATTTAAATTTTCATTTAAAGGAAAGTGCTCCTTACTAGAAAATGTTTCAATTCTCGGAATACGACCAGCGATGCATGAACATTTTCATCAAGTACTAGATTTGGCATTAGACATGGAGTTTTGATGTTTATCATTTCAAAGGGAGAAAAGAAATACGGAAACACGGATTTCTTTTTCCGTAAAACGATATGCATATCTAATGGGATATTACTTGGTCACTTCATGAACACGTAAATATCTCCATTTATATAATCCATATGTTCCAAAAATAATGAACCAATTATTATTGGGGAAGTTAAAAAATATTTTCTTTAATTATATCCTTTTCAAATATAGTTTTTAAATATTTTAAATATTTAACTATTATGACTTATAGTACTTTATATGTAGTTTTTAAATATATAAATTTTATTTCAAAAACTTAAAGAACCTGTATCTAAATTCATATCGAAAATTAGTCAATTTAACCCTTGTGCTTGAAAAGATTTAAACAAATTGAAATGGATCTGTTTTGTAACGACCCGACCGGTCGTTTTGAGCATTTGCACTATGTTCAGCTATTTGAAGTCCCGAATAGTTTCGTATGGTGTATTATGACCTGTGTAAAGCGTCGGTTTTAGTTTTGCAGGAGATTCAGAATTTATTTGGAAGAATGATTCTCAACTAGGAAGTGTAATTACCCGGCCGGTCATTTTATGAGTTGTAGCCCCATTTCCCTATTTACTATTCATTCTGTACTTTATAACTATTATGTGACTTGCCGGGGTAGTCGGTTCGGATCTAGAGAGATTTCAGAATGAATTGAGACACTTAGTCTCAAGGTTGAAAGCTTAAATTGAAAAGATTGACTGGATGTTGACTTATGCGAAAACGACCTCGCAATAGAATTTTGATGATTCCAATAGTTTCGTATGGTGATTTTGGACTTAGGAGCGTGTCCGAAAAATTATTTAGAGGTCCGTAGTTAAATTAGGCTTGAAATGGCTAAAATAGAAATTTAAGTTTGGAAGTTTGACCGGGGAGTTGACTTTTTGATATCGGGGTCGAAATCTGATTCTAAAAATTTAAATAGGCCCGTTATGTCATTTATGACTTGTGTAAAAAATTTGAGGTCAATCGGACTTGATTTAATAGGTTTCGGCATCGAATGTAGAAGTTGGAATTTATAAGTTTCATTAAGCTTGAATTGGAGTATGATTCATGGTTTTAGCGTTGTTTGATGTGATTTGAGGCTTCGACTAAGTTAGTATGATATTTTAGGACTTGTTGGTGATTTGGTTGAGGTCCCGGGGGCCTCGAGTGAGTTTTGGATGGTTAACAGATTAATTTTTAGACTTGGTGTTTTGCTGAAATTTTCTGGTGCTCAGGTCTGATTTTCTTTTACGCGATCGCGTGAGAAGGTCCACGATCGCGTAGGCTTAAGTGGGTAGTGGAGATTTTACTCTATGTGATTGCGCGTAGGGAACCGCAATCGCGTAGCTTGAGAACACTGTGCATTGCGAACGCGTGGGCTATGCCGCGTTCGCGAAGAGGAACAGAGGGAGGAGCTGGATCACGCGCTTAATGCTTCGTGATCACGTAGGCTTGCAGAGACTGTGCTTCGCGATCGCGTGAAATTTTCCGCGATTGCATAGAGTTATTTTTGGGTAATGAAAATTTGTGCTTCGTGATCGCGTGAGTTGGTCCGCGATCGCATAGAAGAAATCACTGAGCAGAATGTTTAAGTTCTGAAAATGGGACTTTGTCACATTTTCCATTTTTACCGTTTTGGAGCTCGAGGAAAGGCGATTTTCGGGAGATTTTCAAGAAAAATAATGGGGTAAGTGTTCTTAACTCATTATTGGTCAAATTACCCGAATCCATGGTTGTTTTTAATATTTAATTGGTAAATTAAGTTGGAAGATTTAGAAAACCTTCTTGGTTTAATTTAAAGATTTGAGGGTCGAGTTAATGTCGGATTTTAGTAAAAATAGTATGGTTGGACTCGTGGTTGAATGAGTGTTCGTATTTTGTTCTTAACTCATTATTGGTCAAATTACCCGAATCCATGGTTGTTTTTAACATTTAATTGGTGAATTAAGTTAAAAGATTTAGAAAACCTTCTTGGTTTAATTTGAAGATTTGAGGGTCGAGTTGATGTCGGATTTTAGTAAAAATAGTATGGTTGGACTCGTGGTTGAATGAGTGTTCGTATTTTGTAACTTTTTCGGGTTCCGAGACGTGGGTCTCACGGGCTGTTTTTGGGTTAAATTTCGGATTTTATTAGAAAATTTATATTTTCTTATGAAATTTATTTCTATAATTTGTATTAATTGAATCGAATTAATTATGATTAGATTCGAGCCGATCGGAGTTGGAAAATCGAGGAAAAGGCATACTACTTGACTGGTTGAGCGTGGTTTGAGGTAAGCGACTTGTCTAATCTTGTGTGGGAGAAAATTTGCCTAAGATTAGTATTGATGTGATAATTATAATGTGTTGAGAGTCGTGTACACGAGGTGACGAGTGTGTACACGGGTTAAATGTGGAAGATTATGTCTTTAAATTATTTTATTCTGTTATATTCATCATCATTAATATATTTTCATATTTTAAATTTGCCTGACCAAATCCTGCTAAGTGTTTTACCTCTTTAGTTGAAACTCTGTTCCTTTTGTTCTGTGCTTTATTTGAAGGATAGATTTCTTAATTTAAATATTATTAAAAATGAAGTATTTTACATTTAAAAATTTAACATTTAGACAATGTGTTAAATTTGTGAAATATTATTTTTGCTGAATATTTTGTGAGATTTTCGTACACATTGTGATTGAGCTATGAGCTCCTTATTATGGAAAATATTATTGTTAATTTATTTTTGGCACGAGCCATGAGCTCTTTATTGTGAAAAATATTATTGTTGATTTTTTTTGGCAAGTTGAAATATTTGGGCACTTGAGGTGCAAATTGTGATATTAATACGCATGTGGTGGTATAAGGTCTGGGTGTTGAAACGCATGCGGTGAGATAAGAGTGGCTTGATATGCGTGGCTAGTAGGGGAACTACTAGAAGTCATGCGGTATGATAAGGGTGGCTAAAACGTGGGATGCTATTTCGGAAAAAAAATATTTTCTTTAAAATTAAATGTGAAGACTCCCGTGGTGATATAAGGAAATGAGATATTGTGAGTTTATTTATGAATTGGGACTACGATGCGGTACCTCGGAAATGCCCTTGTTGATAATCCTTTATGGCTGCATTTGCCTTTGATTATAGTTGTGATTTTTTTTAAAGTTGTAAATTTCTGATTTCTTTCTATGAGGTATTATTTGCTCTTATTCTGTGTAATTTAATGGTGATATACCACTTACTTGATTCATTCCCATTTTTATCTTTGTTATTATTTTATTGTTAAATTTTTCACCATGTCTTTTGTTATTCCAGTAGGGCCTAACCTGACCTCGTCACTATTCTACCGAGGTTAGGCTTGGCACTTACTGGGTACCGCTGTGGTTTACTCATACTACGCTTCTGCACATCTTTTTGTGCAGATCCAGGTACTTCCTACCTGTTCAGATATTAGTGAGCTACCTGTGTACGGAGACTTCGAGGTATATCTTCCAGCGTTCGTAGACTCCGGAGTCCCCTTCTATCCTTATTATATTGTTTCCTTATTTTTCTTTAGACTCTGATATATATAGACGTTGAATATAAATTCTTAAAAGCTTGTGACTTATTCTTACCAGGTTTTGGGAGTTGGAAATATGTGAAATTACATATTTATTTATTTCAAATTTCTATTGTTATTCCGCATTGATAGGCTTATCTAGTCTTAGAGACTAGGTGCCATCACGACATCCTACGGAGGGAATTTGGGGTCGTGACAGAAAGCTTTAATTTGGAATAGTTGACCAAGTTTGACTTTTGAGTATTTGACTCCGAAATAGATTTTTAAAAGTTCCGTTAGCTTTATATGGTGAATTCGGACTGGGGTATATGCCCGAATTTTAAATTGAAGGTCCCAAAGTGATTTGGCATAATTTTCCGAAACATTATTAACTTTTAAAAGCTTTGAATTCCAAAATTTGGCCATAATTAGAATTTTATTGATACCGGATCCCGATTTGGATTCCGAGAGTTCGAGCAGCTTCGTAACAATATTTATGACTTGTGTACAAAATTTGAAGTTATTCCGAGGTGCGTAGGCACATTTTTCGTTAGTTTTTGAAAAATTAAAAGTTTTAATTTTATAAAGCTTGAGTTCGTTGCGATTCAAAGTTTTGATATTAGTTTTTATTTTGATCACTCGAGCAAGTTTGTATCATATTTTAAGACTTGTTGGTATATTTGGCTGGGATCACGTGGGGCTCATGTGAGTTTCGGATGGGTTTTTAACATGTTTGGTGTTTTGGCATTGTTTTTAGCATAAGCATATAATGATTTAAAGGTCCATTTTTAGTTCTAGAAATCGGAATTTGATTTCGAGACTTTCGGGAGTTTGATAATGATTTATAGGAATAATATGAAATGTTTGGTCCAATTTTATTAAGTCGCGATTGGGTTTTTACTGCGAAGCATGAGTTAATTATTTAACGAGCGAAGCTGGTATCGCATTGGGCAAATAAGCTCCGAATTGAGTTTCGACTGAATGATTCGGTTCGTATTATTATTTGTGACTCATAGAATCAAGAATCATCGAATTCCGAGTTGGTATGAGGGTGTTAGAGGCTTTTTAGTGAATAATAGATTGCTGGTGCAAGCAAGTTCTGGTGCGCACCTTTAGCGACCAGATTTGGTACCTTTAGCTACCAGACTTGGACTTTTAGCGACCACATTAGTGTTTTTATTGGGCAATATTTTTATAAGCTGATTACTACATTTTTGGAGCAAGGAAACTCGAATTTGGGCGATTTTGAGAGGATTTCCATCATATGGATTGAGGTAAGTGTTCGCTACTCGGTTTTGATCATATTTCGTGAATCTATCCTCATTTTTCGCATTTGGTTGATGATTTCAAATGAGAAATTGGGGCTTTTTTGTCTAAATTTTTATAAAGTAAATTTTTGAGTTTTGAGCATCGATTCAGAGTCGGATTTGAGTGAAACTAGTATGATTGGACTCATAATTGAATGAGTTATCGAATTTTTTGAGTTTTGTTGGGTTCCGAGCTGCGAGCCCGAGTTTGACTTTTTGGGTTGACTTTATACTTTTGATTAAAGATTCGACCTTTATTGATTGAGTTTATTTCCTTTTGCATTATTTGATGTTCTTGAGTTTCTTTTGGCTAGTTTTGAGTCGTTTAGAGGTACGCGCGAGATGATATTTTTGGAGCATCGTTTGGCTTGCTCGGTATTGAATTTGGCTTGTTCGATGTAAGTAACACTTCTAAACTTGGTGTTGAGGGTATGAACCCCGAATATACGTGTTACGTGTTTGGTGTTGATGTGACACACATGCTAGGTGACGGGCGTGTGGGCATGCACCGTGTGAATTATGACTCGATTGATTCTGTGGTACTGTGTAGTGACCTAATCTTGTTTCTATTCATGCTACGTGCTAGAGTAATTGAGCCATGATCCATATTAGAAATCATGTTTAGGCTATATGCTTATTCTTTTGGGACCCACCGAGGTCATATCTGCTGTTGAGTTATTTTCTTAAATTGCAGTTACATACTCAGTCACACTCATTCATTTGCATATCATGTCTCAGTCTCTGTTGCTATTTATTGATACATCATATCATCATTTTTGGGTTGATTTTCATGACATTGTGAGCCCGAGAGACTGGATATATTGATGACCGAGTTAAGGCCTGAGAGCCGAATTGTGAGTAATATTGATAGGATCGGGCTGCACGGCGCAACAGGTATTATTGATTCATGATGGGATCGGGTTGCACGCTGAAGCATGCTTTGTTGATTCATGCCATGATTGACTTTTTATAGCGCTTGGGCTGGATCTACCCCTTCGAAGTCTGCACACCCACAGTGAGCGCAATTGCTATTAATTCACGATGGGATCGGGCTGCGCGCCGCAACATGATTTATTAGCATTTGGGGTGGATCTGCCCTGTATGGTGCTGAGTGACTGAGTGTGCTGAGTGATTGAGCGTGATGAGTGTGAGTGAAAACTGTGATATTGAGTACTCTGAGAGTGTGAGTACACGAGTTCATCAGTGTGACGCATTGCATATGACATGCATACTTGACATGCAAGCATAGAGATGTATTTCTTTATGTTACACGGTTTTGTGACATTTATGACTTCACATGCACATTGACATGTAGGCATAGAGATGTACTTTGCTCATGCTACCTAAAATTGACTCATCTTATCTGTTGCTGAATTTTTTTGGGAAAAAAAATCAAAGTTTTCTGACTTACTCATATTTTGGTGATTTCGGTGAAAGATTTGGGTTTTACTGTTATACCTGAAAAGCATGACTATTTTCCGTAACTGTGAATGAGCATCACATCACATCTCTAAGTTATTTCTTTTATAATTTTTATTATATTATTATGAATTGTTGTTGGCTATTGGAGTTGGACTCCGACTTTTGTTCCAGCTCGTCACTACTTTCAAACTAATGTTAGGTTTGTTACTTATTGTGTACGTGTGGTCGGTTGTACTCATACTACACTTCTGCACCTTGTGTACAGATTTTTGACATTGATGTTGCTGTGTATGGCGGGAGCTGGCATTGAAGACGTTCCTGCATTCCAGTCATTGCTGCCTTTTGTTCTTGGTAGCTTTAGAATTATTAATCTGTTCATGTATATTTCAAACAGATGATGTATTTATTTCATACCAGCTTTGTAAACTCTAAATCTTAGAAGCTCATGATTTGTACTATCAGTCCTTGGGAATTCTTTGTATAAAAGCATAGTTATATTATTATTACTTCTCTGAATGAATCTCATTGGAATTGGTTCATTGTTAATTGACTTACCTAGCGGGTTGAGGTTAGGTGTCATCACAACTAATTGGATTTTGGGCCAATCGCATATTTAGAATGAAATTAATTATCGATCAATGTGCCAACTCTTTATTTCAAATTCGTATTAATTGTGAAGAGGGGAACAATAATTCTATCTACAATATATATTTCCTTGCAAGCGTTTGGCATAATATTTTTGTATAGGCATTGAAAGGGCTCGGAATTTGTTGGAAACATGTGGTAGCACATTTTAATAGCTTGGAGTTGATAACCAAGAAAGGGAAAATAATTTAATCTGCATGATTGTTACGTCTGACAACCATAGGGATTCCTAGATCTCTTTTGGTAGTAATGCTAACTTTAAATATTTGCTTAGTAGCCATCGACGAAAATTTCCTATATTCTGCATTAACAGAGGAGAAAAGAAAGAAAACAATAAACAACTACTTACTGATTGTTTCAACTGTAACAAAGTCTAAATATAAACTTCAGTGCTTTCTCACACAACTGGACATTGGGACCTATTGGAAACTGCAAAGAAAATCCTAATCCACGTGTGAAGATGCTATCATGGCTCAACACCTGTGTTATCTTGGTCTACCGTTGTCTCTTACACATTGGAAAATTAATATGGTCACTCTCTTAAAAACCAATATCTATAGTGCTCTAAAGATCTAAGTTAGACATGATATGATATGACTACTCTGGTTCCAACCTAGTCTTACTGTCTAAGTCACTTAATCATCTTCTTTATGTGTAATGTTCAGTGTATCTTCATTTTTAAACTCATAATATGTGTAACGACCCAACCGGTTATTTTGAGCATTTGTACTTCGCTTGATAGTTTACGGGCATGAGTAGTTCCGTATGATGTATTATGACTTATATAAATCGTCGGTTTTGATTTTTCAAGTTATTCAGAATCGAATTGGAAGAATGTATTTCATTGTTGAAGCTTCAAAGTGGGAGAGTTGACCAAGTTTGACTTTTTGTAAATTTGAATCCGGAACGGAGTCTTGATGGTTCCGGTAGGTCCGTTGGGTGATTTTGGACTTAGGAGCGCGTCCGGATTGTGATTTGGAGGTCCGTATTGGAACTTGGCTTGAAATGGCGAAAGTTAGATTTTTGGAAAGTTTGACCGGAAGTGAACTTTTTGATATCGGATTCGGACTGTGATTCCGGGAATTGGAATAGCTTCGTTATGTCATTTGGGACTTGTGTGTAAAGTTTGACGTCAATCGGACATGATTTGATAGGTTTCAGCATCGGCTGTGGAAGTTTGAAGTTCAAAGTTCATAGAGTTCGATTTGAGGTGTGATTCGTCATTTTGATGTTGTTATGTGTGTTTTGAGGCCTCTCGAGTAGGTCCGTATTGTGTTATGAAACTCGTTGGCATGTTCGGACGGGGTCCCGAGGGGTTCGGGTGAGTTTCATGCGAGGTTCGGATCATTTCATTGCATTTTTGGATTTTTGCTAAGCTGCTGGTTCTGGTGTGATCGCACCTGCGGCTGGTTGCGCAGGTGCGATGATCGTAGAAGTGACAGAGGAGTCGAAGAAGCATGGAGGGGAGCTGGGCGTGAGGATTGCAGGTGCTGGTGCTTTGACGCACCTGCGCAACCGCAAATGCGGTTCAAGTGCGCAGAAGCGCGATCACAGAAGCGGCTTAAAGACCTGCGAGGGAATGCTGGGCCAGTTATTTTTGCAGAAGCGAAGTTTTACCGCAAAAGCGGTGCTTGTAGATGCGATAAGTTGTCCGCAAATGCGGAATCGCTTGGCAGAAGCTATATTATCGAGGGTTTTGGTTCTTTCTTCATTTTGGGAGTTATGGAGCTCGGACTGAGACGATATTTGGAGCAATTTTCATCACAAGGATTGGGGTAAGTGTTCTTTACTCGGTTTTTGTTATATTTCATGAATCTACCTTCATTTTTAGTAATTGGATTGTGAATTTTAAAGAGGAAATTGGGGGTTTTGGCCTAAAGTTTCATAATATGAATTTTTGAGTATTGAACATCGAATTGGAGTTGGATTTGAGTGAAACTAGTATGGTTGGACTAATAATTGAATGGGTTATTGGATTTTATGAGTTTTGTTGGGTTACAAGGCGCGTGCCCGGGGGGTGATGTTTGGCTGATTTTGGATTTTGATTAAAGATTCGATCTTTATCATTTGGAATTGTTTCCTTGGGCTTTATTTGATGTATTTGAGTTGCTTTTGGCTAGTTTTGAGTCGTTCGGAGGTCGCTACACGCGTGATGGTATCTTTGGAGCATTGTTTGGCGAGGTGACACACAAGTAGGTGACGGGCGTGTGGGCGTGCACCATGTGAATTGGGACTCCGTTGTTTCCATGGCACTGTATAGTGGCCCTATTTTGTTGATATCCGTATTTTCACCATGTGATAAAGTAATTGAGCTGTCAATCATGCTAGATGTCATGTTTAGACTTTATGCAGATATTGTTGGGACCCATAGTGGTCGTTTCTTGCTGTCATTTTAATGATTTCATTGATATTTCGTACTCAGTCATATTCATGCATTCATATCATATCTCAGTTTTAGTTGTTATTTATTGATACATCATATCATTGTTGTCGGGTTAGTTTCATGACATTGTGAGCCCGCGAGTGAGACTGGAGAGATTGATGACTGAGTGAGGCTGAGAGCCTGATTATGAGTGACAGTTATGGGATCGGACTGCACATCGCCGCATGCTATATTGATTTATGGCTGGATCTGGCTTATGGGCCATATACAGTACCGGAGTCTGTACACACCCCCAGTGAGCGCGATTGATACGTCTTCCTTGGACATGGATCTTGTCCGAAGGATTTATATACCTGGAGATAGATCTTCTCCACGGGGCCGGATTGGTCTTTCTCGGCACTGAGTGACTGATGGTCAGTGATGTATATATTCTGGGATGGATATTCCTTGGGCTGTATGAGCCATTTACAGTACCGAATGGTTGAGCATGATGAGAGGAAAATGTGAGACAGTGAGATTGAGTATTCTGAGAGTGTGAGTACACGATTCATCTATGAGATACATGGCATTGGCATGCACACATGACATACAGGCATAGAAATACATTTTTTCTCATGCTGTACGGTATCACGTCATTCATGACTTTTTACACACATTGATATGTGGGTATAGAGAGGTATTTCACACTTGCTATCTGGAATGAAAAATGAAATATCTTATTTATTATGGAAAGGATATTTGAAAAAATTACAGTTTTCAAACTTACTTTGGCATTTTCAGTAAAAGATTTGGGTTTTCACTCAGATACTTGAAAAGCATGACTATTTTCTGGAACTGTGAACGAGCTGAGCAGTTTACTTCTGAGATACATCTTTTATTACTTATATTATGTTGTTATGAACTATTGTGGGATATTGGTATTGGACCCGACCTTGTGTTAGCCCGTCACTACTTTCAACCTAAGGTTAGGTTTGTTACTTACTGAGTACATAGGGTCGGTTGACCTCATACTACAATTCTGCACCTTGTGTGCAGATGTTGGTTGCTGATGTTGCTGTGTTCGATGGGAGCTGGATTGAAGATGTACATGCGTCCCGGTTGTAGCTGCCCCTTGTTCGTGGTAGCTTTAGATCTATAAAACTCTGTTTATGTACTTTTCAAACAGACGATGTATTTATTTCATTTTAGCTTTGTAAATTCTATTCTTAGAAGCTCATGATTTGTACTACCAGTTCTTGGGGAATGTATCAGATTCAGATAATTTCTTTACTTAATTGCTTTATAGATTGTTATTGGAATTAGTAGAGGTTAATCGGCTTACCTAGCGGGTTGGGTTAGGTACCATCATGACTAATGAATTTGGGGTCATGACAGATTGGTATCAGAGCTCTAGGTTCATAGGTTTTACAAGTCATGAGCAAGTGTCTAGTAGAGTTTTGCGGATCGGTATGATGATGTCAATACCTATCTTCGAGAGGCTACAAGACATTTAGGATATACTTCCCATCTTTCTTTCCTTATTGTGCGATATTGATTCAGCTTGAAGCGTAACCCTTTGAATTCCTTCCACACATTCGTATGCGCACATGAGCGCTCGGTATCAGCTGTGCAATGACGGCTTATGATTCCATGGTTGAGGTGCGAGATGTGATTTTGGTGTGCTGATGATGGGCCAGTCTGGAGGACTTGAGGTCGGGTTTTGACGGTAACTTGAGCATAGAGATTTCGGTTGTGTGAGAACGTACTTTTGGGACTTATATGTCCGGTGGTGTTCATGTTAGTGGAATTTGTGATTGGATGACTATGTGGTGAGTATGATATGACTGCGAGATGTATTCAGATTGTTCGAATGTGACGAGAAGAGTTTACTTGAGATGTAGAAGGAACTATTGGGTGTTTGATTTCTGTCTTGATATGGCGTATGGCCTCGAGTTATGGGTATGTTAAAGGACCTCTCATGTTGTTTAGTTGTGGAGTGAAGTAGATTGTCATGTCTTGTTGATGAGTTCGGAATCGATAAGATTAAGTTATTGCGTAGTAGTTGTGACTGTGGAAGGGTATAGAGAGATGTCAGTTTGAGACAAAACAGGTGGGTTATCTCCTGCGAGGTGTCCTGAGGTTATGCGATCCCTATGATGTTTTGTAGAGAGTTTTCTTTTACCAGTGAATGATATATGTTGCAATTTGAATTTGGATCCCTTGTGGAAGTTGGCTTAACCATCACGAGGGTGAATGCGAGATTTGCAGATGATTTTAGGTACTAGATGGTTTGTGTTGCATGAGCTGATGAAGGATTTAGTCGAATTTCACCGCGGTATTATGGCAGTAATAGAGTATGGGCATTGTGAGTTACTGTGTGTTTTGATCTATAGCATTGACCCAAGTGGGGGAGTCTTCTATCGACGAGTTGACTGCACGATTATGTGTTGTATTGGTTTCGGTTTGAGGTATACTGGTGAATCAGCTATGACTGCAGGGGTTAAGATTGAGGATTACTTGAGTAAAGGAATTCCTGGATACGGGTTATATTACACTCTATGGGTATATGGGAATCATGGAATGATTGAGTGGTTAGTAGTGAAAGAAGTAGTGTGCGTGGAGTAGGAATTTGCTTGGTCATGTTAAGGTGGGGTTACTCCTTTGGGTGTCATCGTGCCAATGGGGCACCAGTTGTTTGGCCCATTTAGGGCGGTGCAGTTGAGATTTGAGTAGAGTGGATGACTCTCGCGAGTGGTTCTAATGGATTCAAGAATTATATGTACCAATTGGGAATTTCGGATTGGTATATGGCTAGGATTTGATATTTGCATTGGACGACGTCGAGACTTGTGGTATTTTTTTTATCATTGGGGATTATGCATTTCAGTATTAAGAAGGTGAAGGAAACAATTTTAGGTTCACATAAGGTATCTCTAGAGTGGGTGTCTTGGTTGTGGTGCTTCGGGGTGCTCAAGAGGGAAGTCAGCGGCTTATAGGCCTTAGGGCATTATGGTTTTATACTAAGTTCTCTTGTGTGGTGAACTTTTGTTAATGATCGTGGTGTTCTAGCAAGGAGAAATATTAATTTGAAGGCAATTTGGAAAGGACTTGGAGAAATAGGACAACTTGGTAGTAGGTTGGGTTAGCACAGTAATGAATATAATCGGTTCTTTGGGTACTTACGACGTGGCTAGTCTCTACAGTTGTTTCGTGGCAATGCTCTTGGGTTTTGGCAACCTGCGTGGCTGGGTTGAGTTAGAGAGATTTGATTCTGATAGCTTGGTTATGTGCAAATGGGTTCGAAGAGTTCTCAATGGTTTTTACCAAGGTTCGAGGGGTATATTTTCTACTGGCGTGGGGAGCATGTGGTGTATAGTGATTTTCTCCTGGGTGAGATCAAATTGAAGGTTTTTGACTGAACGGTATGTATTCTGCTTGTGACTCAAAGTGGACTATGAAGTTTTCGTACTTTTCTTATGATGGCATGGTATATGCGGTGTGTTGTGTGGGATTGAGATTTACGTGAGCGGGATCACAGTTCTGTTTTGGAAGGGAAGGTCATAAAATTCATAGGCAGCATGGACGGTTTTAGATGACTAGGTAAATGATATTACTATTTGGTATGGCTTGATGAGAGTATACATTTCAGAAGGGGCAATGTGTTTTGATGTATGGATACTTCACTGGTAATGCGACACTCTCCTCGTTAATCGACTACTGATATTCAAATTTTTCTATGTGGCACGGAAGAATTTTAGAAGTATTCCTCATGGGATGATCGTATATGAGAGATGTGTTAGACATTATGGCGGTGGAGTTGGGATCAAATATGGTGATTCGTGTGTTCTATGGATTTGGAGACCGGGAGTTCTCAGGAGCAGACTGTTTCATGGTTGTGGACTGTGAAGTCGTGGCTGAAGCTAACCAGATGATAGAATGTGTTATGATTCAGTCAATTGTAGGCTTTCAGAGGTTTATTTATCTATTTGTGGGTGCCCGTAGTTGATTTGGGGGTCCATTGGTAGTCCCAATTAGGATGTGTATTCTACATCGAGTTAGATTGGTTGGCTCCATAATGCTATTGTTGAGGGATGTGTCATTCAAATGTTGCTGAGCTTATTCTTGTTCTGGAATTTTCTGTGAGTTACTCTTCTATGCTACGAGGAGTTGTGATTCGTTGGTTTTAGGCACACATGATGCGGTTCTATTGTGGTCTTATAGTAGAATTTGAGCGAGATGAGTAGTTGGGTATTGCATGATTGAGGGCGTATTGGTTATGTTCTTTCGGGTTTTGTGTGGCATTGTGTCATCTGCTTCTCCATGGTTATGGTAATGCACTTTGAGTACTTGATGTCGGATTGCAGGTGGTTATTGATTTTGAGCATGGTGGCTGAGGTATTTCATATGGATCAGTGTTTGGATGGGGTCACACATTGCAGCGGAGTTATGTTGAGATATGATCCCTTGTGTTAGATTCGTGTGTTTTGGTTCTACGATGTGTGGTAGGTTCTTAGCATTGCATTGTGGTGGTACTTGAGGAGCTTGTGGGACAGTTCTCTCATATGAGTCATTTTTTTTCTATGATTGAGTACATTGGGAATGTTTCTTATTGGTGCACGGATTGCACGGGTTGTGGCTTTAGATTGTATGGGTGTGTCATGTCACTAGAGTGGTCGTGTTGGATGAGATGAGGTCATTGGACCTAGTATGGATACTAACGGATTAAATTACAGCATAGTTGGAAAGATAATATCGAAAGTTGGCTTAGAAATTTGCTATAGTTCTTGTCGACGGAGAGGAAGTTTCATGACTGGTTGATCTGATGAATGGTTATGAGTTCTGCATGTTTCTTTCATCATCGGCAGTGTACGAAGATTTTAGGACGAGGTTTGGTTTGACATGAGGTTTATAACCGGAATTGGGTTGTTTTGGACAACTGCTGTAAATCATGTGATTACATCTTGGGTTATGGATATGGCTTGATATAGCTTGTTCAGACTTATACAGAGTGTCGATGCGAGATTCTTTTCTTATAGAAAGTTCCGGATGTAGGGAATTGGATTCTAAGTCTTATGGGCTAGGTTAAATTAAGGAAATCTCAGTTATGTTATGTTATCAGACCTATATGGGATAGGGTTACGTGGAACTCATTTTTGCAATAAAGCTTTTGCAAGGCTACTAGAAAAGTATGGAGTTCGCCATAAGGTTGCCACGTCTTACCACCCGCAAATAAGCGGGCAAGTGGAAGTGTCCAAAAGTGTAACGACCCAACCGATCGTTTTGAGCATTTGCACTTCGCTTGGTAGTTTACGGGCATGAGTAGCTCCATATGATGTATTTCGACTTGTGTGAATTGTTGATTTTGATTTTTCAGGTTATTCGGAATCGAATTGGAAGAATGTAATTCATTGTTGAAGCTTTAAAGTGGGAGAGTTGACCAAGTTTGACTTTTTATAAATTTGAACCCGGAACGGAGTCTTGATGGTTCCAGTAGGTCCGTTGGGTGATTTTGGAATTAGGAGCGCGTCCGGATTGTGATTTAGAGGTCAGTAGTGGAATTCGGATTGAAATGACGAAAGTTTGATTTTTGGAAAGTTTGACCGGGAGTGGAATTTTTGATATCGGATTCAGATTATGATTCCGGGAATTGGAATAGCTTCGTTATGTCATTTGGGACTTGTGTGCAAAGTTTGACGTCAATCAGACGTGATTTAATAGGGTTCGGCATCGGTTGTGGAAGTTTGAAGTTCAAAGTTCATAGATTTCGATTTGAGGTATGATTCGTCATTTTGATGTTGTTATGTGTGTTTTGAGGCCTAGAGTAGGTCCGTATTGTGTTACAAAACTTGTTGGCATGTTCGGACGGGGTCCCGAGGGGCTCGGGTGAGTTTCAGACGAGGTTCAGATCATTTCATTGCATTTTTGGATTTTGCTAAGCTACTGGTTCTGGTGTCATCACACCTGCGGCTGGTTTGCGCAGGTGCGATGATCACAAAAGCGACAGAGGAGTCACAGAAGCGTGAAGGGGAGCTGGGTGTGAGGATCGCAGGTGCGGGTGGACGCACCTGCACAACCGCAGATGCGGTTCAAGTGCGTAGAAGCGCGATCGCAGATGCGGCTTAAAGACCGCATATGCGAGGGATTGCTGGGTCAGTTGTTTTCGCAGAAGCGCAGTTTTATCGCAAAAGTGGTGGTCATAGATACGACAAGTTGTCCGCAAATGCGGAAACGCTGGGCAGAAGCTATATTATCGAGGGTTTTGTTTCTGTCTTCATTTTGGGAGCTATGGAGCTCAGATTGAGACAAATTTTTGAGCAAATTTCATCCCAAGGATTGGGATAAGTGTTCTCTACTCGGTTTTGGTTATATTTCATGAATCTACCTTCGTTTTTGGTAATTTGGTTGTGAATTTTAAAGAGGAAATTGGAGGTTTTGGCCTAAAATTTCATAATATGAATTTTTGAGTTTTGAACATCGAATTTGAGTTGGATTTGAGTGAAACTAGTGTGGTTGGACTCATAATTGAATGGGTTATCAGATTTTGTGAGTTTTGTTGGGTTACGAGGCGCGGGCCCGGGGGTGATTTTTGGCCGATTTTGGATTTTGATTAAAGATTCGATCTTTATCATTTGAAATTGTTTCCTTGGGCTTTATTTGATGTATTTGAGTTGCTTTAGGCTAGTTTTGAGCCGTTCAGAGGTTGCTACGCGCGTGATGGCATCTTTGGAGCTTCTCTTGGCTTGCTCGACATTGGTATTGGCTTGTTCGAGGTAAGTAACTCTTCTAAACTTAGTGTTGAGGGTATGAAACCCCGTAATACGTGTTAGGTGATTGGTATTGAGGTGATACACATGCTAGGTGACGGGCGTGTGGGTGTGCACCATGTGAATTGGGACTCCGTTGTTTCCATTGCACTGTATAGTGGCCCTATTTTATTGATATCCGTGTTTTCACCATGTGATAAAGTAATTGAGTTGTCAATCATGCTAGATATCATGTTTAGGCTTTATGCCGATATTGTTTGGACTCATAGTGGTCGTTTCTTCCTGTCATTTCACTGATTTCATTGATATTTCGTACTCAGTCATATTCATGCATTCATATCATATCTCAGTCTTAGTTGTTATATATTGATAAATCATATCATTGTTGTCGGGCTAGTTTCATGACATTGTGAGCTCGTGAGTGAGACTGGAGAGATTGATGACTCAGTGAGGCCGAGAGCCTGATTATGGGTTATAGTTATGGGATCGGGCTACATGCCACAACATGCTATATTGATTTATGCCTGGATCTAGCTTATGATAGCTCTTGGGCTGTAGGAGCCCCTCCGGAGTCTGTACATACCCCCAGTGATCGCAGTAGATTATATTGAGGGATAGATCTTCCCTGGACATGGATCTTGTCCGAAGAATTTATATACATGGAGATGGATCTTCTCCGTGGGGCCGGATTGGCCTTCCTCGGTACTGAGTGACTCATGGTCAGTGATATATATATATATTCCGGGATGGATATTCCCTAGGCCGTAAGGGCCATATACAGTACCGAGTGGTTGAGCATGATGAGTGGAAAGTGTGAGACAGTGAGATTGAGTGCTCTGAGAGTATGAGTACATGATTCATCTCTGAGATACGTGGCATTGGCATGCACACATGACATATAGGCATAAAGATATATTTTTCTCATGCTGTACGGTATCACGTCAGTCATGACTTTTTACACACATTGATATGTGGGCATAGAGAGGTATTTCACACTTGCTATCTGGAAAGAAAAATGAAACATCTTATTTATTGTGGAAAGGATATTTGAAAAAATTACAGTTTTCAAACTTACTTTGGCATTTTCAGTAAAAGATTTGGGTTTTCACTAAGATACTTTAAAAGTATGACTATTTTCTGGAACTGTGAACGAGCTAAGCACTTTACTTCTGAAATACATCTTTTATTGCTTGTATTATATTGTTATGAACTATTGTGGGATATTGGTATTGGACCCGACCTTGTGTTAGCTTATCACTACTTTCAACCTAAGGTTAGATTTGTTATTACTTAGTACATGGGGTCAGTTGTACTCATACTACACTTCGGCACCTTGCGTGCAGATGTTTGTTGCTGATGTTGCTATGTTCGATGGGAGCTGGATTGAAGATGTACCTATGTCCCGGTTGTAGTTGCCCCTTGTTCGTGGTAGCTTTAGATATATAAAACTCTGTTTATGTACTTTTCAAACAGACGATATATTTATTTCATTTCAGCTTTGTAAATTCTATTCTTAGAAGCTCATGATTTGTACTACTAGTCCTTGGGGAATGTATAAGATTCAGATATTTCTTTACTTACTCGCTTTATTAATTGTTATTGGAATTGGAAGAGGTTAATTGGCTTACCTAGCGGGTTAGGTTAGGTGCCATCACGACTAGTGGATTTGGGGTCGTGACAATTTAGCAACAATAATCCCTTAATCTTAAAAATGGTGTCTACACATAATACTCTTATGTTGCTACAGTCCTCAAGTAGATTGCTTACGTATGCTTGCTACATTACAGTTATTAGTGTTCTTATACCTAACATTAACTTTTTGTCATTAACCAATAAATCAATTGAATATTTACTTTAATTATAGCCGGATTTAAGAATGCAGGAGCCACTTATCAAAGGCTCGTAAATAAAATGTTTGTTTATCACTTAGAAAAAACTATAAAGTGTACATAGATGGCATGCTAGCTAAATCTCTAAAGGCTGAACAACATTTAGAACTTTTAGATCAAGCCTTCATACTCTTATGACAATACAACATGAAGTTGAACTCAAGAAAATACTCCATGGGGTTGACGAGCGCAAAACACACACTTAAATTCTGCTCGCTAATCAAATATAGTATAGTATAATATCGTATCCACAGGGATTATATTTAAACAATATTCTCATAGTTTCTAGCTTTGTTGCTATCCAAGATGATCAACAGTTGAGATTTATAAGATGTCTAACTAAAATTAACTAAGAATCTAAAGCTATTGACTAATGACAATCGAAATAAGGAATAAGCAAAGAAGGTTATCAATGGGAGAAGATAGGGTATTGATATGATAGGTGCAAGATAATTATTCGGGATCTAACTCTAGATAATTCAGTTTTAATATTCAAGTGAGTCTCTCGAATTCACTCAATTATTAGTTCAAACATTCAGCAAATACTCCTCTCTCGATTAAGTCACAACCTCACAAAATGAACCAATTTAAGCACGTGAAGATGTGCAAGATTGCATAATGGGTTGGTCTTTAGGAAAACCTCTTTCGATTATTCTCCTAACTAGGTTTAATCAGTGATTAAACTAGCCTCTTTCGATTAGTTAGAAGAATCAATGAATTCAACCAACAATATAATGCAAAGATATCACAAGTTATGCCTCTCTCAATTACATGAACTAGTGAATAAAGATACAACAATTAAATCATCCAAAAATGCTTAAATACATAAGACTAGGGTTATAATCCACAAACAATTATCAAGACACCAAATCCATCAAACCCTAATTGGAACTGGCGAGCACAAAACACACACTTAAATTATGCTCGCTAGTCAAATATAGTATAGTATAATATCGTATCCATAGGAATTGCATTTAAACAATATTATTGTAGTTTCTAGTTTGATTGCTATTCAAGATGATCAACAATTGAAATTTCTATGATTTCTAACTACAATTAACTAAGAATCTAAAGCTATTGACTAATGACAATCACAACAAAAGTAAGCAAGAAAGTTATTAATGGAAAAAATAGGGGTTGATAGGATATATGCAAGATAATTGTTTGGGATCTAACTATAGGTATTTCACTTCTAATGTTTAAGTGAGTCTCTCGAATTTACTCTATTATTAGTTGAACGTTCAGCAGAAACTCCTCTCTCGATTAAGTCTTAACCTCACAAGATGAACCAATTTAAGCACGTGAAGATATGCAAGAATGAGTAGTGGATTGGTCTTTAGGAGAACCTCTCTCGATTATCCTCCTAACTAGGTTTAATAAAATATTCAACTAGCCTCTCTCGATTACTAAGAAGAATTAAAGAACTCAACCAACGATATAATGCAAAGATATCACAAGTTATGCCTCTCTCTATTCATGAACTAGTGGGTATAGATGCAATAATTAAATCATCCAAAAATGCTTCAATATATAAAACTAGAGTTATAATCTACAAACAATCATCAATAAACCAAATCCATCAAACCCTAAAGAGAACTACTCCATAGATATGGAGAAATTGATCATAAATTCATTCCAAACTCGGGACTTGAGTGAGGACGGAATGATAAAATCCTTGTGCTCATGTTCTTTCAACTCCTCTTTAGCCACCTTAGACCGAATATGTGTCAAAATTCGAGAAAATAATATTTTTCATGTATTTATACCAAGTAGGGTCGGGCCTAGACGAAATCACCTTCTCCTAGTCGAAATTGGATTTTCACTATGTAAAAGTTGCACAGGCGTGCTGCATGGGGCGACGCGCCATGCAAGGAATTAGTGGGGAAATCAGATTTGGGCAGCCGCGGCGCGCCACGCACTGCCCCATGTGCCGCGGTTGTGGATATTTCTCAGAGTACGGATTGAATCTCGATTTTTGACGTCCAGACTTGGTCCTCGACCCCCCGAACACAATCTCGGCTTAATCCCTTGAGCTTGTACTCAGACTTCATAGCTCCAGATCACTCAAATGCATTCTATAACATCTACATAGCTCGGAATCACTCCTACAAGGCATAAAACACATATTAAGTGCAAAACACTATCAATTAAAGCTCAAAACGAGTAAAGTACAGCAAATTAGAGTGCAATAAGCGACTAAAACATGAGATTATAGCCTACAATAAATACCCAACACTTAAACCATTGCTCATCCTCGAGTAATAAAATTACACTTTATAACGACACGACTTTTTTAAACAACTCTCCTAACTCAAATCGCCAAGAATATTTAAAATAGATTAAGCACAATAACGTAACATCCTAGCCTCAGGATTTGACTCAAATACACCCCGCATTATTTATAATCTGCTCACTTACTCTAACACAGAGGTCAACGACATTACCTTCCTTCATGAATCAAATGCACTCACACAACAATAGAGAGTAGTTCCACACACAATACAATTTAAGAACAATTTGGAACTCAAGATAGAAAGAATTCACTCACTCTCAGAAACAACATTCATATGCCACAAAAGACGTACCATAGGCTTACCCGTAGTGTACTACTCTACTAATTGAGCTCATTCAGTCAAGGATCAAGTAGGATTTTTATTGGTTTTAATGTAGTTTGCGGGATGGGCAGGATATATTTAGATATAAGAGTGACTACACCTCCCTAAGCACTTTAATACATACATTTCATTATTCAAACCCCACACTTATGTCAAACCAAAACTCCAGCTTCACATCAATATACGTTAACTCCCTACTTCTTTAAGCATAATTACATCAAGTTACCACTATCAAGGAATATGTTTCACAATCATACACTTATTTGTTTTTTCTCTTTTCAATTCAAGTGGCTCTTTTTTTTTCAAAATAGTGCGCCTTTCTCCTTATTTCAATAGTTTCACTCAAAAGCCAAACCAACCACCCCACACTTCAACTTTTACAAAGTTCATAATAAATTCAAATGCTCACGAGAGGTACAAGGTTCAAATAGATGGTCAATTCAAACAAATGGGTAAGGCTTGCAATGTGGTTGCTAAAGAAACAGGATTACAGGCTCAACGGGGTTAACTAGGATACATAATAATTAAGTGGGCAAATGCTTATTACTGGCTCAACAAAGAAATGTCTATATCACTTCCAAGACTGAATATAACTACTATTTCTCTTTGCAATCACACGGGGCAAGTTCTAGACATCAAATGCAATGCACACCTCACACACACATGGCACATAACTTACTCAGGATTGGACTATCACGACACTCTAGTCAAAGCAGTTAAGCAAAGTTAAGATCATACACTTTAAGGTATTTATACAAGAGTTAAAATCTGAGCATAAGCGTCACAAATAAAGCACTCACTATTCTCAATGTATAATAAAGTTAAGAGACAATGTCTTCGATTTAAATCATAGCAGAAGATTTCCTACTCCTAATAAAAATAAAAACTAACTATATCCGGTTCAAACAAAACCCTTGGAAAAGAACTGCGGCACAAAAAAAACCAAGGGGGAATTAATACACTGCCTAACAAAAGAAAATCTTTTTGTCTTTTTCTTTCAACTTTACTCCCTCAAGAAACCTATCAATGATATCCAATTTCGGGAAGAATAAAAAATTTTAAACTTTTTTTAATTTGTATCTTTTTTTCAATTTATTTTCTATCTCTTTCTACTAAAACTAACACAATAAAAAAAATAAAATTAGTATACATACATACATACATACAACATATCCCCCACCCCACACTTTAAGTTGTGGCATGTCCCCATGACACACACTTAAAAAATATAAGGTAAAGGAAATTTTCCTAAATTTTCTTCTTTTCCGAGAACTTATGAACTCCACCCCTAATTCTAAATTAATTCCTTGTTTTTACTCCTTGGGATTTTTTGTGGAGCTCATTAAGCCCAATTCTTCTGAGGATACCTGCAAGACCCGCTCTTTTCTTTCTTTCTTGTCCTCATCTTAAGCAGTGAATTGCTCGTTCATGATGATCCTTAAATTATTTTTACACTCTTTCACGTGATCAATCCATACATATTCCTGTAAATCTCCAAAAATAAAATCCACATGATTAAGGTTAGAATAAGAAAACAAAGAAGAAAGGTCAAGTGAATATTTCTGGTGTATGTCCAAGACCATTTATTTCTCATTCTCTTCTACTAAAGGTTGCAAATGTGGAAAGGTGGACGGGGGTTTGAACTCTTCTTTCATTGCTTCACATTCAACCACATTCTTATTTTCAATCATCTCAGTTGAATCAGAGTCCTATTGAACAGTGGACAACTCTCTCTGTGGATGCTCTTCCTTTTGAGTAGGCTCATTCTCACAAGGTATCTCCTCAATATATTCACCATCACAACGCAATGAGTTTTCTGAAAGTATACTTACTAATTGACTCACTCGCGTTGTTAGGTTCTTAATAGCTTTATCATTTTGTATAAACCTTTCTTCAACACTATTCATGAACCTATTAATAAGCGCTTCTAAACTACCATTATCCTCTTGAGGTGTTTGTCTCACTTTGCTTTCATTCCAGTCATAATAAGGGAATTCATCCCAACCAGAGTCAGAGTTGTGCCCATATGAATCCTCATACATGTACGAACTAGAAACAGAGTGAGACTCCTCAAAATACGAACCATAGGAAGAATACATACCTGCTTGACAGTTAGCCCGTAGATGATTTCCACCGCATTTAAAACACATAACCGACCGCCGATAATGTTCAGCTGCTAACTATTCAAATATTTTCTTAGGCTGGTTGTACTCCATCTTCACAACATTTAGAGTTCAAAATCTACAGTATCTTCTCTAACTTGTTAGGTACTACAAAAAAAATCTTGAAAAGAAGTTAACTAATAAAGGAAATAAAATAGAAAAGGAAAAAGAAAAGAAAAGAAAAAATAAATAAATAAAACCTAATTCCTAAATTAGCACCAAAAACTATTTCAAACACTATTGATTGCCAATCCTCGGCAACGACGCCAAAATTTGACGAGCACAAAACACACATAAATAATGCTCACAAGTCAAATATAATATAGTATAATATCGTATCCACATGGATTTGATTTAAACAGTATTCTTGTATTTTCTAGCTTGATTGGTATTCAAGATGATCAACAATTGAAATTTATATAATTTCTAACTGCAATTAACTAAGAATCTAAAGTTATTGTCTAATGAAAATCGTAACAAAGGTAAGCAAGGTAGTAATCAATGGGAAAAGATAAGGGTTGATAGGATAGGTGCAAGATAATTGTTTTGGATCTAACTCTAGGTAATTCACTTCTAATATTTAAGTGAGTCTATCGAATTCACTCAATTATTAGTTCAACGGTCAGCAAAATCTCCTCTCTCGATTTAGTCTTAACCTCACAAGATGAACCAATTTAAGCACGTGAAGATATGCAAGAATGCGTAGTGGATTGGTTTTTAGGAGAACCTCTCTCATTTATCCTCCTAACTAGGTTTAATGAAAGATTCAACTAGTCTCTCTCGATTACTAAGAAGCATTAAAGAACTCAACCAATAATATAATGCAACGATATCACAAGTTATGCCTCTCTCGATTACATGAACTAGTGAGTATAGATGCAATAATTAAATCATCCAAAAATGCTTCAATACATAAAACTAGAGTTATAATCCACAAGCAATCATCAATATACCAAATCCATCAAACCCTAAAGAGAACAACTCCATAGATATAGAGAAATTCATCACAAATAAAATTACAGTAGAGGAAAACATAAAATCAATCCAAACTCGGGTCTTGAGTGAGGACGGAATGATGAAATCCTTGTGCTCGTATCCTTCCAACTCCTCCTTAGCCTCCTTAGGTCGAATATGTGTCAAAAGTCTAGAAAATAATATTTTTCCATGTATTTATACCAAGTAGGGTCGGGCCCAGATGAAATCATCTTCTCCTAGACGAAATTAGATTTTCACTCTATAAAGATTATACAGGTGCGCCGCATGTGATGACGCGCCATGCAGGGTATTAGTGGGGAAATTCAGAGAGTTAATTTTGACAGGCAGTAGAGATTCGGGCAGCGTGGCACCCTACGCGCCGCGGTTGTGGACTTTTCTCAGAGTACGGACTGAATCTCGATTTTTGACGTCCAGTCTTGGTCCTCGACCCCCGAATACGATCCCGACTTAATCCCTTGGGATTTTACTCATACTTTAAAGCTCCCAATCACTCAAATTCATTCCATAACATCTACATAGCTCGAAATCACTCCTACAAGGCATAAGACACACAATAAGTGTAAAACACTATCAATTAGAGCTCAAAAGGAGTAAAGTACAGTAAATTAGAGTGCAATAAGCGACTAAAACATGAGATTATAGCCTACCATCAGGAACTAGTCCATAGTGGAGAAGTTGTTTATCACAAGAGTATTAGAAGAACACGAAGACATTACAATTCCCAAAATCAACCAAACTTCTGTATTGAATGAATTGGATGAAGTATTTAGAGTCTCCGTTGTTTCCTTGCATTCTTCTCTCCAAAGGTTGCTCCAAAATCCAAGATACCTTGTTTTGAGACGAGCTAGGCTTCATATAGGTCAAAAGGAGTCGCCTCCAAATTTACCAAAATAGGCCTGGGTAAAGTTCCCGAAAGCAGTTGTGCGCGGACGTGCACCTGGAGATATGACCGCGCACATGGACGTGCACCCCTGGCAGTACACTGCGTCACTTGCGCGCTCAAGTGTGAACTGGGGGTCTCTCATGCGCGGTCACACACCTGGGGTTTCCTCCTGCTCAACTCTTTTTCCTCCCACTAAGTGTACTATTTGTTTATTGATCCCCGAACACGACCCCGGCTTAATCCCTTGGGCTTTTACTCAGACTTCAAAGCTCCAAATAGCTCGAATTAGCTCCAAAACATCTACATAACTCGGAATCGCTCCTACAAGGCATAAAACACACAATAGGTGCAAAACACTACCAATTAAAGTTCAAACACAAATAAAGTGCAGTGAATTAGAGTGACATAAGCGACTAAAACAAGATATTATTACCTACCATCAACACCCCACACTTAAACCATTACTCTTCCATGAGGAATCAAACTACACTTCATATAGACACGCCCCATTTTCAACAACTCTCATAACTCATCATATCAAGAATATTTAAAACAGATTAAGCATAATACCGTAACATTCTCGCCTCAAGATTTGACACAAAAGCACCACACACTTTTCATAACCCGCTCACTTACTCTAACACAGAGGTCAATGGCATTACCTTTTCTTCATGAATCAAGTGCCCTCACACAACAATAGAGAGTAGTTCCATACATAGTGAAATTTAAGAACAATTAGGAACTCCAAATAGAATGAATTCACTCACTCTCAGAAACAACATTCATGTGCCACAAAAGACGTGACATAGGCTTGCCCTTAGTGTACTACTTTACTAATTGAGCTCATTCAGTCGAGGATCAAGTAGGACTTTGATTGGTTGTAATGTAGGCTGCAGGATGGGTAGGATACATTTAGATATAAGAGTGACTACACCTCCTAAGCATTTTAATACATATACTTAACTATTCAAAACCCCACACTTATGTCAAACCATAACTCCACCTTCACATCAATATACATTAACTACCTACTTCTTTAAGCACTATTACATCAAGTTTCCATTATCAAGGAACATTTTTCACAACACAATAACTATATTTTTTTCTTTTCTTATTCCATTCAAGTGGCTCTTACTTTTTCAAGACATTGCACCTTTCTCCTTATTTTAATAGTTCCACTCAAAATCCAATCTAACCACCCACACTTCAACTTTTACAAAGTTCATAACCATTTCAAGTGCTCACAAGAGGTACAAAGTTTAAATAGATGGTCAATTCAAATAAATGGGTAAAGCTTGTAATGTGGTTGCCAAAAAAACAGGATTACATGCTCAAAAGGGTTAACTACGACACATAACAATTAGGTGGGTAATAGCATATATCTGGCTCAACAAAGAAATGACTATATCACTTTCAAGACTGAGTAAAACTACTATTTCGCATTGCACACACACGAGGCAAGTTCAAGACATCAAATGCAATGCACAGAATATATGAAACCTCAAACACATATGGCACATAAATCACTCAGGATTGGACTATCAGGACACTCTAGTCAAAGCAGTTAAGCAAAGTTAAGATCATCCAATTTAAGGTACTAATACATGAGTCAAAAACTGAGCCTAAGCGTCACAACTAAAGCGCTTACTATTCTTAAGGCACAATAAAGTCAAGAGATATTGCTTTCATTTAAAATCACAGCACAAGGTTTCCTACTCCTAAAAAAAACTACTACTAACTACTCCCGATTCAAATAAAACCCTTGAAAAAGAACCGCGGCACAAAGAAAAACCAAGAGGGACTTGTTATACTACCTAACAAAAGAAAATCTTTTTGTCTTTTTCCTTTCGACTTTAATCCCTCAAGAAACCTATCGATAATATCCATTGTCGGAAAAAATTTGAAAGTTAAAAATTTTTCAAATTTTTCTATCTCCAACTACTACAAATAACAATATACATACATACATGCATACATACAAATATCCCCCACCCTACACTTTAAGTTGTGGCATGTCCCCATGACACACAATTAAAAAGCATGAGGTAAAGGAAACTTTCCTGAATATCTAGTCGGGGTCTGAGTCAAAGTCGGGCTCCATTCCTCGCGCCCGAACAAATGCACACATCCATGCAGATAGATTCTTCTCAGCTTTTTTGGGGTACACCCTATACTTAACTTTCTCTCTTCTTGCAGCCTTCTCTTTCGATCCCTTCACTTTCCACTCAATACTTGCAGCTGGTTTTCCTTTTTGCACCCCCTTTTCTACATCCATCTTGAAAATCACAGTCTCCTCATCCACTCTAAGCATGAGTTTCCTCTCATGTATATCTAATATTGCTCTGCCTATCGCTAAGAATGGTCTTCCTAGGATGAGGGGGATCTCTTTATTTTTCTCTAAATTCACCACTATAAAATCCACAGGAAATACGAACTTATCAACCCGAACTAACACATCTTCCTCTATCTCCTCGGGCATTAAAGTCATTTGGTCTGCCAACTACAATGATATTGGTGCAGAACGTATCTCTCCAATATCCTTCTCCAGTTTTCTGTAAATAGATAGAGGCAATAAATTAATTGAGGCACCAGAATCACATAAAGACTTATCAAAATTAATAGTTCTAAAGAGCAAGGTATAGTAAAACTCCCTGGATCTCCACACTTTTGTGGGAGTTTATTTTTGCAATATCATACTACAATACTCTGTGAGCTTGACCACTGAGGTCTCTTAGACTTTCCTCTTCTTCGTAAGGATCTCTTTCAAGAATTTAGCATAAGAAGGCATTTGTGAGAGCACTTCTGTGAATGGTAAGTTCACATGAACCTGTTTCAGCACATCCAGAAATATCTCAAACTGCTTGTCCAGCTTTTCTCTACTTAGATTTTGAGGGAAAGGTAGCGCAGGCATATGCTTGCTCTCCTCATGTTCGTCCCTTCTCGATTTTTTTCCTTCTTCTTTTTCTCAGCTTTTATCGGGCCTTTCTTATTCTTGTCGTCATCACTTTTCAGCTACTCCCATCTTTCTTTTTCATGTTTCATATCTTTTTGGATCGGGTGGGGTCTTTCAAAGTTGCCCACTTTTCAAGGTTACAACATTCCCTATTTCTTTGGGATTTCTTTCAGTATCAACAGGGAGAGTTCCTGGAGCCCTCTCACATAATATTGTTGTAATCTGTCCCACTTGTTTCTCTAAATTTCGAATTGCTGCCCCTTGTACTTCAAATCTTTCATCTATTTTCACAATGAAGGCCTTCATGAGATCTTCTAGACCAGGCTGATTGGGCTGTTGAGGTTGAAATTGCTGCCTCGACTGATTCATAAAACCATGAGCTCATTGTCCCTGAAATCTAGGGTTATTTTGTTTCCATGCATTACCGGTACCCCCAGGTGAACTTCATAAAAAATCGGGGTGCTTCTGACCCAGTGCATTAAAATTATAATTTCCCGCAACATTCACTTCCTCCGTTGAGGCTTGACACTATGAGTAGGGTGTCCTCTTGGACATATATCACAGGCTGTATGGGGCTCACTTTGTATCGATGCTAAGGTCAACTTTCGTATTTCTTTAGCCATAACATCAAGTTGCACCTGCACAGATGTATTAGCGTCAACTTGGTGAACACAAGTTAATCTTTTTCTTTCAGCACTCTCAGAGGGCCACTGATTAGCATCTTCAGATAAATCATCAAGAATTATAACTATTTCCTCTGGAGTCATCTTCGTCAAAGGGCCTTCAGTTACATTGCTCAATGTTCTACGCGAGGCCGGTGTCAATCCATCCCAAAAGTCCTAGAGTTGCATCCAGAGTTCAATTACACTATGTTGACACTTCCTAACAATCTCCTTAAACCTCTCCCATGTTTTAAAAACAGTTTAAGTCTCTTTCTGGTAGAAGTTATGGATTTCTCTTCAAACTTATCCATCTTAGCTGAGGAAAAATATTTATTAAGGAATTTTCTGGTCATCTCTTCCCATGTTCTGATCGATCCCATGGGCAAGCTTTGAAGCCACTGCTTTGCTTCATCTTTAAGTGAATAGGGGAATGCCTTTAAGTACACTGCATCTTGTGACACCCCATTGTATTGAAAGGTGTTCATAATTTCTTCGAAGTCCATTAGATGTGTTTTGGATCATCATTCATCTTTCCTCTAAAAACACAACAATTCTGAATGGTTGAAGCAATCCTTGCTTCAACTCGAAATTGTTGGCTGTAATTGGAGGTGGCCTAACACTTGATAAGCCTTGATTGTAGACCGGTTTAGCATAATCGCCCAGGCATGGGAGCTATATTCCCGAACTGTTCTGCAACCAAGGGTTGATTTTGAGCAATTCTCCGGTCCCTCTCTTTTTCATAGATAATCTATGCATGTCTAATAGTTGCTTCCTCAGCATCCCATGCAGCTTTTTCTCATTGTTGGGCTGCTTCTATTGCACCAAAATCTACAATATCATCACCGTTTCCAGCCATAGTTTCTTTGGTTGAGAATTGCCCAACCTTTTCAAACGTATCTGTGAGATTTCTTTCCTTCCTTAGCTGTCGCAGTTGTTTTTCTATCTTTGGCTTGTATGGTAGAACTTCTTTCGCAGAAGCTCGAGTCATGCACCAATCTTAACCTGTAACCTGCGCACAGTCAATAAACACCAAACGTAAAAAGAGAAAATAGAAATAAAAGGAAAAAAAATTCCCGAATTAGCACTACAAACTATTTCAAGCACTATTGATTGCCAATCCCCGACAACGTCGCCAAAATTGGACGAGCGCAAAATACACACTTAAATTCTGTTTGCTAATCAAATATAGTATAGTATAATATCTTATCCACAGGGATTGGATTTAATAGTATTCTCGTAGTTTCTAGCTTGGTTGCTATCCAAGATGATCAACAATTGAGATTTATAAGATGTCAAACTAAAATTAATTAAGAATATAAAGCTATTGACTAATGACAACCGAAATAAGGAATAAGCAAAGAACGTTATCAATGGGAGAAGATAAGGAGTGACCGCGCACCCCTGGCTGTACACTGCGTCACTTGCGCGCTCAAGTGCGCACTGGGGTTCTCTCATGCGCATATGCACACCTTGGTTTTCCTCCTGATCAAACTTTGATTTTTGACGTCCATACTTGGTGCTCGAACCCCGAACATGATACCGACTTAATACCTTGGGCTTTTACTCAGACTTCAAAGCTCCAAATAGCTCGAATTAGTTCCACAACATCTACATAGCTCAGAATCACTCCTACAATGCATAAAACATATAATAAGAGCAAAACACTACCAATTAAATCTCAAACACAAATAAACTGTAGTGAATTAGAGTTCAATAAGCGACTAAAATACAATATTATAGCCTATCATCAGGGGTGTCCTCGGACGAATGCGAGAAGGCCCAACAACAATTCATGTAGTACCTATCTAGTCCGCCTTTACTCTTAAAACCTAAAGACAGAGAGACGTTCCATGTGTACCTGGCCTTGTCAGAGAGTGCCATAAGCTCCGTCCTAGTTTGAGATGAACAAGGTAAATAACACCATATATATCATGTTAGTATATCACTAGTAGACACGGAAGCGAGGTATCTACAACTAGAAAAGCTAGCTCTGGTCCTCGTGATGGCATCTCACAACCTCATCTTGTAACAACATTCTCATTACAATAATTTTGCACAAGCCTGAACTCTCAGGTCAAAGTTAGCCAAATAGGCTATAGAACTTAGCGAATATGATATAGTATTCCAATAATAGGACAGCAATCAAATCACAAGTTCTAGTTGATCTCATAGCTAAATTTAGTATAAATATTTAACCCGAAGCTGACAAAAATTACTTATTATTACAAGGAAAACTCAACAAGGAATTATGACCATTTATATAGATTGATCAACCAATATTAGGGGATCCGGACTTGGTATAGTGCTGCTATCACCCGACTGCGAAATAATCTACCAATATATACATTGTGAATTCAAATTTATTAACAACTAAGTTGAGTATGAATATCTTATTGCAGGATTTAACCTGGCTTGCAACTTTGGAAGCTAATGACGCTTGGTCAGAATTGATTCCCAATCAGTCGCTATAACACTAGGAACCAAAAAAGCAAGCTTACCTATAACAAATGGAAGGTATTATCAATCTCTTTCAATAGGTCAAAATCAAATAGGTAGCGCAGGAAAAAAAATCAAGATGTTGATGCCCTCGCCTATATAAATTCTTCTATCCAAACGACCGGCATCAAAGTAATCTCGATCGTGCACCTTGAACATCCAGCCATTGGCAGTGAGGTCACTCATATTTATAACATAAGTTTAACACTAGATTGGCCAAACCTTATTGCCTTATCGTCCAACTAACAAGACAGTGGCCTGGAGCCTCCAGATAAAATAAGCAAGATATTGTATCGTAGATGATAAACTCTACTGGCGCTCATTCGTTGGCCCATTTCTAAGGTGTATGGGGCCACAAGATGCCTCGTACATGCTCAAGAAAATCTATGAAGAGCAGTTCAAAAACTATTCGGGAAGCAAAAGCTTGGCCAATAGCCAACAATAAGGAGAGACACACAAACAATGGTAAAAATGTGACAAATTCTAGAGACATGCCAACTATTTATGTTCCATCCAAACCTCTACATTCCATCTTCTTATCATGGCCATTCATGAAATGAGGAATGAACTTAGTGGGCAAGCAACCATAGGCCCCAGGGCAATTATGCAACAGGCTAGCACTAACCGACTACTTTTCTAATATGTATCAAAGATGGAGCTTTTTCCTAGATAAAAGAAACTGACATGATTAGTTTTGTTTGGAAAATTATAATTTACAGGTTTGGATTACCAAAGTAGATTATATGTGACAACGGATTACAATTCATTGGAAGTGAATTTCGTTCTCTTTGTAGAGATAGGATAATTCTACTAAATTCTCAACACCCAAATATCCTAAATCCTTCGTACAAGCTAAGTCAAAAAGTAAAAAAAAAAATTCACTCCAAAGAAGCTGATTGATAGGGCTAAAGGCAAATGGGCCTTCAAATTTTCCAAGGTACTATGGGATGCCAAGCGACCACATCTACTTGAACAGGTGAAACTCCTTGCTCCCTAATTCACAAAGCCCAAGCCTTGCTAATGGTCGAAGTCAATCTACAAAGCCCTAAGATCAAATCAAAGAAGCCTTGAAGGCAGGACTAGACTTCGCGGGCAAAAAGAAGCACACCTTTAGATCACTACTTACAAAGGAAAAGTTGCTCGCTATTACAACATGAACGTACAAGCCAAAATATTCAAGCTAGGGGATTAGGTCCTCAAGCATGTGTTGCCACACACATGACGCATCATCCAAAAAAATAGGATTCAATTGGGAAGACTCATATCAGATCATCATAGCAGTCAGATAAGGAGCATACAAATTTTGCAGGACTGAAGATACAGAGCTTCTAAGAAACTAGAACGCTCGATACCTGAAGATATATTACTTTTGAGGTAATATTTACAACTACACAATTCATTTACTTCCTATAATATATGTACTGTTGAAGAAAAAAGTCTCACATGGAGTCCTACAATGCCAAAAGAAACCTAGATCCAACATTTTGAAGATCTAAATAAGCAATCAGAGAATGCACCAATGAGCTACAAAATATCCCGGTCACAGGATGTATTCAAGAGTTTGACCACTCAGCCTCAAGCCTGACTATACTCAAACTAGGGAACTCATACATAACCCAACAAGAAAAATATATTATCAAAGAAATATTTCAAAGCAACTCTAATGGGACCAACTCCCACAAGGCATTTTGATGTAATAGCCATGAGGGACCGAAAACGTTTATAGCCTAGTGTGACCGATCTATGTGTTCACTTTAACTCCATACTGCAGTGATCCAACCAGTTATTTTACGTTCTAGGAACCCCATTCCATATTTGAGACTTTTCATTGGTTTATTTCATTTTTATGAATTGCGGGTATGGGTGGTTCTTGTCCCGAAAAATTTGGGGCAATTAGGAACACTTAATTCCTAACTAGAGGTTTAAAGTTAATAGAGTTGATTTAAAAGTTTTAATAGGTTCATATAATAATTTTAGACTCGTACATATGTTCCATTTAGCACTCGGGAGGCTCAGGTGTGATTTGGACATATCTTGTGAAAGTTGGAACTTTAAAAATTCAAGAAAGTTCATAATTTGGTTTGGGTCATGATTCTTAGTTATGATGTTACCGTATTTGTTTTGAGCCCTTGGATAAGTTTGTGTAGGATATATGGCCTAGTTAGATTTAATGGATGGGATCCTGAGGGCTCAAGGTGAGTTTTAGGGTGTCTGAAGGATGATTTGGGATGCAAAGAGCTGTAGAAAATTGCAGCAACAATTGATGCTAAGGTGGACGCTTCACATCTACCCTTTGTAGGAGACAAAAGGGAAAGCGACATGGGACGTGACGTGTCCAGGCTGGCGCCAAATGCATGGGAAAAGTTTTAGCTTTCTTATTTAAGATCCCATTTCATACGTAAACTTTATTTTGTCATTTTGGGAACTACACAATGCGGTTTTGGAAGAGTTTTGAAGAAGATTGCATCTACATCATTAGAGTATGGAATACTAACCTAGATCTATGATTATGACTTAAATAAATGAGATCTAACTTTTATTTGGGTTTTGACCTTATGGAGCTAGGGTTAACTTTTGTTGGCTTTTAAGATTTGATTAAAGATTGTAGCTTTATCATTTGGAGTTAATTCCTATAGCTTTATTTGACCTCGTTGAGTATTCTTTGGCTGGATTGTAGGCATTTGGAGGCTGATGATAGAGGAAAAGGCATTTTGGAAGATTGAAGCTTACTTTAAGGTAAGTATTATAGCTAATCCCGACTTTAGAGACAAGCGTGTATGCGGGTACCATAGTTTATTTATGCCCGAGGTAGTTCTTAGGCTTTTCTATGCGTTGTTTGATTACATGCTTCTACTTGTTGGATATTTCATCTGTTGTATGACTATTTGAGCATCTTATCTATGCTAGAACAATTTTATAGGCTTCATTCACATTTTAATATAATATTTATAAATTTCATGTACTTGCCTTACATGGTAAAACTGCATAGTTATAAATTGTCCTCTTATATGCACCATGCTAGCATATAGATAGTTCTCATTATTCAAATGAGTTTGTTTGGCTATGTAGATTCATGCTCCTGTGTTGAGGCATCTATTTGGTCGTGTGAATTTATATTCCTGTATTGAGATGTTTGTTTGGACATATGGATTTACGTTCCAATTGCGTATGGATATGCATTCCTCCTTCTTGAGTCACTGAACACTAGAACTCGATTAGCAGTGCGCGAGCCACGTCTGTATACAAATGGATTTGTATTAGTTTTTGTATAAAGTTAGAGCCTTTATCTTGCATAGACATTGTAGACTCTTGTTGATACACACCTTGTGAATGCTACTTGATGAATATTCCCTTTATATGCGATTCTGATGCTTTAATACATGTATTGATCATAATACCAGAAGGAAGAAGTATTATTTCTTATTATTTAATTGTGCTTAGTAGATATGCTATTCCTTTTTATTTCTTCTATTATTTCCCATGATTATAGACTGTACATGTTTATGAAAAGTGTGTATTCTCGTCAAAACCTCACCACTACATAGTCTGGGTTAGACTTGATACATTTAGAGTACCCTTGTATTTTATACTCATAATATATTTATGCATATTGTGGTGTTGATACTGATTCAGGTATGAGTGGGACCCAAGAGGGAGCTCAGTAGCTAATTACCTGAGAGACTTGAGGTAAAATTGGATATCCGTCCGCAACACCTTGGAGTTACTTTCTTGTTCAGAGAGTAATGTATTCCAGAGATTTATGTCTTATGTTACTCTTAGAGCTCATGACATTGTGACAGTAGTTCCTCGGAGTGTTTATGATTGATTCCACACATATTATTAGATTTGAATTATATTTATGGTTGATTCCACACTTATTATTAGATTTGAATTAGTATTTATGGTTGATTCCACACTTATTACTAGATTTTAATTTATGTAATGATAATAGTTCTATTTATGACTAATCTTAGTTTTACGCTTTATATTTGGGTTTTGCTTTAGTTGGTTTTCCTAGTGGGTTGTATTAGGTGCCATCACGACCTGGCAGTATTTTGGATTGTGACAAGTTGGTATTAGAGCCTAGCTATCACATGTCTCACAAGTCATGAGCATATCTAGTAGAGTTTTGTGGATCGGTATAAAGACATCTATACTTATCTTCGAGAGACTACATGGCATTTAAGAAACTTTTTATACTTATCTTCAAGAGGCTATATGGAATATAGGAAACTTCCCTTCCTTTCTATGTTTATTATACGACCTTGTTTTCTCTTGAGGTCTAAATCTTTACTCTTCTATTCTATAGAAAATAATGAGGACACGTACATCGATAGATGATGAGCAAGAATCGATAACCCAGGCTGAAACTAGGAGAGGTAGGGTCTGGGCCAAGGCTAGAGTTTATACTAGGGCACATACAGTACTACCGGTGAGAGTTAGAGCATCTACAACTACTCGTGGTCGTACCAGAGCTTCTTCTATTGAGCCACTAATAGCCTAGTGGTCGACTAGGTTCTAGATCATATTGATTCGCCAGGTTCAACATAGGTTCCCGAGGGTTTTATGGCTGCTCTAGTGGTTTAGGAGACCAAGGTTCGGATTTTGAGTTACTTTGAAGATTTGGCACAGGCGGGGATAATTCCTACGGTTCTAGCTACCTCTCAGGGTGAAGGATGAGCCTAAACCCCAACTATTCACACCTTAGAGCAGGTTACTACTACATTTCATTATTGGAGTTCCCACTATTCCACCCGTTGGGGTAGTTGATCCTATTGTTGCAGTACAGCCAGAGGTTAGGCCCGCTATGTTTGTTAAGGACCAAAAAATAATTTATCAGTTTGTTAGAGCCTTACATTTTGATAGTGATCCCATAATTAATGCCCGAGTTCTTAGACATATGTCCCGAGATTTGTGCAATTTGGGTCTTGTGAAGACCAATGGAGTTGATTTCACTACTTTACTATTAAGAGGGACAACCACGAGATAGTGGCAGACTTATGAGTAAGATATGCCAACAAGGTCCCTTCGTCTCACTTGGACTCAATTTTAGATTTACTCTTGGAGAGGTTCATCGATCTCACTAGAAGGGATGAGCTACGAGGTCTGTTTTGAGTATCTCTGCTAGGGAGGCATGACAGTTATAGAGCATGAGATGAGATCTATAGATTTATCTCAATATGCAGCTTTTCTAATCCCCACCGAGACTAAGAAGGTGAGGAGGTTTATTAATTGGCTTAATATTGGCATTAAGATTAGTATGGCTCGAGAGACTAAGTCACAAACTACCTTTGGTCAAGCTGTGGGGATAGAATGATGGATTTATCCTATCCATAGGTAGGATCCATAGGAGGGTGAGGCTAAGAAGCCTTGCGGTACAGGTAGATTTAGTGGTGGCTCTTCAAGGGGCAAGGGTCATTTTGATAGATGCCATTTTGATAGAACAATTCATTCATCACTTCAGACTTCTAAAGGTACTCTAGTCAGTAATGGTTCTCACGGTACTCATTCGGGGCCATCACCTTATATTGCCCTCTTACATATGATTTTTACCGTGGCTATTCTGGTCACTAGGGGCATACTAAATCCCAACAACTTGTTTCATTTAGGGGTTATTTCAAGTTTTTAGACTTCCGGCATGTTAAGAAGAATTGCCCTAGATTGCAGTGTTGTATGCATCAGTAGGGTACTTAATCTATGATTCCAGCTCCAGTTTCTATACTGCTTGTCTAGTCAGCTAGAGGTGGAGGTTAGGTGGGTAGAGGTTTCCCTAAAGGTAGATGACAGACAAGTGGAGGTAATTCTTGTTGCTCTGCATTTTCGGGGTAGGCCTGAGGCAGTGGCGTCTGGTGTAGTTGTTACAGGTATTTTTTCAGTTTGTCATAAAGATGCTTCAATGTTATTTGATTTGGGTTCTATGTATTCCTATGTGTCATTATATTTTGGATCATATTTGGGTATGTCTTGTAATTATTTTTTTATGTTCTTGTTTATGTGTCTATGTCTGCTGGAGATTCAATTTGTGGTTGATCGGGATTATCCATTGTGTTTTGTTACTATTAATGGGTATGATACAACAATTGATCTATTATCATTGGATATGGTGGATTTTGAGGTGATTCATGGCTTTAATTGGTTGTCCCCGTAATATGGTATCTTGGATTGTCACGCCAAGACTAGGACATTAGTTATGTCAGGATATCCTATACTAGAGCGGAGAGGGTCACTTGGTCATTGTATGAGTAGGGTGATTTTATTTTTGAAATCTCAGTGTATGGTTGAGAAAAAGTGTATAGTGTACTTGGTTTTCATTTGGAATACTATTGCACATGTTCCTTCCATGGATTCAGTGTCAATGGTGAGAGAGTTACATATGTGTTCCCTATGGCTCTACTGGTTATGACACTAAATAAGGATGCTAATTTTGGTATTGATTTGGTACCAGGTACTCATCCCATATGTGCCCACCCTACCATATGGCTCCAAGTGAGTTGAAGAAGTAGTTGCCAGATTTGCTTGATAAGTTAGTCGTTAGACTTAGTATTTATCCTTGGGGTGTACTAGTATTGTCCGTGAAGAAGAAGGATGGTACTATGATGATGTGCATTGATTATAGATAGTTCAATAAGGTTACCATCAAGAACAAGTATCCATTATCTCGTATTGATGATTTTTTTATTAGCTTCAAGGTGCTATGGTGTTCTCCGAGATTAACTTGACATTAGGTTATCATCAGATAAAGATTAGGGCTTCAGATATCCCAAAGATAATTTTTATGACTCATTATGATCATTATGAGTTCTCGGTGATGTTATTTTGTTTGACTAATGCGCCAGTAGCATTTATAGATTTGATGAACCAAGTGTTCAAGCTTTATTTGATTTTTTTGTAATAGTGCTCATTGATGACATCTTGGTTTACTCTCGTAGTAGAGAGAAGTATGAGACATTTGAGGATAGTGCCTAAGACTTTGAAGGAGAAGCAACTTTATGCTAAGCTCTCAAAGTGTGAGTTTTGGTTGGACTCGGTAACATTTTTGGGTCACATAGTGTCTGCTGATGATATTAAGGTTGATTATAAGAAGATTAAGGCAGTTCAGAATTGGACTAGACATACTACAGCTACAAATATTTGGAGTTCTTGGGTTTTACATGCTATTATTGTCATTTTGTTGAAGTTCTCATTCATTGCAGCTCCATTCAGTAGGTTGACTCAGAAAGGTGTTCCTTTTAGATGGTTTGATGTGTGCAAGGAGAGATATCAGAAGCTCAAGAATGTTTTGACTATAGCCCCAGTGTTGTTGTTCCTACAGGTTTAGGGTCATACACGGTGTATTGTGATGCTTCACGCATTGTTTTTGGTGGTGTATTGATATAACAATGATTGCCTATGCATCAAGGTAGTTAAAGCCTCATGAGAAGAATTATCCAGTTCAAAATTTGAAGTTGGCAGCTATTGTGCATGCACTCAAGATATCGAGGCATTACTTATATGGTGTATCATGTGAGTCTATACTGATCATCGTACTCTTCAGCACTTGTTCAATCAGAAGGATTTGAATTTGAGGCAATAGAGATGGTTGAGTTGCTTAAGTATTATGATATCACTATCTTGTATCATTCGAGTAAGGTGAATGTGGTAGTGGATGCCTTTAGTAGAAATGTTGAGAGTATGGGTAGTTTGGCATTTATTCCAGCTGAGGAGAGGACTTTGGCTATGGATGTTCTGAACATGGCCAACAGATTTGTGAGGTTTCATAATGCTGAGCCTAGTAGAGTTCTTGCTTGTATTGCTGCAAAATTATTATTGTTTGAGTGCATTAAGGCTCGTTATATGATGATCCCATTTGTTAGTGCTTATGGTCACAGTGAAATGAGGTGTTCCAAGAATTTCATAATTAGAAATGATGGTGTCATGCGGCTCTAGGGTCGGTTTTGTGTTCCTAATGTTGATTTTTAAGGGAGTTGATACTTGAGGAAGCACACAGTTCATGGTATTCTATTACCCAAGTGTCACAAAGATGTATCGCGACTTGAAGAGACATTATTGGTGGCAGAGTAAGAAGAAGGACATTGTAGGACATGTTTTATAGTGTCTGAATTATCAACAAGTCAAGTATGAACATCAAAAACTAGGTGGTCTGAATCAGAAGATGGTTATATCGAGAGTGGAAGGGGGAGCGTATCTTTTTGGACTTTGTGGTAGGCTTACCACACACTTTGAGAAAGTTTGATTCTATTTGGGTCATTGTTGATAGATTGACCAAGTCCACACACTTCATACCGATGTTGACCACTTATACTTCAGCGTGGTTGGCTAATATTTACATCTAGGAGATAATTCATTTGCATGTAGTGCCTATTTCCATGACATGAGGTCGGGATACTCAGTTCATAACTAACATTTGGAGAGTTGTACAGCGAGAGTTGGGTAAAAAAGTTGAGCTTAGCACAACCTTTCACCTAGACTGATGGTTAGTTTGAGCGGACTATCTGAGGACATATTGAGAGCTTGTGTGATTGACTTTGAAGGTCATTGGGATAAGCTCTTTCCTTTGGTAGAGTTTGCTTACAACAACTATTATCAGTCTAACATTCAGATAGCTCGTATAAGGCTTTGTATGGTGGACGGTATCGCTCTCCCATTGGTAGAATTGCATGGTGAAACTAGGGTGTTGGGTACATATTTGGTACGAGATGCTTTGAGGAAGGTAAAGTTGATTCAAGAGCAACTTCGGATAGCTCGAAGTAGGCAAAAGAGTTATTCGAACAAAGAGGTGCATAATGTGGCATTTATGGAGGTTAAGAAGGTTATTCTGAAATTTTCATCCATGAAACAAGTGATGAGGTTTGGGAAGAAGGGAAAGTTGTGTCTGAGGTTTATTAGCCCATTTGAGGTGTTGGAGAGAGTTGGTAAGATAGATTATAGGCTTGGTTTGTGTCCTAGCCTATCAAGGGTATATTCGATATTTTGTATTTCTATACTTCGAAAGTATAATGAAGATAACTCACGTATTTTGGAAATTAGCACAATTTATTTTGATAAGAATCTATCCTATGAAGAAGAGTCGATAGATGTTTTGGACAGATAGGTTCAGAAACTAAGGTCATCACCTCGGTGAACATGCTTTGAAAAGGTCAACTGAATGAGGAGGCAACTTGGGAGACAAAGTCAGATCTACCGAGCAGATATCCACACCTTTTTGACAGTCCAAGTATATTTCTAAACCCATTCAACAACGTATTCTTGTTTAACGGGTGGAGAATGTAACGATCCAACCGGTTATTTTGAGTTCTAGGTACCCTTTCCCCTATTTGAGACTACCAGTAAGTTCATTTTATGTTTTATGACTTTGGGGTATGGGTGATTCGGGTTGTAAGAGGTTCGAGGGTAATTTGGATCACTTAGTTCATAACTAGAGGCTTAAAATCAAGGGAGTTCACCAAAGTCAATATTTTGGGTTAACGAGCTCACATCGGTGATTTAAAGGCCCCAATAAGTTTGTATGATGATTTTGTACTTGTACCTATGTTCAGTTCAGCACTCGGGGAGCTCAGGTGTAATTTAGATATATCTTGTGAAAATGGGAACTTGAAGAGCCTCATAAAGTTCATAATTTGGTATGGATCACGATTCTTAGTTGTGATATTGCCATATATGTTTTGAGCTCTTAGAAAAGTTTGTGTAGCACATATAGAGTAGTTTGAGATTGAATGGGGTCCCGAGTATGTTTCGTGGGTGTTCAGAGGATGATTTGGGATGCAAAAAGCTACAAATAATTGCAGCAATAGTTGATGCTAAGGTGGGAACTTCGCGTCCATCCTTGGTTGTAGAGACAGGAGGGCAGGTGACCTGTGACGCGATGTGTCTAGGCTGGCGCTAATGCCTGGGCAACATTTTTGAAATTTTACCTTTCTTATTTAAGAACCCATTTCGTACATAGAACAGTATTTTATCATTTTCAAAGCTGTACAACACAGTTCTGGGAGATTTTTAAAAGAGATTTCATCTATATCAATGGGAGTAAGGAATCCAAACATAGAGAAAAGATAACTTGAATCTACCATTGATTTTAACTCCAAATGAAGGAATCAAAAAGAGAATAATAGAAATTTTGACTTGAAAGATTAGAAAGTACATTTTGAGGCTTTGAACATTAATTTAAACTCATATTTGGAAACTAATCATATATTTAGACTCGTGAGGTTATGTGTAATTACCCGATCGATCATTTCTAGAGTTATAGACCCGATCCCCTATTAACTGCTTCTCCCATACCTATTTCTGCTATTGTGACATGCCGGGAGGGTTCGCTTTGGTTTTGGAGTATTTTGCGACACTTAGTCCCTAAATGGAGGTTTAAGCCTTAGGATTTGGACCGTAGTCGGAACTATGCGAAGATGACTCTGGAATAGAGTTCCATCGGTTCCGTTAGCTCTGTTAGGTGATTTTGGACTTAGGGGCGTGTTCAGATAGTGTTTTGGAGGTCTGTAACTCATTTAGGCTTGAAATGGCGAAAGTTAAAATTTTGGAGATTTTGACCGGTAGTGGAATTTTTGATATCGAGGTCAGATCCCAATTCTGAAATTTGGAGTAGGTCCGTAGGGTTGAATATGACTTGTGTGCAAAATTTGGGGTCAATAGGACATGGTTTGGTTAGTTTCGGCATCGGTTGTCGAATTTGGAAGTTTCAAGTTCTTTAAGTTTGAATCAGAGGATGATAAGTTATTTTAGCGTTGTTTGATGTGGTTTAAGGGCTCGACTAAGTCCATATGGTGTTTTAGGACTAGTTGGTATGTTTGGTTGAGGTCCCTGGGGCTTCGGGTGTGTTTCGAATGCTTAACGGATTGAGTTTGGGACTTATGCAATTACTGAAGCTGCAGCACCTGGTGTAATCGCACCTGTGCACTTTGGGCCGCTAAAGCGGCCATGGAGCCGTAGAAGCAGCCATGGAGCCGCAAAAGTGGTTTAGGCCCTATCAAGATGGGGCCACAGGTGTGGTGATAGATGCGCAGAAGCGGACACGCAGAAGCGGAAGAGGAGCGCAGGTGCGGGTCCGCAGATGTGGCCCTTGTTCGCAGATGTTGACCTAGTCCCCCTTATGTGATTTTTGCACCTGTGATGGTATTTCTGCAGGTGCGGTACCGGAGATGGGGTTGAAGGCTCGCAGAAGCGAGATCTCTGGCAGAAAAATAGCTAAGTGCGAGGGTTTGATTTCATTCTTCATTTTTGGACTTGAGAGCTCGGAATTTGGCGATTTTTCGAGGGTTTTTTCGAGGAAGCTATGGGGTAATGATTCATAACTCGTTTTTGGTTGTATTCCATTAATCTATTGTTGTCTTCTCCATTTAATTTCGGATTTGGGTTTGAAATTTTGGGGAAAAGTTGAGAAACGTTCTTAGGCCTAATTTTGGGATTTTGATCGAGATTTTGGTATCGGATTTGAGTAATTTTGGTATGAGTGAACTCATGAGTGAATGGGTGTTCATATTTTGTGACTTTTACCTGATTCCGAGACATGGTCCCGGTGAGACTTTTTAGGGTGATTTTCTAATTTCTTGCTTTAGCTTTGATTTCATTAATTAGATTAATATCTTATAGTTATATTTATTGTATGTAATTGATTTTGGCTAGATTTGTGCCACTCGAAGCCGGATATTCGTGGAAAAGGCTTTGTTACCGATTGATTGACCTTGATTCGAGGTAAGTGGCTTGCCTAACCTTGTGTGGGGGAAATTCCCTTAGGATTTGGTGTTGTTATGATATGTGAGCGCCGTGTATGTGAGGTGACGAGTGCGTACACGGGCTATTTGTGGAAAAACCTGATTTTCTTTACCGAGTAATAGCCTATTTTCATCTTATCTGAGTATACTAGCATGTGTAGCTATCCTATTAGCCTAGAATAGCATGTCTACGTGTCCTAATTGCTTATTTAGACTCTTTGCAGGATGTTTAGTAAATCCCGCTTCTTTCTTGACTTGTACTTAGTCAAGAAAAAACCTGATATTTACTTGATCTCCATGCACATTTACTTTTGAGACTAGGAGGTGGTTTCTCAGGAGTTCTCCCTGCATATTTACTTTTGAGACTACGAGGCGGTTCCACGGGAGATCTCCTTGCACTTTTATTTTGGGACTACGAGACGGTATCATGGGAGATCCCCTGCTGTTTATTTCTATGTTATGCGTTGCTACTTTGCTATGTTTTCTTTGTTTAAATTTTAGACTCTTATTATATTGTTATACTCTCCTGCTTATTTACTATATACCAGTAGGGCCTTGGCCTGACCTCGTCACTACTCGGCCGAGGTTAGGCTTAGCACTTACTGGGTACTGCTGTGGTGTACTCACGCCTTTTCCTGCACATTTGTTTCGTGTGCAGATCCAGGTTCCTTTTACCAGCCTTTGCCTTAGTTGTAGTCGCTGCTATTTTCGGAGAACTTCAAGGTATATCTGCCCACTCCTGCAGATCCTCGGAGTCTCCTTCTATCCCCCTATGTTGATTCTTCTCTTATTTCTATAGACACTGATGTATAGAACAGTTAAAACTTCGTAGAAGCTTGTGACTTACGGTGTTTCAGATTTTGGGAGTGTCATATATATTTAGAGAGTTTATTATTGTATATGCCGAGCGGCATCTCAATTGCTTATTAAAATATCTGTTACTGTTAGTTGTTAATTTTCATGTTTTTCATTTCCTTTCCGCAAGTGTTAGGCTTACCTAGTCGTAGAGACTAGGTGCCATCATGACGATTCATAGACGGAGAATTTGGGTCGTGACAAGTTGGTATCAGAATTCTAGGTTCATAGGTGTCGTAAGTCACAAGATGGTTTATTAGAGTCTCGAGGATCGGTACGGAGATGTCTGTACTTATCTTCGGGAGGCTCTGGAACTGTTAGGAGAAATTATGCTTCTTTGGTTCCTTGTCATGCAAAATTTGTTGGCATCAAAAATTCTAAACTTCTGTAATCTATTCTTTATAATATATGGTGAGGACCCGTACCATAGGATCTGATGACCAGGCATCGCGCCCCCTGCTAGAGCTGCCAAAGGCCGGTACTGGGGTAGAGGATGACCACGCGGTGCAGCCAGAGCACCCGCGCGAGGTGCGACAGAGGAGCCCCCAGTTGCTCTAGCTGGAGGGCAGGCACCGAAGGTTCCTATTGCTACACCAGCCCTCTAGGAGACTCTAGCCCTGTTCATGAGCATGTTCAGCACCTTAGCTCATGCTAGATTGATTTCATTAGCTCCCGCTACATCTCAGGCTGGGGGGGGGGGGGCACAGACTCCCGTAGCCCGCACTCCTGAGAAGAGGGTCCAGGTTGATCAGACCCCAGAGTTCATTCCTATGCCTCCGATAGCTCCGGTTCAGCATGAGACTAGGACAACTACTTTTGAGGCGGAGCAGCTCAGACTTGGGAGGTACAAGAAGTACCACCCACCTACCTTCAGCGGATTGGCTACAGATGATGCTCAGGATTTTCTGGAGGAGTGTCATTGGATTCTCCGTACTATGGGCATAGCGGAGACGAGTGAGGTTTCTTTTACCACTTTCCATCTTAGAGGAGCAGCCTATCAATGGTGGCATGCTTATGAGTTGACTAGTCCGGATGAGGCAGCTTCACTTACATGGACTCAGTTCTCGGACATATTTTTGAGAGAGTAAGTCCCTTAGAGCCTTAGGGACTCATGGCGCGCGGAGTTTGAGCAGATGTGCCAGGGTGCTACGACTGTGTCAGAGTATGCAGTCCTCTTCAGTGATATGGCCCAACATGCACTGGCCTTGGTTGCCACAGTTCGAGAGAGGGTTCGACGGTTTATTGAGGGACTCCACCCCAGTATCCGGATTATTATGGCCAGGGAGTTGGACATGGATATCCCTTATCAGTAGGTTGTGAGTATTTCCAGGAGATTGGAGGGCATGCTTGCCTGGGACCGAGAGAAGAGAGAGACCAAGAGGTCTCGAGAGACTGTCTCTTATTTTGGAACTCGTGCCCCCGCAACTCGCCATGGTAGGGGTCATGTGAGTCACCCCATTCATTCAGCTCTTCCAGCCGCCAATGGTGTTCCAGCCCCTTCTAGGCCCCAGGAGCTTTATTATGCACCGCCAGTATCTAGTGTGCCTCCTGCTCGGGGTGCTTTTAGCGGCCAGTCCAGTAGACCTGGCTCGAGTCAGTCGCAGCAACCACAGCCTCTGAGTGGTTGTTTTGAGTATGGCGACACCCACCATATGGTGAGGGATTGCCCCATACTTAGGAGGGTTACACCTCCATAGACTTATTAGCCACCACGTGCGCTACCGAGTCCTCAGGCTATTATTCAAGCACCAGCTACCACCCCACCTGCTCAGCCAGCTCGAGGTGGAGGTCGGAGAGGTCGAGGTCGCCCTAGAGGTGGAGGCCAGGCCATGTGTTATGCTCTTTCAGCTCGTACAGAGGCAGTTGCTTACGACTCTGTCATTACAGGTATTGTTCCGGTCTGTCATAGAGATGGGTCGATATTATTTGACCCAGTCTCTATGTATTCATATGGGTCCTCTTATTTTGCCCCACATTTGGGCGTATCTTGGGATTCTTTGAGTTCCCCTGTTTATGTGTCTCCTCCTGTGGGAGATTCTCTTGTTGTGGACCATGTGTATCGATCGTGTTTGATTGCTCTTAGTGGTTTTGAGACCAGAGCCAATTTATTATTACTCAGAATGGTAGACTTTGATGTTATCTTGCACATGGACTGGTTGTCGCCCCATTATGCTATTCTTGATTGTCACGGACGCTGGCTATGCCAGGTTTACCGTGATTAGAGTGGAGAGGTACCTAAGAGTATACTCCCGGCCGAGTCATTTCATTTCTTAAAGCTCAACAAATGGTTGAGAAGGGGTGTGACGTGTATCTAGCTTATGTGAGAGATATCAGTATTGATACCCCTACAGCTGAGTCAGTTCCAGTAGTGAGGGACTATCTAGATGTGTTTCTAGCTGATCTTCCGGGCATGCCGCCCGACAGAGATATTAATTTTGGCATTGATTTGTTGCCGGGCACTCAACCCATCTCTATTCCTCCATATCGTATGGCTCCTCCTGAATTGAAGGAGTTGAAGGAGTAGTTACAGGAGTTTCTTGATAAGGGCTTCATTCGGCCCAGTGTGTCTCCTTGGGGGTGCTCCTGTCTTGTTTGTGAAGAAAAATGATAGTTCTATAAGTATGTGTATTGATTATTGCCAGCTGAACAAAGTTACATTGAAGAACAAGTATCCATTGCCTCATATTGATGAATTATTTGATCAGCTACATGGTGCCAGAGTGTTCTCCAAGATTGACTTACGTTCAGGCTATCATCAGTTAAAGATTCGGGAGCCGGATATCCCGAAGACTGCCTTCAGGACTCGGTATGGTCACTACGAGTTCCTTGTGATATCTTTTGGGCTGACCAATGCCCCATCAACTTTTATGCTCTCGATGCACAGTGTGTTCCGGCCTTATCTTGACTCCTTCATCATTGTGTTTATTAGCAACATTTTGGTGTACTCTCGGACTCGGGAGGATCACGAGCAGCACCTGAGGACTGTGCTTCAGACTTTGAGAGAAAAGAAGTTGTATGCAAAATTTTCTAAGTGTGAGTTTTGGCTAGACTCAGTGGCATTTTTAGGCCATTTAGTATCGAGTCATGGGATAAAGGTGGATCCGAAGAAGGTGGAAGTAGTGAAGAGTTGGCCTAGACCGTCATCGACTACGAATATCCGTTGTTTTCTTAGGTTGGCGGGGTATTACCATCATTTTGTTGAGGGATTCTCATCTATTGCAGCACCTATGACCAGGCTGACCCAGAAGGGTGCTTCGTTCAAGTGGACGGAGGAGTGTGAGGAGAGCTTTCAGAAGCTCAAGACAGCTTTGACTACAACCCCAGTTTTGGTATTACCTACAGGTTCGGGGTTCTACATTGTATATTGTGATGCGTCATGGATTGGTCTTGGCACGGTGTTGATGCAGGATGGTAGGGTGATTGCCTACGCGTCCAGATAGCTGTAGGTGCTTGAGAAGAACTATTCTGTCCACGACCTTGAGTTAGCAGCTATTGTTCATGCCCTGAAGATTTGGCGCAACTATTTGTACGGTGTTCCTTGTGAGATTTACACTGATCATCAGAGTTTACAATATCTGTTCAAGCAAAAGGATCTTAATTTGCATTAGCGGAGGTGGTTGGAGCTACTTAAGGATTATGATATCACCATTTTGTACCACCCAGGGAAGGCCAATGTGGTGGACGATGCTTTGAGTCACCGGGCGGAGAGCAAGTTTAGCATATCTTCCAGTAGTAGAGAGACCCTTAGTATTGGATGTTCAGGCCTTAGCCAGCCAGTTTGTGAGATTGGATATTTTTGAGCCGAATCGAATCTTTTCTTGTGTGGTCTCTCGGTCTTCTCTTTATGATCGTATCAGGGAGCGTCAGTATGATAAACCCCACATGTTTGTCCTTAAGGACACAGTTCAACATGGTGATGCTAAGGAGGTCACTATTGGGGATGATGGCGTATTGTGTATGCAGGGCAGGCTATGTGTGCCTAATGTAGATGGTTTGCGTGAGTTTATTCTTCAAGAGGCTCATAACTTGCGGTACTCCATTCATTCGGGTGCCGCAAAGATGTATCAGGTCTTGAGGCAGCATTACTGGGGGAGGAGAATGAAGAAGGACATAGTGGAGTATGTGGCTCGGTGCCTAAATTGCCAGCAGGTGAAGTATGAGCATCAACGGCCAGGTGGGTTTGCTTCAGAAGTTAGAGATTCCATAGTGGAAATGGGAGCGGATCACTATGGATTTCATTGTTGGATTCCTACGGACTCAGCAGAGTTTTGATGCAGTTTGGGTGATTGTGGATAGGCTGACCAAGTAAGCTCATTTCATTCCTGTGATGACTAATTATTTTTTCGAGCAGCTGGCTCGAATTTACATCCGCGAGATCGTTAGGCTTCATGGCGTACCGGTATCTATCATCTCTGTCAGGGTACGTAGTTTACATCACAATTCTGGAGGGCTGTACAGTAGGAGTTGGGTACTCGGGTTGAGTTGAGCACAATATTTCACCCTCAGATGGACGGACAGTTCGAGCGCACTATTCAAATATTAGAGGTTATGCTCCGTGCATGTGTGATGGAGTTTGGAGGGTCGTGGGATTAGGTTTTGCCAATTGCGAACTTTGCCTACAGTAATAGTTATCAGTCGAGCATTATGAGGCTTTGTATGGTAGACGGTGTCGGTCCCCAGTGGGTTGGTTCCATCTGGGCGAGGCTAGATTATTGGGTACAGACTTGATTCAAGATGCCTCTGGATAAGGTGAAGGTGATTCAGGATCGACTTCGCATAACCCAGTCGAGATAGAAGAGTTATACGGATCGGAAGGTTCGCGATGTTGCATTCATGATTAGAGAGAGGGTCTTGCTCCGAGTTTCGCCTATGAAGGGCGTTATGAGGTTCAAGAAAAAGGGCAAGCTGAGCCCAAGGTTCATTGGTCCCTTTGGGGTGTTGCGGCGTGTTGGGGAGGTTGCTTATGAGCTTGCCTTGCCTCCCAATCAAGCAGGAGTCCATCCAGTATTCCATGTTTCTATGCTCTGGAAGTATCACGGCGATCCAGCTCATGTGTTGGATTTCAGCTCTGTCCAACTGGACAAGGATCTATCTTATGTCGAGGAGCCAGTGGCTATTTTGGACAGGTAGGTTCGAAAGTTGAAGCCAAAGAACATTGCTTTCGTGAAGGTTCAATGGAGGGGTCAGCTAGTCGAGGAGGCGTCTTGGGAGATCGAGCATGTTATGCGTAGCCGTTATCCTCATCTTTTTACCACTTCAGGTATGTCTTTATGCTCGTTCAAAGATGAATGATTATTTTGAGAGGGGAAGGATGTAACGACCTGGCCGGTCGTTTCGAGAGTTATTGCCCTGATAACCTATTAACTGCTTCTCCCATGCATATTTCTGCTATTGTGACTTGCCGCGCAGGTTAGTTTTGGTTTTGGAGTGTTTTGGGACACTTAGTCCCTAAATGGAAGTTTAAGCCTTAGGATTTGGACCGTAGTCGGAACTGTGTGAAGATGACTCCGGAATGGAGTTCTGTTGGTTTCGTTAGCTCTGTTAGGTGATTTTGGACTTAGGGGCATGCCCGGATAGTATTTTCGAGGTATGTAGCTCATTTAGGCTTGAAATGGCAAAAGTCGAAGTTTTGGAGATTTTGACCGATAGTGAAATTTTTGATATCAGAGTCGGATCCCAATTTCGGAAGTTGGAGTAGGTCCGTAGGGTTGAATATGACCCGTGTGCAAATTTTGGGGTCAATCGGACGCGGTTTGGTTGGTTTCGGCATCGATTGTCGAATTTGGAAGTTTCAAGTTCATTAAGTTTGAATCGGAGGATGATAAGTGATTTTAGCATTGCTTGATGTGATTTGAGGGCTCCACTAAGTCCGTATGGTGTTTTAGGACAGGTTGGTATATTTGGTTGAAGTCCCGGGGGCCTCGGGTGTGTTTCAAATGCTTAACGGATTGAGTTTGGGACTTATGCAATTGCCGAAGCTGCTGCACCTGGTGTAATCGCACCTGTGCACTTTGGGCCGCAAAAGCGGCCATGGAGCCGTAGAAGCGGCCATGGAGCCGTAGAAGCGGCCATGGAGCCGCAGAAGTGGTTTAGGCCCTATCAAGCTGGGGCCACAGGTGCGGCGATAGATCCGCAGAAGCGGACACGCAGAAGCGGAAGAGGAGCGCAGGTGCGGGCCCGCAGATGCGGCCCTTATTCGCAGATGTTGACCTAGTCCCCCTTAAGTGATTTTTGCACCTGCGATGGAAATTCTGCAGGTGCGGTACCACAGATGCAGTTGAAGGCTCGCAGAAGCGAGATCTCTGGCAGAAAAAGGGCTAAGTGCAAGGGTTTGATTTCATACTTCATTTTTGGACTTGAGAGCTCGGGATTTGGCAATGTTTCGAGTGTTTTTCAGAGGAAGCTTTGGGGTAATGATTCTTAACTCGTTTTTGGTTGTATTCCATTAATCTATAGTTGTCTTCTCCATTTAATTTCGGATTTGGGGTTGAAAGTTTGGGGAAAAGTTGAGAAAAGTTCTTAGGTTGAATTTTGTGATTTTGATCGAGATTTTGGTATCAGATTTGAATAATTTTGGTATGAGTGAACTCATGAGTGAATGTGTGTTCATATTTTGTGACTTTTACCCGATTCCGAGACGTGGTCCCGGGGAGACCTTTTATGGTGATTTTCTAATTTCTTACTTCAGCTTTGATTTCATTTATTAGATTAATTTCTTATAGCTGTATTTATGGTATGTAATTGATTTTTGCTAGATTTGGGCCATTCAGAGCCAAATATTCATGGAAAAGGCATTGTTACCGATTGATTGTGTGGGGAAAATTCCCTTAGGATTTGGTATTGTTATGATATGTGAGCGTCGTGTACGCGAGGTGACGAGTGCATACACGGGCTAATTGTGGAAAAACCTGATTTTTTTTACAGAGTAATAGCTTGTTTTTATCTTATCTGAGTATACTAGAATGTGTAGCTATCCTGTTAGCCTAGAATAGCATGTCTATGTGTCCTAATTGCCTATTTAAACTCTTTGCAGCATATTTAGTTAATTCGGCTTCTTTCTTGACTTGTACTTAGTCTAAATTATAGGTTTCTTGCTGTAATTATTATATCCATTTATTTGAGCCGCGTATTTACTTTGGGACTACAGGACTGTATCCCGGGAGATCTCCCCTGCATATTTACTTTTGAGACTATGAGGCGGTTCCTATGGAGATCTCCCTCCACATTTACTTTTGAGACTACGAGGCGATTCCTCGGGAGTTCTCCCTGCATATTTACTTTTGAGACTACGAGGCGATTCCTCGGGAGATCTTCCTGCACATTTACTTTTGAGACTATGAGTCGGTTCCTCGGGAGTTCTCCCTGCATATTTACTTTTGAGACTACGAGGTGGTACCTCGGGAGATCTCCATGCACTTTTATTTTAGGACTACGAGACAGTAGCTCGGGAGATCCCCTGCTGATTATCCCTATGTTCTGCGATGTTACTTTGCTATGTTCTCTTTGTTTAAATTTCATCCTCTTATTATATTGTTATACTCTCCTATTTATTTACTATATACCAGTAGGTCCTTGACCTGACCTCGTCACTACTCGGCCGAGGTTAGGCTTGGCACTTACTGGGTACTGCTATGGTGTACTCACGCCCTTTCCTGCACATGTTTTTCGTGTGTAGATCCAGGTTCCTTTTACCAGCCTCGTCCTTAGTTGTACTCGTTGCTATTTTTGGAGAACTTCAAGGTACATCTGCCCGCGCCCGCAGATCCTCGAAGTCCCCCTCTATCCCGCTATGTTGATTCTTCTCTTATTTCTATAGACACTGATGTATAGAATAGTTAGAACTTCGTAGAAGCTTGTGACTTACGATGTTCCGGGTCTTGGGAGTGTCATGTATATTTCGAGAGTTGATTATTGTATATGCCGAGCGACATCTCAATTGCTTATTAAAATATCTGTTACTATTAGTTGTTAATTTTCATATTTTTTATTTCATTTCTGCAAGTGTTATGCTTACCTAGTCGTAGAGACTAGGTGCCGTCACGACGATTCACAGAGGAAGAATTTGTGTCGTGACTATATGGGTCAATGGGATCCAATTTTTGTTTTGGGTTCTTACCATGTGGGCTCAGGGAATTTTTGAGATTTTATTAAAGATTAAAACTTTATCATTTAGAGTTGATTCTTATAGCTTTGTTTGACCTTGTTGAGTATATTTGCATAGATTTTTGGCATTTGGAGGTCGGGGATAGAGGAAAAAGTATTTGGAAGGTTGAAACCTACTTCAGATAAGATAAGTATTTTGGCTAACCTCGAGTTGAGGGAATCTTACAAAATGAACTTATGTATTATATGCTACGTAATTGGGGGTGGCGTATACATGAGGTGACGGGCATATATGCAGGTATCGTGATTTATTCATGCTTGTGGTAGTTATTAGGCTTTTCTATGACTTGTTTGATTACATTCTTCTACCTTTCGGTATTTCATCTGTTGTATGACTCTTGAGCATCTTATCTATGCTAGAATAATGGTATAGGCATCATTCACATGCTAGTTTTAACATTATAGATTTCCTGTACTTTCCTTGCATGGTAGAACTGCATAGACATACATAATCCTCGTATATGCACCATACTGGCATATAGATCTAGTTTTCATTATTTATATGAGTATGTTTGGGCGTGTCGATTCACGTTCCTGTATTGTGACATCCGTTTGAGTGTGTAGGTTTAAATTCATGTATTGAATTTCTTATTTGGGCATACAGATTTATGTGCCAGTTCTATGTGAATACAAAATTGTCCCTCTATAATGATTGAACACCAGAATATAAGGCCCCATAATATTTCGCCAGGAATTTAAGGCTTTAAAGTGCAAAGAACAAGCTAAGATAAGTTTCATCAGTCGTGGAATGATTTTGTGGACTGCACAATGTGCCGTAGTGGATAGAAGAACCAACTCAGGAGGACTGTTATGTGGTCAATTATGCAAAACAGAAATCAGTTTTGTGGGCCCCAAATCCATCGCAGATTTGGTCAGGCTACCTGGGGAAACTTGAGAAGACTCGGTGTGTCTATTATGCAGACCGCATAACAGAAATGCAGCCCGTAGAATCTCCGCATAACTGACCAGTGCATTTTAAAATTTTGGAGGACCATTCTACGGTCCCTTTTATGGACAATAGAATTGTTATGCGGTCCATTCCATGAGTGCAGACCTATTTTGGAGGGGTATTTTTGGGAAATCATCTACCTAACTCTTTTTCTAATAAAAGGGCTTAGAGGGTCCTTTAGAAAGGGAAATCTGGCTATTTCGGGGGGGGGGGGGGCTATCCTAGAGAGAGGAGGAGGTACTTCAACACTTTAAGTCCTTGCTCAATTCTTAGAGATTCAAGGGAGAAACTTATAAGGCTTTCGGCTAGCAAGGTAAGACTTCATCCCAATATCTCATGCAATGTTCAATAATAGATATTGTAGGTAGAATTTGAGTATTTGAGCTTACGAGATGATAATTTGAAGCCATAAACTCCCAACTTTGAGTTTTTGTGTTGCTTGATGAAGGTTTTGTTGGGAGTAGCTGGGTGATAATGCATACACTGTTAGAGGTCACCTACTACTCAAGGATGGTCATGGGTGTGAATGTGGACATAGAACGGGGATGAGGGATAAAGAAATACCATTTCTAGAAGTAGTAGAGGGCTATGCACTCCGAGTGGTTGATAAAATGCCTAACTAACCTAAAACATGAAAATTCTCCCTAATATTGGTTCAATTGAATCTTGTGATATAGATTAAAAATAATGTGTTGTGTAACGTTGTAGGATCCATAAAGAAGCCCGACCAAGATATGTTTGGCTAAGTCCTTACCACATAAATGGATTCCATGACCTCGTTACACACTCCAATAATGTTTGTTCAAGCTCTCATTGCCTTAGTTTATGTTTCCTCTTCAAATGGTTGGAATACTAAATGCTTATGAACTCGACTCATGTCATAATTTCTATTGACATGATCTCTTCTTTGAAATCATATCAATGACTTTAAGCTTTCATAGACACATGTATTTGTAGTTATTACTTTCCAATGCTTTAATTAATTTTTTATGACTTTCAATTACCCATGGCATATGAATGAAATGAAAGAAAGAACGTGATATGTGGCCATGTGCCAAGATTAAAGACTATGATATATGTCCAAAAGTTTCAATGAAATGAAAGCTTTTATGAAATGCGATAAAGAAATATTTTGGGAGTATTATTATATATTCGAGAAGGTATAGTTTGCAAGGGCCTACACCCAAAATTATACGTGTCGGTGTAGGAAGATGATCGGGAATGAGTCCTATCACATTATGTAAGATTATGCCCCTTGATTGTGATGAATGGATTGCTAGCAAAATAATGTCGATCCACACATCATTGTGGTGAGACGGCTTAGCCGATCCAGCCGAGATTGGGCACATGCTGGTGGTTTTTATGTTTCTATGTTGGTAACTAATAATCTCCTAAATAAAACGATAATATTATTTGAAATTTTTACTCATGTTACACTCTCTTCTTATGTTATAATATGTAACTTTTCATTTCTATTTATTTGCTCCTTTACCATGTTTCCCTCTTCTTATGTTGTAATCCCATTTCATGTGAGGGTCTCACGACCCAAAACTAACCCCTGTCGTGATGGCGCCTATCGTGGAACTAGGCAAGCTGACTCATTTTTAAAACAAACCGATATTTTCATTTTGAAGATAATTTCAAGGTTATTTAACATAAAACCTCCATTTAAAGAGTTCAAATTAAAGAAAAACAGAAGTACGGAAAAGAAAAGCCCGACATCGGGGTGTCACTAGTCATGAGCATCTGCTACAATCTGTCTAACAATATCAAGGCTAACTCAACCTGGAAAATAGCTAAATACAACTAGAGAAAGATCTCAAGCCACCCTGCTAAATCAATAACCATGCGCAAATCGACATCAAGTACCCAAAGTGCCTTACCATAAGCACGGAGAAGCAAACGACATAATGCCACATAAAACCCAAAAGAACATAACCAATACGTCATTAACCAAGCAATATCCAATACTATTCTCGCTCAAATTCCGCTATAAGGCCACAATAGAGCCACACCTTATGTGCATATTAACAATGAATCACAACTCCTCGTACATAGAAGAGTACCTCACAGATCATTTTAGAACACGAATAAGCTTCACATCAACCGAATGGCACATCCTTCAACAATAGCAGTATGGAGCCAATCAATCCGGCTCGGTGTAGAATACACATCCTAATTGGGCCTACCAATAGGCCCCAAATCAACTATGGTCAGCCACAAATAGATAAACAACCTCCGAACGTCCAGAATGACGGAATCATAACACCTTCTATCATCTGGCTAGCTCCGGCCACAACTTCACAATCCACAACCATGAAACAATCTGCTCCTGAGAACTCCCAATCTCCAATTCCATAGAACACATGAATCACCATATTTGATTCCACCTCCACCGCCCGAATTCCTAACACCTCTCTCATACATAATCATCCCACGAGAAATACTTTAAAAATTCTTCCGTGCCACCGGGCAAAAAAAGAATTTGAATATCAACAGTCGATCAACCAGGAGAGTGCCGCAATACTAGCGAAGTATCCATAAATCAAAACACACTGCCCCTTCTGAAATGTACACTCTCATCAAGCCATCCCAAATAGTAATATCATTTACCTAGATCTGAAACCGTCCATGCTGCCTACGAATTTATGTCATTCCCTTCAAAACTGAATTGTGACCTTGTACATGTAAATCTTATTCCCGCACAAGACACCACATATATTATGCCATCATGTGACAAGCATAAGAATTCCATTATCAACTCTGAGTCACTAGCAAATTACATACCTTATTAGTCAGAAACCTCTTTCTTGCTTCTTTCTAGGAGGAAATCATAACACACAATATGTTTCGTACATCGGTAGAAAATATCTGGTTCAAACTATGGTAGAACCCATCATGAACACTTTGAAATCCATTTTCACATAACCAAGCTATCTGAACTGAATTCCTCTAACTCCACCAAGCCACACAGGTTGCCAAATTCGAGTGCATTGCCATGATACACCTTTATATACTAGCCACATCATAAGTACCCAAAGAACCGATCATACCCATTACTGTGCTAACCCAACCTACTACCAAGCTATCCTATTTCTCCAAGTTCTTTCTAAATTGCCTTCAAATTGCTACGTTTTCCTTGTTAGAACATTACTATTCTTAACTAAAACTTACCCCACGAACTCTAGAATAGAATCACGCCGCCCTAAGGCTTATAAGCCGCCAAATTCCCTTTTTATGTATCCCAAAGTTTCCACAACCAAAAATTCTTACTCCGAAGAGACTTCATGTGAACCTAAAACTATTTCCTTCACCTTCTTAGATACTGAAATGCATAATTCACAATGATATAAGATTCCATGAATCTCAACAACGTTCAATGCAACTCCCAATTTTCTAGCCATATTTATAAATCTTGAATCCATTGGAACCATTCTCGAGAGTCATCCACTCTACTCAAATCTTGAATTAACCAACCAAACAGAACGAAATGACATGTGCCCTATTAGCACACCAACACCCCAGGGAATAAAGAGTAACCCACATTCCTATGCAACCGAGCAAATTCCCGCTCCATGTACACTACATTCTCTGTGAATAACCACTCAATTATTTTATGGTCCTCCTATAACCATAGAGTATAATACAACTTGTGTCCAGAAATTCTTTTACCCAAGTCATCCTCGATCTCGACCTCTGCAAGTCATAACTGATTCACCGGTATACCCCGAACCGAAACTAATACGACCCATAACCGTGCAATCAAATCGTCGATAGCAGACTCCCCCACTTAGCCTTAAGCTACAATTATATAAAATTAGAACCCGCAAGGATTTCTCCTTCTCAATTACCAATATCTCGCAACGTTAACCCACCAGACTTCTTAAAGTCTTTTATTAAGTTTTCACGAACATTCTGAATCGCCAACCACAATCACACACGCGACCTCCTATCGGGTAGCAAGTAATATTCCTCGCAAAAGCTTCATCAACATCACGCCACCGCTAGCTACACACAGGAGATAACCCACCTGTGGAATCCCTTACCAACATCTCCCAATGACACTGCACTGAGTGCAAGGACCATGAAATCCGTAAATTCTCCTGAGTTCATGCTCGCCCACCATTTGTATAAGTATGCACTTTCCCTATTGACATCAACTGTACGTCAACAATACCTTCCGAACTCAAGTAATATTGCACCTGACATGATAATCAGATCTTCATGCCTCTATTCATTTCAAACACACTCATTTCTGCCATATTCAATTTTCCTTTGTACACTAACCATCACTCAAGATAGAGTTTGTAGGTCGTTTCATATACTAACACGATTCCAAATCATTCTACACTTTCTCAAGGTGTACAACTACCCTACCATTGAATTCATATGCCAATCTGCCATTCTTACTTTGGTTAAATCATTCTTTTAAGAAACTTCTCAACCTCTACTTCTCCTACTTGACCTACTAGCACTTCAACCACCGTGAAACACTTCCCGTCATATCTCCCCTCGTACTTTGCTACCCAACTGCTGCATCAAATCGAAATGTATCTCTGTCGTACCTGAACCAATAAAATATTACCGACTCTAAGTCTCTTCGAAGATTATCTTCCTCGAACCATCAACATCAAAAATACCCATTCGCAACCACAATTTCTACACAATCACTTACTCTTCTTTAGTCCAAACTCATTGACAAGACATGAGGATTTAATTTGCCCCAAAATTTTACAATGTGAAAGATCCTTCAAAACATTCACACTCGAGACCGTATGTCGCATCAAAATGAAAATCAATCCACCAATGGCCTTCCTTTATATTTCAAGAAAACACTTCTCGTCACATTCAAACCGTCTTAACACATCCCGCAGTTACATCATACTCATCACAAAGCCATTCCACCGTTCATCGAGCCATGAATTCTACTCGTAGGGGCATTACCAGACATATGAGTCCAAATGTACAGGTTACAACTGAAGCTACCGAGCCAAAACTACGGTTTAAACCTGGACTCAAGTCTTCTAGACTAGCCCATCACCAAAACACATAATACACACCTCAAACCTCGTTCATAGAATCACAAGCCGGCGATGCATTATAGATACCAAGCGCTCTTCTGCGCATACGAATGCGTGGAAGGAATTCAAAGAGTTATGTTTCAAACTGAATCAATTCCGCATGATAGAATACAAGAAAGTGAAATTTTCCCAAGGGTTCTGCATCCTCTCGAAGATAAGTACAGACGTCTCCGTACCGATCCGTAAGACTCTACTAAACCCGCTCATGACTCGTGAGACCTATGTAACCTAGGCTCTGATACCAATTTGTCACGACCCAAAACTAACCCCTGTCGTGATGGCGCCTATCGTGGAACTAGACAATCCGACTCATTTCCAAAACAAACTGATATTTTCATTTTGAAGATAATTTCAAGGTTATTTAACATAAAACCTCCATTTAAAGAGTTCAAATTAAAGAAAAATAGAAGTACGGAAAAGAAAAGCCCGACATCGGGGTGTCACTAGTCATGAGCATCTGCTACAATCTATCTAACAATATCAAGGCTAACTCAACCTGGAAAATAGCTAAATACAACTAGAGAAAGATAAGAGAGAGAAGAGCAGGGGCTGCGATCGCCAAACAGCTACCTTGCTATCTCCAAGAAATCTGTAACCAGAACACTCAATAACCGCTACAGTGTCCAGCTATACCTGAATCAGCACACAAGGTGCAGGGAGTAATGTGAGTACGCCAACTCAGTAAGTAACAACAATAAATAAAGACTGAGCACCAGTGGCGAGCAATAAAGCATATAACGTTCATATCAGGAAATCTCAGTAAAATACCACATGCTTTTAAAATCGGGATTTGAATCAAACATCTCGTTTAAACCCAGTTCCAGTAAAATTCATTTAAAGATATTTTTCCAACAGTTTTTCAAACGAAGGCTCAATTCAAAAGTGAGCAAAAATGATGAAATCAAAAACAACCCCTCGGGCAAAACATCAGTCATATACAGCCCCTCGGGCAAACCTCACAGTCACTCGTGCCACTCGGGCATACCTCACAATCACTCTTGCCACTTGGGCATACCTCACAATCACTCTTGCCACTCGGGCATACCTTACAATCACTCATGCCTCCCAGTCACTCAGCACTCGGCACTCGCACTCAGTAGGTACCTGCGCTCACTGGGGGGTGTGTACAGACTCCGTAGGGGCTTCTTCAGCCCAAGCGCTATAATCTGCATGGACAACTCACGTGCGATAATAATAAAGTATGTTGCAGGCGGGCAGCCCCGATCCACACTCATCCTCACAAATCAGGCCCTAGGACTCACTCAGTCATAAGTATGCTACAGACGGGCAGCCCCGATCCACACTCATCGTCATAAATCAAGCCGCTCGGGCATTTCAGTAAAATAGGGCATTCGGCCCAAAATATTTATATGTATCAAAATAGAGTCATAAAACTGAGTTATGCGGTAAACAAGTGTAACCATGACTGAGTATAAAATTTTCAATCCAAAAACAGTGAGAGGATGGTAAGAAATATCCCCTAAAGGTCCAAACAGCATTGGCGCAAGGCCCAAACATGGCATTCAACCCAATTTACAGAAAAATCTTTCTAAAACATATAAGTATCAATGGTTTCAACAAAGTATGCAACTTTACAGTTGCTACGGGACAGACCAAGTCGCAAATCCCCAACAGTGCACGCCCACACGCCCGTCACCTAGCATGTGCGTCACTTCAAAATAGTAAAATAATACGAAATCCGGGGTTTCATACCCTCTGAACTAGATTTACAATCGTTACTTACCTCAATTCGAGCAATTCTTTATTCCAATAAGCCTTTTTCTCATGATTCGGCCTCCAAACGCCTCGAATCTTAGTTAAAATAATTCGATACAATCAACACGAGCTGTAGGAATCAATTCCATATGAAAATGCCAAATTTTACAAATAAATCCGAAATTAACTCAAAAATCAACAGTGGGGTCCACGTCTCATAATCCAACAAAAGTTACAAAATATGAACGCCCATTCAATCACGAGTCCAACCATACAAAATTTTCTAAATTCCGACTCCGATTCCGCCTTCAAACCCTCAAATCAATTTTTGAAATATTTCTATTCTAATCCCCCAAATCATGAAATAAGTGCTGGAAATAATGTTAGATTCATGAATAACAGACCAAATCAAGTTAATATCACTTACCCCAGTCCAATTTGTGAAGTTCGCCTCTGAAAATCGCCCAAACCGAGCTCCCCAACTATTTTTATGTCAAAAATGGCCAAAAGACCTGTTTATAGAGCCTCTGATGTTTTTGAGCGTCACAGATAGCGTGGGGCGCTGCCTGTGGTGCACTTTCCAGTACCCTTAAATATCCCAGCGCCAGGGCTGGCACCCCACGCTACCCTGGGCACTCGCGGCGATGAGAAATCTTTTTCGATAGGGAAATGGACATAACTCTCTCATACGATGTCTGAATTCTATGATTCTTTTTGGTATGGCTCAGGAATTTCAATACAGATCTAATTCATCAATCAAATATTAATTTGGAACTTATTTGCTTAATGTTATACCACTTATTCTCAAAGAAACGACGTCAGAACATTCTACATTCGATGCCGAAACGTAGCAAATCAAGTCTGATTGACCTCACATTTTGCACATAAGTCATAAATGACATAATGGAGGTATTTGAATTTTCAAAATTGGATTCCGGCCCCGATATCAAAAAGTCAACTCCCCGATCAAACTTCCAACTTAAATTTTTATTTTAGAGATAAAGTGTCTCATTCCACTCCAAAACTACTCCGCACCCGAACCAACAAACCCGGTATATTATATTATAGCTTAAGAGCATAAAGGAAACAGAAATGGGAGAAACGGGGCTATAACTCCAAAAATAACCGGCCGGGTCGTTACAGAGGGAATCTAGCTTTACATACTAATACTATTCCATAAGTTCTAACGTTCCTTTTTGCTAGGGATGTTACATATTTAATCGATGCATGTGGTGCATCAGCAGGCGGTGCAGATTCTCGATAGGCGTGTCCTCACTCTTCAGCGAGCTTTGGTGAACCCTATATTTTTTACACTCCGGGCCCTCATATTGTTTCTTGATCTTTCTATATCATATTTGGGTATTGTCGGGGCCGTTCCCTATCATTTCCTTACTTTACTCAAGACAGTTTAGAGGCTCATATACAATTGGTGGGTCATGACATATATGGGGAATGTTTGATACTAATTTCTCCTTTTGTCTCCTCTTAAACTCTTGACTTGTAATTTTTCATTTATTAACGGGTTCCTTAGGAAATGGAAATCAGTGTTGAATGTTTTTGCCTTCTTGATAAACTATCTGTTGTATTTTCTACTTGAATAATGCATAGGATAGGGTGGATAGAAGGAAATACGCATGCTATCTTGACTGGGTTAACTCGGTTGAGCACCGCTCCCGCTTCCTAAGGTTGGGTTATGAAAATCTTGGTATCAAAGCCTTAGGTTTTAAAGTGTCCTAGAATGTCTTGAAGCCGTGTCTAGTAGAGTCCTTCTTATTGGTGAGTTGTCAATCACACCTATAATTAGGTGGCTACTTGGGAATGTAGGAATGTCACCCTTCTTTAACACTGTGGATCGTGCAATAGAGCTAGACTATAAGATCGTCTTTTAACTCCTGCATTGTTCCAATTCAGAACATGTCGCTCAGGAGAAAGACAAAGAATAGCCAAAAGACAAATAGCAAGTGTACAGAGTCTCATGCAAAATAATTTACCCAACTATGAGTCAGGGTCAAATTCCACAGGGAAAAATATGAAGGCGATTAGGCAAGTAAGAAAATTATCATTTTTTACGCTAAGCCAACACAAATAAGGGTTGAGAACTTATTATAGCTAATATAAAAATGTGAACTAACATAAAAAGTAAGTAAAAGGACAATGGCTACAAGGATGGATACAAGGAAAATGACTCTGAAGTAACGATCCAATTTATTTCACGGTTTTAATAACTTGAGCGAGTTTATGTTTATTAGTCTCGTATAATGATTCTGTATTAGCTTCTTTCGAAGACTAACAAGACATGGTAATTGAATTATCCCTAAAATAATTAAGAGAATTAAGTACACCCGAATGTGGTTATAAGTAGTTCAATCCTATCCTAAGGTAGAATCTATAAATTGAGGGTTAACGCCTCAAGTTCTTGTTAATTAATCTTTCCAAACCCCGAGTTTTCCTTTTCCAAGATTTGAACCGAAGTAAATGGGCAAGTCCTAGGATTAGATAATCCATCAAGAAACATTAAAGAACAAGAATAATTAAAGAAATAATTAACTCACTTTATTATTAATAAAACTCATTCAATACATATGCACAACATGAGTTGTAATCCAAACTTTAATGATGAATATTTTCCTAAACAAGGTTAAGGTAATGGAACAAAATACTACACACTTAGATGTTCTATACATAACAAGGAACTGAAAAAATGAGTAAAGGATTAAGAAATTTCTCATTCATGGTCTTCAAATGTTCAATCTCCAAGTGTGGTGTAAGAACCCTAGCTCCAAGACTTGTATTTTCTGCCAAAGATGTGTTTCCAAGAGGCTAGGCTGCATTTTATGTGGGTCCGATATTAAGAGAATGTGAAATATCGATTCTGTCAAGATTCTAATCCCGTGGTCACATTTGCAAATAAAGGTGCGCATTTGCGAATTTTGACATTGTTGTTGACTATCGCAATTGCGATCAAAAGGTTCACATTTGCAAACTCTGATTTCTTCTAAGCTTCATAATTGCGGTCTTGGGGCTTGCATTTATGAACATTGACCGGTCTTGTTGACTTTGTATTTGCAAGATCTTGTTCGCATTTGCGACACCTGAGGGATATTTTTCCAGATTTCTTCCTTTCAATTCTTGTTTGCTCAATTACACTACGTTAGATCTCTATTCTTTTCATGACCCATTGTACCTGAAATAATAGCGATGCATACCTTAAATAGTACAACAACAAAGCATAACATAAATACTTTCATATTATCAATAAAGAATACAAAACACCAAAGTAAAGAGACTAGATTAAGTGATAAAATCACCACTTATCAAGTGGCGACTAATAAATTTCCCGACGCTATGGGTGTCCACATAATGAGTGGAGGCACTCCTGCAGCTAGTGCACCTCCTACTTCTAGAACTCCTACTGAGATTCCGGCCGGGAATGCACAGACGCCTCCTCTAGTTCATACTTCAGCTCCACCTCCAGCTTCATTCTCTAGTCCTAGTTCTTTTGATGAAGATCTTAGAGGAGCCATCTAGTTGTTGACATTATATCGTGGCTTTCCAAGCTCAAAGATTGAATGCTACATCAACTTCTTTCAGCCATCAAGGGGATTCCACCAATTCCAATGTGAACAGGTTCCTTCAGTTGGATCATCTAGTTTTTACGGGTATGAAGCCCGAGGAGGACCCATAGGAGTTCATTTATAAGATGCAAAAGACTCTTCGTATTATGTATGCCACTAACACTAAAGCAACTGAATTGGCCTCTTATCGCCTAAAGAAAGTGGCATATGCTTGGTATGAGTTGTGGGAAGAGTCCTATAAGGAGGGTGACCCTCCGGCAAGCGGAATGAATTCACCGAAGCTTTCATTGATCACTTCCTACCTACTGAGACTAGAGCAGCAGGTGCCGCAGAGTTCGAGAATCTAAAATAGGGGAGTATGAGTGTGTGGATCTTTTGAGGTACGCTCTCTACATATTTCCTACCATGGATGCTAGGGTGCATCAATTTGTGCAAGGCCTTAGTCCTATGGTCATCAATAAGGCCGCTACAACCGCTTTGAACTCCAATATGAGTTATGGGATGGTAGCATTTGCTCAAACCACAGAGACCCAAAAGTTGAAACGATGGATAAAGAGAGACAACAACAAGAATACCGATCTTTGGGTAATTTTTTTGGTTTTTTCGGTGGTGGTGGAAAAGCACTATTTAGGAGGGGTTCATATGGACCTTCACAGTTAGTGTTGCACCCTATTTTGCACAAGTCAAAATGACATAAAATTTATAGTACTCTACAAGGTTATTTAAAGTTTAGAGTCACCACCTAGTGTTTAAGGTATACTAGGACACCTATACTACACTGTGTAATGTACACTTTGATTATGGTATGCGAAACTATTGAGATAGGTAAGGTTTCAAATTATTTCGAGGGGAAGGTGTTAGACATCCCTCAAGATCAACAAAATATGGTTCCGGTAGACTTGATCAAATAAATGTGAGAATAAGTAAAAACTAATTAAATTGACATATACATGGACCGGTAAAAGTAGTTTGAATGAAGGGTGATTGAACAAGAGTGTCACATGGCAAAATATGAATATTTAAGCATAATAAATTATATACAAAAGGGGGTGAATAAAGTATATGAGAATTATATTTTGATAACTTGATAAAGTGTAAAGAAAATATGTAACAATAAGTAGAGTATTTATAAATTAACAAAATTAATTTTAATTAAAAATACATTTAAGAGAATTTGATTTGATTTGTGTCAAACGGTTATCTATTTCAAGTGAAAGGCTAAAGGTAAGAAAAGGGAAAACTTACTCCAAAATAGTTGGCCACAAATGAGAAAAGAATTGTCATTGAATAATCTTAGTAATGAAAGAATTGATTTGATAAAATATATATATATATATACATAAGAAAAATATTGTAAGAAGAAACGATTTATAATACAATGAATAGCTACTGACCATTTTGAGATATCAATTATTCGGATCAAGCCCAAATGGGTACACGGTCTAAAGATTTACAAATAATAGTCCAACATGATTTTTTACAACTCATGCCTACTTGAAGTGAAATAGTTAAAGAATAATACACAAGTATAGTGGTTCAAAAGCATGCTAGTATAATTATAAAAAGAGGCAAAAGTTATTCATTTTGAAAAGAAGATGACATGTCTTTGATTTTACGTATATAACTAATTTATTTAACTATATGTACATTGCTCCTACATCAACCAAGTTATAAAACATATTTGACATCCTAAAGATGTCACGACCCAAAATTCTAATCCGTCATGATGGCGCCTAACACACTTGCTAGGCAAGACGAACATAACAATAAAGAACCAAAATAATGAATATACATATAAATGGCATAAGTCTGAAATCTCAATGTAAAAAATATCGCTAATATAAGATAAGTCCCCTAGAAACTGGTAAATATAGAGTCATGAGCTCTACAACAGAATATAAGTCTGAAAGCTATATAACAATACTGTCTGAACTAAAAACAACAGCACATAAGAAAAGACAAGCCAATGCCATGAGCGAAAAATGCAGCTTTACCCCGTCTCTCGATTCTCAGCTCAACAAGCAACGCTGCTACTGATAAATGGTACCAACACCTAGATCTGCACAATTAAGTGCATAGTATAGTATGAGTACAACCGATCTAATATACTCAACAATTATTATAACTAACCTCGGTGAGGTAAAAAAAACATGAATTATAAATGATACCTATTATAACCTGTACAGTTTCATCAATTTAACCAGTATAGAACAATGATGTAATCAGGTCATAAAGCACAGAAAGAACCCTCTCTGTGTGTGAGCAATTACTCAAGTTCTTTGTTCAGCAAATGATACAACATATAAAGATGATATGCAAGTAAATCAAGTAATAAATCATGGAAATTGCAAGTAAAGCTGAAATGTAAATCCAGACAAAACACTGGCTAGACTTTCCTCAACCTTTCTATATCCGTACCAAATCACTAATCAATTTTTCTCATTGACCACGTGTACACCTTCAAGATAGAAACATGAGAGGGTGACCCTAGGGGGATGGATCCATATCCACACACTGCACGAACAACTCTCGTGTTATACGAACAACTCACGTGCTAATAATATCCTGCACGGACAACTCACGTACTGCACAGACAACTCACATGCTAATAATATTAATATGTGGATCCGTACAGACAACTCATGTGTCGCACTAACAACTCACGTGCCAATAATATCAACGGGCACGGAAAACTCATATGCCAACAATCACAATCCACCTGGCGTAGTCACAAGCTACTAGTTCAGATCATAACTCACAGAAAGCAAATATACGAGAATACATGTACATGATCAATGATTATCAAGTTTCATACTCCTGGACTGGTATAACTAACATGCTATAGTGTAGGCATGTGCAATGTGTGCTATCACAGCTAAAACAGACAATTTCGTCATGAAATAGCAGTGTAATAGGTTCAATCAGGAAAATAACCTCAACGAAATCTCAAATGTGGTACAAATAGCTTGCAAAGGGGTATGATTTGGAGAAACATCTCAGCTTGAAGCTTAACAATCAATTCAAGGCATGGCATATCCTAAACACTACTCCGAGCATAAAAATAGTACCACGTGCATGCATATGGGTTCAACCCCACACATATGCTCCACTCATAACATGTAGCTATCTCAAATAATTCAGGCAACAAGTGCCTTAACCAAATTTAGATAAGATACTTACCTCAAGCAAGCCAAATCACTCCTCTAGCAAGCTCTTCCTACGTGTATCAACCTTCGAACGACCCGAATCTAGTCAAAGTAGCGCAATATCATGAATAAAATCTTTAACTCAAGTCAAAAAATCAACCCCATGCCCGCACCTCGAAACCCGACAAAATTCACTAATTTCGAACACCCATTCAATTTCGAGTCCAACCATACTAAAATCATCCAATTCCGACCACAAATCGAAACTCAAATCCTCATATTTCACTCTCCAATAACATAGTCCAAAAATCTCCAAATTCTATCTTAGATTCATGAAATATTAGGTGTAATAATCAATGGGTATTCAATATCTAATTCCAAAATCGGATAAACATCACTTCCCTTTAAATTGGGATGAGAAATGCTCCAAATATTGCCTTAGACCGAGTCCCACTATTCCAAAAATGAGAAAACCAATGAAACCCTTCGATTTAATATATTGTCCAGCATTTTCGCACCTGCGCCCCATATTTCCGCTTCTGCGGTCGAAGTTGCGTACCTGCGTTATTCACCTAAGACCCCAACCTTCCGCTACTCCGGCTTAAGTCCCGCTTTTGCCGGTCCGCTCTGCGGCACCTGCGGTCCCTAGCCTTGCCTGTCCTCTTCCGCTTCTGCGGTCCTTGTCTGCATCTGCGGGCTCGCAGATCCGATCCATCTTCGCACCTGCGAGCTTCAACAACCCCCAGCCAACACCGCTCCTGCGATCAATTGGTCCACACCTGCGGACTTCCCCTAGGCCTTCCCACCTCGTTTCTGCAAGCCCACAGCCTCACCTGCGGCTCTGCATCTGCGGCCTAGCCCACAACAGATGCGATTACACTAGAAGCCTTACACCTTCAGCAATGCATTAAGTCCAAGAATTGATCCGTTAACCCTCCGAAACTCAATCGAGGCCCCCGGGACCCCATCCAAACATACCAACAAGTTCTAAAATACATTACGAACTCGCTCGAAGCCTCAAATCACATCAAACAACAACAAAATCACAAATCGAACATTGATACAAGCCTGATGAAAATAATGAATTTCAAACTTCTAAAACTTATGCCGAATCATATCAAACCAATTCTAAATGACCTCAAATTTTGTGCACAAGTCATAAATGACATAACGGGCCTACTCCAACTCCCAGAACCAAAATCCAAACTCGATATCAACAAAGTCAACTCTCGGGCAAACCCTTCAACTTTCCAACTTTTGCCAAAATCCACCAAATCAATATGCGGACCTCCAAATCCAAATTCGGACATACGCCTAAGTCTAAAATCACCATACGAAGCTATCACAACAATCAAAACTCCATTTCGGAGTCATCTACACAAAAGTCATACTCCAGTCAACTCTTCTAACTTAGGCTTCCAACTTTGAGATTAAGTGTCCCAATTCATTCCAAAACACCCCCGGAACCAAACCAACCACCCCGGTAAGTCACATAACAATATATGAACATAGAAGAAGCAATAACTAGGGGAACGGGGCTACAATACACACAATGATCGACTGAGTCGTTACATTCTCCCCCTCTTAAACAAATATTCGTCCTCGAACGGGTCAAGAATCATACTTGGAGTCTCAAGTAGGTGTGGATATTTTCTCTGCTTCTCCCTCTCAGTCTCCCAAGTATCCTCCTCGATCGGCTGACCTATCCATTGATCTTTCAGTGATGCAATATTCTTTGACCTTAACTTCTGAACCTGTCCATCCAAAATGGCCACCGGCTCTACATCATAAGTGAAATCCCCATCCAACTGAACCGTGTTGAAATACAATACGTGTGACAGATCACCAACATACTTCCGTAGCATAGAAATATGAAACACGGGGTGAACACCCGATAGAGGCAATGCAAGCTTGTAGGCCACCTCTCCAATCCTCTCAAGCACCTCAAAAGGACCAACAAGGGCACAACTTTCCCTTCTTCCTGAACCTCATCACACCCTCCATAGGTGAAACACTGATTAATACCTTCTCACCCTCCATATATGCAACATCCTGAACCTTCCTATCACCATAACCCTTCTGTCTGTACTACTCTGTACGAAGCCGAATCAATATGACTTTCTCCAAGAAATCCCAAACCAAATCAGTGCCCAACAAACTAGCCTCTCCCAGCTCAAACCAACCAACTGGAGAACGACATCGCCTCCCATATAAGGCCTTATAATGAGCCATCTGAATACTTGATTGGTAGGTGTTATTGTAGGAAAACTCTGCAAGCAGTAAGAATTGATCCAATGAGCTCCCTAAATCCATAACACAGGCACGTGACATATCCTCCAAGATCTGAATGGTGCGCTCGGACTACTCGTCCGTCTGTGGGTGAAATGTTGTACTCAACTTAACCTATGTTTGTATCTTACGCTTCACAGATCTCTAGAAATGTGATGTGAACTGCGTGCCTTGATCAGAGATAATGGACACCGGTACACCATGAAGACGAACAATCTCACAGATATAGATATGAGCCAACTACTCAGAGGAGTAGGTAGGCACAACCGGAATAAAGTGGGCAAACTTGGTCAGTTTGTCCATAATAACCTACACTGCATCGAATTTATTTAAAGTCCATGAGAGCCCAACAACGAAATCCATAGTAATACGCTCCTACTTCCACTCGGGAAACTCAAGTCTTTGAAGGAAACCACCCGGCCTCTGATGCTAGTACTTTACCTGCTGGCAATTTAAATACCAAGCCACAAAACTCTACTATATCTTTATTTATTCTTCTTTACCAATAGTGCTGCCTCAAATCCTGATACATCTCAACGGCACCTGAATAAATGTAATAACGCAAAATGTGGGCCCCCTGAAGAATCAACTCACGCAACCCATCCAGATTAGGCATACAAATCCGACCTTGCATTCGCAACACCCCATCATCTCCAATAAAACCCTTCTTGGCTTCACCGTGCTGCACCGTGTCCTTAAGGACGAGCAAATGGGGTCATCATACTGACGCTCTCTGATGCGCTCATACAAAGAAGACCGAGAAACCATGCAAACAAGAACCCGACTAGGCTCCGAAACATCTAACCTCACGACTGATTGGCCAAGGCCTGGACATCCAATGCTAGCGGTCTCTCTCTAGCTGGAATATATGCAAGGCTACCCATACTCTCAGCCTTTCTGCTCAAGGCATCGACTACCACATTGGCCTTTTCGGGATGATACAAAATGGTGATATCATAGTCTTTTAACAGCTCTAACCACCTCCGCTGCCTCAAATTTAGATCCTTCTACTTAAACAAGTGTTGTAGACTCCGATGGTCTATGAATACCTCACAAGACACGACGTAGAGATAGTGCCTCCAAATCTTTAATGCGTGAACAATAGCTGCCAACTCTAGATCATGAACTAGGTAGTTCTTCTCATGGGGCTTCAACTAGCGCAATGCATAAGCAATCACCCTACCCTCCTGCATCAAAACACACCTAATACCAATCTGTGACGCATCACTATAAACTGTATATGAACCCGATACTGAAGGCAAAACTAGAACTGGAGATGTGGTCAAGGCAGTCTTGAGCTTCTGAAAGATCTCCACACACTTGTCGGACCATTTGAATGGAGCACCCTTCTAAGTCAATCTGGTCAAAGGTGCAACAATGAATGAGAAGCCCTCCACGAAACGACAATAATATCCGGCAAAACCCAAGAAGCTCCAAATCTCTGTAGTTGAAGACGGTCTAGGCCAACTGTAAGCTGACTCAATCTTCTTCAGATCCACCTTGATCCTACTACTAGGCACCAAGTTCCCCAAGAGCGCCACTGAATCAAGCCAATACTCACACTTGGAGAATTTAGCATATAGCTTCTTCTCCCTCAAGGTATGGAGTATAATCCTCAAATATCGCTCATGATCCTCCTGACTGCGTGAGTACACCAATATATCATCAATGAATACTATGATAAAAGAATCAAGATATGGCTGGAATATACTATTCATCAAATGCATAAAGGCTGCTGGGGCATTGGTCAACCCAAATGATATCACAAGAAACACGTAGTAATGATAGCTGGTCCTGAATGTTGTCTTCAAAATATCAGAATCCTGAATCTTCAACTGATGATACCCTGACCTCAAATAAACCTTAGAGAACACTCTAGCACCCTGAAGCTGGTCAAATAAATCATCAATGCACGGAAATGGGTACTTGTTCTTAATTGTAACTTTGTTAAACTGCCTGTAATCAATGCACATCCGCATAGTACCATCCAAATAGTACCGGCGCGCCCCAAGGCGACACAGTACGCCTGATAAATTCCTTATCAAGTAACCCTAAAGCTTTTCCTTTTAACTCTTTCAATTCAGTTGGTGCCATGAGATATGGTGGAACATAGATGGGTTGAGTGCCCGACACTAGATCAATATAAAAATCAATGTCCTTATCAGGTGGCGTGACCGATTGGTCTGTAGGAAACATATTTGGAAAGTCTCTCACTACTGGAACGGTCTCAATGGTAAGAGTATCACCACCAACATCCCTCACAAAGGCCAAATATGCCAGATATCCCTTCTCAACCATCCGTTGAGTCTTCAACTATGAAATCACTCCACTGGGAACATAATCCAGGGAGCCTCTCTAGGTAACCCCGTCATCGCCAATGTCTCAGTCTTAGCTTGACAATCCAGAATAGCGTGACATGGTGAAAACCAATCCATGCCTAAAATCACGTCAAAATCAACCATGCTAAGCAGTAAAATATCAACTCTCGTCTCTAATCCCCCAATAATCACCACACATGACCGATACGCACAATCCACAATAATAGAATCACCAAACGATATAGATATATAAACAGGCATAACTAAAGAATCACGGGGCATACCAAATAACAAGCAGAGTATGGTGACACATATGAATAAGTGAAAACTGGATCAAATAATACCGAAGCATCGCTGTGGCACACTGAAACAATACTTGTGATTACAACATCGGAGGCAACTACTTCTGGCCTGGCTGCAAATGCGTAGCAACCGTCCTGACCACTACCTGATTGACCTCCCCCTCTAGGGCAGCCTCCAGCTGACTAAGCACCACCCCGAGCTGGCTGTACGGGTGGTGTAGTTGCTGGTGGTGAAATCATAGACTGAGAACTCTGCTGCGAGACCCTACTCAATAGTCTGAGCAATCTCTCTTGAGATGATTCAAGTCTTTGCACTCAAAACAACCCCTCCTCTAATGGAGTTACTGACCTTGATCTGAATAGCCGCCTGTGGAACCTTGTGCAGATAAAGCATGGTATGAACTCTGTGCCGAAAATGCACTAAATGATGATTGAGTTGGGCGGGCATTATAAGACCTGTGACTGACTGAAGGACCACGAGGAACATGGCGAGCTGCCTGAACGGGTCCAGATGGACAACCTCTGTTGTGGTAGGACTAGCCTCCAGATAAGGCACTACTGAAACCACCTTAACTACGAGGCCTCTTGGCCTCCCACTTCAGCATGCGAACCAGCTCTAAATGTATAACAATCATGACCACCTAGTCAAACCTAGCATCCATCGCAACCTCCCGAGTCATAATGAAACATAAACCATAGTTGAGACCATCAATGAACCTCCTAATCTTCTCCATCTCAGTGGGAACAAAACATACCGCGTGACAAGACAACTCTGCAAACCTCATCTCATACTGAGTCACTGTCATACCCTCGTGATGTAGCTGCTCAAACTGCCTATGCAACTCCTATACACGAGTCTGTGTGACAAACTTCTCTAAGAAGAGAACTGAGAACTCAAGCCATGAAAGTGGCATTGCGTCAGCTAGCATGCTCAAATCATAAGCCTTCCACCATCGGTAAGTTACGCATGTCAGCTGAAAATTAGTAAATGAAACTCCACTGGTGTCCAAAATACCCATTGTGTTAAGAATCTGCTGACACCGGTCTATAAAATCTTGAGAATCCTCCTACTATACTCCACTGAATTCTGGAGACTTAAGCCTCCCAAACTACTCCAATCTCTTTTGCTCCTCATCACTCACATAGGGACCAACCTCGGCCCGAGCGGCAATAACTGGCTGAACTGGCAATACACCCGATGTTTGGAGTCCCTGAGCTAGCTGCTCTGGAGTACGGGCGGGAGGAGTCTGAGCACTCCCCCGCCCTGTAAAGTGGTTGGTGCAACTGGAACTGAAACCGCCTGAACCTGGCTTGTGCACACAATCAAAATCTGGGCTAAGACCTCCTGAAGGCCAGGAATAACGATCGGCACTGCTGGTGCCTGAGATGGTCCCACCGGCTCAGCCACATCTGGTACATGCTCCTCACCTGGAGCAATTGGTGACTCCACAGGTGCTGCTCTAGGTGTAGTACAAGCTACACCTGGGCCTCTACCGTGGCCTCGGCCTCTCCCTACCCTAACTAGTGGTACTGTTGATCGTCCGCCTGATCTAGTCGTATGTGTCCTCACCATCTGTGAGAGAATAGAATAGTCAAGTTTCAAACTTCGGAATAACAATTACGCATGACAAGAATGCAAGAAAATGAAGTTTCCTAACAGTTTGGTAGCCTCTCTATGATAAGTACAGACGTTTTCGTACCAATTCACAAGACTCTACTAAATTTGCCCATGACTTGTAATACCTATGAACCTACGGCTATGATACCAACTTATCACGACCCAGAATCCCAACTCGTTGTGATGGCGCCTAACACACTTGCTAGGCAAACCGAACATAATAATAAAGAACCAAAATAATGGAAATATATAGAAATGGCATAAGTCTGAAATCTCAATGTAACAAAATACTGCTAAATATGTCCCCCAAAAAATTGGTAAATACAAATTCATGAGCTATATTACAATACTGTCTGAAGTAAAAATAACAGTACATAAGAATAGACCCAAGACTGCGAGTGGAAAACGCAGCTCTACCTCGTCTCTTGATACTCAACTCAATAAGCGACACTGCTACTGATAACTGGTACTAACACATAGATCTCCACAATTAAGTACAAAGTGTAGTATGAGTACAATCGGCCCAATGTACTCAATAGTTATCGTAACTAATCTCGGCGAGGTAAAAGAAGCAAGAATTATAAATGATACCTACTATAACCTATACAGTTTCATTAATTTAACTAGTACAGAACAAAGATGTAATTAGGTCATAAAGCATAGAAAGAACCCTCTATTTGTGTGTGTGCAATTACTCAAGTTCTATGTTCAGCAAATGATACAACATATAAAAATGATATGCAAGTAAATCAGGTAATTAACATTGGAAATCACAAGTAAAGATGAAATGCATATCCAGACAAAACACTGGCTAGACTTTCCTCAACTTTTCCATATTCGTACCAAACCACTGATCAATTTTCCTCAATATTCATGTGTACACATTCAAGAGACAAACATGAGAGGGTGACCCTAGGGGGGTGGATCCATATCCACATGCTGCACGGACAATTAACGTGCTGCAACTCACGTGCTAATAACATCTGTCACGCCCCGAACCTAGGAGCGAGACCAGCACCCGGTGCCTCACCTAACCTGGCGTACCAAATTGCGACTAAGGGACTCTAAACATATAATGTCATACTTTGGCCATGGGGCCACCTTGCAAGACAATTTGCGAAGCAAAATATAAAACTGAATGGAAACTAGCGCTAACTAAACATCAATATAAAGCTAGGCCGACAAGGCCGTCATAGCTACTACAGCTGACAAACCATCAAATATACATACCAGGCCTACAAACCCAACATACTGCACTAACCAACAGGATATGTCTACAAGCCTCTACTGATAGATATATTGTGATCGGAACAGGGCCCCGACCTACCCATAACATATATACAGATATACATAAGATGTACACAAAACTCTAGACCTGGCAACTCCGAAAGACGTGGAGCTTACCGATCAGGCTGAACTCGGGAAACACCTACTGAGGAGGTCTACCCGTCTGTCTGTCTGAACCTGCACGCATGAAATGCAGCGCCCCCAGAAAAGGGACGTCAGTACGAAATAATGTACCGAGTATGTAAGGCAATAAAATAACTAAAATCTAAAACTGAACTGATAATATGATAACTGAAATTAACTGGGAGTCAAAGATGGTCAGGAGATATACTTACCTGCTGATAGTGACTAAACTCCTTCAATATAGTAAGTAAAATAAATGTCCGGCCCTATAAGGCTCGGTACGTGTAACTGCTCGGCCGTAGTAGGCTCGCTCATAGGCGCTCGGCCATACTGGGCTCTGTACCTCGGCCATCCTGGGCTCGCTCATAGGCGCTCGGCCATAGTAGGCTCGGTATATATAACTTACCATCTGATCAGAGGTTGCCCAATAGGGGCCTGCCCACCGATTATAGCTCGATGGTGGTGAAAATAGTGTAATACTGTATATATATATATATATATATAGACCCTCTGCTCTCTTGACTGAATAAAGACAAAACTAAACTGAATATGAAGTCTCGATAAGGAATAATATTGTAACTTATGAGACTAGAATAATGTGAATAAATTCATGAATACGAACTTCTCTTTATGTCTCATTATTAACACATGTAGCTACGAGATCATGCCAAAATGAAGGAAGGGCTTAGCCTTAACATACCTTATCACAATCTTTCCAATCACCAAGTTGAACTCACCTCTTCGCACCTTAATCTACAAGAATGATAATAATACTATCGTTAAGTTACGAAAGGTACAACTATCGCACAACGAACGACAAACTTATTTTGTATTAAAACGGGCAGCATCTCCCCTATAATCCTTACTTCCTCCAAATTCAAGATAACACCAACAATACAAGAACAGAACAATAACAACATATATACATCATTTTTTAGCCCTATATACGCCATCAATTACTACAAAACAGCCCAACACACCCCAGTCTCTTCATACACAAAACGACCACCGTAGTAGTGTCAAACGACCCGGAAATGTTATGACGAACGACCAGCCAACCACCCCCTACATTTATATGGTGTTTCTACATACCCTTCCTCCTCCAAAACCCCACAAAATAGTAATAAAACACGCAGCCCAACAGCAACACAAAACAGTCCACAAAACAGTCCGCTACAAGTGAATAACTCGAACTCACGCCTTCCGATCACCGTCCCGTGAGTTCTTACAAGTATAGAACGACTTACCATGAATTTACAGCAGAAAAATGGATGAAAGAGATCAGTAAACTCACCTTATTTGTTGGATAACTCAGCTCCTATCTTGGTTCTTCAAACTCTAGGTTTTACCTCCAATTAGAACTTGAAAGGGAGAGAAAATCAATTAGGGTTTGTGGGAAATATTTGGGAGGATTATTTGCAGAGCTTATGTCTGGTAATTATGCTCTATTTTAAGTCTAATATATGAATAAAATAGGCCTTTAAAAGGCCTCTTTGGACGACCCGAAATGGCCCATTTTTGGGCTTTCATTTAAGCAAGTAGGTGATACACCTACTTGTCACCTAGCAGCTTGTGCAGTATCGTTAAAATGCCCATATCTCTCTACTCCGATGTCGTATTGACAAATGGTTTAATGCGTTGGAAAATAGACTCATAGATATTTAATTTGATGGGTGGAACACCCCATAACTCTAAGTATATTGGGTGAAAATTGCAGTTACATTTGACCCAAAGTTTCAGTAAAACTTATGAATGTAACTTATGATGACTTTCATCGACTTTTGTTCCACAACTCGCTTGACTTCAAAACATAACACACGGATGTCATACGACTAATATAAATCATAACATAATCTCCTTATCACGTTAATCACCCTAGTCTCACCCCAAAGGTACATGTTATAACATTCCCAACTTGTCGACTTTCGACGAAACATTATTTTATTTAATTGCTTTAGCTTCTAAACTATCCAACCCTCTTTGTACTTGTTGTTCATGATCTTCAATATTTGTAACCTCAGAGGTAACATGATTAACTTACTTTATATACTTTTAAATATTATCTCATTTTTGGTCCTACATTAGTTTGCTTACGACGCATTTTTACGTACGAAAATATAGGGTGTAACATCACTCCCCCCTTGGGAACATTCGTCCTCGAATGTTTACTCTTAGAGACTTTGGAAAATTTTGCCAGAGTATCCTTCGTACACTAGGTTAAAACCAACCTGCACGTAGCCAGAAAACATACTATGCATGCCACACATGGCCAATCTTTATAAATAGCAGCAATTTGCCTCACCGACCGTAAATCATAAATATTGAAAGTGAAAAATAAAAGCTTACCTGATGACCTGCTAGCCTACATAGAGCTATGTTGTAGCGTCCCATCTCGAACCATATCTTCAGTTTGAAATAGGTGGGAGTATTTAGACTTTATTTCTCCCTCCGATTCCCACGTCATCTCTTCTACATTCTTGCTCCTCCATAAAACCTTCACGGAAGCTACCTCCTTATTTCGTAGCTTGTGGATTTGTCGGTCTAGGATGGAAACTGGAATTTCCTCGTATGACAAGTCCTCTATAATCTGTACATCATCCGTGGGAACCACTCGGGTAGGATCGCCAATGCACTTTCGTAGCATAGATACATGAAAAACCGGATGGACAGACTCCAATTCTGAGGGCAACTCTAACTCATAAGCTACTTGGCCCACTCTCCGAATGATCTTATAAGGCCCAATATACCGTGGGCTAAGCTTGCCTTTCTTGCCAAACCTCATCACGCCCTTCATAGGTGATACCTTTAATAATACCCAGTCATTAATCCTGAACTCTAAGTCTCGTCGCCGCACGTCAGAATATGACTTCTGACGACTCTAAGCTGTCAACAGTCGCTCCCGGATAAGCTTTACTTTCTCTATGGCCTGCTAAACCAGGTCTGGCCCATGTAACCCAGATTCTCCAACATCAAACCACCTTATAGGAGATCTGCACGTACGCCCATACAAAGCCTCGTACGGAGCCATCTGGATACTGGAGTGGTAACTGTTATTATATGCAAACTCGATAAGAGGTAGATGTTCATCCCAACTTCTTTTAAAATCCAACATACATACTCGTAACATATCCTCGAGCGTCTGAATTGTGCGCTCGGCTTATCCATCAGTCTGTGGATGAAAAGCTGTGCTGAGATTCACCTGAGTCCCTAGACCTCTTTGAAATGACCTCCAAAAATGTGCTGTAAACTGAGCCCCATGGTCAGATATAATAGAAACTGGTACTCTGTGTAGCCGCACTATCTCCTTAATATATAACTTTGCATAATCTTCTGCTGTATATGTAGATCTGACCGGTAGGAAGTGAGCTGATTTCGTGAGCCTATCGACTATCACCCATATGGAATCGAACTTACGATTAGAACGAGGTAAACCCGTGATAAAGTCCATGTTTATCGCCTCCCATTTCCATGTCGGGATCTCTATAGTCTGCATTAGCCCTCCGGGCTTCTAGTGCTCTACCTTCACTTGCTGGCAACTAGTACATTGGGCGACAAACTCAGCAATGTTCTTCTTCATATCATTCCACCAGTACATATCCTTAATGTCATGATACATCTTCGTCGATCCAGGATGGATGGAATACCATGAATAATGTTCCTCTGACATAATCTTGTCTCGTAGCCCTGCTACATCTGGAACACACAAACGACCCCTGTATCTGAGAACCCCCTCTCCCTTGAGCTCTAACAATGGCTTCTTCTGCTGTGGAACTCGCTCTCTCAACTCGACCAACTCTGGGTCCTCGTACTGCCTTTCCTTGACTTCAGCTATGAGGGATGATTTTGCAGTGTTTTGGAGTACAACTCCACCATCCTCAGAATCTACTAACTGAACCCCCAATGAAGCCAATTGATGAATCTCTCTAGCTAATTGTCTTTTCTCGGGCTCTACATGTGCTAAGCTACCCATAGATAGGCGACTTAAGGCATCTGCTACAACATTAGCTTTCCCTGGATGGTAGAGAATGTTAACATCGTAATCTTTCAATAACTCAAGCCATCGCCTCTGTCGCAAATTCAACTCTTTCTGCTTGAAGATATATTGTAGGCTTTTATGATCAGTAAATACATCAACATGAACACCATATAAATAATGCCGCCATATCTTAAGTGCATGGACAACCGCAGCTAACTCGAGGTCGTGGGTCGGATAATTCCTCTTGTGCTTCCTCAACTGCCTTGAAGCATACGCAATTACCTTCCCATGTTGCATCAGGATACATCCTAACCCGACACCTGATGCATCACAATACACGGCATAACCCTCTAGACCCTCTGGAAGTGTTAGAACTGGAGCTGAGGTCAACCTTTTCTTAAGCTCTTGGAAACTCCGCTCACAAGCCTCTATCCATTGAAACTTAGTTTCTTTCTGTGTTAACTTCGTCAATGGTGCCGAAAGGGAAGAAAAACCCTCTACAAACCTCCAATAGTATCCTGCTAAGCCTAGAAAGCTACGAACCTCTGTCGGAGTGGTAGGTCTAGGCCAAGATTTCACGGCCTCAATCTTCTGAGTGTCCACCTTTATACCTTCATCTGATACAATATGCCCCAAGAATGCTACAGACTTCAACCAGAACTCACATTTAGAAAACTTAGCATACAACTTACGATCACGGAGGGTTTGGAGTACCGCTCACAGGTGGTCCGCTTGCTCATCCTTTGAACGGGAATAAACCAGAATATCATCAATAAATACTATCACGAACAGATCTAAAAATGGCCGGAATAGGCTATTCATCAAGTCCATAAGTATGGCGGGTGCATTAGTCAACCCGAAGGACATGACAAGGAACTCGAAGTTGCCATATCGGGTCCTGAAGGCTGTCTTCGGAATATCTTTTTCCCGAACTCTGACCTGGTGGTACCCCGACCTCAAATCTATCTTTGAAAAGCATCTAGCCCCCTGCAACTGATCAAACAAGTCATCGATCCTTGAAAGTGGATACTTATTCTTAATAGTTACCTTGTTCAGCTGCCTATAATCGATACACATCCTCAGCGAGCCGTCTTTCTTCCGCACAAATAGTACCGGTGCACCCCAAGGTAAGGTACTGGGCCTGATGTAACCTTTCTCCAGCAAATCTTTTAACTGCTCCTTCAACTCCTTCAATTCGGCAGGTGCCATTCTATATGGAGGGACGGATATTGGTTGAGTTCCTGGAAGCAAATCGATGCTAAAATCAATCTCTCACTTTGGAGGAATACTTGGAAGCTCATTTGGAAACACATCTGCATACTCTTTGACTACGGGAATAGACTAAAGTGTAGGTATCTCAGCATCTGCATCTCTAACTCGCACAATATGATAAATGCACCCTTTTGAGATCATTTTCCTCGCCTTCAGATAGGAAATAAACCTACCTCTGGGTGTTGCTGTATTACCTACCCATTCAAGGACTGGCTCACCCGAAAAATGAAATCTAGCTGTCTTTGCTCGGCAATCAACTGTGGCATAGCAAGCTGCTAACCAGTCCATGCCCATGATAGCATCAAAATCCATCATCTCTAGCTCAACTAGGTCAGCTGAGGTCTGACGACTACAAATTGTCACCGTACAACCTCGGTAAACCCGTCTAGCAATAATCGATTCTCCGACCGGTGTAGATACCGCAAAAGGATCACTTAGTATTTCAGGCACTATACCAAACTTCCTCGCGACAAATGGGGTAATATACGATAAAGTAGATCCTGGGTCTATCAAAGCATAAGCATCGTGAGAGCAAATGGTTAATATACCTGTCACAACGTCTGGTGAAGACTCCTGGTCCTGCTGACCCGCTAAAGCATAGATACGGTTCTGATTACCACCTGAACTGGAACCTCTACCTCTGCCTCGACCTCTACCAGCCGAAGACTGAGACTCGCGCCCTGAAGGATGCACGTACATAGATGATCCTGTTGCTGAACTCGCTGGTTGTGCCACTCCCCCGGAATCTCTATTTGGGCAATCTCGCATCATATGCCCCGGACGCCCACATGTATAACAAGCATCAGAACCTGCTCGGCATTGGCCCAAGTGTCCTCTACCACAGATGTCACACCGTGGAGGAAATGACCATGTTTGCGCAGAACCTCGCTGTCGCTGCAAACCCGATGCCCGTGAGCTCTCACCTGGTCCTGACTGAGTATAGCGGTCATACCTGTAACCCTGTAACTGAGGTGGCGGAGGCCTAGGTGGCCGTCCGAAGTACTGGGTCCTATAACTACCCTGAGATTGCTCCTGAGACCTGGGAAATCTCATCCTCTTACGTTGCCCTTGCTCAGCCCTCTCTGTACCCTGCTACCGACGCCTACCCCTTTCTATATTCTGGGCGAATGCCTGAATCCGGGAGATATCCATACTATCCTGCAATGCAGCGGTGGCACATGCCTCGGTTAACTCTGGGGCTAACCCTGCTATAAACCTGTGAATCCTGTCCCGCATAGTAGCAACTATGGATGGTGCATATCTAGCCAATGAGTCAAAACGGAGACTATACTCTCGAACACTCATATTACCCTGCTTGAGGGCTAGAAACTGATCGACTCGAGCCTGTCGGATCTTCCGCGGTAAGTACTGGTCAAGGAAGGCATCTGAAAAATTCTCCCAAATAGCTGGAGGTGCATCACGTCCCCTGGATCTCTCCCATCCCTCGTACCAAAGGATGGCTATATCTCGGAGTCGAAAAGCTACTAGCTCAAATGCCTCTTTCTCCATGGCATGCATAACACGAAAGATCCTGTGAAGTTGATCTATGAAATCCTGCGGGTCCGCCCTCTGATCTGTCCCCGTGAACTCTGGGGGACTCAAAGCAATAAACTCTCGGACCCTTGAACTCCCAGACCCCTCAGAAGTTCCTGCACTAGCTGATGCCCTAGCCTGTTGCTGGGTAGCTACCAACTGTGTCAACAAATGCACCGCACTTCTCAAGTCCTGATCTGATGGAAGTGGGGGGGGGAACTGGGTGTGCGGTTTCCCTAGGAATCTCCGTAGTTGGTGGAGGAGCCGGTAATGGCTGACTAGGGGTCTCGCCTTGAGCCTCAGACTGGGCCCCATCTACTGGGGATACCCTGCCGGTCCCCTCACCTACTGCTGTATCTCTCCTCTGGCTAGCCGTAGTCTTCCTAGTCACCGTCATCTGTGCATGCAAACACCAACACATAAGTTTAATTCAAATTTCCTATAACTCAGTTCCATATCACGATTTAGATTTCAAAGAAGGGTAACCAACTCCTAAATGCCCTGTAGTTCCCTGCTTATATAATGTGGTGCAAAACACATCTATAAACAAGACCCTACTAGACACGGCTTGTAGACTCCCTAGGACAGAACTGCTCTGATACCAAGTTTGTCACGCCCCGAACCTAGGAGCGAGACCAGCACCCGGTGCCTCACCTAACCTGGCGTACCAAATTGCGACTAAGGGACTCTGAACATATAATGTCATACTTTGGCCATGGGGCCACCTTGCAAGACAATTTGCGAAGCAAAATATAAAACTGAATAGAAACTAGCGCTAACTAAACATCAATATAAAGCTAGGCCGACAAGGCCGTCATAGCTACTACAGCTGACAAACCATCAAATATACATACCAGGCCTACAAACCCAACATACTGCACTAACCAACAGGATATATCTACAAGCCTCTACCGATAGATATAACGTGATCGGAACAGGGCCCCGACCTACCCATAACATATATACAGATATACATAAGATGTACATAAAACTCTAGACCTGGCAACTCGAAAAGACGTGGAGCTTACCGATCAGGCTGAACTCGGGAAACACCTACTGAGGAGGTCTACCCGTCTGTCTGTCTGAACCTGCACGCATAAAATGGAGCGCCCCCAAAAAAGGGACATCAGTACGAAATAATATACCGAGTATGTAAGGCAATAAAATAACTAAAATCTAAAACTGAACTGATAATATGATAACTGAAATTAACTGGGAGTCAAAGATGGTCTGGAGATATACTTACCTGCTGATAGTGACTAAACTCCTTCAATATAGTAAGTAAAATAAATGTCCATCCCTATAAGGCTCGGTACGTGTAACTGCTCGGCCGTAGTAGGCTCGCTCATAGGCGCTCGGCCATACTGGGCTCTGTACCTCGGCCATCCTGGGCTCTCTCATAGGCGCTCGGCCACAGTAGGCTCGGTATATATAACTTACCATCTGATCAGAGGTTGCCCAATAGGGGCCTGCCCACCGATTATAGCACGATGGTGGTGAAAATAGTGTAATACTGTATATATATATATATATAGACCCTCTGCTCTCTTGACTGAATAAAGACAAAACTAAACTGAATATGAAGTCTCGATAAGGAATAATATTGTAACTTATGAGACTAGAATAATGTGAATAAATTCATGAATACGAACTTCTCTTTATGTCTCATTATTAACACATGTAGCTACGAGATCATGCCAAAATGAAGGAAGGGCTTAGCCTTAACATACCTTATCACAATCTTTCCAATCACCAAGTTGAACTCACCTCTTCGCACCTTAATCTACAAGAATGATAATAATACTATCGTTAAGTTACGAAAGGTACAACTATCGCACAACGAACGACAAACTTATTTTGTATTAAAACGGGCAGCATCTCCCCTATAATCCTTACTTCCTCCAAATTCAAGATAACACCAACAATACAAGAAAAGAACAATAACAACATATATACACCATTTTTCAGCCCTATATACGCCATCAAATACTACAAAACAGCCCAACACACCCCAATCTCTTCATACACAAAACGACCACCGTAGTAGTGTCAAACGACCCAGAAATGTTATGACGAACGACCAGCCAACCACCTAAATTTATATGGTGTTTCTACACCCCCTTCCTCCTCTAAAACTCCACAAAATAGTAGTAAAACACGCAGCCCAACAGCAACACAAAACAGTCCACAAAACAGTCTGCTACAAGTGAATAACTCGAACTCACGGCTTCCGATCACTGTCCCGTGAGTTCTTACAAGTATAGAATGACTTACCATGAATTTACAGCAGAAAAAATGGATGAAAGAGATCAGTAAACTCACCTTATTTGTTGGATAGCTCAGCTCCTATCTTGGTTCTTCAAACTCTAGGTTTTACCTCCAATTAGAACTTGAAAGGGAGAGAAAATCAATTAGGGTTTGTGGGAAATATTTGGGAGGATTCTTTGCAGAGCTTATGTCTGGTTATTATGCTCTATTTTAAGTCTAATATATGAATAAAATAGGCCTTTAAAAGGCCTCTTTGGACGACCCGAAATGGCCCATTTTTGGGCTTTCATTTAAGCAAGTAGGTGACACACCTACTTGTCACCTAGCAGCTTGTGCAGTATCGTTAAAATGCCCATATCTATCAACTCCGATGTCTTATTGACAAACATTTTAATGCGTTGGAAAATAGACTCATAGATCTTTAATTTGATGGGTGGAACACCCCATAACTCTAAGTATATTGGGAGAAAATTTCAGTTACATTTGACCCAAAGTTTCAGTAAAACTTATGAATGTAACTTGTGATGAGTTTCATCGACTTTTGTTCCACAACTCGCTTGACTTCAAAACATAACACACGGATGTCATACGACTAATATAAATTATAACATAATCTCCTTATCATGTTAATCACCCTAGTCTCACCCCAAAGGTACATGTTATAACATTGCCAACTTGTCGACTTTCGACGAAACATTATTTTATTTAATTGCTTTAGCTTTTGAACTGTCCAACCCTCTTTGTACTTGTTGTTCATGATCTTCAATATTTGTAACCTCCGAGGTAACATGATTAACTTACTTTATATACTTTTAAATATTATCTCATTTTTGGTCCTACATTAGTTTTCTTATGACGCATTTTTACGTACAAAAATATAGGGTGTAACAATATCAACCACACGTACCACTCACGTGCTAATAATATCAATATCTGAATCCACACGGAAACTCACGTGCTGCACGAACAACTCACGTGCCAATAATATCATCCGTACAGACAACTCATGTGCCAACAATCACAATTCACCCGGCGTGGTCACAGGCTACCAGTCCAGCTCATAACACAGAGAAAGCAAATGTACGAGAATATATGTACATGATCAATGATTACCAATTTCATTCTCCTTGACTGGTATAACTAACATGATATAGTGTAGGCATATGCAATGTGTGCTATCACATCTAAAATAGATAATTTTATCATGGAATAGCAGTTTATCAGTTTCAACCGAGAAAAATAACCTCAATGAAATCTCAATGTGGTAAAAATAGCTCACAAAAGGATAAAAATAGGAGAAACATCTCAGCTTGAAGCTTAACAATCAATTCAAGGCATGGCTTAGCCGAAACACTACCCCGAGCATGAAACAAGTACCCTATGCACGCATATGGGCTCATCCCCACACATATGCGCCACTCATAGCACGTAGCTATCACAAATAATTCAGGCAACTAGTGTCGCAACCAAGTTTAGATAGGATACTTACCTCATGCAAGTCAAATCACTCCTCTAACAAGCCCTTCCCGCGTGTATCAACCTTTGGACGACCCGAATCTATTCAAAGTAGCACAATACCATCAATAAAAGCCATAGGAAGTGATTCCAAAAGATAAATCTAAGATCTTTAACTCAAGTAAAAAAGTCAACCCCGGGCTTGCACCTCAGAACCTGATAAAATTCATAAATTCCGAACACCCATTCAATTTCGAGTCCAACCATACCAATATCAACCAATTCCGATCACAAATCGACCCTCAAATCCTTTAGTTTAACTCTCCAATTACATAGTCCAAAAATTCCCAAATTCTATCTTAGATTCATGAAATTTAGGTCTAATAATCAATGGGTATTCAATATCTAATACCAAAAATGAATAAACATCACTTGCCTCTTCAATTGGGATGAGAAATGCTACAAATATCGCCTTAGACCGAGTCCCACAATTCCAAAAATGAGAAAAAAATGAAACCCTTCGATTTAATATCATGTCCAGCATTTTCGCACCTGCGCCCCATATTTACTCGTCTGCGGAACCGCTTCTACGGTCAAAGTTGCGCACTTGCGCTATTCACATAAGACCCCGACCTTCCGTTTTTGCGCATAAATCCAGCTTCTTCGGGTCTGCTCCTGTGGAACCTCCTCTGCACCTGCGGTCCTTAGCCTTGCCTGTCCTCTTCCGCTTCTGCGGTCCTTGTCTGCATCTGCGGGCTCGCAGATGCGGTCCATTTTTGCACCAGCGATCTTCAACAGCCCCAATGAACACCGCTCCTGTAATTAATTGGTACGCACATGCGGACTTCCCTTGGGCCTTCCCACCTCGCTTCTGTGATCCCACAACCGCACCTGCGGCCTAGCCCACCGCATATGCGATTACACCTAAAGCCTTACACCTTTAGCAATGCATTAAGTCCATGAATTAATCTGTTAACCCTCTAAAACTCACCCGAGGCCCCTGGGACCCCATCCAAACTTACCAACAAGTTCTAAAACACATTATGAACTCGCTCAAGGTCTCAAATAACATCAAACAACACCAAAACAACAAATTACACATAGATTCAAGCCTAATGAAAGTAATAAATTTCCAACTTCTAAAACTTATGCCGAATCATATCAAACAAATTCCAAATGACCTCAAATTTTTCACATAAGTCAAAAATGACATAACGGACCTACGCCAACTTCCGGATCAGAAATTAGAACCTGATATCAACAAAGTCACTCTCGGTCAAACCTCTCAACCTTCCAAACCTTCAACTTTCCAACTTTCGCCAAAATGCACCAAATCAATCTACGGACTTCCGAATCCAAATCAGGACATACTCCTAAGTTCAAAATCACCATATGAATCTATACTCCATTCAGGAGTCGTCTACTCCAAAGTCAAACTCCGGTCAACTCTTGCAACTTAAACTTCCAACTTTTAGACTAAGTGTCCCAATTTACTCAAAAATACCCCCGAAACAAAACTAACTACCCTGGTAAGTCGCATAACCACAAATGAACATAGAAGAAGTAATAAATAGGGAAATGAGTCTGCAATATATAAAATGACCGGCCGGCTCGTCACAAATGATAAACACTAACTTAGCAAAAACTAACTCACAAACATTACATGTTAACTGGATTATTAACTAGATGTGATTCACCCTAAGTGTTTAGCAAATAAGTAATATCAAATCAAGCATGCAAACACAACATCTATCTACAACTTTACTATACTTTACGTTTGTACATCCGAGACAGAAAGTACGAAACGAGGGTTTGACGGGGTTTTCTCTTTGATTTTCTCCAAGTGTCGTCTTTCAAAAGTAACTCCGTGTGATGGTACCTCGCAATTGTTAGTGAAATAATAGAAAGTAAAATAAATTAATATATTTTAAAGTAATTTTTATTTGAAGATATTTTTTGGAAAATTGTTTTTGAGAAATGATTTGAAATGTTTTTGGAAAATTACTTTTGGAAAATAGTTTGAAAATATTATAGGAGGCTCAGATTGTATTTTTGATGTCCGTCTAGACATGAAAATGGGAAACGCATTGGTTGCGACTACGGGGGCCAACCGTGTGGCTGTCCAAAGGTTATTGGTTGGTCGCGTTCTCATATTTTTCTTTTACGATATTTATCATCATCACCTCATTATTTCGGGCCCGGTTCGTAGGGTCAAATCGGAAGGCCGTGGCCTCAATAACTCGGAGGTTATTTTTTCATCGGCCTAAGTATAGTATTTTGTTCAATACCAACATCATGCTCAATTGACAGAGACGAACAATTACAATACCAAAAATATTTCCCAAACAAACAGATTCCATGCAAATTGCAAATTACAGCAATAACCAAAATGGTGCAACAGAGATATGATATTTCCACATAGCAAACCAGAGGAATTCATATGCCTAAGTACCAACATCATAATCAAATATGCAAAATTGTGAAGGAATCAAGTCACCGTGGATTGACTGCCAAGGCCTCAAGCAAATAAACAATATTGGTAATATCCCAATCCAAAGATTGAGCCAACCAAATTGTAATACTAAAAGATCCAAGTGTTGGATGAAAGTATCAAAGCGAGACCAAAGGTGTCACTGTAGAACCTTCAGGAAGAACCGAACAAGGCAAGAATAATAACAAATACGAGTAATATTTTGCAGAAATAGGGAAAATTATCAATAAATTGCATTAAAGCTAAATAATGTGCAAAAACTATATTTTTATCATTTTTGACTAGGAAGCCTGCATAAGTTAATTTTTAAATACATAGGGTCATAATTGAGTGTCAACGGCTACCCCACTTTGACTGGAGATGATGTAAGAGTCTTCGGGCAAAGCAATTGACATAGTACTCGATGTCCCGACATGACAAAGTGGGGAATGAGGTGATTTTGAAGATTGTGACCAAACTCTGGTATTTGAGTTGCTTACATATCTCGGGTTGCACAAGAACCAGTTTGCATATAGTTTTGGGAAGCATTTGAGTACTAATTATGAATCGTAACATCATGGAGTTGAAGACGAATATTTGAGGAAGAACAAGATTCGTGTGATCTCGACATTACTTCCATGATTGCCCAAGTGTCTGACTATGGTAACACTGGGACGTGGATGTTGGATGGCAGATGAATTGGTTTGATTGGACTTTGATGTGTGTACGACCGAGCTCTATGCTGAGTTTCCTACATATCTCGAAGGCAATGAGAATCTGGCTAATTATAGTTCGAGAAAGCGATGGGATGATTTGATTTTGATTTTTGACTTTGAAAGTTTCCCCAGCGTCAAGCTGTGATGACACTGGGTTTATTCTGACTATGGGGGTTCGAATTACCTACACACCCCATGTCAATGGGACATATGAACGATATTTCGGGACATGCCATCCACCGATTGCTGTTACAAAATTTCGATGTCCTTCCTAAAAATCTGCCCCAATTTATTTGCTAGAAGATAATTCCACGCTGTGTCGCGTCTTTGATCAGGAGAGTTGACGAAGTGTGGACTATGCTTCTGTTGGAACTCTAATTTGAAAAAGATCCGGGCTAGATACCGGTGCGAAATGATCGGAGCACTTTATATTTTGAAGGAAATCTGGGCTGGGTACCGATCTGAAGTGATCGGAGCACTTTAGATTTTGAAGGAAATTCAGACTGGGTACAGGTCTGAAGTGATTCAGATCACTTTGATGTTAGAAGGGCTTTGTAGTTACCATTTTGAAGCGATATCAGAGCATTTGAATGTTAAACTGGCAGGTAGTTACCGTTCCAAAGCGATATCGGAGTATTTGAATGTTATACCGGCTAGTAGTTACTGTTTTGAAGATATATCAGAGCATTTGAATGTTAGACGAGCTTTGTATTTACCGTTCCGAAGCGATATTCGAGCATTGAATGTTAAACGAGCTTTGTATTTGCCTTTCAGAAGTGATATCGGAGCATTGAATCTCCACGCGATGGGAGTATTTGACTGGAATTGAAATTTCTATTGGATAGGATTGACCGGAATGTAAATCTCCATGCGATGGGAGTAACAGGAATGTAAATCTCCACACGATGGGAGTAACAGGAATGTAAATTTCCACGCGATGGGAGTGACATGAATGTAAATTTCCACACCAGGGGAATGACTGGAATTTAAATTCTCCACGCGATGGGAGTGCAGGAATGTAAATCTCCACACGATGGAAGTGGCTATGATTTAAATTCGAATCTCCACGCGATGAGAGTATTCGATGTTTTATGTACCATTCCGATGTGATATCAGAGCATTTTGAATGTTAGACCGGTTGGTAGTTACGGTTTTGATGCGATATCGGAGCATTTGAAATTTAAAATACCCGTATTAGAAGGTGGGAGCCTGTAAAATTTGAACTTAAAATGAAATGCCCATTGTTCAGGAGGGAACCTAAAATAAAATAAAAACTATCTTTCCTATGTAAGAAAATTGATGAAAAGAGGATTCTACTTGACTCTTTTGTTGTTTTCTGCATTTTTGTTGCTTTTGTAGAGAATGTTTGAAAACTTGATAAGTAAAAAGAAACTATGAATTATTGATTGATCATTTTTTGACTTTGGTTGTTACCAATAATTAGTTTTTTGCATAAGAATTCCACCATACTTTCTAGCAAAATGAGATCAACTTATGAGTAATTCATATAGCTTTGAGTGGTATCCTAGGCATACCTAAGTTCGACAAGATTTGTTCGTCTTTCTTTAACCAACGGTATTGAATTTTTCATATCCTGATGTTTCGAGTGCCCTTACCACAATGAACGTCCTAATTGGCACACATTTGAAGTATTTTGAGAAGTGCACTCACACTCAGAATGATGTTCAATACATGCGATTGTGATACCATATGATTGGCCTTTATGTGAGTATCCACTAATGTGAGAACACATGAAATAGGATCATGTAGGGCTTTATCATTGGCTTGTAATGTAGGCTTGGGGACATGTAGGACTGTATTTGCATCTTCGGCATTCAAACCATACTTCGGTGCTTGATCTTGTTCGGCTCGATGTCCTTTTCTTTTGTTTTGACTTCTTTTTGCACTTGTCAAGGGTTCTTCTTCCTCTTTTTCTTTAAATTTCTTCATATTTTTTGAGGTTTCTCCTACTTTATAGGAGTTTTTCTTTTTTTTTCTTTTTCTTTGAAGTTTTCCACTTTTTGGGTTTTGTTGAGTTGTCTTCCTTTTGTTGAATCCTTCATACGACGTCAGATCTTTCGTTTGAATTCTTGGAAGATTTTCCCTTGTGTTTGATTCTCCTTTTTGATTATGGAGTTTTTTTCTTTTCCTGAAGTTATATCTTTAACTGCTTTGGACTTTGCAGCTTTTGCTTATCGCCTTCACTTTGGTCTTTGTACGAAGTTGCAAGCTTCCAGTGCGCTCGAGGAGGTCGAGCCAAGAGAGGGGTGGCACAAAGAAAGGTATGGGCTAAGATGTGATTGTTCGAGAAAAAAGGCTTAAGGCTCAAGGGGGAATGTTAGGGATTGATGTCATTTGGTAGGCTAAAAGGCACAATCGGGTCAAAGAAGGCCTACGATCCTTTCCTAAACCAAGCATTACTCAGGATTTTCCCTCAACAAATATTTGGGCTAAGTTCTAGATCAACAATGCTATGCAATGCAATAAATTTTAATCTAAAGCTTCTTTCTTTCTTCTCTTTTTTTTTTGATATCGATAAATTGGACCAAACCCGAGGAAAGGTTTTCTTTTTTTTTTTTTAATTTTTGACTAATGTTTTTTTTATTTTAGACAAACGAAGTTGAGCTCAAGAAAGGTCCTTGCTTGATTTTTATTTATTTTTTTATTTTTGATAAATAAGATCGAGCCCAAGAAAGGTTCTTGATTTTCTTATATTTTGTGGGTTTTTGAAGGATTGGAAACCAAACACACGAAAGGTTCTTGATTTTCTTTTTGTTTTGTATTTAAAAAATTGGAAACCGAACCCATGAAAGGTTCTTGATTCTCTTTCTTTTGATATTTGATTTTTTTGAAAAGTTTGACTGAACCCGAAGGAAGGGGTCTTGATTTTTTTTAATTTAAAAAATGAGACCTAACCTGAAGGTTGCCTACGTATCTCGTTGAAATGAGAATCAGGTCAAGCGTAGTTCAGGAAGGTTAGAGATAAACGAAGGATATTTTGGATTTTTGAATTTTTTCAAGGAATACTTATTTATGGATTTTGATTTTGATTTTGATGTCTCCAGGAAAGACTTCTAGAGTAGCAACAAAGGCAGATATATAGATATTTAATTTTGATTTTTCTTTTGGAATTGATCCTTTTATGAAGATTTTCGGTCAATTGTGACCCAAGTGGCCAAATTTGATCGATTCTTCCAGCTAAGGACGAGGAAAACCGGACCCATAACGGGTGCCTACTTATCTTGACACAAGATCAAGCATCAGGTACACGTAGTTCATGAAGATTGGAGAGTATAAGATGTATGAGTCACAAAACCTTTTACTCTCTATTTTTTTTGTTGCTTTTTGACAGATTTGAAACAAAGAATATTGACAGCACTAAAGATATGTATAAAATACAAGAGTACAAATAAACTCGGAGCAATGCCTCATAATGTCTGTGGTTGGCTGTGATGTACTTTGGAGTTGAAGAGTGACTTCATCTAGAAGATGTTCCCTAGTTTCTCCTTCGAATAGTTGCTTCGATGCCCCCTGACTATTTGCGAGACAGTTTTTGTGGTTATCTTCTTATTGACCGCATGGATGTTTTGTTGCGACCTTTAAGCTATCCATAGGAATATTTTGGTGATCTCCCCCGGTTGTTAACTAGAGAGATTATCCTCTCAAAACATAGAAATATAGTGAGAGTAGTGTCGTCATTAAATATTGGAATTAAGAAGAGTGATTGTGGAACTAACAGTTCCCTGATTATTCGATTGATGTTTTACAATGTCCGATGTCGAATGTTATTTCCTATGCAGTCCTAGGATGATGCACCTTCCGACTGTCCATGGGAACAATTTGATGATCGTCCCCGGTTAATAACCGGGAATGATTTTCCTATCAAGATATAGAAAAGTGGTGAGAGCAGCGAAGTCATAAAAAATCATAGTGTTGATTGCAAAATCACTACTCCCCTGATTATTTGACCGATGCTCCACCAAGTCTAATGTCATAGGTGATCCCTCGTGAAGGCCCAGGATGATGCACCTGCAAATTCAGAGGAGCAAATATTAGAGTCCTTTTCAAACAGTATTATAGAATTGAGAGGGTGCAGAGTTAGGCTGTGTGGCCAGTAATGTAGTTGATGGTAGATGGAAATTTGATGTTTGCTTCTGTGACAGTTCCAGAGACTATGTTGTCCCTCTTGCATCCAAATAAAAATTCTTAGATTTAAGGGAGGGGAATCGATTTGTGTTGACTCGAGGCTTTGCTTGTTCTTCTTTGTTTGTCCGAGTCGTGCGAGCCTGACACCCCTCGAGAGCTGGCTAACCATTTGCCTTTCTAATTGAATGGGTTGACTTGTATTGAATCCTTGAGTTTGGAAAGTGAGGAGTGAATACCATGACTTCGTAGCTAGATGTATGAAGAAAAAACTTGCATCCATATCTCGGGATTTGAGTCGAGCGAGGATCAGAGTGAGGTTGGCTTGGTATTTTGATGTTTGGATTTTTTGTGTGAAATTTGGTTGATGTACTTGGAGATTTCTAGGTTGAGAGCATCATCGTACTATTCCGAAAGAACTACCCCAGTTTTCAGTATTGAGAAAATTAATTTGAAATAATGGGGAGACCGAACCCTTATGTAGGGTTGCCTACGTATCTTGTTAAGACAAGAATCAGGTCAAAATGTAATTCGGGCCATCTATTGGAATTATGAGATCCGTATGGTTGTTATGAATGAGTGATTGTTCTTTGAGAATAAGTGGTTGTGAGTGAGAATTCTTAGGTGCGTGGGTGGAGACTGGTAACTTTTCAATACGAGATAGATGGTAGCATAGCATATGGATCTATCTCAAACGATGAAAGTTAATGAAATTGCAAGATATGATTGGAAAGAATACGTCAAATAAACGTATGATGTTCCAAGCTAGATTGACGTATCTTTGAAGGATGGTAGAGTTCAAATGATGGTATGATTATGGTGGATGGTCATTGGACAGAAATGGGTATGTGTATTTGAAGGGTCAAAGGTTCATTACAAGTTAACCAGAGTTTAGTCAGACAAAGAGAACCTAATAATAGATAACAAATAGAAGCTAGATGTATCAGATAAAGAATACATAACAATAGCGGATAAATAATATATAACACATAAAGAATGGGTAATATACAAAGAATATGTAACAATTAAAGAATATGCAAGAATTAGTCAAGATAAATCAAGCTGCAATATTGTGTGTACAATGACCTAGGAATTCTAAGAGTAAATTTACCTAGATTCGAGCATGAGTTTAGGGTAACTGCGAGATGGTACATATTTAACCTCGTATGCCAATCTCTGAAACTACAGAGTTTTGAAAGAAGGTTCAGAGGGGTGAAAAGACAACCCTCGCATGACTTTGTGTATGAATGTGTACGATCAAGACTCGATAGAAAAGTGATGATAATTTAATAAAGCAGTAACAAAGCCGTATGTGACAAAATATACAACATAGTCATGTGTAAAGGAATACACAACATAGGCATGACAAAGAATATACATCCTAAAGCACGCAACAAAGAATATACAGCTTGAAGCATGTGACAAAGAATATACAACTTGAAGCGCGTGACAAAGAATATACGACTTGAAGCATATGGAAAAGAATATACCGCTTAAAGAAAATAGCAAAGAGTAGACTACTTGAAGCATGTGATGCAAATGAATAGAAATTGGAGTATTGGAGAACCTATAATCCCTCAAGTAATTGATCAAGTCTGTTGTGGTTAGAACCTGAAGACATCCCCAGCAGAGTCGCCATGTTGTTGCACCCTATTTTGCACAAGTCAAAATAACATACAACTTATAGTACTCTATAAGGTTATTTAAAGTTTTGAGTCGCCACCTAGTATTTAAGGTTCACTAGGACACCTATACTACACTGTGTAATGTACACTTTGATTATGGTATACGAAGATATTGAGATTTTAGGTAAGGGTTCAAATTATCTCGAGGGGAAGGTATTAGGCATCCATCAAGATCCACAAAATGTGATTCCAGTAGACTCGATCAAAATAAATATGGGATTAAGTAAATAATGATTAATTTGACACACATAGGAAACGATAAAAGTAGTTTGAATGAAGAGTGATTGAACAAGAGTGTCACATGTAAAAATATGAATATTTAAGCATAATAAATTATATACAAAAGGGGGTGAATAAAGTATATGAGAATTATATTTTGATAACTTGATAAAGTGTAAAGAAAATATGTAACAATAAGTAGAGTATTTATAAATTAACAAAATTAATTTTAATTAAAAATACATTTAAGAGAATTTGATTTGATTTGTGTCCAAAGGTTAACTACTTTGAGTGAAAGGCTAAATGTAAGAAAAGGGAAAACTTACTCCAAAATAATTGTCCAAAAGTGGGAAAAGAATTGTCTTGAATAATCTTAGTGTATAATGAATAAAGTGAAAGAATTAATCCGATGAAGAAAGAATGAATATGATAAGAATATGTATAAATATATAAGAGAAACATTCGTAATAGAAAACGAGTTGTAATACAATGAATAGCTAATGACCATTTTGGGGTATCAATTGTTCGGGTCAATCCCAAAGGGTACAAGGTCTAAAGATTTATAAATAATTGTGCAACTTGATTTTTTACAACTCATGCCTACTTGAAGTGAAATAGTTAAAGAATAATACACAAGTAGACTGATTCAAAAACATGCTAGTATAATTGTAAAAAGAAGCAAAAGTTATTCATTTTGAAAAGAAGATGACATGCCTATCATTTTATGTATATGTATATGGTTAAAACCGGGCCCACCCAATTTTACTGTTTGACCGATACCGGGAGTTTGCATCGAAGGACAACTCCGAAATAGATCGGATCGAGGTACGAAGATAAGGTACCGAGATCGGTATTCGAGGCACCTGCCAAGATCGAGACAGCAATCGAGACCGAACGAGACAGGCATCGAGAATACCGAAGATTGCATAATAACGGAAAAGCGAGATATCCGCGACTGGTCGAAGGTCATGGCGGAAATCTCGGAACGGATCGAATCAAGAACGGTTGTTTAGTTAATCATGGGATTTACTTCTATAATTAGAATTGTACCATATATAGAATTCCTCTACTATATAAAGGGGAGTTCTAACCATTTGTATAGACGACGGATAACAAAGCAATATAATTTTCTTCCTCGCTCACACTCTTGTTCTTCAACTTATTGCGTTTTTATGGTCCATACATCAATCAGTTCGAGGATACTCTAACTCAAGGGTTGAGTTCTACTCAAATACTAGTTTGATTTACTTTATTGTATAATTCTATCTTTAATCTTCATATTTATCAACCGGTATTAAGTGAAATCACGTGTCTCTAAATCCATATTATAAGTTTAATTGTTATCCAATTTTGAGGATAAACAGTTTGGCGCCGACCGTGAGGCTAAGGATAATAGTGATTGCTTAATACTGATTTCGACAACCCACTACTTTACGCTTGTTCTTGTAAGTATTTTTGTTTTCAAGAAAAAGCATGTCAAACTCACAAACAACGCCACACATAGTAACAACAGTTTTGGATTTCATGGGAAAAACGACAATATAGTCTCCCCAGAAATCGATGTGCCTCAGGGTGAACTCGAGGGAGTACCAATTGCGAACCCCATCGACGTCAGCTCAGTAATCGCCGTAAATACAAATTTGGGCGCAGATCCCGAATGTAGCGTACGCAGGGAAGGTCGATCTGGTGGTCGAAGTACGCAGGGCGGAGGAGATGGTGGAGTCACCCTCCAATTGATATTTGAAATGTTCTAGGCTCAACAAGCCGCTATAGTACAATTACAAAATCAACATCGAGCGCCGAGTGGGGTAGAACCAGAAGTCGTCCACAGGACCGAGCCAATGCCGGAAAGGTCGAATGCCAATGAATCGGGGACTGACCTCATCATTATGAAAATGTTCGAGGAGCTCACTAAATGAATTGAAATAGGAGAAAAGAAAATCGAGTCAAATGACAAGAAATTAGAGACATATAACTCCCGGGTTGATCAAATACCGGGGGAACAACCAATTTTAAAAGGTATGGACTCGAAGAAGTTTATGCAGAAGCCGTTCCCCCCGAGTGCGTCTCCGAAGCCCATTCCGAAAAAATTCTGCATGCCGGAAATCCCCAAGTACAATGGGACCGCCGATCCAAATGAGCATGTCACCTCCTATCCATGTGCGATAAAAGGAAATGATTTAGAAGATGATGAGATCGAATCGGTTCTACTAAAGAAGTTTGGAGAAACTCTATCGAAGGGGGCAATGATATGGTATCACAATCTGCCGCCTAATTCCATCGATTCCTTTGCCATGCTTGCAGACTCTTTCGTAATGGCACACGCCAGAGCAATAAAGGTTGCAACTGGGAAGTCAGACCTCTTCAAGGTAAAATAGAAAGATAACGAAATATTAAGGGAGTTCATATATCGATTTTAGATGGAATGTATGGAACTACCACCAGTCACATACGATTGGGCTGTTCAAGATTTTTCTCAGTCCGGTGGCCTCACGACAGCTAAAACATAATTTAATTGAATACCCAGCGGTAACCTAGGTTGATGTACATAATCGATACCAGCCGAAGATCAGGGTCGAGGATGATCAATTAGGGACTCCTTTCGGTTCTGCTTATCCGATTAGGCCCGTTGGAAGAACTCAGAGAGATATCGACAGAGAACCTCGGTTGAACAGAGATCGATATCAGCCATACAATGCAGATCGTAGAAACAACGGCCTGGGCTGCAATCCCATCCAAAATGATCGAAGAAACGATCGAGGACAGAGCTCTCAAGGGCTCATGAGCAAAAACAGTTTCGATAAATGGTTTCAACGCATCATGTATTGTGTCAGCTATTGGGAGAATCAAAGATACTAGATAGCCCAAGCCCCTACAGACCGATCCATCCCAAAGGAACCCCAATCAAACATGTAAATACCACCATTGGGATGGATCGGTCTGTAGGGATCCCGCCGAAAATCGTTACACATCGACTGAGCTTGGACCCAAAGTTCCACCCAGTAAAACAAAAGAGAAGACCCCAGTCCGAGGTAAAACACACATTCATCAAGGACAAGGTAAACAAACTTCTCAAGATAGGATCCATTCTGGAGGTAAAATATCCTAAATGGTTAGCAAACGTATTTGTAGTCCGTAAAAAGGGAAATAAACTTAGGATGTGCGTATATTATAAAGATTTGAACAAAGCATGTCCTAAAGACTCTTTTCCTCTGTCGAATATCGATCACATGATCGATGCCACGGCCGGGCACGAGATCCTTAGTTTTCTTGATGCCTACTCTGGGTACAATCAAATACAAATGAACCAGGAGGATCAGGAAACAACTTCGTTCATCACTAAGTACGACACCTATTGTTATAACGTAATGCTGTTTGGACTAAAAACTACTGGTGCCACTTATCAACGCCTAGTAAATCGAATGTTCGAAGAACAAATAGGTAAGTCAATGGAAGTTTATATAGATGATATGTTAGTTGTGTCCCTGCGAGAAGAGGACCATTTGACACATTTACAGGAGACCTTCGATATACTAAGGAAATACAACATGAAACTCAACCCGGAGAAGTGTGCATTCGGGGTGGGCTCGGGTAAGTTCCTCGGCTTTATGGTATCAAATCAGGGTATTGAAATCAACCCCAATAAGATCAAGGCGATCGAAGACATCACAGTCGTGGATAATGTTAAGGTCGTACAAAGATTAACAGGGCGCATAACCGCCCTAGGCCGATTCATCTCAAAGTCTTCAGATAGAAGTCACAAGTTCTTCTCGCTGCTCAAAAAAGAACAATTTTGCATGGACACCGAAATGCCAACAAGCATTGGAAGAGTTAAAGCGGTACCTCTCGAGCCCGCCGCTGCTTCATACTCCAAAAGCAGACGAGCAACTCTACTTATACTTAGCAGTCTCAGAAATCATGGTAAGTGGAGTCCTAGTTCGAGAAGAGCAAGGTACGAAATTTCCTGTTTACTAAATTAGTCGAACTCTAGGTGAGGCCGAGACCCGGTACCCACACATAGAAAAGTTGGCACTTGCCCTAATAAGCGCCTCTAGGAAATTAAAACCATATTTTCAATGTCACCCAATTTGTGTAGTGGCCACTTATCCTCTTCGCAATATTTTGCATAAGCCCGAACTCTCGTGCCGATTGGCCAAATGGGCCGTCGAAATCAGTGGGTACGATATTGAGTATCAACCCCGAACAACCATCAAGTCTCAAATCTTAGCAGATTTCGTGGCCAACTTTATGCCAGCCCTCGTACCTAAGGTCGAAAAGGAACTATTATTAAATTTGGGTACAACATTGGGGGTGTGGACCCTATTCAAAGACGGCACTTCGAACGTGAAGGGGTCCGGGCTAGGCATCATTTTGAAGCCGCACATGGGTAATACAATTAGACAGTCTATCAAAACTTCCAAGTTAACTAACAATGAGGTCGAGTATGAGGCCATGATTGCAGGTCTCGAGCTAGCTAAGAGTTTTGTAGCAGAGGTCATTGAAGCCAAATGTGACTCCTTACTTGTGGTAAACCAAGTCAACGAAACCTTCGAGGTTCGGGATGATCGAATGCAGAGATACCTGGATAAATTACAGGTGGCATTACATCAGTTTCAAGAATGAACCCTACAGCGTGTACCTCGAGAGCAAAACAGCGAAGCCGATGCCCTTGAAATTTGGGGTCATCGGTTGAAGACGACGAAATTAGCACGGGGACTATTGTGCATCTTTCGAGGTCAGTGATCGAAGAAGGCCACGCCGAAATAAACTCCACAACTCTAACCTAGGATTGGAGGAATAAATCTATCGAGTACCTAAAGAACGGAAAGCTTCCACCGGATCCTAAGGAATCAAGGACTCTACGTACAAAGGCCGCACGATTCACATTGGCCGAAGATGGAACACTATATATAAGGATGTTCGGTAGACCATTGGCGATATGTTTGGGTCCCGAAGACACCGACTATGTCCTACGGGAAATTCACGAGGGAACTTGCGAAAATCATTCTGGTGCCAAATCATTGGTTCACAAAGTCATCAGAGCAGGATATTACTAGGCCAATATGGAAAAAGATACGAAGGAATCCGTTCGAAAGTGCGACAAGTGTCAAAGATATGCGCCGATGATCCACCAACCTGGGGAGCAACTCCATTCGATCCTATCCCCATGGCTATTCATGAAATGGGGAATGTATATCGTCGGCCATCTACCATCGGCCCCAGGTAAAGCTAAATTCATTTTATTTATGACTAACTATTTTTCTAAATGGGTTGAAGCACAGGCCTTCGAAAAAGTCAGGGAAAAAGAGGTTATCGACTTCATCTGGGACCACATTATATGTCGATTGTGGATGCCTTCCGAGATCGTATGCGTCAATGGAAAGCAATTCGTCGGCAGCAAAGTAACAAAGTTTCTTGAAGACCACAAAATCAAAAGGATCTTGTCAACTCCATATCACCCCAGCGGGAACGGACAGGCAGAGTCAACGAACAAAACCATCATTCAAAATCTAAAGAAAAGGTTGAACGACGCAAAGGAAAAATAGAGAGAAATGTTGCCCGAGGTCATTTGGGCGTATCGAACAATGTCAAAATCTAGTATAGGGTCAACACCATTCTCTTTAGTATATGGCGCTGAAGATCTAATCCCGGTCGAAGTCGGGGAAGCTAGAGTCAGGTTTTGACATGCAACAGAAGAGTCAAATCACGAGGCTATGAATACAAGTCTTGAATTGCTAGATAAAAAACGGGAAAGCGCCCTCGTTCGAATGGCCACACAGAAGCAACGGATTGAAAGGTACTACAACCGAAGAGCCAATTTTCAACATTTTAGAACAGGGGACTTAGTATTGAGAAACATCACCCTTAATACTCGAGACCCAAACAAAGGAAAACTTGGCCCAAATTGAGAGGGGCCGTATCAGATCCTCGATATCATCGGAAAGGGATCTTACAAACTCGGCACGATGAACGGCGAACAGTTGTCAAATAATTTTAACGTGTCATTCCTCAAACGATATTACTACTAAGGTACAACCATCTCCATGTTTATTTATATTTTAAACTAACTGTTTCCAGGTGTGTAATCGAAGACATCAAGGGATCCTTCAAACGCAGTCCTTAGGTCTGAAAGCACGCGTTGCACTCTTTTTCCCTTAGACCGGTTTTTAATGAGGCAACCATTGTTCATGCTAACTAAGAGCAATTCAACAGTATCCGAGGCTCCTTTACAATCAACCTCGAATACTGAGGGGGCATCACCCTCGGATAGTTACAAGGAAAAAACTTTGTGTCGACAAGGTCTCGATAGGTAAATTTTGTAGAGGACCAAATGGTCAAATGAATCGTGTCCATGTAGAATACTCGATCCCTAATGGCAAAACATGTACGCATGTATAATTTATTGGAAGAAGTATTTTTCCTTACTAGATGCCCTATGTTTTAAAATTTATACTTTGCAATCTCATACTTATGATCTATGGTGGAAACTGTCTTAAGGGCCGATCACAACTGAAGTTCAAACAATTTATCCGATACTCGGGGACTACCATCCAAAAAACCGACACGATCGAATTACTAAATCTCGAGATCGTAAAACCTTAAAAAGGCAATCCTCGATTTTATGGGTCACGGCCACCCCACTCGGGGACTGATACTTCGAACAAGTTCGAAGTATAATAGGGGAACAAGCCCAAAAGGTAAATCCCAAGTTAAAGGCTACGGCCAAATCAACACGGTTCGTTGACGTCCGATTTCTGTTATTAAATGGGCCTTCGAATATTTTTATAAACCGGTTAAAAAAGGCTACCCTATGCTAAATTTCTAAGGGTCTCGATAATATCGACCCTCGAAAACCCTAATGGATACAAAGGCATTCGAACTCTCGAACAAATTCTTTATTTTATGCTGAGGCATTGTGAAACAAAGGGTCTCGATAATATCGACCCTTGAAATTCCTAATGGGAACGGAACCGTTCGAACTCTCGAACAAATCCTTTATTTTGTGTTAAGGCACAACATAATTTATATGATTAAACGATAAACCTATCAAGCCGAAAATGGGGAGAAAGCCATTCTTTTTGCTATGGCCGTATCGGCCTAATTTAAGAGACTAAAAGCCCAGTTTATTTTTGAGTTCGAAGAAACCATCCTCACTCAATTAAAATCTAAGGGTCACCCTATTCCGAGTTCGAGCAAGTACTCACTCGATTATAAAAATTACATTATTCTGGTTTTGATCAAAATGCCTAAGCCTCGAACTTATGAACAAAACTTTCAGAAGGCATAAAAGAAATAAAGACAAGTCGTAAAATAAAGAGATCATTATATATATGAATATTTACAAGGTCCGATTGGGATTCTATACAAAAAAGATCAAAAGTGAAAAATCCTAAGGTTCCTGATCTCCTCCAGGGGCAGCTTCTTCTACATTGAGGTCCTCCCCATTCTCCTGCCATCATCATCATCATCATCGGAAGGGGACAGTGCTCCGGCTTTGGCTTCATGCTCTCTAGCCTTCGCTATCTCATTGGTAAGATTGAAACCCCGAGTGTGAATTTCCTCGAGGGTTTCCCTTCGAGAATGGCATTTGGCAAGTTCAGCAATCCAAAATGCTCGAGTTTGAGCGGACTCGAATGCCTCTCTTGCCAGGACTTGAGCGGATTCAGCATCGGCCAGATAGACGGCCACTATCGCATCCGCCTCGGTCTTTGCTTTTTTGGCTTCAGATTTGGACTTGGCAAGTTAAGAAGCCAACCGATCCTCAAGCTCCTCTATTTTCCTTTCTTGAGTCGAGCTCTTCACTTTCATGCCTTGAAGTTGACTTTTGACCGATGAAAATTGGGCGAGCAGTCTCATTTTCTGCAGCAAAGCAGTCCATACCTTCCTTCCACACCAAAGACACCGCCTTTATTATGTTGACCTCCTTACGGAACTGCTCGAACATCTCAATTTTTTGCTGCAGCTATGAGATTGAAATATTAGCCACCGTTTCCGAATCGAGCTCATGAGCTTTTAAGATTTTCATTACCTACTTTATCAGATCTGTCTGATGTTGGTGAGCATTGGCCAACTCAGCTCGAAGATCTCTGATCTCTTCCTCTTTCTTCCCACTAAGAAGTATGAGGGTATTTCTCTCCTCCGAAATCCCTCGTAAGTCAGCCTCACATCGGCTCAGCTCTGCCCGAGACATGGAAAATGCCTCTTGATGTAGAGCTAAAGCCTATATGAAAAGAGAAAAAGTTAAGCTGAAAATTGAAGAATATAACATCAACAAAGGGAATTGAGACTTACCCGAGTCAGGGCTCGTTGAGCCTCGAAGAAAAGACCCGATGTGTCACTCGGGCCGACAATATCCTTGATCCTTGTAAACAAATCACGGAAAGGGTCCTCTCCCTCATGAGCTCCGTCTACCTCGAGGGTCCCCAAATCTCGGGCTTCCCAAATCGCCCCTTCGGAACAAGCAGGGAGAGTGGGCGAGTCTCCGATTACTATTTCCCCAAGGGAGTAACTTGGGGCGTTCTCCTCAGTTTGAAGAGCTTCAGGGCCGGTCCCTTCAGATATACCCACCGTTTGTTCATTTCGGTGGGAGACATCCTCGATCTCCAACTACTCGGGGACTATTCCCGCATCCTTCTCTGATATTCCTTTAGTTTGAGGCGGAGCCTCATCAACCACCATCGATCTAGTTGTCTTGGGGGCATCGATGGTTTTCTTTACTCGGGCCACTAGTATGGAGTCGTCATTGTTTTCTTCTTATTCGTCTTCATCCCTCAGACGCCGAACAAATTCTTCGGTCAGATGGATGGTGTTATTCCTCGGCTTACGAGCCATCCTTGTCTTAAGTTCTGGATCCTCGGAAGCCGAGGAACATTTTTCTCTTGTTGTCTTTTACCGGTTTCGGAGCCAAGACCGAGGTCTCTTACTCGCCAGACGGGGACCACATGACCGCATCTTTGCCCGGGCCTACACGCAGGAAAATTGGTTAAGTATAAGAAATACATTTTGATCGAATCATCAAGGACATGGGAAAGGGGCTTACCATGAGTTTTGGCCTCCCATCGTCCCTTTGATAAATCGCGCCATGATCGCTCAGCATACGATGAGGTCGAGGCCAGGTCCCAAACCCAACTCTTGAGGTTAGGAATTGCATCAGGTATCCAAGCAACCACTATATCACGAAAACGGATATCGATAAAAAGAGGCAAAGGGCCAAAATAATAAATAAGAATTAACAGTGGAATTATACTTATGCTTCATATTCCATTTCTTAGAAAATGGCATCTTCTCGGCCGTGATTAGGTCGGAAGTCCTCACTCGAACGAACCTGTCCATCCAGCCTCGGTCCTTGTCCTCATCTATGCTCGAGAAAAGCACTTTGGTGGCCCATTGTTGCATTTTTATCTATCGAGGCGGGGGCTGTATAACCTGATGAGGTGGTCGAGTGTGAAAGGCATCCCCTCGACTTTGCTCACGAAGAATCGGAGCAGAATAACAATTCGCCAAAAATAAGGGTGGATTTGGCTTAGGGTTATCTGGTACAGGCAACAAAAATCGATGACGATGGGGTCGAGGGGCCCAGCGTGAAAGGGTAGGTGTAAACACTTAAAAGCCCTTCCACATGGGTGGTAATGGCTTCTTCTGGGGTCAGCATCACCACTTCTTTGCCTTTCCAGTTGCAGTCTTTCCTTCCCTGCTTAAGATACCCTTCAGTTATCAAGCATATGTACCTCGACACTGGCTCACATCGACCAGGAATCGACGAGGCTTTATGGGTTTTGAAGTCAGAAGTGATAACACACCCCCCGGGAACACACTGTTCAAGTCGTGGCTCTACCGGTGTTTTGTCGCCGACCGGCCGCGATGAAGAAGTATTTTCCTTTTGAGGAACAGTCTTTGATGTTTTTGCCATTTTTGTATGGATTTGAAGTTAAAAATAGATGAAGATGATAATTTGGTGTTTTGAGAAAATGGTAGCAGTGAAAATCGTAGATGTGCATATGAAGAGATTAGAAGATATAAAAAGCTTTGAAGATTAAGAATCTGAAAGTAAAAGTTCGAAATAGTAGAGAGAGGGGCTATTTATAAACTTCACAATGACGGTTCAATATTGGCGGTGGCCGACCATTGACTGACAGGAATTTAATGCCTAGGAAACTGTACAGACGGGACGTTTCAGTCTCTTACGTCGCTTACGTCATAAGGATGACATCATGACAGGTCGAGGTAGAAAATCAAAGGCTCAATTCATTTTTTGTCATTACACTCTAAAAAACGAGGGGAGTATGTGTATACAGTTAAAACGGCCCCCACCCATTTTAACTAGAAGTTAAAATCGAGACTGGGAGTTTGCATCAAAGGACGACTCCAAAGTAGATCTGATCGAGGTACGAAGACAAGGTACCGAGATCGAAATTCGAGTCATCTGCCAAGAACGAGGCCGACAACAATCAAGACCGAACGAGACAGGCATCGAGCAATATCGAAGATTGCGTAATAATGAAAAAGCGAGATATCCGCGACCGGTCGAAGATCATGGCGGAAATCTCGGATGGATTGAATCAAGAATGGTTGTTTAGTTAATCATGGGATTTACTTCTGTAATTAAAATTGTGCCATATTTAGAATTCCTCTACTATATAAAGGGGAGTTCTAACCATTTGTAGAGACGACTGATAACAAAGCAATATAATTTTCTTCCTTTCTCAGACTCTTGTTCTTTAGCTTATTGTGTTTTTATGGTCCTTGCATCAATCAGTTCGAGGATACTCTAACTCAAGGGTTGAGTTCTACTCAAATACTGGTTTGATTTACTTTATTGTATAATTCTATCTTTAATCTTCATATTTATGAATCAGTATTAAGTGAAATCATGTGTCCTTAAATCAACATTATAAGTTTAATTATTATCAAATTTTGAGGGTAAACATTATATAACTAATTTAATTAACTATATGCACATTGATCCGAATTAATCAACCAAGTTATAAAACATATTTGACATCCTAAAGTTATACACAAACTTAGCAAAAACTAACTCACAACATTACACGTTAACCAGATTATTAATTAGATGTGATTCACCATAAATGTTTAGAAAATAAGTATTATCAAAGCAAACAAGCAAATACAACATCTATCTATGACTTTACTATACATTACGTTTTGAGTACATCCGAAAACGGTAAGTACGAAATAGTAGTTTGACTCTGTTTGTCTTGGATTTTCTCCGAGTGTCGTCTTTCGAAAGCAAATTCGTGTGATGGTACCTCGCAAGATAATAGAAATAAAATCATTATTGAAATAAAACAAAATAAAATAATTAACATATTTTAAAGTAATTTTTATTTGAAGATGTTTTTTGGAAAATTATTTTTGAGAAATTGTTTGAAATGTTTTTGGAAAATTATTTTTAGAAATTAGTTTGAAAATATTATAGGAGGCTCAGATTATATTTTTTATTTCCGTCTAAACATGAGAACGGGAACCGCCTTGGTTGCGACTATGGTGGTCAACTGTGTCGTCGTCCAAAGGTTGGTCGCATTCTAGTCTTTTTTTCCGATGTATATCATTATCACCTCATTATTTTGGGCCCAATTCGGAGGGTTGTGGCCTCAATAACTCGGAGGTTATGTTTTCATCAGCCTAAGTACAGTATTTTGTTCAATACCAACATCATGCTCAATTGACAGAGACGGGCAGTAGCAGTACCAAAACGTTTCCCAAGCAAACAGATTCCCTGCAAATTGCAAATTATAGTAATAACCAAAATAGCGCAACTGAGATATGATATTTCCACACGGCAAAGCAGAAAAATTCATATGCCCAAGTACCAACATCATAATCAAATATGCAAAATTGTGAAGGAATCAAGTCATCGCGGATTGACTGCCAAGGCCTCAAGCAAATAAGAAATATTGGTAATATCCCAACTCAAAGAATGACCAACCAAATTGTAATACTAAATAATCCAAGTGCTGGATGACAGCATCAAAGCGAGACCAAAGGTTTCACCGGAGAACCTTCCGGCAGAACCAAACAACGCAAGAAAAATAACAAATAGGAGTAAAGCATAACAACAGTTTGCCGGAAAAGCACACATCCAACGAAAAATGTCATCTCCGGTCGAACAACAACATTTCCCCCAAAAAAAAGATAGTAGCAAAAACGAGCAGAGGCAAATAGCCGAAAAATATAAACAAAATCCAGTTTGGTTCGAACGATGCTACTTCAATGGCGACATCACCAGAGCAGCGCCAAAAGCATAGAAAGTCAACGTAGTTGATATTTTTTGACTAGATCTTAAAGAAACTGGCCGGCTTTTGCCATTTTGATGATGTTTCTGTTAGCTCTGGTAACTAGAGCTTCCAATGTCGGCAGATCTAAGCAAACTGAGATGGAACAAGATAGATCTCATCGTCGGAGCTTCAACGGGGAAACTTGTAAAAACCCAGTCAGTCTTTTTGAGAATATTATCCCTGAACCCTTATTTATTACTCCCTCTAATTCGTTTTGTGGTTACGTAACTTGCTGAGAGAATTTGTTTTTGGTTTCAGAGTGAAATGGGAATCATAGTCCCTAAAATTGAAGTTTAAGTAGTAGGAATCAAATGTAGTTTGAATTGTGTAAAAACGACTCCGGAATAGAGTTTTGACGATTCCTATAGCTCGGTAGGGTGATTTTGGTCTTAGGAGCCTGTTCGGATGTTGAATTGGAGGTTTGTAGGTCATTTTAGCGTCAATTGGCGAAAGTTGGAAAATTGGATGATTTTTTGAAAGTTTGACTGGGAGTGGACTTTTTGATATCAGGGTCGGATTCCAATTCCGAAAGTTGGAATGGGTCCGTAATGTCAATTATGACTTGTATGAAAAATTTGAGGTCAATCGGAATTGATTTGATAGGTTTCGGCATCAGATGCAGAAGTTTGAAATTTTAAAGTTTATTAGGCTTGAATAGATGTGCAATTCGTATTTCTAGCATTGTGTGATGTGATTTAAAGGCCCGACTAAGTTCGTATGGTGTTTTAGGATTTGTTTGTATGTTTGGTTGAGGTTCCGGGGGCCTCGGGTGAATTCTGTATGGTTAACGGATCAAATTTAAACTTGTGAGAATGGCTGAATGCACCAGTTCTGGTGCAATCGCACCTGCTCAAGATTGACCAGAGGTACAATCTCGCAGAAGCGGGCGGGCGATCACAGATGTGAAGATGATGAGGATGGCCAGTGGTCGCAGGTACGACATGAAGACCGCAGAAGTGGAGTTGCTTCTGCTGAGGAATGAGCGCAGAAGCGGAAAGGACTGGGAGGCCTATTGATCGTAGAAACGGACATGGTCCGCAGGAGCACGCGCGTAGAAGCGGTCTGTGGCCGCAGAAGCGGAAGCACAGGTGCGCACTTGGGTCCACAGATGCAGACGTGCCTGGACTAAGTTAGAACCGCACCTACGATGGAAATTCCACAGGTGCAGAGCTGCAGATGTAGCTATGGGTTCGCAGAAGCGATTTCGCTGGGCAAAAAAGGGCCAATTTTGAGGGTTTAATTTCATTCTTCATTTTTGAACTTTGAGAACTCGGATTGAGGATAAATTTTGATGGTTTTTTAGAGAAAACATTTGGGTATGGATTCTTGACTTATTTTTGACTAATTCCCGCTAAGCTATCATTTATTCTTCCTTTAATTAAGGATTCGGGTTGTGAAAGATGTGAAAAAGGGTGGAAAAATCCATAGGCCGAATTTTGAGATTTTGATCGAGAATTTTGTATCGGATTTCAGTAATTTTGGTATGGGTGAACTCGATGTCAAACGGGTGTTCGTATTTTGTGACTTTTACCCGATTTCGAGAGGTGGGCTCGTGTCAACCTTTTGGGGTGATTTTTTTATTCATTTGCTAAAGTAGTAGATTTATTATTTGAACAAGTTTCTTGTAGTTGTATTCATTGTGTGTAATTGGTTTTGGCTAGATTTGGGCCATTCGGAGTCGAAAAATCAAGGGAAAGGCATCCTTAACGATTGATTGGGTGAGATTTGAGGTAAGTGACTTGCCTAACCTTGTACGGGGGAAATTCCCTTAGGATTTGGTATTATTGTAATAATTTTTTATATGTGTGTGCCGTATACGCGAGGTGACGAGTGCGTACACGGGCTAATTGTAGAAAATTTCGGTTCTTGCTGAGTATACTTCTTTTAAATTACTTAACTGAGTTGCCTTAGTATGTGTAACTGTCACTTTTAGCCTAGTATCGCATGTCTACGTGCCTTAAACTTTACTTGAAATTTGTGCGACATGCTTAGTTGAATTACTTGTTTCCTTGATTATTATATTCGGTCTTTAACTGTAGGATTCTTTGTCGTAAATTCATGGTTCCACAATTTATGAGTTGCATATTTACTTTTGGGACTATGAGGCGGTACCTCGGGAGATCCCACATTGCATATTTATTTTTGGGACTACGAGGCGGTACCTCGGGAGATCCCTGGTTGCATATTTACTTCTGGGACTACGAGGCGGTACCTCGGAAGATCCCCCTATCGTATATTTACTTTTGGGACTACGAGGCGGTACCTCGGGAGATCCCCCGTTGCATATTTACTTTTGGGACTACGAGGCAATACCTCGGGAGATCACCTGTTGCATATTTACTTTTGGGACTATGAGGCGGTACCTTGGGAGATCCCCTTGTTGTGTATTTATATTTTGTACTACGAGGCGGTACCTCGGGAGTGCCCTTGTTGTTTACCTCTATTTGCTGTGTTGTTACCTTTCTGTAATTTCTCGTTGTTCACTTCCAGTAGGGCCCTGACCTGACCTTGTCACCACTCTACCGAGGTTAGGCCTGGCACTTACTGGGTACCGTTGTGATATTCTCATACTACACTTTTGCACATCTTTTTGTGCAGATCTAGGTTCTTCCTACCAGGCCAGATGCCAGTAAGCTGGACCGTACGTGGAGATATCAAGGTATATCTCCCAGCGCCCGCAAACCTTGGAGTCCTCCTTTATCCTTACTATATTGTTTTCCCTATTCTCTTTAGACTCTGTATAGAGACACTCAGTATTTTCTCTTAGAAGTTTCTCCTTTATCCGATTGACCTCAAAAAATTGCAGTTTTTGTTTATATTTCATATGTCAAGATTTGAGTTCAGTTGTATATTCAATTATTCCGCAAATTGTTAGGCTTACCTAGTCTTAGAGAATAGGTGCCATCACGATATTCTACGGAGGGAAACTGGGGTCGTGACAAGTTGGATAAGAGCTCTAGGTTCATAGGTGTTATGAGTCACAAGCAGGTTTAGCAGAGTCTCGCGGATCAGTACGGAGACGTCTGTACTTATCTTCGGGAGGTTATGGAACTGTTAGAAAAAACTTCACTTCTTTGATTCCTTATCGTGCGAGATTTTGGTTTCAGATTCTAAATTTCTATCTTTCTATTCTCTCATAGATGGTGAGGACACGTACAGTTGGATCACATAACCAGACACCCACGCCCACTACAAGAGCCGCGATAGGTCGGGGTCGGGGTAGAGGCCGAGGACGTCCACGTAGTGCAGCCAGAGCACCCGCACAAGCTGCTACAGAGAAGCCACCAGTAGCTCTAGTTGGGGAGCAGGCACCTGAGACGCCTGTTACTGCACCAGACCTTTAGGAGACTCTAGCCCAGTTTTTGAGCATGTTCAGCACCTTGGCTCAGGCAGGAGTGATACCACTCGCTCCTGCCACATCTCAGGCTGGTAGAGGAGCACAAACTCCCATTTTCGGTACCCCAGAGCAGCGGGTCCAGGTCGTCAAGTTCCAGAGATCATACCTATGTAGCCGGTAGCTCCAGTTCAGCCCGATGTTAGGGCAGCAGTTTCTGAGGCGGAGCAACTCAGGCTCTAGAGGTACAAGAAGTACCACCCTCCTACTTTCAGTGGCTTGGCGTCAGAGGATGCCCAGGGTTTTCTTGAGGAGTGCCACCGTTTCCTCCATTCTTTGGGTATTGCGGAGACTAGTGGGGTTTCTTTCACTAAGTTCCAGCTTAGAGGAGCGGCCTATTAGTGGTGGTGCGCATACAAGGTGGGTAGTCCGACTGAGGCAGCTTCACTCACTTGGACTCGGTTCTCAGACATGTTCTTGAGGGAGTATGTTCCCTAGAGTCTCAAAGATGCATGGCGCGCAGGGTTTGAGCAGTTGTGCCAGGGTTTTATGACCATGTTAGAGTATGCGGTCCGATTCAGTAATTTGTCTAGGCATGCACCAGCCTTGGTTGCCACTATTCGAGAGCGGGTTCATCGATTTATTGAGGGGCTCAACCCCAGTATCAGACAGCATGGCCCGAGAGTTGGAGATGGATATTCCGTACCAGCAGGTAGTAGGGATTGCTAGGAAGTTGGAGGGTATGCTGACTCAGGAGAGAGAGGAGAGAGAGGCCAAGAGGACTCAAGAGTCTGGAACTTATAGTGGTACTCGTGCCCCAGCTGCAGCTAGTCAGGGCAGGGGTTATATGGGTCGCCCTGTTCATTCAGCACTTCCAGCCGCCAGCGGTGCTCCGGCCACTCCTATGCCCTAGGATTCCTGTTACACACCGCCAGTGTCTAGTGTACCTCCTGTACTGGGTGCCTTCAGTGGTCAGTCTAGCCGATCAGGCCCGAGCCAGCCACAACAACCACGTCCTCCGAGAGCTTGTTTTGAGTGTGGTGACACTCGCCATATGGTGGGGGATTGACTAAGATTTAGGAGGGGTAAACCTCTATAGAATTCTCAAGCACCGCGTGCTCAACAGGGTCCTCAGGCTATGATTGTAGCACCAGCTACTACTCCACCTGCACATCCAGCTAGAGGTAGAGGTCGGACAGATAGAGGTCGCCCTAGAGGGGGAGGCCAGGACAGATATTATGCCCTTCATGCTAGGACAGAGGCGGTTGCATCTGATCCTGTCATCACAAGTATTGTTCCTGTGTGTCATAGAGATGCATCAGTATTAATTAATCCAGGCTCCACTTATTCCTATGTGTCATCTTATTTTTCTTCGTATTTGGGCGTATTCCGTGTTTCTCTGAGCTCACATGTCTATGTGTCTACACCTGTAGTCTATTATATTATTGTTGTCCGTGTGTATCGGTCGTGTTTGATTATTCTTAGTGGTTTTGAGACCAGAGATTATTTATTATTTCTTAGTATGGTGGATTTTGATGTTATTTTCGGCATGGACTGGTTGTCACCCTATCACGCTATCCTTGATTGTCATGCCAAGACGGTGACGTTGTCTATACCAGGTCTACCGCGACTAGAGTGGAGAGGTACCTTAGATCATCTTCCTAGGAGGGTTGTCTCATTTCTTAAATCTCAGCGAATGGTTGAGAAGGGGTGTGATGCGTATCTGGTCTATGTAAGGGATCAAGGTAGATCTAAAGAAGATTGAAGCAGTGTAGAGTTGGCCTAGACCATCCTCAGCTACGGAGATTCGGAGTTTTCTTGGCTTGGCGAGGTATTACCATTGATTTGTAGAGGGTTTCTCGTCTGTTGCAGCACCTATGACAAGATTGACCTAGAAGGGTGCTCCATTCATATGGACCGAGGAGTGTGAGGACAGCTTCCAAAAACTCAGGACTTCTTTGACTACAGCACCAGTAATGGTATTTCCTACTGGTTTGGGGTCCTATACGGTATATTATGATGCGTCGCGCATTAGTCTTGGTGCGATGTTGATGGAGGACGGTAGGGTGATTGCCTACGCGTCTAGACAGCTGAAGGTGCATGAGAAAAACTATCTTGTTCATGACCTCGAGTTAGCAGCTATTGTTCATGCGTTGAAGATCTGGCGGCACTATTTGTATGGTGTTCCTTGTAAGGTTTTCACCGATCGCCGGAGCCTACAACATCTGTTTAAACAAAAGGATTTTAACTTGCAATAGTGGAGATGGTAGAGCTGCTTAAGGATTATGACATCACCATTCTCTATCATCTCGGGAAAGCTAATGTGGTGGCCGAAGCCTTGAGTCGCAAGGCGGAGAGTTTGGGCAGTTTAGCATATCTACCAGTAGCAGAGAGTTAATTCAGGATCGACTTTGTACAGCCCAGTCCAAGCAAAAGAGTTATGCAGATCATGGTTGGGGAGCGGGTTTTGCTTCGGGTTTCGCCCATGAAGGGTGTTATGAAGTTCGGAAAGAAGGGCAAGCTGAGCCTTAGGTATACCGGGCCTTTTGAGACTCTTGAGAAGGTTGGAGAGGTGGCTTACAGACTTGCGCTACCACCTAGTCTCTCTGCAGTTCATCCATTATTCCATGTTTTCATGCTCCAGAATATCACGGCGATCTGTCTCATATGTTAGACTTCAACTCAATCCAGTGTGACAAGGATCTATCTTATATTGAGGAACCGGTGGCCATCTTGGACAGGCAGGTTCGAAAGTTGAGGTCAAAAAACATCACTTCAGTGAAGGTGCAGTGGAGGGGTCATCCAGTCGAGAAGGTGACTTGGGAGACCGATCATGATATGCGCAACCGTTATCCTCATCTTTTCACCACTTCAGGTATGTCTTTATACTCTTTCAAGAACGAATGTTTGTTTTAAGAGGGGTAGGATGTAACGATCCAGCCGGTCGTTTTGAGAGTATTAGCCCCGAACACCTATTTATTGCTCACTCTATTTTATTTTGTGGTTACGTAACTTGCCGGGAGGATTTATTTTTGGTTTCAGAGTGAAATAGGACATATAGTCCCTAAAATAGAAGTTTAAGTCGTAGGAATCGACCGTAGTGTGAATTGTGTGAAGACGACTCTGAAATAGAGTTTTGACAGTTCCTATAGCTCCGTAGGGTGATTTTGGTCTTTGGAGCATGTTTGGATGTTGAATTGGAGGTCCGTAGGTCATTTTAGCGTCAACTGGCAAAACTTGGAAAATTGGTTAATATTTGGGAAGATTGACCGGGAGTGGACATTTTGATATCGGGGTCGACATCCGATTCCAAAAGTTGGAGTGGGTCCGTAATTTCAATTATGACTTGTGTGCAAAATTTGAGGTCAATCAGACTTAATTTGATAGGTTTTGGCATCGGATGTAGAAGTTTGAAGTTTTAAAGTTTATTAGGCTTGAATAGATGTGCAATTCGTATTTTTAGCGTTGTTTGATGTGATTTAAGGGCTCGACTAAGTTCGTATGGTGTTTTAGGACTTGTTGGTATGTTTGGTTGAGGTTTCGGGGTCCTCGGGTGGATTCCGGATGGTTAACTGATCAAATTTGGACTTGTGAGAATGGCGGAAGGCACTAGTTCTGGTGCAATCGCACCTGCGCAAGATTGACCGCAGGTGCGAGCTCGTAGAAGCGGGCGGGCGATCGCAAATGCGAAGATGATGAGGATGTCCAGTGGTCGCAGGTGCGACGTGAAGACCGCAGAAGCGGAGTCGCTTATGCAGAGGAATGAGCGTAGAAGCGGAAAGGACTGTGAGGCCTGTTGATCGTAGAAGCGGACATGGTCTGCAGGAGCGCGCGCGTAGAAGTGTTCTGTGGCTGCAGAAGCGAAAGCGCAGGTGCGCATTTGGTTCCGCCGATGCGGACGTGCCTGGACTAAGTTAGAACCGCACATGCGATGGAAATTTCGCAGGTGCGGAGCCGCAGATGCGGTTGTGGGCACGCAGAAGCAATTTCGCTGGGCAGAAAAGGGCCAATTCCGATGGTTTAATTTCATTCTCCATTTTTGAACTTAGAGAGCTTGGATTGAGGCGAAATTTTGAGAGTTTTTCAGAGAAAACATTTGAGTAATGATTCTTGACTTGTTTTTGACTAACTCCCACTAATCTATCATTTATTCTTCATTTAATTAAGGATTTAGGTTGTGAAAGTTGTGAAAAAGGGTGGAAAAATCCCTAGACCGAATTTTGAGGTTTTGATCGAGAATTTTTTATCGGATTTGAGTAATTTTTGTATGTGTGAACTCGGTGTCGAATCGGTGTTAGTATTTTGAGACTTTTATTCGATTCCGAGCCGGGGGCCCGGGTCGACTTTTTGGGGCAATTTTTCGATTCTTTTCTAATGTTGTAAATTTATTATTTTAACTAGGTTCTTGTAGTTGTATTCATTGTGTGTAATTGCTTTTGGCTAGATTTAGGCCGTTCGGAGACGAAAAACCGAGGGAAAAGCATCCTTATCGATTGATTGAGCGAGATTTGATGTAAGTAACTTGTCTAACCATGTTTGGGGGAAATTCCCATAGGATTTGGTACTGTTGTAAGAATTTGTGATATGTGTGCGCCGTGTACGCGAGGTGACGAGTGCGTATACGGGTTAATTGTGGAATATTTCGGTTATTGCTGAGTAAACTTCTTTTAAATTCCTTAAATGAGTTGCCTTAGTATGTATAGCTATCATGTTTAGCCTAATATCGCATATCTATGTGCCTTAACCTTTACTTAAATTTGTGCAACATGCTTAGTTGAATTACGGTTTCCTTGATTATTGTATTCGGTCTTTAACTGTATGATTCTTTGCCGTAAATTCGTGGTTCCATAATTTATGAGTTACATATTTACTTTTGGGGCTACGAGGATGTACCTTGGGAAATCCCCCGTTGCATATTTACTTTTGGGACTACTAGGCGGTACCTCGGGAGATCCCATGTTGCATATTTACATTTGGGACTACGAGGTGGGTACCTCGGGAGATCCCCCTGTCGTGTATTTACTTTTGGGACTACGAGGCGATATCTCGGGAGATCCCCCATTGCATATTTACTTTTGGGACTATGAGGCGGTACCTCGGGAGATCCCTTGTTTCATATTTACTTTTGGGACTACGAGGCGGTACCTCGGGAGATCCCCCTGTTATGTACGTACATTTAGGACTACGAGGCGGTACTACGGGAGTGCCCCTGTTGTTTACCTCTATTTGTTGTATTGTTACCTTTGTGTAATTTCTCGTTGTTTACTTCTCAGTCATTTCATTATATTGCTATATTTATGCCTCATTTCCTTTTATTCCAGTAGGGCCCTGACCTGACCTCGTCACTACTCTAACCGAGGTTAGGCCTGGCACTTACTGGGTACCATTGTGGTGTACTCATACTACACTTTTGCACATCATTTTGTGCAGATCCAGGTTCTTCCTACCAGGCCAGATACCAGTGAGATGGACCGTACATGGAGACTTCAAGGTATATTTGCCAGCGCCCGTAGACCTCGGAGTCCCCCTCTATCCTTCTTATGTTGTTTTCCCTATTCTCTTTAGACTCTGATGTATAGAGACACTTAGAATTTTCTCTTAGAAGCTTGTGACTTATTTCTACTGGTTTTGGGAGTTGTAATTATTAAAAATATCACAGTTCTTGTTTATATTTCATATGTCGAGATTGAGTTCAATTTTATATTCAGTTATTCCGCAAATTCTTAGGCTTATCTAGTCTTATAGACTAGGTGCCATCATGACATCATACATAGGGAAACTGGGATCGTGACAAAACTGATGGAGAAACGAGAGAAGAGAGAGAGAAATGGGGGGTCCAGAGGTAAAAGCAAAATCACCAGCCAGCTTCTCCGGCTACTAGTATTGGCAATGGGAGAAGAAAATGGATGAGAGTTCTCTCAAAAATGAGAGAGAGCCATTAAAAGGATTGCGACTGGCGTGTAAAATGAGAGTAGGAGAGAGTAGTAATGGCAATCCACAGCCCAGCCATGCTCGCCGGAGCGGCGGACCAAAAATTGAGATGAAGAGAGTGTGTAAAATATGAGGGGTCTCTTTAGATTAGGGTTTTTTGGACTCCTTATTTTGACAAGAATTAAAAATCAAAATATATTAAAGAAAGCATGTAAATTAAATATGTGGTGCTCCTTTTAAGTGGAAGTAAAAGAAATATTGTAAAAATAATTGAGTTGTCGAAGTGAATCCACCACCTCAAAATCATGGGCAAAAACCATGTGCCTGAATACCACATGCTGTAATATTGCGTACTCCTTTTATTTTATCGGTGTATTTGTGTATATCAGTATAGTTTGTGTAGAGTAGAAGACTTGGAGGTTAAGATTTAAGATAGGACAAACTAAGTGGGTTTTTTCCTAATGGGCCAAAATGGATTTGACCATAGGGTAAGAAAATGTCATGCCACATCAATTGTCATGCCGCATCAATTGTTGACGAGACATAAAATTTAATAAGATTTTATCTGTATTTTGAAATAAATTCTACTAGTGTAACGACCCGATTGGTCATTTTGCTTTCTAGATCCTCGTTTCCTTATTTAAGACTTTCTGTATGTGCTTTTACTGTTTTATGACTTGCGGGGTTGGTTGGTTTGGTTTTGGAATGGTTCGAGTTGAATTCGGAACACTTAGTTTCATAATAGTGGCCTAAGGTGGCCAAGTTTGACTTGAGTCAACGCTTCGAGTAAACAACATCAGAATCAGAATTTGAAGGTCCCAATAGGTTCGTATGATGATTTTACACTAAGGAGTACGTTCAGATCGAGATTTGGGTAGGCTAGGAGCGTTCGGCGCTTACTGTTGAAAGTTGGCATTTTGAAGGTTTTAGAAATTCCTAAGTTTGACTAGAAGAGAATTTTGGAGTTATCGGTGTCCGTTTGGGATTCAGAGCCTTGGAATAGGTTCATAAATAGATTTGTGACTTTTACGTAAAATTTGCCGTCATTCCGAAATATTGAAGAGAGATTCAGACGCGTTTGTCGAAGTTTGATAGTTTAAAGAATGATTTTATCGTGGATTCATAGTTTTGATGTTTTTTGTATGATTTGAGGCCTCGAGTAGGTTTGTGTCATGTTTTGGAACTAGGTTGTGTGATTGGACGGGGTCACGGGGGCCTTGGATGTGATTCGGGGTAGTTTCGGACCATTTCATCTTGCCTTGCAATTGCTGGTTTTTGGTGTCAGGGGTGTTCTTCGCGATCACGGAGGAAGGCTCGCGATCGCGTACCAATGTGAGGGAGCTAGGTGAATTAGTTCTTTGTGATTGCATAACGTTGTTCGCGATCACAGTTCTTGGTCTTAATGATCATCACATTTGCGTGGCAAGGGTCGCGAATGCGTAGTGTTAGTGGGGTGGCCTGCGATTTGAAGGGCTGCTCTTCTCGATCGCAGGGAACTGTTCGCGATTGCGTAAGGTGTAGGTTTGAGGTTAGAAGGTTTGGCCTTTGCGTTCGCGAAGATGGACTCTCGTTCGCGTAGGCTGTTCAGGAAGTGGACCGCGATCACATGGCAATTGCCGCATTCACAAAGGAGGATTTCATGGGCATGACTGGTTGGTCTTCGCGATCGTGATGTTTTTTCCGCGATCGCATAGAAGGAGGCCTGGCCTGACTTAATGTTAGCAAGGTCGGGATTTTCTCATTTTCTACTCATTTCTCTCTTGCTTGGGAGATTTTTGGAGGTGAGTGATTTCTTCATGTTGTGAGCTAAATATATGGATTATATATGGATTTAAACATGGAATTTGTTGAAATTGTGGGATTTTGGAAGAAAACCCTGAATTTGATATTTTTTTATTTTGACCACGAAATTGGACATGGGATTAGGAATACATTATATATTTAAGTTCGTGTGGTCTTGGGTCACGTTGTCTTCAAAATATTCCGAAATCCGGGTACGTGGGCCCATGGGTGACTTTTATGGACTTTCTGAATTTGGTTGTGAAATTAGTTTAGTAGTTAAATAATGAATTGTTGAACATATATTTATTAGTTTATATGAATTTTGATTAGTTTTGAATTGCTCGAGGTCGTTTGAGGAGTTCTAGTAAGGTTAAAGTGCTGGATTGGGGACTTCGAAGCTAGTTAAGTCTCTTGCCTAACCTTGTAAGTGGGAATTTATCCCCTTAGGTGTATTGATTACTGTGTGCTACTTGTTGTGGGGAGTTATGTACGCATGAGATGACGAGAGTCTGTACGTAGCTATATCTATGTTATGTTCGGGAAGACTTAGATTCACATCATCCCTTAATTTGTACTCATCTTGCATATTTAATTTCCTTAATTTATGACTGAGATTGAAGTTAGAATAAAATATGGACTTAGCCTCTTACTGTGGAAAGTTGTGAATTACTTGATGAACTATAGATCCGTGACTTCTCAACTCGCATGTATTTTCGCGAGCGGGGTAATTTATCTACTCTTATGGGATCGGGCCGTTCGACTTGGCAGTGTTATAAATTACTCTTATGGGATCGGGCCGTTGGCCTCGGCAGTATAGTTATACTATTCTTATGGGATCAGGCCGTTCGCTTCGGCGGTAATGTGTATCACTACTCTTATGGGATAGGGCCATTGGCCTCGGCAGTCCTGAGTGCCATTTTCCTATGGGATTGGGCCGTTTTCCTCGGCAAACTCATGCTTAATACTTGAGATTGGAATTTGGTTGTGGTGACAGTTGAGTTAGTGCCTTCAAGGTCGGTTATGACATTTTGGTGATTTGATATAGGTCCATGTTGGAGATTCATTATTAATGCTTTGTCTGTTTCGTTGCTACTTGTTGCACATCCTCCACGTCTACTTTATGTATTTTTCTTATTGTTTGACCACTAGTCAGTATCAAGTCAACCCCTCATCACTACTTCTTTGAGGTTAGACTACATACTTACTGGGTACACGTTGTTTTACGTACTCACGCTACACTTCTGCACTGAATGTGCGGGTACTAAGATAGATACTTCCAGTGGTCCCATGGGTGCGTAGCCGCACTTCCATGGAGACTTAGTGGTGAGCTGCTTGCTTTTCTTTGATTTGCAACACCGAAGTCTCTCTCTACTTTGTTTACTATTTCTGTCTAGTATACTTCAGACAATAGTTGTGTTAGTTTTGTATATTCTCTAGATTGCTCATTCACTTGTGGCACTGGATTTTGGGGGCTTCTAGCGTTTATGTACTATTATACTTATTATTACTATCACTGTGGTTTATGTATTATTTATAATTGATATATTTGAGAAAGAAGTATGTACGGTTGCCTGAGAGTTTACTTATTTCGATGTTCTTAAGGAAACTTCTATTTTTAAAATTTAAAAAGGGATAATTACATTGGAGGTTCATGTAAGGGCTTGCCTGATGGCGGCGTTAGGTGCCTTCACGATCTATTATAGGTTTTAGGTTGTGACAGCTTGGTATCAGAGCTTTAGATTCACATAGGTCTCACGAGATATAAGCAGGCCTAGTAAAGTCTTGCAGATCAGTGCGGAGATGTCCGCACATATCTTCGAGAGGCTATAGGGTGTTAGGAAACCTCTAGTTCTTCATCTCTTATTGTGCAGTTGGTATTGTGCTAAGTATCTTTCTATTATTCTCTCACAGTTGGTGAGAACGCGCGCGACAAATGCACCCGGTGGTAGAGGAGCTGCTCCCCCCGTTGCTAGAGGCCGAGGCAGAGGCCGGGGGAGGGCTCCAATTCATGTTAGAGGACGAGGATGTCCTAGAGTTGCTCCCATTGTACCATCAGTGGATATAGTGGAGGATCTTGTTATTGATGAGCAAGATGAGGCGCCTGCAGCTAAGTCGTCCTCAAAAGCTTTCCTGACTTCGCCGAGATTTCAGGAGTTCATAGGTCATATGCTGTGGTTTATGGACTCTATGACGCATGCTGGTTTATTTCTAATGGACCCAGCCATATCTCAGGTAGGAGGGGGAGCACAGACCTATACCGCTCAAGCTCTAGGTAATGTTGGTGTCGTTTATCAGACCCCACGTGCACTACCTGCGGGCAGGGTATAACCAATTGCAGAGGCTGAGCCTGAGCCCAGACCAGTCGCGACCGTTGAGCAACAGAAGCGGCTGGACAGATGGACTAGGCTTCGTCCTCATGTCCTTGGGGATGAGCGGTCAAAGGACCCACAGGATTTCATTGACCGGTGCATGGAGAGGCAACGTAACATGGGGATATTGGAGTCCAATGGGGTTGACTTCACCATCTTTCAGCTTGAGGGCAAGACCCGCAGATGGTGGAAGGCTTACCTCCTTAGCAGGCCAGCATGTTCACCTCCCTTGACTCGGGATTAGTTTACATATCTATTCTTGGAGAAGTACATACCACCTTCAGAGAGAGAGGAGTTGCGGGGTCAGTTTGAGCGACTCCGTCAAGGTAATATATCTGTGATCGACTATGAGTCGATATTCACTCACTTTTCTCGTCATGCAGCTATTATACTCCCTATAGACGCAGAAAGGGTGCAGAGCTTCATTGTGGGTATGCACTATGAGATTGAGGTTTCTATGGCCCGTGAGGTAGAGATGGGGACTTCCTTTCATCAGGTTGTGGATATAGCTAAGAGTATCGAGTGTATCCGCAACCGCAGTGGAGAGTTTGCGCCTTGGGATAAGTAGCCCCGTCAGTTTGGTAGATTCATAGGCACCCCACCTGGGGGCAGAGATCAGCTCATGAGGGGACAGTCTAGCAGGCCCATGCATTTAGCACTATCGCTCGCTCACAGTGTTCCAACGCGACCCTAGTTCAGTGCTATTCCAAAGAGTACTTACCGTCCACCAGCTATCAGCTATTCAGGGTTCCTCCAGTCGATATTCAAGCCATCAGAGTCAGACTTTGGGTCAGCAGCTCACCACTCCTAGTATTTGTTTTGAGTGCAGGGAGTTTGGCCATGTGAAGTGGTTTTGTCACAGACTTCAGGGCAAGGAGATGCAACATGACCATCGGCCCATGATTACCGCACCATTTACGACACTGCCTGCCCACCCGGCCAGGGGCAGAGAACAGGTGGGTAGAGGTCGCCCTAGAGGTGGAGGCCAGTCAGGTGGTGCTCCGGCTAGATTCTATGCTTTCCCAGCCAGGCCAGAGGCAGTCACTTCCGATGTATTGATCACATGTACTATTTCTGTTTGCCGTAGGAACGCTTCAGTATTATTTGATCCAGGGTCTACTTATTCCTATGTTTCTTCTCTATTTTCTCCTTACCTGGATGTATCTCACGTCTCCTTGGGTGTCCCTGTATATGTGTCTGCACCATTGGGTGATTCTGTTGTTGTGGATTGGGTCTACCGGTCCTGTGTGGTGACTTTCTGTGGTTATGAGACTAGATCGGATCTTCTGTTGCTCAATATGGTGGATTTTGATGTTATCTTGGGCATGGACTGGTTGTCTCCATACCATGCCATTCTTGATTGCCATGCCAAGACTATTACCTTGGCGATACCCGAGTTGCCCAGAGTAGAGTGTAGGGGTTAGTCTATTGGTACTTCCAGTTAGGTTTTTTCTTTCTTGAAGGCTCGACTTATGGTCGAGAAGGCTTAGGTTGGCTTATTTAGCCTTTGTTCGGGATACTACTACAGAGACTCCTACGATAGATTCAGTGCCGGTGGTACGAGAGTTTTCCGATGTATTTCCTGTTGATCTACCAGGTATGCCATCGGATCGGGATATCGATTTAGGCATTGATTTGGTGCTAGTCACCCATCCTATCTCTACTTTGCCTTATTGTATAGCTCCAAAAGAGCTCAGGGAGTTAAAGGAGCAGCTTCGAGAGTTGCTTGAGAAGGAGTTAATTAGACCAAGTGTGTCGCCTTGGGGTGCGTTGGTATTATTTGTGACGAAGAAGGATTAGAGTATGCGGATGTGCATTGATTACTGCAGTTGAACAAAATCACCATCTAGAATAAGTACATGTTTTCGTGCATCTATGATTTATTTGATCAGCTACAAGGTGCTAGAGTGTTCTCGAAGATCGACTTGAGATCTGGGTATCATCAGCTGAAGATTCGTGCTTCGAATGTTCAGAAGTCGGCTTTCCATACCAGATATGGGCACTATGAGTTTTTAGTGATGTCCTTCGGCTTGACTAACGCCCCGGTGGCATTTATGGATTTGATGAATCGGGTGTTCAGGCCATATTTTTACTCATTTGTCATTTTCTTCATTGATGACATATAGATCTACTCGCGTAGTATGGAGGAGCATGAGCAACATTTGAGGTTAGTGATTCAGACTTTGTGAGAATAGAAGCTATATGTTATGTTCTCCAAGTGCGAGTTCTAGTTAGACTCTGTGGCTTTCATGGGGCATGTTGTATCAGGTGAGGGTATTAAGGTGGATCTCAGGAAGAACAGAGTTGGCCTCGTACTACCACAACGACCGAGATCAGGAGTTTCTTGGGGTTAGCAGGTTATTATCGACGATTTGTGGAGGGCTTCTCGTCCATTGCAACGCCTTTAACTATATTAACCCAGAAGCTCAAGACAATTTTGACTACAACACCGGTGTTAGTATTTCCCTCCGGTTTAGGGATGTATACTGTGTACTACGATGCTGTATGCATTGGCCTGGGTTGTGTATTGATGCAGGAGGGGCAAGTTATTGCATACGCTTTACGTCAGTTGAAGCCCCATGAGAAGAATTACCCCATACAGGATTTGGAGTTTGCCATGATTGTTCATGCTCTCAAGATCTGGAGGCATTATCCTTATGGGGTGTCCTATGAGATTTACGTCGATCATCGCAGTTTGCAGCATTTGTTTACAGATGGATCTCAATTTGAGGTAGCGCAGGTGGCTTGAGTTACTGAAAGATTATGATATCACTATCCTTTATCATACGAGCAAGGCGAATGTGGTTGCGGATGCCTTGAGCAGAATGGCCGAGAGTATGGGTAGTTTGACATTCATTTCAGTAGAGGAGAGGCCATTGGCTTTGGACATTCAGCCCTTGGCTAACTGACTTGTGAGGTTGGGTATTTTAGAGCCTAGTCGATTTCTTTCATATGTTGTGGCTCAGTCTTTATTATTTGAGCGGATCAAGGCTAGTCAGTAAGATGATTTGCACTTGCTGGTTCTTAGAGAGGTGATACCAAGGAGGTTACTATCGGTGATAATGGCATTCTGCGACTCCAGCATCGCCTATGTGTTCCTAATGTTTATGGTTTGAGGGAAACGATTATAGAAAAAGCACACAGTTTGCGGTATTCTATTCATCCAGGTGCTACGAAGATGTATCATGACTTGAGGTAGCATTACTGGTGGTGGCGGAGGAAGAAGGACATAGTCGAGTATGTGGCGAGGTGTCTGAATTGCCAGCATGTTATGTTTAAGCACCAGAGGCCAGGTAGCCTACTTCAGTAAATGGTTATACCCAGTGTAAGTGGGAGCGCATCACCATGGATTTCGTAGTTGGCTTGCTGCGGACGTTGAGGAAGTTCGATGCTATTTGGGCAACTGTCGATAGACTGACCAAGTCTGCACACTTTATCCCATTGGTGACTACGTCTTCTTCAGAGAGGTTGGCCCAGATTTATATTCAGGAGATTGTCCGGTTGCATGGTGTGCCTATTTCTATCATTTTAGATAGAGGCCCTTAGTTCACTTCACACTTCTGGAGAGCAGTATAGAGTGAGTTGGGTACCCGGGTAGAGCTCAGCACAACTTTTTATCTGTAGATCGATGGGCAGTCAGAGCGAACAATTCAGATTCTATTGGATATGCTCAGAGCATGTGTCATTGACTTTAGAGGGCAGTGTTATAGATTCATATCATTGGTCAAGTTTGCTTATAACAACAATTATCAGTCCAGCATCGAGATGTCTCCGTTTTAGACTTTATATGGTCCGTGATGTCATTCCCCCATCGGATGGTTTGAGCCCGGCTAGGCTAGGTTATACGATACTGATTTGGTAAAGGATATCTTGGATAAGGTGAAGTTGATTCAGGAGCGACTTCACACAGCACAGTCCAGACAGAACAGTTACATGGATCATAAAGCGCGTGATTTATCATTTATGGTAGGCGAGAAAGTTCTCTTAAAGGTCTCGCCGATGAAGGGTATCATGAGGTTCAGAAAGAAGGGCAAGCTGAGTCCAAGGTTTATGGGCCCATTTGAGGTGTTGAAGCGAGTTGGGGAGGTTGCTTATGAGCTTGATTTGCCTCCTAGTCTATTGAGAATTCATTCGGTCTTCCATGTGTCTATTCTCCGGAAGTACCATGCTGACAGGTCACATGTATTAGATTAACGTACAATTCAGCTAGATGAGTAATTGGGTTATAAGGAGGAGCCAATTGCCATTGTTGATAGGCAGGTTCGCCAGTTAAGGTCTAAGAAGATTTATGCGGTAAAGGTCTAGTGGAGGAGCCAACCAGTCGAGGATGCGACTTGGGAGGCCGAGGAGGATATGTAGAGTAGATATCCACACTTATTCAGCACTCCAGGCATGATTCTAGACCCGTTCTAGGATGAACGTTTCTTTAAGAGGTGGAGAATGTAACGACCCCACCAGTTATTTTGCTTTACAGATCCCTGTTCCTTTATTTAACAATTCCCGTATGTGCTTTTACTATTTCATGACTTGCGGGGTTAGTTGGTTTTGTTTTGGAAAGGTTCAGGTTGAATTCGGAATACGTAGTTCTATAATAGTAGCTCAAGGTGGCCAAGTTTTACTTGAGTCAACGCTTTGAGTAAACGACCTCAAAATCAAGATTTGAAGGTCCCAATAGGTTCGTATGATGATTTTGGACTTAGGTGTATGTTCGGATCTAGATTTGGGTAGGTACGGTGCGTTTCAACACTTATTGTTGAAAGTTGGCATTTTGAAGGTTTTAGAATTTCCTAACTTTGACTTGAAGTGGATTTTGGCGTTATTTGTGTCCGTTTGGAATTTCGATCCTTGGAATAGGTTTGTATTGTGATTTGTGACTTGTATATAAAATTTGGCTCCTTTCTGAAATTTTTAAGAGGGATTCAGACGCGTTTGTCGAAGTTTGAAAGTTTAAAGAATGATTTTTTCATCGATTCAAAGTTTTGATGTTATTTGGTTTGATTTGAGGCCTCGAGCAGGTTTGTGTCATGTTTTGGAATTTGGTGGCGTGATTGGACGGGGTCCCGAGGGCCTCAGGTGTGGTTTGGGATGGTTTCAGACTATTTCATCTTGCATTGTAATTGATGGTTTCTAGTGTCAGGGGTGTTCTTCGCGATCGCAGAGGGAGGCTCGCGATCGCGTAGTGATGTGAGGGAGCTGGGTGAATTAGTTCTTCTCTATCGCGTAAGGTGGTTGATGATCATGGTTCTTGGTCTTAATGTTTATCGCGTTCGTGTGGCAAGGGTCGCGAACACGTAATGTTAACAGGGTGGCTTGGGCTTGGAAGGGCTTCTCTTCGCGATTGCAGGGAACTGTTCGTGAGCGTGTAAGGTGTGGGTCTGAGGTTGGAAGGTTTGGCCTTCGCATTTTGCGGAGTTGGGCTCGCGTTTGCATAGGTTGTTTAGGAAGTGATCTGCGATCGCGTGTCAATTGCCGCATTTGCGAAGGAGGATTTCATGGGCATGACTAGCTGGTCTTCGCGATCGCGAGGTTCTTTCTACGATCACATAGAAGGATGCCTGGGCAGATTTAATGTTAGCAAGGTCAGGATTTTCTCATTTTCAACTTATTTTTCTTTTGCTTGGGCGATTTGGAGGAGCCATTTTCATCATCAATCTTGAGGTGAGTAATTTCTACACATTATGAGCTAAATACATGGATTATATATGAATTTAAACATGGAATTTGTTGAAATTGTGGGATTTTGGAAGAAATACTAGAATTTGATATTTTTTGTATTTTGACCACGAAATTGGACATGGAATTAGTAATAAATTTTATATTTGAGTTCGTGAGATCATGGGTGACGTTGTCTTCAAAAGTTTCCGGAATCCGGGCACGTGGGCTCGGGGGTGACTTTTATGAACTTTTCAAACTTGGTTGGGAAAATTAGTTTAGTAGTTAAATTATGAATTTTTAAACATATATTTATTTGTGTATACGACTTTTGATTAGTTTCGGATTGCTCAATGTCATTTAAGGAGTTCTAGTGAGGTTAAAGAGCCGGATTGAGGACTTGGAAGCGAGGTAAGTCTATTGCCTAACCTTGTAAGAGGGAATTTATCCCATTAGGTGTATTGATTATTGTGTGCTACTTGTTGTGGGGAGATACGTATGCACGAGGTGGCGAGAGTCTGTATGTAGCTATATCTATGTTATGTCTGGGTAGACTTAGATTCACATCATGCCTTAATTGTGTTATTTGTACTCATCCTGCGTATTTGATTTACTTAATTTATGATTGAGATTGAAGTTAGAATAAAATATTGACTTAGCCCTTTACTGTGGAAAGTTGTGAATTATTTGTTGAACTATAGATTTGTGTCTTCTCGACTCGCATGTATTTCCGTGAGCGAGGTAATTTATCTACTCTTATGGGATCAGGACGTTTGCCTCAGCAGTGTTGTAAATTACTCTTATGAGATCGGGTCGTTTGCCTCGGCAATATAATTATACTATTCTTATTGGATCGGGTCGTTTGCCTTGGCGGTATTGTGTATCACTAATCTTATAGGATCGGTTCCTTCGCCTCGGCAGTACTAAGTACCATTTTCCTATAGGATCGGGATGTTCTCCTCAACAGCATCATGCTTAATACTTGAAATTGAAATTTGGTTATGGTAAATGTTGAGTTAGTGCCTTCGAGCCGGTTATGACATTTTAGTGATTTGATATATGTCCATGTTGGAGATTCATTATTAATGCTTTGTCTGTTTCATTTCTACTTGTTGTACATCCTATATGTCTACTTCATATATTTTTTTACTATTTGACCACTAGTAAGTGTCAAGTCGATCCCTCGTCAATTCTTTTTCGAGGTTAGACTAGATACTTACTGGGTACGCATTATTTTACGGACTCATGCTAAAACTTCTGCACTAAATGTGCAGGTACTGAGACAGTTAATTCTAGTGGTCACACGGGTGCGTAGCCCCACTTTCACGGAGACTTAGTGGTGAGCGGCTTTCCTTGCTTCGATCTGCTACACCGGAGTCTCCCTCTACCTTGTTTACTGTTTCTGTCTATTATACTTTAGACAATACTTGTGTTAGTTTTGTGTATTCTCTTGATTGTTCATGCACTTGTGGCACCGAATTTTGGGGGCTTCTAGCGTTTATGTACTGTTGTACTTATTATTACTATCACCGTGCTTTATGTATTATTCACACTTCATATTTTTGAGAAAGAAGTATGTACAGTTGCCTGAGATTTTACTTATTTCAGTGTTCTTAAGGAAACTTCTGTTTTTAAAAGTTAACAAGGGATAATTACATTGGAGTTTCACATGTGGGCTTGCCTGACGGCGGCGTTAGGCGCCATCGCAACCTATTATAGGTTTTGGGTCATGATAACCAGCTTCCATGTAATTACTAGACCATGCTCTAAATTAGAAAATATTTTTTTAATTAAGAAATCTTGTAATATGTTTTTAATATATCAACAACTACATTAATATTGTAGTAATTATTGATTTATTTTTTGAAACAATTATAGATTGATACAATATCCTAATATTTGAAAAATAGGACAATTATCAATAAATTGTTTGAAATTTAGAAAAATGTACAAAAATAATAGTATTTAACTAAGTGCAATAAAATGATAAAAATTCCTTTATTTTGTAAAAATAGGAATAATTATCAATAAATTGCAATAAAGCTAAATAGCAAAACACTATATTTTTTTTATTTTTTTACTAGGAAGCCTGCAGATGTTAATTTAATTAAGGAGGGTTAAAATTGAGTGTCAACAGTTAGTAGCATAGTCTTCAGCCAGTGCACCATTATCAGGGCGCGGTGAGTAGCAGGGGGGTCGTTTCAGGCCAAGCCATAATAACATGGGACCCTTTTAGCAAATTCAGTATAGCAGGCACTCTCAGCGTCAACAAAGACTCTCATATGCTAGGTGTAGGAAGAAGCACGTAGGGGTTTGCCGCATGGGGCTAGGTGTATGCTATGGGGTTGGTCTCAGGGGCCATTTAGAGGGTCTATCCTTCATTTTGACAGACTACTAGTGGTAGAATGGCGCAACCAGCCAGTTCAGCCGCTACTACTTTTGCACCACCTCCCCTAGTATGAGGCACTCAGACACCAGTTAGGCGTTGTGCTACTAAAGGTGGTGCACAGCGTTTATGAGGACCTAGTTGATTTTATGCTATGATGGTCGCATAGTTCAGAGGCTTCTCCAGATATCGTCATAACTATATTAATAGTTCCATATCATGAGGTGCATGCTCTCATAGATCCAGGATCTACCCCATCATATTTTACTCTGTATGGTGCAAATTAATATGGGATAGAACTGAAACAACTTCATAGGCCGTTCCTAGTATCTACTTCGATTGGTGAGTCTATTGTGGCCACATGGGTCTACACGGATTGTGTTGTCACCGTGCATGGTCGAGACACCCTAGCCGATCACCTAGAATTGGGGATGGCGTATTTTTATCTAATAAGATATATGGACTTGCTTTACTCGTGTTATTCCAAGCTTGACTGCCGAGCAAAAACCATTAGGTTTGAGTGATTTTGATGTAATAATGGGTATAGACCGGATTTACTCGTGTTATGTGAAGCTTGACTACCGAGCCAGAACTATTAGGTTCGAGTTTCCAAACATATCAGTTATTGGATGGAAGGGGAATGATGTCATGCAAAAGGGTAGGTTTATTTCCTATCTTAAGACAATGGAGATGATCACCAACGGATGTATCTACCACATGGACAGAGAAGCTGAGGCACCAACATGGTTGTGAATGAATTTTCAAAAGTCTTCCTGATGAAATTCTTGGGATTCCTCCAGACAGGGAGATTGACTCTGGGATCGATATTTCACCGGGTACACAATCAATGTCAATTCCATCCTACATAATGGCTCCAGTAGAATTGAAAGAACAGGTTGAAGGACTTGCTAAAAATATGTTTTATCCGACCGAGTGTGTCACCATGGGTGCACCCGTTCTTTTTGTATGGAAGAAAGATGGTTTATTGAGGATGTGCATCCACTATCAGTAGCTCATCAAGGTTACAATCAAGAACAAGTACCCGTTTCCAAGGATAGATGACTTGTTTGATCAGTTTCTATGTGCTAAGTACTTCTCCAAGATTGACTTGAGGTCCAGGTATCATCAATTGAAGATAAGAGATAAGGATATCCCAAAAGTAGCTTTTAGGACCCAATATGGGTACTTTGAGTTTCTGGTGATGTCATACGGGCTAATGAATGCCCTAATAACTTTCATGGATCTTATGAATCGAGTCTTCAAGCCGAAGTTTTAATCGACTACATCCTTGTGTATTCACGAAGTCTAGAGGACCATGATGATTATCCCAGGGCGGTTATGCAAACTGTGGATCAACACAAGTTTTATGCAATATTTTCAAGATGTGATTTTTGCTCGATTCTGTCACTTTCTTGGGTCATGTGTTCTCCAATGAGGGAATCAAGGTTGATCCTCAGAAGATAGCAGTTGTGAAGAGTTGGCCTAGACCTATGACTCCGATAGAGATTTCCAGTTTCATATGGTTGGTTGGATATTATACGAGGTTCATGGAGGGGTTTTGTTCTCTTGCCTCTCAGTTGACCAAGCTAATGCAAAAGACAGCTATGTAACAATAGTTAGATGCTTTTGAAAGGAGCTTTCAAGAGTTGAAATTAAGGTTGTCTACGACACTTGTTTTGACCTTACCGAAAGGTACAAAAGGATCTATAGTATATTGTGATGCTTCAAGGGTTGGACTTGGGTGTGTATTAATGCAACAAGAAAAACTGTTTGTGTATGCTTCGAGGCAAATCCAGAATAATGAGAAGAAATATCCAACCTATGACTTATAGATTGCGGCAGTGGTGTTTGTATTGAACATTTGGCGTTATTACTTGTATGAGGTAAGAGTCTTCAATACATCTTCAAGCAGAAGGAGTTGAATCTCATAAAACAAAGACGGGAGTGATGGTACGGTGAAAAATTAGATTGCTATATCTTCATTGTTGGTTGCTCTATAATTGAGTGGGTGCTTCTACAACCTGGAAATAAAATGGAGCAGTTGTTTCCAAAGTAAAGTTATAGAGGTAACCATGCAGCTTTGTAATACATTTTATATGCCTATGGACTACACTTAGAGGGTTGGATGTGACGAGAAGGATTTTCTTTTGATGCAAAGGGAATATAGATGCTTGATTATCATATCGGTGTGCAATGCAGTCTTAAGGTATGAGTGTATTGATAGACCTTTCAGTTGTTCATTAGTGGAATAAAACGGATGCTTACAACTTGTAAATGAGTGTAGAGTTGGGAGGATCAATAGATTACATAGAGGTTGTAACCATGGTGCGGTCAGAAAGATGTTGCATTGGGGGCTAAACATGTGGGTTATCTCATGTAAGAAGGTTTGAGGTTGTATGACTTCTTATGAGGTTCTTATGGAAAGGTTTCTTGCAATCCAGTGGAGTAGATGCAGTACAATGAAAGTTTGTATATCCTGAGTGAGTTAGAAAGACTGTTACAAAGATAAGGATGCATCAGGCAGATGGTTTGAAGTGTGATATGATTAGAACTACATGAGCTGGTTAGAGGATTAGTTGAGTACCAGTGCATGGCCATAGTAGATAAAGAGAAAAATTTATAGTAGTTTCTCGAATGATATGATTATGGCTTAAAGCCAAGTGGAGGAGTCTACCATCGACGATTATATTATATGGGCAAGTGATGTTGTATTTCCTAGATTAAGGTAAACTTGTAGATTAGTTATGACTTGAGAAGGGGGACATCGAGGATGACTTGGCAAGGAATCTATTGGAGGTGTGATTTACTATACTTTGTTGATATATGGAGATTATTGAATGACTCATGTTTGTAATTCTTTGTTGATATAGTATGCTAGGATAAAGGATTCACTCGGTTCCCAAGGACAAGGTTGCTCTATTTAGTGAAATTATGTGCTCACAGAGCACAAGTCTTTCAACATGTTTGACTATGCACCGAGGACTAGAGCAGAGTGGGTGACTCTCACGAATGGTCCTAGTAGGTTAAAGTTCAAAGATGTAATACTTAAGGATTTATAGGATACTTTGTTTGGTTAAGAATTAGAGACTAGCATTGGATAATGACAAGGACTTGGAGTACTTCTATATCATTATTGATTCTACAATGCAGCATTATAGAGATGAAAAGAACTTCAAATTTATTGGAAGGCTCTTTAGAGCAAACATCTCAGTTTGAGGTACTTTTGGGTGCATGAAGGAGAATAAAATGGCTTATGAATATTAGAATAAAATAGTTCCATGTTGGGATAACTTGGTGTGAGGTTTAATTAAAGACAAAAGTGTATTGGAAAAAGAAAAGTGATGCCTTAACAGGGGGTCAAGAGTAATCTGAAGGAATTGGATAAGTATAAAAGTAACTTGGACCAGCATGGTAATAGAAATTCAGTCTGTTTGGTGTGATATGAAAGAATCAGTTGCTTGATTATTGGGTAAGTTGGTTTATAACAACTTTAGATGATTTTGAGCATGACTTTAATGATATTTTTGCCTACATGATTGGGAGTTGTGCATGACATTGATTGCCTCATGGGTTGAGCTAAGTTGTACACTTCTACGAAATAGAGTGTGTATGAGGACGATTACACTACTTGGGACTTAGGGTGATAATGGGATTCTTGTACAAAGATATGGCATCGTGATGGATGTGGTGAACGTGCGAGGTTTGGATTGCTTTGCAAAGGTCACGCTTCATTTTCGGGCAGAAGGATTGGGATTAGAGATAGAATGTATAATTCGAGTTGCTTAAGAAGTATAATAGTACTGATTATAGTATCACATAAAAAGGGAATATTTTGGAGAGGATGCTTGCAGATGGGGTCTATGGACAATTTGAATAAGTGCTATGACAATTGTGTGATAGTCAGTCGTTGAGGTTCAGATTTTTGTTTCCTAACATGGAAGGATTGATGGAAATGCACATCTCTAGATACTTATATATGTGACTTCATAGTTATGTCTGAGTAGGCATGTAGGAGTCACAAGGATGAGAAACCGTGCACTTTTAAGGTATGGGGATTAAATTTCTAAAGCTAGAACTATCTCTTTTGTTGTGGACAATAGAAGTGTGTTAATAGTTAGATAGCAAGTTGTATGTGTCTTGGATGGGCGACATGAGAAGATTTATGCTTGATAGAGCTCGTGGTTTATGGTATTTGATATGTTGTGATATGCCTAAGTGTATGACATATCCTTCTCGGAGATGTTGGGACGAGGACTATGGTTTAAGAGGTTATTGGCATTAATTGTTGTGTGTTGGGATTATGAACAAGTTAAGTAATATATTTGATACATTAGGTTCAATGAGGTTATAGCAAATAATGAAAGACTAGCATGAATGGGAGAAATATAAATGAAAAGATAGGAGATGTAGTTTCTTGACAATTGGGTTGATAACGACATGCATGTATATAATCACAATTGAGACCAGTGGTTTAGAAATTACTCATGTATCCATGAGTGGAAGTTAGAATGGCTCCTTATTAGCTTATACCTACTTCAGAAGAATGTGGAATAAGTTTGGATGTTTACTGGTAGAACTGTTGAGGATGTGTATTCTACGGTGGGTCAAATTTGCTTATACAACATAAATTGTCATATGAATGTGTCATCTAGAAAGAGTTATAGTTATATGGGATACTTTCTACTATTGGATATGATAGAGTGATGGCTCACCATGTGATTATGGAATTAGGAGCTGGTTTGAGTACACGGGTTGAGCTGGGTTGAGTTTGCTTAATTTTTGATAACAGACAAATGGAGTAAGTTGTATAGATACTCATAGACTTGTTGATAATGAACACTACAAACATAGGAAGTCATTGGGTGGTAAATTGCCTTATCATAGATTTTTCATATTTAGGTTATTGCTTGTATGGTGGACAAACCATGACAGTTGAAGTTCCATGCAGAATTTGGTGTAACTTGATGGTTTGACAGCTTGTACTACATGAGACAAAGCTAATAGGCCCGGAATTAGCGTGATCGGATTTGGATATGGTATATTTATAAAAGAATGTTTTAGGCTGTAAGGACCTGGCCAGTCGTTTTGAGTATTAGAACCTCATTCCCCTATTTGATGCTTCTCGTAGTTTCTTTTGATGTTTTGTGACTTGCGAGTATGGTTGGATTAGTTCAAGGAAGGTTTAGGAGTGAATTAGAACACTTAGTTCTATTTTGGAAAGCTTAAGTTATAAAGGTTGACCAAGGTTTGACTTTTTGGTAGACGACCTCAAATTGGTGATTTGGTGGTTGAAATAGGTTTCTATGGTGAGTTTGGAATTGGGCATATGTTCGGATTTGGATTTGGAGGTTCCAAGAAGGTTTTGGCTCTATTTACCGAAAGTTAGCATCTTGAAGAATTGGAGAGTTCACAGGTTTAACCGATAGTTGAATTTGGTATTATCAGACTCCGATTGTGGTTTCGGGACTATGGATAGGTATGCATTTTTGAATGGAACTTCTATGAAAAGGTTGGTTGTAATCCAGAATGTTTGAGTATTATTCGGACGCGTTCGACGAAGTTGAAAAGTTTGAAAGTCAAGGAGACCTTCTATTCTTGGTTTTAATGTTGTTTGTGGTGTTTTGACCTTTGAATAGGTTCATATAAAGTATACGGACTTGTTGGTATGATTGGACGGGGTCTAGAATTGCTCGAGTCAGTTTCAGGGTGGTTGTGAACTATTTTGGATAGGTTTAGGATTTTCTTGTGTCTGGTGCGTCGCACCTACGATGAGTTGTGTGCTGCTGCAAAGGGCGCACCTGTAGAGTTGTCTCTGTATTTGTGAAGTTTGGTCAGATAGGCAATAGTCGGATCTACAACTCAAGGGACTGCAGATGCAATGGCACACCAACAGATGAGGGTCGCACATGCGAAGGTAGGCCTTGGGATTGAAGATCGCAGATGCGGAGGCCCTAGCACATCTTCGATGTCGCGCCTGTGTGGTGGTGATCGCACATGCGAGTCAACAGATGTGGAAGGTGTGTTGCAAGTGCAAAGTTAGGCTGGTGATGGGGAGATCGTAGATGAGAAGCTTGGGGGCGCTGATATGGGGCTTGCACCTGCGGCCAAGTGATCGCAGATACGAGAATCCCTGCCAGACGATATATGTCGAGTTTTAACCCATTTTCACCATTTTTCAGTTTTATAGCTTGGAAAGAGTCAATCTGTGAGGAGAATTTCACTAAAATTTTGAGAGTAAGTAATTTCTACTTGGATTGATTATATATCTTGATTCCACATGGATTTCTACACTTAAAACATGGAATTTCAAAGAGAAATTTGGGGTTTTTGTCTGCAACCTAAGAGAGGATATTTTAAAGTTTTGAGTACCGATTTGGACTTCGAATTGGAATCTAATCATATATTTGGACTCGTGGGGTTAAGGGTAGTCGGGATCTAACCCAAGACTCGAGTTTTGACCATGTGGGTCCAGATTGACTTTTGTTGACTTTTTGGAAATTGACTAAAATTGAATCTTTTTTTATATGAAATCAATTCCAAAGGCTTGTACTGACTTATTTAAGTAATACTGTCACGACCCAAACTGATGGCCTGCGACGGGCATCTGGTACCTTACTCAACTGAGTACAAACATAACGTATCTTTCTTTTTACATCATCATAGGTAAGTGGGTCAGAAGGGGCGTCATGAAATAACTAGAGTAAACATGAGGGAATGCCCGACATAGAAAAACCCAACCTGATATACTGACTTATACATATGACGTATGGGCCTATAAGGCCAAAATAATCACTCATACAATGAACATAGGCCGACAAGGCCATATAATCTTTCATAAACATGACACATGTCTACAAGCCTCTAAGAGTACATAAATGTCATAAGGTCGTGACAGGGCCCCAACATACCAATCAATACATGCCTAATCATACTGACCAATAGCAACTTCGGAGCAAATGGAGCGCACCAACATCTTCCGCTGAGCTGATAGCCTACTTGGAGGACTCTCGACCTATCTATCGGGACCTGCGGGCATGAAACGCAGCATCCCCATGCAAAAGGGATGTCAGTACAAATAATGTACCGAGTATGTAAGGAATAAAAATCAGTAAACAATATACATGAGAAAAACATGGAGTAAACGACTCGACATGTATGTCTGAATAGCTCTGTGAAACATTTAATACTTATAATGTCATGCATATGCGTATAAATGTCATACCATGCATGGGTATATGTGTTCATAACATCATCAAGCCTCTGAAGGCATCCCATCATATCATCTCGGCCACTGTGGGCAAATATCAACGTATACCAGCTGATCAGGTGGTAATGCGTATATAACGGCATAACCTTTTCCCATATCCCATATACATATAATATACGCGTATATAACCCCATCTAGTCATGGGTCAATGTACATGTATAAATGCATGAAATGCATAAGAAATACGTTAATAAGATTTTCTCGGAATGTCATAAGAATAATATGCCTGTCGGATAAATGTTATCAAATACGTATTTTTCTGAGACCCATGAACAGAAGATATAATAATAATTCACATGGGAAATCAAGAATATAGACACCCCTAATATTTCTATGAATAGAGTCATTTATGGAAATTGTGCATTTGCTCGTTTTGTTTGTATCGTATTGATCATGCCAAAAAGAAATAAGGGATAGCCTTAACATACCTAAATCGATTATCTTGACAATCCCTTTAACACCGTTGATTGCAATAACGCGTAACAGAGGATCGAAGTAGGGAAATATCCGTATGATATTCTTGAGAAAGATTGTACCGTGCTTTCTTAGAATTGCATCTCACGCATAATTGGATCTTGTATGAATTTTGTTGAAGCAATTTCACGTTGCCATCACTTGTAGGAGTTTGCTGGAGCACTTCACATTGCTAAGGTGCTAAGAAATCTCATTTGAATTTTTGTTGTAAAAACTTCATGTTGCTATCATATAATTTATAAGAATTGGCTGAAGCTTTCCATTATTACCTCATTGTAGAGATGCAAACACCTTTCTTAAGTGATTTGAAGGGGTTTTTTTATTCATAGTTAGTGTGGGCCCCACTATGTGATGACTTGGCCACAAAGACTTCTCCAATTTTACCACCTTATCTCAAGACTAACTTAGTCACATTAGGCTTAATTAAGCCTTTTATGCTTGTTGCCACATTGGGGGGGGGGGGTTGTCCCCCTTAAGCTTTATCCAAAAATTCCATTTACAAATTAATGTCCCACTTAAAAATCCATAATTATTCAATTATCCCCATAATTAAGAATTATCACAAATTACCTATAATACTACTCACTTTTAACACACTTTGTACACTTTACTATTATGGTCTTGTAGTACCCTGTAGCACTAGCCCATAAATACGGGGTATTATAGCTCGGACCGTATTCTTTTCTCAAAATGTCTAACTTTGACGAAAACTCATTTTCTTCGATTCGCTTACCCTCTCACCTTCACGAATTTACTTATCACTTGTTTGAAATAGCATAATGTTTATAATCTCAAAATAGTCTCATTCTCGAACTTACGTCGATTAACTTACGACGAAACTTTAACGTACAAAAAAATGTGGGATGTAAACTTTAACATATAAAAGTGCGGGATGTAATATCTCATTTCCAAGCTTTCATCAATTTATTTATGGCGTACTTTCACGTACAAAAATATAGGGTGTAAAATCCGAGATTTGATTCGTTTAGAGGTTGATTTGAAAGGAAAAGATGTTCTGGAAGGTTGAAGGTGTTCCGGAAGAGGTAAGTCTCTTATCTATCCTTGTAAGGGGGAAATCTCCATATATGTGATCTATTTGCTACTTGTTTATTCATTAGGAGCACACATACGTGAGATCAGGAGCATATATGCGTAGCTAGGTTATGACCTATCATCGAATAGTGTTAAATTTATAAAATGCCTTATTTGGACAAATTAAATTTATTATCCTTTTTATTGATTCTATGACTATGTGATGGCTCTTCATTATGATTAGAACCATGCTAAGTTTAGGACTTGCCAAATTGGGCATAAAGGTTTCATTTTTGCTATGTGGAGTTTTCTCATTGGTTGTAGTCTTGCACTTGTCTTGTTTGATTCATGTTTTATTGGCTACATAGCTCATCTTTACTCATGTTAAGTATCATAATTAGACTTAAGAATGTAGAACTAGCTTATTGAATTACATGACTAGCAATAGCCATCTTTTATCTATGTGAATTTATGTCCGTAGTTTTATTATCATGTCCCAGTGCTTCTTAAGTCCATTATTTCATAAACATATATATGAGTTAAAGAGTTGCATATTGAGGAAAGTTGAGATCTTTGGCACTTTGGGGCATGTGAGCGGATTGAGTTGTTATGGCACGTGAGCCATCTGTACGAATTGATATCAATGGATTCGTCCCTCTGGAGTCAAGTGTTTACCCATGTTACTTTCGGCCTTGTGAGGGCAGGCACTCAGATTGGTGCTTAGTTGGACACATGGATTATGTCAGGCACACGGATTGTGCTGTGAGGATTGAGAGTTGATTCAGAGCATGCATTTAAATCTTAGACTCATGTAGTAGCTCTTATATGATTGTTGATTGAGATATACCGTGCCATTTGTAGGAATTAAAGTATTTGACTTCGTGTTTGACCTCTTTATCTGACAAGCATGCCTAAATTCTATATTTATTGCTTCTTATTCTTTTTTATTTATTTGGATATGTCATACCTTATTTCGTATCTTATTTATTCTCTAACATGATATTTGGACTGTTAATAGGTGTCAGTGTCGACTCCTCGCCATTGCTTCTTCGAGACTAGACTTGATACTTATTGAGTATTGTGGTTTTGTTTTCATACTACACCTCTGCAAATTTTGTGCAGGGTCTGAGGCCGGTACTAGTGGTATCCATCCAGCCAAATAAAATTACATTTGGAAACATAATGGTGAGCTGTTTTACTTGATCTGATCATCAGCACATGGAGTCCCCCTTCTTTATCTATCTTTGTCTATTCATTTTCCTCTCTGCCGATGTTGTTGTTCAATTGAGATTATTTACTCTTGACGATGCTTATAATATGACACCATGTTTTTGGCATTTTGTGAGACATTTGTAGTCGTGTTTAGACTCTTTCTTAGACTTATGTGTTATGGTATTGATTTGAGATTATTCCGTTTTATTATTTATATCATGACTCTGTTAATGACTTAATATTATGTTTTTTTAACTTTCATTGTGTGTTAGCTTCCCTAGAAAGTAAGTTAAGTGACATAACAACCTTTGGTAGGTTTTGGATCGTGACAAATTTGTATCAAAGCTCTAGGTTATAAGGGTCTCGAAAGTCACGAGCAAGCCTAGTAGAGTCTAATGGATCGATACAGAGACATCAGTATTTATCTGCGAGAGGCTATAGGGTTGTAAGAACTTTCCCTTTCTGGATTCCTTATCATGCATTGATTATTGTGTAAGTCTAACTCTTTCTCTTCTACACTCTCTCACAGATGGCGAGTACACGTTCTTTAGTAGCTGTATATGAAGGAAAGGTAGTACCAGCACCGATTGTAGCTGGGAGGGACTGGGCTAAAGCTCTCACCAAAGGTCACAAAGTCACAACTATAGGTGGGGCATCCATTGGAGCCCGTGGCTGCTCCATGAAGTTTTAACAGATCTACCTATGAATCAGGTAGAGTATTAAATTATTGATGATTAGATTGAGGCTCCAGCACCAGCTCAATATCCATAGAGTTTTGTTGCTACACCGGTATTTCAGGAGGCTATGGCCAAGATATTTAGTTTTATTGATGCCTTGACTCAAGCCGGAGTAGTTCTAGTGGCCCCAACCACATCACAGGCTGGAGGGAAGCTCAAATCCCTGCAACTCGTACTCTGGAACATACAAGAATGATATTTCACACACCAAGAGTATTGCCAATTTGCGGTGAGCAACCTATTATAGCAGCTAGACCTGTGCTTATGCCTTCTATGTCTACGGAGGAGCAAAAGAGGATGGAGAGGCTTCAGAGGATACATCCTCCTCACTTCGATGGTGGTTGTTCAAAGGACGCACATGATTTTCTAGAAAAATGCCATTAGATGCTTTGCAGTTTGGGTTTGGTAGAGTCCAATGAGGTCAGCTTCACGATATTTCAATTGAGAGGGGCTGCTAGGAGATGTTTGAAGACATACAAGCTGGGTGGACCAGCAAGTTCACCTCCTCTTCCTTGGACTCAGTTCATACATTAGTTTCTTGAGAGCTACATCTCGCTCACCAGGAAGGATGAGTTGAGGGATCAGTTTGACCATCTTTAGCAGGATCCCATGTCTATGTCCGAGTATGAGGCGAGATTCATAAAGTTGTCCTATCATGTTGCTTTCTTGATCCCCACAGAGGCAAAGAAGGTAAGGCAATTTATTGAGGGATTGACTTATGGCATCAAGTCTTATGGCTCGAAAGTTGGTGATTGGGACTACTTTCCGTCATGCCATGGAGATATCTTGAAGGATTGAGCATATTTGTAGTCAGGGGAGAGAGGTCATGATTAGGTATAATCGACCTCGTCGTTATGGTAGTTTCAGTGGTACCTTTTTAGCATAGGCCGTCGTGGTTGGCCAACTCATTCTGCACATTATGTAGCCCGTGGTGCATGGGCTAGGCCTTTTTTAGCACTCCCATTCCATCATCGTTTAGTGCTCTTCTAGTGAGTTACTACCATGCTCCATCTGTTTAGGGTTCTTCCAGTGGGTATTCACGTGATCAATTTCAAATTCATATTCAACATCCTCAGTTAGCTAGGGGTTGTTATGAGTGTAGAGAGTTTGGCCATGTGAGGAGTAATTGCCCTAGGCCTGTTAGGAGCACAACTCCACAACTTTCTCAATCAGTGGTTCCCACACCAGTTGCTTCATCCCTTTAGCTAGAGAAGGAGGACATGTAGCTAGAGGTTACCCTAGAGGAGGGGCCAGGTCGATGAAGGTCAGAATTGATGGTGGTCAGTCTCGTTGCTATGCTTTTTCTAAGTAGGCCCCATGTAGTGGCCTTAGATGCCACGATCACAGGTATGATTTCAGTTTGTCATAGAGATGCTATTGTGTTGTTTGATCACTTTGTCATCATGTTTTTCTTCTTATTTGGATATGCCTCGTGGTTGTCTTGATATTCATGTCCATGCATCTACATTTGTCAGTGATTTTATTGTAGTCGATCATATATATTGGTCTTGTGTGGTTACTTATGGTGGTTGTGAGACTAGGATTTTTACTAAATATGGTAGAGTTTGAGGTGATTCTTGGTATACATTGGCTATGTCCATATCATGATATTCTTGATTATCATGATAAGACTGTGATGTTAGCTATGCTCGGATTACCAAGGTTTAAATAGAAGGGTTCTCTTGTTCATACCCCTAGTGGGGTGATCTCATTTCTGAAGGCTCGACAGATGGTTGAGAAAGGGTGTTTTGGGTAGGTAGATTTTGTTAGAGATACCATTGCTGAGACCCATACTATTGATTCAGTTCCAGTAGTGAGAGAGTTTACACATGTGTTTCTTGCAGACTTACTAGGCATGCCACCCAATAGGGATATTGATTTTGTGTGAGACACGCAACCCAAATCTACTCCATCGCATCGCATGGCTCCAGCTGAATTGAATGAATTGACGGAGTAGTTTCAGGAGTTGGTGAATAAAAAATTCATTAGGCCGAGTGTTTCTCCTTGGGGCACACTGATGTTGTTTGTGAAGAAGAAGGACAGTTCTAAGGATTCGCATTTATTATAGGCAGTTGAACAAGGTTATTGTTAAGAACAAATATTTGTTGCCTCATATTAATGATTTGTTTGATTAGCTTTAGGGTGCCAGGGTATTCTCGAAGATTGATTTGAGGTCGACATATCATTAGTTGAAGATTAGGGCTTCTAACATCCCTAAGACAGCTTTTAGGACTCGTTATGGATATTATGAGTTTTTGGTGATGTCATTTGGTTTGACTAATGCTCTTGCAGCTTTCTCATTTGATGAACAATGTGTTTCAACTGTATTTGAATTCTTTTGTTATTGTATTCATTAATGACATCTTGATATATCCCTGTTGTGGAGAGGAGCATGAGCAACATTTGAGGATTGTCCTTCAGATTCAAAGGAAGAGGCAGTTGTATGCTAAGCTTTCCATGTGTGAGTTTTGGTTTGATTCAGTAGCATTCTTTGGTCAAGTGATGTCGATTATAGTATTAAGGTTGATTCAAAGAAGATTCGGTTTTTGCTTAGCCTAGACATTATACAACTATGGAGATTAGGAGTTTCTTGTGTTTAGGAGGCTACTATTTTTGCTTTGTGGAGGGATTTCCATCTATTGCAGCACCATTGACCAAGTTGACTAAAAATATGTTCCTTTTAGATGGTTTAATAAGTGTGAGGAGAGCTTTCAGAAGCTCAAGACAGCTTTGACCACAACACCAATGTTACTATTGACCACATCTTCAACGCCATATACAGTGTATTGTGATGCTTCGTACATTTTCCTCGAGTGGGTATTGATGAAGGATAGTAGGGTTATTGCCTATGTATCGCACCAGTTGAAAATCCCATGAGAAGAATTATCTGGTTCATAATTTGGAGTTAGCAGCTATTGTGCATGCACTCAAGATTTGGAGGCATTACTTGTACGGTGTGTCATGAGAGGTTTATACTGATCATCGAAATATTCATCACTTGTTCAAGAAGAAGGATTTGAATTTGAGGTAGCGGAGATGGCTTGTGTTGCTTAAGGATTATGATATCACCAACTTGTATCATTGGGGTAAGGTGAATGTGGTAGTGGATTTTTTGAGTAGGAAGGCAAAGAGTATAGGTAGTTTGGCATTCATTCCAGCTAAGGAGAGGCCTTTGGTTAATAGATTTGTGAGATTGGATATTTTATAGACTAGTAGATTACTTGCTTGTTTTATTGCATAATCATCCTTGATTGAGCCCATTAAGACTTATTAGTATGATGATCCTCATTTGCTTGTCCTCGAGGATACGATGTTGCGGGCTGGTGCTAAGGAAGTGGTCATAGGAAATGATGGTGTATTGCGACTCTAGGGTTGGATTTGTGTTCCTAATGCGGATAGTTTGAGGGAGTTGATTATTGAGGAGGCTCATAGTTTGAGGTACTCTATTCATCCAAGTGCAATGAAGATGTATCGTGATTTGAAGCAGCATTATTGGTCACGGAGGATGAATAAAGACATTGTTGGACATGTCTCATGGTATTTGAATTGTCAGCAGTTTAAGTATGACTATCAGAAACCGGGTGGCTTGAATCAGCGGTTGGTTATACCAGAATGGAAGTAGGAGTGCATTACTATAGACTTAGTGGTAGGATTGCCATGAACCTTGAAGAAGTTTGATGCAATTTGAGCCATTGTGGATAGATAGACTAAGACTATGCATTTTATTCCAGTTATTGCTTCTTACACTTTAGAGAAGTTGACTCATATTTACATAAGAGAGATCGTCTGTTTGCATGGGGTGCCTATTTCCATTATTCCAGATTGAGGCACTCAATTCACATCGCACTTTAGGAGAGCTGTTCAATGACAGTTGGGTATACTGGTAAAACTTAATACCGCATTTCATCCGTAGATGGATGGGCAGTCCGAGCGGACTGTTCATATCCTTGAGGATATGTCGAGAGCCTGTGTTATTGATTTTGGAGGCTATTGGGATCCGTTTTGTGATACCCTGTATCTTTGGACTAGGAATCGAACCGTCCGACATGAGTAAATTTACCGAAACGCGCAAGAATAAAGTTTTGTTCAAGTATACATATCAAGAGCTTAGTGTATAAAAGGATTCAGTATCCAAATGATTCAAGACTTTAAAATACGACAACAACGATTGGAAATAATGTTGTGCATGCCCAAGGAGGCTACAGACTAGTACCATATTATATGGTTCTAATTTAAGAGTGCTAGGTGTTTTGAAAGTTGATTAATGTATAAGGAGATCCCTAGCACAAAGTCAAATGAGAAGTTACACGTACCCATATTTCAAAGGAGCTCGCACAAGCTTAAACTTCAAACAAGCATACCTACCTATGTAGAATGAGTTAGGTGGTGAATTGCCTATCAGATTGAATCTCTACAAGTATAGATTCCAATGAAATGAACCATTTGTTAATATGATCTCATTATAAAATGTTATGCACATTTTACTATGAACCTACGCAGTGCCTAATGAACACGGGCACGTAACACCTCCTAGGTTAAGTCGGCCAAACATCATGTTTTATAAAGTGAAACTTCGGGAATTCACTCTTAGTCACCTGCTAAACATTTTGGGGAAGAATCTCTCAATTTTCTCCCCTTCTCTCACCCTCCGAGATCAAGGTAAGTGTTTCATATACTCTTCTAGCTTAAATCATCATCAAGGAAATGAGACTCACCTCAATCGATCTTTGGGTTTTAAAAGCAAGGTCTTCCTACTAGTAAATTTAAGTAAAGAACTTCCAGGGTTATATAAACAAGGTATGAAATATTCTTCTAATCTATGGCATGTTTTATGGTGAAAACTCAAGGGACGATGATCGGAAGCTGTGTGTCCAAGTTTTGCTATTTGTTTGAGATGGTGAAGGGCTATTTTATGTAAGGGAAGTATTGGTTAGCCTCATAAGATGTTTAGTGTGTTGTTGCAATCTATGAGAGAGGAAGGGTGCGGTGAAACACCATTGTGAAAGAACCTTGGAACTTTACGCTCATTAAGTGTTTGATGAATTGCATAAATGGTTAGAACAAATGTTTGGTTGTTAACATAAGTTCCTAATATCATGATTGTAATAGATTAAATCTACAACGTATTTTGATCGTCAAAATATTCTAAGGATTGGGATCGAGATATGTAAGTCTAAATCCTCTTCCTCGCTAAGGCATGACCTCCCAATTACTTGTTCCCTGTTGTATGAGTGCTTGAGGCCTTAGAGGATAAAAGTACTTGAGTTACCATGTCATTTGCTATTTGAGTACACACTCTTTCACATCCTATAGTTCCTACGGTGTCAAGCATTCATTTGTGATCATATATGATCCATAGCATGACGATCATGTTTAATCATGTGTATTGCCTTCCATAAGCTAATGAAATGGTATACCAAGAATTTTAATCATTTTCTCATGTGCTACTTGATATAACTGATCCCCTGCATAACACGAGGCCTTTGCAGCATAATTCATGTGATCTCGTGCATGAGCCCTAGCAGCTTAATCACTTGCTTATCTGTTATATGCCATTGTGGCTCACTTGCTTATGTGAAATATTAATCTCAAAGACTTAAGAACATATGTTGTTGCACCCTATTTTTCACTAGTCAAAACATGATTCAACTTGTGGTTTCCTTGTTGTTGATGAAAGAGAGTCGACACCTAATATTTAAAGGTATATTAGGGTACCTATTTAGTTACTAAAGTCATATTATTTATTAGTTTGCTAGCCGGTGAGATTATGAGTAATGGTTCTTGTTCTTCTAAGGGGAAGGTGTTAGGCACACCTTAAAATCTATCTGAGGTAGCTCCATAGGACTTAGACTAGATTTAGGACTAATTGTTTGTATTATGCTTAAATAGTGTTTAAAATGGTGTGTCATACTATATATTAGGGAATAATATTTACAAAAGAAGTGTGTATTTTACAAAGGCATGAATTTATAGAGGAGTCTGGAAAAAATAATGTTAGTGTATGTATGCTTGAAAGAGCTTTAAAAATATCTGTAATGTTTGTTTTTAGGAAAGGCATGTGAAAAGAAGAGCTAAGTTAAAACACTTTGTCCTTGAAGCATGGAAGTTCATGTTACTCTAGTGAGATGAACATATTATAAAAGTAAACCTAAGATATACCTCGATTTCTTAAATATTTGAAGAGATCGTTTGAAAATCTATGTTTGAGCGGCAGCCCCTTGGTTTTCGAAAATAGTTGATTTCCTTTTAGAAGGCCGAACTTGCAATTCAATTCTGATTTTCATTTTGAAAGAGGGGACGCCGCCTCTTATTAGGCTTTTGGATGTCAAAATCTTTTAGAAGAGTTAGCAAAACACATAGCAGCTTAATAGTATAAACAACCTATGATTGGTGAATGGGGAATCGGTTACTAACTAATACTTCTTTTAATCCTATGTTCTTTAAGGCTTGCCTAAGCTGTTTTATATGATTTAAGATATAAAGTAAAGCATTCAATCCAGTATATAATTGTTGTATACATGTGAGATAAAACAACAAGAACACAACAAAATGCAATAAGGCAGTAAGGTTAAGGCAATGAGGCAGTAAACAATAAAGGAGTCGAGAGAAGAGGATTGGACTCTGGTGTTTGGGCCTCAAAGAGGAAGGAAACAATTTAGGATAATAAAGCTTTAATATTTAATGAAAACCAAAATGTTAACCCAAAAAGTCAACCTCGGGCCCGCACTTCAGAACCCGAGAAAACTCAAAAAATCCGAACGAGTCTAAGCATACCAAAATTATTCAATTCTGACATCAAATCGGCTTTCAAATCATCATTTTTGTGTGGTCGACCCATAACCCCACAAGTTTAAATATGTGATTAGTTCTCAAATCGAAGTATAAATTGATGTTCAAATTCTCAAAATACACTCTCTTAAGTTTCAAGTTAAAAACACATTTTCTACTATTTAAATCCTTGATTTATGTGTGATAATCCATGGGGCCACATGATATATAATTAAAACCAAGTTAGAAATACTTACCCTCAAGATTTGGGTGAAATGCCTCTTCAAAATTGCCTTCTCCCATTCTTAAAAACTAAAAAATGATGGAAATGAGCAAAAAAGCGAAATTCTAGACATAAATTACCCCTGAAAACAATTAACCCTTCTTGATCATGACCATCACATTCATGATCGTGATGCATGCACTGCTCCCTTTCTTCTTCGCGATCGCAACCACTACCTTTGTGATCGTGATGCACAATTTGTAGTTATACCCTTCAGTAAAATGACCATAACTTCTCATTCAAATTCCTAATTGACGAACGGTTTAAATACTTGAAAACTAGACTCAGAGGGCTTCAACTTTCATTTGGACCATCCCTAACTTTCTTAAATATTTCATGATATAAGCTTTCGAATTCAATCCATTGTCAGTAGAAATTTCTTGTATGCAATCGTGAACAACCCTCAGTGATTGCGATTCACATAATCCAAATTTCACTTTACTCTTCATGATCGTGACCCTAACCATTGTGATAGCGATTCACACCTCTGCTGTCAAAAATCTACAGCTGCTAAGTTGCTAAAAATGATCTGAAACAACCCTGAAACTTGTCCAAAGGCTTGCAATGCTAAAAACAATATCAAAACCAAGAAAAATATCAAACAAAAAATCTCAAACTGTCTTAAGTTTAAAATTTCAACTTTCGACTAGAAGTGCCAAATCAACCCCGAGCTACCCGAGACCCGAATTGAGCTCACGTACACATCCAATATTATCATACAAACTTACTAGAACCATCAAATCATGAATGTGAGCTTGTTTACTCATAATATTGACTTTGATCAATACTTCTTAACTTAAGTCACTCCCGAACCTCTCGGAACACGAACCAACCATACATAAAAGTCATTATGAACCTATTTGAGGTCTTAAATCATAGAAAGGGATGCTAGAACTCTAAATGACCAGTTGGGCCGCTACATTCTTTCTCACTTAAATATATGTTCGTCCTAGAACATGCCAAGGGTCATTACAAAGCCATCAAGTAGCTATATAAACTCATCATACACATTCTCATGGGTGATCTCAGCTCACCTCCATCCTAATAAATCCATTAACATCCTACCTGAAGATTTCTCCTTCAACGTTAGCTTATAAGCCTTTAAACCCAACTTCAATACTCGAAAATTCCTCCAAGATGCAATTCTTGTATATATTTATTGTATGAATCCTAATAACCTATATCGAGTCATAAATTTACTTGAAAGATGCAACCACATGATATAACCCATAACTCATATACCTAGAGCAATATCTTTTGACCGCAGTAATTGCTCCCAAATTCGGTACCAACAATAATACCCCATTTGAAATAGATCATTCTTCCAACCCTTCAACACACTGCTAATAATGAAAGAAACTTGTATAAACTCATAACCACCCATTATATCGAAAATTCATGGATTTCTCTCATCCAATTAGAACCATCGCATGTTATAGGATGCCTATGTCACAACACAAAATCCACTGAAGGTCGCGATGGAGCCTAACCCCCTTTCTAGGTAAGCCAACACAGAATAATAGTTATAAAGGTAGATTATTAAGTAATTAATAGTGTCATTATATAAGTAATAAAGTGAAATAAGTCTCCGTAACAAATAAGTTTAAACACGACTGCAATTGTATCACAAAGTGCCCAAAACCCAGTGTCACATCATCACGATCATCTATCAAGAGTAAATAGTCTCAACTGAGCAACATCATCTATCGGGAAGGAAATAAATAAACAGAGATAAATAAGTAAGGAAGAGAGACTCCATGTACTGCATTTCGAATCAAGTAAAGAAGATCACCTCAAAGTCTCCAAATGTACTCCTACTTTGCTGGATGGGTACCACTAGTACTGGCCTTAGATCCTTCAAACAATGTATAGAAGAGAAGTATGAGTACAAAACAACGGTACTGAGTAAGTATCAAGTATAGTTTAGAAGAAGTAGTGGTGAGGGATTGACTATAACACCTACTAAAAGTCCAAATATCAAGTGAGAGCACAAATAAGATATGAAATAAGGTATGACATCTCTAAATAAATTCTAAAGAATAAGAAGTAGTAGATATAGAATTTAGGCATGCTTGTCAGATAAATAGATCAAATAGGAAGTCAAATACTTCAATTCTTACATATGCCATGATGTATATCAATCAACCATCATATAAGAGCTACTACATGAGTCTAAGATGAAAATTCATGCTCAGAATCCACTCTTAATCCTCACAGTATAATCCATGTGCCTGACATAGTCCATGTGTCCAAACCAAGCACCAATCTGATTTCCTGCATTCATAGGGCCCAAAGTAATATGGGTAATCATCTGATTTAGAAGAGAGAGTGATCCATATCCAGGCATTGTTGCAGCGTCCAACTTGATCAAATCATAATACCTTTGCGTTGTGCCACTCGATCAAATCAAATCAATTCGCACAAACTACATATGTGCCATAACAACTCAATCTGCTCACATGCCCCAGAGCGCCAAAGTTCTCAGGTTTCCTCAATATCCAACTATTCAATTCATACATATGTTCTATGAAATAATGCAATTATGAAGCATCGAGACATGGCAATAAAAATGCTAACAAAAGTTCACATAGATAAAAGATGGCTATGGATAGTCATGTAATTCAGTTCGTTGTGACAATTCAACAATCTAATTCTAAATTAATAAGTCTAATTATGATATTTAAAATGAGTACAAATGAGTCATGTAGCCACTAAATCATGAATCAAATAAGACAGGTGTGTGACTACAGCGAATGAGAAAACTCCACATAGAAAAATGAACCATTTATGACCAATTCGACAATTCCTAACATTAGCATGGTTCTAATCATAATAGAGAGCCATCAAGTAGTAATATAATCAATAAACATAGATAATAAATGCATATTGTCAAAATAAAGCATTTTATAAATTTAACATTATCCAGATATGGTCATAACCTAGCTACGCATATACGCTCATCATCTCACATATATGTGGCTCCTAACAAGTAGCAAATACATTACCTGTGGGGAGATTCTCTTCATACAAGAATAGACAAGAGACTTACCCCTTCTGGAACACCTTCAACCTCCCGAAACCTCTTTTCCTTTCAAATCCACTCCAATCTAATCGAATCTAGTTAAATATTACTTCAATAAGTCAGTACAAGCCTTAGGAATTGATTTCATATCAAAAAGATTAAATCCTTAATCAATTCCCAAAAAGTCGACAAACATCAACTTAAAACCACATGGTCAAAACCCGAGTCTTGGGGCAGATGTCGATTACACCATAATAGAATGAGTCCAAATATATGGTTAGATTCTAAATTTGAGTCCAAATCAGTACTCAAAATCTCAAAATATTCTCTCTTAGATTGTAGAGCAAATCCCAAATTTTACTTTGAAATTCCATGTTTTTAGTGTAGAAATCCATGTGGAAGCAAGATATATAATCAAATCCAAGTAAAAATTACTTATCCTCTAAATTGTAGTGAAAATCTCCTCAAGCATCGCTTGTTAAAATGAGTCAAAACACGACATATATGGTTTCTCGGGCATTCTCGCATTTGCGGTCACTTATCCGCAGATACGATCCCCGCATCTGTTTCCCCAAGTTTAGCATGATCTCCCTATCACCAGCCTCACTTTGCACTAGTAACACACCTTCTGCATCCGCAGACTTGCAGGTGCGATCACCACCACGCAGCCGCGCCATCGCAGATTCTCTAGGACCTCTGCATCTGTGTTCTCTAGGTGCAACCCTCTATTCGTGGGTGCGCCACCGCATATGCGGTCACTTGAGTCATAGATGTGACTACTACCTATCCAACCAAACCTTGAAAATGTGAAAACCACTCTGCAGGTGCACCCTTAGCACCTGCACACAACTCATTGCAGGTTTAACGTACCAGACACCATAAAATCCTAAACCTCTCCCAAAATGGTCCACAACCTCCCAAAATCTAACTCGAGCCTTCTGGGCCCTCGTACAATCATACCAACAAGTCTTTATACCCTACACAAACTTATCCAAAGTCTCAAAACACCACAAATAATATCTCAACCAAGAATCGAAGGTTAATGTCATTCCTTAACTTTCAAACTTTTAACTTTGTCGAACACGCCCGAAGCGTACTTAAATATTCTGGATTACTCTAGTTGCTTCTCTTGTCCGATCGGAAACTGGTTGTCTCTTTATGGTGTAAGGGTCGGCAACAACTCCCTTTGGAATTAAACTTTATACATAAGTTCCATTCAACAAACTGGACAAATCCGCAGTACCAGAACCACATTCGGAGTCCTATAACATCAAAGACTACTATCGGTTAAACCTATGAGTCAACTCTTACAACTTAAGCTTTCCAAAGTAGAACTAAGTGTTTCAGTTCACTCCTAAACCTTGCCGGAACCAAATCAGCCATCCACGTAAGTCACAAAACATTAAAACATACTACAGCAAGCATCAAATAGGGGTACAGGGTTCTAATACTCAACCCCTCTTAAATAGACGTTTGTCCTCAAACGGGTATAGAATCATACCTGAAATTACAAAAAGATGACGATATCTTCTTTGCAAGTCATGCTCGGCCTCCCAAGTCACTTCCTCGACTGGTTGACCTCTCCACTGGACCATCACCGGGGTAATCTCTTCGATCTCAACTTCTTAACCAGCCTATCTAGAATGGCCATTGGCTCCTCCTCATTATTTATATTCTCATCCAAATGCTTCAAAATTAAATATAACACATGTGAATTTTCTGTATAATACTTCTGAAGAATGGAAACATGAAATACCGGATGAACTCTCAACAAGCTGGGTGGCAAAGCAAGCTTGTATGACACCTTACCAACTCTATCTAAAAACTTAAATGAGCCAATATACCTATAGCTCAACTTGCCTTTCTTCCAAACCTCATTACGTCACTCATAGGCAAAACTCTAAAAAGAACCCTGTCACTTTCTATGAAAGCCACATCATGAACGTTCATATCGGTATAACTCTTGCCTGGACCGGGCTGTGAGAAGTCACTCCTAAATCAACTTCATCTTCTCCAAAGCATCAAGAACCAAATCAATACCCAACAACCTAGCCTCACCAAGATCAAACTAACCAATAGGAGATTGACACGGTCCACTATATAGCGCCTCATACGGAGCCATCTGAATACTGGATTATAGTTGTTGCTATAAGCAAACTCTGCCAGTGGTAGAAACTTATCACGCCCCAAGTCTAGGTGAGGTGGACCGGCACCCAATGCCTTAATATGACCGAGCGAACAAAGATGTCATGTCTTTTATAATAATCATATAAACCAGAACATTTGTAAAGTGAAGCTAACAACATGCTTCTATAAAGAACTGTCTGTATATAGTAGAAATTGAGGGTCTAAATACAAAAGACTGAAACATAACTTACCTAAAAACTAAGTCGTACAATCTATAAATATTTGAAAGCGTCAATATATGTCTTTGAGCCTATAGGATAGACTAAAACTATAGAAGTGTAGAAACAGGGCCCCGACTTACCCAAAACATCTATATACATAACAAAACTCTAGACTCGACCAGGTAGTAAGTGGGGCTCACCAACTGCAGCTGAAGTGTAGCTATTGCCTAACGGGGAGGTTGCCAACCTATGCGTCTGAACCTGCAGTGAATGCAGCGCCCCCCGCAAAAGGTACATAAGTACAGATAGAATTGTACTCGTATGATAGGCATACTAAATAACAAATGAATGTATCGAAGCTCATAAAGAAGAAAAATGAAGCATAATCAAATGAGTATACCAGGGGATATAGGAAATGACATATGGAAACACATGTCAAGTCTTACCGTTCTTATGTCATATACATATTTTGGATTGTTCAATGAAGCTCATTGGATCATGTTAGTATATAGAATTTGGATCATTGTAAATTACACATGTTCTTAAGTTTTTGAGATTAATGTTACACATGAGAAAGTGAGAGCCACAAGGGCATATAACACATAAGCAACTGATTAAGCTGCTAGGGCCTCGTGCACGAGATCATATGAACAGATTCGGCCGCAAGGGCCTCGTGCACGAGATCACATGAATTGATTAAGCCACAAATGTCTCGTACATAAGAGATCAGTTGTATATAGTAGAACATGAGAATATTATTAATATTCTTGGGATACCATTTCATTATATAATGGAAGGCATTACACATGATTCAATATAATCAACATGCATTGGGAAAGTGATTCAATTAGCACATGTGACATGGATATGGCAAATAAAGAACTATACTTCGCATAGTATCACAAAAGATGGCTCGACACCATAGGAATGATAAGATGTGAGAGAGTATGTACACAAATAGAAATGACATGGTGACTTAAGTACTTTTATCCTCTAAGACCTCGAGCATTCGTATAAGAGGGAACAAGTAATTGAGAGGTCATGCCTTAGCCAGGAGAAGCGGATTTAGCCTTACATACCCCAATCCCAATCCTTAGCTTATTACGATGATCAAAACACTTATTTGCAGCTTCAATCTATAACAATAATTATAATAGGAACTCATGTTATCAACCAAACATGTGTTCCAACCATTTTCACAATTCGTCAAACACTTAACGAGCATAAAGTTCCAAGATTCTTTCACAATGATATTTCACCATACACTTCCTCTCTCATAGATCACAACAACACACTAAATATCTTATGAGGCCAACCAATACCTCACTTATAGAATCAACATTGAAAACAGCCCCTAAACATCTCAAACAAATAGCAAAACTTGGACTCACGACTTCTAATTACCATCCAGTGAGTCCTCACCATAAAACATACTAAAACTACTCATATGAATCCATGTCGTAGCTTAGAATAAGATTTCTTACCTTGTTGATAGAATCCTAGAAGTTCTTCACTTGAATTTTCTAAGAAGAAGACCTTTCTTCTAATATCCAAAGATGGATTAAGGTGAGATTCATGTCCTTGTTGATGATTTAAGCTAGAAGAGTAGTTGAAACACTTACCTCGATCTTGGAGGGTGAGAGAAGAGGAGAAAATAGAGATATTTTGCCCTAGTATGTTTAGCAAGTGACTAATAATGAATTCCTGAAGTTTCACCTTATAAAATATAAAGATTGGCTGACTTAACCTATGAGGTGTCACGTGTCCCATAACAATTGGGAATTATGTTGGTTCATAGTAAAATACGTATAACATTTTGTACCGATATAGAATTAACAAACGGTTTGTTGCATTGGAAACTACCCTCTAAAACCTTCAATTTGGAAGGTATTTACCCATTTAACACATAATACACAGGTAGGTATGCTTGTTTTAAGTTTTAGCTTGTGCGAGCTCCTTTGAAATACGAGTCCATTGTGTTACTCCTCACTTGAATTTGTGCAAGGGATCACCATATACCTTAATTAACTTTCAAAAAACCTCCTACACTTATTATTATGACCATATAATTTAGTACTAGTCTGTAGCCTCCTTGGACACGCACAACATTATTTCCAATCATTTTTGTCGCATTTTAAAGTCTTGAATCATTTTGGGATTGAATCCGTTTATATACTAAGCTCTTGATATGTATACTTGAATGCAACCTTATTCTTGCGGGTTTGGGTAAATTTATTCATGTTGGACGGTTCATTTCCTAGTCCGAAGATACAGAGTATTACATCATCTACCCCTTGGGAACATTCGTCCTCGAATGAGAGTTTTCACTCAAGAAAAGTCAAAGTCTGGAATTTTCTTGAAATTTTGGCAGTGTTTTCTCTGTAAATAGGACTATCCTTAATCCTATCAGCTAACTAGAAACAAATATACGAGCGTCTCAGGGCATAACAATTGTTGCAACATATCGAAATAAAAATAAACACATAAGGATCCTCCTTGCCATAAAATAACACCCAACTATCAGAACTTACGTCTTTTTTCTCTTCTCGTAAATCTTAGGCATGAATCAAAGTCGTTTAGCATGAAACATCAACATGTCCTGAATATATAAACATGAGTAAGATGACATTTAGAATGGATACTTTAAGCCCAGAACATAGAAATGAAACTAGGAACCGTCTTCTGCTCGTGGAACAAGTGTGGGTGCTTCGATATCATAGATTCCTTAGATTCCAATGTAGCTTCTTCACTCTTATGATTCCTCCCTAACACCTTAACAGAGGCTATCTCTTTGGTTCTTATCTTTCTAACATGTCGATCAAGAATAGCCATTGGAACTTTTTAGTTGGATAAGTTTTTTGTAATTTATATGTCTTCAGTATGCACAACATAGATTCGTGGAACACCGGATAAACTGATACTGACTCTGGTAGTAACTCTAGTTCGTAGGCCATTTGGCCAATTTTCTGCAAGATTCGCTACGAGCCGATATACCTCGGATTAAGTTTCCCCTTCTTTGTGGATTTCATCATGCCTTTCATAGGCAAAATTTTTAAGAACACCTATACATCAAATGCTAAATTTGTGCATCGAACATCCGAATAGGACTTCTGGTGACTCTGAGCTATTTTCAATCGCTACTGTATCAATTTAACTTTCCCCATAGATTGATGAACTAAGTCTGGCCCAAATAATCCTACTTCACAAACTTCAAACCATCCAATCAGAGATCTACACCTGCATCCGTACAACACCTCGAATGGGGCCATTTTGATGCTAGAATGATAGCTATTGTTATATGCAAACTCAATAAAGGCAAGTGATCATCCAAATTCCCTTTAAAATATAAGGCGCATGCTCTCAACATATCCTCATGTGTTTGACTAGTGCTCTCTGCCTGGACATCTGTCTATATGTGAAAGGTGTTGCTGAGATTAACTTGAGTACCCAAACCTTTCTGAAATGACCTCCAGAACTTTGTTGTGAACTGAGCACCTCTGTCATAGATGATAGAAACTGGAGTGCCGTGCAATCGAACTATCTCTTTGATATACAAATTAACATAATCCTCTCATGTGTCAGTAGTCTTAACTAATAAGAAGTGAGATGACTTCGTGAGTTGATCTACAATCACCCAAATCAAATCATATTTATGAAATGAGTGAGGCAAACCTGTCACAAAGTCCATATTAATCATCTCACATTTTCATACTGGAATCTCTAAGTTTTGTCCTAATCTGTTGGGCCTCTGGTGCTGAGTTTTGACCTGCTGATAATTCGGGACTGGGCAACATAATCTACCACATTCTTTTTTATATTGTTCCACCAGTAGACCTCTTTAAGGTCATGATACATCTTCATCGAACCAGGATGAACTGAGTATCGTGAACTATGTATGTCTGCCAAAATCCTTTCTTAAAGTCAATTAACATAGAGAACACACAATCTACCCCGGTAAATCAAGATACCATCTCCCCTAGCTCAAAAGATGTTGCTATACGCCACTGGATCCCTTCTTTTAGCTGAAGAAATAGAGGATCATCATACTACTTTTACTCCATTTCTTCTACTAAGGATGACGCCCTATTCTGGATGACTACACCACCATCATCTTAGTCCAAGAGTCGGACTCCCAAGCTCGCTTATATATGAAGATCTTTGGCCATTTCACTCTTTTTTTGCTTCTAAGTGTGTCAAACTGCCCATAGATCCACGATAGAGAGTGTCGGCTACAACATTAACTCAACCAGGATGATAGAGAATATTAAATGCAATTCAAGCCAACTTCTATGCCTCAGGTTCAACTCTCTGTGGTTGAAGATATACTAAAGGCTCTTGTGGTCAGTGAATATATCAACACGAATTCCATAGATATAATGATGCCATATCTATAATGCGAACACCACTACCGCTAATTCTAAGTCATGCGTCGAGTAGTTCTTCTCTTGTTTCTTGCACTACCATACACAATTACCTTACCATGCTACATCAAAACACAACACAAATCAACACCTGAAGCATCATAATAAATATCATACCCCTATGTACCTTCTGGCAAGGCCAAGACTGGTGCCGATGTCAGACTGTCTTTCAACTTCTAAAAACTCATTTCGCATGCGTTCGACCACTAGAACTTGGTTTCATTGTGAGTTAACGTTGTCAAAAGGGCAAAAATAGAGGAAAACCCACTCTACAAATCTACAATAATAACCTGCCAGACTCAAGAACCTTCGAACCTCAGTAGGAGTCATAGGTCTAGGCCCACTCCTCATAACCTCAATCTTTTGGAAACTAACTCTAATTCCCTCACTGAAGACCACATCGCTAAGAAATGCTACGGAGTTCAACCAGAACTGACACTTGGAGAATATTGCATATAACTTATGTTTGTAGAACCAATCTAAGGTAACCCCCATGTCCTTCCTCACTCCTGAATATATTATGATGGCTCAATACAATGATGAATATGTCGAGGAAAGGCTTGAAAGATCCTATTCATAAGGTCCATGAAAACTGCTGGTGCATTAGTCAAGCCAAAGGACATAACAAGGAACTCATAGTGACTATATCACATTTTGGAAGTTATCTTCGAGATATCCTTCTCTCAAACTTTCACTTGGTGGTAACCAGATTCAAGTAGATCTTGGAGATACACTTCACCCTATAACTAATCAAATAGTTCATTAATTCTAGGGAGCGAATACTTTTTCTTTATAATGACCTTGTTCAATTGGTCGTAATCTATGCACATTCTTAGAAAACCATTTTTTCGAATAAATAGAATTGGTACACACCAAGGTGTGATGTTGGGTCTTGTGAAACCTTTGTCGAGAAGATCTTTCAATTGCTCTTTCAATTATTGCAGTTCTGCTGGGGACATTCTGTATAGAGAAATAGATATTGGCTGGCTACCTGGAAGCACACCAATACCAAAATAAAGCTCTCTATATGGAGGGATACCAGGAAGTTCCTCATGGAAAACTTCTTGATATTCATTCACTACTAGCACCGATTGAAGAGTCGACGCATTTTCATCAGCATCAATGTCCTTTACTCTGACTAGGTGATATAAACACCCATTAGAAATCAACTTCCTCGCCTTAATATAGGAAATAAACCTGCCCTTAGGTGTCAAAGCACCATCCTTCCATTCCAGGACTTGCTCGCCCGAAAAATGGAATCTTACGATCTTTAGTCGGCAATTAAGTGTGGCATAACAAGATGATAGTGAATCCATACCCATAATGACATTAAAACCAACCATTTCTAATTCAATTTGGTTTGTTGTCGTGTCACTGTGATATATCACAACAGTAAAACCCTGATAAACATGTTTGGTTATAACTGACTCAGCAATCAGAGTAGATTCTAAAAATGGCTTACCTAACTTTTTTGGCTCTACCTCAAATTTTCGTGCAACAAATGGAGTAACATACAACACGGTAGACCCTGGATCAATTAATACATATACATCATGAGAGGAAATAGATAATATACATGTAACCAAATCTGGTGACGACTTTGAATCCTGTCAGCCCCCCAAAGAATATATGTGGTTGTGGCCACCGCTTAAACTAGACATCTCGGGTGCTTGAGAGCCACGAGATGGGGAAGATGCAACTAATAATGTTGTTTCATAAATTATAGGTTGAGTTGTAGTACCTTTACCTCCTTGCCTAAGCTTTTTACAATCTCGTACCATATGACCGACAATTATGGATTGATAACATGCATCTGAGCCCTGGTGGCACACCCCTGAATGCACCTTCCACATTGCCTACAACGAGGTCAATATGGCCTCATTTGACTGCTACTCTCCTAGGTCTGTAGACCTAATGTTCTCGATCTGTGACTTACCCTTGCTTAGGCACCCTGATCATACCTCATCCTCGGGAATTGAGGTGGTGCACTTTCTATAGAGTGAGTTGCTGATAGTGAAGACATGGCTGATCTCTTATTGAAGTTACCCCTACTACCACTTTGAACTACCCTATAACTGCCAGTTGACCAGGCCCTTTACTCTGTGTCACGACCCAAACAGATGGGCCGCGACAGGCACCCGGTACCTTACTCAACCGAGTACCAACGTAACATATATTTTGTATCATACTATTATAGGTAAATGAGCCTGAAAGGCTATCATGAGATAACTAGAATAAAGCATGAGGTAATACTAGACATAGGATTACCCATCATGATATACCCACTTATACATATGACGTACGGGCTTATAAGGATGACATGATCCTTTATATACTCAAATTATAGGCCGACAAGGCCATACAAGTATTTGTATATATGACATCTGTCTACAAGCCTCTAAGAGTACATAAATATAATAAAGGTCAGGATAGAACCCCGCCATACTAATCAATACATGTCCTAATCATACTGACCAAATAATCAACTCCGGAGCAAATCGAGCGCACTAACACCTTCCGCCGAGCTGATAGCCTACTTGGAGGACTTTCAACCTGTCTATCGGGACCTACGGGTATGAAACGCAGTGTCCCCATGCATGGAAATTAGTAAATAAAATGACATGAGAGAAACATGGAGTTAAAGGCTCAACATGTAAGTCTGAATAGCTTTGTGAATCTTTTCATATTTATAATATCATGCATATGCGTATAAATGTCATACCATGCATAGGTATATGCGTACATAACATCATCAAGCCTCTGAGGGAATCCCATCATATCATCTCGGCTATTGTGGTCAAATCATCAATGTATGCCAGTTGATCAGGTGGTGGTGCCTATATAACGATGTAACCTTTTTCCATATCCCATATATATATAATATACGCGTATATAATGGCATCTGGTCATGGGTTAATATACATATATAAATTAATGAAATGCATATGAAATACGTTAATAAGAATTCTCGGAATGTCACACTATCAATATGCCTTTCGGATAAACTTTATCAAATACGTATTTTTCTCAGACCCATGAACAGATGATATAATAATATTTCACATGGGGAATCAAGAACATAGGCACCCCTAGTACTTCTATGAATAGAGTCATTTATGAAAACTGTGTGTTTGCTCGTTTCGTCTGTATCGTATGAATCATGCCAAAAAGAAAGAAGGGATAGCCTTAACATACCTTTAAGGCCAACTTTCTACTTGTATCCATGAACAATCTCCTCCACGCCTCAATCATAATCACTGAGAAATGGGTATATGAGTTACGCACTATAAGAAACTTGAAGTTCAATTGCCTTCTTCGTGAATTTGAGCAATCGAGTTTCTGAGAAAAGGAAATCGTTTTGCTTTACTGCCGAAAATATTCTCAAGCATCTTGCCCTTTTCAATTAAATGAGTTATACTAATATTCTAGTAGTGGTAGTAGAGAAAAGGAAATAGTTTTACTTTGTTTCCAAAAGTGTCATGAAACCGTGGAACTTTGGGTTTCTGTAATCATCACATGTGTTACACTTTTGATCAAATATGTTGTCAAGCATCTAGCTAGCTAACATAAGAGAACCTCTTCCTTAGGTGTATCCGTGGCCACCTACTAAGTAGTGCTTGGTCATTTTAGCTACTTACACGTGGATTGATGCCCACACAATAATTATCTACTAATTAATCTATTAATCTTCCCACTAAAATCCTATAATTACCCAATTATACACATAATTAGAAATTATCTCAAATTACTTAAAATACTACTCACTTTTAACACATTTTATACATCATACTATCACGGTCATGTGGTACCTTGTATGGCACTAGTCCATAAATACGGGGTATTATAGCTTGGACCGTATTTTATCTCAAAATGTCAAACTTTGACGAAACTCATTTTCTTCGATTCGCTTACCCGCTCACCTTCATGAATTTACTTATCACTTGTTTGAAATAGCATAATACTTATAATCTCAAAATAATCTCATTCTCGGGCTTACATCGATTAACTTACAACGAAACTTTAACGTAAAAAAATGCGGGATGTAACATCTCATTTCCGAGCTTTCATCAATTTACTTATGGCGTACTTTCACGTGCGAAAACATGGGGTGTGACATCATTCCCCCCTTAGGAACATTCGTCCTGAAATGTTGACTGATGCATTTTATCATTCCCATAACCCATAACTCTTGCGAATACTTTAATACTCTCCTTGCCATTTAGGCAACTATTCTGTGAATAAATCCAAAGGCCAGGGCATTCTCACCTTTAGGCCTCTTTCTCACATCACGGCTTGTGGTCAAAATTCTTCCAATCTCGTAACTTTTGCTACCTTCTATCATGCAGCCTGTATGACTTTTTACTTGTATGTGCGCCTATGCGACTCTTCCCTCCATCTTTTAGCCAATCTCTAGGCCTTACTTTGTGAACATATCCAGAATTATGACAAGTAGTCCCTCTAGGTGTCTATGGCTTTACTACATCTAAGTGGATCATACTATACCATAACTCTTACTTCGATTTACTTTTACTGAGGTCTGCTACCAAACTCCAGGTTACTCTCGTTGTTTATCCTATATGTATAAATCTAAGTCCTTTAATGCTTTCTCATTACTGTTCATCTTAAGAATGATGGCCTAATCTCATTTCATACTTTGTAACTTTTATCCATCCATTGTTGATTCACCTTGATGTTGATCTACAATTTACCACTGATACCTTAAAACTTCTTACGTAATACATTACCACTAGGGCTTACGTCAATTAACTTAGAGAAACCATTAGCTCTTTTGTTTCTATGGGCTTAATCCCGAGGACTTATTCATATTTAGCTTGTGACCTACACACATCTATTTATACTACTCGCAACCTTCCTTCAACTTGCTTGCATCATAGATTTCCCTATGTCATTCTGGAACATCAAATGAGACATCACATCGTCTCTAAATCATCATTACTTTCTTAATTAGACTTCTCGATACCTAGAAACCATAGGCTAGAAAATATGCCACTAATGACACCGCTATCATTCTTGGATACTGAATCCCAGTGCTTCTAGCCTTCTATCTGAAGTATAGATTATTCACAACCTTCTGCACCTGAGTATCTCATACGTTGTTCACCTTTACCTTACTTACCTTAAAATCTCGTATCACATCTTCTATCTCTTTCATGACCTTCCTTCCACACAGGTATAATTCACATCCACATACTGACTTCTTACGAGGCTGGTACTCTTCATAGAATATGGTTGTTGTACTTTTGTACTTCTGATACTAAGAGTGATTCTGCAATGTTTTCAATCACGATTTCTATAATTTTCTGGGTCCAATAATCAGACTCCTGATTTACTTGGTTGATGTAACTCTTTAGTTCCCTCTTCATTCTGATCAGCCTTTATGTAAGCTTAAGTTATCTTCCGATCTACGACTCCTAGTATTAGTTATTACTTTAGCCTTTCATGGGCGGTATGGAATATCCATGATACAATCTTCTAACAATTCAATCCTTTGTCTATGATCTGGACTCAATTCTTTCTTTTAACTTATACCGGAGTCTTCTACGGCTTGTATGATTGTCAACATATATGCTGCATGGATAATACTCTGAAATCTTAAGTGCATTCATAATGTAACTAACTCTGGATCATTGATCTAATAATTCCTTTTGTTCCTTCTCAACTTTCTTTAAATGTAAGCAATTACTTTTCCTGGTCGTTTTGCCACTTGTTGCATGAATATTTGTCTTATCTTAGTGCCCACACATATTGGAATTCCATACAACCCATATGATCTCGAATATCACCTTTGGATTTTTTCTCTTCTTCACGTTCATTAGCCACGATAGCTATCACTTTCTTATGGAGTGCATACATTGTTGTTGTGAGACTGTTGTTACAAGACCATTTCCTCTTCAAGTTACTATGTTTAAGTTGAAGCCTTCTTCCTTATATCCTCAGCTAGTCTTTCATTGTAGTACATAGGGAGGACCCTCTGACTCTTGTAAAGCTGCGAGCTTATTACATCGTATACTCGACGGAATTTTTGATGTTCGTACTCACCTATAATTATCCTTAGTTACTTACCTCCACACTTATGTGCTCGTACGGTTGCTTCCGAATTGATATTTTGACTGTCTTCCCGGTGACACTCTCTTTTATTTTTGTAGCACACATACGGTACCTTTAACTATCCCAACTCCTATCTGAATATTTTTCAAAGATCATGATATCATTATCTACGAGCCTGGATTCACTATGTTAGGACACACTATGTTTATCTTGCACGATCTGCTGATTTTTCCGTATCCTTTTGTCTAGCCATAACTAAGTTCTTCCTGAATCAACTACTGACTACTCGTTAGCCCATTCTCATATCAATATTCCATGTAATCTTTCTTGGTTTATTTCCTTTGTCTTAACTTACATCTCGCACTGGCTCATTATTTATCAATAACATCTCGGGCAGGAACCCTTACTTCCTCTCCTTGACGTCGTGTTTGCATAATGTTCTGAAATCGTTGCATATCTGTAGGATTTGAATAAGTGCAATCTCATCCCTTTTCTCATTTTTATCGCATTCTTCCTTCACCATTCCATAGTTACTAGAACCACTTAATTCTGACATAATGCCACATCACTCCATATTCCCCCTTTAGGGGAGTACTCAGATTTAGAGCTACGATGATCTACCTATAGATGTTTTACCTCTCCATCTTTGGCATCCTTTCACATCATCAATGACCCTTACTCGCCTTGCGGTAATCCTTCTGTACCAAGGATAACAAAATTCCTTACTCACAAGGGTGACACTTAGTGTAACTGGCACACATAGTCCCTTAAGCTTAACTTTGCTCACATTGCTTGCTTTACGGAAGCGTCTTCCTAAATGACCTTTAAAGGGTATTCTTCTGTCGTCCATTATATTATCGCCGAAATGAAATCTCTGAAATTCTCATGATGCTGACTATTATCAAATCACTTAGTCCCTAAGTCATGTTTAGTTTATCTTGTTCACCAGTCCATACTGATTTCTATTACTCTAGGGTCTAACATTTCCTTCTGGTAGTCGCGTTGGAGTCACGAACTTATTTCTCGAAATAAGGATATGACTTTATGGCCTATACTCTTTTGTTGTCTCAAGGCATGTCACCTCTCATATTTTACTTCCCTTGACTATAGACTCTGTAATACAATCATTATTTTTTTATCTACCGTTGACATCCACGTACCACATCTTACTCATAATGATTCATTAACGCTTTTCTTATTTTCCTGCTAACATTTTTGTCTATCACTTTATTCTGAAAACTTTAACAAGATATTCTTTTGCTTTTAGCTCCCCTTGCTCCATCCACTAGCTCTTTGGGTTGCCTAACATTCTCTCTCTACTAGGGACGGGAGCCACACTAAGATAATATTTATCCCTTCCAGGCTTCCAGTGCCTATCTTTGTAGTACTCATATCTAGTTGTACTATTTTAGAGTGCACCATCTGGGTGTCTCATTAAGAGATCTATTAGCACGTTTGCACTAACTATCCTTCAGAAATGTCAACTAACACTAACAATCCATCCACCATTTTGGGTTACTCTAACCCCAACTAGATCCTGATATCCTGTCCTTCTCTTAAACCATATCTGTTAGCTCCCATAGGGTATAACTGAGATGGGTGTGGCTGATTGTACATACATCTGTTATTGTTGAAGGTAACTCAAAAGACTTATATCTCTCTTCCTGAAGGGTAAATAATGATAATCTTCACTAGTTGGGTACCTCATACCCTTCTTCACCTTGCTTCTTTTACTTGTTGAAACTTGTATCTACCTTCTGAATCTCTCAATGCTTTTTACCATATGGGTGGATAGATATTCTTACCTTAAGGCTCCTTATGAAGAAGCTTACATATCTTAGTACACACATGATCTGTTGAAGACCTTACATTTACTCATCATAAGCATCATGCAAAAATAGAGTTCCTCTTACCCAACTCTTCCACGACCACAATCAATCTCTAACCAGCTGTCTTTTGGATGTAGGTATTGTCTTATTACGAATAAAATAGAATTTAGGAGTTTGAATTCTTACAAGTGAGCTCTACCACACGATCTAGAGTAAGAAGAAAGAGTGACAGTCCTAAATGCTCTGTAGCATCCAGCTTATAAGTGGTGCACAACACACCCATAAACAAGACTCTACTAGACATGGCTTGTAGACTACCTAGAACATAACTGCTCTGATACCACTATTGTCACGACCCAAACCGATGGGACGCGATGGGCATCCCGGTACCTTACTCAACTGAATACCAACGTAATGTATATTTCGTATCATACTATCATAGGTAAATGAGCCGGAAAGGTTGTCATGAGATAACTAGAATAAAGCATGAGGGAATAATAGACATAGGATGACCCAACATGATATACCGACTTATACATATAACGTACGGGCTTATAAGACCGACATGATCCTTTATATACTCAAAACATAGGCCGACAAGGCCATACAAGTATCCGTATACATGACATCTGTCTACAAGTCTCTAAGAATACATAAATATCATAAAGGTTAGGACATAGCCCCGCCATACCAATCAATACATGTCCTAATCATACTGACCAAATAAGCAACTCTGGAGCAAATCGAGCGCACCAACAGCTTCTGCTGAACTGATAGCCTATTTGGAGGACTTTCAACCTATCTATTGGGACTTGCAGGCGTGAAATACATCATCCCCAAGCAAAAGGGATGTCAGTACAAATAATGTACCGAGTATGTAAGGAATGAAAATCAGTAAATAAGAGACATGAGAGAAACACGGAGTAAAAGACTCAACATGTAAGTTTAAATAACTTTGCAAATCATTTCATATTTATAATGTTATGCATATGCGTATAAATGTCATACCATGCATAGGTATATGCGTACATAACATCATCATGCCTCTGACGGCATCCCATCATATCATCTCGGCCACTGTGGACAAATCATCAACGTATACCAGCTGATCAGGTGGTGGTGCGTATATAATGTCGTAACCTTTTCCCATATTCCATATACATATAATATACGCGTATATAATGCCATCTGGTCATGGGTCAATGTACATGTATAAATGATTAAATGCATATGAAATACGTTAATAAGATTTCTCAGAAAGTCATAAGATCAATATGCCTTTCGGATAAACTTTATCAAATACGTATTTTTCTTAGACCCATGAACAGAAGATATAATAATAATTCACATGGAAAATTAAGAACATAGGCACCCCTAGTACTTCTATGAATAGAGTCATCTATGAAAATTGTGTGTTTGCTCGTTTCGTCTGTATCGTATAAATCATGCCAAAAAGAAAGAAGGGATAGCCTTAATATACCTTTAAGGCCAACTTTCTACTTGTATCCATGAACAATCTCCTGCACGCCTCAATCATAATCACTGGAAAATGGGTATATGAGTTACTCACTATAAGAAACTTGAAGTTCAATTGCCTTCTTCGTGAATTTGAGCAATCGAACTTCTGAGAAAAGGAAATTGTTTTGCTTTGCTGCCAAAAAAATCTCAAGCATCATTCCCTTTTCAATTAAATGAGTTCTACTAATATTCTAGTTGTAGTAGTAGAGAAAAGAAAATAGTTTTACTTTGTTTCCAAAAGTGTCATGAAACCGTAGAACTTTGGGTTTCTGTAATCATCACATGTGTTACACTTTTGATCAAATATGTTGTCAAGCATCCAGCTAGCTAACATAAGAGAACCTCTTCCTTAGGTGTATCCACGGCCACCTACTAAGTAGTGCTTAGTCATTTTAGCTACTTACACGTGGATTGATGCCCACACAATAATTATCTACTAATTAATCTATTAATCTTTCACTAAAATCCAATAATTACCCAATATCTCAAATTACGTAAAATACTACTCACTTTTAACACTCTTTATACATCATACTATCATGGTCATGTGGTACCTTGTATGGCACTAGTCCATAATACGGGATATTATAGCTTGTACCGTATTTTATCTCAAAATGTCAAACTTCCACGAAACGCATTTTCTTCTATCCGCTTACCCTCTCACCTTCATGAATTTACTTATCACTTGCTTGACCTTACGACGAAACTTTAACGTACGAAAATGCGGGATGTAACATCTCATTTCCGAGCTTTCATCAATTTACTTATGGCGTACTTTCACGTGCGAAATTATGGGGTGTAACACTCTGGTCTCTTTCTCTACTGGCCAAAAGCATCTGCTTGTGCTCCTCTGTCTGTTGTGCAAAGGCCATCATCCTAGAGATATCCATATCTTTGTTTAATGAAGAAGTAGAGCGCTTACCCATCAAATAGATCTCAAGGCCAATCTCAAATCGGCAAACCATTACTCGCATAGTAGCAACCAAATCGAGGGCGTACCTAGCCAACAAAGTAAATTTAAGGCCATACTCCCTCACACTCATATTATTCTATTTGAGAGCTGCAAACTCGTCGACCTTAGGGTCCCTATCTCCAATGGTAGAAAATGTTCCAAAAAGGCCTTTGTAAACTCTTTCCACACTATTGGAGGTGTTTTTGGCCATCTGGAATCTTCCCTTCTCACATACCAAGTCACCCAAACATATTTTAATCAATAGGAAGCCAGTTCAACAGCCTTTGCCTCATAAGAATATATGACATTAAGTGTCTTATGAATTTCATCAATAAAATTCTGCGGGTCTTCATCCGAATTGGATCCCATAAATTCTGGAGGACCCATATGAAGAAAATCTCAAACAATGGAACTGGCTCACCCTTCTAATGGACCAGCACTAGGAGATGCTCCAGCCTGCCGTTATGACTGAGTAGCTACCAGTTGAGTAAGGAACTAAACAACATCTATGATATTCTGATCGGTTGAACTAGACAATGGAACGGGTGGTAACGGAACTTCAATGGGCTCTTCTGGACCCCATGGTTGTGGTACTGGGTTTGTCTGATTAGGTGGACCATCCCGAGCCTCAATTTGGCATGAATTAGTAGGTGGCAACCCATTGGTATCTTCTTCTATAACCATACTAGCCCTTGGCTGGATTTGGTCTTTATTTTTGCAGACATATTCTATAGAACATATAACAAGGCAGGAGTTAGAATCAACTTCTTAAGACTCATCTCTATTGCACGATCTAGAGTATGAAAAAAGGGTAACATTTCCTAAATTCCCTATAGCCTCCCAATTATAGGTGTGGCACGCAACACACTCATAAGTAGGACTCTACTAAATACTGCTTCATAAACTCCTTAGGACACTTGAATCGTTCTCTGATACCAAGTTTATCATGCCCCAAGCCTGGGTGAGGCGGACAGGTACCCGGTGCCTTAACTTGACCGAGCGAACTAACCTGTTATATCTCTGAAAACAATCATATAAACTTGGAACATCTGTAAAGTGAAGATAACAACATTCTTCTATAAAGAACTATTTGTATATAGGACAAATGGAGGGTTTGAAAACAAAATACTGAAACATAACTTATCTGAAAATGCAGTCATAGAATCTATACATATCTAAAAGCATCAACATATGTCTATGAAGCCTCTAGGATACTCTAAAATTATAGAAGTATCAGAACATGGCCTCGACCTACCCAAACATCTATATATAGAATAAAACTCTAGACTCAACCCCGGATAGTAAGTGGCACTCACCAACCATAGCTATAGTTTAGAAACTGCCTAGCGGGGAGGTTTGCCAACCTATGCGTCTAAATCTGTAGTGAATGTAGTGCCTCCGAAAAAAGTGATCTGACTACAGATAGAATTGTGCACGTATGTAAGTAAGACAAAATAACATATGAAAGTATTGAAGCTCATAAAAGAGACAAATGAAGCATAATCTAATTAGTATGCCAGGGGGCTAGGAAACAACCTATAGAAACACATGTCAAGTCTTACCGTCCTTATGTCATATACATCTTCTAGATTGTTCAATGAAGCAGTTGGGATCATGTTACTCGAGAGATTTTGGATCTTTGTAAATTATACATGTTGACGGCCAATTTTGACCTTCCTTTTTAAAATTAATTTACCTATACTTATTGATTTATAATAAATATGTTGAAAATATTTTCTAAACAATAACAACTATTTTTATAAATTAAGTAATTAATAATGTTAAAATCAATAGTTTAGTATTATATAATTATAAATATATTACTCTTACTATTTTGAGACTATTAAAATACCCTTTATATTCATTACATAGGTCTTATAATTAATTTTAAATGTTACTCCTTAAATTTAGTAATTAGCTTACTATTTCAAAATAATCCCAAATTAGTATTAGAAAGTAAGATGTTTTAATAATTAATTAATTACATTAATTAGTTGTGCATTTGATAATTATTATTTTCGTTGCATTTTATTGAAATAAATTAAGTTTAATTAAATTAATTTTAAAGAGGTTAAAGACTAAATGGCTACAATTGCAACTGCACAATTAAACATACAATGGCTATCTTTTAAATTAATTCTAGCCCAAATACCATGCCCAAATCCGAATATGGGCAATCCAAGTCCCCCCCCCCTCCACTTTGGCAATCCTCTCCAACCTATGACAACCAATCAGAATTCACCATGTCACCCGTCCCTATTACTCACAAAAGAAACACAACAAATCCCAACCGTCCATCCTACAGATCAACGACTCTTATTTTATGTCCATTTTTTCTTTTAAATTTAATACCCCATCAGACTTAATCTCAGTCGTCGAAAACAGAAGATCTAACGGCTCTCATATTTTTACCTCAAACTCATTTAAAACCTAAATTATCCGGGACGTTGATCTATAGAATCAACGGCCCAGATCCCATCTCTCAACTGTAACCCCCAGAGAGGACTAACCTACCCAAAACCCTAATCATTTCTCACACGAACTCAGCCGCCCCCTTTTCCCTTCCCCTCTCTATTCTCTCAACTCGCCATGATCAAATCAGTCACAGACCTTGCACAAATTTGTGCAAGGTAACGAATAAAACAAAGAATAATCCTATTTTCCTTCCCTATCCGCTATTCTTGCCGACTCTTTCTTGTTTCATTATCCAAAATTCAAATACCCAAATCTGAACTCTAGATAAAATGATGCAATATCGAGTCTTCAAATTTTTCTCAATATGGTGTTAAATCCATGGAATGCATGGTGTTTCCTCATCATCACCACTGTCCTTCTTTATCCAGAGGTCAAACACAGTGACCTCTAGACATTGAGGTCTTACTCGATAGTTCTTTGCCTTCAAACGGCCGATTTTTGCTCAGGTAAAAACTTTTTCATCATTTTCCCTCTGTCTCCTTAGATTTCCCCCGATCTTGCTTGCATCACCACTCCCCCCATCATCTTCAACTTTCTATGCTTGAATCTGAAACCCTAAGCCATTAAATGGAACTATAAATAGAGCCTTGATTGCTCTCACCTAACATCACTAACTACACCTAACATCCGAGAAAGTAATACACAATTTAGTGTTATTAGGAAATTTTGATTGAAGTTTGAATTCTTACTCAATCTTTTCTTTTCTCTTTCTTTCTGGTTTCGAGTTTGTCACCGATTGAAAGCTTGAGCTTTGGCTTACTAAATAGCTAATCCAAAATACTTGTTTGGTTTACTACCCTAGAAAAGGTCAGTACACCTCCGCCCTTTCTCTTCTAATATCATGAACATGCTGCTAACTTTCAAATAACTATTTTTGTTTATGATGTTTGGCATTAGTCCATAACTATTTATTTTAGCTCATAATGAGGTGTTGTTAATCTATGGTCATCCGTTATACTTTTGAGTATCTTTAATCAGTATTGGCTAAGTTATTATGTGACCTTGATGAGTTCAAGCAACTTATATGATTAAGCTATTTAATATGCCATAATGACTTCTCATATTTGCCTAGACTCCTAATTTTCTTTAATGTTCTGCTGTGATCTTCATATTTTCTATATTCTATTATTCTGTATTTGAGGTTGCTATTTGATGACTCTAACTAGAACATACATGAATACACATAGTTTAATCCTTCATCACTTGGTTGAAGTATGTGAAGTTTAAGTGTTCAAAATGATTTTTTTCTTCACATAAGTGTTTGTTAACCTTTAAGCATTCTTTGAGTCATTACTATAAAAGCCTTATATCCATGTTTAAATGTTAGTTACATCTCTAAGTCTCTTTGTATGAAACAGTCTCATTAAGATCAACTTTCATGAACATCAGTAACCACTCTGCATGTGTTCTGTTACGATCAAGTTATCTATCATGAAATAGGTTATAATCATGTCTGCTATAGGTGAATGTTAACTGTTTTATATGTTGGATACAACTCTATCAGGTTTAGATGTTAATCTTTAGCCTGTACAGTTGAGTTAAACCTGCTTAGTGTAATATCTCCCCTGTCTCTAACCTCCTTAATCACATTGTTGACTTGATCTTATAATGAGTGAAAATTATCATGTTTTTGTAAGATCATAACCTTAGTTGAAATATCTATGAGTAATTGAATGAAAGTGCTACATGTACCTCTGTTTATCTTTCATGATTTCCTACTTCTGTGCACTATCTTGAAACTGCACCCAGTTCTCTCTTTCCTTTTAATCTGAATTAAACCAAGTCTATGAACTCTAAGGGAAACTTTTTATTGCCACTGCTTGGACATAATAGTTTGCCTATTTCATAATGAGATCAACACTCTTAAAAGGGGTGGTTTTGTCATTAGTTTCAAGGTTAAGTAAGACTGATAGTGTGTGATCCTGTTAAGCATTCGTAGATGTTCCATTTGAATCTGCATACCTGTAGTCATCTTAAAAGTTCTAATCATATCCTGGTATCTTTAATAACATCTGTAGAGGTTTCTTAGTATGACTGTTTGTCTGAATCTCTGTTGATTCTTTCAAAAGTTCAAAGTAGTATTGTTAACCTATGTGTGTGCTAGTGACAAGATCTGAGTTAAACTAATTTGTGATCTGTTAGCTAGGGCAGAGGCATCTGTATTTCTATGTTGTTGTATATCTGAACTATGTGCTCTTTACCTACCCTTAAGATGTGTGATCCCAAGTATTTGGTTCTTTAACAGTAACAGTATAGTGTTCCTGCCTCTATGTGTGTTTGGAACTTGACCTCCAGACTTGTTTAGGGTGTTAATCAGTCACCTGGTCGTGAAAGTATAGTTAAAAAATGAAACTATTTTTGTGCTCCTTATATTATTCTGTGAAGAAGGGTATACTTTTGTGGTATGGTGTTTTGGTGATTGATTCACATTGAAAGTGCCTCGTTGGCACTTAAACCTATAGGAAAGAATGAGTCGTTAGGGGTTAAGGGTATTTGGGAGTAGAGTCTAACCCTTGGTTGAGCAACTCTCCCCGGCACAAGCATTGCCCTGGGCCTTGAGACCCTTGGGAACTTTGAAGTGTCGGGGATTCAAAGCGGGCTCCAACCTTGAGTGGAACTCTCTCCTTAGCCCTTAATTCATTTACACTTATTATTATCTTTGGGTTTAGTGTTTAATGACAATGAAAGATGTTCAATGTGGATCACTTGCTATACATAACCACCACATTAGTATGACCCTCCTAGTGTTTAATTACTGTTAGTCACCTTCTTTTATTTTTGCTTGCAAGTTTCATGTATGAACATGTATAGAGTATTATTCTTCTAATGACTTTCTCTGTTCCTTTTTTGAACATGTACATTTGTTTGGGCCTGCTGAGTTCTTAAGAAACTCGGGCCCAAATCCAACATTGCTATATCTCAGAAATCCAAAGTCAGCTATTGTTCGTCCCTTTTATTGCTGTGTATGGCTTTTATTTATGATATTAAGTTAATTTGGCTAGATTCGAGCCGTCCGGAGGTTGTTTCACACGAGAATGTTATTTTAGAGTATTGATTTAGCTTCTTTGAGGTAAGTATCTTGCCTAACTTTGTGTGGGGGAACTACCCCTTAGGATTTGGGTTGATTTTATTATTTGAATTATGTAAAAGACATGTACGCGAGGTGATTAGTGCATACTCGAGCTTATATGTGGATATAGACCGGTTTAGACTCTTATGCTTCTTTCATGTCTTTTATTTAATGTACCTCTTTATTTGTAATGTGACCTCTTTTATTGTTGAATTATTCCTAATTGAAATTGTTGTTACATGATATCCTTTCATTGTCGGGTTATTTTTATGTATTTAGACGTAGTTGCTAGTTCATGCCATCTCTTTCATTGTTAGCTTATGTCATACACTAGTATTCGAAGTTTTCCATTTCATGGAAATACTTCCATTATTTAGTTTACTCTTAAGAAATTAATTGAAGTTGAAGTTATCGAAAGTCATTAACCTGTTTTAGTTGAAGTTATTATTTAATGGGGCATTGTTCATTTGAGTTACTTTCCCCGTTCATTTTGTTGCTATTGAGATGTTGTACACATCGTGTTGAGTTGTGGGCTATGTGTTATGGAGATATTGGTATTGTGGTTGTTAAGAGTTGTGTCTTATGGGCACTTGTGGTACGAGTTGATATGTCATGTTGTTGTGATGTTAGCACATGCGAATTTGTTGTGTGGATTGATTGTCGTTATGTGGAGAATAAGGGTGGCATCTCACTATTGATGATTGTGTGGGGTGATACGGGTGGCTAATGATATTGTCAGGGCGGAGTGATATAGGTGGCTATCGGAGTGATACGGGTGGCTATCAGAGTGATAAGGGTGGCTATTATGTTAAATGTCTGGGCGGAGCGATAAGGATGGCTATTATAATGTTATTAATACGAAGAGATAAGCTTGGCTGTGTCAGGGATGATATGTGATGGGTTAGGGGCATTATGTTGATGGTATTCGTGTGATGGTGTAATTTCCCTTATGTATGTCATGCACCTTACGTACCTGTTATGTTACTTTCAATGAGCTACTCGATGTCTTTGATATTACTTGTTGACTTGGACTGTGATAGTACACTCGCACAAGCATACACCATAACATGCCACTTATACTAGTTAAGGAGTATGAAACTTGACATTCATTGATCATGCATATGTATTCTTCTATTATCTACTTCCATTCTGATGATGAGCTTGTGATCATGCTGGACGGATTGTGATAGTGAGCATGTGATCATGCCAGGCGGATTTTGGTATTGGGCATGTGACCACGCTGGGCGGATTGTGATTGTGAGCCCGCAATCATGCTGGGTGAATTGAGATATTGGCACGTGAGTTGTCCATGCAGTTGTGATTAATAATGTGGGCACAAGGTACCCTGAGCATATGATTTGTGGTTGGAGACTCATGACTTGTGTTTATGAGATGAGGTAACTCGGAGTAATTCTACTGTGAAACTAGAACTAGAATGGTTTTAGTATTCGGTTTTGATTGTTTTCCCTTAATTTGTTTCACTCGTACTTGAGAATATTCGAATTACTTTATGGTTATATTACATGTTTATTCCTTGTTGTTATTTAGTGCTTATTGCTTCCATTATTACCTTTATACTTATTTACTGCATAGGTTATTATGACTAGTTGGTGTCTTGACTTGTACCTCATCACTACTCCACCAAGGTTAGTCTTGACACTTACTGGGTACCGATCGTGGTGTACTCATACTACAATTCTAAAATTTTTTGTGCAGATCCAGGTATTGGAGATAACGGACTTGGGCAGAGTTAGCTTCTTCATCCCGAGGATTCAAGGTAGAGTTACTTGGTCGTCGTAGTCCCTTGGAGTCCTTTTCCTTTTGATTGTATTGTTAATTCGATATCCAAACAGTATTGCATTTTGTTTGAAGATATTTCTATGTATTCAGCTATAGTTCGTGACTCTGTATTACCTAGTCTTGGGAGGTCGTTGTGATTATTGCAGAGTACGCTTGTTTCACCTTTATTTTGGTATTTATATTAAACTCTGTTGTAAAATATCACTGTTAAACCGGCTTAGTTGTTATAAGTAATCGGCTTACGTAGTCTTAGAGACTAGGTGCCATCACGATGCCTAAGGCGAGATTTTGAATCGTGACAAGTTGGTATTAGAGCTCTAGGTTCATAGGTTCTACGAGTCACGAGAATGTATAGTAAAGTTTTGCATATCAATACGAAGATGTTTGTACTTATCTTCGAGAGGCTACGGAACTATTAGGAAAATTCCACTTCTTTTACTCCTGTCGTGCGGATTTGTTGATTTCAAAGTTTGAGCCTTTGTATCTCTATTATCTCACACATGGTGAGGACACGCACTACCGGATCAACTGAGCAGACACCCGCGCCCCTTGTTAGAGCAGTGAGAGTCCGGGGCTGAGGTAGAGGTCGAGGAGGGGCACGTGCCACAACTAGAGCACCTGCCAGAGCAGCAGTTGAGGTGCCACCAGTAGCTCCGGTTGGGGGACAGGCACCGGAGGTGCCTGTTGTTACACCCGAACTTCAGGAGACTTTAGCGCAGTTCCTGAGCATGTTTGGTATATTGTCTTAGGCGCGACTGATCCCAGTGGAACTAGCTATTTCATAGATTGGGGGAGGAGCTCATACTCCCGCCACCCGTACTCTTAAGCAGCAAGCTCATGATGGTCATACTTCGGGTGTGGTGTCAGTATAGCATGTTATCACGGTTCAGCCTGAGGTCAGGCCAGAGGCATCTGAGGAGGATCAGCGGAGACTTGAGAGGTTCAAGAAGTATCACCCTCATACTTGTAGTGGCGCAGTGACTGAGGACGTAGAGTTTTCTAGAAAAGTGACATTGTATTCTCCGTACCATGGGTATTGTGGAGGTGAGAAGAGTTTCTTTTACTATATTTTAGTTATCAGGAGCAGCGTATAAGTGGTGGCAGGCTTTTAAGGAGGGTAGGCCAGCTGATGCAGCACCACTCACTTGGACTCAGTTTCTAAAGATATTTTTGAGGGAGTTTGTTCCCCAGGCCCTCAGGGATGCGTGGCGTACAGAGTTCGAACAGTTACACTAGGGTACTATGACAGTGTCGGAGTACGCCATCAGGTTCAGCGAGTTGTCTCGACATGCACCTACCTTGGTTCCTATAGTCAAAAAGTGAGTCCGCAGTTTATCGAAGGGCTCCGTTATGGTCTTAGATCCATCATGGCTTGGGAGTTGGTGACTGATACTCCATTTTATTAGGTTGTGGAGATTTCCAAGAGGTTAGAGCGTATTCTGGGTGCGGAGAGGGAGGATAAGGAGGCCAAGAGGTCTTAAGGTTCTGGAGGATTCAGTGGATTCTACTCTTCAGCTATGACCCATCATGGTGGAGGCTCAGGTAGTCGACCCGTCTAGTCCGAACTTCAGACTATGTGTGGTGCTCCAATTAGTCAGGGTACTCATATTGGGCAATCATCTTTTATTGCTCACCTGCACATGGTTCCTACAATGGTTATTCCAGTTATCCGGCACAAAATCAGTACCAGCAGCCACGCCCGCAGATGGGTTGTTTTGAGTGTGGCGATACTAAGCACATCATGAGAGATTGTCCCAGACTCAAGAGAGGTGAATTTCATCAGAGCACTCGGGCTATGGGCTCCATTCCAGTTGCTATACCACCTGCAGAGCTAGGTAGGGGTGGAGAACAAGCGGTTAGAGGGCGCCCTATAGGAGGAGGACCGGCCCGTTGATATGCTTTACATTGTAGGGCTGAGGCCGCTGCACCAGATGGTGTCGTTATAGGTATGGTTTTGATTTTTCATAGAGGAGCATCAGTCTTAGTTTTTCCTGGTCCTATTTTATCGGTATGAGTCCTCCTATCTTTCCTTATATATGGGTGAGTTTCGTGATTTATGTAATTTGCTTATGTGTTTACCCCTGTAGAGAGATTTTATAGTGGTAGCCCATGCCTATCATTTTGGTTTGTTCACTATTGAGAGTTATGAGACTAGGATGAACTTTTTGTTACTCATTACGGTAGGTTTTGATATGATTTGTGGATGGTTTGGTTACGATTTATGATTTAGGTGCTCTACCGGTATGGGAAGTCTATTACGTATTGTGATTTTGTGTAAGGCCCCGTAAACGTTTTCCTAAAAACCGGGAATTCTATGATGCCGAAATAGGCGTAGAGGTTAATAGTAGTAGAAATTCTTCGCAATGGGCTTTCTCGCCGCGGTTCGGAATTTTTGGATTGGACAGTGCGCTGGGGAGTTAAAGAAAATGTTGGGCAGAAGTAGGCATTTTTGCGGCCTATTCTGTGACCGCAGAACAACTCTGTAGACCGCAGAATGGTCGCAGAGTGGGTCAGTTTTCTGGGTCATTTTGATGTCAAATTTCGCGGCCATTATGCGACCGCATAACCACTTCGCGGGCCACACTCTTGTTGCATATCCCGCTTTGAAATTTTTCGGAGGGAGGTTCTGCGCTGCACTATATGATCGCAGAACCGTTCTGCGGTGCATTATGCGACCGCTGAACAGGTCTGCGGGCCGCATAGTGACCGCAGACCGGGTCAGTCATGCCCAGTTTTGGAGGCCAAATTATGCGGCCGATATGCGGACCGCATATCAATTATGCAATCACAGAACCTGTTCCAGAGCTTCATTTTGGGGGGTTTTAAACTCGACCCTATTCCGTTAAAACACCTACCTTGGGCCATTTTGAACTTATTTTCTAATATTTTTAGAGTGAGAGAGAAGGTCCTAGAGGGAGAAAGTGATATTCATCAAATTGCTCTTCAATTCTCACTTAAAACCTTGAAGAGTATCAAGAGAGGCACCTAGGTCTTCTTCCTAAGAGGTAAGATTCCATCACCCAAACTCTTAATTTCAAAATGTAACTAGAATGGGCCATTAGTAAGGTAATTCATGGGGATGGGAGTGCTTACCTTGCATTCATATGTTCCCAATGTATGTGGGGAGGTTGTGAGTTAAAGATAGAAAAGAATGGGGTGTGGGTTGGTGGAGTCTTTCATAAAAAGGCCCATGAAACCTTAATAAACACATAGTGTTTGATAGAATTCTCAAGTGAGCTAGATTATGATTGTTTTCCTAATTTTTGGTTCAATTTTGCTATATTGCTAAAATAGATTGAAGTTGCTAATATTCCGGAACGTCTTAGAGTTTTAAGAGGCTCAATTGAGGTATGTTGGCTAAACCCCTTCTTCTTAGAATTGAATCCCACGGTATTTATGCAATCGACGTAAGTCCCAAATTGAATATCCTAGAAATTGCTATCCTCAATGTGCTTGCTTGGCAAATATATGTGTAATATGTATTCCCATGCTTTCATCGTGTTATCTCGTCATCTGAGGAAATGTTCAAGACTTAGAATATGTGCTAATATGCCTAGACTTCAAGTCAAATTCGATTAAGGACTGTTATGCCAAATTGTGTGAAAAGCATCTATGTGTCTTGAATTCTAAATTTGCTCACATATGAAATCAAGAGTCTTGAATTTAAAACCGTGTTGTTATTAATGATAATAATAATGTTGGATTGTGAAAAAGAACTTAAATTATGAAATAAGGCCAAGTGCTAAGAACGACTTTATAATTAAAGCCACTTGTGCCAATGTGCTGAAAAGATGGGAATGAAATATGAAGTAAGATGATCCATTGAAATGGTTGATGTCTCGAATGAGATAGCTTAGCCGATCGGGCCGAGATCGGGCTCTGTGTAATAACACGGTGGTATTGTGAGTGAAATTGTGAACATGGTTGATGTCCCAAATGAGATGGCTTAGCCGATCGGGCCGAAATCAGACTCTGTGTAATAACACGGTAGTATTGTGAATGAAATAGTGAATATGGTTGATGTCTCAAATGAGATGTCTTAGCCAATCGGACCGAGATCGGACTCCGTGTAAGAACACGGTGGTATTGTGGACTGTGATATATTGGCACTAAAATAAAAACCATCCAACCTAATAATGCGGGAGTTGACTTTAAAATCTATGTGATCATTAAATTGATGTTTTAATGTTATTTGAAGCTCGTATTGAATCCTTGACTGTTTACCTTGTATTACTATTCATTCTATTGATATGGTGTTTAGCTATACATACTAGTACTATTCGACAGTAACTAATGTCCCTTTTACCGGGAGCGCTGCATCTTTAAATGGATACAAGTTGTTCCATAGCAGACAGTGTTGATCACAGATAGGTGTTGCATCCTCTTCTCAGCGGACTCGGTGAGCCCCATTTCATTTCGGGGTCATGTAATATATCTTTTGTTTATATTGTTGTACTTTTTGAGATATAGTCGGGGCCTTATTACCGGTACCTTCTTTACACTCTTTTATATCTTTAGAGGCTCCGTAGACACTATGTGGGTTGTATACGGGTGTTGGGAATGTTAAACAAGTTATGTTGTGTTTGATCACTTGTTCCACTCAGACTATAAGTGTATGTGTATTTTGAGACTTAAAGGCGAAATAGCTAATGAAATGGTTTAATATTGTATGTATGAACTTCCCACTGTTCAATTAATGAAATCATGTCTTTTGTTTCTTGATCATGGGTGATTGGGGTAGAAAGTACTTAACAGGCTTGCTCGACCAGGTTCACTCGGTTGAGCGCCGGTCGCGCTTCCCGAGGTTAAGGCGTGACAAACTTGGTATCAGAGCCTAAGGTTTTAAAATGTCCTAGGATGTCTCGAAGCCATGTCTAGTAGAGTCCTTCTTATCGGTGTGTTGGCGACGACATCTATAAGATGGAGGCTACTTGGACATTAAGGAACAATACCCTTCTTTGATATTCTGGATCGTGCGATGAAACTAATTGTGCAACTGTTCCTCCTCTAACTCGTGCATTCCTTTAACTTTCAGTATATGGCATCTAAGAAGAGAGCAAGAACTGGTCAAGGGGCCAATACTGCTTCAGGAGTGGGAGTTGACCCTCTATTTGATGATGCGGGTGAATAACCGAGGGGTGAAGATAATCCTCGACTGCTTCACTACCTGATTCCACTACACCTGACCAGGCCACACCAGTCCCTACACCTTGTGAGGGTGTGACGGTTCCTCCACCTGATATTCCCGTTCCACCTCCATCCCCAGCTTCCGGTTCTGGTATTTCTGATGGGGATCTTAGGGGAGCTATTCAAATGCTGACTCAGATAGTGGCTTCTCAGGCCCAAAGGTCGAATATTGCACCCACATCTTCTAGCCAACCAGGAGATTCTACTAGTTCTAGGGTGAACATGTTTCTGCAGTTCGATCCTCCGGTGTTCATGGGTGCTAATCCCGAGGAGGACCCACAGGACTTCATTGATGAGATGCATAAGACTCTCCAGGTTATGCGCGCTACTGAGACGGAGGGAGTGGAGTTGCCTGCATACCGCCTGAAAAGGGTGGCATATTCTTGGTTTGAGCTGTGGGAGGACTCTCGGGAGGAGGGGAGCCCTCCAGCGAGGCGGAGTGAGTTTGTTGAACCCTTTATAGACCATTTCTTGCCTATAGAGACTAGGGGAGCCCGTGCCACAGAGTTTGAGAATCTTAAGCAAGGGAGTAAGAGTGTGTGGGAGTATCACATGGAGTTCATGCGCCTGTCAAAAACACATGATGCCCACCATAGAGGGCAGAGTGTGTCGATTTGTGTAGGGCCTTAGCCCTTTGGTTATTAATGAGGCTTCCACAACTGCCTTAATTTCTGATATGAACTATGGTAAGATGGTGGCATTTTCTCAAGCTACAAAGGCCCGAAAGTTAAAGGACAGGATGGAGCGAGAGGGAAGCAGTAGGGCTCGATCCGCGGGCAACGTTGGGGATTTATTTGGTGGTGGGAGATCAGCTTTTAAGGGAGGCTCATCAGGGCCATCCCAGTCTTATGCTCAGTCTTCAACCAGTGCACCGCCAGCGGGGCACAGTCAGCAGTAGGGGAGTCACTTCAGGCCCAATCAGGGCACGAGGGGGTCCCGCCATCAGGGCCGATTAGGAGGGCGATTCCAGCAGCAGCGGAGGCCCCCATGCCTCATGTGTGGGAGAATGCATATGGGGATCTGCTACCAGGACATGCCGGTATGTTACGGGTGCGGAATGGGGGGTCATATTCAGAGGGAGTGTCGTTCATCCCGCCAGGGTGCGGGCAGGGGCATAACACAGCCATCCAGTTCTGCAATTGCTACATCTTCAGCACCCCCTCCAGCTCGAGGCTCTCTAGCACCAGCAGGGCGCGGTGCAACTAGGGGTGGTGCGCAGAGTTCAGGAGGACCCAGCCGTTTCTATTCTATGAGTGGTCTCTAGAGTTCAGAGGCTTCTCCAGATGTTGTCATAGGTATATTGACTGCCCAATCCCATGATGTATATGCTCTTATTGATCCCGGTTCCACCTTGTACTATGTTACCCCTTATGTTGCTATGGAATTTGGGATAGAACAGGAACAGCTTCATGAGCCGTTCTCTGTATCTACTCCGGTTGGGGAGTCTATTATGGCCGCAAGGGTGTATAGGGGTTGTGTGGTCACGGTACGTGGTCGGGATACCGTGGTCGATCTCATTGAATTGGGGATGGTCGATTTTGATGTAATTATGGGGATGGATTGGATTTATTCATATTTTGCTAAGCTCGACTTAGAATATGTGCTAATATGCCTAGACTTCAAGTCAAATTTGATTAAGGACAGTTATGCCAAATTGTGTGAAAAGCCTCTATGTGCCTTGAATTCTAAATTTGCTCACTTGTGAAATCAAGAGTCTTGAATGAAAACCGTTTTGTTATTGATGATAATAATAATGTTGGATTGTGGAAAAGAACCTGAATTATGAAATAAGGCCAAGTGCCAAGAACGACTTTATAATTAAAGCCACCACTTGTGCCAATGTGCTGAAAAGATAGGAAGGAAATATGAAGTAAGATGATCGATTGAAACGGTTGATGTCTCGAATGAGATGGCTTAGCCGAATGGGCCAAGATCAGACTCCATGTAATAACACGGTGGTATTGTGAGTGAAATTGTGAGCATGCTTGATATCTCAAATGAGATGGCTTAGCCGATAGGGCCGAGATCGGACTCCGTGTAATAACACGGTGGTATTGTGAATGAAATAGTGAATATGGTTGATGTCTCAAATGAGATGTCTTAGCCGATCGGGCCAAGATCGGACTCCATTTAAAAACACGGTGGTATTGTGGATTGTGATATATCGGCACTAAAAAAAAACCATCCAACCTAATAATGCGGGAGTTGACTTAAAAATCTATGTGATCCTTAACTTGATGTTTTAATATTGTTTGAAGCTCGTATTGAATCCTTGATTGTTTCCCTTATATTATTATTCATTCTATTGAGATGGTGTTTAGCTATACATACTAGTACTATTCGACAGTACTAATGTCCCTTTTATCGGGGGCGCTGCATCTTTAAATAGATGCAGGTGGTTCTATAGCAGACAGTGTTGATCACAGATAGGTGTTGCATCCTCTTCTCAGTGGACTCGGTGAGCCCCATTTCATTCCGGGGTCATGTAATATATCTTTTGTTTATATCGTTGTACTTTTTGAGGTATAGTCGGGGCCTTGTTGCCGGCACTTTCTTTACACTCTTTTGTATCTGTAGAGGCTCCGTAGACACTATGTGGGTTGTATACGGGTGTTGGAAATGTTAAATAAGTTATGTTGTGTTTGATCACTTGTTCCACTCAGACTATAAGAGTATGTGTATTTTGAGACTTAAAGGCGAAATAGCTAATGAAACGGTTTAATATTGTATGTATGAACTTCCCACTATTTAATTAATGAAATCATGTCTTTTGTTTTCTTGATCATGGGTGAGTGGGGTAGAAAGTACTTAACAGACTTGCGCGACCGGGTTCACTCGGTTGAGCGCCGGTCGCGCTTCCCGATGTTGGGGTGTGACATTTTATTTCGCAAAATTGAGTTAATAAAAGGTTTCAGATTTGTGTGATGTGTATTCTACTTGTGATTCAGAGCTGAGGATAGGATCCTCATATTTCCGTGTGGATTGAGATATTTGGGCTGGGCTACGTGCCGCGATGGAGTTATATTAGGATGAGATCCTTGTGATTAGTTCATATGTTTTGTTCTCCCTTAGGGAATGGACTCATAGTATGATACCGGTGAGGAGTTGTACTAGTTGAGTTGTTCGATAAGTTCTCTCATGTGTTTCTCTTTCCATATTCAGTCATAGTCGAGTTGTGCTAGTGAGTTTAGATTGTGAGGCTTGTGCCCAGGTGGCGTTGGGTATGACTTGTTGATTTGGTTGAGTGGTTATAAGATCTTCATGTTTCTTGCATCATTGTCAGTGTTTTGATAGTTTGGAACAAGGTTTTAGTCGATATGAGGCTATTTACTGGTACTGGGTGTGGTAATGAATAGTTATTACAGTCAGAGTTGTTTCTTTGGGCATATGGATGATGTGTTACGTCATGTGGTTATACCTTGTGGGTGTATGCATGAGCTGTTGCAACTGGTTGAGGTTGATACAGTTCGTTTATGTGGGAATCGGGTATTTGGGAAATTATCGTATGTTGAAAATTTAGTTCTAAGGCTTATCGGTATGGGTGGAAGGAATAATCTTTAGCTGAGATGGTGTTGTCGAGCTTTTATGGATTGCGGTGGCGTGGGGTCACCGATGAGTATATATATGCTGAGTTCATTCAGTGATTTCATGGTTTCGGAATAGATCTTGGCACGTTTGAGGATGAATGTTTGTTTAAGAAGGGGGAATGTAATGACCCGATCGGTCGTTTTGAGCTATAGCATTCCATTCGGTGGTTTAAGGTCTTAACAAGATTCGTATTGCATATTATGACTTGCGTATATGGACGGTTTATATTTTCGGGTGATTCAGGATTTATTTGGAAGAATGATTCTTGTTTTAGAAGATTAAGTGATGAGAGTTGACAGGAGTTTGACTTTTGTTTAGATGAATCTAGAATGGTATTTTGATGATTCCAATAGCTTCGTATGGTAATTTTGGAATTAGGCATATGTTCGGATTTGGATTTGGAGGTCCATAGGTTTATTTGATGTATTTTGGCAAAAGTTGGAAAGTTGAGGTTTGGAAGGTTGAGAGGTTTTATTGGGAGTTGACTTTAATATCGGGTTCGGATTGCGATTTCGGGTGTTGTTATAGCTCCGTTGTGTCATTTGGGACTTGTATGCACAATTCGAGGTCATTCCGAGTTGATTTGATATGATTCGGCGTGAGTTGTAGCAGTTGAAAGTTCATTAGTTCATTAGGCTTGAATTGAGGTGCGATTAGTAGTTTTAATGTTGTTTGATGTGATTTGAGGCCTCGAGCAGGTCCACATTATGTTTTGGAACTTGTTGGTATGTTCGAACTAGGTCTCAGAGACCCTAAGTGTATTTCGGATGGGCTATGGGCCATTTCTTCAGGTTTGGAATTTGTTGATTGCTGGTGTCTAATATCCTTCTTCGCGATCGCGAATAGTCGGTCGTGCTCGCATAGGGTGTTTGGAGAACCGGCAATTTTCCTTCTTCGCGTTCATAGTGTATGGTTCACGATCACATACTTGTGGAGTGTTGACTCAGCGTGTTAGCGATAGGGGTTACGTGATCGCGTAGTGGGCGACCATGCTGGAGAGGCCAGGTATTTTGCTCGTCACGTTCGCATAAGGTGGCTCGCGATAGCGTAAGTTGTGGTCATTGTGAGTCGCATTTGCGACTGTAGTTACGTGTTCGCATAAGGTGATTTTTGGCAGCCTTCATTTTGTTCTTCGCGATCGCGAGGAATGTTCTGCAATCGCGATGAATAGATACCTGGCAGAATATAAAAGTACTCTATTTCGAGGGTTATGATATTTTTATCACTTTTGAGTTAGAGAGCTCGGATTTGGGCGATTTTGGAGGGAATTTTCACTCTTTGAATTGGGCTATGTGTTCTTGACCCGGATTTGGTTATATTTCATGATTTCATCTTTGTTGTTATCATTAAATTAGTGATTTGAATTGGAGGTTTTTGTAAAAACTTTCTAAAACACAAAAATGATGATTTGTAGACCGAATTGATGTCGGAATTAGATAATTTTGGTATGGTTGGAAACGTTCGGATTTTGTGAGTTTTGTCAGGTTTTGAGGTGCGGGCTCGGGGTCGACTTTTTGGTTTTCATTAAAGATCAAAGCTTTGATATCCGGAATTATTTTTTATGGCTTTTATTTATGATATTAAGTTATTTTGGATAGATTCGAGTCGTCCGGAGGTTGTTGCACATGAGAAGGTTATTGTAGAGTATCTATTTAGCTTCTTTGAGGTAAGTATCTTGCCTAACTTTGTATGGAGAAAACCACCCTTTAGGATTTGGGTTGATTGTATTATTTGAATTATGTGAAAGACGTGTACGCGAGGTGACGAGTGCGTACTCGGGCTTATATGTGGAAATTGACCGGTTTAGACTTTTAGGCTTCTTTTATGTAATTATTTGAAATTGTTAGCACATGTCATATCTTTTACTTGTCGAGTTTACTAATATATGCTTTATTTAAAGTTGTTACCTCTTTATTTGTAATATGAGTTTCTCTATTGTTGAGTTATTCCTAATTAAAATTGTTGTTACATGATATCCTTTCACTGTCGGGTTATTTTCATGTATTTAAACGTAGTTGCAAGTTCATGCCATCTCTTTCATTGTTAGCTTATGTCATACACTAGAATTCAAAGTTTGCCATTTCATGAAAATACCTTCATTATTGAGTTTACTCTTAAGCAATTAATTGAAGTTAAAGTTATTGTAAGTCATTAACCTGTTTTAGTTGAAGTTGTTGTTTAATGGGGCATTTTTCATTTGAGTTACTTTCCCCGTTCATTTTGTTTCTATTGAGATGTTTTACACATCGTGATGAGCCGTGGGCTATGTGTTGTGGTGATATTAGTGTTGCTGATGTTAAGAGGTTGTGCCCTATGGGCACTTGTGGTACGAGTTGATATGTCGTGTTGTTGTGATGTTAACATATGTGAATTAGTTTTGTGGATTGATTGTCGTTATGCGGAGCGTAACGGTGGCATCTCACTTGTTGATAATTGTTCTGAGTGATACGGGTGGCTAATGATATTGTTAGGGCGGAGTGATACGGGTGGCTATTGGAATGATACGGTGGCTATCAGAGTGATAAGGGTGGCTATTATGTTAAATGTCTTGGCAGAGCGATAAGGGTGGCTATTATGATGTTATCAATACGGAGAGATAAGGGTGGCTATGTCAAGGATGATATGTGATGGCCTAGGGGTATTATGTTGATGATATTCGTGTGATTGTGTGATTTCCCCATAATTGGTTTCACTGGTACTTAATGATATTCGGATTACTTTAGGGTTATATCATATGTTTATTCCTTGTTGTCATTTACTGCTTATTGCTTCCATAATTAGTTTTATACTTATTTATTGCACAGGTTATTATGATGTAGGTGTCTTGACTTGTACCTCGTCACTTCTCTACCGAGGTTATTCTTGATACTTACTGGGTACCGACCATGGTGTACTCACACTATAATTTTGTATATTTTTGTGTAGATTCAGGTATTGGAGATAACGGACTCACGCAGAGTTAGCTTCTTGATCACGAGGATTCAAGGTAGAGCTGCTTGGTCGTCGCAGTCCCTTGGAGTCCTTTTCTTTTTTATTATACTGTTAATTCTATATCCGAACAATATTGTATTTTATTTGAAGATATTTCTATGTATTTAGCTAGAGTTTGTGACTCTGTATTACCTAGTTTTTGGAGGTTGTTGTGATTATTGTCGCGTAGGCTTGTTTCACCTTTATTTCGGTATTTATATTAAACTCTATTTTAAAATATCATTGTTAAACTGGCTTAATTGTTGTAAGTAATCGGCTTACCTAGTCTTAGAGACTAGGTTTCATCATGACACCTAAGGCGGAATTTTGGGTCGTGACAAGTTTCTTCATCAGTTTGGGTGGCTGTCCTATTTCTCAGAAATTCAAGAAGCAACCTTCCGTCTCCTTGTCTTTTGTTGAGGCGGAGTACAGATCTATGCAACAGGTCGTTGCTGGGTTAACCTGGTTAGCTCGTCTTCTTGAAGATTTGTCTATGCCTCATATTCTACCCATTCCCCTTCATTCTGATATCCAAACTGCTATATACATCGCCAAAAATCTCGTCTTTCACGAGTGGACGAAACACATTGAGCTTGATTGCCATTTTATTAGGTAGCAATTTTAGTCTCGTCACATCTCTCTTTCTTTTCTTCCTATCCGTTCTCATTTGGCCGACATTTTCACTAAACCTTTCTCTAGGCCTCTTCATCATGATATTTTGGGCAAGTTTGGGGTTCATTCTTCCCCCTCCAATTTGAGGGGAGGTGTTGGCAATGGTGCTAAACTCAGAGAAGACTCTGGCGGCTAGGGTTACGAGTTTAGCAGATGAAGCAAATGAGGCACACATCTGATTCACGGTTTGGCTCAAGAAGCAAAGAAGGGACACTTGTGATCAGGGGACTAATTCATTAAGTGACGTGTCATGCACTCAGTCGTCGGATCTGTGTCTGGAAGCTTCTTATGTGTATGCGTGTTGTAAATACCTAGCATATATTATTTATATATTTTCTGTTTTTTTAGCTGGAGCATGTGAGGAACCTTAGCTAAAACACGAGAAAGGCGGTTATTTTTAGTTGAGACCGTAGAGTGTATAGAACGACTAGCTATTTGTACAGATATTTCATTTTGAGTAGAATGAAAATGATTTTCTCCTCCAATTAGTTTTCTTCTTGCCCAAATTTTACGGTCACTGCAACCTCCATGAAAGAAGTGAAAGGCGCACCACTGCTGCCGTTCAGGAAATATATACTTAAAGGTTTGTTGTTGTATTTGCCTCTGCATCTGTATCGAAACCAAGAGATGAGTCATCCAGATCCAGTAGGCTTCCATCGTCCTTAAAAGAGTGGGACAAATTTTTGAAGAAAATATCATGTGCATGCATATGTAAAGCTGTAACTTAAAGAAAGAGCAGCTTCGTGTATCATCCCTAGCCTTGGTACTTCTAATATTCTGACATATGAATTCAATCACCTAGTTCAGTATAAAGGAGTTCTTGAAACACTATAGAATCCAAAATAAAATTGGAAAAAAAAAAAGAATAAAAAAGAAAGAGAGAATTGAGTGGTGATAATAGAACTATTACCTTACATTTTAGAGTTTTAAAGTTCGATTCTCATAAACTTACGTATATCTTTTCCTGCTAGCTTCAAAGAAAATCTATATATATCCTCCACTGCCCAAGCCTCCACCATGCTAGAAAAGATTTAGGAGAAATCAGCGTACAAAGTGCACTAATTAGTGAGAACTTTATTTACAAGCACAGAAAATGTTGGCTTTTTATAAAAGTGCAAGGAGCTCAATTTTGTTCCTAAAAAAGTGAAAGCTTAAATTAAAAAATAATTGGAGTTTGGAATTGCCTAAGAGTGATCCTCACATTTGGTAGCTCCAGCGTTTAACTTGCTTTTGGGCTAATGGAACTGGCCACCGCTCCCACGAGCCTCTTTCGGAAAATTTTTGCGGTCGCCTTCTTCTACATATTTTGGAAAAGTTAAGTATCATAACAGCTCCTAGATTTTACTAAAATCACATAACTACCATTGCAAAACAAATTCTTTGTTTTTTATAGTAAATCTCCTTTTTGCTTTATTTTTAGTAAATCTCCTTTTCTTTATTTTTCTTTTTGCCTCTTTTCCTTAGCGAAAATTATGTGAGATGGTACGGTTAATAGTTTTGAACTAATATGTGGTTTTCTTGATAAATGTATCTATTCCTCATGTTTTCTCCCGTTATAAATAGAGAGAATAAGAGGCAGCAATCAAGAAGCCATTGAAGAAATTTAGTAAAAGGTTTCTTCAATGGCTATCTACATCAAAGCCTTTGTTCTTCTTCCTCTACTTTTTGTTTCATCCTACGCTAGACACAAACCTATTGACCTAGGCTTTGACAATGATGACGACTCTTCCGTTGGCATATTTGATCCTTCCCCAAAAGGACTTAAGGAATTCTTGAAACACCTCGACGGCAAGAAGAAGAACAAGAAGAAAAGCAAGAAACATGACCTTATATTTCCCGAATTTCCTTTTCCCGAAGAGGAGCAAGAAAAGGAAGAAGCACCACTAGACCCGGCCGTCAATGCGAAGCCGGATTTCGAGACGGCAAATCTTGGTGGTTGGATGGTGCATTCACCAAATGTTGGTGTTGCAGCCATGCATATACAATTGATGCCAAACAACAAGGCTGTTTGGTTTGATACCACAAATCTTGGACCATCAGCAATTCAACACAACCCTCCATTTTGCAAGCCTGTCCCAGATAGGCCTGGTGAGACAGATTGCTTTGCTCATGCCGTTCAATATGACATTGAGAGTGGTCAAGTTAGGACATTGAAGGTTTGTTACCTGCTTATGTCCATGTCCTATTTTTATGAACGAAATTTTACCCAACACACGCATGCATACATATGCATGTGGATTTCAATTAAAAAGATTTCTTCTTCCTTTTTTTTTTTTGGTAACCTAGCATTTCACTAATTACAAAGTGAAATATTTACAAATTAACTAGACCAAAACTCAGTCGGTCCAGCATATACAATGATTTTTATATACAAAACATATACAAGTGTTTTTTTTCTTCGCTGTTATATTATATAGGAAGTTTGCTAAAGATTTGTGCTACTGGATCAGTCTTTCCCCGCAATTGCACTAAAGAGGTTTTTCTTGAATATCACTAATTCATAATTACTTTTATATCATTATGTGCATTTCTTATTTCCTATACAATTTAATTAACCTTTATTTTCTGAACGTTTGTATCTTAAAACGATAGCAGTTGAATTCAATTACATTTTGTTTCCGTATCGATTTTCAGTTTTTAAATCAGACAGCTGTCTTTAATATAAATGGGCATTCTTTCTTATCTTCAATTGATGTTCAGATAATGAGTGATCCATGGTGCTCATCGGGAGGTTTGTCATCTAACGGCGACCTAATAAGCACGGGAGGTTTTAAAGAAGGAATCCGAAGTATCAGAATCATGAATCCATGTGATAACTGCGAGTTCCAGGAAAATGCCAACGGGCTTGCTGCTATGAGATGGTACAATATCATTCCAATTTTATTTTTCAAAGGGTTTAACTCTATGCACTATCCGTGCATACTATCAGTTCATCTCAAAGATAATGTTTATAATGAGTAACCCAAAAAATAAGACAAGTAACACTCCCTTTTCAAAAATTAGAACTCACAATTTCCAAAAATTCATAACAGGTACGCTACTCAACACATGCTTGAGAACGGTAGCTTCATTCTTGTTGGAGGTCGTGGTGCACACAACTACGAAATCATTCCACCAGGAAAATTGCAATTCCAGGTGCAACAATTCGGGTTAAATTTCCTTGCTGAGACCGAAGACGAGAAAGAGAACAATCTCTACCCATTCGTCAATCTTCTCCCTGATGGGAGCGTATATATTTTTGCCAATGATAGATCAATAATCATCGACCCTTATAGTGGAAAAACAATCCGCGAACTTCCTAAACTTGCTGGAGGCTCGAGAAACTATCCGGCATCAGGAATGTCCGCACTTTTGCCAATCAATCTCAATACTCCTAAGCCTGAGGATGCTGAAGTTGAAGTCATTGTTTGTGGTGGAAATACTCATGATGCCTTCAAGTACTCGGAGAATCCGCCAAGACAATTCTTCCCTGCATTGAAAGATTGTGGAAGGATATTATTATCAAACAAAGCAGGAGCTCAATGGGATATTGAAGAAATGCCCTCAGCAAGAGTAATGGGAGACATGTTGCTTCTTCCAACTGGAGATGTATTGATCATTAATGGAGCTAAAACAGGTACTTCTGCATGGGATGCTGCTGAGGAACCTAATCTTGTCCCACTTATTTACAGCCCAACCAAGCCAAAAGGACACAGGTTTAAGGAATTGGCCCCTACACAGATTGCAAGAATGTACCATTCTGTTTCTGCTGTTTTGCCAGATGGTAAGATTTTGGTGGCAGGCAGCAATACACATGCTTTGTATGATTATCAGGCTAAGTACCCAACTGAATTGAGAGTGGAGAAATTCTCACCTCCTTACTTGGCACCTGAGTTGGATCAGCATAGGCCCCAAATTCTTGAGAATGGAGCCAACAAGGAAATGAGATATGGCCAGGACTTCAGTCTCAATATCAAGTTGGATCAAGTTGTAGATAAAACTGACATTAAGGTAACCATGTATGCACCACCTTTCACCACCCATGGCTACTCTCAGGGACAGAGATTGCTCCTTTTGCAGCTTAAATCTGCAACAAACCAACAGGTCACTGTAGTCGCACCACCCTCTGGCAAGCTATCTCCTCCAGGCTACTACTTACTCTTTGTGGTTCACCGCGGCGTGCCTAGCCGTGGAATGTGGGTGCGTATTGACCAATAGAAAATTATGATCAGCATCCCCAAATTAAATTCTTGTATTATGTATACTATTCATGTTATACATACAAAAACAAATAGATAACAATATCATCTATCAGACCTTTGCTCTCTTGTTTTAATTTTTATAGGTCAGAAACAAGGCATGTTGTACACTAAGTATTACTATATTTGTTTACCCGTAAAATGGTACATTTGAATTTATATGTGGTTTCTAGACAAGTGAATTAATTCGATCCTGAAATAATAAAAGAATTGAAGAAATATGCAATACTTATCCTTGAGATAAAGATGAAATAGCACAAATAGTAATTCTGGGAGCAAGGCTTTCAGGCACAACAATAATGAAATCAAAAAATAAGAAGATAAAGTTGTATAGAGCTTTGAATAGATTATAGCGTAAGTTTGCCAGAAAATTCGTGTCCTTTACAATGATAACATAGATCACTATTTATAGCTGCATCTAGGGAACAAGGTCCTAGGATCATGCCCTTCTTTAATGTCAATTATGAGGGTCATTGAAGAATGCATAACGGTGAGCATAAATGACAAATTCTTTGTAACGGGCAGTGTATTATATATTGTAGAATATTTTCTATTAAATGCTACCGGGCAGCAGGTATTTATTGCATCTTTATAAGCATCATTCTTTCCGGTAACAAATGGAATAGTTGTCTTCTGTTTTAGCTATTCTCTGCCTTCGGCTCCACGTGTCACTCTCTTATGCAATTACTTAGCATAGCATATTTTTACCCTATACAGATAGTTCTCCTGCTTTCCGGTGACATAACTTTGTCACCGGAAAGTTGTAGAAATATTCTTTTTGGCGGGAATTTCTGTGACCCCCTCTAAAAAGCTTCTGATAGTTGATTAGATGCACGTCTCTCCACATTTAATGCCCCGAACACGCGTTATCCCACGATTCAGCATAACTTTTGCCGGTTATCGAGGTAATTATGGCCACGAATTTAGCCGCATAAACCTTTATTTATACGCTTCACTCTCCTTTATTCACACCCCATAATTCTTCAAACTCTCTTCATTCAATTTGTACTCTGTTCTTCAACCTTTCTTTAACTCCCCTCATACGAGAAAAGCTTTTCCTTCTTCTATAACATACAATGGCTTCTTCTTCAAAAACTACCAGTTCCTCAAAGAACAAAAAAAAAGCTGATGAAGCCGCTCCTCCTATAGGGAGCACCATCATCCCTAGAAGTCTTGTCACAACTAAAGACTTTGAAGAGAAATTTCCTTCCGTTAGCTCTCGTACATGGGCCGTTAGCAGATATCCTTCTTTCATCCGTCCTTTCAGCATTACTACTGTGAAGGAAGATTGTCATTGCTAGGACTTAGACATTATTGCTCCTGATCTGGTGGAGTGGGTAATCTTACCCAAGAAGGGTTTTACGTACTTCTATATGTATCCCTTTACTTTGGGGATATTTTCTTTGAGCGGAGAGCTTAACTCCATTATTGCCGAGTTTTGCCTCCTCCACCAAGTGTGTTTGGCCAAGGTGAGTCCCTCTGTGTGGAGGACAATTGCTTGACTTCGACGCCTATGCCAAGAAACGGGGGAGGAGTTATCCCTAACTCACGTGATGAACCTTTATTCCCCCAAGATCTTCCGTGGGGGATGATTAACTTCAGCAAGTGAGGCCACCATGCACTACTATCCACCATGGATGATGGTAACCAACAACTGCTACATCATCTCCACTGGCCGCATCGGTCCGAGAAGAGGTTGTTCCTCTTCCCCAGTCCCCAGTTTATGGGAATTTGGGGTAAAATTATGTTGCCCCCTCAGAAGATCCGCAAAGGAGGAGGAGCGTTACTCTTGGTCTCCATCAGATGTAATTTGCTATCCCGGCCGGTAGAACTTGCTAACTATCTGAAACCTTTGGCTTCAGAAAAAGATTGGGAAAATATACAGGCTCTCTCGGGAGAGTGCTTGTTGAACAATGCCATGCACAACGCCGCAACAGTACATTCTTCACTTCTTTTGTCATTTCTCCTGTTCTTGACTGAATAAATATCATGAGTTTGCATTTTCTTCCCTCGGGATATGAGTGATCGACCACTCTCGGAATCGAGCAAGCAGAGCCTGGACCTTCACTACGTAGTGTTGCATGCGCTCCTCTTTGGTTTCGAATATCCCATAGACCTAATTTACCACCAGTTGGGATCGCAATTGATTTCTATGACCTCGAAATCTAGTCCCCGGGCCAGTTAGAGTCCTACAATCAAAGCTTCATACTCTGCTTCGTTGTTAGTTAAAGGGACCGTTCTTATGGCCTGCCTCAGGGTTTCTCCCGAAAGCATGATTAATACTATGCCAAGCCCGGACCCCTTTACATTGGAATATATGTCCGTAAATAAGGTCCAAACTCCCGATTTTGATTCTGACACCATCACTGCTTCTTTGGTTGCCAGAGGTAACAATCCTGGATTGAAATCGGCCACAAAGTTGGCCAAAACTTGTGACTTAATCGCAGTCCTAGGTTTATATTCTATGTCAAATTCACTCATTTTGACGGCCCATTTGGCCAATCTACCAGAGAGTTCAGGTTTGTGAAGGATATTCCGCAGGGGAAAGGTGGTCACCACAGCTATCGGGTGACATTGGAAGTAAGGCCTTAGCTTCTGAGCGGTGACTACGAGAGCTAAGGCCAGCTTCTCCAAATGCGGGTAGCGCGTTTCTGCTCCTGTTAAAATTCTACTAAAATAATAAATGGGAGATTGCGTACCTTCATCCTCATAGACTAAAACGGCGCTTACCGCTACCTCCGAGACTGCTAGGTAGATTTATAGTGTTTCACCTTCCTTTGGTTTTGATAGTAACGAAGGGCTTGACAAGTACCTTTTCAAATCTCTTAAAGCATGTTGGCATTTTGGGGTCCATTAGAAATTGTTTTTCTTTTTGAGAAACGCAAAGAAACGGTGGCATTTCTCTTTGATGACCGGGAAATAAACATACTCAAAGCGGCCAATCTCCCTGTGAGCCTTTGAAATTCTTTCATGCTTCATAGCTGGTTCGGGATGTCTTCGATGGCTTTGATCTTATCAAGGTTTACCTTAATCTCCCTTTGTGATACCAGAAATCCCTAGGAACTTGCCGGAGCTGACCCCGAACGTGTACTTCTCAGGGTTAAGCTTCATGTTATTCTTCCTTAGGATGTCAAAAGTTTCTTGCAAATGCTTAAGATGATAACCTGCATTAAAAGACTTAACAAGCATATCGTCTATGTAAACATCCACTGTTTTCCCTATCTGTTTTTCAAACATCTTGTTTACGAGCCGTTGATAAGTGGCTCTGACGTTCTTTAGCTCGAAGGGCATCACATTATATATGTGCCGAAATTTGTTATGAACAAAGTCTTTTCCTGATCCTCCGGGTTTATCTTAATTTGGTTGTACCCGGAATAAGAATCGAGGAAAGTCATTAACTCGTGCTCGGCCATTGCATCGATCATTTGATCGATGTTTGGCAGTGGGAACGAGTCTTTTGGGCACGCCTTATTCAAGTGCTTATAATCAATGCACATGCAAAATTTATTGTTTTTCTTAAGAACTACTACTACATTATCTAGCCAGTCTGGATACTTTACCTCTCGGATCGAACCGATATCAAGTAGGCGAGTTACTATTTTTTTGATGAATTTATTCCTGACCTCCGCAATAAGGCATTTCTTTTGTCTTACCGGAGGGATGTTTGGATCCAAGCTTAGCTTGTATATGGCCACTTCCGTTGGGATGCCTGTCATATCCGCATGCGATCACGCAAAACAATCGACATTATATTTAAGAAATTTAATAAAGCCAAACCTGAGCCCGAGGTGAAGTCCTGTCCCCAAGTGGAATTTCCTCTTCAAAAACTTTTCAAACAATGCAACTTGCTCGAGCTCTTCCGTTGTGGACTTTGTTGCATCCGTCTCTTCTGGTACTTGGAAGTATCTTGGCACCTGATAAGATTCTGATACTTCTCCCCCTGGTTAACTTCACTTGATTCGGGAGAAGGCGCTGGTTCCTATAATTGCTATGCCAAATGCTCTTTCCCTTTGCTTTTGGAGACCAAAATCGCATTCATCTCTCTTGCCATCGGTTGGTTGCCTTTTATCTGTATAATCCCTTCGGGAGTTGGGAATTTTAGCAACTGATGATATGTTGATGGTACGGCTTTTATCTCGTGTAACCATTGTCTTCCCAGAATAATGTTATAACCCATACCACCGTCCACAACTTCAAAAAGGGTCATCTTCATCACCCATTCGGCATTCGTGGGCAGCAGGATCTCTCCTCGGGTTGTCACGCTTGCGAGGTTGAATCCGGCGAGGTATTTTGTGGCCGGAATGATGCTTCCAATAAGTTTGGCTTGCTCCAATACCCTTCATTGTATGATATTGGCCGAACTTCCTTGATCCACCAGAACACGTTTAATTTTAACATCTAGTACATTAAAAGAAATTACCAATGCATTGTTGTGCAGTAGCAACAGTTCGCCTGCGTCATCCTCCGTGAAAGTGATGTCGTCTTCAGCGACTTCTCGGAGTCTCTTGCTATGGGTTATTGACACCTTCGTCTTTTTTGCTGCCGAGAAGGTAACCCCGTTGATCTCGTTCCCTCCAAAGATCATGTTGATCGTCTTGCGCAGGGGGTCTTCTCCTGCTTTTGAATTCTCCGCGTTATCACGGTTATGAACGTAATTTTTCTTGGCCCGGTCACTTAAGAATTCCCTGAGATGGCCATTTTTCAGTAGTGATGCCACCTCTTCACGCAGATGTCAACAGTCCCCAGTAGGGTGGCCATTTGTCCCATGGTATTTGCACCACAAATTGGGATCCCTCTTTCTGGGATCGGACCACACGATCTAGAGTAAGAAGAAAGAGTGACAATCCTAAATGCCCTGTAGCCTCCTGCTTATAAGTGTGGTGCACGACACACCCATAAACAAGACTCTACTAGACACGGCTTGTAGACTCCCTAGGACAGAACTGCTCTGATACCACTTTTGTCACGACCCAAACCGATGGGCCGCGATGGGCACCCGGTACCTTACTCAACCGAGTACCAACGTAACGTATCTTTCTTATTACATCATCATATACACGTGACATACGAGCCTAATAGACCAACATCATCAATTATAAACTCAAAACATAGGCCGACAAGGCCGTACAATCTTTTACGTACACGACATGTGTCTGCAAGCCTCTAAGAGTACATAAATATCATAAAGGTGAGGACAGGGCTCCGTCATACTAATCAGTACATGTCCTAATCATATTGACCACATAAGCAACTCCGGAACAAATGGAGTGCACCAACATCTTCAGCTGAGCTGATTGCCTACTTGGAGGACTCTCGACCTGTCTATTGAGACCTGCGGGCATGAAACGCAGCGTTCCCAGGCAAAAGGGACGTCAGTACAAAAAATATACCGAGTATGTAAGCAATAAAAATCAATAAATAATAGACATGAGAGAAACATGGAGTAAAAGACTCAACATGTACGTCTGCATAGATATGTAAATCATTTTATTTTTATAATGTCATGCATATGCGTATAAATGTCATACCATGCATTGGTATATGCGTTCAAAATATCATCAAGCCTCTGAGGGCATCCCATTATATCATTTCGGCTATTGTGGGTAAATTATCAACGTATACCAACTGATCAGGTGGTGATGCGTATATAATGACATAACCTTTTTCATATCCCATATACATATAATATACGCGTATATAACGACATCTGGTCATGGGTCAATGTACATGTATAAATGCATGAAATGCATAAGAATTACGTTCGTAAGATTTCTTGGATTGTCATAAAATCAATATACCTTTCGGATAAACTTTATCAAATACGTATCCCATGAACAAAAGATATAATAATAATTCGCATGGGGAATCAATAACATAGACACCCCTAATACTTCTATGAATAGAGTCATTTATAAAATATTGTGCGTTTACTTATTTCGTTTGTATCGTATGGATCATGCCAAAAAGAAAGAAGGGATAGCCTTAACATACCTGGAGTAGGGAAAAATACGTATGATGTTCTTGGAAAAGGTTGTACTGTACTCCTTCAGAACACCAAAAATTTTGTGTTGCTAATTGTGCTAAGAAACTTCGTTGGATTTTGGTTGAATAAATCACGTTGTCAATGTAATGTTTAGAATCTGATTGAAGTGGTTTGAGAATGAAATTTGTTGAAAACTTATAAGAATTGCTAACTTCTCACTTCTGATTGTTGTGTGGATAAGGAATTGTAGGAATTTTGGTTGAATTCTTATTAAAGTAAAGATTTGCTACCTCCCAAACATATGTACTTTCATTTCCATTTTATGATTTAAGGGAGGTTATTGCTTTGTCAAATTGAGTTGGCCCCACTTTGATGACTAATGTCACATAATCTTACTAAATTTTTGCCACCTTTCAAGTATTATATAAGAGTCACAATGTTTAGATTAATGGCCTGCCACGTTTTTGTAGTCCAAACTTTATCCAAAATCACCATTAATTAACCGCTAATCTTATGATTAATTTGATAATCTTTCACTATCCAATAATTAACCAATTACCCACATAATTAAGAATTACTTCAAATTACTTAAAATACTACTCACTTTTAATATACCTTATACATCTTACAATCATGGTCATGTAGTACTTTGTATGACACTAATCCATAAATATCGGGTATTATAGCTCGGACTATATTTGTTTTTCCAAATCGAAAATCTTCAACGAAACTCATTATCTTTGATTCGTTCACCCTTTAACCTTCACGGCACTTTACTTATCGCGTGTTATAAGTAGCATAAATGCCTATCACCTCAAAAATAATCTCATCCCCGAGTCTACATCGATTAACTTACGACGAAGCTTTTACGTACGAAAATGCGGGATGTAATATCTCATTTCCGAGCTTTCATCAATTTACTTATGGCATATATGAAAATATGGGGTGTAACATCATTCTCCCCTTTGGAACATTCTTCCTCGAATGTTATCGATGCACTTATCATTCTCATAACCCATTGCTTTTGCGAATACTTTAATATTCTTCTAGCCATGTAGGCAACTGTTCTTTGAATAAATCCAAATTCTAGGGTATTTCCCCTTTTAGTCCTCTTTCTCATACCATGACTTGTGGTCGAGATCTTTCCAATCTCGTAACTGTTGCTACCTCCTGTCATGCATCCTGTATGACTCTGACTTTGTAAGTGCGCCGATGCGACTCTTCTCTTCTTTTCCTTCCAGCTTTTAGCCAATCTCTAGGCCTCACTTTGTAAACATATACAGATCTTGACAAGATGTCCCTCTGGGCATCTATAGGTATACTTGAAGTTCTTTGCTCGGTACCCTTTTTTAAACTTACGAATATTGCTATATCTTATTTCATAGGTCTGTTTATCCGTTCGTATGACTCTACCGCATCTAGGTAGGTCATACTATACCATAACTTCTTACTTTGATTTATCGTTACTGAGGTATGTTGCCGAACTCTAGGTTACTTTTATTACTTATCCCATATGTATAAATCTAAGTCCTTTAATGCTTCCTCGTTATTTGTTCATCTTAAGAATGACGGCCTAATCTCACCTCATACTTTGTGACTTGTGTCCATCCATTGTTGATTCAACTCAATATTGATCTATCATCTGCCACTGCTAACTTGATCTCTTATGTAACACTGCCGCTAGGGCTCACATCTCATTGGGGACATCTGGAGTAATTAGATTGGTCCACCTAGGGGCGATACTGTACTTCAATAACCATACTTTATAGCATCCCAATATGACTCACTTATATGGGTATTTTAATCCTGTACAATTCATGAAATCCCTTCAAACCATCACTCAATCGAAGGTCCAAACGTCATCCTTCATTTATCACAAGTATACCCTCAATTTACTACCAGGGCAACATTCCATCTTTTTTAAATGCTATTAGTCTTAGACTCTTTTGAGTTCATTCAGGCTGAACTTTCTATAACTTAGAGAAACCATCAGCTCTTTTGTCTTTATGGACTTAATCCTGATAACTTATCCATTCCCGTAACCTTCTCACTTGCCATTCCTTATTCTTACTCATGTCTTTCCAAAACCTTGTCGCTCTACCATACTTTAGCTTGTGACCTACACATATTCATTTATACTACTCGTAACCTTCCTTCAACTTGCTTGTACCATAGATTCCCTTGCGTTATTCTGGAATATCAAGCGAGACATCACATCATTTCTAACTCTTCTTTACTCTCGTAATTGGACCTCTCGATACCTAGAAATAGCACTTTTGTCACTAACGACACCGCTATCATTCCTGGATACTGAATCCCCACGCTTCTAGCTTTCTATCCGTAGTATGGACTATTCCCAACCTTCTACATTTAAGTATCTCGTACGTTGTTCACTTTTACCTTACTTACCTTAAAATCTCGCATCACGTATTCTATTTCTTTCATGACCTCCCTTTCACATAGGTATAATTCACATCCACAACTTGAAGCTCTATTATAATACTTGTACCTCTAGTGCACACACAATCTGGTGGGAGCTTCATACTGACTTCTTGTGAGGGTGGTACTTTTCTGAATGGCTTTATCGTAGAGCCGTTATAGAATATGGTTAATGTACTATCTCTCTTATATTTAAGAGTGATCCTGCAATGTTCTCAATCACGAGGTCTAAAATTTTCTTGGTCCAATAATCAGACTCCTGATTTACTGAGTTGATGTAACTCTTTAGTTTCCTCTTCCTTCTAGTCAGCCTTCATGTAGGCTTAAACTATCTTCCGATATGCAGCTCATGGGATTAGTTATTACTTTATCATATCATGGGCGCTATAGACTATCCATGATACAATCTTCTAACAATTCCATCCTTTGTCTATGCCCTGGGCTCAATTCTTTCTTTTACTTATACCGGAGTCTTCTACGGCTGTATGATTATCACATATGTGTTGCATGGATAATACTCCGAAATCTTACGTGCATTCATAACGTAACTCACTCTGGATCACTGATCGAATAATTCATTTCGTTCCTTCTCCACTTTCTTTTAATGTAAGCAATTACTTTTCCTAGTCATTTTTCCACTTATTGCATGTATACTTGGCTTATCTTAGTTCCCACGCATGTCGAAATTTTCGTGCAACTCATATGATCTTGAATATTACTTTTGATTTTTTTCTTCCCGTTCCTTAGCCATGGTAGGTACCAGTTCCTTATGGAGAGCATACAATGTTGTTGTGAGACTGTTGTTATAAGACCATTTCCTCCTTAGGTTACTAAGCTTAGGTTGAAGCCTTCTTCCTTACTTCCTCAGCTAGTCTTTCATTGTAGTATTTAGGGAGGATCCTCTGATTCTTGTAAAGCTATGAGCTTATCACATCGTATATCCGATGGAATTTTTTTGATGTCCTTCCTCGCCTATAATTACCCGTAGTTACTTACCTCTACGCCCTTATGCTTGTAGGGTTGCTTGTGAACTGATATTTTGACTGTCTTCCTAGTGGGACACATTTTTATTTCCGTAACACTCATATGGTACCTTTATTATCCCAAATCCTATCTGAATATTTCTCAAGGATCACGATGTCGTATCTGTGAGACTGAATTCCCCATATTGGGGTTCACTATGTTCATCTTGCACAGTCTGTTGATTTGTCTGTGTCCTCTTGTTTAGCCATAACTAGGCTCTTCCTGGATCAACTGCTAACTACTCATTGGCCCATTCTCATATTAATATTCTGCGTAATCATTCTTGGGTTATTTCCTTTGCATTAACTTACGTCTCGCACTGGATCCTAATTTATCAATAACATCTCGGGAAGGGACCCTTACTTCCTTCTGTATCTGCATAATGTTCTGGAATGTAGCATATCTGTAGGCTTTGAATAAGTGCAATCTCATCCCTTTTTCATTTTTTTTCCTCTTCGCATTCTTCCCTTACCATTCCATAATTACTAGAACCACTTAATTCTGACTTAATACCACATCACTACATATTCCCCCCTTTAGGGGAGCACTAAGATTTAGTGCTACGATGATCTACGTACAGATGTTTTACCCTCTCATCTTTGGCATCTTTTCACATCATCGATGATCCTTACCTGCCTCACGGTAATCCTTCTGTACCAAGGATAACGAAATTCCTCACTCGCGAGGGTGACACTTAGTGTAACTGGCACATATAGTCTCTTAAGTTTAACTTTACTCACCTTGCTTGCTTTAGGGAAGCGTCTTCCTATATAACCTTTAAAGGGTATTCTTCTGTCGTCCATTCTATTATCGCCGGAATAAAATCTGAAATTCTCATGATGTCGACCATTATCGAATCATTCAGTCCCTAATTCATATTTAGTTTATCTTGTTCACCAATCCATACTGATTTCTTATTACTCTGGGGTCTAATTTTTTCTTTTGGTAATCGCGTTGGAGTCACGAACTTATTTCTCGAAATGAGGATATGACTTTATGGCCTATACTCTTTTATTGTCTCAAGGCCTGTCACCTCTCGTCCTTTACTTCACCTGACTATAGACTTTGTAATACTGTCATCTTTTTTATCTACCGTTGTCATCCATGTATCACATCTTACTCATAACGCTTCATTAACTCTCTTCCTTATTTCCCGCAAACATTTATGCCTATCACTTTATTCTAAAACCCGAACAAGACATTCTTTTGCTTTTATCTCCCCTTGCTCCATCTACTGGCTCCTCGAATTGCCTAACATTCTCTTTCTACCAGGGATGTGAGCCACAGTAAGGTAATATTTATCCCTTCTAGGCTTCCAGTGCTTATCTTTGTAGTACTCATATCTAGCTGTACTATTTTAGAGTGCACCATCGAGGTGTCTCACAAGGAGATCCATTACCACGTTTGCTCTATCCTCTACCAAACCATCCACTATTTTGGATTACTCTATCTCCATCCGGATCCTGATAACTTGTCCTTCTCTTAAACTATCTCTATTAGCTCCCATAGGGCATAACTGAGATCGGTGTGGCTGACTGTACATACATCTGTCACTGTTGAAGGTAACTTAAAATGCTTATATCTCCCTTCCTGAATGGTAAATAATGATAATCTTTATAAACTGGATACCTCGTCCCCTTTTTCATCTTGCTTCTTTTACTTTTTGAAACTTGTATTTATCTACTGAATCTCTCATTATCTTTCACCATAAAGGTGGATAAATATTCTTGCCTTAAGGTTCCTTATCAAGAGGCTTACACGTCTTAGTGTACACATGATCTGCCGAATACCTCATATTTATCCATCATAAGCATGATGCAAAAATTGAGTTCCTCTGACTCAACTCTTCCATAACTATATCTCTTCGTCTTTCTGGATGTAGGCATCGTTGTATTACGAATAAGATAGAGTTTAGCAAATTGAGTTCTTACAGCTGAGCTCTACCACACGGTCTAGAGTAAGAAGAAAGAGTGACAATCCTAAATGCCCTGTAGCCTCCTGCTTATAAGTGTGGTACACGACACACCCATAAACAAGACTCTACTAGACACGGCTTGTAGACTCCCTAGGACAGAACTGCTCTGATACCACTTTTGTCATGACCCAAACCGATGGGCCACAACGGGCACCCGGTACCTTACTCAACCGAGTACCAACGTAACGTATCTTTATTATTACATCATCATATACACGTGACATACGGGCCTAATAGGCCAACATCATCATTTATAAACTCAAAACATAGGCCGACAAGGCCGTACAATCTTTCACATACATGACATATGTCTACAAGCCTCTAAGAGTACATAAATGTCATAAAGGTCGGGACAGAGTCCCGCCATACCAAACAATACACGTCTAAATCATACCAGCCAAACAAGTAACTCCGAAGCAAATTGAGCGCACCAATATCTTCCGCTTAGCTGATAGCCTACTTGGAGGGCTCTTGACCTGTCTATCGAGACCTGCGGGCATGAAACGCAGTGTCCCCAGGCAAAAGGGACATCAGTACAAATAATGTACCGAGTATGTAAGGAATGAAAATCAGTAAATAATAGACATGAGAGAAACATGGAGTAAAAGACTCGACATGTACGTATGCATAGCTCTGTGAATCATTTCATTTTTATAATGTCATGCATATGCGTATAAATGTCATACCATGCATTGGTATATGCGTTCATAACATCATCAAGCCTATGAGGGCATCCCACCATATCATTGCGGCCACTGTGGGCAAATCATCAACGTATACCAGCTGATCAGGTGGTGGTACGTATATAACGCCATAACCTTTTTCCATATCCCATATACATATAATATACGCGTATATAACGCCATCTGGTCATGGGTCAATGTACATCTATAAATGGATGAAATGCATAAGAATTACGTTCATAAGATTTTTTAGATTGTCATAAACTCAATATACCTTTCGGATAAACTTTATCAAATACGTATTTTTCTGAGACCCATGAACAGAAGATATAATAATAATTCGCATGGGGAATCAATAACATAGAATCCCTAATACTTCTATGAATAAAGTCACTTATAAAAATTGTGTGTTTACTCGTTTCGTTTGTATCGTATGGATCATGCCAAAAAGAAAGAAGGGATAGCCTTAACATACATTGAGTAGGGAAAAATCCGTATGATTTTCTTGGAAAAGGTTGCACCGTACTCCTTCAGAACCCCAAAATTTTTGCGCTGCTAATTGTGCTAAGAAACTTTGTTGGATTTTGGTTGAATAAATCACGTTGTCAATGTAATGTTTAGAATCTGATTGAAGTGGTTTGAGAATGAAATTTGTTGAAATCTTATAAGAATTGCTAACTTCTCACTTCTGATTGTTGTGTGGATAAGGAATTGTAGGAATTTTGGTTGAATTCTAATTAAAGTAAAGATTTGCTGCCTCCCAAACATATGCACTTCCGTTTCCATTTTATGATTGAAGGGAGGTTATTGATTTGTCAAATTGAGTTGGCCCCACTTTGATGACTAATGTCACATAATCTTACTAAATTTTTGCCACCTTTCAAGTATTATATAGGAGTCACAATGTTTAGATTAATGGGCTGTCGCGTTTTTGTAGTCCAAACTTTATCCAAAATCACCATTAATTAACCACTAATCTTATGATTAATTTGATAATCTCCCACTATTCAATAATTAAATAATTACCCATATAATTAAGAATTACCTCAATTTACTTAAAATACTACTCACTTTTAACATACCTTATACATCTCGGGTATTATAGCTCGGACCATATTTGTTTTTCCAAATCGACAATCTTCAACGAAACTCATTGTCTTTGATTCGTTTATCCTTTAACCTTCACGGCACTTTACTTATCGCGTGTTATAAGTAGCATAAATGCTTATAACCTCAAAAATAATCTCATCCCCGAGTCTACGTCGATTAACTTACGACGAATCTTTTACGTACAAAAATGCGGGATGTAATATCTCATTTCCGAGCTTTCATCAATTTACTTATGTCATATTTTTACATACAAAAATATGGGGTGTAACATCTTCTGTCGGTAACGAACTTGTCCGCCGACCGAAAACCTCTATCGCGTCCTTCGACCCATTCAGCTGCCCATTCATACGGAACAGCCGGGAGCAACATCCTCTCCTTTTGGAACCGAGTGACGAATTCCCGTAGAAACTCAGACTCTCCTTGTGTAATTCTGAATATGTCGATGTTTCGGGCTTGCACCTTTCTGGCCCCGGCATGGGCCTTAATAAAAGAATTTGTGAGCATCTAAAAAGAATTTATGGAATGCTCGGGTAACAGCGAATACCACATCAAGGCTCCCCTCGTGAGAGTCTCTCCGAATTTGTTCAGCAAAATAGATTCAATCTCGTGGGGAGCTAAATCGTTCCCCTTCACCGCCATTGTATAGATGGTAATATGCTCCGAGGGTCCGAAGACCCATCATATTTCTGCACGTTGGTCATTTTAAACTGCTTCGGGATCAATTCTGGTGCCGCGCTTGGTTTATACGGAAACTGAGTATACTTCTTTGAGTCCGGCCCTTTCAGTACTGGTGGTGTACCCGGGATTTGGTCCATGCGGGCATTCACTTTCCTCATAAATCGTAAGAGCTCATTCTTGAAGGGATCGCTCTCGTTGTTGTGACCGGAACCGCTCCCCCCTCCCCCCTCCCCCGGGCCCATCAAAGCCGACCTAGACCCTGGGGGTGTTATTGTTGACCATCTGCGTTGTTTAATTTGCGGGAGCGCCGGGAGGAATTGGACCTCATCCATTTGCGTTATCGGAAGCACCCGACAATGCCTGCTTTATTTATGTCATAACCGTATCTTGCGGTGTGAGATGGCCTAGAATGACCTCTTGTTACTCCTGTAGGACCCTTACTGCTTTACCAACATGCTCATCTTCAGCATCATCGGGAGTCGCCTCCCGAACATATTGTGGGTACCGCCTGCCGTGGACCGGCATAGCATTATTTTCCTCATTGCGGGTGTTACTGATTGAATCTCCGTGCTGAGGTTGGTCTCTTTGGGCCTCATGATTGTATGTGTTGTCAACACTATTATCTGCCATTTTTTGTGATTTTTGCTAAGAACAAATAATCAAAATACGTCAGTAAAAGAGGCAAGGACTAACTTAATTACACGACTATCTAGGCCCACGATGGTTGCCAAATTATTTACTCGTAAAACGGTACAGTTGAATTTATACATTATTTCTAGACAAGTGAATTAATTCGATCATAAAATAATAAAAGAATTAAAGAAATATGCAATACTTAGCCTTGAGATGAAGATGAAATAACAGAAATAGTAATTCCGGGAGCAAGGCTTCCAGGCACAACAATAATGAAATTAAAAAATAAGAAGATAAAATTGTATAGAGCTTTGAATAGATTTGCCAGAAAATTCGTGTCATTTACAATAATAATAGAGCTCACTATTTATTGTTGCACCTAGGGAAGAAGGTCCTAGGATCATGCCCTTCTTTAATGTCAATTATGAGGGCCATTGAAGAATGCGTAACGGTGAGCATAAATGACAAATTCTTTATAACGGGCAGTGTACTAAATATTGTAGAATATTCTCCATTAAATACTACCGTGTGACAGGTATTTATTGCATCTTTATGAGCATCATTCTTTTCGATAACAAATGGAATAGTTGTCTTCGATTTTAGCTATCCTCTGCCTTCGGATCTACGTGTTACTCTCTTATACAATTACTTAGCATAGCATATTTTTACCCTATACAATATTACTGACTACTAAATCCTTCAACTCTACGGTTTAAGACTCTAGTAGATGATAAAATCACAAAACACTTGTAAAGTATGTCAGCTTGTGGATTGCCCCTTCTCCTTCAACTTAACTTATAGGTTTCACTAGCATAAGGCTTTGCCATTTTCAAAATGGACAAACTAACCATGTCATATTTGAATACTCTGGTCAGATTTAAATTTTCGTCGACCCTGCTTGCTCATAGGCAAATGGTTCAATCATAAGATTTGAACCTTTTTTTTTGTTGTTGAAAGTATTACTAGATAAATAATTTGGAAGGTCTATAACATGTGAAGAAAAGAAAAGAGAGTAATAAAGGAAATCTTCAGGAAATGGATGGTGAGACCGACCACCACAAAAATTTTGTGGCTTGACAAATTTAGATCATTATAGATGGAAGCTATAGTCGTTCAAATTTGGAAGACATTGTACAACGGAGTGGTACTTTGGTGCTTGTCGAGGCAGGCGGGCGGGGTGGATGTAATTATTCAGTTGAGGCAATGAAAGGGCGGGTGAATGGCAAAAAGAATACTTCGGGACGTGTTGCTCATGATTTTCTAATGGTCTTCGCTTGAACCATCATAGTTAAGGAATTTTCTGCACAACAGTAGAAAAAATGAGCGAATGTAATATGCCTGTGTTGATAATGGTAGGAGGTCATTAACATGTTTCTAATGCCGCAAAGGAAGTGAATCGCCTTTAAACTGTTTTTAAATAAAAAATAGAGAGGGAGTGAGAGTTCACCAAAATTTCTCGAAGGCGACGGCGGAGGACGAAAGTCTCAAGAGGCGTACGCCCAGCAATTCGGGGTGTATCTCCGAGCGTTGAGCCGGGTTTTTACAGTGAGGAGTAAGCCTCAAATACTTTTTCAAATTAAAATAAAATTTGCTGAATAAATCAATAATAAAATACCCAAATTTTCAAAAGTCAACTTGTAATTACTCAAAAAATTTAAAAAAAAAACTGAAATATCAAATTTAAAAGTCAAGATCTTTTTTATTGCTAGAAGCCCTAATTTATGGTCTTTTTCAATTCTTTATCTTGTCCGTTAGTCTTTTACTATCTCCTAAAAGCAACGAACAGTCAATTTTCTTTTTTTACAAATACAAAAAAAATTTCATTCTCCTCCCTAGCAGCAAATTTAAGGTTCAAATTGTAGGTTAGTCATCTTTTTTGTTCCTTCGTAAGAAAACTTTATTCTTTTCAACTCAAGTTACTTGTGCTTGTAAGTAGCATATAATAAATTATTTTGACTAGTTTTTAGTGGGGATGGAGCACATGTATCTATATAATTTTCACTTATTTATAGTTTTCTTCAATTTTTATGTAATTGAATGAGAACTCGTTTTGCTTGTTGGCTGGCTTATAATGGTTTCCTGTCCCAATTCAACATATTCCTTTTTTTGCTCCTGCTTGGTAGCAGGCTTGTGTGCGAGCTTGGTCCGGTTTCGATTCCTAAAGCCCGCGGAGAAGGGTGGGGAGCCTCGCTTTCCATGCTGCTCCCCCTGCCAGTGTGTTGGCGTCGATGAAGGTTTAAAGCCTCTTTCCTTCAACACCGAAAAGCTAGTAATTTTATGTGTCTTCTTGAAATTTTAACAATATTATTTTATAAAATATTAAAAATTAAATATATATGGGCGGGAATTACGCCTCGCTGAGACATACGTAAAACGGCTTGCCTCAAACCCACGCCTTTTAAAACACTAGTCAGAACATGTGAATTATACCAAATATATATATGAAATGCCCCCGCTCGAACTTGGTTGCTATAGAATATAACAAAGAAGATTCTTCTTGTTCCATCTTACATTTTCAATTATCCAGTAACCCATTCGTGCTACCACAGCTAGGACGTATAACACCAAAAAATAGAACACGAGGGGAAAAAAGGAAGGAAGGAAGAAATGCACCAACCAAAATTTATTTCATTTTATAATAAAGCAGGTTGTAAAGAAAAAACGTTTGGGCTTACACACACACACACACACACACACATATATATATATATATATATATATATATATATATATATATATATATATATATATATATATATATATATATATATATTATACATTTAATTACCCATAAAACGGTACAGTTAAATCTGTACGTAGTTTATAGACAAGTGAATCGATTTGATCCTAATATAATAAATGAATTAAAAAAATATATAAGACTTAGCCTTGAAATAGAAATAAAACAGCAGAAATCTCGGTTCCGGGAGCGGAGCTTCCGGAGGTAGTAAAAAGAATATTGATAAGCAAGAAAATAAAATAGTATTGAGCTTTTGAGCAAAGTATATTATTAGCTTGTCAGAAAATTCCCTCTTACAATGGTTGTTGAGTTCTCTATTTATAATATTTCCTAGGGAACAAGGTATTATGATCAAACTCTTCTTAAATGACAATTATGAGAGTTGTTGAAGAATGTATCACAGTAGGCAGTGAATGTGATATTTTCTGTAACGGATTGTTTACTTAATGCTATAATATATTCTCCATTAAATGCTACCGGGTGGCAAGCATTTATTTCTCCTTCATGAACACCACTCTCTTCGGGAACAAACAAGATCGTTGCCTTCGGACTTGGTCGACTTCTGTCTTCGGCTCCACGTGTCGCTTTATCATGCGAGCACTTAATATGAATATATTTTACCCTATAGAGATAGTCTCCATGCTTTACGGTGGCATAACCTTGTGTCACCGGAAAGTTGGTAAAGATACCTTTATTGGCAGAAAATTCTCTAATCCCATCTGAAAAGTTTCTGAGGTTTGATTAGACGCACGTCTCTCCGCATTTAATGCCTCGAACACGCGTCATCCCATAATTCAGCAACACTTTTGCCGGTTATCGAGGTAATTATGGCCACGATTTTAGCCGCTTATTCCTTTACTTATATGCATCAACCTTCTCCTTTTACACTTCATTATTTTTCAAACTTTCTCAAACATTCTTTACTCAACTCATACTCGTTTTCCACTTCCTCTAACCTTTTTCTTCAGAGAAAAAAACCCTTATTCTCTTCTGATAACAATGGCCTCTTCTTCCAAAAATTCCAGTGCTTCAAAAACCAAAGAAAATGCTGATGATGCTGCTCCTCCCACGGTGAGCACCATCATTCCCAGAAAGCTTTTTACAATTAAGGACTTCGAAGAGAAGTACCCTTCTGCTAACCCCCGAACTTTGGCTATCGGCATGTATTGTTCTTCTATCCGTCCTTCTAGCATCCCTGCTATGAAGAAAGATTGCGGTTGTCAAGATTTGAACATCATTACTCCTAACCTGGCGAAGAGAGTAACCTTCTACAAGAAGAATTTCACGTTGTTTATATGTATCCCTTTACTTTGGGTCCGTTCTCATTGAGCGAGGGGCTTGATTCCGTTATCCTGGTGTTTTTTCTTCGTTACCAAGTTTTCTTGGCACAGGTGAGCCCTTCTTTGTGGTGGATTGTCGCTTGTCTTCGGCGCCTATGCTAGGAGATGGGAGAAGAGATGTCCCTAGCTCGACTGATGAACCTTTATTCTCCCAAGATTTTCCTTGGGGAAATGATAAACTTTAGCAAATGTGATCACCATGCTTTGCTCACCAGCATGGATGATGACAATGACCGCAGATGAATAGAGCAGTTCGTTATAGTTTCCACCAGGGATATCATTCTGGCCACGACTCCATCCTTTCCTGAACTATAAAACCATACTCGTAAGTTCTTCGCTTATCTTTTCTTCAAGTTAAAGATCGTCCCATGCTGTTACTGATCCTTCTTCTCTTACTATTGCAGCAACTCGGTGGACACCACCAAGGGTTGAAGGCTTGGAACAATGGGTCCAGAAGATTTTGGACGTCACTAGGCCCGAGACTCGCACGTGGAAAGAGCTGGCCCTTAATTACGGGTGGAAGGCCAAAAACCATGGTAGGTTGAACTCATCTTGTTTTTACCTTTCGTAAAGGAAAGTTGGTTAACCTTTCTCTCCCATTGAATTCAGTTCTGCCACAAGGGTTTGTTACCATCTCCGAGGAGGACGTTTTGGTCAATTCGGTCGATACGGCAAGGTTGTTGCAGGAGGCTTTTACCCGAATAGGTGTCACCGGGACTGTTTTTGGTACAAGTGTTTCTTCTCGGAGTCCCCGGCCGGAGAACAAGTAACCAAAGAGGCATCATTCCTCCAAGGGCGGGGGTAAAAATAAAAAGGCAAAGAGTGTTGCGCCTGAGCCAACCGTGGGCCCTGCGGTGACAAGTGTTGCGCCCGAGCCGGTCGTAGACACTATAGTGATCGACAATGATGGAGTAGCCAGTGATGAGGGGGCTTCTCTACATAGAAGACGACGACCTTCATCAACTCAACAAAATGCTCAATTTGTTGAGTTAGTTACTCCAACCGAGGAAGACGTCCCCGGGCTCTAGGAAAGATGCTAACTCACGCTTCCAAGTTCCAGTCGTCGTTTCTGGTACCGTGAGGCTGGGTGCCAGTTCTTTTCCGCCTTCGGTTGGTGAGCAATCAACAACCAGCATTGCTTTTGCCGCAGCTGCTTCGCAACCTACAACGCCAATAACTTCACCACCTTCTTTGCCAACACTGCCTTTGCCACCGGCAACTGCTACATCATCTCCACCGGCCGCTGTCGTTTAAGAAGAGGATTCCTCTCTTCCCAGTCCCCAGTTCATGGTAATTTAGGGCATAACTATTATGTCCCCTCTGATGATCCTCAAAGAAAGAGGAGTGTTACCCCCTCAGTTTCTACCGGATGTCATCTATTGTCCCGTCCAGTAGAATATGCTAATTATCTGAAGCATCTGGCTTCGGAAAGGGACAGAAATAAAATACAATCTATCAATGGACAGTTGTTTGATGAATAATGCCATGCATAACGCGGCAGCGGTACGGTCTTTGTTCCTTCTGTTGTTCCTTTTATCTTTGTTGTGGCAGGGTTTTTAATCTGTACTTCTATTTTGTAGGCTAACTTCCTTGCTTTTGAGGGTCTTCTGTGATTGATCCTTGATTAAGAAAAACTTACCTCCGCACGGGATCAGTTGTTGGCCTAGCGGGATTAGATTGTTGCCTGCCTCCCGAAACTGGAAGACTGAGCTGCTGAGGCTACTGAATTGGAGGCTCAGTTGTAGCAAAGCGAGCAAGAGGTAGTGACCCTTAGCCAAGAGACCACCCAGTTAAGGGTACAATTTGAAGAAGCTAGGGCAAAGTAGGTCGAGGTCCACAATGTCGTTCTTGCTGCATCCAATCGTGAGGCTTCCTCTACTGAAAGATTGAATAATTTGGAGGCGGCCTTAAACTCCAAAGCTGAAGAAGTTGCTGCTGCCGAGTGGAAGTATGACATGTTGGAAGAGAGGCATAAGAAAGTTAAAGAGCATAATAGAGTTTTTAACTCTACTGTTAGTGAGCTCGATGTCAACCTCGGGGCCACTAGATCCGAGCGAGATAACCTCTCAACCAAGTTTGACCATCTTAAAGAAGAACTTCAGCGCTGAGCGGCTCCCCTCATTGTTGAAAAAATATATCCTTTGTATAGCATGAGGAGAAAAACCTTGGAAGAGGCCAAAGCGGGCGTCATTGACTTTGATGCCGAAATATTTAAGGCCCTGAGCTGGAGTCAACTGCCCGAAGGGGTCTTCCGGTCCAGTCTGATGCTACCGACTCTTCTGGTTCCAGTTCTGAGTTCTCTGGAACTAAAGAGGAATCGGAAGGTGATGATGTTGAAGGCCAAGATGGTGGAGGTCAAGATATTTAGCCGGCGGCGGATCCGCCTACTTCTTCCGGGGGTGCAAATGCTTCTCTTCCTCCTAATTCTAGGGGTGCAGTAATTTAGCTTTTTGATTTCTTTTCTTTGTATTTGTGCTACTTGGCACATTTTCTATGAATAGAAGTACCTTTTCCTTTAAGTATTGTGCGCGTTTTTCTCTTTTCGTACTTTTCGTTTAGGTATTCTCGCAAAATTTCCGCGCCGAGATAAACAAGGCTTCGGGTGTATTTTTCACCGATAATATTTGGATTTCGGGCATAAATTCTTCCGAAATTGACCCTTTAACATGAGGGTTTCATAAAAGAGGGCCCTCTTATGTTTACGGTACTCTTGAAGAGGACGTCTCGTGTTCATTATGGCACTAGCATTTGAATTACTTATTTAACTTTCAAATAATAAAATTAGTTCATCGTTCAGACAAGAAACAAGATAAAAATAAAAGGACTTTACTTTATTCCTTCCATTTTCAAAAGTACATAAGCATTAGTTGTGCTAAAAAGAAATTGCCATTACTTGTGGCTAATTTGTACAACTTGTTTCTACGGGGTTGGTCGCGCAGTCCCCGGTCCTGATGTTACAACTCTGTTTCTGGGTTCCATGTTCCAGGTCGATATGGCAATCATTGTTGTCATATTATCGTATAATCCCTCCCCCCCCTCCCAGTGTTCGAATGAAAATAATGCGAATTTGAACACTAGAAGTTTTGTTCCTTCAAAGATTCCACTAGAGAATGGTTAGATAATTTTCAGTTCAATAGTAAAGTTCACTCCCCTTTAGGAATTTTTGCTATCAAGTCAAATATTATCTAACAATCCCCCAGCAGCTTGCACTTGTGAATGGTCGGGTAATCTTTGTCCGACAACAAACTTTATTTCCCGATAGGAACTTTGCTACCGAGCAAAAGACTATATAATCGCTCTGTAGTGGCTCGTTGCTTGCATGCCTTGTCGTTTAAAGGTCTTATTTCTGCTGACGAATCTTCTTTCGTAGTATGCTTTCTATTGATGCCTCGTTAAAAACCTTGCCAGAAAAACCTAGTTGGGACAAAAACTGGACGAAGGGAAAAAGAGTGCAGCATATACTTTCAGTATAGGCGAGGCGCAACAGCAATAATATCTCTTGAGGTGTGCCACATTCCAGTTGCTCAGTTGCTCGGCAACTTTACTCCGTCTTGATTTTCCAACTCGTATGACCCTTTTCCGGTGACAGCTGAAACCCGGTAGGGGCCTTCCCGTGTTGGACCTAACTTCCCTGCATTGAGCTCCCGGGTATTCTGACATACTTTCCTTAAAACCAAGTCTTCTACTTTAAATTAATAAAGGTTGGCTATTAGATTATAATATCTTTCCATTCTCTGCTTTTGGGTTGCCATTCTTATATGCGCCAAGTCCCTGCATTCATTGAGCAATTCCAATTTGACCAACATTGCTTCATTATTTGTTTCTTCGTCCGCCCAAAAATATCTCAAGGTAGGTTTACCTACTTCCACCAGGGTCAAGTCTTCTGCTCCGTACGCAAGAGAGAAAGGAATTTCCCCCGTGCTTGATTTGACCACTGTTCGGTACGCCCATAGTACTCCTGGAAGATCTTCGGGCCATTTGCCTTTGGCTGCTTCAAATCTCTTTTTGAGATATTGTATAATCACTTTGTTTGTTGATTATGCTTGATCGTTTGCGCTTGGGTGATAGGGTGATGATGTGATCCTTTTGATCTTTAAGTCTTCAAGGAATTTTGTGACCGTTGTGCCTATAAACTATGGCCCGTTATCGCAGGCTATCTCTTTCGATATCCCGAAACTGCAAATTATATTCTCCCACAAGAAATCTACCACTTCGCGTTCGCCGATCTTCTGATAAGGACCTGCTTCAACCCACTTAGAAAAATAGACAGTTGAAATCAAAAGAAATCATACCTTACCGGGGGTTGGTGGCAACAGACTGACTATATCCATCCCTCATTTCATGAACGGCCAAGGTGACAAAACTGATTGTAGTGGCTCTATCGGTTGATGTACCAACAGTGCGTAGCGTTGACATTTATCGCATTTTTAAACATAAGCCTTGGCGTCTTTTTCCATCCGGGGCCAGTAGTATCCTGCCCTAATTAATTTTGACACTAAGGAATCCGCACCTGAGTGATTCCTGCAGATCCCTTCTTGGACTTCTCACATAACATAGTTGGATTCGTAAGCCCCCAAACATCGGGCCAACGGGCCTTGAAAAGATCTTCTATACAATTGACCTCCCTTGAAGCTGTATCGAGCTGCTTTAGTGTGCAACACCCGAGATGCTTTGGGATCTTCAGGCAGTTTTCTGTGTTCGAGACAATCTATGATCTCATTTCTCCAGTCTCAGACCAAGTTGGTCGCATTACTTCATAATAGCAGTCTGTGTCCAATACCGAATGCATAAGTTGTATGACCGTACCGAAGTCTGATCCCTTCATTTCCATGGACAATCCCATATTGGTAGTGTGTCGGCTTCGACACTCTCTTCCCTCGGGATGTGCGTAATTGACCATTCCCTGAACCGAGTGAGCAGAGCCTGTAATTTTACTACATATTGTTGCATGCATTCCTCTTTGGTTTCAAAGATCCCATAGACCTGATTTGCTACTAATTGGGAGTCACATTTGATTTCTATGACCTTGGAATCCAGTCCCCGGGCCAACTCGAGTCTTGTAATCAAGGCTTCATACTCTGCTTCATTGTTAGTCAGGGGAATAGTTCTTATGGAATGCCTTAGGGTTTCTTTCGAGGGCGTGGTTAACACTATGCCAAGCCCGGACCCCTTCACATTGGAAGCTCTATCCGTGAACAAGGTCCAAACTCCCAATGTCGATTCTGACACCATCACTGCTTCTTTGGTAGCCAAAGGTAACAGTCCCGGACTAAAATCGGCCACAAAGTCGGCCAAAACTTATGACTTAATCGCAGTCCCAGGTTTATACTCTATGTCAAATTCACTCATTTTGACTGCCCACTTAGCCAGCCTACCCGATAGTTTAGGTTTATGAAGGATATTCTGCAAGGGAAATGTGGTCACCACTGCTATCGGATGACATTAAAAATAAGGCCTAAGTTTTCAAGCGGCGACTACGAGAGCTAAGGCCAATTTTTCCAAATATGGGTAGCGAGTTTCTGCTCAAGTTAAAATTTTACTAACATAATAAATAGGACATTGCGTACCTTCGTCCTCATGGACTAAAACGTCACTTACCGCTACCTTGAGACCGCTAAGTAGATCATCAGTTCTTCGCCTTCCTCTAGTTTTGACAGTAATGGAGGACTTGACAAATACCTTTTCAAATCCTTCAAAGCCTGTTGACATTCCGTAGTCCATTCGAAGTTATTCTTCTTTTAAGGAGTGGAAAGAAATGATGGCATTTTTCCGAAGACTGGGAAATGAATTTGCTCAAAGTGGCCAGACTCCCTATTAGCCTTTGAACCTCTTTTACACTTGATAGCTGGTCCGGGATGTCTTCGATGGCTTTAATTTTAGCGGGGTTAACCTCGACCCCCCTTTGCGACACCAGGAATCCCAAGAACTTCCCGGAGCTAACCCCGAATGTACACTTCTCGGGGTTAAGCTTCATATTATGCTTCCTTAAGATGTCAAAGGTTTATTGTAGGTGTTTAAGATGATCACATATGTTCAAATACTTAACCATCATATCATCTACGTAAACCTCCATAGTTTTCCCTGTTTGTTTCTCAAACATTTTGTCTACGAGCTGCTGATAAGTGGCTCCGACATTCTTTAGCCCGAAAGGCATCACATTATAACAATATGTGCCGAAGTTCATTATGAACAAAGTTTTTTCGTGATCCTATGGGTTCATCTTGATTTGGTTGTACCTGGAATAAGAATCGAGGAAACTCATCAACTCGTGTCTGGCCGTCGCATCAATCATCTTATCAATGTTTGGCAATAGGAACGAGTCCTTTGGGCACGCCTTATTTAAATCCTTATAGTCTACGCATATGCAAAATTTATTCTTCTTCTTTGGAACTACTACTATGTTAGCTAACCAGTCAGGATACTTTACCTCTCAGATTGAAGTGATATCAAGCAAACGAGTTATCTCTTCTTTGACAAATTTGTTTCTGACCTCGGCAATAGGACTTTTTTCTATCTTACCGGAGAGATGTTGGGATACAGGCTTAGTTTGTGCACGGCCACTTCCGGCGGGATACCTGTCATATCCGCATGCAACCACGCAAAATAGTCAACATTAAATTTAAGGAATTTGATAAATCCAGACTTGAGCTCGGGGTTTAGTACTGTCCCCAAGTAGAACTTCCTCTCCAAGAACTTTCGAACAATGCAACTTGTTCAAGTTCTTCCGTTGTGGATTTTGTTGCGTCCATTGCTTCCAGCACCTGGAAATATCTTGGTATCGGATAGGATTCTGACGACTCCTCCCCCTGATTTACTTCGCTCAGCTTGGGAGCTGGCGCCGGTTCCTGTTATTACTATGTTGCATGCTCCTTCCCTTTGCTACTGAAAACTGAGATTGCATTCATCTTCCTTGCCGCCGTTTGGTCTCCTCTTATTTCTTTAATTCCCTCGGGAGTTGGGAACTTCAGCAATTAATGATATGTTGACGGTACGACCTTCATCTCATGCAACCATGTTCTCCCCAGGATAATATTGTAACCCATATCATCATCCACTACCTCAAAAGGGGTCGTCTTCATCACCCCATCGGCATTCGTGGGTAACAGGATCTCTCCTTGGGTTGTCACACTTGCTAGATTGAGCCTGGCGAGGAGTTTTGTGGCCGGAATGATACTTCCGGTGAGCTTGGCTTGCTCCAACACTCTCCACTGGATAATATTGGCCGAACTTCTCGGGTCCACCAAAACTCGTTTAATTTTAAAATCTAAAACATTTAAAGAGATTACCAATGCATCGTCGTGCGGCAGCAACAGTCTATCTGTGTCTTCCTCCATGAAAGTAATGTCGTCCTTAGCAACTTCGAGGAGTCTCTTACTATGGGTCACTACCACCTTCATCTTTTTTTCCGCCGAAAATGTCACACTATTAATCTCGTTCCCCCCGAAAATCATGTTGATCGTCAAACGAGGAGGATCTTCTCCTGCTTTGGAAGGCTTTGCATTATCTTGATTGCGGCCTTAATTGTTTTTAGCCCGATCGCTCAAGAATTCTCTGAGATGGCCATTTTTAGGTAATGTCACCACTTCTTCGTTCAGATGTCGGCAGTCCCCTGTCCGGTGGCCGTTTGTCCCATGATATTCGCACCACAAATTAGGATCTCTTTGGCTGGGATTGAATCTCATTGGCTTCGAAAACCGTGCTTCTTTAATGTTCCTCATAGCCGACAATAGCTCCACTACATTGACATTGAACTTATATTCGGAAAGCCTGGGGTGGGAGGAATCTCTAGAACGTGATAGCTCCTTGTCCTGCAATGACCTATTATTCCGGCTGCGATCAACTCTCCTATCGGTAATGAATCTATCCGCTGACCAAAAACCTCTGTCGCGTCCTTCGGCCTGTTCATAGGGCAAAAACCAACCCCTTGAAGACCATCGATCTATGTCAAAATCATCCTTTAATTTCTCTTTATTCTTCTCTTGGTCCCAACCCTTGGCTGACGCCGGGAAACCGAGTTGGTCATCCTCAATTCTTATCTTCGACTTGTACCAGTTGTGAACATCCGCCCATGTTATTGCCTGGAACTTGAGCAGACTTTTTTTTAATTTTCGGTAAGTATCGAAACTTCTAGAATTAAATCCTTTAGTAAATGCTTCTGCTGCCCATTCATCTGGTATGGCCGGGAGCAGCATCCTTTCTTTCTGGAATCTAGTCACGAACTCCCGCAGCAATTCGGACTCTTCTTGAGGAATCCTGAATATGTCACCCTTTCGGGTCTATACCTTTTTGGCCCTGGCATGGGCCTTAATGAAAGAATCTGCGAGCATCTCGAAGGAATCTATGGAATGCTCAGGCAGGAGTGAATACCATGTCAGAGTCCCATTTTGTGAGGGTCTCCCCGGATTTCTTCAACAAGACTGACTCAATCTCATGTGGAGCTAAATCGTTTCCCTTCACCGTTGTTGTATAGGTGGTGATGTGCTACTGAGAATCTGAAGTCCCATCATATTTTGGCACGTCTGGTATTTTTAACCGCTTCGGATCAACTGTGGTGTCGCGCTTGATTTGAACGGCAACTGGGTATATTTATTTGAGTCCGGTCCTTTCAACACTGGTGGTGCGACCGAAACCTGATCCATTCGGGCATTTATTTCCCTCATAAACTGCATGAGTTTGGTTTTAAAGGGATCATTCTCGTTGTTATTACCGGATCCGCTACCATTCCCCTCGTCCCTATCAAAGCCGACTTCGCCTCTCGGGGTGTTGTTGTCGACCCTCTGCATTGTTTGATTTGCGGGAGCACAGGGAGGAACCGGACCTCGTCCATTCGCATTGTTGGAAGCACCAACAACGCATGCCTCAATTCCGTCATGACCTGATCCTGCCGTAAGAGATGGCGCATAATGGCCTTTTGTTGCTCCCTTGGGATCCTTACTGTTTCATTGACGTGCTCGTCTTCAGCATCATCATGAGTGGCCTCTCGAACGTGTGGCGGATGTTGCCCGCCATGAACCGGCATGGCCTCATCCTCCTCATTGCGGGTGTCACTGATTGAATCTTCGTGGTGAGGCTGATTTCCCTGGGCCTTAATGTTGTGTGCGATATTCACATTGTTATCTGCCATTTTTAGTGATTTTTGCTAAGAACAAAGAATCAAACATGTTAGAAATAGATGGGAGGGTTAACTCAATTACACAACTGTCTAAGCCCCACGGTGTGCGCCAAACTGTTTACCCATAAAATAGTATAGTTAAATTTATACGTGGTTCATACACAAGTAAATTGATTTGATCCTATAATGATAAATTAATTAAACAAAAATATAAGACTTAGCCTTAAGAAGATGCGATATCAGTACAGCTATTGTTTGATTGCTTCTTAAATTTTTCTAGTTGCTCTGGTCTAGAGGCAAACAGTAAAAAGAGCTCTATATATTTTGGGGGGAGTTGATACTGTGTTACAAGAAGAAATTATTAAAATATTAGGGTTTGCAAAAGGAGAACTACCTATTAGGTACCTTGGGGTGCCATTGAACTCTAAAAGACTCTCTGTGGTGCAATGCTACCCATTAGTAGAAAAGATGCTTGGAAAAATAACCTTTTGGACTTCAAAGTTTCTATCTTATGCTGGGAGGTTGCAGCTGATAAAAAATATCCTATTCTCCATTCAAGTATTCTGGTCACAAGTTTTTGTTCTCCCAAATAAGATTGTACATCTGATTGAGGCAATATATAGAACATTCTTATGGTCTAGTGGGTGGAATTGACAAAGAAAGCACCTATAGCCTGGGAAAAAGTATGTTGGCCCAGATTAGCTGGTGGCTTCAATGTTTTGCACATTGAAACATGGAATAAGGCAGCAATTTATAAACTCTTGTGGAACTTATGCACTAAGAAGGACAAATTGTGGGTGAGATGGGTTCACATTTATTATGTAAAGGGAAGGCAAATATGGGAAGTAGAGACAAAGCAGGCCTCATGAATTTTGAATAAGATCCTTAAAGCTAAAAAGTACTTAGATCAGGCTGGAATAAGGATCGTTGATGTAACTCAAATGAAGATCTTCTCTATAAAGAAAATTTATCAGGCAATGAGAGGAGAATTTACTAAAGCCCCATAGAGGAAACAAATGTGTAACAACTTTGCTGTGCCTAGATGGTTATTTATCCTTAACCCGCCTATACAAGGCAGGTTAAGTACAAAGGAAAGACTAGCAAAATGGGGGATAACAGTTGACCAGACTTGCATACTATGTAGCAGAGAACAAGAATGTATTGACCATCTGTTCTTTGAATGCGATTTTTCTAAGGAAATCTGGAGTAGAATATTGAAGTGGCAAGGCATTCATAGACAACTGAAGTTGTGGCAAGAGAAAATAGAATGGACAAACACTGAGATGAGAAGCAACAACCCTACTGCTAAAGTGTTCAGAATGACATTTGTTGGGTGCGTATATTATATTTGGCAAGAAAGAAATTTTAGAATCTTTCAGAACAAGAAGAGAACTGTGGATGTCATAATTAGACTCCTGGTGTAGTACATTTTTTGTAGAGGAAGTAGAAAATGCAAACTTGAGAATAGGTTAAGAGCTTTGAACTGGTATCCTTTGTATTAGCTGAATTTGGTTGTTAGTAGTTGAGTAGCTTACGGGAATTGGGGCTTTGTCCAATCTTCCAGATAGCCAGTTTAGTTTTGTGTTGTACAGTTTTACAACTTGATAATAAAATTTCTTTATTTACCAACAAAAAAAAAATACATGGGTAAGCTAATAATCCTTTAAACATGGTGCATTTTTGGTCCAAGACAACCACTTCTATTCCTATCAGAAACCGTCAATGTACTTTTAAAAGAAAAAACAATTGTCGCCGCAACTATGACCACAAGAGTCTCTAGCGATAGAGAATCCGGTTCAATGTGGCGAAAATTATTTTTATAACTTCTTCGAATGTTAGTACTAAAGATTGTAAGGAAAAGTCCAAGTCATTATCTGACAGGGATACTGTGATCATGGATAATGATAGCCCCTAATCTCAAAAACAAGACTTATTCTTCCCCGTTGCTTTCTTCTGTAAAAACCCCTAATTGACGCTAATCCATCTCTGCTCAATTTCTCAACATCAACTTAATCTAAGCATCATGTCGGAAGAATTGTTTGTCAAACAGCATTGTAGGGCTCCATTAGAAATAGACGGAAATGGATAACTTATACCAAAGTAAACCAATTTCATATGCTTAGGGGAGTATAAATACCAATTTATATTTAAGAGAACTACTTTGAATCTAAGCACAAACTTACAGAGGATGATTTTGGACCTTTTCTCATTTAATTAAATTCTAATTCTTATGTCACATGCACAAGTTTTCTTCTATTTTTAGCTATTGAATGAGGACTGCGGAGGTGCATCTAACAGTTTAGAGTCTATTTGTAATGAGATGAGTATCCTAGCACCATAGTGATCCAGTAACATGATAAAGTACTGCCACGTCTGGTTCTAAATTTGACAAGAGTGGGTTGCTCTAGTGGTGAGCACCCTCCACTTCTAACTAAGAGGTTATGAGTTCGAGTCACCCCAAGATCAAGGTGGGGAGTTCTTAAATGGAGGGAGCCGAGGATCTATCGGAAACAGCATTTCTACCCCAGGACAGGGATAAGGTCTGCGTACACACTACCCTCTCCAAACCCCACTAGTGGAATTATACTGGGTTGTTGTTGTTGTTGTAGTATCTAATTCAGGATACACTGAACTGGACCGGATCGGAACTTAAAAAACTAGTTTTTGAAATCCTTTTATCTTGAAAACATATGCTAATGATCATAGCTAGAACAAAAACTACAGAAAAGATAGACATGTCCCAAGAGGTGGCTTAAGCATTGACCAGACAAATAGGGACGTTATACTTGTAAGTAGCATTCCGCCGTTGATCAACTCAGCGGGCCATTAAAAGTAAGTCTTAAATGACAAAAATAGGATACCTTTGTGCTACCATTAATTTTTTAACTGAAGTTTTGAGAAAAAAGCCCCATATAAAAATTCTAAAACACGCTTGGTAGGACTTTCCCTAATTGCTAGAATCTTAAAGCAAGCTGGGCAAAATTTCAGTAATTATAGTAATTGTTAGTAATTTGGCCTCAAATTCTGACATATCACTAGAACTTTTCAGCGTTCTAGCTGAAACATTTGAGGATCGTCAGTACTTTCTGTGCTAAAATTTCGATGCTAAAATTTCTTGTAATCATTGGTGCTTCAAAATTTGGAGAGCGTGATTTAAAATTCTAACACGGGGTTATTATTTTAAAACTTTCTTAATAGGGTCAAAACATCAACAGTGATTCAAAAAGGTCCATCCAGTATCATTGCTAATTTTTCTATTGCTATTCTTACCTTTTAAGAACATGCAAATCCAATAAGTGAATGAAGAATCATCAAAGTAGAATGACAACTATTTTACAAGTATAATTTTATGTATGATCTCAGTTTATACGACCTTTTCTGGATGGACAGACTAGGAATAGTACCTATTCAGTACATTCTCAATAGCCTCGAAATGATCATCATAGGATAATCCTTTTGTCGACATAGTAGTTGTAGAACCCCGAAAATTTTTCAAATGCTTAAGGCGTCATTGGAAGATCATTAAAGGCTAAATGTATTATTTGCATATACGGGTATGGCCATTTGGCTAAATGTGTTACACATAGTTTGGAGAGTTATAAGAATGTTTATAAGTCTAGAAAGTAATTTGAAACAAGTTGGAATTGTTAAAAGGAAAAAGAAGCCCAAAGTTGCACATGATCTAACTTCAAATTATCATAACTCTCTGTGTATAAAGAGTTATCTTGTGGACAGGGTATCAAATTAAATCTCTTAGTCTTGTTTCTAACGGTTCGAACTATTCATCATTTGAACTTTTGTACACAAAGTTATGACTGATTTACTGAACACTATCCAAAATGTACGCCGACCGCGCGCCCGAGCACCTGAGGAAGTTCACTGACCCAGGTGCGCGCTCAGATGAGGGCTCAAGTCCCAGCTGCACTGAACCACACCTTGAAAGGGTATATATACCCCCTAGGTTGGGTAGAGATGATTATTTTTTTTAAACCCCTCCAAAATTAAGAGGATCTATAATATTTCTACACTTCTCCTCCAGCGTGACTCGAACCCAGGACCTAACGGTCATAGGTGGAGGTGCTTTTACTGAGCAAGGCTCACTTGTCGGGAAGAGATGATTTGGGTTCAAATTTTGGGAGTTTTTTGGATCTTTTGGAGCAGATTTCGACTAGGGCTTCATTTGGCTCATAGAAGGTGAGTGCTTATCCATGTTTGTGCTAATTAATGTTGATAGCACTAATATTAACATTACAACTTCCTTGGATTTGCTAGATTTTATCAAATCAACCAAGAACACCAAAAGAGAAATTTTCTATGGTTTGCTTCCAAAGGTAATTTTCACTACTTGAAATTTACTTATGAAGTATAAATGAGTATTTTAATGATATTTATGAGTTATAACGGTGGTTGAAAGAGTAGAATAGATGAACCCAAGTTTTGACATTGAAAAGTTTGTTGGTAGGAAAGATGAATAGTGTTCAATTTGTTTGAACGATGTTGTTTTGAGTTTATAATAGAATGACTAGATTTCATTACACATTTAATCGATGAATTGGAGTTTAAATTCAAGGATTGACCTTCAAATGGTGAAATAAGGATTTTGTAAAAGTTGTGAAGTTGAACCTCAGTGTTGGGCACTTAATTGATTTAGTTTGTATTGTTGTGATGCATTATTGATATATGTGAACTCATAAATGTAAATATCGACTTGTTGACTATGTTTGAGCATTTAAAAAAAAATTGGAGCGTTGTAATACTATTTTGGAACTTGGACTTGAGGTAAGTTGATTAAAACTTACTCTTCTTATTAAATATTCTCTAAGAGCATGATTTGAATTAAAACATGAGTTGTTTATAAGTATACATTTGTGCTTGTGGGGACAAGCGAGTGCGAATGTCTTTATGTACTAAAATATTGTATTGCATATAAAGTGTCATGTTAGAAGGGCAGTTCGGTACACTAAGCTCCCGCTATGCGCAAGATCCGGAAAAGTACCGGACCACAAAAGTCTATTATACTAATCCCTATCCTGTATTTTTGCAAGAGGGTATTTCCATGACTCGAACCCTTGACATTCTGGTCACGTGGCAGCAACTTTACCAGTTACGCCAAGGCTCCCCTTGTTTTCTGAAAATTTTGTTTTAAAGATTGGTTGGTAAAATATAACGATCCTGCCAGTTATTTTATGTATTTTAGCCCTGTTACCCTATTTGATGCTCCCCATATATTTATTTAGTTCTATATGACTAGCGGGGATGGTAGCTTTAGGTTCGGGAAGGTTTTAGAGTGATTTGAAATACTTAGTTCCAAGGTTAGAGCTTAAGTTGTAAGAGTTGACCAAGGTTTGAATTTTGTGTAAATAACCTCAGATTCATATTTTGATAGTTCCAATAGATTCGTATGGTAATTTTGGACTTAGGCGTATGTTCGGATATAGATTTGGAGGTTCCTAGGTTGATTTGGCCCTAAATGTCGAAAGTTGACAATTTGGAGGTTTGAAAGGTTCATAGGTTTTACCGGGGGTTGACTTTGATGATATTGGATTCGGATTTTGGTTCCGAAAGTTGGAATAGGTTCGATTTGTCATTTCGGACTTGTGTGCAGCATTTGGATTCATTCCGGATTGGCTAGGCTTGAATAAGACGTTTGGTTTGAAGTTTGAATGTTCTTGAACTTAAGAGAAGTTCTATTTGCATTTTGGCAGTTGATATTTTTTTGTGGTGTTACCGTATTTGTTTGGAGACTTTGCATAGGTCCTGATAGTGGTTATGGACTTGTTGGTATGATTGAATGAGGTCTCGGAATGCTCGGGTGAATTTCAGACCACCCGGAGCATTTTAGAAAGTTGTAGATTTTGTTGGTGTTTGGTTCCGTCATCGCATTCACGATATGGCAGTCAGATTCGCGGGGCTGGGGTGGTTGGATTACGTGTTCACGAGGTCCTGGTCACCTTCGCGTAGGGTCAAGGAATTCTTCATCGCATTAGCGAGGTGGTGTCTGCGAACGTATATTTTGAGGCAGTCATCTTTTGTGCTTTGCCAATGCAAGGCACGTGCCGCGTTCGCGAAGTGCACACCTGGACCGACCTTTTAAGAGATGAATTTCGGGGCTTTTACCCATTTTATCATATTTTGAGATTGGGAGCTCGGATTTTGGCGATTTTAGAGGCAATTTCAAAACTTAGATTGGGGTAAGTGTTTTGACTCGTATTTTGTTATTATTCATGATTCTATCCTTGATTTTAGTGTTTGATTGGTGAATCTAAGTGAGAAAAATTAGAGGTTTTGACAAAATCATTCTAGAATAAAAAATGGAGATTCGAACCCCGATTCGGAGTCGAATTTGGATGAAACTTATATAATTGGACTTGTATTTGAATGAGTGTTCAGAATTTATGAGTTATGTCGGGTTCCAAAGTGTGGGCCCGGGTTAACTTTTTGGTTGACTTTGCATATTTGTATAAAGATCAAAGCTTTATTCTTTGGGGTTGTTACCTATGGCCTTAATTAATGTTATTGAGTTATTTTTGGCTAAATTCTAGCTATTCGGAGGTCGATTCATGCAAGAAGGGATTTTTAGAGTATTGGCTTGGCTTGCTTGAGGTAGGTATCTTACTTAAACTTGGTTGAGTCACTAGTTTCCTGAGTTACTAGTGTTGGCTACATGCTATGGGTGGCGCACATGCGATGGATTGAGCTCATGTGCGTGCACTAGAATTTTATCCATGCTCGGGGCAGTGCTTAGGCTAATTTATGCCACGAATTAGCTGTTAAGCTTCTTGATATTATGCTTCTTATGTTTGTACCCCCTTGTGAGTTAATTGAATCATATTAGAGGTTACTCGTTGGTTAATCTTCTATTCAAACATGTTAATTGCTATTTTTGTGGCGTAATCGCCTAATTTGAACTATGATAGTACACTGTGCATATGCCTACACCTTAGCATGTCACTTATATCAGTCCATAAGTATATAATTTGATATCCATTGTTCATGTACATGTATTCTTGTATATGTTTCTCTGTACGATATGGATTGGGTTGATAGCACGTGAGTGGTCTGTACGAATCCGAGATATGATAGCACATAAGTGGTATGTGCGGTTGTTATATATAGAACGTGAGTTATTCGTGCAGCGTGTGAATCAGGATCCATCTCCATAGGGTCACCCTCTCATGTTTCTCTCTTGATGGTATACACGCAGTATGAGAAAAACTGATCAGTATTTGATTATTGCATTTCTTCTCTATTTGTAATTACCTTGGATGTATACATGTTTTATTTGCATATCTTATCTATATGCTAGATCTTGAATGTATACATGCCTCATTATGCATATATTCTCTATATGTTATTTGGTTAAACTAGTGAGAACACGGTACATATCATCTTTATATGTCTACCTGTGCACCCGAGACTTTATAATAGATGCATATCTTCTCTATTTGTTTGGTAGTTAGTTGATACATGGCTTGGCACATTATCTCTTGTGCACCTAGGTGATTTTTATTTGTGTTTTATGATTAGATGGTATTATTACTGTGTACTTGTGAAATTCATGAACTGAGCAGGTATTATTATCTTTTTATAAAATGAGAAATATAATTTTTTTACAACCTTTACATTTTAAAATAGTACTTGTTAAATCTGAAATCTCATTTTGTTAATTTCTTTATTATGAAATGAGAAAGATTTTTATTTTATTTTGTTTCAAATGGTTTGAATTGACTATAAACTTCATGATTTGATAAAATAGGTACTTTGAGGCTATTTGGCTATGAATCCATTTTTGGAATATCAAATATTTTAGGAGTTACTAGTGGAGATCATCGAGATTAGTTCGAATCTTGAGTTCGTTATCATGGAACTACACGTGCCGATGTAAAGACATATTCCAAGGCTAAACCGAGGTTTGTAGGATAAAGTCCCCTAGTATGAGGGCAATTAATCATTACTTAAAGTAAAAAAGGTTAAGCCGACTCGTATGGCACTACAGGAAGCCCCCGGGACAGGTAGGGTTAAATACTTGTTGCTAGATTGATCACCTAGTAATTTTTTATGTTAGTGTCGTTGTCCGTATAGTACTCCCGGTGAAAGGTAAAAGTTTATTTTTTTATGTTTAGGCCTAAGGTGCCGAAAGTGATTTCAATGACTTAATGAAATTAAATCGATTTTGTATAATTTTTATTAGAATCACGGGTTGATATAAATATTTTAAAAAGTTTATATCATGGTTTATATTTTACTTGTCTTTTCAATTAAAATGATAAAGACTAAGGAATTAATGCAATTATTTACCGTTTTGTATAAAATATTAGGTGCATATGTTTTGTAAAGCCTTGCCCCAGAAACTCGAGTTATAGAGAGTTTATGACACTCATTGAGTACCGTGGTGGTGTATTCAGTAATCACATCAAAATCAACCATACTGAGTGTTGCACCCTATTTTGTACGAGTCAAAACAAGATTCAACTAGTGGTTTCCCTATTAATGATAAAAGAGAGCTGCCACATAATATTTAAAGGTATACTAGGGTACCTACTTTTAGTTATTAAATTATTATCCTATTAGTATGCTAACCAGTGAGATTTGGGTAAGGGTTCTTGTTCTTCTAAGAGGAAGGTATTAGGCACCCCCTAAAATCTACTTGAGGTAGCTCCATAGTACTTAGACTAGGTTTAGGGAATTAGATGTCTATATTCTACTTAGTGCTTAAAAGTTTGTGGATTATCCTACGTCTTGATTAGAGTCTATAATTTGAAAGAAAATAGTATATGTACTTTGAAAAGAGGATATAGGTTAAATTTGTAAAAGCACTTTAAAATATTTACATCTACATGATTGAGGAGATTTGAAAATGTCTTTATAATGTTTACATCTACAAGATTTGAAAAGATATATAATGTGGCTATGTTTTGAATACTTTTTCTTTTGAAATAACATGGCTACTTATAAAAATCTAGTGGAGTAAAGACTAATAGAAAATGTGCCTTGAATATACCTTTGGGAATTTGTTTCAATGTGTAGCAATGTGTTTGAAGAAAATTTTGTTGAAGTTTACTGGTCCTTGATTCCAACCGTGTTGATTTTGTTTATAGAAAAAACTGACTTTGAAATCTCCCTTTTAATTCCGGCTTTAGAAGAAGAATTGCTTACTTTTCAAATCTGTTTTGACTTCAAAGAACTTCATTAAAATGGTTAGCGTGAGTATAAAAAATGAAATCTTGTGTAATGAAATACAAATGATTATAGCTATTCGTAATGCAATAGTGATTCCTTTTATTACCTACGAATCTTGGCTTGCCTAGGTTCCTAGAAGGCTTAGGGGATAATAAGATCATTCAATCAATATCGTTAGTGTTATACATATATAAATAAAAGATAACAGATTCAATTCATCTAATAGTGAGGAAGGAAAGGGAACTAGACTCAGTATTTGTGCCTAAAAGAAATGTTGGTCCAACAATTTTCGAACAACAACGACAGGCTTCAGCGACTTGGACTCTAGGCTGGAACTTGGGCCTGGGTTCTTGAGAACTCAGCATGCCCAGTTCGATCACATATACAAAAGATAAGAGAGATATTAGTAATGTTACAAAAGGCCCAATAAGCAATAATAGATACTATGATTAAGGATATGGTAAAGACAATGTAAGGCCTAATAGAGTAAACACAATACACACATACACATATATCGTAATGCAGATATGTTAAGATATGATATAAATAATGTAGGAATGTTGATGTCGAGCTGCCGGCTAGCTGTTAATTGTGGCCATCATTCTACAGAAGATTGGTGATGAGGTTTGCGGCTATCTACTTGTAATCTCCGATGTGGTGGAGTGGCAGTGCAGAACGCTCCCGTTAGTGAAGCGAACAGTTTGCTATATACAGGGCTTTGACTGGAAAAGCCGATGACTCGATTTGTACAGGACGCTCTGATTGATTGAGCTGATGGTTTTTTATATACATAGCTCCGGTTGGCGGGGCCAGTGTCTCGCTATATACAAGATGCTCCGCTTGGTTGAGCAGATGGTTTGCTTTATACATGGCTCTGGCTGGCGGGGCCAGCAGCTCGCTATATACAACATGCTCCACTTGGTTGAGAAGATTGTTTGCTATTTACAATATATTCTGCGGCGGCCTAGTTCTGAAATACCTGCAAAGGATTTGAGAGTTAGTTTTCATCTATATGAGGAAAAATTTAAATAATGAAAGAGATATGATAGTTATGAGAGAGTGGCAGATCCATCATTGCCCTTGTCGGTCCTGCATTCAAAGAAAAATTCTTCGCATGGGGTGTTGGTTTGTGTCGACCATAGTCCTGGATTTGCCCCAGACTTGGTGAGGTTACACCATGAAGTTCGGTAGGTGGAACAATAGTTTTTTAGAAAAATATTTTGAAAATCATTTATCTCAAGGCAAATGTCGTCGTTCCATATTATGACATGTTTAGGAAATCCTCAGATGTGAACGTTGTTTCTGGAAGACTCTATCCCATTGATGTCGGTCCTCTAAGATGCCTCTGATGACATGGCTTCTTGCCGCTGCAATCGCGTCCTCATCTAAATTAATGCGTTACAAAGTTTTCCTAGGGTTATGACCGCACCTTTTCAGGTTGCCTACATATTCGAAATGGAATCAGGTCTGAACGTAGTTCGTGGGTAATGGTAAAGAAAACATGATGATGACCGAGCCTGAGTCGGCAGACTGCGTATCCAAATAGAATCAAGTCAAAACGTAGTTCGATTATAATAGATGCAAAATGATGAGATTGAAAATGAAGTGGCCGAGTCTGACTCAGACTACCTACGTACCCAAATGGAATCTGGCCAGAACATAGTTCAATTATAACAAATGACAAAATCAGATGAGGATTGCCTACGTATTCCTTCCAAAGGAAATCAAGTCGTGGTGTAGTTCTGAATGCATACAAAATGATATTTGGATTTCCTATTACAAAAGAATAAGGGGAGAGAGACTGGACCCTACGTGGGTTGCCTATGCATCCCTCCATAGGAAGTCAGGTCGGGGTAGTTTTGTTACAACCAAAAACCTAATTTTACTGTCTTCAAATGTAGTATCTCTTGATTGCATCTGCGTTGATAGGCTTTGTGCTGACTCTCCCGTCTATCCCTGCCAAGATCATAGCTCCTCTCAACAACACTCGATGGACCACGTAAGGCCCCTAGCAATTTATCACAAACTTTCCTTTGGCTTCTTCTTGATGAGGGAATATTTTCTTCAAAACCAACTACCCCGGTGTAAATTGGCGGGGCTTCACCCTTTTGTTAAATGCATTGGCCATCCTTTTTTGATACAGTCGACCATGTCACACTGCGTCCATTCTTTTATCGTCAATGAGCATGAGTTTCTCCTGCCTAATCCATATCCATTTTGCGTCATCCAACTTGGCTTCCTTAATGACTCTCAGGGACGATATCTCAACCTCTGCGGGTATCACAGCTTCAGTGCCATACACCAACATGTATGGAATTGCCCCAGTGGATGTTCTCATGGTGGTCCGATAACCCAGTAAGGCGAAGGATAACTTCTCATGCCATTGTCTATGATTGTCCACTATTTTTTCGTAGAATCCTCTTGATGTTTTTGTTGGCTGCTTCAACTGCTCCATTCATTTGCGATCTGTAGGTTGTAGATGGTGGATGATTTGGAACTTCTCACAAATTTCCCTCACGAGATCACTGTTGAGATTGACTGCATTGTTAGTGATGATCGACTCGGGTATCCCAAACCGAAAGACTATGTTGTTACGGACGAAATCTGCCACTACTTTCTTCGTGATAGCTTTGTACGTAGAAGCTTCGACACATTTTGTGAAGTAGTCAATGGATACCAAGATAAAACGGTTCCCATTTGATGTCGCGGGCTCTATAGGTTTGATTATGTCCACACCCCAAGTGGCAAACGGCCAAGGTGAACCTATTACATTCAACTCATTAGGTGGAACCCGGATGAAATCCCCGTGGATCTGGCACTGGTGACACTTCTGCACATAGAGGATACTATCGCTTTCCATGGTCATCCCAAAGTATCTGGCTCTTAAAATCTTCTTGGCTAAGGTGAATCCATTTATGTGGGGTCCGCACGTCCCTTCATGTATTTCTTCTAGCAATCTGGTCACTTAAGCAACTTCTACACATCTTAACAGACCTAAGTCTGGGGTCCTCCTATATAGGATTTCCCCGTTAAGGAAAAAGTGATTTGCTAGCCTTTAGAGTGCTCTCTTCTAAACATTGGTGGCGCTCTCTGGATACTCTCTTGTTTCAAGGAACCTTTTGATATCGTGATACCACGACTTACCGTCTGGTTCTTCATCTACATGGAAGCAGTACGCATACGGATCCCTGATCTCTATCTCAATATAGTTGATGTAATTCTAATATGGATGCTAGATCATGGATGACAAAGTTGCGAGAGCATTAGGAAACTCATTCTGGATCCTGGGAACGTGCTTGAGCTTGATTTTTGTGAACTTCTTGCACAACTCCTTTACGCAATGTAGGTACGAAAGGATCTTGACGTTCTTGGTGGTCCATTCTCCTGGAACTTAATGTATCAATAGATTAGAATCTCCTTGATGTTCATGTCGACTGCCATCTTAATCCCAAGGATGCATGCTTCATACTCGGCTATATTATTGGTGCAGGGGAACCTTATCTTTTCTGATGCCGGAAAATGCCGTCCTGATTCTGAAATTAAGATTGCCCCAATTCCTACTCCTTTGAAATTCGCCGCTCCGTCGAAGAACATTCTCTATCCTGGGTATGACTCTGCAATGTCTTCTCTGGGGAACAACAATTCTTTGTCCGGAAAGTATGTAGTGAGCGACTCATAATCCTTGTCCACGGGATTCTCTGTAAGGTGGTCAGCTTAGGCTTGTCCGTTTATGGCCTTCTGCATCACGTACACAATGTCTAACTCGCTAAGAAGGATCTTCCATCTAGCCGGTTTTCCTGTAGGCATCGGCTTTTGAAAGATATACTTAAGCGGGCCGAGCTGGAATATTAGATGTGTGGTGTATGCCGACATGTAATGCCTCAACTTCTAGGCTATCCAAGTCAAATCACAACAGGTGTTCTCTATCAAAGTGTATTTGGCTTCACATAGTGTGAACTTCTTACTTAAGTAGTAGATAACTTTGTAACGACCCGGCCGGTCATTTCGAGAGTTATAGCCCTGTTTTTCCCATTTATACTTATTTTTGTGTTATTCAGTTATATTATGTTATACCGGGTTAGTTGGTTCGGGACCGGAGTGATTTCAGAGTTAATTGAGACACTTAGTCTCTTAAGTAGAAACTTAAGTTGAAAAAGACAATCGGATGTTGACCTATGTGTAAACGATCTCGGATTTAAATTCTGATGGTTCTGTTAGTTCCGTTAGGTAATTTTGGACTTCAAAGTGCGTTCGGAATGTGATTTGGCGGTCCATGGTAGAATTAGGCTTGAATTGGCGAAATAGGAAATTTTGGCGATTTCGGTCGGCATTGGAAAATTTGATATCGGGGTCGGAATGGAATTTCAAAAGTTGGAGTAGGTTCGTAATGTCATTTGTGATGTGTGTGCAAAATTTTAGGTCATTCGGACGTGGTTTGGTTGGTTTCGGTATCGGTTGCCGAATTTGAATATTTAGAAGTTCTTAGGCTTGAATTCGAGGGTAATTTGGTGTTTGAATGTTGTTTTGAGTGATTCGAAGGTTCGACTAAGTTTGTATGTTGATATATGACTTTTTGGTATTTTTGGTTGAGGTCCCGAGGGCCGAGGGGTGATTCCGGGTGGTTAACGGATTTGTCGAAGTTGGAAAATGCAGCTGAAGCTGCTGCTACTGCTATTTTCGCACCTGCAGAAGAAAGCCTCGCAGGTGCGAGGCCGCTGGTATGCGTGTGGAGTGTGCAGGTGACAGCGATGCTGGGCTAGGCAAGATGCGCAGGTGCGAGTTGGAGGTCTCATCTGCGAGGCCGCAGGTGCGAAACCTGGGGCGCAGATGCAGATAGGGCAATGATGGGCAGGCTTCGCAGAAGCGGAGGAAACGCGCAGATGCGCCTTCGCAGGTGCGACGTGTTTGCCGCAAATGCAGAGTATGGGCGATAAGTGAGTTGCGCAAGTGCGGCTCCTTGGACCGCAGGTGCGGTCGCGCGGGTGCGAGAAAATGGCCGCAGGTGCGAGAAGCCTGGGCAGAGGGTACATATTGCACACTTCGCAAATTTTTGGGCATTCTTCAAGATTTCTATTCGGATTTGGAGCTTTTTGGAGAGTTTTGAAGAGGGAATCAAGGGGTTTTTCATTGAGGTAAGTTACTTGAGCCTAATACTTGTATATATGATGATTTGCCCGTTGTTTAATCATTGTAATTAGTGAAAATGAGGGGTTAGGGCTTGGGATATTTGGAGAAGTAATTTAAGGATTTGAAGGACCAAACGATGTCGGATTTTGATGAATTTGGTATGGTTAGACTTGTGAGTGAATGATCTTTCTAGTTTTATGAATTTTTTCGAATTTTGAGACATGGGCCCGGGGGCCGGGTTTGAGCAAATTTTGGGTTTTGGTCTAATTTTGTAGCTTTTCTTGTGGAATTCATTCCATTACATATATTGATGAATTGTACTGATTATGGTTAGATTTGGAGCATTTGGAGGCTGAGTCCAGAGGTAAGAGCATTGTGGGGTAGAGATTTGACCGGTTTGAGGTAAGTAACGATTGTAAATCTAGTCCTGAGGGTACGAAACCCCAGATTTTGTATCATTCTACTATTTTTAGTGACGCACATGCTAGGTGACGGGAGTGTGGACGTGCACTGTTGGGGATTATGACTTGGTCCGTCCCGTAGCAATTGTAAAGTTTCATACTTTGTTGAAATTATATGATACTTATATGTTTTAGAAAGAGTTTCTGTAAATTGGGCTGAATGCCACGCTTGGGCCTTGCGCCAGTGCTGTTTGGACCCTTAGGGGCTGTTTCTTGCTATTCTCTCATTGTTTTTGATTGAAAATCTATACTCAGTCATGTTTATACTTGTTTACCGCATAGCTCAGTTTTATGACTCTATTTTGATGCATATAAATGTTTTGGGCCGAATGCCCTATTTTACTGAAATGCTCGAGTAGCTTGAGAGGTTTATGACTGAGTGAGGCCGAGGGCCTGATTTGTAAGGATGAGTGTGGATCGGGGCTGCCGGCTGGCAACATACTTTATTATTATAGTACGTGAGTTGTCCATGCAGCACGTGAGTTGTCCGTGCAGATTATAGCGCTTGGGGTGAAGGAGCCCCTCCGGAGTCTGTACACACCACCAGTGAGCGCAGGTACCTACTGAGTGTGAGTGCCAAGTGCCGAGTGCTGAGTGACTGGGAGGCATGAGTGATTGTGAGGTATGCCCGAGTGGCAATAGTTATTGTGAGGTATGCCCGAGTGGCAAGAGTGATTGTGAGGTATGCCCGAGTAGCAAGAGTGATTGTGAGGTTTGCCCGAGGGGCTGTATATGAGTGATGTTTTGCCCGAGGGGCTGTTTATGATTTCATCATTTTTGCTCACCTTTGCATTTCTCTCTGTTTGAAAACTGTTGAAAAACATCTTTAAATGATTTTTACTGGAACTGGGTTTAAACGAGATGTTTGATGCAAATCCTGATTTTTGAAAGCATGTGGTATTTTACTGAGATTTCCTGATATGAATGTTATATGCTTTATTGCTCGTCACTATTGCTCAGTCTTTATTTATTATTGTTACTTACTGAGTTGGCGTACTCACGTTACTGCCTGCACCTTGTGTGCAGATTCAGGTGTAGCTGAACACGGTAGCGATTATTGATTATCCTGGTGGCAGATTTTCTTGGAGATAGTAAGGTAGATGTTTGGCGATCGCAGACCCTGCTCTTCTCCCTCTTATCTTCCTCTAGTTGTATTTAGCTATCTTCCAGGCTGAGTTAGCCTTGATATTGTTAGACAGATTGTAGTAGATGCTCATGACTAGTGACACCCCGATGTCGGGCTTTTCCTTCCGCACTTTTATTTTGATTTGAACTCATTTATAAAGGTTTTAATGTTAAATAACATTGAAATTATTTTTGAAATGAAAACATCGGTTTGTTTTGGAAATGAGTCGGCTTGCCTAGTTCCACGATAGGCGCCATCACGACAGGGGTTAGTTTGGGTCATGACAGATTGGTATCAGAGCCTAGGTTACATAGGTCTCACGAGTCATGAGCGAGTTTAGTAGAGTCTTGTGGATCGGTACGGAGACGTCTGTACTTATCTTCGAGAGGCTGCAGAACCTTTAGGAAACTCCACATTCTTGAATTCTTATCGTGCAAATCTATTGATTCTAGTAACTAAACATCTATTATTTCATTCTCTCATAGATGGTGAGGACTCGTACTACCGGTCAGGAGGGCTAGCCACCAGTACCACCAGCCAGGGCCGCGAGAGGCCGAAGTCGTGGTAGGGGCAGAGGTGTAGCCCGTACAGCAGCTGGGGCAGTACCTGCAGATCCACCGGTTGTCCCAGATCAGGACCAGGTTCCAGTTGTTGATGCACCAGCTCAGGCACCACCTGTGCCTATTGTGATTCCAGGCCTTCAGGAGGCCCTAGCTCAGATTCTGACAGCGTGTACTGGCCTTGCTCAGGCGGTCTCTATTTCGACGGCCGCAACCACTTCTCAGGCCAGGGGAGGCACTCAGACTCCCGTCGCTCGCACACCTAAGCAAGTTATTCAGGGACTTCAGACACCCGAGGCACCACCAGCCCAACCAGTTGTAGTTGCTCAGGATTATATGGCTCCTGCTATGCCTTAGGATGATCAGCGTAGGTTGGAGAGGTTTGGGAGACTCCAGCCAACTCCTTTCAGTGGCACAGAGAGAGAGGATGCTCAGGACGTTTTTGACAGGTGTTAGAGGATACTCCGTACTGCTGGTATTCTGGAGACTTGTGGGGTCTCATTCACTACCTTTCAGTTTTCTGGGGTTGCACTCAGATGGTGGGAGACTTACGAGAGGCGTAGGCCTGTTGGCGCAGCACCCCTTACTTGGCAGCAGTTCTCCGTGGTCTTTTTGGAGAAGTTCGTGCCTCGATCCCGTAGAGAGGAGTTGCACAGACAGTTTGAGCGGCTTCGCCAGGGTGATATGTCTGTGACGTAGTATGAGATGCGGTTCTCCGAGTTGGCCGGTCATGCTATCTGGTTGGTTCCCACGGACAGAGAGAGGATCATGAGGTTTATTGATGGCCTCACTTATCAGCTACAGTTGCTCATGACCAGGGAGTGGGTTTCGGGTGCTACCTTTGATGAGGTTGTCGACATTGCTAGGAAGATTGAGATGGTTCGCGGTCAAGAGAGGGTTGAGAGGGAGGCCAAGAGGCCTCGTGGTCAGAGTGGATTCAGTGGTGCTCCTTTTGGGGGTCAGTTCCAGCACGGTAGAGGTCGTCATTTCAGACAGGCTCAGTCAGCTCGGCCATTTCACCGTGGTGCATCATCTGGCCATGGTTCTCACAGTTCTCATCAGGTCCACTCATCACTTAGTTCCCTTCCAGCTCAGAGTTCGCCCCGTGCTCCACCTGTTCAGGGCTTTTCCATGCCAGGTTCTTCTACCAGTCATCCTGGTGCTAGGGGTTCCCTTCAGTTTCCTCCACCAGCACCAGGGAGTTGTTTTGAATGTGGGGAGCTTGGGCATATGTAGAGGTAGTGTCCTTGTCATCATAGAGGTCTATCTCAGCAGAGGAGTCAACCTCTGACTACAGCACCAGTTACCTCACCACCCGCCCAGTCAGCTCGGGGTGGAGGTCAGTCAGCTAGGGGTCGCCCTAGAGGGGGAGGCAGATCAGGGGGTGGTCAGGCCCATTTCTATGCCCTCCCTGCCAGACCAGATGCTGTGATTACAGGTATTGTCTCAGATTGTCACAGAGATGCCTCAGTATTATTTGACCATGTTTCCACATATTCATATGTTTCCTCGTATTTCGCCCATTTTTTGGATATGCCCCGTGAGTCTCTAGTTTCTTCTATTCATGTATCTACTCCTGTGGGCAATACCATTATTGTGGACCGCGTATATCGGTCATGTGTGGTGACTATTGGGGGTCTGGAGACCCGAGTGGATCTATTGTTGCTCAGTATGGTTGACTTTGATGTGATATTGGGTATGGATTGGTTATCTCCATGTCACGCTGCTCTAGATTGTCACACTAAAATGGTGACGTTGACTATGCCGGGAATTCCGAGGGTTGAGTGGAGCGGTTTTGTAGATTATGTACCAAGTAGGGGTGATTTCATATTTGAAGGCTCGTCGCATGGTTGAGAAGGGTTGCCTATCTTATTTGGATTTTGTGAGGGATGTTAGTGCAGAGACTCCAGTCATTGATTCTATTCCGGTGGTACGTGATTTTCTGGATATGTTTCCTGCAGACCTGCCGGGCATGCCTCCTGACCGGGATATTGACTTTCTGTATCGTATGGCACCGGCGGATTGAAGGAATTGAAGGAACAACTTCAGGAACTCCTTGATAAGGGGTTTATTCGGCCTAGTGTGTCACCTTGGGGTGCACCGGTTCTATTTGTGAAAAAGAAGGATGGTTCTATGAGAATGTGTATTGATTACAGGCAGTTGAACAATGTCACAGTCAAGAACAAGTATCCTTTGCCTCGTATTGATGATTTATTCAACCAACTTCAGGGAGCAAGGGTGTTCTCCAAGATTGATTTGAGGTCCGGTTATCACCAGCTGAATATTCGGGATTCAGATATTCTTAAGACAGCTTTCAGGACCTGATATGGCCATTATGAGTTCTTGGTGATGTCTTTTGGGCTGACCAATGCCCCAGTAGCATTCATGCATTTGATGAACAGTGTATTCCATCTCTATTTGGACTCATTCATCGTTGTATTCATTGATGACATCCTGGTGTACTCTCGTAGCCAAGAGGAGCACGCTCAGCATTTGAAGATTGTATTACAGAGATTGAGGGAGGAGAAGCTTTGTGCAAAATTCTCCAAATGTGAGTTTTGGCTTAGTTCAGTAGCATTCTTGGGGCACGTAGTGTCCAGTGAGGGTATTCAGGTGGATTCGAAAAAGATAGATGCGGTGCAGAGTTGGCCCAGACCGTCCTCGGCCACGGAGATTAGGAGCTTTCTTGGTCTGGCGGGTTATTACCGTCGCTTTGTGGAGGGATTTTCATCTATTGCATCGCCCTTAACCAAATTGACCCAAAAGGGTGCTCCATTCAGGTGGTCAGATAAGTGTGAGGAGAGCTTTCAGAAGCTCAAGACTGCTTTGACCACAACTCCTATGTTAGTTCTGCCATCAGCTTCAGGTTCTTACACCATGTATTGTGATACCTCGAGGATAGGCATTGGTTGTGTTTTGATGCAGGAGGGTAGGGTGATTGCCTATGCCTCACGCCAGTTGAAGACCCATGAGAAGAACTATCCTGTCCATGATCTTGAGTTAGCAGCCATTGTTCACGCCTTGAAGATTTGGCGTCATTATTTGTGTGGGGTTCATTGTGAGATCTATACTGATCACCAGAGTCTGCTATACCTGTTAAAGTAGAAGGATCTTAATTTGCATCAGCGGAGATGGTTGGAGCTTCTTAAGGACTATGATATCACTATCTTGTACCATCCAGGGAAAGCCAATGTGGTGGCCGATGCTTTGAGTCGCCGGGTAGAGAGTTTGGGGAGTTTAGCATATCTTCCAATAGCAGAGAGACCTGTGGCATTAGATGTTCAGGCCTTAGCGAGCCAGCTTGTCAGATTGGATATTTCGGAGCCTGGGCGGGTATTGGCTTGTGTGGTCTCCAGGTCTTCTCTTTATGACCGTATCAGGGAGCGTCAGTATGATGACCCCCACTTGCTCGTCCTTCAAGACAGGGTTCGGAGAGGTGATGCAAGGGATGTGACTATTGGTGATGACGGCGTGCTGAGAATGCAGGGCCGGATATGTGTGCCTAATGTAAATGGGCTTCGAGAGTTGATTCTCTAGGAGGCCCACAGCTCGTGGTAGTCCATCCATCTGGGTGCCGCGAAGATGTACCAGGATTTGGGGCAGCACTATTGGTAGAGGCGGATGAAGAAGGATATAGTTGGGTTTGTGGCTCAGTGTCTCAATTGTCAGCAGGTTAAGTATGTGCATCAGAAACCGGGTGGCTTGCTTCAGAGATTGGAGATCCCAGAGTGGAAGTTGGAGCGGGTCACCATGGACTTTGTAGTTGGGCTCCCACGGACTTCGAGGAAGTTCGATGCTATTTGGGTTATTGTGGATCGGTTGACTAAGTCCGCGCACTTCATTCCAGTTGGTACTACTTACTCTTCTGAGCGGTTGGCTGAGATTTACATCCGAGAGATCGTTCGCCTGCATGGCATCCCATTTTCCATCATTTCAGATAGGGATACTCAGTTCACATCGCAGTTTTGGAGGGTCGTGCAGCGAGAGTTGGGTACTCAGGTTGAGTTGAGCACAACTTTTCACCCTCAGACGAACGGGCAGTCCGAGCGCACTATTCAGATATTGGAGGACATGTTGCGTGCTTGTGTCGTTGACTTTGGGGTTTCATGGGACCAGTTTCTGCCACTCGCGGAGTTTGCATATAACAATAATTATCAGTCGAGTATTCAAATGGCTCCGTACGAGGCTTTATATATGAGGAGGTGTAGATCTCCGGTTGGATGGTTTGAGCCGGGTGAGGCTAGGCTCTTAGGTACAAACTTGGTCCAGGATGCATTAGATAAGGTGAAATTGATTCAGGAGCGGCTTCGCACGGCGCAGTCTAGGCAGAAGATCTACGCAGATAGAAAGGTCTGTGATGTGTCTTTTATGGTTGGGCAGAAGGTTTTGCTGAAGGTATCACCCATGAAGGGTGTTATGAGGTTTGGGAAGAGGGGCAAGTTGAGCCCCCGGGTCATTGGTCCTTTTGAGGTGCTTCAGAGAATTGGGGAGGTGGCTTATAAGCTTGCCTTGCCACCCAGCTTGTCGAGTGTGCATCCAGTGTTTCATGTTTCCACGCTCCAGAAGTATATTGGAGATCTGTTCCATGTTTTGGATTTCAGCACGGTTCAGTTGGAGGGTGATATGACTTATGATGTGTAGCCGATGGCTATTTTGGATCGGCAGGTTCGAAGGTTGAGGTCAAAGGATATAACTTCAGTGAAGGTGCAATGGAGAGGTCAGCCTTTGGAGGAGGCCACCTGGGAGATCGAGCGGGAGATGCGGAGCAGATATCCACGCCTATTCGAGACTCCAAGTATGTTTCTAGACCCGTTCGAGGACGAACGGATGTTTAAGAGGGGGAGGATGTAACGACCCGGCTGGTTATTTCGAGAGTTATAGCCCCGTTTTCCCCATTTCTACTTCTTTTTGTGTTATTTAGTTATACTATATTATATCGGGTTAGTTGGTTCTGGACCGGAGTGGTTTCAGAGTTAATTGAGACACTTAGTCTCTTAAGTAGAAACTTAAGTTGGAAAAGTCAACCGGATGTTGATCTATGTGTAAACGATCTCGGATTTGAATTCTAATGGTTCTGTTAACTCCGTTAGGTGATTTTGGACTTAGGAGTGCATCCGGAATGTGATTTGGAGGTCCGTGGTAGAATTAGGCTTGAATTGGCGAAATTAGAAATTTTGGCGATTTCGGTCGGCAATGGAAAATTTGATATCGGGATCGGAATAGAATTCTGGAAGTTGGAGTAGGTTTGTAGTATCATTTGTGTCGTGTGTGCAAAATTTGAGGTCATTCGGACGTGGTTTGGTTGGTTTCGGCCTCGGTTGCCGAATTTGGAAATTTAGAAGTTCTTAGGCTTGAATTCGAAGGTAATTTATTCGAAGGTTCGACTAAGTTTGTATGTTGATATATGACTTGTTGGTATTTTTGGTTGAGGTCCCAAGGGCCTTGGGGTGATTCCGGGTGGTTAACGGATTTGTTGAAGTTGGAAAATGCATCTGAAGCTGCTACTACTGCTATTTTCGCACATGCGGAAGAAAGCCTCGCAGGTGCGAGGCCGCTGATGCGCGTATGGAGTGCACAGGTACAGGAGATGCTAGGCTAGGCAAGATGCGCAGGTGTGAGTTGGAGGTCGCATCTGCGAGCCCGCAGGTGCAAAACCTGGGGCGCAGATGCGGAAAGGGCAATGCTGGGCAGGCTTCGCAGAAGCGGAGGAAACGCGCATATGCGCCTTCGCAGGTGCGACGTGTTTGCCGCAGATGCGGAGTTTGGGCACGTAAGTGAGTTGCATAGGTGCGGCTCCTTGGACCGCAGGTGCGGTCGCGCGGGTGCGAGAAAATGGCCGCAGGTGCGAGAAGCCTGGGCAGAGGGTACATATTGCACACTTCGCGAATATTTGGGCATTCTTCACGATTTCTATTCGGATTTGGAGCTTTTTGGAGAGTTTTGAAGAGGGAATCATGGGGGTTTTCATTGAGGTAAGTTACTTGAGCCTAATACTCATATATATGGTGATTTTCCTGTTGTTTAATAATTGTAATTAGTGAAAATGAGGGGTTAGGGCTTGGGATATTTGGAAAAGTAATTTAAGAATTTGAAGAACCAAACGATGTCGGATTTTGATGAATTTGGTATGGTTAGACTCATGAGTGAATGAACTTTCAAGTTTTGTGAATTTTGTCGGATTTCGAGATATGGGCCCGGGGGCCAGGTTTGAGCAAATTTCGGGTTTTGGTTTAATTTTGTAGCTTTTCTTGTGGAATTCATTCCATTAGCGTATATTGATGGAATTGTATTGATTGTGGTTAGATTTAGAGAATTTGGAGGCCGAGTCCAGAGGCAAGAGCATTGCAGGGTAGAGATTTGACTGGTTTGAGGTAAGTAACGATTGTAAATCTAGTCCTGAGGGTACGAAATCCCGAATTTTGTATCATTCTACTATTTTTAGTGACGCACATGCTAGGTGACGGGCGTGTGGGCGTGCACTATTAGGGATTGTGACTTGGTCCATCCCGTAGCAAATGTAAAGTTGCATACTTTGTTAAACTATATGATACTTATATGTTTTAGAAAGAGTTTCTGTAAATTGGGCTGAATGCTACGTTTGGGCCTTGCGCCAGTGCTGTTTGGACCCTTAGGGGCTGTTTTTTACTATTCTCTCATCGTTTTCGATTGAAAATCTATACTCAGTCATGTTTATACTTGTTTACCGCATAACTCAGTTTTATGACTCTATTTTGATGCATATAAATGTTTTGGGCCGAATGCCCTGTTTTACTGAAATGCCCGAGTGGCTTGAGAGGTTTATGACTGAGTGAGGTCGAGGGACTGATTTGTGAGGATATTTATGGGATCGGGCTACATGCCGCAACATGTTACATATTTATGGGATCGGGCTGTCCGTGCAGCACGTGAGTTGTCCATGATTATAGCGCTTGGGCTGAAGGAGCCCCTCCGGAGTCTGTACACACCCCCAGTGAGCGCGGGTACCTACTGAGTACGAGTGCCGAGTGCTGAGTATATTTATCTTCCTCTAGTTGTATTTAGCTATTTTCAGGCTGAGTTAGCCTTGATATTGTTAGACAGATTGTAGTAGATGCTCATGACTAGTGACACCCCGATGTAGGACTTTTCCTTCTGCACTTTTATTTTGATTTGAACTCCTTTACGAAGGTTTTAATGTTAAATAATATTGAAATTATCTTTAAAATGAAAACATCGGTTTGTTTTGAAAATGAGTCGGCTTGCCTAGTTTCACGATAGGCGCCATCATGACAGGGGTTAGTTTGGGTCGTGACAAACTTGCTCTTTTCTCCTGGTCTCATCGTGTTGTCCCAACACGCATCCAAATACATTATCCAAAACTGACAATATAATAATAATGGCTTTCCGGGCTCTGAAGGAACCAACACTGGTGGACTTGACAAGTACTCCTTGATCTTGTTGAAGGCTTTCTGATACTCTTCTGTCCATTTTGTAGCGACATCCTTTTTCACAGCTTGAAGATAGGCTCGCAAATTACCGTAGACTGGGCTATGAATCTGCTGATATAATTTAGCCTGCCAAGGAAACTCATCACATCCTTCTTATTTGTAAGTGGTGGTAAGTCTTTAATGGCATTGATCTTTGAAGGATCCAATTCTATCCCGTTCCTGCTTACAATGAAACCCAATAGTTTCTAGCAGGGACACTGAATGCACATTTTGCAGGATTATACTTCAAACTATACCTCTGCAAGCGTTTGAAAAACTTCTTCAGGTCGTCCAAGTGTTCTGCACTCTTTCGAGATTTAATGATGATGTCATCCACATATACCTCAATCTCTTTGATGATCATGTCGTGAAAGAGAGTCGTCATGGCCCTCATGAAAGTAGCACCAGCATTCTTGAGGCTGAACAATATGACTTTGTAGCAATAAACTCCCCAAGGCGTAGTGACTGTTGTCTTCTCTGCATATTCTTCATGCATCATGATCTGATGGTACCAAGTGAAATAATCCACGAATGATTGTAGCTCGTGCTTCGGGCAATTATCGATTAGTATATGAATGTTTGGTAAAGAGAAATCGTCTTTTGGACTTGCCTTGTTAAGATCTCGATAATCCACACATATCCTGATCTCCCCGTCCTTCTTTGGTACCGGTACAATAATTTCCAACCATTTGGGATAATTGGTGACTCTCACCACGTTTGCCTCTATCCGCTTGGTTATTTTTTTTTATCCTCAAACTCAAGTCTGGCTTGAACTTTCTGGGTTTTTGTTTGACTAGCGATCTGGAAAGATCGGTAGGCAATCGATTAAAAATGATGTCGGTGCTTAATCCAGGCATGTCGTCATATGACCATGCGAATACGTCTATGTACTGTCGGACAAGCTCGACCAGTTCTTCTTTCTTCTCTACTTCTAAATAGATGTTGATTCGAGTTTCTTTCACGTCTTCTTCGCTTCCCAGGTTGACTACTTCTGTTCCTTCGAGATTAGGCTTTTTTTGGCTTTACAACTATTTGATCGTGGAAGATTATCTGGTATCATGCTTTCGTCGTATTCCTCATAATCTTGATCATTTTGCTTGAGGGTTTCGTTACATGTCATAATCGCGGAACACGAATTTTTATCGTTTTGATTACTGAAAAGAAAAACTAAGTATAAATTAAACGATAAATAAGCTTGCAATAATTTTAAGAAAGCAATTCTTTTTATTTCATAACGTCTAAGCATTCAAGGAGGCAATTGACAAAATAGTACATGCACGGTTCAAGCCTCAATTGACCATGCATTTTTTCAAAAAGTTTTATAATTCCACATACCAAGACTCCCGGTGAACCAAAAACGGGCTTGCGGTCCAATTCTGCAAGTCCTCTCCTGGGAATTTGTTTCAATTTGTAGCAATGTGTTTAAAGAAAATTTTGTTGTACCAACCGTGTTGATTTTGTTTATAAAAAAAATTAACTTTGAAATCTCCCTTTCATTACTGGCTTTAGAAGAAGAATTGCTTGCCTTTCAAATCTATTTTTTAACTTCAAAGAACTTCATTAAAATGGTTAGCGTGAATAAAAAAAATAAAATCTTGTGTAATGAAATAAAATGATTATAGATAATCGTAATGAAACAGTGATTTCTTTTATTACCTATGGATCTTGGCTTGCCTAGGTTCCTAGAAAGCTTAGGGGATAATAAAAGCATTCAATCAATATCATTAGTGTCATACACATATAAATAAAAGATAACATATTCAATTCATCTAATAGTGAGGAAGGAAAGGGAACTGGACTCAGTATTTGGGCCTAAAAGAAATGTTGGCCCAGCAAATTTCGAACAATAGCGGCAGGCTTCAGTGACTTAGACTCTAGGCTAGAAGTTGGGCCTGAGTTCTTGAGAATTAAGCAAGTCCAGTTCGATCACATATGCAAAAGAGAAGAGAGATATTAGTAATGTTACAAGAGGCCCATTAAGCAATAGCAGATACTGTGATTAAGGATATGGTAAAGACAATGTAAGGCCCAATAGAGTAAATAAAGATAATGATCACTGTTGACAGTCAATTTTGACCCTCCGTATTTAAAAACCTATTTATGCAGGCTTCCTAGTTAAAAATGACAAAATACAATATTTTGCACAATATTTAGCTCTTATACAATTTATTGATAATTATTCTTATTTTTTTAAAATATGAGAATTTTATCATTTTATAGCAATTAGTTAAATACTATCATTTTGTGCATTTTTATAAATTTTAAATAATTTATTAATAACTGTCCTATTTTTCAAATATTGGGATATTCTATCAATTTATTGTCTTTAAAATAATAATAATTGTTACTACAACACGATTGTAGTAATTATTCTTTAAATAAATACTACAAGATTTTTCAATTAAATAATTATTTTCTAATTTATAGCGCAATCTAGTAATTACAAGGAAGCCAATAGAATTAATTTCAAAATACAGATTAAGTCCGATCAAATTCAATGCCCCGTCAATATTTGATGTGACAAGACATTGACGTGACGTGACATTGATGTGACACAAAGACATTGATGTGATATTACACCATTACCTTTTGACCACATTTGTCTTTAATATTTTTACTTTTTTTATATACTAGATTTAATGTACGTGCGTTGCACGTGAAATTTAACTTATTTATCAAACATTACAAAATTAGTATCTAAAAATTATAAAGTTTTTATTGCATACATATCAAGAATTGTTTTGAGTTATACAATAGATATTAAATTATCTAAAAAGCTTACATCTTCACATTCTCTGGGAGTTGAGCAAACTATTATTTATTTGACTAATAATGGCTTCTATATTTTGTATTTATGACATGATGAACAATCAGTGATATAATGATTTGATAGTCTATTATTTTTTTGGTTTCAACAAATGCTTCCAACTTTTAATAAGATCATTTAAAGGTTGAATTTTTATAATGTCGTAACCAAACTAAAGCAAGAAAATTTTAGAAAAACTTTACCTCCTCACCAATAAAGTTAAAGGTTGTATAAGAGACTCTCATTTTTTACATTCAGTTTATTTTCGTAAGAATCTTCTTTTGATTTAATTAAGGAATACCTACAGAATTAACAAATCCTCTCAATAATTAAGTAGTTACTTTTTTTATAATACTATATCATACGTAAAATACATGTATGAATTTGCCGGACAATTTCACTGAATCAGATTCCTATGTCCGCACAACATAGAACAAACTCTTACAGACTATTCTCTGTTATAATAATAATAATAATAATAATAATAATAATAATAATAATAATAATAATAATAATAATAATAATAAAGGTAAAAAATTAAATAGGTGTGAACTCTAGCTCGTTCTCCCATTCTCACAGATATATAAGAAAAAGTACCTAAAAGCATCAAAAGCTTTAAATCAATAATACAATCTTTTTTCATATATGAATCAATAAATGTTATTTCAACATAAAATTTATAAAATTATTTTCGTTCTAGAATGTGCCTAAGTAAAAGCAGGCATACGCAACGGGTATCAACTTTAAAATTCTAAGTTTTCTTAAAAAACGTTGCCCAAGATAACAAGATGGAAAATTATTATCTCAAAGCAAAAATAATCATGTACTCAATGGAAGAAAATTTCGCTCTTTATATCTTGTAATGTCAAATTCTTAGCAATATAAGTATGAAAAATTATAAAAACAATTTCTCAAATAAATCTTATATTCATAAATTGTGTATTTACAACGAATCTCTATCGAACTCATCATGTGTACTGCATGACAAAGTAAAACAATGTATAGCTCCTTGTCTTGTGTTTAAAGAATCATACAAATACCATATTTATCTAATAAATAATTGTCCATATAAAAGTATACAAAAGAAAATTGGTAGTACCAGACTTGTTTGGGTGATTTTGTTTTTGGGTGATGTGAAACCACCTGATTAGGTAGTGTTTCTGGAAATAATATTTTGGAGTTTCTTAGGCTTTAAACTTTTTTTTATTTGCTTATATTGGTTTTAAAGTTTAACTTCTTTATTTGAGAATAGAAGTGGAAAATTTATTATGATCTCATACTACTAAATATTAGTAGTTCATTTATATATAAAAAATTTAGAGCATTTAATATCTTTACACAAGTAGATACATATCCAAATTAGGAAGAATGTAATAACCAAATATTAGGTAATTTTAAAGTCTTAAAAATTATAGAAATAATTAAATTATAATTTTATCCAACATAAAATTTATTTGTAAGGGTAAAAAATGCGAACGACATTTCGTTAAGGAGTTTCGTGCTATGCACGTTGTGCGTGTACCCCATTTTAATAAGAATTTTTTTTAAATATCATATAATATTAATGTATGCATCATTTATTTATAAGAAATGAATTCTAAAAAAAATATTAATAGTATCATAAAATGCGTGAAATCTTGAAATTTGTGTTCGTTCTTTCATCCGATTCCGACTGATGTAGTGTATTAGTTTTCTTGTATTTATAATTAGCGTCATTTAAGTTCAGACTTTATGTACGTGTTAGACTAAAAAAATATTGTTTATATTTCTAAAAAAAAATTTATGGAGAAAACATAATTCAACTAAAAAATAGGTATATTCTAAGTCTAAATCTTATTGAATTTTTAAGCTTCAACGTTGGCCTACTTAAATCCCATTAAAATTCTGATTTCTTGTAACATTTGACATTTAGGAATTGTTTTTTAACGCTTGTTACTTGTTTTCAAATTCATAACGAAGCCAATGACATATTTTATTAACTCAAATAAGGATTATGAGAAATAAAAGTGTTATGGTGCTTATATATAAGCAAATGAAAAAATATGAAAGAAGTTAACTCCAATCAAAATTGATTTTCACCATCTCCAACAACATAATGCCGTCTCAAGCTACAGTATATATACCCATCATGATAATTCAGTGTAAGCCCTATGATTCGAGATAGAAAAAAAAGATTAGAAACTTGGAAGTTCTAAAAAGATAAAGAGAGATCGAACAATATCAAAAATAAAATTTAACACTTCGTAATTTTTATTTGAGTTTAAAAAATAATATAAATATTATCAAATAATACATATTATATTCACTAAATTGAAAATAAACAAGGAGACTTTAATATCAAAAATTTACATAACTTAATTGAATCAAAATTTCAAACAAGGAGATATCAATGAGTCAAATAATCAAATTAAAATATATACCATTGCAAAATAAGTTGATTTAGTTAATTCTTTCAACTATCTCATCAAGCACATGTATATAATAAAGCAATGATATTATACTCACACTAATAAAATAGAGTAGAACTATAATTCCTTATTGACTAAAGACTGTTAAAGAAATCGACGCTTGTGTAGTATTTTATGGTGTTGCTACAACATTAATCTTGATCGGGTCTAAAATAGCTCCACAGACCATAATTTTTCATGTTTTTATTTATGATGCAAGATTTCATAATTTATTTACTGCATGCAAAAACAAATCATACCATAATATAAATTCATCCTAACATAATAAGCACATAAAAAAATAAAAGCAAAGAAGGAGCTCACCAGCTTTCAAGAAGACCAATAAAGAGAAAGTAAATTTAAGATGACTTCTAATTTTCATTACTCAACATAAAAAGTAATATACAATTCATCACACGGTGAATTTTTATTAATATGCCATAAGTTAAAGAACAACAAAAATATTGCTGATTTCTCTTCGTGCCTAGGTTTTTAAGTGTTAGAATAAGTAGTAGGAAGATATTATAATAGTTACGTTACTTACCTAGTTCAAATAAGTTAAGAATTTAAATAAGATAAAATATTGATTGATTTTATTTTCCTAAATATTTGAACTTTCTATATAATTTAAATAAGAAAAAATTTAATAAGAAAGATTTTAGTTGATTTCAAAACTCTAAATGTTAGAGAAATAATTAAATAACGATTTTATCTCATATAAAATTTATTTTTAAATAATAAAAAAGACGAACGATATTTCGCTAATAATTTTTGTGCTTTTAATATAATATAGATATTCAAACTTAGGTCCCTAAGTTTCTACCCCACATTTATATTTTATAATACACTACACACTTTACGCACACAACCCATCAGATCTTTATAACCAAAAGAAACCCTACTTCAAACTCATTCCCTCATTCTCACATTTTCAGTCGTTCCCTTCCCCCTTCTAACTTTCATTCCTCTTTCAACTTTGGAGACAACATTCCAGCCGTTCGTCCCCTTCCCCTCGTTAGCTGCTGCTGCGCCGCCGCCGCCGATGGCGAGCTGGCCGGCGACATTACCTCTCTCCCCTACCGATCTCCCTTCTTCTTCGTCATGTTACCTCGCCGGAAACTGCTAAAGCTCTAGATCGGGTCAAAAATGGCAGATCCGGCAGATGCCATTTAGTTTGTGACTTTACAGCTGGTCTTCATTCACTTGTTCGCTGATTTGTTTGACAAGTTTGAGTCCTGGCGCTACTCCGGTGTTCTCCGTTGAAGTAGCGCCGCTCGCTTTTTTGTTTCCCGGCGACTCTTTGCTTCGCCTCTGTTTTGCCATATTTTCTGGCGACCACCATTGCAACTGGCAGACCCTTTACGTCTATGTTCCTTCTATTTGCTTATACTATTCTTATAAAATAATGTGATCTAATAAAAAGGGTTTCGTTTGTTTTTTTTGGGCAGATTCCGGCCAAAAAATTGAATTTTCTGGCGACCTGTGTATATTCCGGCGAGCCCTTTCCATCTCTGTTTCTCTTGCTATCTTGTGTGGTTTATTTTGGCTAATACCATGTTGATGTTGTTCTGTTGTAATGTTGGACGACGATGGTAGCCTTGCGAAACTCTTTGGAAATGAGTTTTTTGGTTGCTTTTCATCACTGTTATACGTTGCTAAAATTTGGATTGGTTTTCTTTTGTTGGTTCTGACGATATTCTGAGTTTGTTGCATTGGTTTGTTTTAGAAATTGAAGCTAGACCAAGATGCTACATTATTGGAATTTTAGAGTTGGTTCATCACTTTGAACTTGGTCAAAGAGAGGACAAAACTCCAGTCTAATATTCCCATTGCGGCTTTGCAGCTTGTTTGTTGGTTTCCGATTGCTTTGATTTATCTGTGCTTTGTTTTATCGCTGCTAGTTTAATTTATCAGACTTCATCGTTCGAAGGTTTGTTTTGAGTACTAGCGCGTCCTTCGACGGTTTGAGGTTTTGAGTAGTTTCACTTTATGTTTTATGACTTGTACGTGCGTCGAAATTGAATTTTGGGAAGTTTGTATTTGATTCGAATAGAAAATTGTCAATTCGGAAGCTTTAAGTTGAAAGAGTTGACCAATGTTTGATTTTTGAGTAAATAACCTCGGAATCGAAATTTGAAGTTTCTAATAGGTTCATATGATGATTTTGAACTTGGGTGTGTGTTTGGGTTGAGTATCGGGTGGCTCGGTAGCGATTCAACGCTTAGTGAGGAAAGTTAGTATTTTAAAGATAATTAAATTTCTTAAGTTTGACTAGAAATGAACTTTTGTATCATGGTTGTCCGTTTGGGATTCCGAGCTTTGGAATAGGTTCGTATTGTAAATTATGACTTGTACGTAAAGTTTGGCATTATTCTGAAATGTTTAAGTATTATTTGGATGCGTTCGTCGAAGTCTGAATGTTTGAAAGTTTAAAGAAAGGTTTCCTTTGTCGATTCGTAGTATTAATGTTGTTTGGCGTGATTTGAGGTTTCGACTAATTTCGTAGCATGTTTTAGGATGTGTTAGTATTGTTGGATGGGGTCCCGGGGGCCTCGTGTGCGAATCAGATTGGAATCACAGATTGAATTTTGGACTTAAAGAATTTTTGAAGCTTAAGGCTTCTTGTGTAATTGCACCTGCGAGGTTTTGACCATAGGTGCGAGACTGCAGGTGCGGCCCGGTGGTTGCAGAAGTGCAGTTTGATTGGAGCTGGAAAGGCCGCAGATGTGAGGTAATTTCTGGATCTGCGAGCCCGTAGATACGAGGAATATTCCGCAGAAGCAGAAATGAATTGGACGGGCTGGAGTCGCAGAAGCGGAAGGGTTCCGCAGGTGCGAGTGCGCAAGAGCGGGGTTTTGATCGCAGAAGCGGTCCCGTAGGAGAAAATTTCTAGCCGCATGTGCGCTTGGTAAGAGTTTAATGAACTTTTCGCACCTTTGATGTTTTGTCCGCAGGTGCACCGTCGCAGGCGCGACATTTTGGACGCAAAAGCGAAATCGCATCGGCAGAAAATATATGTTAGCCAAATCGGGTTTTGGCTCATTTCACCTCATTTCTTTCATTGGAGCCGACCTTGGGGGCGATTTTGGAGTGCCATTTTTATCATCTTTCATGTGGTAAGTGATTCTACCGTTGTGAGTTAAATACTTGATTTACATATGGATTTATACATGAAAATTTGTAGAAATTGTGGGATTTTTGAAGAAATCTAAAATTTGGTATTTTTGGATTTTGATCACGAAATTGGATATTGAATTAGGAATAAATTATATATTTGAGTTCGTGGCGTTATGTGTAATGCTTATCTTTCAGAATTTTCATAATCTGGGCAAATGGGCTCGAGTGTTGACTTTGTTGACTTTTCAGGCAGAGTTGAGAATTATTATAAATCGTTAAATTATATGCATTGGAGTATATTTTGATTGATTTGCACATTGTTTGACTAGTTTAAGATCGCTTGGCTTTGAATTGAAGAGTTAAAGAGGCATTGAAGTCGGTTATGAAACTTTAGAGCGAGATAAGTCTCATATCTAACCTTGTGAGGTGGAAACTACCCCAAAGTGATATAATTGTTATGTGCTATTAGTTGTGGGTGTTACGCACGCACGAGGTGACGAGAGTTTGTACGTAGCTAAAACATGTTTATGTCATGGTAGACTTAGGACTTTATCATATAATATTTGAATTATTTGAACTCATTCTGCTGGCTTAATTAAGTGAATTTATAATTGAAATTGATTTAGGAATATATATATATATATATTAGGCCGAGCCTTATCACATTGAGTTGTTGGCAAAATATTTGATAAACAGTAAAAGGTATACCCACTTTATGCTCATGTACTTGTATTGTAAGCACGAGACTCATAATTCGATAAGTTCTTTCCTTGCTTATGGTGCGGGCCGAACGTCTCGGTAGTATATTGAGATGCATCTCTTGTTCGTGCCGGTCGACCCTCGACAGTGTACACAACACTCTGGATCGGACCGTACGACCTCAGCATAATCGTGCATATTACTGCTAGGAGTATGAATATTCGTGAGATGACCTGACATTTATGTGGTATTCCTTATCCGTTTGACACTATATTTGATATTTCTGATCTGTTGAAATAATATATGACCTTCGGGAGATTTATATTGCCAAAAGAAATGTTGGAGGATTATGTTAGTTACTGTTTTACCTTATTATTACTGTTGTGCTTCATATTTGTTTATGATTTATCATATTGATTTATTGGACCATTAGTAAGCGTCGATGTCGACCCCTCATCACTACTTCTCCGGGGTTGGGCTAGATACTTACTGGGTACGCGTTGATTTATGTACTCATGCTATACTTCTGCACTAAATGTGCAGGATCTGTCAGGTTCATTTGGTGGTCATCTTGGCTCATAGGCGCAACTGCTGAGGAGACTGTATGGTGAGCTGCATTCCAGGCTATGTATCGCAACCCACAAAATTTCTATCGTACTATTTACTTTATGCTGTCTTATTTACACTCCAGACAGATATTATATTATTATTGTACTCCTTAGTAAATGCTCATGCACTTGTGACACCGTATTTTGGGATATTTTAGAATTTATTTATGGTTTGCTTAACATCAACACACTTTCACTTTGTATTTTATTTAAATTGTAATTATCTACCATTTTAACGAATTTATGTCTCTACCTAACAAGATTCATGATTTCAAAAATAATAAAATGAATAATTGAGTTGGTATTTCACCGTTGTCTTGCCTAACGACGACGTTGGGCGCCATTACGACCTATAGTGGGTTTTCGATCGTGACATGGACGATCTTTAAGAACCGATAAAATATTTGTTTAAATATCACTAACTTCTTAACAGTGTTGTGTTAAAGGCCGATGAGAACAATATTTTGAGGCCCCGACGCCCTGAATGACCCTCAAATTGGGCCCGAAATAACGAGGCGATGATGATAAACATCGAAAAAGGAAAAAGACGAGAACACGAACCAACAACCTATGGGAGGCGACACGGTTGGCCATCAGAGTTGCTATCGAGGCGGTTCCCGTTCTCATGTCTAGACGGATATCGGATATTACAAGTATCTGAGCCTCCTATATTATTTTTAAACTATTTTCCAAAAAAACAATTTCAAAAAAACATTTCTTAAATCATTACCAAAAATATTTTAAAATCATTTTTCTAAAACAATTTCTAAAAAACATTTCAAATAATTTTCAAAAGAAAAAAAAACAATTTTAAAAAAAGTATTTTTCAAAGGAAAATTATTTTCAAAATTAGTAATATTTAATTTATTTTTACTTTATATTATCTTACTAACAATTTTGCTTCTCTTTTGTCACGACCCAATTTCTCCCTCCGTGAACTATCGTGACAGCACCTAGTATCTACGACTAGGTAAGCCTAATTATTGTGGAAAGGAAATGAAAACACAAAGATAGCAGCTAACAGATATAGTAAATAAGCAGAAATGGTGCCACTCGACATATACAATATTCACTTTTTCCCAAAATCTGGAATATCGCAAGTCACAGGCTACTAAGAAGTCTTAACCGTTCTATACATCATTTCTACAGAAAGAAGGAAAAATGAACATAGGGGGTTACAGGGGGACTCTGAAGATCTGCGGACGCGGGCAGATGTATCTTGAAGTCTCCAATAAGCAGCAGTAACTGCAACTAGTGTTAAGGCTAGAAAGATGAACCTGGATCTGCACACGAAAAATATGTGCAGAAAAGGGCGTGAGTACACCACAACGGTACCCACTAATTGCCAAGCCTAACCTCGATCGAGTAGTAACGAGATCAGGTTAGGGCCCTACTGGTATAAAATAATTAAATAAGATAAAACGAGATATCATAGTCAAAATAAGTACGAAAATCTAACGGGAATAGAATCATAGCAAAAAAACAGCTCAGAATACAGGGATAACAACAGGGGATCTCCCGAAATGGTGTCATTTGTGACTTGTCTGCAAAATTTGGGCTCAATTGAATGTGATTTGATAGGTTTCGGCATCGTTTGTAGAAATTGGGACTTTGAAGTTCATTAGTCTTGAATCTATGTGCGATTCATGTTTTTGATGTTGTTCGAGGTGGTTTGAAGGCTAGACTTAGATGGTATGAGGTGTTAAGACTTATTGGTATATTTGGTTGAGGTCCCGGAGGCCTCTGGGGGATTTCTGATGGTTAACAGATCGAATTGAAGTTGGAGGACTGCTGAAGTCTGCTGGTGTAATCGCACCTGTAGAGCTTTGATCGCAGGTGCAAGCTCACAGGTGCGAGCTGAGGTGCGCAGATGAGGCCAGTCGTGGGGAGGGCAGTGGTCGCAGGTGCGAAGAGTTTTCCATACCTGCGTGGTCGCAGAAACGGAGTGATGATCGCAGAAACGGAAGTTTACGTAGGTGCGATGGGCAATTCCGCACATGCGATGGCGCATATGCGGGGGAAAGGACCGCAGAAGCGGAGGTCTAGTTCCAGTAGTTCACCACAGAAGCAGAATTTTGGTCGCTTCTACGATGCCACAGATGCGGTCAAATGTCTGCAGAAGCGGAAGTGCTGGACAAAATGTTTAAAAGCAAGGGTTCGCGATTTTGGCTTCACTTTTAACATTTCAAGCACGGTTTAGGCGATTTGTGAGAGGGTTTCGAGGGGATTCTTGAGGTAAGTCCCTTGTGCTTATGTTTGATAAATAATATTGCTTCCCCATTGATTTTCCCACCTAGTTGGTGTGTGTTTAAGGTGTAAATTGGCAGTTTGAGACTAGGGATTTGGAGAGTTTGATTTGGGGATTTGGGGGACGATTTGGTGTCGGATTTTGATAGATTTGGTATGGTTAGACTTGTGGTGGAGAGGGCTTATAGGTTTGGTAATTGTTATTGAATTTCGAGACGTGGGCCCAGGGGCCGGCTTTTGAGCCGATTTTTGATTTTGATTAATAACTTAGCATTTTCTTATGGAGTTGATTCCTTTAGCACATATTGATTATATCACATTATTTATGCCTAGATTCGAGGCATTCATAGGCCGTTTCACAAGGCATGGGTATGTTGGAATAGAGTTTTGCTCGGACTAAGGTACGAAACCCCGTATTTCGTGTAATATATTTGGTTTCGAGGTGACACACATGCTAGGTGATGGGCGTGTGGGCATGTACCGCAGGAATTGCGACTTGGTCAAATTCCGAGGAATCGTGTAGTTGTATAATCTATTGTTATATATACATTCTCCATGTATTAGAGAAATTTAACCACAAATCATGTTTAGACTACGTGTTGGCATTGCAAGGACCCATAAAGGTCGTGTACATGTTGAATTATGTGCTAAATTGTTGTTTGTACTCAGTCACAGTTTATTTGTATATTACATCTCAGTCTCTTTTGTTCATTTTTGATGCATCATATCATTGTTGTCTGGGTTGCTTATTATGACTTCTGAGAGCCCGAGAGACTAGAGAGGTTGATGACTGAGTGAGGCCGAGGGCCTGATTGTGAGGTATTATACTATAGCACGTGAGTTGTCCGTGTGGATCCAGATATTATTCTATAGCACGTGAATTGTCCGTGCAACACGTGAGTTATCCGTGCGGATCCAGATATTATATTATAGCACGTGAGTTATCCGTGCATCACATGAGTTGTCCGTGCATATTATAGTGCTTGGGATGAAGGAGCCCCTCCGGAGTCTGCACACACCCCTAGTGAGCGCAAGTACCTACTGAGTGCGAGTGCGAGTGCCGAGTGTTGAGTGAATGGGAGGGCTGAGTGACTGTGGCCCCGAGAGGATGCATTTGATTTCATATCTGTTGCTCTTAGCTGCCATGTATCACTGTCTTTATAATTTCTGATAGATATTACACTCTGTTTCAGTTGAACTTGACATGAATTTACTATTTTGGCCTTAATTGTCGAACATGAAAGCATGCCTACTTTCTTATGTTGAAATCACTGTAATTGAACTATAACTGTGAAGCTCGTCAATACTTTCAATTCTTTATTTAGTATTGTTACTTGCTGAGTTGGTTGTAGTCATACTACACCTTGCACTTCGTGTGCAGATCAAGGTGTTCCCGGACACAGTGGGTGTTGATCTCCGCGCACAATTGATCTTCTAGAGATTTTGAGGTAGTTGCCGACTTTTAACAAACCTTGTTTCTCCTTCCGTATCTTTCCACTTATTGTATCTGGTTTCAGATTTTCATAGATAATATTGTTTTCGGACTTGCGATGTGTAGATGCTCATGTACTCAGTGACATCTCGATGTTGGGAATTTCCGCATTGTATTTTGGATTTCTATCATGTTTATGGGAAGTTGTTATAATTTAAACTATTTTAAATCCATTTTCTTTTAAGTATTGGAGTTATTTCATAAATGTCGGCTTGCCTAGTACCACAATAGGCGCCATCACGACAGGTTAGGATTTTGGGTCGTGACAAGTTGGTATTAAAGCCTAGGTTACATAGGTCTCGCGAGTCATGAACATGTTTAGTAGAGTCTTGCGGATCGGTACGGAGTCGTCTATACTTATCTTTGGGAGGCTACCAAACCCTTAGGAAATTTCACATTCTTGTATTCTTGTCATATGAATTTGTTGTACTTCTGTATTTTATTCTCTCACAGATGGTGAGGATACGTGCTACTGGGCAGGAGGGACAACTACCAGTACCACCGGCTAGGGCCACGAAAGGTCGAGGATGCGGTAGGGGCCGCGATAGGGACAGAGGTGCAACTCGTACAATAGCTAGAGCAGCACCTGCAGATCCATTAGTTGCTCCAGCTCAGGAGCAGGTTCTAGATATAGTTGAGCCAATGGGGCCAGCTCAGGCACCAGCTATGCCCATTGTGATTTCAGACCTTCAGGAGGCCTTGACCCAGATATTGACGGTTTGTACATGCCTTGTTCAGGTGGTTTCGGCTCAGGCCGCACCAGCCACTTCTCAGGCCGGGGGAGGTACTCATACCCCCGCTGCCTGTACTCCAAAGCAGGCAGTGCAGGAACTTCAAGCACCAAAGGTACTACCCGCCCATCCAGTTGCAGCTGCTCAGGCCCCGATGGTTCCAGTTATGGCTGATGATGACCAGAGGAGACTTGAGAGATTTGGAAGGCTTCAGCCTCCATCATTTAGCGATGCTGAGTCGGAGGATGACCAGGGTTTCTTGGACAAGTGCTAGCAGATGCTTTATACAACAGGTATTCTGGAGACCAGTGGGGTCTCGTTCACTACTTTTCAGTTTTCTGGGGCTGCCGTCAGATTGTGGGAGGCTTATGAGAGGCGCATGCTGGTTGGTGCAACACCACTTACATGGCAGGAGTTCTCCCTTCTTTTTTTTGGAGAAGTTCGTGTCGTAGTCTCGTAGGGAGGAGCTGCGCAGACAGTTTGAGCAGCTTCGACAGGATGGCATATTAGTGACCAATACGAGATGAGGTTTTCTGAGTTAGCTCGTCAAGCCGTTTGGTTGGTTACCATTGATAGGGAGAGGATCATGAGGTTCATTGATGGCCTCACGTATCAGCTGCGGTTGCTTATGACTAGAGAGAGGGTATTGCTCGGCAGATAGAGATGGTTCATAGCCAAGAGCGGGGTGAGAGAAAGGCCAAGAGGCCTCGAGGTTCGGGAGATTTCGGTGGTGTACCTTCTGGGGGGAAGTCCTACCACAACAGGGGTCGTCCTTATAGGCTCACTCAAATGACTCGTTAAGCACATCATGTCGTATCAGCTAGCCACGATTCGTACAATGCTCATTCAAGCTAGTCTTCATTCAGTGCACTACTAGCGTAAGTTTCTCACCATGCCTCATCTGCTCAGGCTTCTACAGGTAGTTTCTCGGTTTATCGGGAGCAGTGGTTTAGTCACAGGAGGGGTTGTTTTGAGTGCGGAGACTTCGGCCATATCAAGAGAGATTGCCCTAGGTTGTTAAGTGGGACTCCAGAATAGATTTCTCGGCCGATGGCACTAGCACCAGCAGTTACGCCACCCACTCAGCCAGCTCGAGGTGGGGCCCAGGCAGCTATAGGTCGCCCTAGAGAGGGAGGCCGAGCAGGGGTGGTCAGGCCTGATTCTATGCTATCCCTACCAGACCAGATATTATTGCCTCTGATGCGGTGATCACAGGTATTGTCTTAGTATGCCACAGTGATGCCTCTGCATTATTTGACCCTGGTTCCACTTATTCATATGTATTATCGTATTTTTCTCATTATCTGGATATGACCCGTGAGTCCTTAGCTTCATCTGTTCGTGTATCTACGCCAGTGGGCAATACTGTTGTTGTGGACCGTGTATATTGGTAGTGTGTAGTGACTATTGGGGGATTAGAGACTAGAGTTGATCTCCTATTATTTAGTATTGTGGACTTCGATGTGATCTTGGGTATGGATTGGTTGTCTCAATGTCATACTGTTCTGGATTTTCACGCTAAGATCGTGACATTGGCGGTGCCGGGGTTGCCAAGGATCGAGTGGAGAGGTTCTCTAGATTATGTTCCCAGCAGAGTGATTTCATATTTGAAGGCCTGGCGCATGGTTGGGAAGGGTTGTTTATCTTATTTGGCCTTTGTGAGGGATGTTGGAGCTGATACTCCTGCTATTCATTCTATCCCGGTGGTGTGAGACTTTCCGGATATGTTTCCTATAGACCTGCTGGGCATGCCGCCCGACAGGGATATTGATTTTTGTATTGACTTGGCGCCGGACACTCACCCCATTTCTATTCCACCATACCATATGGCACCGACTGAGTTGAAGGAATTGAAGGCTCAGTTTCAGGAACTCTTTGATAAGGGGTTTATTAGGCGTAGTGTGTTGCTTTGGGGTGCTCCTGTCTTGTTTGTAAAGAAGAAGGATGGTTCTATGCGAATGTGTATTGATTATCGACAGTTGAACAAGGTTATAGTGAAGAACATGTATCCATTGCCATGTATTGATGACCTATTTGATCTCCTTCAGGGTGCCAGGGCGTTCTTTAAGATCGTTTTGTGTTCAGGCTATCATCAGTTGAAGATTCGGGAGCCAGATATCCCGAAGAGTGCTTTCAGGACTCGGTATGGTCATTACGAGTTCCTTGTGATGTCTTTTGGGCTAACCAACGCCCCAACAACATTCATGCACCTGATGAATAGTGTATTTCAGCCCTATCTTGGCTCATTCATCATTGTGTTTATTGACGACATTCTGGTGTACTCCTGGAGCCGGGAGGATCATGAGCGACATCTGAGGACTGTGCTCCAGACCTTGATAGAAGAGATGTTGTATGCCAAATTTTCAAAGTGTGATTTCTGGATAGATTCAATGGCGTTTTTGGGCCATGTGGTGTCGAGTGAGGTGATCAAGGTAGATCAAAAGAAGATTGAAGAAGTGCAGAGTTGGACAGACCATCCTCAGCTACGGGGATCTGGAGTTTTCTTGGCTTGGCGGGGTATTACCGTCGTTTTGTCGAGGGTTTCTCATCTATTGGAGCACCTATGACCAGATTGACCCAGAAGGGTGCTCCGTTCAGGTGGACTAAGGATTGTGAGGAGAGATTTCAAAACCTCAATACTCCTTTAACTACAACCCCAATGTTGGTGTTGCTTACTGGTTCGAGGTCCTATACCGTATATTGTGATGTGTCGCGCATTGGTCTCGGCACAGTGTTGATGCAGGACGGTAGGGTGGTTGCCTACGCGTCTAGACAGCTGAAGGTGCATGACAAGAACTATCCAGTCCACGACCTCGTGTTAGCAGCCATTGTTCATGCCTTAAAGATCTGGCGGCACTATTTGTATGGTGTTCCTTGTGAGGTTTTCACCGATCAGCATAGTCCACAACATCTATTTAAACAGAAGGATGTTAACTTGCGGCATCGGAGATGGTTGGAGCTGCTTAAGGATTATGACATCACCATCCTCTATCATCCTGGAAAGGCCAATGTGGTGGCCGATGCCTTGAATCGCAAGACTGAGAGTTTGGGGAGTTTAGCATATCTACAAGTAGCAGAGAGGCCTTTAGCCTTGGATGTACAAGCCTTGGCCAACCAGTTTGTTAGATTGGATGTTTTCGAGCCGAGTAGAGTTTTGGCTTACGTGGTTTCGTGGTCTTCTTTATATGATCGCATTAGAGAGTGCCAGTATGATGACCCTCATTTGCTTGTCCTTAAGGACACAGTTCAGCACGGTGATGCCAGAGATGTTACTGTTGGGGATGATGGGGTATTGAGGATGCAAGTTCGGATTTGTGTGCCTAATGTGGATGGGCTACGTGAGTTGATTCTTGTGGAGGCCCACAGTTCGCGGTATTCCATTCATCCGGGTGCCACGAAGATGTACCAGGACTTGAGTCAGCATTATTGGTGGAGAAGAATGAAGAAGGATATAGTGGGGTTTATAGCTCGGTGCCTCAACTGTCAGCATGTAAAGTATGAGCATTAGAACCCGGGCGGATTGTTTCGGAGGTTAGAGATTCCAGAGTGGAAATGGGAGCGGATCACCATGGATTTTGTAGTTAGGCTCCCATGGACTTCGAGGAAGTTTGATGCTATTTGGGTGATTGTGGATCGGCTAACCAAGTCCGCGCACTTCATTCCAGTTGGGACTACTTATACTTCGGAGCGGTTGGCTGAGATTTACATCCGAGAGATTGTTCGCCTCCACGGCAAGAGTTGGGTAACCAGGTTGAGTTGAGCACAACATTTTACCCTCAGACGGACGGACAGTTCGAGCACACTATTCAGATATTGGAAGATATGCTACACGCTTGTGTCATTGATTTTGGGGGTTCTTGGGATCAGTTTCTGCCACTCGCGGAGTTTGTCTACAACAACTGCTACTGGTCAAGCATTCAGATAGCTCTGTATGAGGCTTTATATGAGAGACGGTGTAGATCTCCGAAGGGTTGGTTTGAGCCTGGGGAGGCTAGGCTATTGGGTACTGACTTGGTCCAGGATGCTTTGGACAAGGTTAAGATGATTCAGGAGCGTCTTCGCACGGCGCAGTCCAGATAGAAGAGTTATGCTGACAGGAAGATCCGTGATGTTGCTTACATGGTTGGGGAGAAGGTACTGCTCAAGGTTTCACCCGTGAAAGGTGTTATGAGGTTCGGGAAGAAGGGCAAGTTGAGCCCTCGATTTATTGGGCCATTTGAGGTACTTTAGAGGATTGGGGAGGTGGCTTACAATCTTGCTTTGCCATCTAGTTTATCGAGTGTGCATCGGGTTTTTCATGTTTCTATGCTCCAGAAGTATGTTGGCGATCCGTCTCATGTTTTGGATTTCCGCACAGTTCAGTTGGATGGTGATCTGGCTTATGATGTGGAGACGGTAGCCGTTTTGGATCGGTAGGTTTGAAAGTTGAGGTCAAAGGACATAGCTTCAGTAAAGGTGCAGTGGAGAGGTCAGCCAGCTGAGGAGGCTACTTGGGAGACCGAGGGGGAGATGCGGAGCAGATATCCACACCTATTTGACACTCCAGGTATATTTCTAGACCCATTCGAGGACGAAAGTTTATTTAAGAGGGGGAGGATGTAACGACCCGGCCGGTCATTTTGAGAGTTGTAGCCCCGTTCCCCCATTTACTGCTCATTTTGTACTTTATAGCTGTCATGTAACTTGACGGGGTAGTCGGTTCGGTTCCGATGAGATTTTAGGATGAAATAAGACACTTAGTCTCACGGTTGAAAGCTTAAGTTGAAGTGATTGGCCGGATATTGATCTTTGAGTAAACGATTTCAGAAAGGAGTTTTGATGGTTCCGTTAGCTTCGTTAGGTGATTTTGGACTTAGTGGAATTAGGCTTGAAATGTTGATCGCATTGTCCGGATTGTGATTTAGAGGTCCAAAGTGAAACTAGGCTTGAAATTGCGGAAGTTGAATTTTTGAAAAGTTTGACCGGGAGTGAAATTTTTGAAATCGGGGTTGGATTCCGATTCTGGAAGTTGGAGTAGGTCCATGGTGTCATTTGTGACTTGTGTGCAACATTTGGGATCAACCAGATGTGATTTGATAGGTTTCGGCATCGTTTGTAGAAATTGGGAGTTTAAAGTTCATTAGACTTGAATCTATGTGCGATTCGTATTTTTGATGTTGTTTGAGGTGGTTTTAAGACTCGACTTAGTTCGTATGAGGTGTTAAGACTTGTTGGTATGTTTGGTTGAGTTCCTGGGGGCCTCGGGGTGATTTCGTATGGTTAACGGATCAAATTGAAGTTGGAGGACTGCTGAAGTCTGCTGGTGTAATCGCACCTGCAGAGCTTTGATCGCAGGTGCGAGCTGAGGTGCGCAGATGTGGCTAGTCGTTGGGAGGGCAGTGGTCGCAGGTGCGAAGATTTTTTCACACCTGCATGGTCGCATGAGCGGAGTGATGGTCGCAGAAGTTGAAGTTTGCGCAGGTGGGATGGGCAATTCCACACATGCGATGGCGCATGTGCGGGGGAAAGGACCGCAGAAGCGGAGGCCTAGTTCTAGTGGTTCACCGCAGAAGTGGAATTTTTGTCACTTACGCGACGCCGCGGATGCGGTTAAGTGTCCGCAGAAGCAGAAGTGCTGGACAAAATGTTTAAAAGGAAGGGTTCGCGATTTGGCTTCACTTTTAACATTTCAAGCACGGTTTAGGTGATTTGTGAGAGGGTTTCAAGGGGATTCTTGAGGTAAGTCCCTTGTGCTTACTTTTGATAAATAATATTGCTTCCTCATTGATTTTCCCATCTAGTTTGTGTGTGTTTAAGGTGTAAATTGGGAGTTTGAGGCTAGAAATTTGGAGAGTTTGATTTGGGGATTTTCGGATCGATTTGGTGTCGGATTTTGATAGATTTGGTATGGTTAGACTTGTGGTGGAGAGGGTTTTCTGGTTTGGTGACTTTTATCGAATTTCAAGACATGGGTCCGGGGGCCGACTTTTGAGCTGATTTTTGATTTTGATTAATAACTTAGCATTTTCTTATGGAGTTAATTCCTTTAGCACATATTGATTATATCGCATTGTTTATGCCTAGATTCGAGGCATTCAGAGGCCATTTCGCGAGGCAAGGGTATGTTGGAATAGAGATTTTCTCGGACTGGGGTAAGTAACAGTACTAAATTTTGTTCTGAGTGTATGAAACCTCGTATTTCGTGTCATGCATTTGGTTTCGAGGTGACGCACATGCTAGGTGACGGGCATGTGGGCGTGCACCGTAGGAATTGTGACTTGGTCCAATTTCGTGGAACCGTGTAGTTGTATAGTTTGTTGGTATCTGTACATTCTCTATGTATTAGAGAAATTTAACCATAAATCATGTTTAGAGTACGTGTTGGCATTGTAGGGACCCACAGAGGTCGTGTACATGTTGAATTATCTGCTAAATTGTTGTTTGTACTCAGTCACAGTTTATTTGTATATTACATCTCAATTTCTATTGTTCATTTTGGATGCATCATATCATTGTTGTCTGGGCAGCTTATTATGACTTGTGAGAGCCCGAGAGACTAGATAGGTTGATGATTGAGTGAGGCCGAGGTCCTGATTGTGAGTTATTATACTATAGCACGTGATTTGTCTGTGCAACACGTGAGTTGTCTGTACAGCACGTGAGTTGTCCGTGCGAATCCAGATATTATACTATAGCACGTGAGTTGTCCGTGCAACACGTGAATTGTTCGTGCGGATCCAGATTATGTTATAGAACGTGAGTTGTCCGTGCTGATTATAGCGTTTGGGCTGAAGGAGCCCCTCCGGAGTCTGCACATACACCTAGTGAGCGCAGAACCTACTGAGTGCGAGTGTTGGGTGCCGATTGTTGAGTGAATGAGAGGGCTAAGTGACTGTGGCCCCATGAGGATGCATTTGATTTCACATCTGTTGCTCTTAGCTGCCATGTATCAATGTCTTTATAATTTGTGAAAGATATTACAATATGTTTCAGTTGAACTTGACATGAATTTACTGTTTTGGCATTAATTGTCGAACTTGAAAGCATGCCTACTTTCTTATATTGAAATCACTGTAATTGAACTATAACTGGGAAGCTTGTCACTACTTTCAGTTCTTTATTTAGTATTGTTACTTGCTGAGTTGGTTGTATTCATACTACACCCTGCACTTCGTGTGAAGATTCAGGTGTTCCCGAATACAGTGGGTGTTGATCTCCGCGCACAGTTGATATTTTGGAGATTTCGAGGTAGCTGCCGGCGTATCGCAAACCTTTTTGCTCCTTCCCTATCTTTCCACTTATTGTATTTGGTTTCAGATTTTCATAGACAATATTTTTTTCGGACTTGTGATGTGTAGATGCTCATGTACTTAGTGACACCCCGATGTTGGGAATTTCTGCGTTGTATTTTGGACTTCTATCCTGTTTATGGGAAGTTGTTATCATTTAAACTATTTTAAATCCGTTTTCTGTTAAGTGTTGGAGTTATTTAATAAATATCGGCTTGCCTAGTACCACGCTTGGCGCCATCACGATAGGTTAGGATTTTGGGTCGTGACACAAATTCTTCAAATTTTCAACTTTCGCCAATTAGCGTTGAATCCTTCCAGAAATATCCAATTGCAAATCCGAGCATACTCCTAAGTCCAAAATAACCATCCGAACCTAACAAAATTATCAAAACAACATTTCGGGGTCAAATTCACAAAAGTACAACTTGGTCAACTCTTCCAACTTAAAGCTTAAATCATGAAATTCATTCTTCCAAATCGATTCCGATTAACCTGAAAACAAATACCGACAATTCACACAAATCATAATACATCATACGGAGCTACTCATGCCCTCAAACTACCGAGCGAAGTGCAAATGTTCAAAACGGCCGGTCGGGTCATTACATCCTCGCCCACTTAAACATACGTTTGTCCTCGAACGTGCCAAGAGTTGTTCCAAAGCCATCAAATTGCCATGTAACCTTACCATGCACATACCCGGGGGTGATCCACGTCACCCTATTCCACATAGGCCCGACAATACAACATAACTGAAGATCATTACTTCAACCTTAGCCCGTAAATCACAGAATCCAATTTCCAACATCCGAAATTCTTACAAGACCCGAACCTCACATCTACATACTGTATAAGTCTGAACAAGTTGTACCAATCCATAACCATAACCCAAGATGAAATCACATGACATACCACACAACTCGCATACCAGTAGCAAAATTTCCGATCATTGTGACTTCTCAAAATAACCCATTACCGGCAATAAACCTCATATCAAACAAAACCTCGTTCTAAAACCTCCGTACACTGCCAATGATGGAGGAAACACGCAGAAACTCATAACCACTTATCAGGTCAACAAGCCATGGAGCTCCCTTTCCTTCGACAAGAACTATGGCCAATTTCTAAGCCGATCAACGACATTATCCTTCCAAATATACCGCAAACAAATCCGATAGCACCCATTCTAGGTCTGATGACCTTATCTCATCACACAACCACTCTAGTGATATGCCACATCAATACAACCTAAAACCGCAATCCACACAATCTGTGCACCAATAAGCAACAATCCAAATGTACTCAAACGAGAGCGACATCCCGTAAGTTCAACAAGTACCACCACAATCGCAATGCTACGAACCCATAATACATAGTAGAACCCAGACACACGAATCCAACACAAAGAATCATATCTCAACATAACTCCTTTGCAATGCGTGACCCCATCCAAACACTAGTCCATATGAAATACCTCAAGCCACAATGCCCAAAATCTACAACCGCGTGCAATTCGATATCAAGTACCCGAGGTGCATGACCATAACCACGGAGGAACAAATAACATAATACCACAGTCCGGAAAGAACATAACCAAATGTACAATCACTCATTCAACACCCTAATACCCATCTCGCCCGAATTCTACCATAAGGCCCAAATAGAACCGCACAATATGTGCGTATAACCAACGAATCACAACCCCTCGTAGCATAGAAGAGTAACACATAGAACATATCAGATATGAGTAAAATCAATTCTAACCGAATGGCACATCCCTCAACAATAGCAGTACGGAGTCAACAAATCCGACCCGGTGTAAAATGCACATCCTCCTTAGACCTACCAATGGGCCCCCAAATCAACTCTGGTCATCCACAAATAGATAAATAACCCTCGGAAAGTCCACTATGACCTAATCATAACACATACCATCCTCTGGCTAGCTTTGGCCACATTTCCACAGTCCACCACCACAAAACAATCTGCTCGTGAGAACTCCCAGTCTCCAAGTCCATAGAACACATGAATCACCATATCTGATCCCAACTCCACCGCTAGAATGTCTAGCACATCCCTCAAGCACGATCATCCTACGAGGAATACTTATAAAAATTTTCCGTGCCACATAGCAAAAATCTGAATATCAATAGTCAATCAACCAGGTGAGTACCGTAATATCAATGAAGTACCCATAAGTCAACACACAGTGCACCTTCTGAAATGCGCACCCTTCTCAGGAATTACCAAGCAATTATAACATTTGCTTATATATCTGAAACTGTCCATGCTGTCAAAAATTCATGACCTTCTCTCCAGATATGAACTGTGACCTTGCACATGCAAAACTCAATCCTGTACAACACACCACATCTCTCATGCCATCATATGAAACGTATGACAATCTCATAATCAACTCTAAGTCACAAGCAGTATATATACCCGATCAGTCAGAAACCTTCCATTTGATCTCATCCAGGAGAAAATCACAATAAGCAACATGTTCTTCACGCCAGTAGGAAATATACACCTCTAACCGTGGTAGAAATACTCGAGGGCACTTTGAAACATATTTGCACAAAATCAAGCCGTCATAACTAAATCTCTCTAACTGAACCAAGCCACGCAAGTTGCCAAACCCAAAAATATTGACACCAAAACACCTGTAGAGCCTCACCACATCATAAGTATCCAAAGAACCGATCATATCTATTATCGTACTGATCCAACCTATAATCAAGTTATCCCATTTCTCCGAGTTTCTTCCTAATTTCCCTCAAGCTGACACTTTTCCTTGTAAGAATACCACGATCCTCACCCAAAGCTCACCATAAGGGATCCTAGCATAAAATCACACCTCCCTAAGGCCCATAAGTCGTTGTATTTCCTCTTAAGCACCCCAAAAGTACCACAATCGAGACACCCACTCTGAAGAGACTTTCTGTAAATCCCAAACCGTTCCTTTAACCTTCCTGACGTTGAAATGTAGAATCTATAATGATATAGAAATGCCACAAGTCTCGACACCATCCAACTTAAATATCAGATTCTAGCCATATACAAATCTGCAAAATTCTCAATTGCTACATATAAATCTTGAATCCATTAGAACCTTCTCGAGAGTCATCCACTCTGCTCAAATCTCAATTGCACCAACCAAACGGGCCTAACGGCCTATGACCCATTAGCACAATAACACCCAAAGAAGTAACCCTGCCCTAACGCAACCGAGCAAATTCATACACCGTGCACACTACATCCGTCACAAATAATAACTCAACTCATTCCATGATTTCCATATACCCATAAAGTGTAATATAACCCGTATCCAAAAATTTCTTTACTCGAGTCATCCTCGATCTCAACCTCTGCAAGTCATAACCTATCCACAAGTATGCCTCAAACCAAAACCAATGCAACACGTAACCATGCAATCAAATCGTCGATGGCAGACTCCCCCACTTAGCTCAATGCCATAGAATAGGACATCTGATAACTTACCATACCCATACTCTATTACTGCCATAATACCGCACGGAGATTCAACTAAATCCTTCATAAGCTCACATAACATAAACCATATAGTACCTCCAATCATCTACTAAGCCCGTATACATCCACATGACGATCATGTCAACTTTCTCAACCAAATTCAAATTCAAATCTCAATGCATATACCCCGTTGGTAGAAAGGAAACTCTCCACACAACATTATAAGGATCACACCTCCGTAGATTACTTCGCAAGAGATAACCCACCTGCTTAGCCTCAAATTGACATCTTGCTATACCCTTTCGCAACAGCGATTACTCTGCCATCACTTAATCTTCCTGAGTCTGAACTCACTACAAGACATGAAAATCTACTTCGTTCCACAATTAAACAACATGAAAAAATCTTTCAATACACTCATAACTCGAGACTATACGTCACCTCAAGACAGAAATCAGGCACCCAATAGTCCTTTTCACATCCCAAGCAAACTCGTCTCGTCACATTCAAACCATCTGAACACATCTCGCAGTCACATCATACTCATCATATAGCCATCCAGCCACTCATCAAGCAATCAATTCCACTTATAGGGACACTACCAGACATATAAGTCCAAAAGCATATACTCACACAACTGAAACTACCGAGCCTAAGCTACGGTCTAAACCTGACCTCAAGTCCTCCAGACTAGCCCATCATCAAAATACAAAAAACATATCTCGCACCTCATCCATGGGATCCACAAGTCGTCGATGCACAACTGATATCGAGTGCTCACATGCGCACACGAATGCGTGGAAGGGATTCAAATAGTTACGCTTCAAGCTGAATCAATGCCACGATAAGGAAAGAAAGATGGGAAGTTTATCCTAAATGCCATGTAGCCTCTCGAAGATAGGTATGGACGTTATCATACTGATCTGCAAGACTCTACTAGACACTTGCTCATGGGTTGTATAACCTATGAACCTAGAGCTCTGATGCCACCTTGTCATGACCCAAAATATAACTAGCCATGATGGCACCTAACCCAACCCACTAGGTAATCCAATTAATAATAAACCACTTTAATGAGATTTAATAAGAAAAGAAATGGTAAAACAATTGCTTTTATACAAGAATTTTCCAAGGACTGGTAGTACAAATCATGAGAGTCTAAGATTTAGAGTTTACAAAGCTAGTATGAAATAAATACATCATCTGTCCGAATGTACATAAGTAGATTTTCATAAGTATAGGGCTACCATGAACAAGAGGCAGTTGTATCTGGAACGCAGGTATGTTTTCAATGCTAGCTTTCGTCATTCACAGCAACATCAGCGTCCAAAATCTGCACGCAAGGTGCAGAAGTGCAGTATTAGTACAACCGACCCTAGGTACTCAATAAGTAACAAACCTAACCTTAGGTTGAAAGTAGTGATGAGCTGGGACAAAGGTCAGAGTCTAACTCCAATAACCAGCAATAGTTCATAACAATATAATAAAGATGCTACAAGAAGTAACTCCATAAATAAATCCTCAGCTCGTGTAAAATTTCGGAAAATAAACATTTTCTTTCCATGTATAACAGTAAAGCTCATTTTTTTTGCCAAAATCACCGAAAATATGAGTAAGTCTGAAATCTGTGATTTTTCTCAAAAACTTTAACGACAAATAAGAAATTCCATTATCAGATGGCATGAGGAAAAAATACCTCTTTATGCCTACATATCAAGTATGCATGTCTAATGCAATGCAGCATAGTGAAGAACTCATGTACTCACACTCGCAGAGTACTCAATCCCACTGTCTCGCATTTTCACTCATCATGCTCAATATTTAGCACACTCAGTCACTTGGCACCGTACAATGCAGATCCAACCCAAATATAAATGACAACTCACGCACAATCACTCAGTATTGTATATGGCCAATCCAGCCCAGGGAAGATCCATCCCAAACAATATATATATATATATATATATATATATATATATATATATATATATATATATATGACATGCAATCACTCAGTACTATATAAGGCCAAACCAGCCTAGGGAAGATCCATCCCTAAATATAAATAATTAGGCAAGATCCATGCTGAGGGAAGATCCATCCCTCAATATAATATCAACTGCGCTCACTGTGGGTGTGCAGACTCCAGAGGGGCTCCTTCAGCCCAAACGCTATAATAAGCCAAATCCAGGCTTAAATCAAAAAAATATGCTGTGGCGTGCAACCCGATCCCATAAATATCACTCACAATCAGGCCCTCGGCTTCACTCAGTCATCAATCTTTCCAGTCTCTCGGGCTCACAATGTCATAAAACTAGCCCAAAATGATGATACGATGTATCAATAATTGCAACAGAGACTGAGATATGATATGCAATGAATGAACATGACTGAATATGAAATTACAATTTAAACATATAATTCGACAGCAGAAATGACCTCAGTGGGTCCCAATAATACCAGCATTTGCCTAAGCATGACTTCTAACATGAGTCACGACTCAGTTTCTCTAACACATGGAAAATAAAAATACAAGTTAATTGACTACATAGCTTTACGAAATCAACTGATTTTCAATTTCTACGATCCACGCCCACACACCCGTTACCTAGCATGTGCATCACTTCCAAACAAAATCACATAACACGTATAATTAGGGTTCATACCCTCAGCTCCAAGTTTAGAAGTGTTACTTACCTTGAATAAGCCAAATCCAATATCGAGTAAGCCAAACGATGCTCCAAAAATGCCATCCCGCGTGTACCGACCTCCGAACGACTTGAAACTAGCCAAAAGCAACTCAAATACATCAAATAAAGTCTAAGGAAATAATTCCAATTGATAGAGGTCGAATCTTAACTCAAAAGCTCAAAATCAACCAAAATTCAAACATGGGCCCGCACCTCGGAACCCGACAAAACCCACAAAATCTGACAACCCATTCAATTTTGAGTCCAACTATAGCTATTTCACTCAAATCCAACTCCGAATCGATATTCAAAACTCAAGAACTCACTCTATGAAACTTTAGACTAAAACCCCTAATTTCTCTTTAAAATGTGTAATCCAATTACCAAAAACGAAGATAAAATCATAAAATATAATCACAAGTGAGTCAAGAATGCTTACCCTAAGTCACATGGGGAAAATTACTTCAAGAATCACCTCAATCAGAGATCTATACCTCCAAATATTAACAAAACAACCAAACCCTCGATTTAAAAGCTTCTGCCCAACCATTTTTGCTTTTGCGGACAAATGAGCCGCTTCTGCGGTGTTGCTTCTACGACACGAGCTCCGCTTCTACGGACTCCACTAGCCAGCTAACCCCTCGCACCTGCGGATCTCCATCCGCTTCTGCACAACCGCAGGTGCGAAGCCAAATGCGCTTCTGCGATCAAGCTCCCTTCTGCGCCCAACACCATCGCTTCTGCGGGGCCGCAAATGCGGCCCAATTTCCGCACTTGCGAAGACTCCAAACTTCGCCTCTTTTCGCTCCTGCGACCACTTTGTCGCTTTTGTGGCTCCGCACCTACACCCATAGTTCCGCAGGTGCGGTCATACCAGAATCCCTGCCAAACCAGCTTAACCAAATAGTTCCAAAATGATCTGAATCCCGTCCGAAACACACCCGAGCCCCTCGGGACCCCATCTGAATATACAACCAAGTCCCATAACATAACATGGACTTACTTGAGGTCTCAAATCACACATAACAACATCGAAATGATGAATCGCACCACAAATCAAAAATTTAATGAACTTTAAACTCTCAACTTCCAAAACTCGCACCAAAACATATCAAATCAACACGAAATGAACCCAAATTTTGCACATAACTCTCAAATGGCATAAAGATGCTATTCCAATTCCCGGGACCACAATCTGAATCCGGTATCATCAAAGTCAACTTCAGGTCAAACTTATGAACTTTCCAATTCTTCAAATTTCCAACTTTTGCCAATTAGTGCCGAATCCTTCCAGAAATATCCAAATGAAAATTCGGGCATAAGCCCAAGTCCAAAATCATCATCCAGACCTAATGGAACTATCAAAACTCTATTCCGAGGTCAAATTCACAAAAGTCAAACTTAGTCAACTTTTCTAACTTAAAGCTTAAATCATGAAATTCATTCTTCCAAATTGATTCTGATTAACCTGAAAACCAAAACAGACGATTCACACAAGTTATAATACATCATACGGAGCTACTCATCCCCTCAAACTACCGAGCAAAGTGCAAATATTTAAAACGACCGCTCCGGTCGTTAGACTTATATAACCCATCATTTTACTTTCCTGTCAGCGCTCCTAAACGAAATGGTACCTAGCCCCGTGCTAACAATGCTCCTATACGGAACGATACATAGCCCATCATTTTACTTTCCTATCAGCGCTCCTAAATGGAATGGTACCTAGTCCCGTACTAACAATGTTCCTATACAAAACGGTACATAGCCCGTCATTTTACTTTCCTGTCACTGCTCCTAAACGGAATGGTACCTAGCCCCGTACTAACAATGCTGCTATACAGAATGATACACAGCCCGTCATTTTACTTTCCTGTCCATGCTCCTATACGGAATGGTAACTACAAAGCCCGTCTAACATTCAATGCTCTGATATCGCATTGGAACGGTAACAAAGCCCGTCTAACATTCAATGCTCCGATATCACATCAGAATGGTAACAAAGCCCATCTAACATTCAATGCTCCGATAGCGCTTCGGAACGGTAACCACAAAACCCGTTTTACATTCAATTCTCTTTATCAAAAACCACAAAATTGTTTAAGTCAAAATTAAAAAAAAGGAAATGAAAATCTAGAAAATATTTTCTTTCCACCCTTCCTGAACTACGCTTGACCTAATTCTCATTTCCACGAGAATAGGTAGGCAACCTTCAGGTTCGGTCTCATTTTTTCAAAAGTCAAAAAAAATTTGATTAAGTCAAAAGTTCAAAAAAGAAGAAGAGAAAAACAAAATTGTTGTTAAGTCAAAATCCAAAAGTCTAAAAAAAGGAGAACCCTTCCTCGGGTTTGGTCCCATTTTCTAAAATAAAAAAAAATAAGAGGGGAAACTTTTCTTTGACTTTGGTCCCATTTACCACAAAAAAAATAAGAAGAATAAGACGAAAAAGGGAAAAGAAATCAAAAAACAATATCATCAATATTGACTTGTTTGATACCAACACAATTAGGAGTGTGCATAAGAAAGAACAAGTATAAAATGGGTATGATAGAGAAGGTCAGCTTCGTGGTAAACCATATATTCCTATGGTAACTCTTAATTATACCTTAGTAACGATTAAAAAATCTCTTGCTTACAATTAGGGTAAGAACAAAGCTGACCTCATCATTTCATGTGCATGTGTGGTGAGCCTAAATTAAAATTCATTGCACTGCATTGTAGATCTAGAACATGGCCCGAATGTATGTTGAGGTGAAATCCTGAGTAATGCTTGGTTTGGGAAAGGATCATAGGCCTTCTTTGACCCGATTGAGCATTTCTAGCTTACCAAATGATATCAATCCCTAGAATTTCCCCCTTTGAGCCATAAAGCCTTTTTCTTGGACAACCACATCTTAACCCATATCCTTTATTGTGCTAAATGCACTACCCCTCTCTTGGCCCGACCTCCTCGAGCGCACTGAAAATGTGTAACTTTGGATGAAAACCAAAGTGAAGGTGACAAGCATGAAAAGGTAAATGATACAAAGTCCAAAACAATCAGTGACATGACTTCAGGAAAAGAAGGTGGAAACTCCACCATTCAAAAGGAGGATCCAACAAGAAGAAGAAAACTTCCACAAATTCAAAAAAAGGAGAAACGGGGAAAAACTCCATAAATTCAAAGAGGAGGAACCCCGACGATAAAAAAAAGAAGGGAAAAACTCTTGCAAAGCAGGAGAAACCTCAAAACAAAAAAAAAATAAAGAAGAAAAAAGAAAACCTCCAAAAATGGAAGAAGAACCTCCTACAAGTTCAAAAGAAGTCAAAACAGAGAAAGGGACATCGAGCTAAACAAGATCAAATGCCAAAGCATGGTTTGAACTACGAAGACACGTATGTAGTACAGTGCTTTTGGATGAATTAGTCACTTTCAACCCAAATGAATATCCTAGCCGACCCTAAGCCTACATTACAAGCCAATGATAAAGCCCCACATGATCCTATTCCAAGTGTTCTCACATTAGTGGATACTCACATAAAGGTCAAGCATATGGTATCTCAATCGCATGCATTGAATGTCATTTCGAGTGTGAATGTGCTTCGCAAAATGTCCTAAAAAACATGTCCTAAAAACAAATAAATACTTCATAAATGTGTGAAAAGTATGACTTTCTTTGTGGTGAGGGCACTTGAATCATAAGGCTAGGCAGAAATCAAAACCTATGATTGAAGTAAGATAAACAAATCTTGCCGAACCTAGGTATATCTAAGGTACCATTCGAAGCTATAGGTATTATCCATAAGCTGATCATTGTTAGTTAAAAAGTATATGGTGAAAATTCTTATGCACAACACTAATTGTTAGTACCAACCAAAGTCAAGTAAAAAAATGATGATCGATCAATAAATCTGTAATGACCTGACTAGTCGTTTTGCGCATTTGCACTTCCCTATGTGGTTTGAGGGAATGAGTAGTTCCGTATAATGTATTATGACTTGTGTGTATCGTTGGTTTTGGTTTTTAGGTGTTTCGAAATTAGTTTGGAAGAGTGAAGTTCATGTTTGAAGCTTTAAGTTGAAAGAGTTGACCAATTTTAGCATTTGACCTCGGTTCAGAGTTTTGATGGTTCCGTTAGGTCTGAATGGTGATTTTGGACTTGGGCGTATGCCCGGAATTTCATTTGGATATTTCTATAGGGTTTCGGCACTAATTGGCGAAAGTTGGAAATTTGAAGGTTTGGAATGTTCATAAGTTTGACCGGGAGTTGACTTTGATGATATCGGATTCAGATTGTGGTTTTGGGAGTTGGAATGGCTTCGTTATGTCATTTGGAGCTTGTGTGCAAAATTTGAGCTCATTCCGGGTTGAATTGATATATTTCAGCACGAGTTTTGACAGTTGAAAGTTTAAAGTTCATTTAAGTTTGAATTGATGTGCGATTCGTCGTTTTGATGTCGTTATATGTGATTTGAGGCCTCGAGTTGGTTCATGTTATGTTATGAGACTTGTTGGTATATTCGGACGAGCTCTCGAGTGGCTCGAATGAGTTTCGGATGAGGTTCAGATCGTTTTGGATTATTTTGGCAAGATTCTAAGCCAATACACTACATCTTGTGAAACATCATTGTATTGGAAGGTGTTCATAATCTCCTCGAAGTCCATTAGATATGTATTTGGATCTTCATTTGGCTTCCCTCTGAAGACAACAATTCTGAAGAATATGGAGCAACCCTTGCTTCAATTCGAAATTGTTTGCAGCCACTGGAGGTGGTCTAATACTTGATAAGCCTTGGTTGTAGATCAGTCTAGCGTAATCACCAAGTGGTCTCCCAGCTCTGGGAGCTATGTTTCTGAACTATACTGCACCCACGGGTCGATTCTGAGCAATTCTCCGAGCCCTCTCCTCTTTATAGACAAGTTGTGCATTTCGAAGAGCTGTCTCCTCAGCATCTCGTGCAGCTTTTTCTCTTTGCCGGGCTGCCTCTCTTGCAGCCAAATCAACATTATCATCATCTCCCGCCATAATTTCTTTGGTTGAGGATTGCTCAACCTTCTCTATATTCTTGGGGAGATTTCCTTCCTTCCTCAACTGTCACAGTTATTTCTCGATTTTTGGTTCGTATGGTAGCAATTCTTTCCCAGAAGATCGAGTAATGCACCAATCTAACATGTAGCCTGCGCACAGTTAAGAAGCACCAACGTAAAATAAAATAAAATAAAAGAAAAATTCCTGAATTAGTACTACAAACTATTTCAAATACTATTGATTTCCAATCCCCGACAACGGCGCCAAAATTTGACGAGCGCAAAACACACACTTAAATATGCTCGCTAGTTGAATATAGTATAATATAATATCGTATCCACATGGATTGGAGTTAAACAGTATTTTTGTAGTTTATAGCTTGGTTGCTATCCAAGATGATTAACACTTGAGAATTATGAGATTAAAACTAAAATTACCTAAGAACCTACAGCTAATTGACTATGAAAATCTTTTAAGCCAAATCTTTTACCGAATCTTTTACTGAAATCTTTTACCGAAAGCACCAAAATATGAGTAAGTTTGTAAAATCGTGATTTTCTTTCCAAAACTTTTCACAGGTAGATGTTTCATTATCAAATGGTATGAGGAAAAGTACATCTCTATGCCTACATGTCAATGTGTATGAGAAGTCATGAATGGCGTGATACCGTACACCATGAGAAAAAATGCATCTCTATGCCTGTATGTGAAGTGTGCATGTCAAATGCAGTACAACATAGTGAATAACCATATGCATACTCTTAGAGTATCAATCCACTTAGTCCTCCCAGTCACTCAGTCCTTCCACTCACTTGACACTCGCGCTTGGCACTCGCACTCAATAGGTACTTATGCTCACTGTGGGTGTGCAGAATCCGGAGGGGCTCCTTCAGCTCAAGCGCTATAATGAGCCAATCATGGCATGAATCCGCATAGACAACTCTTGTGCTTCACGGACAACTCACGTGCCATAGTATCAATATTTGGATCCGCACGGACAACTCACGTGCTGCACTGACAACTCACGTGCTATAGTATCAATATCTGGATCCACACGGATAACTCACGTGCTGCACGGACAACTCACGTGCTATAGTATCAATATCTTCACAATCAGGCCTTCGACCTCACTCAGTCATCAATCTCTCCAGTCTCTCGGGCTCACAATGTCATGAAACAAGCCCAAAATGATGATATGATATATCAATAAATAGCAACAGAGACTGAGATATGATATGCAAATGAATGAATATGACTAGTACATAACTGCTTAAGTAAATAACTCAACAACTAAGAACGGCCACTGTGGGTCCCAATAGTACCAACATATAGCCTAAACGTGATTTCTAGCATAAATTACAGCTCAAGTGCTTTAACACATGGAGTACAGTAAAAATGTTCGGATAAGATAGCTACACAGTTCCACGGAATCGACTAAATCACAACTCACATGGTGCACGCCCACACGCCCGTCACCTAGCATGTGCACCACCTCAACATCAATCACATAACACGTAATCTGGGGTTTAATACCCTCAGCACCAAGTTTAGAAGTGTTACTTACCTCGAACAAGCAAAATCCAATTCCGAGCTAGCCAAGCAATGCCCCAAAAATGCCATCCCACGCGTACCGACCTCCGAACGGCTTGAAACTAGGCAAAATCAACTCAAATACATCAAATAATGCCAAAGGAAACAAGCTCAATTGATAAAGGTCGAATCTTTAATCAAAAGCCAAAAATCAACCCAAAAGTCCAACCAGGGCCCGCACCTCAAAACCCAATGAATCTCATAAAATCCGACAACCCATTCAATTACGAGTCCAACCATACTAGTTTCACTCAAATTCGACTCCGAGTCAATGTTCAAAACTCAAAAATTCACTTTATGAAATTTTAGGCTAAAACTCGCAATTACCTCTTTAAAATTCATCAACCAATTGCCAAAAATAAAGATAGATTCATGAAATATAGACAAAACTGAGTTAAGGATGCTTACTCCAATTAGTGTGGTGAAATTCCTCTTCCAAGTCGTCCAAAACTGAGCTCCAAGTCTCAAAAATGAGAATAAAATGACCAACCCTCAAAAATATAGTTTCTGCCCAGCACTGTTCGCATCTGCGAAGAAAATAGCCGCTTCTGCAGCATCGCTTTTGCGGAAACATCAAGCTTCTGCAATCACAACTAACCAGCCGACCCCTCGCACCTACGAAAAAGTACCCGCTTCTGCGATATGGCAGGTGCGAGCTCCTCTTCGCTCCTGTGCAATACCCCGCTTCTGCGCCCAAACTCTCCGCATCTGCGCCTTCGCAGATGCGAAGAAAACTCCACTTATGAGGACTCCTGCTCCCAGCAGCACTCCTGCCTCTGCGATTCCACCGCCTCTTTTGCAGCTCCGCACTTGCGCCAATAGCTCCGCAAGTGGGGTCACACCAGAAGCCCAGCCACACCAGCCTAGCCAAAAATGATCCAAATGTACCGAACCTCGTCTAAATCTCCTCCGAGCCACTCGGGACCCCGTCCGAATATACCAACAAGTTACGAAACATAATACGGACCTACTCGAGGCCTCAAATCACACAAAACAATATCGATACGACGAATCGCACCTCAAATAAAACTTAAATGAACTTTGAACTTTTAACTTCCAAAACGCGCGCCGAAACATATCAAATCAACTCGGAATGAACTCAAATTTTGCATACAAGTCCCAAATGACATAACGAAGTTATTCCAATTCCCGGAACCACAATCCGAACCCGATTCAATCAAAGTCAACTCCCGGTCAAATTTATATATTTTCCAAACCTTCAAATATCCAACTTTCGCCAATTAGCGTCGAAACCTTCTAGAAATATCTAAATGCAAATCCGGGCGTACGCCCGAGTCCAAAATCACCATCCGGACCTAACGGAACAATCAAAACTTCCTTCCGGGGTCAAATTCACAAAAGTCAAACTTAATCACTTCTTCTAACTTAAAGCTTCAATGATAAAATTTATTCTTCCAAATCGATTTCGAATAACATGAAAACCAAAACCGACGATTCACACAAGTCATAATACATCATACAGAGCCACTCATACCCTCAAACTACTGAGCGAAATGTAATTGCTCGAAACGACCAGTCAGGTTGTTACACAAGGGTTCTGGTGTGGCCGCACCTGCTGAGCTTTGGGCGCAGGTGCGGAGCCACAAAAGCGGTAGTGGCATCGCAAAAGCGGAGTGTTCTAGGGGAAAGAGTCTGCAAATGTAGAGTTTTATTCGCATCTGCGAAGGCACAGATGCGGTCCGTGTGGGTGCAGAAGCGAAGGCCAGCACATAAGCGTCCTTTTGGTTCGCACCTGTGGTTGCACAAAAGCGGAGCTTTTTCCACAGGTGCGATGGGCAAGTTTCAGAAGCGGCTCATTTGATCGCAGATGCGCACAATGCTGGGCATAAGCTATAATTTCGAGGGTTGGTCATTTTATTCATATTTTTTAGACTTGGAGCTCAGTTCTGGGCGACTTTGGAGAGGAATTTCACCACACAAATTGGGGTAAGCATTCTTAACCCAGTAGGGATTATATTCCCTGAATCTATCTTCATTTTTGGTAATTGGATTTCTAAGAGAAATTGGGGGATTTTGTCTATAATTTCATAATAATGAATTTTCGATTTTTGAACATCGATTCAGAGTCGGATTTGAGTGAAACTAGTATGCTTGGACTCATAATTGAATGGGTTGTCAGATTTTATGAGTTTCGTCGGGTATCGAGGTGTGAGCCCGAGTTTGACTTTTTGGTTGACTTTAGAGTTTTGATTAAAGATTCGACCTTTATTATTTGGAATTGTATGCTTAGGCATTATTTGATGTATTTGAGTTACTTTTGGTTAGTTTTGAGCCGTTTAGAGGTCGGTACGCGTGAGATAGCATTTCTGGAGTATTGCTTGGCTTGCTCGATATTGGATTCGGCTTGTTTGAGGTAAGTAACACTTCTAAACTTGGTGCTGAGGGTATGAACCTCTAAATATATGTGTTTTGTGTTTGGTTTTGAGGTCACACACATGCTAGGTGACGGGCGTGTGGGCGTACACCGTGTGAATTATGACTCGATTGATTCTGTGGTACTGTGTAGTGACCAAATCTTGTTTCTGTCACGATCCCAAATTCCCTCCGTAGGATATCGTGATAGCACCTAGTCTCTAAGACTAGGTAAGCCTAAACAATATGCGGAAACATTAAAATAAGAGATTAAAACATGAACATCCCAACAATTTCATAAAAAGAATCTACCAAAACTCAATACGTAAAATCCCAAAACCTTGTAAGATATAAGTCACAAGCTTTAAGTACAGTACCGAATAATACTATACATCACCGTCTATCAAAATATAAAGAAATAAGAAAAGAATGGGATAGAAGGGGACTCCGAGGCCTGTGGACGCAGGCAGGTGTACCTTGAAGTCTCCAAAGCAGCAACACAACGCACTAATATCGAGGTTGAAAGGATGCATCTGGATCTACACAAAAACATGTGCAGAAGCGTAGTATGAGTACACCACAACGGTACCCAGTAAGTGCCAAGTCTAACCTCGGTAGAGTAGTTATGAGGTCATGTCAGGGCCCTACTGGAAATAATAGGAAAACATGGCGGAAGATATAATAATGTGTTGAATGACAGAGAAGTGTAACAATAGAAATTCACAATAGATAACAACACGGAATTCAAGAAGATAACTAAAATACGTAAGGAAATAAGAATCTTACAAGTTAAGAAACAACAACAATAACAATACAATAAATATAGGTAAACAACAGGGGCGCTCCCGAGGTACCGCCTCGTAGTCCCAAAAGTAAATATCTCACAACGGCACGACAGAAACCTCGCGTAAACAATGATAACCGCACGACAGAAATATCGCATAAACAATGATAACCGCACGACAGAAACCTCGTTCCAGAACCAAACAATTATCTCTACAAAATTACAAAAACAACACATAACAAATGGAATAATGAAATTACAACAAGAAATCCTACAGTTAAATAATGAATACGAAATCAAAGGGAAGTAGGTAATTCAAGTAAGCATGTTGCATAAATTACAAGTAAGAGATAAGACACGTAGACATGTGACATTAGGCTAAACATGATAACTACATGTGCTAGAGTAACTCAATTAAGGGAATAAAAAGGAACTATTTAGTAAAAATTGGATTTTCAACATTTAGCCCGAGTACGCACTCGTCACCTCGCATACACGGACTTCACGTATAGTAATTTACCATAACAGTACCAAATCCTAAGGAGAATTCCCCCCACACAAGGTTAGATAAGTCACTTACCACAAACCTTGCTCAATCAATCAATAAGATGACCTTTCCATCGATTTTCCAACTCTGATAGACTCGAATCTAGCCAAAATAATTACATACTATAAAGATAACTATAAGAAACTAATTTAAATAATGAAAGTACGACTTTAGCAAAGAATTAAAAAATCACTCCAAGAAGTCGACCCGGGCCCACATCTCAGAACCCGACCAAAATTATAAACTTTTAACACCCATTCGATATCGAGACCAACCATACAAAAATTACTCAAATCCGACCTCAAATCGCCTTTCAAATCCCCAAATTTTAGCGTAAGAAGTGTTTTCCCAATTTCTCTCCATATTTCCAACTAGAAACACTAATTAAATGAATAAAACAACAATAGATTCATGGGAATTAATCAAAAATGAGTTAAGAATCCTTACCCAAATGATTTCCTTGCAAATCCCTCGAACAATCACCACAAACCAAGATCTCTAGGTCCAAAAATGGATAATGAAATCAAACCCTCAAACTTAGCCCTTTTCTGCCCTGTGATTTCGCATATGCGGGCTCTCAGTCGCACCTGCGATGCCACATCTGCGGAAAAACCATTCCAGGTACGGATTCCACTTATGGCTAGGATTTTCGCTTACGCGGGCAAGGGCTCGCACCTGCGAGCCCGCATCCATGGAGAACCTTTCGCTTCTGCGACCATAGCCCAGGCCAGCCTCATCCGCTTCTGCGATCTCACTTACGCATCTGCGGATGCGCAGATGCGGCTCTCACATCGCACCTGCGATCCCAGCTGGGCCAAGCCAGCTTCTCTCCCGTGGCCAAATGCTCGCTTTTACGTGTCCACACCTGCGGCCAACCCCACCGCAGGTGCGATGAAACTAGAAGCTAGGAGCTTCAGCACTTGCACAAATCCAAAATTTGTTCTGGATTCAATCCGAATCACACCCGGGCCCCCCAGGAACCATGTCCGAATATGCCAACAAGTCCTAAAACATCATACGAACTCAGTCAACCTTTCAAATCACATCAAACAATGCTAAAAACATGAATTGCGCATCGATTCAAACCTAATGAACTTTAGAACGTCAAACTTCTACATTAGATGCCGAAACCTATCACATCAAGTCTGATTGACCTCAAATTTTGCACACAAGTCGCAATTGACATTATGGACCTACTCCAACTTCTGAAATCAGAATCTGACCATGATATCAAAAAGTCCATTCCCGGTCAAACTTCCCAAAAATCATCCAACTTTCGCCAATTAACACTTAAGTGACCTACGGACCTCCAAATCAACATCCGGACACACTCCTAAAACCAAAATCAGCATACGGAGCTATTGGAACCGTCAAAACTCCATTCTGGAGTCGTCTTCACAAAATTCAAAGTACGGTCAACTCCTACGACTTAAACTTCTATTTATAGGGACTATGTGTCTTATTTAACTCTGAAATCAAAAACCAAACATCCCGGCAAGTTACATAAACACAGTAACACACAAAGAAGGCTATAAATAGGGGGTCGGGGCTAATACACTCAAAACGACTGGTCGGGTCGTTACATCCTCCCTATCTTAAGACAAACGTTCGTCCTCGAACGAGTATAGAGATATGCCTGAAGTGGTCAAGAGATGAGGATAATGGTTGCGCATATAACGATCGGTCTCCCAAGTCACCTTCTCGACCGGATGACCCCTCCACTGAACCTTCACTGAAGCGATGTTCTTCGACCTCAACTTTCTAACCTGCCTATCCAAAATGGCTATAGACTCCTCAATATAAGATAGATCCTTATCCAACTGGACTGAGCTGAAATCTAACACATGAGACAGATAGCCGTGATAATTCCGGAGCATGGAAACATGGAACACTGGATGAACTGCAGAGAGACCCAGTGGTAGTGCAAGTCTGTAAGCCACTTCTCCAACCCTCTCAAGAATCTCGAAAGGCCCGATATACCTAGGGATCAACTTGCCCTTCCTCCCGAACCTCATAATGCCCTTCATGGGCGAAACCAGGAGGTAGACCTGCTCCCCAACCATGAATGCGACGTCACAAACCTTCCGATCCACATAGCTCTTCTATATGGAATGGGCTATATGAAGTTGATCCTGAATCAATTTAACCTTTTCCAAAGAATCCTGAAAAAAATCTGTACCCAATAGCCTAGCCTCACCCAGTTCAAACCAACCCACTGGGGACCGGCACCGCCTACCATACAAAGCCTTATACGGGGCCATTTGAATGCTCGGCTGATACCTGTTGGTGTAGGCAAACTCCGCAAGTGGAAAGACCTAATCCCAAGCACCCCCAAAATCCATCACACACGCATGAAGCATATCCTTCAATATTTAAATAGTGCGCTCGGACTGTCCGTTCGTCTGAGGGTGAAATGTTGTACTCCCCCCCCCCCCCCCCCCAAGTACCCAACTCATATTGTACGGCTCTCCAGAACCGCGATGTAAACTGCGTACCCTGGTCATAGATGATAGATATCGGCACGCCATGAAGCCTGACAATCTCGCGAATGTAAACTTGAGCCAGCTGCTCCGAAGAGTAAGTAGTAACCACATGAATGAAATGAGTTGACTTGGTCAATCTATCCACAATCACCCAAACTACATCGAACTTCCTTTGAGTCTGTGGGATCCTAACAACAAAATCCATAGTGATCCGCTCCCATTTTCATTCCGGAATCTCTATCTTCTGAAGCAATCCACCTGGCCGCTGATGCTTATACTTCACCTGCTGACAATTTAGGCACCGAGCTACATATTCCACTATGTCCTTCTTCATCCGCCTCCACCAATAGTGCTACCTCAAGTCCTGATACATCTTCGCGGCACCTGGATGAATGGAGTACTGCGAACTGTGAGCCTCCTAGAGAATCAACTCACACAAGCCATCTACATTGGGAACACATAGTCTCTACTGTATCCGTAACACACTATCCTCTCCAATAGTGACCTCCTTGGCATCACCGTGCTAAACCGTGTCCTTGAGGACAAGCAGATGGGGGTCATCATATGGACACTCTCTGATACGATCATAAAGAGAAGACTTAGAAACCACACAAGCTAAAACTCTACTCGGCTCGGAAACATCCAATCTGACAAACTGGTTAGCCAAGGTCTGAACATCCAAGGCTAAAGGCCTCTCTACTACTGGTAAAGATGCTAATCTACCCAAACTCTCTGCCTTGCAACTCAAGGCATCGGCCACCACATTGGCCTTCCCGGGATGATAGAGAATGGTGATATCATAGTCCTTACGCAACTCCAACCACCTCCGTTTCTGTAAGTTAAGATCCTTTTGTTTAAACAAATGTTGTAGACTCCGATGATTGGTGTAGACCTCATAAGGGACACCATACAAATAATGCCACCAGACTTTCAAGGCATGAACAATAGCTGCTAACTCAAGGTCAGAGACATGATAGTTATTCGCATGCACCTTCAGTTGTCTAGACACGTACGCAATCACCCTACCGTCCTGCATCAACACCATGCCGAGACCAATGCGCGACGCATCACAATACACCATATAGGACCCCGAACTAGTAGGCAATACCAACACTGGGATTGTAGTTAAAGCAGTCTTGAGCTTTTGAAAGCTCTCGTCACACTCCTCGGTCCACCTGAACGGAGCACCCTTCTGGGTCAGCCTGGTCATAGGTGCTGTAATTGATGAGAAACCCTTTACAAATTGACGGTAATACCCCGCCAAGCCAAGAAAACTCCAGATCTTCGTAGCTGAGGATGGTCTGGGCCAACTCTGCACTACTTCAATCTTCTTCGGATCTACCTTGATCCCCTCACTCGATACTGCATGACCCATAAATGCCACTGAATCTAGATAGAATTCACACTTCAAAAATTTTGCATATAACTTCTTTTCTCTCAAGGTCTAAAGCACAGTCCTCAGGTGCTGCTCATGATCCTCCCAACTCTAAGAGTACACCAGAATGTTGTCAATAAACACAATTATGAAATAGTCAAGATAGGGCTGAAATACATTGTTCATCAAGTGCATGAATGTTGATGGGGCGTTGGTCAGCCCAAAAGACATCACAAGGAACTCGTAATGACCATATCGAGTCCTGAAAGCAGTCTTCGGGATATCTGGCTCCTGAATCTTCAACTGATGATAGCCTAAACACAAGTCGATCTTAGAGAATACTCTGACACCTTGAAGCTGATCAAATAGGTCATAAATACGGGGCAATTGATACCTAATATTCACCATAACCTTGTTCAACTGGCGATAATCAATACACATTCGCATAGAACCATCCTTCTTCTTTACAAATAAGACTAGAGCACCCCAAGGAGACACATTGGGCCCAATAAATCCCTTGTCAAGCAACTCTTGCAACTATTCCTTTAACTCTTTCAACTCTGCTGGGGCCATACGATAGGGTGGAATAGAAATAAGCTGAGTGCCTAGTAACAAATCAATACCAAAGTCGCTATCCTTATCGGGCGACATAACTGGAAGATCCGCCGGAAATACGTCTGGATAATCCCTCACTATCGAAACTGACTCGACGGTAGGAGTGCCAGCACTAACATCCCTCACATATGCCAGATACGCATCACACCCCTTCTCAACCATCTGCTGAGCCTTTAGAAATGAGACAACCCTGCTAGGAACATAATCTAAAGTACCTCTCCACTCTAGCTGCGGTAGACCTGGCATAGCCAACGTCAGCGTCTTGGCGTGACAATCAAGGATAGTGTGATAGGGCGACAACTATTCCATGCCCAAAATAACATCAAAATCTACCATACTGAGCAACAATAAATCAGCTCTGGTCTCAAAACCACTAAGAACAACCAAACACGACCGACACACACGGTCAATAACAATAACCGGTGTAGACACATGGACATGAGAACTCAAAGAATCACGGGATACCCCCAAATACAGAGCAAAATAAGATGACACATAGGAATAAATGGATCCTGGATAATAAGACTGATGCATCTCTATGACAGACTAGAACAATACCTGTGATGATATAGTCGGATGCAACTGCCTCCGTCCTAGCAGGAAAATCATAGTATCTGGCATGGCCTTCCCCTACAGGGCGACCTCTACCTGCTCGACCTCCACTTCTAGCTAGCTGTGCAGGTTGAGTGGTAGCTGGTGCTGTAACCATAGCCTAAGGACCCGGTGGAGCATGCGGTGACTGAGTGGTCTGTGGAGGTGCACCCCTCCTGAGTCTGGGCAATCCCTCACCATATGACGAGTGTCACCACACTCAAAATAAGCTCTCGGAGGATGTGGTTGTTGAGACTAGCTCGGGCCGCTGAAAGTACCCCGCACAGGAGGTGCACTAGACAATGGCAGTGCATAACAGGGAGCATGTGGCCTATGAGTGGCTGGAGTACTGCTAGCGGCTGGAAGTGCTGAATGAACAGGGAGACCCACATAGACCCTACCCTGACGAGCTGTAGCTGGGGCACGAGTACCACTATATGTGCCAGACTCTTGAGACCTCTTGGCCTCTCTCTCCTCCCTCTCCCAAGTCTGCATACCCTCTAACATCCTAGCAATCCTCACTACATGCTGGTACGAGTAACACTATATGTGCCAGACTCTCGAGACCTCTTGGCCTCTCTCTCTTCTCCCTCTCCCAAGTTTGCATACCCTCTAACATCCTACTAATCCTCTCGAGACCTCTTGGCCTCTCTCTCCTCCCTCTCCCAAGTCTCGGGCCATGATAAATCTGATATTGGGGTTGATCCCCTCGATAAATCGACGAACCCTCTCTCGAACAGTACAACCAAGGCTGGTGCATTCCTAGCCAAATCACTGAACCGGACCGCATACTCTGAAACGGTCATAGAACCATGGCGCAACTACTCAAACTCTGCGTGCCATACATCTTTGAGATTCTAGGGAACAAACTCCCTCAAGAACATATCTGAGAACTGCATCTAAGAGAGTGAAGCTGCCTCGGCCGGACTACCCAACTCATATGCTCTCCACCACTGATAGGCCGCTCCTCTAAGCTGAAACATAGTGAAAGAAACCCCACTAGACTCCGCAACACCCATAGCATAGAGTATACGGTGGCACTCCTCAAGAAAACCTTGGGCATCCTCTGACGCCAAGCCCCTAAAAGTAGGAGGGTGGTACTTCTTGTACCTCTCGAGCCTGAGCTGCTCACCCTCTGAAACTGCTGCCCTAACCTCGGCTGAACTGGGGCTACCGACTGCATTGGTATGACCTCAAGAACCTGGTCGACCTGGACCTGTTGCTCTGGGTACGGGCGGCGGAAGTCTATGCTCCTCCCCCGGCGTGAGATGTGGCAGGAGCAAGTGGTATCAACCTTGCCTGAGCCAATATGCTGAACATGCTCAGAAACTAGGCAAGAGTCTCCTGGAGGGCTGGTGCAGTAACAGGCGACTCAGGTGCCTTCCCTCCAACTGGAGCTACTGGTGGCTCCTCTGTAGGAGCTCGTGTAGGTGCTCTGGCTGCACCACATGGACGTCCTCGGCCTCTACCCCAGCTCCGACCTCTCGCGGCTCTAGCAGGGAGCGCGGGTGGCTGGTCATTTGAATGAGTTGTACGTGTCCTCACCATCTGTGAGAGAATAGAAAGACATAAATTTAGAATCCGAAGTCAAAAATTTCACACGATAAGAAATCAAAGAAGTGAAGCTTTTTCTAATAGTTCCATAGCCTACCAAAGATATGTACAGACATCTCCATACCGATCCGCGAGACTCTACTAAACCTGCTTGTCACTCATAACACCTATGAACCTAAAGCTCTGATACCAACTTGTCACGACCCCAAATTCCCTCCGTAGGATATCGTGATAGCACCTAGTGTCTAAGACTAGGTAAGCCTAAACAATATGCGAAAACATTAAATAAGTGATTAAAACTTGAATATCCCAACAATTTCATAAAAAGAATGTACCAAAACTCAATACGTAAAATCCAAAAACCTGGTGAGATATAAGTCACAAGCTTTAAGTACAGTACCGAATAATCCTATACATCACCGTCTATCAAAATATAAATAAATAAGAAAAGAACGGGATAGAAGGGGACTCCAAGGCCTGCGGATGCGGGCATGTATACCTTGAAGTCTCTAAAGCAGCAACACAACGCACTAATATCGAGGCTGATAGGATGCACCTAGATCTGCCCAAAAATATGTGTAGAAGCGTAGTATGAGTACACCACAACTATACCCAATAAGTGCCAAGCCTAACCTCGGTAGAGTTGTGACGAGGTCAGGTCAGGGCCCAACTGGAAATAATAGGAAAAATATGGCGGAAGATATAATAATGTGTTGAATGACACATAAGTGTAACAATAGATATTCACAAAAGATAACAACACGGAATTCAAGAAGACAACTACAACACGTAAGGAAACAAGAATCTTAGAAGTTAAGAAACAATAACAACAATACAACAAATAGAGGTAAACAACAGGGGCGTTTCCGAGGTACCACCTCGTAGTCCCAAAAGTAAATATTTCACAACGGAACGACAGAAACCTCGTGCAAACAATGATAACCGCACGGTAGAAACCCTGTGCCACAACCAAACAATTATCTCAACAATATCACGAAAACAACACATAACAAATGGAATAATGAAATTACAGCAAGAAATCCTACAGTTAAATAATGAATACGAAATCAAAGGGAAGTAGGTAATTCAAGTAAGCATGTTGCATAAATTACAAGTAAGAGATAAGACACGTAGACATGTGACATTAGGCTAAACATGATGACTACATGTGCTAGAGTAACTCAATTAAGGGAATAAAAAGGAACTATTTAGTAAAAATTGGATTTTCAACATTTAGCCCGAGTACGCACTCGTCACCTCGCATACACGGACTTCACGTATTGCAATTTACCATAACAGTACCAAATCCTAAGGAGAATTCCCCACACATAAGGTTAGATAAGTCACTTACCATAAACCTTGCTCAATCAATCAATAAGATGACCTTTCCATCGATTTTCCAACTTTGATAGACTCGAATCTAGCCAAAACAATTACATACTATAAATATAACTATAAGAAACTAATTTAAATAATGAAAGTACGACTTTAGCAAAGAATTGAAAAATCACTCCAAGAAGTCGACCCGGGCCCACATATCAGAACCCGACCAAAATTATAAACTTTTAACACCCATTCGATATCGAGACCAACCATACAAAAATTACTCAAATTCGACCTCAAATCGCTTTTCAAATCCCCAAATTTTAGCGTAAGAAGTGTTTTCCCAATTTCTCTCCATATTTCCAACTAGAAACACTAATTAAATGAATAAAACAACAATAGATTCATGGGAATTAATCAAAAATGAGTTAAGAATCCTTACCCAAATGATTTCCTTGCAAAACCCTTGAATAATCACCACAAACCAAGATCTCTAGGTCCAAAAATGGATAATGAAATCAAATCCTCAAACTTAGCCCTTTTCTGCCCTGTGATTTCGCATATGCGGGCTCTCAGTCGCACCTGCGATGCCACACTTGCGGAAAAACCATTCCAGGTACGGATTCCACTTATGGCTAGGATTTCCGCTTATGCGGGCAAGGGCTCGCACCTGCGAGCCCGCATCCATGGAGAACCTTTTGCTTCTGCGACCATAGCCCAGGTCAGCCTCATCCTCTTCTACGATCGCACCTCCACATCTGCGGATGCGCAGAGGAGGCTCTCACATCGCACCTGCGATCCCTGCAAGCTAGCTTCGCTCCTACGGCCAAATGCTCGCTTTTGCGAGTCCACACCTACGGCCAACCCCACCGCAGGTGCGATGAAACTAGAAGCTAGGAGCTTCAGCACTTGCACAAATCTAAAATTTGTTCCGGATTCAATCCGAATCACACCCGGGGCCCCTGTGACCCCGTCCGAATTTATCAACAAGTCCTAAAACATCATACGAACTTAGTCGAGCCTTCAAATCACATCAAACAATGCTAAAACCATGAATCGTACCCCAATGTTTTTACATCAAACTTCTACATCCGATGCCGGAACCTATCAAATCAAGTCCGATTAACCTCAAATTTTTACACAATTGACATTACGGACCTACTCCAACTTCTGGAATTGGAATCCGACTCCGATATCAAAAAGTCCACTCCCGGTCAAACTTTCCAAAAATCATCCAACTTTTGCCAGTTAACGCCGAAGTGACCTACGGGCCTCCAAATCAATATCCGAACACGCTTCTAAGACCAAAATCCCCATATGAGGCTATTGGAATCGTCAAAACTCCATTCCGGAGTCATCTTCACAAAATTTGAACTACAGTCAAATCCTATGACTTAAACTTCCATTTATAAGGACTATGTGTTTCATTTCACTCTAAAACCAAAAACCAAACCTCCCAGCAAGTCACGTAATACAGTAACACACAAAGAAGGCAATAAATAGGGGGTCAGGGCTAATACACTCAAAACAACCGGTCGGGTCGTTACAGTTTCTATTTATGAAATTTATACGTGCTAGAGTAACTGAGCTGTGATCCATGTTAGAAACCATGATTAGGCTATATGCTTATCCTGTTGGGACCCACTGAGGTCATTTCTGTTGTTGAGTTATTTTCTTAAATTTCAATTACATAGTCAGTCATACTCATTCATTGCATATCATATCTCAGTCTCAGTTATCATTTGTCTCACATCATATTATCATTGTTTGGGCTGATTGGCATGAGATTTGTGAGGCCGAGAGATTGGAGAGATTGATGACTGAGTGAGGCCGAGGACCTGATTGTGAGGATGTTTATGGAATCGGGTTGCACGCCGCAACAGGCTTTATTGATTCATGCCATGATTGGCTTATATTAGCGCTTGGGGCAAGATCCGCCCCTCCGATTGACTTACCAATAGTGAGTGAAGATACCTATTGAGTGCAAGTGCCGAGCACGAATGCCGAGAGCGAGGACCGAGTGACTGTGAGGACTGAGTGATTGGGAGGGCTGAGTGAATTGATACTCTGAGAGTATGAATATGGTTTTATTACTATGTTGCATTGCATTTGACATATATGCATAGAGATGCATTTTTCTCATGTTGTACGGTATTGCATCATTCATGACTTCACATGCACATTAACATATAGGCATAGAGATGTACTTTCCTGATGCCATCTAAAAATGAAACATCTTATCTGTTGTTGAAAGTTTTTGGTAAAAGTCACAGTTTTTCAGATTTACTCATATTTTGGTAAAAGATTTGGGTTTTCACTATTATACTTGAAAAGCATGCCTATTTTCCGTAACTCTGAACGAGTTGGGCATTATATCTTTGTGTTATTACTTATACTGCTTTAGTTATATTATTATGAGTTGTTCCTGGATATTGGTGTTGGACTCTGACCTTTGTCCAAGCTCGTCACTGCTTTTAACCTAAGGTTAGGTTGTTTCTTTATTAAGTACATAGGGTCGGTTATACACATACTATACTTGTGCACCTTGTGTGCATATTTTGGATGTTGATGTTGCTGTGTATGGAGAGAGCTGGCATTGAAAACGTACCTGCATTCCGGTCATAGCTTCCACTTGTTCTTGGTAGCTTTAGAATTATTAATTTGTTCATGTATATTTCAAACATATGATGTATTTATTTCATACTAGCTTTGTAAGCTCTAAATCTTAGAAGCTCATAATTTGTACGACTAGTCCTTGGGAGTTTCTTGTATAAACGTTCAGTATATTATCATTATATCTCTTAGTAAATCTGATTTGAATTGGATTGTTATTCGTTTGCTTACCTAGCGAGTTGGGTTAGGTGCCATCACGATCAATTGGATTTTTGGGTCGTGACAAGTTGCTATCAGAGCTCTAGGTTTATAGGTTCTACGAGTCATGAGCAAGTGTCTAGTAGAGTCTTGCGGATCGGTATGATGACGTCCATACCTATGTTCGAGAGGCTACAGGGCATTTAGGATAAACTTCCCATCTTTCTTTCTTTATCGTGCAGCATTGATTCAGCTTGAAGCGTATCACTTTGAATTCCTTTCACTCACTCATATGCGTACGTGAGCGCTCGATATCAGCTGTGCATCGACGACTTGTGATTCCATGGATGAGGTGCGAGATGTGTTTTCTGTGTGCTGGTGATGGGCCAGTTTGCAAGACTTAAGGCCGGGTATAGACCACAGCTTAGGCTCGGTAGTTTCAGTTATGTAAGCACGTGCTTTTGGACTCATATGTCTGGTAGTGTCCCTATGAGTAGAATTTATGGCTTGATGAGTGGTTGGATGGCTATATGATGAGTATAATGTGACTGCGGGATGTGTTTAGATGGTTTTGAATGTGACTAAAGAGTTTGCTTGGGATGTAAAAAGGACTACTGGGTGCTTGATTTCTATCTTGATCTAACGTATAGTCTCGAGTTATGAGTGTATTAAAGGATCTTTCACGTTGTTTAATTGTGGGACGAATCAGATTCTCATGTCTTGTTGATGAGTTCAGACTCAGGAAGAATAAGTGATTGCGTAGTAATTGTGGCAGCGAAAGGGTATAGAAAGATGCCAATTTGAGGCTAAGCAGGTGGGTTATCTCCTGCGGGGTGGTCTACGGATGTGTGATCTTTATGATGTTGTATGGAGAGTTTATTTTCTACCAGTGGGTTATAGGTGTTGCAATTTGAGTTTGGATTGGTTGAGAAAGTTGACCTGACCATCACAAGGATGAATACAAGCTTAGCGGATGATTTGAGGTTATGGTTGGTGTTACATGAGCTTATAAAGGATTTAGTTGAATCTCACTGCGGTATTATGGCAGTAATAGAGTATGGGAATTGTGAGTTATTGAATGTTTTGATTTATGGCTTTGAGCGAAGTGGGGGAGTCAGCTATCGACGATTTGATTACATGGTTATGTGTTGTATTGGTTTCGGTCTGAGGTGTACTTGTGGATCGGTTATGACTTGCACAGGCTAGTTTTGAGGATGACTTAAGCAAGGAAATTTCTAAATGTATGGTGTATTACACTTTATGGGTATATGGAAATCGTGGAATGATTTGAGTTTGTTATTCTTGACGGATGTAGTGTGCGTGGAGTAGGTATTCACTCGGTCACATAGAGGTGTGGGTTATTTCTTTTGGTGTTGTCGTGCCAATGGGGCACGGGTCGTTCGACCCGTTTGGGCGGTGCATTTGATATTTAAGCAGAGAGAATGACTCTCGAGAATGTTCTAATGGATTCAGGATTTATATGTGGCAATTGAGAATTTTTCGGACATGTATATGGCTAGAATCTGAGATTTGCATCGGATGATGTTGGAACTTATGGTGTTTCTATATCATCATGGATTCTACATTTCAGTATCCGAAAGGTGAAGGAAATGACTTTAGATTCACAAGAAGGTCTCTTCAGAGTGGGTGTATTGATTGTGGTACTTTGGGGGTGCTTAAGAGGGAATACAACAGCTTATGTGCCTTAGGGCAGTGTGGTTTTATGCTAGGATCTCTTGTGGTGAGTTTTGGGTAAGGATCGTGGTGTTATGGCAAGGAGAAGTGTCAACTTGAGGGTAATTCAAAAGGAACTCAGAGAAATAGGACAGCTTGGTGGTAGGTTGGATCAGCACGGTAAGGGATATGATTGCTTTTTTGGGTACTTATGATGTAGTGAGTCTCTACATGTGTTTTCTGGCAATACTCTTGGGTATGGTGACCTGCGTGGATTGGTTGATTTAGAGAGATTCAGTTCTGATGGCTTGGTTATATGCAAATGGGTTTTGAAGAGTTCTCGATGGTTTCTACCATGGTTTAAGATGGATATTTTCTACCGGCATGAGAATCATATTGCGTATTGTGATTTTCTCCTGGATGGGGTTAAATGGAAGGTTTCTAACTGATTGGGTATGTATTCTGCTGGTGACTCAAAGTCGATTATGAGATTCTCGTACTTTTCATATGATGATATGATAGATGAAATATGTTGTGGGAGATTGAGATTTGCATGTGCAAGATCACATTTCAGTTTTTGAAGGGAAGGTCATGAATTCTTAGACAACATGGACGGTTTCAGGTGATTATGTGAATGCTATTACTACTTCATATTGTCGGAGAAGGGTGCATATTTCAGAAGGCGCATTGTTTGACTTGCGGATGCTTCATTGGTATTGTGGTACTCGCCTGGTTGATCAACTATTGATGTTTCAAATGTTGCTATGTGGCGTGGAAAAATTATAGAAGTATTCCTCGTGGGATGATTATGTTTGTGAGAGGTGTTAGTCATTCGAGTGGTGGAGTTAGGGTCAGCTATGGTGGTTCATGTGTTCTATGGATTTGGAGGCTGAGAGTTCTCATAAGTATATTGTTTCGGGGTTGCGGACTGTGAAGATGTGGCCAAAGCTAGCTGGATGGTGGTACGTTCTATGGTTAGGTCATTGTGGACTTTTGGAGGGCCATTTATCCATTTGAGGATGACAGAAGTTGAGTTGGGGGCCCTTTGACAGGCCCAATGAGGATGTGTATTCTACACTGGGTCGGATTTGTTGACTCAGCACCGTTATTGTTAAAAAGTATGTCACTCCGTAAAGAGTTGTGCTAGTTCATGTTCTGATATGTTTTATGTGTTACTCTTCTATGCTACGAGGGGTTGTGATTTATTTGTTATATGCACACATGGTGCGGTTCTGTTTGAGGCTGGTAGCGGAATCCGAGCGAGATGGTTATTGGAGTATTGAATGGTTGATTGCGCCTTGGTTATGGTCTTTTTCGGGCTGTGGTATATTATGTTACTCGTTTCTCCATGGTTATGGTCATGCGCTTTGTGTATGTAACATCAAATTGTGTGTGGTTAATGATTTTGAGCATGGTGACTGGAGGTATTCCTTCTGGGCTGGTGTTTGGATGGGTTACGCATTGCAGCGAGGCTATGTTGGGATATGATCCTTAGTGATAGATTCATGTGTTTTGGTTCTACTATGTGTGATGGGTTTGTAGCATTGTGTTGGCGGTGGTACTTGTTGAGCTTGCGGGACGGTTCTCTCATTTGAGTCATTTTTCTATTTTTGGGTGCATTTGAATTTTTGCTTATTGGTGCACGGATTCCATAGTTTGTGATTCAAGGTAGTATTGGTGTGGCAAGTCAGTAGAGCAGCTTGTATTTGATGAGATGAGGTCATTGGACCTAGAATGGGTGCTATCGGATTTGATTACGGTATATTTGGAAGGATAATATAATTGATCGGCTTAGAAATTGGATATAGTTCTTGTCGAAGGAGGGAGAGCCCCATGACTTATTGATCTCATGAGTGGTTATGAGTTTTTGGTATGTTTCTTTCATCATCGATAGTGTACGAAGGTTTTAGAACGAGGTTCTATGTGATATGAGGTTTATTGCCAGTATTGGGCTATTTTTAGCAGCACTTTGGTCAGAAGTTATTGCTGTGAGCATCTGAGTTATGTGGTATACTATGTGATTGCATCTTGGGCTATGTTTATGGCTTGATAAAGCTTGTTCAGACTTATACAGTGTGTAGATGCGAGACTTGGGTCTTATAGGAAATTCCGGATGTTGGAAATTGGGTTCTAAGGTTTATAGACTAAGGTTGAAGTAATGATCTTCAGTTATGTTGTGTTGTGAGGCTTATATGGATTGGGGTGATGTGGGATCACCCCCGGGTATGTGAATGGTAAGGTTACACGACGATTTGATGGCTTTGGAACGAAACTTGGCACGTTCGAGGATAAACGTATGTTTAAGTGGGGGAGTATGTAATGACCCGACCGGTCGTTTTGAGCATTTGCACTTCCCTCAGTGGTTTGAGGGCATGAGTAGCTCTGTATGATGTATTATGACTTGTGTGTATCGTCGGTATTGGTTTCAGGTGTTTCGAAATTAGTTTGGAAGAATGAATTTCATGTTTGAAGCTTTAAGTTGGAAGAGTTGACCAAGTTTGACATTTTAGTATTTGACCTCAGTTCGGAGTTTTGATGGTTCCGTTAGGTCCGGATGGTTATTTTAGACTTGGGCGTATGCCCGAAATTTCATTTGGAAATTTCTAGAAGGCTTCAGCACTAATTAGCGATAGTCGAAAATTTGAAGGTTTGGAATATTCATAAATTTGACGGGGTTCAAATTGTGGTTTTGCGAAATGGAATGGCTTCGTTATGTCATTTGGAACTTGTGTGCAAATTTTGAGCTCATTCCGGGTTGAATTGATATGTTTCAGCACAAGTTTTGGAAGTTGAAAGTCCAAAGTTCATTTAAGTTTGAAATGATGTGTGATTCGTCGTTTCGATGTCGTTATGTGTAATTTGAGGCCTCGAGTAGGTCCGTGATATGTTATGGGACTTGTTGGTATATTCATACGGGGTCCCGAGTGGCTAGGATGAGTTTCGGACGAGGTTCGGATCGTTTTGGATTATTTTGGCTAAGGCTAGTTTGGCAAGGGTTCTGGTGTGGTCACACCTACGGAGCTTTGGGCGCAGGTGCGGAGCCGCAAAAGAGGCAGTGGCATCGCAGAAGCGGAGAGTGTGCTGGGGGCAAGAGCCCGCAAATGCGGAGTTTGCTTCGCATCTGACGAGCTCAAAACACACACCTAAATTATGCTCGCTAATCAAATATAGTATAGTATAATATCGTATCCACATGGATTGGATTTAAACAGTATTCTCGTAGTTTCTAGCTTGGTTGCTATCCAAGATGATCAACATTTGAGATTTATATGATTTCTAACTAAAATTAACTAAGAATCTAAAGATATTGACTAATGACAATCGCAACAAGGAACAAGAAAAGAAGGTTATCAATGAGAGAAGATAGGGTTTTGATGGGATAGGTGCAAGATAATTGTTTGGGATCTAACTCTAGGTAATTCACTTCTAATGTTTAAGTGAGTCTCTCGAATTCACTCAATTATTAGTTCAAACATTCAGCAAAAATTCCTCTCTCGATTAAGTCTTAACCTCACAAGATGAACCAATTTAAGCACGCGAAGATATACAAGAATGCGTAGTGGATTGGTCTTTAGGAGAACCTCTCTCGATTATCCTCCTAACTAGGTTTAATCAATGATTCAACAAGCCTTTTTCGATTACTAAGAAGAATTAATAAACTCAACCAACAATATAATACAAATCTATCACAAGTTATGCCTCTCTCGATTACATGAACAAGTGAATATAGATGCAATAATTAAATCATCAAAAAACGCTTCAATACATAAAACTAGAGTTATAATCTGCAAACAATCATCAATACACCAAATCCATCAAACCCTAAAGAGAAATTCTACTCCATAGATATGGAGCAATTCATCACAAATAAAATTAAAGTATAGGAAAACATAAATTCAATCCAAACTCAGGTCTTGAGTGAGGAAGGAATGATGAAATCTATGTGCTTGTGTTCTTCCAACTCCTCCTTTGCCTCCTTAGGTCGAATATGTATCCAAAGTCCAGGAAATAACGTTTTTCCATATTTTTATACCAAGTAGGGTCGGGCCCAAATGAAACCACCTTCTCTTAGACGAAATAGGATATTTACTCTGTAAAACATACACAAGCGCGCTGCATGGGGCGATGCGCCAAGCGGGGCATTAGTGGAGAAATTCAGAGAGCTAACTTCTAACAGACAACAGGAATTTGTACACGCGCGGCACTCCACGCGCCGCAGCAGTGAGGATTTCTCAAAGTACGAATCAAATCTCAATTTTTGACGTCCAGACTTGGTCCTCGACCCCCGAACACGATCCTGGCTTAATCCCTTAGGCTTTTACTCAGACTTCGAAGCTCCAAATAGCTCGAATTAGCCCCATAACATCTACATCACTCGGGATCACTCCTACAAGTCATAAAACACATAATAAGTGCAAAACACTATCAATTAAAGCTCAAAACGAGTAAAGTGCAGTGAATTAGAGTGCAATAAGTGACTAAAATACGCAATTCTAGCCTACCATCAACACCCCACACTTAAACTATTGCTCGTCCTTGAGCAATCATGACCGTTTTCAACAACTCTCATAACTCATCACACCAAGAACATTTAAAACAGATTAAGTACAATACCATAACACCTTAGCCTCAAAATTTGACTCAAAAGCACCATGCATACCTCAGTCGAGCTCCTCAATGATCAGGAACTTACTCCGATTACATGAACACTGTGGAATTCGATTCTAAGAAGAAGGGGGTTTAGCCAACATACCTCAATCGAGCTCCTTAAAACTCTAATATGTTCCGGACTATTAGGAACTTCAATCTATTTTAGCAATATAGCAAAATTGAACCAAAGTTAGAAAGATGGAAATGGTTTTAGCTCATTTGAGCATACTATCAAACACTAGGTGTGCATCAATGTTTTAAGTCTCTTTTGTGGAAGATTCCATTTTTCCCCAACCCATTCTCTATCATTTTTAGCTCACAATCTTCCCACATACTACAAGGATACATGCATGCAAGGTAAGCACTCCCATCCCCATGAATTACCTCACTAATGGCCCAATCTAGTTACACTTTGACATTAAGAGTTTGGGTGATAGAATCTTACCTCTTAGGAAGAAGACCTAGGTTTCTCTCTTGATAATCTTCAAGGTTTAAGTGAGAATTGAAGAACAATTGATGAAGATCACTTCTCCCTCTAGGACCCTCTCTCTCACTCTAAGAATATCAGAAAATATGCTCAAAATGGTCCATGGGGTGTGTTTTAACAGAATAGGGTCGGGTTTAAAAACCCCAAAAATGAAGCTCCGGAACAAGGTCTGCGATCGCATAACCGATATGCGGACCACATCTCGGTCGCATAATTGGTGACCAAACAGCCAAAAAAACTATCCGTGTCTGTGGTCACTATGTGGTCCACAGACCTATTCTATTGTCGCATAATGAACCGTAGAACAGTTATGCGGTGGCATAGTCGACCGCAAAACTCATCCAAACAAGCCCAATAACTGCCTTACTCTACGGCCATTATACGGTCTGCAGAGTGATTTTGCAGTCGCATAATGGACTACAGAATGCGTAACACTGTCAAATGTTTTCCTTTACTTTTCGATGAATTGTTCAACCCAAAAAGTCTGAACATTCCCAGAGTGATTCTGCGGTCGCATAATACACAACACGTAAAACCAATTCGGCACCACGAAACAATATTAATATTATTTTGCAAAATTTTACGGGGCCTTACATTCTCCCCCACTTAGGATCATTCGTTCTCGAATGAGGGTAGCAATCTGTTATTAGCATCTTATGCAACTCAGTTTTCATACCACACACCAGTAGCCCCAAATTGACTAACTCCCTAAATTTCCAAAACTTTCGCCAGAGTTTCATTTGTAACTAGGCCTATCCACCTGTCAGAGAGCCCCAGAAACACATCTTACAAACACGTGGAAGGTACACGTGGAAACACATCAAAAGGAGCATATTTACATTAACTGAACAAGTGATACAAAATTCCTAGGCGACAGTTTCATAAAAGAAAGGATTACACAACTATTCAAACAAGTAAGGATACTTCTTCTTCATTTCTTCCTCGGCCTCCCACGTGGCCTCTCCAACCTGCTGGTTTTGCCATAACACTTTCACGAAGGCAATTTCTTTATTCCTCAACCTTTGGACTTACCTATCAAGAATGGCAACTGGAATGTCTTCATATGACAATTCTTCATTAACCTCAATGGTCTCAACCGGCACAATAGCTGACGGATCTCCAACTAGCTTTTTCAACATAGACACATGGAACACCGGGTGTACTAATGACATCTCAGGTGGTAGCTCAAGATTGTACGCCACCCCACCGATCCTCTGAATGATTTTGTACGGCCCGACATACCTCGAACTCAATTTCCCCTTTTTCCCAAACTGCATAATACCCTTCATGGGGGAAACCTTCAAGAATACCTAATCATCTTCTTTGAACTCTAAGTCTCTGCGATGAACATCCGAATAGGATTTCTGACGACTCTGAGCAGTTTTCAACCGCTTATTTATGATCTTAAATTTTTCCATAGCCTGATGTACAAGGTCTGGCCCTATCAACTCTGCTTCCCCAATCTCGAACCACCCAATGGGAGATCTATATCTCCTACCATATAATGCCTCATTTTCTCCTCATGTTGTACACGGAATGAAAGTTGTTGTTATAAGCAAACTCTATGAGTGGCAAATGATCATCCCATATACCCTTCAAATCAAGAACACAAGCACGTAACATGTCCTCAAGCGTTTGAATAGTCTGCTCTGCTTGCCCGTCGGTCTGTGGATGGAAAGTTTTACTAAGATTTACCTGAGTACCCAAACCTTGCTGAAATTTCCTCCAAATATTGGCCGTGAACTGAGCCCCTCGATCGGAAATGATAGAAACTAGAGTGCCATGTAGCCTAACTATTTCCTTGATATACAACTGAGCATATTGTTCTGCTGTGTCAGTAGATTTAACTGGCAAGAAGTGTGCTGATTTTGTGAGTCGGTCCACGATCACCCAAATTGAGTCAAACTTGTGCGGAGTGCGTGGTAATCCTACCACAAAATCCATATAAATCATCTCCCACTTCCACATTGGAGTTTCTATGTTCTGTGCCAACCCACCAGGCCGTTGATGTTCGGCCTTCACTTGCTGACAGTTCGGACACCTTGCCACAAAGTCCGCCACATTCCTTTTCATGTCATTCCACCAATAAACTTCCTTGAGGTCGTGATACATCTTCGTAGAACATGGATGCACGGAATACCTAGAAGCGTGAGCTTCGGTCATGATTCTTTCCCGGAGACCATCTACATTCAGAACATATAGCCACCCTTGGTACCTTAGTGTACCAACATCCATGCTAAAAGCAAAAGCCGTAGTCTTATGTTTTTGAATCCCTCCTTCAATTGCACCAAAAATGGATTGTTGTATTACTTCTCTTTGACTTCCACAACAAGCGATGATTCAGCCTATTTTGCACAATTACCCCTCCTTCATTAGAATATGTAAGACAAACTCCCAAACTAGCCAATCGATGGAATTCCTTGGCCAATGTCCTTTGATATACCTTCAAGTGTGCTAAACTACCCATAGATTTCCAGCTAAGAGCATCTACCACAACATTGGCTTCCCCCGGGTGATATAGAATATCGATGTCATAATCCTTGAGTAACACAAGCCATCTTCTCTGCCTCAGATTCAACTCCTTTTGTTTGAAAATATATTGAAGACTCTTGTGGTCCGTGAATACATCCACATGGACCCCATACAAATAGTGATGCAAAAATTTCAATGCAAAAACCACCGCCGCCAGTTCTAAGTCATATGTTGGATAATTCTTTTCATGATTCTTGAGTTGCCTAGAAGCATATGCTATAACTTTGCCGTATTGCATCAACACACACCCAAGCCCAATTCTTGAAGCATCGCAATATACCACAAATTCATTTGTACCCTCTAGCAAGGTCAACACTAGTGCTGTAGTTAATTTTGATTTCAACTCCTGGAAGCTCCTTTCACAAGCATCGGACCATTAGAACTTAACTGCTTTCTGAGTCAATTTAGTCAACGGAGAGGCAAGAGTAGAGAACCCTTCCATAAACTTCCTGTAATTCCCTGCTAAGCCTAAGAAACTGCAAATCTCGGTAGGCATTGTAGGTCTAGACCAATTCTTTACTGTTGAAATCTTTTGAGGATCAACCTTGATTGCTTCTCTAGAGACAACATAACCCAAGAATGTGACAGATTCGAGCCAAAATTCACACTTTAAAAACTTCGCATACAATTGGTGCTGATGAAGAGTCTGCAACACTGCCTTAAGATGATCGGCATGGTCCTCCCGACCTCGTGAATACACAAGAATATCGTGAATAAACACTATCACAAAGAAGTCGAGAAAAGTCTTGAAAACCCGATTCATAAGATCCATAAAAGCTGTCGGGGCATTTGTTAGCCCAAAACACATCACTAGAAATTCAAAATGCCTATACCGGTTTCTAAAAGTTGTTTTCGGTATATCCCACTCCCTGATCTTCAATTGGTGATACCCAGATCGTAAATCAATTTTGGAGAAGTATTTAGCACCCTGTAACTGATCAAACAAATCATCTATTCTTGGTAGTGGGTATTTGTTTTTGATTGTGACTTTGTTGAGCTGCCGGTACTCAATGCACATCCTCAGTGATCCATCTTATTCCTCAAAAAGAGAACCGGTGCGCCCCATGGCGACACACTCGGTCAGATGAAACCCTTCTCTAACAAATACTTCAATTGTTCCTTTAGTTCCTTCAATTTTGCTGGTGCCATTCTGTAGGACAGAATGGATATAGGTTGTGTGCCTAGCATCACATCAATCCCAAAACCAATCTCCCTGTCTAGTGGAATCCCAAGAAGCTCATCAGGAAAGACCTCCAAAAATTCTTTCACAACTGGCACTGACTCGAGTGTAGGTGCCTCAGCATCGTTGTCAGTAACCCAAACCAAGTGATAGATACACCCCTTGTTAATCATCTTCGTGGCCTTAAGGTAAGAAATAAACCTACCTTTTGGCATCACATTATCCCCCTTCCACTCAATAACCGACTCATTAGGAAATTCAAACCTCACAGTTCTAGTTCGACAGTCGAGCTTAGCAAAACATGAATAAAGAAAATCCATTCTCATAATTACATCAAAATCAACCATCCCCAATTCAATGAGATCGGGCACAGTGTCCCGACTGCGCACCGTGATAACACAACCCCTATAAACTCGTGCGGTCACAATAGACTCGCCAACCAGAGTAGATACAGAGAATGACTCAGGAAGCTATTCCGGTTCTATCCCAAATTCCATAGCGACAAAAGGAGTAACATAGGACAAGGTGGAACCGGGATCAATAAGAGCATATACATCATGAGTTTGGACAGTCAATATACCTGTGATGACATCTGGAGAAGCCTCTACACTCTGGCGACCACTCATAGCATAGAAACGGCTGGGTCCTCCTGAACTCTGCGCACCACCCCTAGCTGCACCACGCCTTGCTGGTGCCGGAGTGCCTCAAGCTGGAGGGGGTGCTGAAGATGTAGCAGCTGCAGAACTGAATGGCTGTGTTATGCCCCTGACCATACCCTGACAGGATAAATAACACTACCTCTGAATATGACCCCTCAATCCGCACCCGTAACAAATACGTAAGTCCATGTAGCAAATCCCCGAGTGCATCCTCCCACACCTGGGGCAAGGGGGCTCCGTTATTGCGGGAATCTCCCTCCTGATCAGCCCTGATGGTGGGGTCCCCTGCTGCCCTGATTGGGCCTGAAGCGACTCCCCTACTGCTGACTATGCCCCGCTGGCGGTGCACTATCTGAAGACTAAGCATGAGATCGGGTTGGCCCTGATGACCCTCCCCTGAAAGCTAATCTTCCCCCACCAAATGACTCCCCAAAGTTTCCCGCGGATCGGGCCTTGCTGGTACCCTCTCGCTCCCTCCTATTCTTCAACTTGCGGTCCTCTGTAGCTTGAGAAAATGCTACCATTTTCCCATAGTTCATGTCTGAATTCAAGGCAGCTGTAGCGGCCTCATTGATAACCAAGAGGCTAAGGCCCTGCACAAACCGGCGCACTCTAGCCTCTATAGTAGGCAACATGAGAATGGCATATTTTGATAGGCGCACGAACTCCATGTGATACTCCCAAACACTCCTACTCCCTTGCGTAAGATTCTCAAACTCTGCAGCACAGGCTACCCTAGTCTCGGCAGGCAAGAAATGGTCCATAAAGGCATTCGCAAACTCACTCCATTTCGCTGGAGGGCTCCCCTCCTCCCGAGAGTCCTCCCACAGCTCAAACCAAGAATATGCCACCCCCTTCAGGCGGTAGGAGGCCAACTCCACTCCCTCCGTCTCAGTAGCGCGCATAACCTGGAGATTCTTATGCATCTTATCAATGAAGTCCTGTGGGTCCTCCTAGGGATTAGCACCCGTAAAACCGGAGGATCCAACTGAAAAAACATGTTCACCCTAGAACCACTAGAATCTCCTTGTTGGCTAGAGGATATGGGTGCAACATTCGACCTTTGGGCCTGAGAAGCCACTATCTGAGTCAACATCTAAATAGCTCCCCTAAGATCCCCATCAGAAATACCAGAGCGGGAAGCTGAGGCTGGAGGTGGAATCAGAATGCCAGGTGGAGGAACCGTCGCACCCTCAATAGGTGTAGGAACTGGTGTGGCCTGGGCCGGTGTAGTGGAATCAGGTAGTGTAGCAGTCGGGGGATTATCCTCACCCCTCGTGTGTTCACCCACATCATCAAATAAATGGTCAATTGCCACTCCTAAGGTGGCGTCGGCTCCTTGGCCAGTTCTTGCTCTCTTCTTAGGTTCCATATACTGAAAGTTAAAGGGATGCCCGAGTTAGAAGAGGAATAGTTGCACAATTAGTTTCATCGCACGATCCATAATATCAAAGAAGGGTATTGTTCCTAAATATCCAAGTAGCCTCAAACTTATAGATGTGGTCGACAATACACCGATAAGAAGGACTCTACCAGACACGGCTCCGAGGCATCTTAGGACACTTTAAAATCTTAGGCTCTGATACCAAGTTTGTCATGCCCCATCCTCGGGAAGCGCGATTGGCATTCAACCGAGTGAACCCGGCTGAGCAAGCCTGTTAGATACTTTCTACCCAATTAACCCATGATCAAGAGAAGACGTGATTTCATTAATTATACAGTAGGAATCTCATTCATACAATCCTAAATCATTTCATTAGTCATTGCACTTTTAAGTCCCAAAATACACATTTATTATAGTTCAAGTGGAACAAGTGATCAAACACAACATAACTTGTTTAACATTCCCAACACTCATATATACAACCCACATAGTGTCTACGGAGCCTCTAAAGATACAAAAGAGAGTAAAGATGGTGCCAGCAATAAGGCCCCGACTATACCTCAAAAAGTGACCATAATATAAGCAAAAGGTACAATACATGACCCCGGAATAGCACTAGTATGTATAGCTAAACACCAACTCAATAGAATGAATAATAATACAAGAGGAACATTCAAGAATTCAATAAGGGCTTCAAATAATAGTAAAACAACAAGTTAAGGATCATATACATTTTCAAGGCAATTTCCATATGGCTAGGTTTGGTGACCTTTAGTACCAATGTTCCACAATTCACAATACCACCGTGTTCTTACACGAAGTCTGATCTCGGCCCGATCAGCTAGGCCGCCTCATTGGAGACGTTACCACAATTTCATTCATAATACCACTGTGTTCTTACATGGAGTCCGATCTCGACCCGACCGACTAGGCCATCTCATTGGAGAAATTACCACAATTTTATTCATAATACCATCGTGTTCTTACACGGAGTCCGATCTCGGACCGATCGGCTCGGCCATCTCATTTGAGATATTACCTTTTTTCGTCAATCATCTCACATCGCACTTCTTTCATGTACTTTTGATTCATTGACACTAGTGATTACGATTACAAAGTCATTCTTAGCGCTTGGCCGTAAATCATAGTTCTAGACCCCTTTTTCCACATTCAATATCATTATCAAAAATCAATAAGGCTCCCCATTCAAGACATTAAATTCACGTATGAGAAATTTGGGAATCTTAGGCACATAGAGGCTTTTCATACAATTTGGCATAACAACCTTTATTTCAATCTTGACATGAAGTCTTAACATATTCCCCATTTTGAACATATTCTCAAATGGCAAGAAGACATGATGAAGCATTTAGCATAAACATTGAACAAACATCCTCCAACACAACCACATTAGGAAAAGCCAATTCGATAATGATCAGGAACTTACTCGGATTACATGAACACCGTGGGATTCGATTCTAGGAAGAAGGGGGTTTAGCCAACATACCTCAATCGAGCTCCTTAAAACTCTAAGATGTTCTGTACTATTAGAAACTTCAATCTATTTTAGCAATATAACAAAATTGAATCAAAGTTAGGAAGATGGAAATGGTTTTAGCTCATTTGAGCATACTATCAAACACTAGGTGTGCATCATTGTTTTAAGGCTCTTTTGTGGAAGATTTCATTTTTCCCCAACCCATTCTCTATCATTTTTAGCTCAGAATCTTCCCATATACTACAAGGATACATGCATGCAAGGTAAACACTCCCATCCCTATGAATTATCTCACTAATGGCCCAATCTAGTTACACTTTGACTTTAAGAGTTTGGGTGATAGAATACACAATACGTAAAACCAATACACAATACGTAAAACCAATTCGGCACCACGAAACATTATTAACATTATTTTGCAAAATTTTACGGGGCCTTACAGGTTCCCCCAGGTGAACTCCATGAAAAGTCGAGGTGCTTCTGACCCATTGCATTAAAGTTATAATTTCCCACAGCATTCACTTCTTCAGTTGAGGCTTGACATTCATGAGTAGGGTGTCCTCTTCCGCATATATCACAGGCTGCATGTGGATCACTTTGTATTGTTGCCAAGGTTAGATTCCTTATTTCTTTAGCCATAACATCGAGTTGTACCTGCACATATGTGTTAGCGTCAACTCGGTGAACACCAGGTGCTCTTCTTCTTTCGGCACTCTCGGAGGGCCACTGATTTGTATCTTTAGATAACTCATCAAGAATTGTAACTATCTCCTCTGGAGTCTTCTTCATTAAAGGGCCTCCAGCTACATTGCTCAATGTTCTACGTGAGGCCGGTGTCAATCTATCCCAAAAGTCCTGGAGTTGCATCCAGAGTTCAATTCCACTATGTTGACACTTTCTAACAATCTACTTAAACCTCTCCCATGCCCCAAACACCGTCTCATTCTCTTTCTGGCAGAAGTTATGAGTTTCTCTTCTAAACTTGCCCGTTTTAGCTTAGAAGAAATATTTATCAAGGAATTTCCTGGTCTTCTCCTCCCATGTTTTGATTGATCCCGTGGGAAAGCTTCAAAGCTGCTGCTTTGCATCATCTTTGAGTGTGAAGGGGAATGCACTTAAGTACACTTCATCTTGTGACACACCATTATATTGAACGATGTTCATAATCTCCTCGAAGTCCATTAGATATGTATTTGGATCTTCGTTCATCTTCCCTCTGAAGACACAATAATTCTGAAGGGTTTGAAGCAACCCTTGCTTCAATTCGAAACTGTTAGCTGCAATTGGAGGTGGTATTACACTTGATAACCCTTGATTGTAGACCAGTCTAGCATAATCACCCAGTGGTCTCCCAGGTATAGGAGGTATATTTCCGAACTAGTCTGCAGGCAAGGGTTGATTCTGAGCAATTCTATGACCCCTCTCTTCTTCATAGATAATCTGTGCATCTCTAGTAGCGGCTTCCTCAGCATCCCGTGCAACTTTTTCTCATTGTTGGGCTGCCTCTCTTACTACCAAATCTACATTATCATCACCATTTCTAGCCATAGTTTCTTTGGTTGAGGATTGCCCAACCTTTTCTAACGTCTCGGTGAGATTTCTTTCCTTCCTCAGCTGTTGCAGTTATTTTTCTATCTCTGGCTCGTATGGTAGCACTACTTTCACAGAAGCTCGATTCATGCACCAACCTCAACCTGTAACCTACGCACAGTCAAAGAACACCAAACGTAAAAAAAAAAATCTTGAATTAACACTACTACAAGAATTACATCGCATTGTCCCAGTTTAATGTGGTGTCAAAGGGGAATGTAATATTGGTTATTTCAGAGATAGGCAGGTATTAATTCGTTTGTCATTATGGGAAGATTTTATTACTCTTACGTCGAAAAATACATTTTATGGTAAAGATAAGGATGGTTACGAACACCAATTGAGATCGCTTATTTATGATGTTAAATTCAAAGCAGGAGTGGAAACACCAATGGCCATGGCTTGGATTTTGTTTTTAGGATTACTACCTAACTCTTTTGTTAAAGAGTGCTTATTCTCTTTAGCTTCAGATGTTGGAAAGCCTATGCATCTTGACATGGCTAAAATAAATAAAACTCGACTAAGTTATGCTAGAGTTATGGTTCTTGTTAGTTATGGTTCTTGTTGATCTTTTAGTTGATTTGCCAAAGAAAGTACGTATGGATATTGCGAATGAGGAGACAGGTGAAATAAGGACGGAATGGGTGAAGATCAAGTATGATTATCTACCTAAGTACTGTAATGAATGTAAAATTCAAGGGCATGATATGTTTGAATGCTGGAGATTACATCCAGAGCTAATGGACTCTAGTGACAAAGAGAAGCAGGTGGATCAAGCTAATGTAACAACAAATTTAAATCAACATGATGGCAATGAGTATGGGAGAAACAAGAGCAAGGAACAAGGACCTTTGATGGTTCTTACGAGTGGGAAAGTAGTTGGGAATGTAGATGCACAGTGGAAAGAAGTTAGAGACATGAGGGTGCAAAACAAAGGCAATGAATCTGTTGCATATGAACAAAATGGGAAGGAGATTGTTCCTGTAGATAAAAATGCAGGGCAAGAGGTTCAAGCAGCTAATAAGTTTGATGTACTAGAGGTGGAAGATGATGAGATTAATGAGAACAACCAATTGGCATTAGTGGAGGACAACTCTGTCCAAAAAAGTCCTAATCCTGAAGAAACTGGGAGACTGAATCCAGCAGCTAATGTGTTCACACCTAAGTCACCTAGGATTGATTCTTCGAAAGTAGGGGATAATCCTAATGGGAGGGGGACTGTTATTTCTGATGGAGTTCAAAGAGAGTCAACAACTCAATGGGTTAATAGAACTTTTGTTGGCAATATTGCAACCAACCAGTCCTGCCAGGAAATTCCTTCTCAATCCATTGATACAAATGTAGAAGTTGGTGCTGTTAAGGAGAATGATCGATTATAACTAGGGAAACTGTGAAGTGATCAAGTTGAAGAAGCTTAAGATGAAGGAGAATTGCATGAAGGTGTTAGTGGTGAGGATGAATCAATAGATGATGAAGGAGGAGATGAGGTACAAAGTGTAAATGGAGACAAAAACAAGGAGGATCTGAATTCAATGGGCAATCTTATTGACCAAGGGGAGAATGCTAATCTGAGAGTTTTATCGAAGGAACCAAAAGTCCATGCAGTGGAGATTGCTGACACTAGCAACTGTCTGCACACAACTTTAGTAATTCACAATGTGGATCACAGTGGAATGGAGGACCCCAATGTACTTGGAGGACCTGGAATGCAGAATACAGAGGTGAGTAATACAGCTCTTACTAAAGATTTGAACAAGCAGTTGGTGGAAAATAACCCCACTATACAAGATGCAGGGCTGGTAATCAAATTGATAATCCTGTGATTGAACCTGGTGGAAATATAGTGGAGAACAGTAGCAGGAATATGATTACTAAACCTATAAGAAATCAAATGATTCCTCAACGGGAAGCCAAGGGTGGTGAAGATAGTCCAATCGGGAGAGGAAAAGATCTTGATAAAGAATTGACTGCTCAAAATTTTATGAAAGTAGCAAGAAAAGGTGACCTTTAACCTAGGCAGATTGATAAGGTAAAGTCAACTGGCAGAGGTAGAAAGAACCAGCCAAAGGATAATCCTAGTTCACTTCTAGGTGGGGTTCAAACGAGAAGTACCGTAACTACATCCCATGTTTAAAGATAAATGCTTTAATATGGAATATTAGGTCAATAAAAACAAAAAAAGCCTTTGAAAGGCTATTCAATATGTACAAGAAACACAAGTTTCAAGTTATAGGTTTGATGGAGCCAATGCAGCAGAGGAAAAAACTGGAAAGCTATAGAAGAAAATTGGGAATCTTACAAGCTTTTGTTAATATTTCAACTAAGATATGGGCATTTGTAGATGAAAATCGTGAAGTTGAGGTGATTATTGATATGCAACAGCAGCTAACACTAAAGATTAGAAACATAGATACCTATAGATCATTTATGGTGACATTTGCATATGCAAATATGATGCAATTGAGAGAATCGAACTCCGGGGCTCACTGTATGCATTAGCTAGGGATATGTGTATGCCTTGGCTCATAGGGGGAGATTTTAATATTATTTGGCACCAGGAAGAAAAGTTTTGTGGACTACCTGTGTCATTGAATGAAGTCGATAATTTTAGGCACTGTATGAACACTTGCAATGTCACTGATCTTAGTTTCAAGGGGAGTATTTATACTTGGTGGAATGGGAGAGCTGAGGAAGACTGTATATTCAAAAGGTTGGACAGATGCTTTGCTAATTTAGAGTTTCAGCAACTATGGCCTGCTTTAGAGATTACACACCTATCTAAGATAGGATCTGGCCACAACCCTATGTTGATGTCTTGTAATCCTAACTCTACACCGATCAAGAAGGCTTTCAGATTCTTGCACTTCTGGATCAAACATCCAACCTTTAAAGATGTTGTTAAAGAGAACTAGCAAACAGACTTTGAGGCTAATTCATTCATTTTGTTTAACCATAAGTTGAAGAAGCTAAGGAAGGCTCTATCAATCTGGAGCAAAGCTACATATGGGGATATTTTACCAAAGATTGCAAGCTTGGAGGAGGTGGTGTTAATTTATGAAGCACAGTTTGAACAAAATCCTATGCAACTGAATCGTGAGAGGCTGCAAAAAGTTCAAGCAGAATTGATCAAATATCTAGCACTAGAGAAGTAATTTTGGCAACAAAAATCTGGAATGAATTTGTTCTAGGATGGTGATCGTAATACCAAGTTCTTTCATGCACAGGTGAGTGGAAAAAGGAGAAGATTGCAACTTGGTATAATTCAAAACACTGATGGACAGTGGCTTAAAGGAAATGAGCAAATGGGTGGGGAGACAGTCAAGTTCTTCGAGAATCAGTTCAAGGAGGAAAATACACCTACAGATTTTAGGATCATTGATCATATTCCTTCTATGGTGACTCAAGATCAGAACCAAGAATTAGTGAAGCAACCTACGAGAGAGGAGGTTAAGCAGGATGTTTTTGGACTAAATGGTGAAATTGTAGGAGGACCTGATGATTTTTCTGGCAGCTTCTTTCACTCAAGCTGGGACATAATTGGAGATGATATAGTTGACATGGTGAAGGCATTTTTCAATGGCCAAGCATTTCCTAAATCTGTGACTCACACAAATTTGGTATTATTTCCAAAGAAGAAGGAAGTCAATACATTTTCAGACATGAGACCAATAAGCCTCAGCAATTTCATCAACAAAATATTCTCCAGAGTTATTCATGAAAGGTTAGTAGGCTATCTTCCTAATCTTATCTTAGATGAATAAGCTGGCTTCGTAAAAAGATGGAGTATTGTGGAGAATGTATTGTTGACATAGGAGATAATTACAGATATTAGACTGAGAACGAGAGCAGGGCCAAATGTAGTGATAAAGCTCGATATGACAAAATCATATGACAAGTTATCTTAGTTATTTTTGACTAAAGTATTGAGAAAAATGGGATTTGGTAAGAGATTTATTAGCATTGTGTATGGGATCATATCGAACAACTGGTATTTTGTGCTATTGAATGGACAACCTTATGGTTTCTTCAAATCAATAAGAGGGGTGAAGCAAGGAGATCCTCTATCTCCTACTTTATTCGTATTAGCAGTTGAAGCATTGTCGAGAGGATTAAATGCACTGCACAGGAATTTATATTTTTGTGATTTTGGTTTACCAAAGTGGAGTCCTAAGATAAACCATTTAGCATATGAAGACGATACTATTATTTTCTCATTTTCAGATGCAACTTCATTACAATTAGTGACGGAACTTCTAACTGCATATGAAAAAACATCGGGGCAGTTGATCAACAAGTCTAAGTCTGCCATTTATATGCACCATTCTACTAGTTCATGGGTGGTGAACAAAGTAGAAAGGATCGCTGATATATCCAAATAAGACTTCCCTTTTACCTATCTTGGATGTCCAATCTTCTATGCTAGGAGAAGGATGGACTACTATCAAGGTCTTATCAGTAAAGTAATGGACAAATTACAAGTATGGAAGGGCAAGCTATTATCCATTGGAGACAAGGCTGTTCTCATCTCACATGTCCTCCAAAGTATGCTAATTCATCTCCTCTCAGTTGTCAATCCTCCACCCTATGTGATAAATAGATTACACAAGATTTTTGCCCAGCTTTTTTGGTGTAATATGGTGGGAAATAAAAGTAGGCATTAGGCATCCTGGGATACTTTGTGCATGCCTTGTGAGGAAGGAGGTGTGGGGTTTCGATCATTGCATAAACGCATTTTTTTGTAAGTTGTGGTGGAATTTCAGAACCAAACCTAGCCTATGGAGCTCATTTATGAGTCATAAATATTACAAGAAGCTTAATCCGATGATAGTTCCTGGGAGGGATGGGTCACATGTTTGGAGGAAAATACTTGACAATCGAGATCTTATAGAGCATCAAATTCTGTGGAATCCAAAAATGGGGTCATCATTGTTTTGGTTTGAGAACTGGACATGATTGGGTGCTCTTTATTTTGTTACCCCCCTCCCCCCCAGATTTTGTTTGTGATGAATCAATTCATAACATCTATGATGTAGTACTGGATGGGCAATGGGATGAGGAGAGGATCAGAGAAATATTGCCTGGGGATTTAGCAGATCACATATTGGAAAAAATCAAACCACTTGTGCTTCATGATGTACTTGATAAACCTTCGTAGATGCTTGAAACAAGAGGGGAGTTTAGTGTCAAATCAGCCTGGGAATACCTGAGGAAAAGGAAACAACCTTGCAATGCATATAGGATGATTTATTTTTAGTAAATCCACTAGGCAATGTGCCTAGGGCTAGTTTTTATATTTATAAGCAAAAAATAAAATGTCACATAGTCTTACAGTATTTAAAAAAATAAGCCTTGAAATTACATTTTCCCTATTACCAAAGTTAAGTAATGCACCTAACTTTGGTAGCACATATATCACTGTGAAGTAAGTGCTCATAAAAAACTAGCCATTGGAAATTCACGTCAAATTACGCAGCCTTGTAGCATTGTTCATTAATCCTCAATCTTTTAATCTCATTTGCCAGTCATTCAAAATGATTTCTTTGCTGTTGGGAGTGTGTGCATATTCCTGGGCCAACGTTCAATCATTCCAAGTTATACGCATAGGCAGAAACATTGAGTATCCACGTTGATCCAGTAATTTTGATCATGTAGCTTGCTACCATGAATGCGCGTGAATTCCTTGGTTGTAGTGTGTTTCCTAAAGTAGCTAAGCGTGCATTGTTTCCTGCCATGCTCTCGTTCCCAAACCAGCCAGTGCCATTGTGCATATTTATTATCCAGTATTCTTCCCATTATTCCATAAAAGTGTTTCATGATATGTGTGTTCCTCCATGTATATAATATTCAAATCTGATTGAGGGGCTTTTTGTTCCTTTGCATTCTTCTTGAAATGAGTAGTTGATGTTCCTTTGAATTCAATGATCTCAGCTTGGGGATTGAAAACATACCTGCCTTTTCCTCTGCTTGCGTTGAAAGAGCAATTTTATAATACTACTCCATTCTCCTAGTGCATTCCATGCTTGTGCCTATTATTCCTTGATCAAACAATCACTAGCTCCCAGTATGTCCTCCAGTTCACCTGGTGTTTCTTCCTTTGGGTGTTCAAAGGTCCCGTCTTTTGAGAAGGTGCTCTGCCCAGAAAAGTTCTAGTGCAGTTTGTTTACATTCATTTTTGCGTGACCTCCCTCTACTATCTCTTGAAACATGTAACGCCCCAACCTCGGGAAGCGCGACCGACGTTCAACCGAGTGAACCCGGTCGAGCAAGTCTATTAAACCTTTTCTACCCGACTCATTCATAATCCAAGAAGGGATCGCATCATCATTTGTAAAAGAGGGGAGAGATCAGTTATATAAATATTTAAACATTGCTAGTTCATTTTTCCTTATATATATTATGCCATAGTTGAGTTCCCAAAATACAACTCGATCCAACGACCACCCCAACATACATACATAACCCACATAAACGTCTACGGAGCCTCTAAGAGTACAAAAGTGCAACATGATAATGCCGGCAACAAGGCCCTGGCTATACCTCAAAATATGAAAACTTATACAAAAGAAGGACTACATGACCCCCGGGAGAAATGGGGCTCACCAAGACTGTTGTGAGGAGAGAAAGAGAGCACCACTATCTGCGATCGGTACTATCTGCGATGGAACCACTTACATCCATTCAAAGATGTAGCGCCCCGACAAAAGGGACGTTAGTACTGTCGAATAGTACTAGTATGTAAGGCAAACATCAATCTTAGTAGAATGAACAGTGAAACAAAGAGAAGGCAGTCATAATAATCAATAAGAGCTTCATAGAAATACAAAGAAAACACCAAGTAAGGGTCACATAGTTTCCAATTCAATCTTTCCATCTTTTTAGATTAATAATCTTTAGTGCCAAAGTCACAACTCACAATGCCACAGTGTTTTTACATGGAGTCCGGTCTCGGCCCGACAGGCTAAGCCATCTCAAGTGAGACATATCCATATCCACAATGTAAATTAATAATTCTAACACAAATGCCACCATGTGTACAACATGGCGTCCGATCTCGGACCGATCGGCTAAGCCATCTCACTTGAGACATAACCTCTTTCAATTGTTCACTCAATTCACATTTCTTTCCCATCTTTCATTACATGGCACAAACAGCCTCATTTATTAAGTAGTTCTTGGCACTTGGGAACATTTTACAATTCGAGTCCTTCCCTTTTTTTATCCGTTCAAATAACATCATCATTCATGTCGATAAGTATCATCACATAAGGCATTACACACATAAGGGAAGGAGCTTGGAAACAACATAATTATGTTCTCAAATAGCATGATGACATGGTAACCATCTAAAACAATTAGGGAACATGAATATTTCAATCCAACACACTAAGGCAAACAATTCTAGTATGATCAAGTTAGAACTTACACCCATTATTCGGACACCATGAGTTCGATTCTAGGAAGAAGAGAGTTAGCCATACATACCTCAATTGCGCTTCTTTAGACTCTACAATTATCCAGACCCCTTAGCAACCTCAATCTATTTTAGCAATATACAAATTGAACCCAAAATTAGGAAAACATTCATGGTTCTAGCTCACTTTCCCCCCCACTCTTTATCATACATGCATGCAAGATAAACCACCCTTATACCCATGAAGTATCACACTAGTACCCCATTATAGCTATGTTTGAAATTAAGAGCTAGGGTGATGAAGTCTTACCCTTTTGGATGAATAATTTGGTGCTCTACTTGAATATTTCCAAAGCTTTAAGTGATGATTGAAGATCAATTTGATGAAAAATTAGGCCCTCCCTCTTGAACCCTCTTTCTCTCACTCTAGAAATATCAGAAAAATGAGCTCAAAATAGACCTAAGGGGTATTTTAACGGAATGGGGGTCGAGTTTTAAATTAAGAAAAATGGTGCCCCGACACAGGCGGTCGCATAATCGACCGCAAAACTGACCTCAAATTGGCCAAACTTACTACTTCACTCTGTGGCCATTATGGGTCCGCAGAGTGATTATGCGGCCGCATAATGGGCCACAAAAATGCTTTCTTCTGCAAAACATTTTCCTCTGAGTCCGTAGGGTACTGTTTAGTCCAAAAAGTCTACTATAGTAATGCAGGAATCTATCTTGGCACTACGAAACCCCGAGTTTTTGGTTAAAATTTTTACGGGTCCTCACAAAACCTTTGCATGAATTCCATCCTGGGTTGTCCTACTAGCGTGCTGCATCAAGGTTTTAGCCCATTTTGTATCCAATGTGCCTGAAATGTTTCGCCAAAAGAGCCATATCGAATGTATTGTCTAGAAGTGTTCTACTACACGATTTTTTCATCCAATTTCGTGTGCTTTCCTTTTAAGTCGTTTTGAGACCTTTGTATGATGTGGCTTCTGAAATGTTATATTAGGATGTTGCACTGAGATTTTATTCCACAATGCATCCATTTTGCCCAGAAATCTTCGCCAAAACCAATGCCTTGAATGGCCTATCCTTAGCCTTTTCCAGTTATCTTTCCTTCCCATGCTTGTGCTTGCCATCACTACTCCTTCAAAGGAATGAGCACTTAGTGCTAATATCACCCATAGAATTCATAGTAAATGGCAAGGCATGAGTACAATACGTTTCCTGCAAAAAAGAAAACAAGGTTAGTAGAAACAATGATCACCATATTCTCTTCCCTAAGGATTTGAATATGATGATCCAGTAATGGCTCCAATACCCTACTAGCCCTTTCTTCCTTCCTCCTTAATTCTTCACCACATTCACCCTCAAGTAGGGACATTGTGATTTATCACCATTAACTATCCTTCTTTCTTGTACATCCAACTCCCAGAATCCATGACACTCAAAACTGCCCACATCCAGAGCATAGTTGGCAAGATGATCAACTAGTTTGTTCCCCTCCCTATAAATGTGTGACACCTTATTATTACACCCATCCAGCAGCCTCTTAATCTCCTCCACATGATCCACAATACACCAAGGTGGCTTCCATGTACCATCTACTATATTTTTATGCAGTATTGAATCAGTTAAGAGCCACACCTGATGATACTGTTTCAACATGTCGTACCTCAATGCTTCCAATATTGCCAAAGTTTCTGCCTCTGTATTTGTAACCTCATTAACTCCCTACCTGTAGCATATATCACATCTCCATACTCATCCCTTAGACAGAATCCTATAGCACTCCTTCCAGAATTTTCTTTAGATGCTCCATCAGTATTAATTTTGATCCACCCTTCCATAGGAAATTCCCAAATCACTTTCTCATATTTCAAGCGTGAGGTATAGTTTTCCATCATGGTGATCAACTCCTGCCACTTATGAGGTATATTATGAAGCCCTGGCTTTCTTACATAAACAAGGAGCTTGTAGAGTGGATGAGACTTGGTAAATTACTCTACTAATTGTAACTGCCTCCCCATACTTTAAACTATTCATTCTCTTCCATAACTCCCAAACAATACATGAAGGCAATGCTTGCATAATAGACTTCAATCTATGACAAACCTGGGCAGTCCAACATTTAGTGATTGCTTGGTGCATTGTCAGTCCTTCCATAGCTATACCTGCCCTCGATAGAAAGTACTTCCACACACATTTAGTAGCATCAGACGTGAAGAACAAATATTGCAGAGTTTCTTCCCTAGGTTGAGCATGGCACCAATATTTTGACGGCATGAGGTATCCCAGTCTTCTCATGAAATCATCCAAAGGTAATTTTGCTTTCCACACCTTCCACATGAAGAATGAGATGTTAAATGGTAAGCCTTTCACCCACATCATATTATATGCCATTCTTGGTTCTTCTCTCCTTCTCAAATAATCCTAGGCAGTTTTAACACTAAACTGCCCTCTAGTTTCCAGCATCCAATATGGCACGTCTAATGCTTCTTGCATAGCAGGAGGCTTCAACTTCTCGAGAATATGAACTGTATATTCCTCGGGAAGAATTTCCAGCAATCTATCCACATTCCATGTACCTTCCTCCACCACACCATATACATTATGAACTGTTTCATCTATCCATAACTCTTGAGGAACAAGGAAGTATAAAGCTCCTAATCCCGTCCAATTATCAAACTAAAAAAGAGAAGATCCCATCTTTGGATGCCAAGTAATTTAATGTTTAATTAAGTCTCTGCATGCCAACATTTTCCTCTATATATGTGACCCTTTCCTCCATGGAACATCAACTGCATTAAGTTTCTTGTAATATTTTTGGCTCATAAATGAACTCTAAAGAGTTGGTTTTGTTCAAAACTTCCACCACAATTTGCAAAATAGAGCTTTAGATACATCATGTAAGGATCTAAATCCAATTCCACCCTCTTCACATGGCATGCATAAGGTTTTCCAAGATGCCCAATACCGACTACTACCACCAATAGAACTACTCCAGAAGAATTGTACAAACATCTTATGCAATTTATTTATAACATAGTTGGGAGGATTAACAGCTGAAAGAAGATGTATGGGCATGCTTTGAAGGACATGTGAGATCAACACTGTTCTGCCACCTATAGATAATAATTTACCATTCCATGCTTGTAATTTATCCAATACCTTAGTCATCAATCCTTGGATAAAGGGATTACCTTTTAAAATATTATTTTTTATGTGGAAGGTTTGGAGAAATAAACTGCCACTTGATGATTTTCTTTAGGAGAATAGGATATTTGAAGGTATCTAGGTGTTGGTGTTGTGTTAATCCAAGGGAGGAAACTACATAACATGTTTTCTTCACTTCATATGCTGCTGTGAGAGTATGGTCGTACTTCTTAAATAATGCAGGTATATCAATAGAAAGGATCACATTGCATCAGGCTGTGATCAAATGTTGGACTGCTAGAGTAATACCTCAACTGCAACCTATAATGCAAGCATTGCCATCCATAATTATTTGGGAACTTTGGAAAAGAAGAAACAACTACAAGCCTGGGGATACGGTCATTGTAAATAGAGTGATCTACTAGATTTCATCCACTACTCAATCACTTATCAAATACAGGAAACCTGCCCTTCAGCAAGTCCATCACAAATGGCAAGACCAGATTGAGCTGCTGGAGAAATACACACTAACGTTACAGATTACTAAGGTTATATGGGAGTATCCAAGCCCAGGGTGGGTGAAGGTCAACACATATGGGGCTTCTAGGGGCAATCTTGGGAGAAGTGATATTGGCTTTGTGCTGAGAAATGAGGGGACCAATACAGAAGCAGAAGAAAAGGCAGTTTTGGAGGCTATGAGGTACTGTGTAGAACATGACTACATTCTTATTGAGTTGCACATAGATTCAATATTGATAAAAAATGTTGTGAATGGAGAGTGGTCTATCCCTTGGTGTGTGGCTGAATATGTGGAGGAAATTAAGGAACTCATAGCACGATGCAATGTAACTGTGGCTCATACACTAAGGGAGAGAAATAGTTTGGCTGACCATCTAGCTAACTATGCATTAGAGTTTGGATCTATTGAGGCACACTGTTTTTGGGAGCTAGATATACAGGGGAGGAGGATAGTGAATAATGACAAACTACAATGCCCTTATCTAAGAATAAGAGTTGCAAGAAATTAGGAGGAGAGGAGATAACAAGGTGGAGTAACAGGCTGGAAGCAACTGGAGTAAAATCACTTGAATATCATACTCAAATCCTAGAGGAGGAGACTATATTGGACTGCTTTTTTTCTAATGAAATAGGGGTGATGAAGCTGGGAATCAATATGAGAAGAGGAGGTCATATGGAATGTTGTGATTGAATCCTTAGGGAGGAGGTCATAGTACACTATTTCTTGACTAACATCGTATTCTTTTTTGCAGGAAACATCACTGTCACCAAGTGATTAAACTTTTATGGGTGGTATTAGCACTATGTGCTCATTCCCAGGAAGGGATGTCACTGGTGAGCATAAACATGGAAGCATGAAGGATCTCCGGTACACAAGGTAGTGAAGATGTTAAGTGGACCTTCAGTCATCGAAGGATTGCCATCACCACTTACTACCCTACTGTGTCAATTCATAAATTAATTAGTACCTATCATTCGAAGGTACCGATAAGGAACAAAAAATATTGGAGATACAAGAGAAGGCTGTATAGAATTTATAGCGTGACACTCATGGAAGCATTCCGAGAATGGTGCCACACAAAGGTTTCATCAAGTTACTGCTGGAGATCACATGCTGTCCACATCAAACAGTGCATGATAAGCTGCTACATAGTAGGAACTACAGAGGGTCCATTTGGTTCAAAACTTTATTGAGAAGATCATGGTGATGCTTTTATATACTAACGTAGTTTTCTTTTTTACAGGAAACGTTACGATGAACCCCACAATGTAAGTTGCAACGGTCAGATGATGGACATGAATAAAATGCAGCTTAATTTTCACACCACAAGAAACACTCAGGAGGAACACCTACTGCCCAGGTGCTCGATAATCAGTTATGATGTGAGATTTTTGTGCCAAAATATGGGATCGATAAGTGCAGTGTGTGCTGAAATCTCTGTGCACTTCATTAACTCTATATCCCAGGAATGCTACCAAACAAAGGTTTTCTCAGAATTTTACTGGAGCTCACACGACTTTCTTCATCAAACTATGCATATTCAATTATGTTCAAAACTGTTGGTCAATGGAAACAAAGAAAAATACAGGTGATTCTACTATCTTCCATGATAATACAGAAGCAGTTATTATACTCAAGCTTCTAACACAGATGGAAGGACAACATGCAGATCTTATGTTTACACACAGATCTTTGGGTGCAAGAATATATACTACTATTGCATACATTTGGCTTAATGAGGACATTATGAGAGAGGAGGAACAAACAGGGCATATACATGGATGCAAAAATTCTGAGAAAACTAGTCTCAATGATGCAACAATGCCTAGAAATTTAATAGACAGTGTACTGGTAAGATGGACAGTGCAGAGGAGTATCGAATTTCAGCGAGGAAATATGGGCAAAGACGATGCATTGAGGAGCAACTACACATTGCAGTACACTGATACAATACCACATCGAAGCGTAGGCATTTTCTACACTAGAGGCTTTGAGGTGGAGGAAATACGGAGGCTGCTGGAGCTGTGTAATGGGAGAGTAACTCAAATCTTTAAAGAGGGTAACAGATAGGCAGAACATCTGGCCAACTATGCATTGGATAATGTATCATTTGAGTGTGATGAATTTAACCAGTTGGATTCAATGGGGAGGAGGATCGTAAATGATGATAAGCTCCAATGGAATAAAAGTGGCAAGAATTTAGGAGTTGAGGAGGGAATGAGAGTGATGAATGGAGAAGGGAAAGTTATTGTGAAAATGCCTTATCTAGTAACTCAACTTCAATTGGAGGTATTAGCACCTAGTGCTCATTCCCTTGGAGAAGAGTTATTGATAAGCACAAGAATGTTAACAATGGAGAAGGCTGGGCAGTTTGTTAAAATCGATGTAACACTGGCCATACAAGATTTAACATACATAAGAGAATCAGTAAAAGAGAAGCATAATTATTGTGTGACACAAGATACGGCTAAGTCCATCATCACACAACACTGAGAGATTATTTTTAGTGATATACTAGAAAGAGACTTAAGGAAAAGAGCTGTACAATTTTTGAATGGACGAGGGAGCTTCTGTCAACTACTAATAGCTGGGACTATGGTCATGCCTTACTCAATGGCTAATCTTCAATGGGTGGTATTGGCAACTTTTGCTCTCTCCTATGAAGGGAAGACAATGATAGGCACAAACATGGAATTCACGAGGAAACCGGTGTAGTGCTTTATGTTGGATCGTGGTCATAGGATGAGACATGAAGGACTAGTTGGGTGGAATTGGTGTGGCAAATGCAACAGTGCATACGAAGAAAGGACTAGGCAACAGCCATACGACAAGAAAGTGTCAATTAGAACGCAGAAGAATGGGCCATGTTCGACTGAATTTTTGGACTACATATACTGGGAAGACATGGTAATGAGTTTACTCGACGCACAATGGGAGGTACTAATTTTGAATCTATTTCTGCAAATCGAAGATGGTCAGTTACGCAACAGTAGAAGATCACAAATGGGCTTCATTAATGAGGGATTAACTTGGCTAGTTTTTAAATTACATTTTCTTATTTTACTTAGAATACATCATGAACTATCATTATTGAGCATCATGTTCATTTCTGATAATAGGGGCTATGTAATTGTCAAAGTTTATTTCTTCTAGTTTGTAAGACCTCCCGACATTTGTTTTTCTGCATTTTTTGAATTATATAAAAAATATCCTTAGGCACTTTGTCTAGTGGATTGCTAAAAAATTATTTCAAACACTATTAATTGCCAATCCCCGGCAACGACGCCAAAATTTGATGAGCTCGAAACACACACCTAAATTATGCTCGCTAATTAAATATAGTATAGTATAATATTGTATCCACAGGGATTGGATTTAAACAGTAATCTCATAGTTTCTAGCTTGGTTGCTATCCAAGATGACTAACAATTGAGATTTATAAGATTTCTAACTAAAATTCACTAAGAATTTAAAGCTATTTACTAATAACAATCGCAACAAGGAAAAGGCAAAAAAGATTACCAATGGGAGAAGATAGGGTTTTGATGGGATAGGTGCAAGATAATTGTTTGGGATCTAACTCTAGGTAATTCACTTCTAATGTTTAAGTTAGTCTCTCGAATTCACTCAATTATTAGTTCAAACATTCAGCAAAAACTCCTCTCTCGATTAAGTGTTAACCTCACAAGATGAACTAATTTAAGCACGTGAAGATATGCAAGAATGCGTAATGGATTGGTCTTTAGGAGAACCTCTCTCGATTATCCTCTTAACTAGGTTTTATCAATGATTCAACTAGCCTCTTTCGATTACTAAGAAGAATTAATGAACTCAACCAACAATATAATGCAAAGATATCACAAGTTATGCCTCTCTCGATTACATGAACAAGTGAATATAGATGCAACAATTAAATTATCCAAAAACACTTCAATACATAAAACTAGAATTATAGTCTGCAAACAATCATCAGTATACCAAATCAATCAAACCCTAAAGAGAACTACTCCATAGATATGGAGCAATTCATCACAAATAAAATAAAAGTATAGGAAAACATAAATTCAATCCAAACTCGGGTCTTGAGTGAGGAAGGAATGATTAAATCCGTATGCTCGTGTTCTTCCAACTCCTCCTTAGCATTCTTAGGTCAAATATGTGTCAAAAGTCTAGAAAATAATATTTTTCCATGTATTTATACCATGTATGGTCGGGCCCAGACGAAACCACCTTCTCCTAGCCGAAATAAGATATTTACTCTGTAAAAAATACACAGGCGCGCCGCATGTGGCAACGCACCATGAGGGGCATTAGTGGGGAAATCCAGAGAGCTAACTTCTGACAGACAGCAGGAATTTGTACACGTGCGGCGCACCACACGCCGCCCCACGCACCGCGGTAATGAGGATTTCTCAGAGTACGGATCAAATCTCAATTTTTGACGTCCAAACTTGGTCCTCGACCCCGAACACGATCCTGGCTTAATTCCTTGGGCTTTTACTTAGACTTCAAAGCTCCAAATAGCTTGAATTAGCTCTGCATCATCTACATCACTCGGGATCACTCCTACAAGGTATAAAATAAACAATAAATTCAAAACACTATCAATTAAAGCTCAAAACGAGTAAAGTGCGGTGAATTAGAGTGCAATAAGCGACTAAAATACACAATTCTAGCCTACCATCAACATCTGCAAAGGAGCAGATGTGGTGCGTATGGGCGCAAAAGCGAATATCAGCGCAGAAGTGTGCTTTTGGATCGCACCTGCGGCTGTGCAGAAGCAGAGCTTTTTTCGCAGGTGCGATGGGCGAGTTTCCAGTTCTTCTCCGCAGAAGCGACATCTTTGTCGCAAAAGCGAGGCCGCAGAAGCGGCTCATTTGATTGCAGATGAAAACAGTGCTGGGTAGAAGCTATAATTTCGAGGGTTGGTCATTTTATTCACATTTTTTAGACTTGGAGCTCGGTTTTGGGTGACTTTGGAGAGAAATTTCACTACACGAACTGGGGTAAGCACTCTTAACTCGGTTATGATCATATTTCACGAATCTATCTTCATTTTTGGTAATTGGATTTCTAACAGGAATTGGGGGATTTTGTCTATAATTTCATAAAAATAAATTTTCTAGTTTTGGACATCGATTCAGAGTCGGATTTGAGTGATACTAGTATGGTTGGACTCGTAATTGAATGGGTTGTCAGATTTTGTGAGTTTCGTCGGGTACCGAGTTACGGGCCCGGGCTTGAATTTGGGGTTTTGATAAAAGATTAGACCTTTATCATTTGGAATTATTTCCTTAGGCATTATTTGATCTATTTGAGTTACTTCTGGCTAGTTTTGAGCCGTTCAGAGGTCAGTACACGTGAGATGACATTTCTGGACTATTGTTTTGGCTTGGTCGATATTGGATTCGGCTTGTTCGAGGTAAGTAACACTTCTAAACTTGGTGTTGAGTGTTTGAATCCCTGAATATACGTGTTATGTGTTTGGTTTTAAGGTGATGCACATTTTAGGTGACGGACGTGTGAGGTGCACCGTGTGAATTATTACTCGATTGATTATGTGGTACTGTGTAGTGACCTAATCTTGTTTCTATCTTTGAAATTTCTATATGCTAGAGTAACTGAGCTGTGATCCATGTTAGAAACCATGATTAGGCTATATGCTTATCCTATTGGGACTCATCTGCTGTTGAGTTATTTGCTTAAATTGCAATTACATACTCAGTCATACTCATTCATTGCATATCATATCTCAGTCTATGTTATCAATTGTCTCACATCATATTATCATTATTTGGGTCGATTGGCATGAGATTTGTGAGGCCGAGAGATTGGAGAGATTGATGATTGAGTGAGCCCGAGGGCCTAATTGTGAGGATGTTTATGGGATCGGGCTGCACGCTTTATTGATACATGCCATGATTGGCTTATATTAGCACTTGAACATGATCCGCCCCTCTGGAGTATGACTTACCAGCAGTGAATGCAGGCACCTACTGAGTGCGAGTGCCGAGTGAAAGTGCAAGTGCAAGTGCCGAGCGCGAGTGCTGAATGCGAGTGCCGAACGCGTATGCCGAGAGCGAGGACCGAGTGACTGGGAGAACTGAGTGACTGTGAGAACTAAGTGACTGTGAGGACTAAGTGACTCTGAGGACTGAGTGACTGGGAGGATTGAGCGAATTGATACTCTAAGAGTATGTATATGGTTTTATCACTACGTTGCATTGCATTTGGCATGCACACTTGACATACATGCATAGAGATGCATTTTTCTTATGATGTACGGTATTGTGTCATTCATGACTTCGCATACACATTGACATAGATGCATAGAGATGTACTTTTCTCATGACATCTAAAAATGAAACATCTTACCTATTGTTGAAAGTTTTTGGGAAAAATAACAGTTTTTCAGATTTACTTATATTTTGGTGATTTCGGTAAAAGATTTGGATTTTCATTGTTATACTTGAAAAGCATGCCTATTTTATGGAATGGTGAACGAAATGAGCTAGGTTATTACCTGTACTATTTTAGTTATATTGTTATGAGTTGTTCCTTGATGTTGGTGTTGGACTCTGACCTTTTTCCAAGCTCGTCATTGTATTCAACCTAAAGTTAGGTTTGTTACTTATTGAGTACATGGGGTCGGTTGTACTTATACTACACTTCTGCACCTTGCGTGCAGATTTTAGATGTTGATATTGCTATGTATGGCGAGAGCTGGCATTGAAGACGTACCTGCATTCCGGTCATAGCTGCCACTTGTTCTTGGTAGCTTTAGAATTATTAATCTGTTCATGTATATTTCAAACAGATGATGTATTTATTTTATACCAGCTTTGTAAGTTCTAAATCTTAGAAGCTCATGATTTATACTACCAGTCCTTGGGAATTTCTTATATAAAATTTCACTATATTATCATTATATCTCTCAGTAGATCTCATTTGAATTGGATTGTTATTAGTTTGCTTACCTAGCGGGTTAGATTTTGTGCCATCATGAATAGTTGGATATTTGGGTCGTGACAAAATCACAGTCTTCCTCTACTCTTCAAATTTTGCAATATTCTCTACAAAAAAGGCTACAAAACAACGAAAACGCATAAAACAAAACACAATCAAGTTTTGTTGACAATAGAGTTAGGTTTTGATCCCACAAAAACAATCAAGTTTTGCCCGACCTGACTTCCTACGGTGGGATACGTAGGCAATCCACGTAGTATCTCATCCCACTCTTATAATAAAAATCCAAAAAATCATTCTATATATTTGGAACTACGCCATGACTTGATTTCCTTTGGTAGGAATACGTAGGCAATCCATATCGGATTCAGTTACCTTTTGCGAAGGAACTATGCTTTGGCCTGATTCCATTGGGATACGTAGGTAGTCTAAGTCAGACCCGGCCATATCATTTTAAATTCTATCATTTTGCATCTATTGCTTACATGAGTCATTAATAATAGAACTCTTTTCATCAATTTCTTACATAAAAATAAAAATAGTTTCTTGCTTTTCCAGGCGCCTTCCTGAACAATGGGCATTTTATTTCAATGTCAAATTTTCCACGCGCCCTCCTAAACAATGGACATTTCATTTCAATGTTCAAAGTTTTCGAGGCGCCCACCTGAAAAATGGGCATTTTATTTTAAGTTCAAATTTTTCAGGCGCCCTCCTGAATAATGGGCATTTTATTTCAAGTTCAATTTCACAGACGCCCACCTTTTAATACGAGTATCTTAGATTTAAGTGTTCCGACCCCTTCGGACCGGTACTCAGTCTGGATTTTCTTCAAAACAAAGTGCTCCGATCACTTCGGAATGGTACTCGGCCCGAATTTCCTTCAAAAATCAAAGTGCTCCGATCATTTTGGACCAGTACCGCAGCCCGGGTTTCCTTCAAATATCAAAATGCTCCGATCACTTTGGACCGGCACAGTCCGGATTTTCTTTGAAAATCAAAGTGCTCCGATCGCTTCGGACCGTTATCTAGCCCGGATCTCTTTCGAATGAGAGTTCCAACCCGGGACCCTATTTCATTCAAAAAATTACATATCCATCCTTCTTAAATGGAAGCATAGTCCATACCTCGTCAACTCTACTGATCAAAGATGCGACACAACATGGAACTATCTTCTAGCAAATAAACTGGAGCAGATTTTGAGGACGGATGTCGAGCTTTCCAACAGCAATCGACGACATATCCCAAGTATCGTTCTTATGTCCCGTTGACATGAGGTGTGTAGGCAATCTGAACCCCCATAGTCAAATAAAACACCCAGTATCCTCACAGCTTGTCGCTGGGGCAACTCTCAAAATCAAAAATTAAATCACCCATCTCTTCTTGAACTACAATCGGCCTGATTCTCGTTACATCCGAGATATGTAGGAAAACTCAACACAAAGCCCGACCGCATCCACATCAAAATCCACCAATCAATCCATTCAATAAATCCATCCACCATCAAGCACACACGTCCAAGTGTTACCACAATCTGACACTAGGGCATCTTGAAAGCAATGTCGAGATCACACGAATCTTTTCGTCCTCGAGCATTTGTCTTCCACTCCATGAGACTACAATTCATAAGTAGTACTCAATAATTTCAGAACTACACGCGACCTGATTCTCGTGCAACTCTAGATATGTTGGCAACTCAGTAACCAGAGTTCGGTCACAAGCTTCAAAACATCCTCACCCCCCACTCTATCATGTTGGGTCAAAATTGAGTATGATATCAATTTCTTTGCCCGAAGACTCTTACATCATCTCCGGTCAAAGAGGGGCAGCTTTTGACAGATAATTTTGACCATCCGTATTTAAAAATCTCATTCTGCAGGCTTCCCAATTAAAAATTACAAAATACAATATTTTGCACAATATTTAGCTCTTATGCAATTTATTGATAATTATTCTTATTTTTACATAATATGAGAATTTTATCATTTTATTGCAATTAGTTAAATACTACCATTTTGTGCATTTTTATAAATTTCAAATAATTTATTGATAACTGTCCTACTTTTCAAACATTGGGATATTCTATCAATTTATTGTCTTTAAAAAAATTGTAATTATTACTACAACACGATTGTAGTAGTTATTCTTTAAATAAATACTACAAGATTTTTTAATTAAATAATTATTTTCTAATTTATAGCGCAGTCTAGTAATTACAAGAAAGCTAGTAGAATTTATTTTAAAATACGGATCAAGTCCGATCAAATTCAATGTCCCGTCAACATCCGATGTGACAAGACATTGACGCGACGTGACATGACAATGACATTGACATGATATTACACCATTACCTTTTGACCATATTTTTCTTTTATATTTTTACTTTTTTTAATATATTCAAACTTGGTCCCTAAGTTTCTACCCCACACCCCACATTTATATTTTATAATAAATAGGAGAAAAAGCTAGATTTGTCTCTCTACTTTAGTAAATTGTCTACGTTTATACCTAGTTTTACTATCGGTCTAAATAAGTCCCTATCGTTAAGAAAGTAAACAAAAACACCCCCAACCCTAACGGTTGTCCACTGTGGCAAAGGACCCCACAATAAAAAATGCCACCAATTAATTCTAAATTTTTATTCTTTTTTCTTTTCTTCTTTTTCTCTCTTAGTTTCTCGAACATATGAATCTCTTTCCCTTCACCGTTAGAGCAACCTTAATCACTAAAACCATAAAAGAATTGGGTATCTAAGACTTTGCGGTTGCACCTTGAACCACCGTCCTCCACCTTGAACCACTAACCTTCCACCACCATTTTCAATCTCTGTCGTCTTTCTCTCACATTTCAAAAAATTACTAGTCTTCATTTGTTAAAATTGCTAGTCTTCATTGTTTCTTAAAATAAAAAGAACTCAAAAACTGAAATTGCTTGCTCTTTCCCTTGGTTTGATTAATAAACTGTGTAGTTTTATTTAAATTAGGAATATCCATTAAAGAAATGAACCAACAAAATAGTGCGAAAGAAAATATTGCAAACCAACGTAAAGTAGATAATAAATTTTCAACCATAATGTATAGTATCAAGGGAAATAAAGTTGACCAAAAATCACAGGCCAAAACGCACAGCGACAGGGGGCCGGAACCGGAACAAGACAAAGTCAAAGGGGAAGATATCAAGATGCTGCTACCAATAACGACAGATGCCGGAGCAACTTCCGGTAGTATAATGATGGTGGAGCCACTTTCATCCCGTCTTTATGATTATTGTACAGATCTATGTGTGTGCACGTGTTTTCCCAATCTACTATTTTTAGGATCAATGGTGCTCGCCGGCATTTTGATTTTTTGACCAGGATCTGAATATGGGTAGGCAAAGAAGGTGAATCGTGGTCAAAGAGTTTTTGAGTCTGGTGGCTTTCGGTGGTGTTCAGACGAATCTGATTTCTAGTGGTGGTGGATATATTTTGGTAGGTGGTAGGCGGGTATAGTAGGAGGGAGAGAGAGATTGTTTCTAGAGGTTAGCCGGCCGGTTGATATCGTCGGCACCAGCAACTGCTATAGGAAAGAGGGACCATTTTTTTCCAGTGAAACTTTCCACTATAATGGTGGAGGGCAACTGGGCAGGGAGAGAAAGGGAAGGGATTCTAATGGTAGGGAAAGGGATAGAGAAAAAAGAGAAAAGGAAAAAAAATAAGAATTTAGAATGAAAAAGAAATATTAACAAAAAAAGGTAAGGGGTGAGTTATTTAATTACGTGACATTTTTTATTGTGGGGTCCTTTACCACAGTGGACAACCGTTAGGGTTAGGGGTATTTTTATCTACTTTCTTAACGGTATGAATTTATTTGGACCGATAGTAGAATTAGGTATAAATGTGGACAATTTACTAAAGTAGAGGGACAAATTTAACCTTTTTTCCTTTATAATATATTATAATCTTTACACACACAACCCAACAGATCTTTATAACCAAAAAAACCCTACTTCAAATTCATTCTTACATTTTTCGGACCGTTCCCCCCTCCCCCCCTCTTTCATTTCTCTTTCAACTTTGGAGACAACATTTCAGTCGTTCGTCAGCTGCTGATGAGCCGCCACCCATGGGGAGCTAGCTGGCGACCTCACCTCTCTCCCCTCCCGATCTCCCTTCTTCTTCGTCATGTTACCTCGCCGGAAACTTCTAAAGCTCTAGATCGGGTCAAAAATGGCAGATCCGGCGGATGCCGTTTAGTTTATGACTTTCCGGCTGGTCTTCATTCACTTGTTCGCTGATTTGTTTGACATGTTTGAGTCCAGGCGATGCTCCGGTGTTCTCTGTTGAAGAAGCGCCGCTAGCTTTGATTTTCCGGCGACTCTTTGCTTCGCCTTTGTTTTGCCATATTTTCTGGCGACCACCATTGCAACTGGCAGACCCTTTTCGTCTCTGTTCCTTCTATTTGTTTATACTGTTAATACAAAAAAATGCGATCTGAAAAAGGGGGTTTCGTTTGTTTGGTTGTTTTTTTGGCAGATTCCGGAAAATTGAATTTTCTGGCGACCTGTGTATATTCCGGCGAGCCCTTTCCGTCTCTGTTTCTCTTGCTATCTTGTGGTTTATTTTGGCTAATACCATATTGATGTTGTTCTGTTTTAATGTTGTCCGACGATTGTAGCCTTGCGAAACTCTTTTGGAAATGAGTTTTTTGGTTGCTTTTGATCACTGTTATACGTTGCTAAAATTTGGATTGGTTTTCGTTTGTTGGTTCGGACAATATTCTGATTTTGTTGAGTTGGTTTGCTTTAGAAATCGAAGCTAGACCAAGACACTAAATTATTGGAATTTTAGAGTTTGTCCATCACAGTGAAATTGGCCAAAGAGAAGACAAAAATCTAGTCTAATGTTCCCATTTTCGCTTTGTAACTTGTTTGTTGGTGTAACGATCCGACTGATCGTTTTGAGTATTTGCTTTCCGTTTGGTGGTTTAAGGTTTCGAGTAGTTTTGTACTATGTATTATGACTTGCATGTATGGCCAGGCCGACTGATCATTTTGAGTATTTGCTTTCCGTTTGGTGGTTTAAGGTCTCGAGTAGTTTTGTACTATGTATTATGACTTGCATGTATGGTCGGGTTTATTTTTTGGATGATTTGGAAGGATTATTCTTGCTTTAGAAGTTTAACCCGTAAGAGTTGACCGAAGTTTGACTTTTGTGTAAATGACTCCGTAATGGTATTTTAATAATTCTGATAGTTTCGTATGGTAATTTTGGATTTAGGCGCATGTCCGGATATAGATTTGGAAGTTCGTAGGTTAATTTGATGCATTTTGGCAAAAGTTGGAAAGTTGAAGGTTTGAAAGGATGAGAGGTTTGATCGAGAGTTGACTTTATTGATATCGGGTTTGTATTGCGATTTCGGGAGTTGGAATAGCTCTGTTGTGTCATTTGGGACTTGCATAAAAAATTTTGATGTCATTTCGGGTTGATTTGATATGATTCAACGCGAGTTGTAGAAGTTTAAAATTTATAGTTCATTAAGTTTGAATTGAGGTGCAATTTGTGGTTTTGATGTTATGTTTTGGGATTTGAGGCCTCGAGTAGGTTCGTGTTATATTTTGGGATTTGTTGGTATAATTTGACGGGGTCCCGAGGAGCTTGGGTGTATTTTGAATCATTGGTTGAGAGACTAGTTAAGTTAAGAAATTTGGAGTTTGACCATGGTCAATATTTGGTCAAGACGAACTCTTTTCAGTATTTTGGGTGCACGAGCAGTTTCTAGCGTGTTTTATGATTGAAATTCATATATAGTTTGTGTCCGGGAGGTTCCGGATGAGTTTCGGGGTGACTTCGGATCATTACAGTGAAGTTTGGGATTGCTGATGCTGGTACTTCACAATTGCGAACTTTTTGTTGCAATTGCGAACTTTTGGTCTCAATTGCGAACTCTTGGTCGCAAATGCGAACGTCTGCAATTGCGAACTTTTGGTCACAAATGCGACATCTGCAGCTGGGTTAAGAGTTCGAATTTCGGGATTTTAGCTCATTCTTTCATATTTTGAACCCTAGACTCGGGGTAGCAGACGATTTGGAAGAGGAATTTTCATCTACAATCATTGGATAAGTGATTTTGATCAATTTTCAACTATTTTATATGATTATAAATGAGATTTAACATCAAAGTTATGAGAATCAAAGGGAAATTTTAAGAAACTTTGTCTATGTTTTGAAAAATGAAAATTTAGGATTTGAGAGTTGAATTAGACTTGGATTTTGAAATAAAAAACATATATAGGATCGTAGGGTTATGGGTAGTCGGAATCTACCCTTGGATCCGGGTTTTGACCAAGCGAGCTCGGGGGTTGACTTTTGAGAAATTGTGTAATGATCATAGTTTTATTTATTGGAATTGATATCTCTTGCATTATTTGATGTTATTTAAGTTGATTTTGGTTAGATTTGAGTCGAGCAGAGGTGAATTGTAAAGGAAAAGCTATTTTAGAGTATTGATTGAGGGTTTTTGAGGTAAGTATCTTGTCTAACTTTGTGTGGGGAAACTACCCCTTAGGATTTGAGTCTTTTGTATTAATTGTGTTATGTAAAAGTCGTGTACACGAGGTGATGAGTACGTACTCGGGCTTATATGTGAAAAATTGACCGGTTTAGACTCTTAGGCTTCTTTCATGTACTTATTTGGAATTGTTAGCACATGATATATCTTTTATTCATCATGTCTATTATCACATGCTTTATTTGAAGTTGTCGTTACATGTCACATTCCTTATTTGTCGAGTTTGCCCTTATATGTTTTATTTGAAGTTATTATCACTCTTATCATTATGTGATTTCTTTTATTGTGGAGTTACTCTTAGTTGAAATTGTTGTGAGATGATATCCTTTTGTTGCCGGGTTATTAGCATGTATTTAGACGTAGTACTAGTTCGTGCCATCTCTTTCATTGTTAGCCTATTCATACACTAGAATCCGTAATTTGCCATTTCATAGAAATACTTTCACTATTGAGTTTATCCTTAAATAATTAATTGGAATTGAGGTTATCAGAAGTCGTTAATCTATTTTAATTAAAGTTGTGTTTAAAGAGGGTGTTTTTCCTTGTCGAGTTACTTTTCCGTTCATTTTATTGTTATTAAGATTCTATATACGTTATGTTGAGTCGTTGACTATTTGTTGTGAAAATATTGATATCGTTGGATCTTTGGAAAGGTTGTGGCCTATGGGCACTTGTTATACGAGTTGATATGTGGTGTTGTTGTGATGATAACATATGTAAATTAATGTGTGGTTTGGTTGTTGTTATGCAGAGTACAAGAGTGTCATTTCACCGTTTTTGTTATGCGGGGTATAAGGGTGGCATCCACTATTGTTGAATGTACGGAGTGATATGGGTGGCTATTGTGTTATTGTTCGGGCGGAGATATAAGGGTGGCTATTATACGGAGTGATACGGGTGGCTATCGGAAAGATAAGGGTGGCTAACGATAATGTCAGGGCAGATTGATACAGATGGTTATCGGAGAGATAAGGGTGGCAATTTCAGGGGTGATGTGTGATGGCTTGGGGACATTGTGTTGGCGATTTTCGTGTGATGGTGTGCTTTTCCTTGTGTATGTCATACACCTTGCGTGACTTGTTTTGTTGCTTCGATGAGCTACTCGATGTCTTTGATATTACTTGTTGACTTGGGCTATAGTAGTACACTCGTACAAACATACACCGTAGCATGCCACTTATACTAGCTCAGGAGTATGAAAATTGACCTTTATTGATCACGCACATGTGCACTTGTATTATCCGTTTTCATGTTGCTATTGAGTCTGTGACCATGCCGGGAAGATGATTGTGAGCCTGTGACCATGTCAGGCAGATTGTGATTCTGTGACCATGCCGGGCGGATTGTGATTGTGAGCCTATGACCACGCCGGGCGGATTGTGATTGTGAGCCTGTGATCATGCCGGGCGATTTTAGATATTGGCACATCTACGTGCGGTTGTGATTCAGAATGTGAGCATGAGGTGCTGTGAGTATATGATGGTGGGTTGAGACCCGTGACATATGACTAAGAGATGTAGTATTACAGAGTGATTTCGCTGTGAACCTTGTGTTAGAACGACTTGATTTATTGGTTGTCATTTTGTTCTGTAACGACCCGGCTAGTCATTTTGAGTATTATAACCCTGTTTCCCCATTTACTTCTCAAATTGTACTTTACAATTGTTGTGTGAATTGCCGGGGTAATTGGTTCGGGTCCAGTGAGGTTTTGGAAGGAATTGGAATACTTAGTTCCAAGGTTTAAAGCTTAAGTTAAAATAGTGACCGGATGCGGACTTATGTGTAAACGACCTCTGATTTGAATTTTGATTATTCCAATAGCCCCGTATAGTGATTTTGGACTTAGGAGCGTGTCCGAAAAATTATTTAGAGGTCCGTAGTGGAATTTGCCTTGAATTGCCGAAAGTTAAATTTTTGGGAAGTTTAACCGGGGGTTTGACTTTTTGATATAAGGGTCGGAATCCAATTTCGGAAATTTGAATAGGTCTGTAATGTGAAATGTGACTTGTGTGCAAAATTTGAGGTCAATCAGACGTGATTTGATAGGTTTCGACATCGTTTGTAGAATTTGGAAATTTGGAAATTTATTAGGCTTGAATCCGTGTGTAGTTCGTATTTTTGAGGTTGTTAGGTATGATTTGAGGACTCGAGTAGGTCCGTATTATGTTATGAAACTTGTTGGTATGTTCGGACGGGGACCCGAGGGCCTCGGGTGAGTTTCGGATGGTTAACAGATTGATTTTTGAATTTGGAAGACTGCTGGAACTGAAGCCTTCTTGTGTAATCGCACTTGCGGAAACGTAGTCACAGGTGCGAGCTCTCAAGTGCGAGCAGGGGTGCGCTGAAGCGAGGTGCGCAGGTGCGGAATCGCACCTGCGCGAGAAGGAACGCAGATACGGGCAGAGGGTTGTGAGGCATTGGTCGCAGGTGCGAGGGAAAATTCCGCACCTGCGTGAGTGCAGATGCGGACGGATGCGCGCAGAAGCGGAAGCTGGGCAGGCGAGTAAAGTGTGAAAATGCGACGTTTTGCTCCCACAAGTAGATGCGCAGGTGCGCAAATCTTGTCCGCAGATGCGGAAATCGCTGGGGTAGAACCTTAAATTCGAGGGTTCAACATTTTCACTCATTTTCGGATTTTGGAGCTCGGGTTGGGTGATTTTGGAGAGGAAATTTATCCACACAACTTGGGACAAGTGTTCTTAACTCCCTTGTGATTATATTCCATGAATTAATCTTCATTTTTGGTATAAGATTATTGAATCTTCAAGAGAAATAAAAGAAAATTTCTATAATGTCACAAAACGAATTTTTCAAGTTTGAATACCGATTTGGTGTTGAATTTGAGTGAAATTAATATGGTTGAACTTGTAATTAGATGTGTTTTCGTATTTTGTGAGTTTCATCAGATTTTGAGACGTGGGTCCCACGGGTGATTTTTGGGGCATAATTTCGGATTTTATGGAAAATATTAGCATTTTGATATGGAATTAATTCTTATAAATTGTGTGGACTCAAATTATTGTGACTAGATTCGAGTTGTTTGGAAGTTGATACGCGCAAAATGGAATTTCTGGGGCATTGCTTAGCTTGCTCGACATTGGATTTGGCTTGTTCAAGATAAGTAACTCTTCTAATCTTGAAGTTGAGGGTATGAACCCTGAATATATGTATTTCGTGAATTGTTGGGAGGTGACGCACATGCTAGGTGATGGGCGTGTGGGCATGCACTATAGAAATTGTGACATAATTATTTCTGTGGAATTTTATAGTTAAATAATCTTGGCATTTTCCATGCGGTTTTATGTGTTAAAGAAATTGAGCTGAAAAGTATATTAAAAATCATGTTGAGGCTATGTGCCAGTATTATTGGGATCCACTGAGATCATATTGCTGTGAATTATTTGTTTTAAATTGAAAATTCATACTCAGTCATATTCATTTTATTGCATATCATATCTTAGTCTCTGTTGTTATTTATTGATACATCATATCATCATTTTTGGGCTATTTTTCATGACATTCTGAGCCCGAGAGACAAGAGAGATTGATGACTGAGTGAGGCCGAGGGCCTAATTTGTGAGGATATTTATGGGATCGGGCTGCACGCCGCACCATGTTGCATATTTATGGGATCGAGCTGCACACCGCAACATGTTTGATATCGGCCGAGGGCCTGATTGTGAGGATGAGTGTGGATCGGGGCTGCCCGCCTGCAGCATACTTTATTATTATAGCACGTGAGTTGTCCGTGCAGATTATAGCGATTGGGCTGAAGGAGCCCCTCTGGAGTCTGTACACACCCCAGTAAGCGCAGGTACCTACTGAGTGCGAGTGCCGAGTGACGAATGCCCGAGTGACAAGAGTGATTGTGAGGTATGCCCGAGTGGCAAGAGTGATTGTGAGGTATGCCCGAGTGGCAAGAGTGATTGTGAGGTATGCCTGAGTGGCAAGAGTGATTGTGAGGTATGCCCGAGTGGCACGAGTGACTGTGAGGTTTGCCCGAGGGGCTGTATATGAGTGATGTTCTGCCCGAGGGGCTGTTTATGATGTTATCACTGAGTTGCATCACATTGGCATGCACACATGACATACAGGCATAAAGATGTATTTTTTCTCATGCTGTACAACATCATATCATTCATGATTTCTCACACATTTTTACAGATGGGCATAGTAATGCATTTGATTTACACGGGTTATCCGGAAGGAAAATGAAACATATTATTTATTATTGAGAAGATTTTTGGAGAAATTTATTGTTTTCAAACTATTCATATTATTGGCAACTTCGTCAAATGATTTGGGTTTTCACTGATGTATTTGAAAGAAAGAAATACTATTTTTCTTAAATCATTATTTGGCTGAGTATTTTATCTCAGAGTTACTTCTAGTATTATTTGCTTTATGTTGTTATGGACTGTTGTGGACTATTGGTTTTGGACCTGACTTGGTGGAAGCTCGTCACTACTTTCAACCTACAGCTAGGTTTGTTACTTACTCAGTACATGGGATCGGTTGTACTGATACTACACTTCTGCACATTGCGTGCAGATGTTGGCTGTTGTTGTTGCTGTGCTCGATGGTTGCGGGATTTGAAGATGTACCTGCGTTCCTGTTGTAGCTGCCTCTTGTTCAGGGTAGCCTTAGATTTATAAAAGCTCTGTTTATGTATTATTCAAACAGACTATATATTTATTTCATTTCCGCTTTGTATACTCTATTCTTAGAAGCTCATGATTTGTACTACCAGTTCTTGGGGATTGTATAAGATCAAAATCTTTATTCACTTAAATTGCTTTAATAATTATTATTGAAATTGATTAGTTGGTAATTGGCTTACCTAACGGGATGGGTTAGGTGCCATTACGACTAGTTGGATTTTGGGTCGTGACAAGGTGGTATCAGAGCTCTAGGTTCATAGGTTCTACAAGTCATGAGCAAGTGTCTAATAGAGTCTTGCAGATCGGTATGATGACGTCCATACTTATCTTCGAGAGGCTACAGGGCATTTAGGATATACACTTCCCATTTTTCTTTCCTTATCGTGCGAGATTGATTCAGGTTGAGACATAAACTCTTTGAATTCCTTCCATGCATTCGTATGCGCACATGAGCGCTCAGTATCAGTTGTGCATCGTCGGCTTGTGATTCCATGAACGAAGTTCGAGATGAGTATTTTGTGTTTTGGTGATGGGCCAGTCTGGAGGACTTGAGGCCATGGTTAGACCGTAGCTTAAGCTTGGTAGCTTCAGTTATAACTCGTACAATTGGACTTATATGTCCGGTGATGACCCTAAAGTGAAATTTGTGGCTTGATGAGCGGTGAAATGGTGGTATGATGGGTATGATGTGACCGTGGGATGTGTTAAGACGATTTGAACATAACGAGAAGTGTTTCTTTCATATGTAAAGGGAAGGCTATTGGATGCTTGATTTTTGATTTGATGTGATGTACAGTCTCGAGTGTGAATGTTTTGAAAGATCTTTCACGTGTTTAAATTGTGGGACAAATTAAACTCTCAGGTCTGGTTAATGAGTTTGGACTCAGAAAGATTTAGTGATTGCGTAGAAATTGTGGCTGCGAAAAGATATAACAAGATGCCAATTTGAGGCTAGGGAGGTGAGTTATCTCCCGGAGAGTAATCTACGTAGGTATGTTCCTTATAATATGAGTTGAGGGTTTCTTTTCTGTTAGTGGGGCGTATGTGTGGAGATTTGAATTCGAATTTGGCTGAGAAAGTCGACCTGAGTATCAAGAGAATGATTGTGATCTTAGCGGATGATTTGGGGTATTTTTATAGTTGGCATTGCATGGGTTTGAGAAGAATTTTGTGGCACTGACGGGTATTATGACAGTAATAGGGTATGTGTATTGTGAATTATAGAGTGTTTTAATCTATGGCCTTGAACCAAGTGGGGGAGCCTGCTATAGACAAATCAATTCATGGGTATGTGTCAAATTTTGTTTGGGTCTAAGGTATACTTGGGAATCAGTGATGACTTGCAGAGGTGGAGTTAAAAAATGACTCGAATAAGGAAAATTCCTGGTTACGGATTATATTGCATGGATGAGTATATGAAAAATCGTGGGATGAGTGAGTTGTTATTGGTGAATGATGTAGTGCGCACGGAGTATGAATTTGGTATGTGGTGTTAAAGTACAGTTACTTCTTTGAGTGTTATGGTGCTAATGGGGCACGTGTCTTTTGGCCCATTTGGGCGGTGCAATTAGATGTGAGCAAAGTGGGTGACTCCCGAGAAAATTCCAGTGGATTTGAGAATTATATATAGCAATTGAGAATGTTTCCGGACTTATGTATGGATAAAAACCCGAGATTTGCGTTTGATGGAGCCTGGACTTGCGAAAATTCTATAAGACTATGGATTCTACATTTTTGTATAAGGAAGGTAAGAAGAACAATTTCAAATTCACATAATGTATTCTCAGAGTGAGTGTTATAGTTGTGGTATTTTTGAAGGTGCTTAAGAAGAATACAGTTGCTTATGGGCCGTAGGGCGTTGTGGTTCTATGCTAAGGTTTGTAGGGTGAGTTGTGGTTAAAGATCATGGTATTTTAGCAAGAAGAAGTATCAATCTGAAGACAAATTCGGAAGGGACTCGGAGAAAATAGGACAACTGGGTAGTAGGTTGGATCAGTATGGTAATGGATATGATCGGTTCTTTGGGTGCTTATGATGTGGGGGTTTTCTACAGGTGCTTTGTGGCAATACACCTGGACTTGGCGACCTACGTGGCTTGGTCGAGTTAGAGGAATTTAGATTTAAGGACTTGATTATGTGCAAATAGATTCCAAAGTATTCTTGATGGTTTCTACCGGTGTGGAGAACGTGTTGTGTATTGTGATTTCCTCCTGGAAAGAAGCAAGAGAAAGGTTTCTAACTAAAATGGTATGTAAATTATTGGTGACTCAAAGTTGATAATAAGATTTTTGTGCCTTTCACATGATGGCAAGATAGATGTTATGTGTTGTATGAAAGCTAGATTTTCATGTACAAGGTGGCAGTACAGCCTTGAAGAGAATGTAACGAATGTTGGACAACATGGACGGTTTCAAATAACTAGATGAATACTATTACTACTTGGTGTTGTATGAGAAAGGGGCGGACTTCAGAAGGCGCATTGTATTTTGACTTACGGATGTATAAATTAGTATTGCGGTATTCACATAGTTGATAGACTGCTGATATTCAATCTTTGTCAAGTGGTACGGAAGAACTTTTAAAGTATTTCTCGTGGGATGATCGTGTATGAGAGAGGTGTTAGGCATTCGGGCGGTGGAGATGGAATCAAATATGGTGATTCGCGTGTTTTATGGATTTGGAGATTGGGAGTTCCCAGGAGCAGATTGTTTCATGGTTGTGGACTGTGAAGTTATGGTCGGAGCTAGACGGATGATGAAATGTGTTATGATTCAGTCATTATGGATTTTTGGAGGGATTGTTTTTATCTATTTGTGGGTAACCCGAGTTGATTTGGGGGTCCATAGGTAGGCCCAATTAAGATATGTATTCTACACCGAGCTGGAATGGTTGGCTCCATACTGCTATTATTGAGAGATGTGTCATCCGGTTGATGTTGAACTTATTCATGTTCTCAAATGATCTGTGAGTTACTCCTTTATGCTACGAGGAGTTGTGATTCATTAGTTATGTGCACAGATGGTGCAGTTTTATTTGAGCTTTATAGCAGAATTTGAGTGTGATGAGTACTTGGTGTATTGCATGATCGATAGCGTAATAGTTATGTCCTTTCAGGTTTTATGTGGTATTTTTGTCATTTGCCTCTCCATCGTTATTAATTCGGAGCAGGGTGGCTCGGAGTATATAACATGAACCTCGTGTTAGAATCGGGTGATGGTTCTACGGTGTATGATGAATTTTCAGCATTTCGTTGTGGAGGTACTTGTTAATCTGGCGAGGCAGTTCTCTCATTTGAGTCATTTTCCATGACTGGGTACATTTGAATTGTTGCGTATTAGTGCACGGATGGCACGAGTTATGGCTCTGAGTTATATTGGTAAGGCATGTCTATGGAAGAGTTGGTAAGGCATGTCTATGGAAGAGTTGTGTTTAGTAATATAAGGTCATTGGACCTCGAATGGGTACTGTCAGGTTTGATTTCGGTATATTCGGGAGTATAATATTGAAAGTTGGCTCAGAAAGGGATTATGGTTCTGGTTGGGGCGAGAGGGCTCCGTGACTTGTTGATCTAGTAAGTGGTCATGGAATTTCGCGTGTTTCCTTTATTATCAACAGTGTACAAAGGTTTTGGGATGAGGTTTGGTTCGATATGGGTTTAATACTAGTATGCGATTGGTTTTGGAGTAGTCACTGCGATCAGGAATGGTGCTACGAGCATGCGGAGTTGTGTAATATGTTGGTTGATTATATCCGTAGTTATAGTTATAGCTCGATGCAACTTGTTCGGACTGATACGGTGTGTAAATGTAAGATTTGTGTCTTGAAAGAAATTCTAAAGGTTGGAAATTAAATTTCAAGGTTTATGGGCTAAAGTTAAATTAATGATTTTCAGTTGCATTGTGTAGTCAAGCCTATGTGGGATAGGGTGACGTGGGTTCACCCCCGGGTACGTGTGTGGTAAGATGGAACAGTGATTTGATGGCTTGGAAACAACTCTTGGCACGTTCGAGGATGAACGTATGTTTAAGTGGGGGAGAATGTAATGACCCGGCCGGTCGTTTTGAGTATTACAACCCCATTTCCCAATTTACTTCTCAAATTGTACTTTACAGTTGTTGTGTGAATTGCCAGGGTAATTAGTTCGGGTCCAATGAGGTTTTGGAAGGAATTGGAACACTTAGTTCCAAGGTTTAAAGCTTAAGTTAAAATAGTGACCGGATGCAGACTTATGTGTAAACAACCTCTGATTCGAATTTTGATGATTCCAATAGCTCCGTATGGTAATTTTGGACTTAGGAGCGTGTCCGAAAAATTATTTGGAGGTTCGTAGTAGAATTTCGCTTGAATTGCCGAAAGTTGAATTTTTGGGAAGTTTGACCGGGGGTTTGAATTTTTGATATAGGGGTCGGAATCCAATTCCTGAAATTTGAATAGGTCTGTAATGTGAAATGTGACTTGTGTGCAAAATTTGAGGTCAATCGGATGTGATTTGGTAGATTTCGGCGTCATTTGTAGAATTTGGAAATTTGGAAATTTATTAGGCTTGAATCCGTGTGTAGTTCATATTTTGGAGGTTGTTAGGTATGATTTGAGGACTCGAGTAGGTCCGTGTTATGTTATGAAACTTGTTGGTATGTTCGGACGGGGACCCGAGAGCCTCGGGTGAGTTTCGGATGGTTAACAGATTGATTTTTGAATTTGGAAGACTGCTGGAACTGAAGCCTTCTGGTGTAATCGCACCTGCGGAAAAGTAGTCGCAAGTGCGAGCTCGCAAGTGCGAGCAGGGGTACGCTGAAGCGAGGTGCGCAGGTGCGAAAGATGCTTCGCATCGCACCTGCGTGAGAAGGAGCGCAGATGCGGGCAGAGGGCTATGAGGCATTGGTCGTAGGTGCGAGGGAAAGAAAATTCCGCACCTGCATGAGCGCAGATGCGGACGGATGCGCGCAGAAGCAGAAACTGGGTAGACGAGTGAAGTGCGCAAATGCGATGTTTTGCTCGCACAAGAGGATGCGCAGGTGCGCAAATCTTGTCCGCGGATGCGGAAATCGCTGGGGCAGAACATTAAATTCGAGGGTTCAACATTTTCACCCATTTTCGGATTTTGGAGCTCGGGTTGGGCGATTTTGGAGAGAAAAGTTTTCCACACAACTTGGGGTAAGTGTTCTTAACTCCCTTGTGATTATATTCCATGAATTAATCTTCAATTTTGGTGTAAGATTATTGAATCTTCAAGAGAAATAGAAGGAAATTTCTATAATGTCACAAAACGAATTTTTCAACTTTGAATACCGATTTGGAGTCAGATTTGAGTGAAATTAGTATAGTTGAACTTGTAATTGGATGGGTTGTCGTATTTTGTGAGTTTCGTCAGATTTCGAGATGTGGGCCCTACAGGTAATTTTTGGGGCGTAATTTCGGATTTTATGGAAAATATTATCATTTTGATATGGAATTAATTCTTATAAATTGTGTGAACTGAGTCAAATTATTGTGACTAGATTCGAACTATTTGGAAGTTAATACGCGCAAAATGGAATTTCTGGAGCATTGCTTAGCTTGCTCGATATTGGATTTGGCCTGTTCGAGTTAAGTAACTCTTCTAATCTTGGACTTGAGGGTACAAACACTGAATATATGTATTTCGTGAATTGTTGGGAGGTGACGCACATGCTAGGTGACGGGCGTGTGGGCGTGCACTATAGAAATTGTGACATAATTATTTTTGTGGAATTTTATAGTTAAATAATCTTGGCATTTTCCATGCGGTTTTATGTGTTAAAGAAATTGAGCTGAAAAGCATATTAAAAATCATGTTGAGGCTATGTGCCAGTATTATTGGGACCCACAGAGGTCATATTGCTGTGAATTATTTGTTTTAAATTGAAAATTCATACTCAGTCATATTCATTTCATTGCATATCATATCTCAGTCTCTGTTGTTATTTATTGATACATCATATCATCATTTTTGGGCTATTTTTCATGACATTGTGAGCCCAAAAGACTGGAGAGATTGATGACTGAGTGAGGCCGAGGGCCTGATTTGTGAGGATATTTATGGGATCGGGCTGCACGCCGCAGTATGTTGCATATTTATGGGATCGGGCTGTACGCCGCAGCATGTTTGATATCGTCGAGGGCCTGATTGTGAGGATGAGTGTGGATCGGGGCTGCCCGCCTGCAACATACTTTATTATTATAGCATGTGAGTTGTCCGTGCAGATTATAGCACTTGGGCTGAAGGAGCCCCTCCGGAGTCTGTACACACCCCAGTGAGCGCAAGTACCTACTGAGTGCGAGTGCCGAGTATCGAATGCCCGAGTAGCAAGATTGATTGTGAGGTATGCCCGAGTGGCAAGAGTGATTGGGAGGTATGCCCGAGTGGCAAGAGTGATTGTGAGGTATGCCCGAGTGGCACGAGTGAATGTGAGGTATGCCCGAGTGGCATTAGTGACTGTGAGGTTTGCCCGAGGGGCTGTATATGAGTGATGTTCTGCCCGAGGGGCTATTTATGATTTTATTACCGAGTTGCATCGCATTGGCATGCACACATGACATAAAGGCATAAAGATGTATTTTTCCTCATGTTGTACAACATCACATCATTCATGATTTCTCACACATTTTTACAGATGGGCATAGTGATGCATTTATTTTACACGGGTTATCCGGAAGAAAAATGAAACATATTAATTATTATTGAGAATATTTTTGGAGAAATTTATTATTTTCAAACTATTCATATTATTGGCAATTTCGGCAAACGATTTGGGTTTTCACTGATGTATTTGAAAGAAAGAACTACTATTTTTTTTAAATCATTATTTGGCTGAGTATTTTATCCCTGAGTTACTTCTGGTATTATTTGCTTTATGTTGTTATGGATTGTTGTGGACTATTGGTTTTGGACCCGACCTTGGTGGAAGCTCGTCACTACTTTTAACCTACGACTAGGTTTGTTACTTACTCAGTACATGGGGTCGGTTGTACTGATACTATACTTCTGCACATTGCGTGCAGATGTTGGCTGTTGTTGTTGCCGTGCTCGATGGTTGCGGGATTTGAGGATGTATCTGCTTTCCTGTTGTAGCTGCCTCTTATTCAGGGTAGCCTTAGATTTATAAAAGCTCTGTTTATGTATTATTCAAACAGACTATGTATTTATTTCATTTCCGCTTTGTATACTCTATTCTTAGAAGCTCATGATTTGTACTACCAGTTCTTGGGGATTGTATAAGATCAGGATCTTTATTCACTTAAATTTCTTTAATAATTATTATTGAAATTGATTAGTTGGTAATTGGCTTACCTAACAGGATGGGTTAGGTGCCATCACGACTAGTTGGATTTTGGGTCGTGACATGTTCCTATTTGGTTTCAATGATACTTTCATGGTGTTCTTATTGCCTTACTATTTAGATCACATGTTGATTCTTGTTGTCATTTACTGATTCCTGCTTTTCATTATGTGCTTTATACTTCTATACTGCACAGGTTATTTTGTCTAGTTAGTGTCTTGACTTGTACCTCGTCACTACTCTACCGAGGTTAGTTTTGATACTTACTGGGTACCGATCGTGGTATACTCATACTACACTTTTGTATATTTTTATACAGAGCCAGGTATTGGAGATATCAGACTCGGGCAAAGTTAGTTTGTTGATCGTAAGGATTCAAGGTAGAGTTGCTTGGTCGTTGCAGTCCCTTGGAGTTCTTTCCTTATATTGTACTGTTAGATTGTCACTTGAACAGTATTGTATTTCGATCATTGAGATCTTTTCATGTACTTAACTATAGTTCGTGACTCTGTATTACCAGTTTTGAGAGGTTGTTATGATTATTGCCGCGTAGGCTAATTTCGCTCTTGTATCGGTATTCATATTAAATTCCGTTTCAAATTAACATTATTAATAATTGGTTTAATTGTTATAGTAATCGGCTTACCTAGTCTTAGAGAGTAGGTGCCATCACGACATCCTATGGAGGGAGTTTGGGGCCGTGACAGTTGGTTTTCGATTGCTTTGATTTATCTATGCTCTGTTTGATCACTGCCAGTTTAATTTATTGAACGATCTTTAAGAACAGATAATATTTGTTTAAATGTCAATGACTTCTGGACAGTATTGTGTTAAAGGCCGATGAGAATAATTTTTTGAGGCCACGACGCCCCAAATGACCCTCGGATTGGGCCCGAAATAACGAGGCGATGGTGATAAACATTGGAAAAGGAAAAAAACGAGAACACGAACCAACAACCTATGGGAGGCGACACGGTTGGCCACCAGAGTTGCTACCGAGGGAGTTCTCGTTCTCATGTCTAGACGGATATCGGATATTACATGTATCTGAGCCTCCTATATTATTTTAAAACTATTTTCAAAACTATTTTCCAAAAAATATTTCTTAAATCATTTTCCAAAAATAATTTTCAAAAACGATTTTAAATCGTTTTTCTAAAACAATCTCCAAAAAATATTTCAAATCATTTTCAAAAGAAGAAAAAAACAATCTTTAATAAAAGTATTTTTCAAAGGAAAATTATTTTCAAAATTAGTAATATTTAATTTATTTTTACTTTATATTTTCTTACTAACAATTTTGCTTCTGTTTTGCGAGGTACAATTATATGAAGTCACTTTTGAAAGATGATGTTCGGGTTGACTTGATATCCCCGTCGAAACCCCGCTTCGCACTTCCTATTCTAGGATGTATTCAAAATCGCAAGTATAGTGAAATCGTAGATAAATGTCGTGTTGTTTGTTTGCTATGGTTGTTTATCTATTTGTTACACTTAGGGTGTATTGCATTTAGTTAATAATCTGGTTAGTCTATAACATTGTGTGTTAAGTAATCCTTGCATGGTTTCATATAGGAATTTAGAATGTCAAATATATAGTTTTAACTTAGTCGATTAATTAGGATTAGTATATAAATACTTAATTCAATCAGATGCCTACATGAATAAATGAAAGGCATATCATTTCCTTTTTAAAATAGATAATCTTACTTTTTTTATAACTACATTAGCATGATCTTCCTTTTTAACTAATCTATTTGTAAATTATTTTGACTATTTTACTTCAAGTACACATGACTTGTAAAAATCATAATTGAGTCTACCATATTAGGATTAATTCAATTGTTGCATATATATTGAGTCTAACTTGATAATTGCCGACAATCTTCATGAGCTTTTATGATATTCTTGTTCAGGGTTGGTAATACTCTTAGTCTCTTTATATATTTGATTGTCTACATGTCCTTTATTATTACTCATTCGTTTATTTAAATTCGTTTGAACTAAACTCTAAGGTCATTCTTATATGATTTTAATTTTCTTTTATCATAAAAAATCAATATTCCTTATACTCATACACTCTTGACAAACATTTTCATACTTTATTCCTCATACATTTTAGTCAATGGCAATGAACTTATTCATTTTAAAGATAATTCTTTCCATTATTTATTCATCATTTCCACATATTTTCTTGTACATTTAATACAACCCCTTTGTAGAAACCATTTGACTATAACCCTGAATTAACTTTTTCAAGTTTATTCAAACTCTTTTAGAATATTTCACTTGTTGATATACATTATTTATATTTTATTTAATTACTCCATTTTTTATATGTAAGATTTATGTGGATAATTTTCCTTTTATACTCCCCTATTTACAACAACGTTTCCTACTTTATTTGGTCATTTCTTTAAGCTAATTGCTAGTTGTTTTTTATCCAAAGATAATCCTTCACCTTATATTATATGTATTCAATTAAGACTAACCTTGTATAGTTAAATTGTTTGGCTTTAATTGTAAGTCAAAAATTCCTTTATATTTTATTTTGAACCCAATTCTTTCAATCAAATTCCAAAAAAGATTTTTGTTTATTAATTTGCTTGTATTTCTTGTTGTATATTTTTTTACCACAAATGAAATGGTCATTCTTTGAATATTTGTTCACTTCGTGACAATTGTGTTGACTATTCCGTGATAGAAATCCTTTGTGACATAATTAATAATTCTTTTGGACCTTCCCTCATTTTATTTGATTGAGTCCGAAGGAAACACATTTTGTGGATCTTGAGGGATGCCTAAAACCTTCCCCTCGAGATAACTTAAACCCTTACCTAGAATCTCAATGGTTTTGCAGGCCATAATTCAATGTATATTATATAGTGTAATATAAGTGTCCTAGTATACCTTAAATATTAGGTGGCGACTCTAAACTTTAATAACCTTGTAGAGTACTATAAGTTGTAGTTTATTTTGTCGCGTTCAAAATAGGGTGCAACAATCACATTGAAGCCTTTTTTTCATTTAGCATTAATTCTAAAGGGATTAATAAATGTCAATGATTAAGAGCATAGGGCAAAATCTCGTTCATGGATAAGATACCCTTTGGATCCTTGGCACTTTAGAGTTCACAAAGGTCTCAGGGACCCCGAGCACTGCTTGTGTCAGGGAGGGCATCTCAACTACAAAATAGATCCTACTCCTAAATATCCTTAACCACTCACACTCACTCCTCCCTACAGGTTTAGTTTCCAATGAGGCATTTACAGTGACAACTAATGTAGAAGCATACAGATTCAAGTATACATGATTTCCGTATATAGAACACCATTATAAGTATAAGATATCAGATTACATTAATGATTTTTGAGGTCACAATCGAAACAAAAGAGTGTAGTCCTCTGTCAATACTTTCAATGTGCATAAGAATACCCAAAGGAACCAACCACAGATGTAAAGAAGGTGAGGCAGACACCAGTAGACTAGTTTAGAATATCAAATACTAAATCAGGTGATTCAAGGGGTAGAAAAGGCATATATATCAACCTTATTAATCCTACTGACAAGTTCAAATTTGCATGAGTTCTTAATTAAATTCATAGCACTTCCACAGCTATTAGACTATGTCCATATCAATCAGAGGTTCACACAGAGGTTAAATCCTCACTTCTATTAGATGTATAGATTAACAACCTTATTCAGAAATTCTAAAGAGTATTAACAGGGATACTTATATAGGTAGCAGATCAATCTTAATCCTAATCCAAGCTAATAACATGATCACTTACCTTTAAAGTTCACAGTCTCAGATTCACACTAAGCTATTAAGAGTCAAGACATTCATATAAACACAGTATAGTATTCAAACATGGCAGGCATACATAAGTAAGTTTCCCTCAAGTTCAGTAGTGATCACAGTTAACTTATGTTCCAAATTCTATGGTGTTGACAAGATTCAGCTTCTTCTTTATGTGATAATACAGTTCTAAGGGAGAAACTTGAGAGTACCAGCATGAATATCTCTTGAATGAAAGACAAGTAGGGACTATATTAACAGACAACTAAAAGCAAAGGCATGACAGGGGATATTCAAATACATACAAATGCTTTTCCTAAAAGACGATAAAGTTATAGAGTACAACAGAATAGCAGATGATCTAGGATCAAATTAATTTTTTTCTATTATAAAGGTCCAAACCACAAGAAATAGGCAGGTTTTACATGTATTAGAAAGATGTGGTTCCAGTGACAGATCAATCAACCCAGGTATGCAGGCAGGTGTGTCAACATAGGCATCATAATGAAATTATATTTTTAGACATGCTGACAACATAGTTAATCCAAGAGATGATGAGGCAGCAAGTATAACTCTTGACCAAACTCTAAAGGATAGTTAAGAACATAGTCTGAATTAAACTAATAAACATGGTAACAACTGGCATAATACCTATGGAGTCATCACAACCTTTAAACTAACCACATGAACTCATCAAGACTTAGTTTAATTACGTTTTTAGAAGACATTTACCCAATAGAGTCTATAAGTATCGCTAAGCAGGCACATGAACGTGAAAATTAACAGGAGATCTTTATGGTGCTTTAAAGAGCCATAGAATGAAGAACACACTTGAATTACAAAGAAACAAACAACTAAATCGATAATCATGATAGCAGACTTGAGTTGAACCTCTAAGTGTACACAACTAACATAGTCCCAATTTTATTAAGGTAGACAGATTGAGTATGGATCAGCAAGTGGTACTTCTAATACAATATCAGGAGAGCAGACATAAATCTTTCAACAAGGCATCAGAAGAGACTTAGGATCATAGCAGTAGTATAACTTTGATGAAACCTATGTGAAGAGTTATTAAATCCTTTTATTCACTACAGAGATTGAGCAAAAACCTAGATTTGTTCAACTTAGAGAAACATTTAGCATTATTAAGTTTACACGATAATCAACTAATATTAACATAATTTTAAATTATCTAGGAAAATAATTGGCTCATACAAGTAAGATAACATTCAATGTAAAGGCATGATAAGCTAATTAGCATGCATCATTAAGTAGAGATAAACACCAAAGACAACATAGTGAGCGTGATTATAGCTCAAATAGTCAAATAAAGAGAGGGATAAGTACACACTAACCTTCCTCGGAGCAGCAAATCAAACAAAGTCTTTTATTTTTGCATATTAGGAACCAAAGTCTCAAACTTCGAACAATGAATGAACTCAGAGCCGGAAAAGAGAGGAAGAAAATGAGAAATCAATTAAGAACCTAAGTTTTCAATTGTATGATGATTCTAAGTGCATGTTGGTGTGTGTTCATGTTAGGTCCTGTTAGGTGAGAGAATTGAAGGCTCTATTTATAGTGTCATTCGATTACTAGAGTTACAATAAATTTGAAATGGTGAGTGGAAGATGACGAATATTGGATGATAGAAGCAAAGCAAGTAAAATCAGAGAAGACAGAGGGAGAAATCATCAAAGGATTTTACCTGGGCGATTTAAGAATCAGGATCCATCAACTAAGGCTCTAAAACCCAGAGGTTACTGCATTTAACCTCTGGGTATCGAATCCTTATGATGAAACTCTGAAAAAACTCCATGTATGCTCCGATTTGATTGAGCATAAGAGAAATCAAACGATTTGAACAATTTTTAGCTAGGATTTCAGATTTTAGATGATTTGAATTTTATCGATGGAATTGGAAAGGAATCGGGCTAGATTCGTGGCTCAGGAGGCAAAAGAGATGATTTGAGTTCGACTCAATCGACCTTGCACATATTTGTACAAGGATTTGAGATTGATGAGTTTAGGCGGATGAGAGAAAAAAGAGTAAAATGGGAAAGGGGGGTGGCTGAGCTCGTGGGGAAATGATTTAAGGGTCAGGGGATTGGGGTTGGTCTTGTGAGTTTAAACTCAGAGACGGAATCTGGGTCGTTTGATCATTTGATCGACGACCCTGATAAATAGAGGCTTTATGGGTTTCAAGAAACTATTTTGAAAAAATACGGGAACTGTTGGATCTGTGTGATCCAACAACTGAGATAATATCTTATAATAGGTCAAAATTAAATGAGAAAATAGGGATGAATGTGGACCGTCGATGGTTTGGATCAACAACTCAGATTGTTTGTTTTTATTTTGTGAGTGAGATTAGAGGGTGACATGGCACGATCTGGTTGATTCATGGAGGTGGGGGTGGACTGCCAACATGGATAGGTGAGGTTGTTTGGATTTGGCCAGATGAGGGATTGGGCCAACGTTTGGGCTGAAATTGATTTGAGAAATAGCCTCTTTGTATTTAATTGATCATTTGCAATTGTTCTTTTGATCTAAACACTTTTAGAATTAATTTAAATAATCTTAAATAATTTTAATAAAATGTAATAGAAATTAAAATTATCAAATACACTATAAATTACCATAATTAACCAATTATTTATTAAAATACTTTATTTTCTAAATTATGGAACTAATTTCGGATTATTTTAAATAATAAACGAGCTAATAAAAAATCAAAGGTTAATTTGTTAAATTAATTGTAAAACTTTTGTAACAAAATATAGATGTTATTTTAACTACTTCAAAATAATAAGGGCGATATATTTTATAAATAGTTAATACCGAATTATTGATTTAACACTATTAATTCCTATTTTTTGTTATATTTGTATAAAAATAAGTATTATTGATGAGAAAATATTTTTCAACATATTTATTGCAAATCGATAAGTATAAATAATTTAATTTTAAAAGAGAGGGTAAAAATTGGTCATCAACACCACTTACTTTACATATTTCAAGATAAGGTATGGTACGTGATGAGCGGACATGGCTAGGATGACTCTGTTCACGAGGTACATGGTGAGGCACCACTTGTCATGTTGTTTCCTTACTTTCTTTTTGTCGGGACTTTTCTTAAGTATTTATCTCATCCTTGTGTCTTAGATATTCCATAAACACTTGTCATTATTATAGGTTTAATCTAGAGCTATTCCTATGGCTTGCATGAAAGAAACATAGCTATCTTATGTATTTTCAATTAATAACATGGTGGATTTGATATGTTTCATATATGGTCTTAATCAATTAAAATAATTAATTTTTCAAAAAGGCTTTTGCAGGCATCTATTAGGCTTATAGATTGGTATTCTTATACGAGTCGATTCACCCGGGTTGGGTGGTGTGTTGGGTGGTAGTCACCTAGTTTTGGGTTGTGATAAACTTGGTATCAGAGCACTAGGTTTTAATTTGAGTCCTAGGATGTTTATAGAATCGTGTCTAGTAGAGTTCTCCTTATCGGTGTGTTGTACACCACAGTTATATCGGGAAGCCTACATGGACATTACAACATTGTCTCATTCCTTTGTTCTCACTCTAGATCGTGCATTAATGCTTGAAGCAAGAAGTAAATTTTTAATATGTATCGATTTTCGACGAGATTAGTGAAGGAGAGTGATAAGCATAGGTCATGAGATTCAAGTAATGATACTAGCTACTAGAGGAGCAGCAAGAAGGTGTTGGTGGTCTGCGATGTTAATATAAAGGCTATGGTCAGGAATAAATTAAAGTGAATACATCTCAAATGGGGCAACAATGGATTGAAATTATTAGCCCGGAGCTAATGACTTGTCTAAAGAAAGGTGAGATGGAATATCATTTTGATATCGGGAATTGCGAAAATTTATGCTATAGAAACAAATAAGGGTATCTTAAGAAGATATTGCCAGGGGATATGTTTGTAATTGCTCGAGGCAATGCAGATAGTCATTGGCGGCCACTAGTTGTGAAGGATGAGGAGTGTTAAAATAGGTAAAATTCAGATGGTGGAATAAGATAATCCTAAGTCAACTAATGAAGTTTGTATCTTGAGATATTTATAACCGACATCGAAAGCTGATATGGACTGTGTTGGTAAAGAAATATGAGTCATCAAAGAATATAACAAGCGTTAGTATGACTCATAGGATTGAAGCATTATTGGGATAGTAAACGCATGATAGTGGGCATATTCTATTAATAAGAATCTGATGAATACTTGATATGACAGGTTGTAGTCATTATCATGTCACATGAGTTAGCAGATGACATGTATAGAGTATGAAAGCGCATTTTCGAATGATCAAGGTAACTTGGATGACATCAATTATCAATTATGAGTGCAGATATACATGGGAACAATGTAAAGAAGACTGAATGGATACGTGAAAGACATGTCAAGGTACAAAGTGCACAAAAGGCGTAACCTTGGAGGTTAAAGGAGTAGCATGGATTGTTTAGAAAGGTAAGTCATCATGAAAGAATAACATTAAACATGCCTAGATACGGTATATCTCATTTTAACGTTAATATATTCGTGAAAGATAAAGTTTTGAGAGTATACCCAAGAATTCTCTTAAGTGTGCCAACAAAGAAGTTGAGTGTAGATTGATTAAAAATATTACATGAACAACTTAAAGCTAAAATGTTGGAGAACAGTAATAACACATTCCAGAAGTCGAAAGATTTCAACTGGTTCAAACATATGTAGCGATATCTCATGCATCCTCAAGGTGTTGTATTGGAAATGAGGCTAAAGATATATTATAAGATACGAAGGTGCTCATTGCGTTTCTACATGTTATATTCCATGGGTAGTAGGGGTATGCCTCGATAATGTGTACATGGACGTAGTTTGAAAATCTACATGGGATATAAAAACAAAACATGAATTGCTTTCATTAATTGTCCAGGAAAAAAAAATTTACTATGAAAAATTGCACCAAGATGATATATGCATTTCTCATGAAGGAGTCGTACTTGTTAAAATGGTTAAGCATGGACTCAAGGGCACCAAGGAGTCGTACTTCGTGATGATAAATTCAAGCTTGGTCTTAGAGGCCTAAGGGATTCGTACTTGCCGATGACATATTCGGGCATGGACTTAGAGGCGTAATAAGGTTGTACTTGCTGATGATATTCGAGAATGGACTCAGAAGCATAACAAAGTCATACTTGTAGAAAATATAAGTGAATATGGACTCATGAAAAGCACAAACGAGTTATACTTGCCGAAAGTATATTTGATCATGGACTAAGGAAAGTGACATTAAGAAAGTTATAAGGATTGTATGGATATAGCGGAATAACGTGTTAATCATATTGTTGTTATAAGGGCAGAGAAAGATGATACTTAGAAACATGATTTGCGGTAAGGAAATGTCGTGATATTCGACAGAAAAGGAACTAAGAGAGCTCCAAGGAGAAAAGCGATCCCATCCTATCATCGGAATCGAAAGGTAACACAAGTATGATGACTAGGATATGAGTCAGAGAAGTGAAAAACTATGAAATGAGATTTCTCATTGAAAAATAAATGACCCTTAACATTAGGGTGGATACATAAGTGTACATGATAAGTTTACTTGCAGGATAAGATTTTGTGAAGTCTACGAACGAAGGATAGGGGCTGGAGAATGGACTCACTCCTAAGTGGGGGAGAGTCGGACATGTTGATCCGCATCCAAACAGCACTCAATAGTGAGTGGAAATGATCGTTCAATTATAATACTCAACTAAAGTCGGGGTCGAATTCCTCAGGGAGTTTGTGAAGGGTGTTAAGGTAGATACTTGAAAAGCGCATGTGAAACAACTAAATTGCACTTCCAAACAAAGGGTGATTGTTTTTCAAGTTAACACTAAGAGATTTAAACTAATTAAAATTAACTAGAAAGAGAATAATTATTTTTGGTATTTTTAATCAATTGGAAAAAAAGCTAAGGATGTGTCACGACCCAAAATCTAACTAGTCGTGATGGCACCTAACTCAACCCGTTACGTAAGCCAATTTACGAAAATCCAGTTCAAATGAAATTTACTAATAAAATAAGTGATGAAATAACCGACTTTAACACATTTTTCAAGGACTACTAGTACAAATCATGAGCTTCTACGATTTAGAATTTACAAAGGTGGTATGAAATAAAATACATCATCTGTTTAAAATATACATGAACAGATTAAAATTCTAAAGCTATCAAAATCAAGAGGCAGTTATGACAGGAACGCAGGTACATCTTCAATGCTAGCTCCCGCCATACGTAGCAACATCAACATCCAAAATCTGCATGCAAGGTGCAGAAGTGTAGTGTGAGTACAACCGACCCTATGTACTCAATAAGTAACAAACCTAACCTTAGGTTGAAAGTAGTGGCGAGCTGGGACAAAGGTCAGAGTCCAACACCAATAACCAGCAACAGTTCATAGCAATATAATGGAAGTAACACAAGTAATAACTCAACAATACAAATGCTCAGCTCATTCACAGTTCCGGAAAATAAACATTTCTCTTTTCAAGTATAATAGTAAAACTCAAATCTTGTGCCGAAATCACTGAAAATATGAGTAAGTCTGAAAATTGTGATTTTTCTCAAAACATTCAACAACAGATAAGAAATTTCATTATTAGATGGCATGAGGAAAAATATTTCTCTATGCCTACATATCAAATATGCATGTCTAATACAATGCAACACAGCGATGAACTGATGTACTCACCCTCTCAGGGTACTCAATCTCATTGTACAGTGCAGATTCAGCCCCAGGGAAGATCCATCCCAAATATAAATAAATAATCACTCTGTCACTTAGTACTGTATAGGGCAACTCCATACCCAGGGAAATCCATCCCAAATATAAATGTATAGGGAAACTCCATGCCTAGGGAACTCCATCCAAAATATAAATATATAGGGAAACTCCATGCCCAGGAAACTTCATCCCAAATATAAATATCAACTGCGCTCACTGTGGGGGGTGTAGACTCCGGAGGGGCTCCTTCAGCCCAAGCGCTATAATAAGCCAGATCCAGGCATAAATAAATATAACATGGTGCGATGGACAGCCCGATCGCATAATAATAAGCCTATAAGGCCTTCTGCGACATGCAGCCCGATCCTTAAATATCACTCACAACCAGGCCCTCGGCCTAACTCAATCATCAATCTCTCCAGTCTCTCGGGCTCACAATGTCATGAAATTAGCCCAAAAATAAAGATATGATGTATCAATAACTAGAAACAGAGACTAAGATATGATATATAATGAATGAATATGACCGAGTAGATTTCAATTTAAACATATAACTCAATAGCAGAAATGACCTTAGTGGGTCCCAATAATACCAGCATATGCCTAAGCATGATTTCTAGCATGCGTCACAACTCATTTTCTCTAACACATGGAAAATGCATGTTAATTGATTATACAACTCTATGGAATCGACTGGGTCACAATTACTACGGTGCACACCCACATGCCCGTCACCTAGCATGTGTGTCACCTCCAAATAAATCACATAATATGTAATATCAGGGTTCATACCCTCAGTTCCAAGTTTAAAAGTGTTACTTACCTCGATCAAGCCGAATCCAATAAATGAGCAAGCTAAACAATGCTCCAAAAATTCCATTCTACACGTATCAACCTTCGAATGGATCAAAACTAGCCAAAAGCAACTTAATTACATCAATTAACGCTTAAGGAAATAATTCCAAATAATAAAGGTTGAATTTACAATTACACCCCTGAAGTCAACCAAAAGTCAACATGGGGCCCACGTCCTGGAATCCGATAAAAATTATAAAATCCGAACACCCATTCAACCACGAGTCCAACCATACCAAAATTAATCAAATCCGATCACAACTAGACCTTCAAATCCTCAAATTATAGTTTATGAAGTTTCTATAATATTTCCCAAATTTCCATCTCAAAATACTAATTAAATGATGAAAACAATAATATATTCATTTATATTTACCAAATCCGAGTTAGAATTACTTACCCCGATGAATTTCTAGAAAAACTCACGAAACATCGCCACAACCCGAGCTCCCAAAGTCCAAATGTGACATAATATATTCATTTATATTTCCCAAATCCGAGTTAGAATCACTTACCCCGATGAATTTCTAGAAAAACCCACGAAAAATCGCCACAACCCGAGATCCCAAAGTCCAAATGTGAAATAAAACTCTAACCCTTGTTTATAAAGTACAAAATCTGATCTCCTAATGTGCTGACCGCACATTTTTTGTGCGATCCGCACATTCCAGGTTCCGCAGCCGCAATCCAAATTGTGCGGTCGCACTTCAGCAATGACTGCACTACCAGATTTCTGTAAATTGACCATAACAATCTGTATAAATGTCCAAATGATAAATGATTTAACTTTCTAGAAATTAGACTCAACGGACTACAACTTTTATTTTTGGATTATCTCCATATTCCATATAGATTAAAAGATATAAGCTTCTGAAGTCAGACCATCAGACCTGCAGATTCTCCTTTCTGCGGTCGCAAGAGGATTTTGGTGGTCCGCATTTCCTCTACGGTCCGCACATTTCCTCTGCTGTCCGCATATGAGGATTTGCCTTAGCCTCAAAAATGTGCCCTCCGCACTTCAACTATTCCAAAACATCATTAGAGTACCGAAATGCCCAAACTCGTTCAAAAATCACCCCGAAACACACCCGAGCCACTCGGGACCCTGTCCAAATATACCAACATGTCCTGTAACATAACACGGACCTACTTGAGGCCTCAGATCACACCTAACAACATCAAAATCACGAATCGCACGTCAAATCGAACTTAATAAACTTTGAATCTTCCAACTTCCAAAACTTATGTCGAAACGTATCAAATCAATCTAGAATGACTTCAAAATTTGCACACAAGTTATAAATGACATAACGAAGCTACTTAAATTTCCGAAACCACAATCCAAACCCGATATCGTCAAAGTCAACTCCCGGTCAAACTTATGAACATTTCAAACCTTCAAATTTCCAAATTTCGCCAATTGGTGTCGAAACCTTCTAGAAATATCCAAATGAAATTTTGGGTATACGCCCAAGTCCAAAATCACCATTAGGACCTAACGGAATCATCAAAACTCCGATCCGAGGTCAAATACTAAAAAGTCAAACTTGGTCAACTCTTCCAACTTAAAGCTTCAACCATGAAATTCATTCTTCCGAACTAATTTTGAAACACCTGAAAACTAAAACCAACGATTAACACATCTCATAATACTTCAAATAGTTGAAAGGAGCGTAAATTCTCAAAATGACAGGTCGAGTCGTTACATTCTCCCATACTTAAACATACGTTCGTCCTTGAACGTGCCAAGAGTTATTCCTAAGCCTTCAAATCACTATGCCACCTTCCCACGCACATACCATGGGTGATCCCACATCACCCTATTCCATATAGGCCTGACCACACAATATTGCTGAAGATCATCACTTCGACCTTAGACTATAAACTTTAGAAACTACTTTCCAACATCCAGAATGTTTTACAAGACCCGAATCTCACATCTACACACTGTATAGTCTGAACAAGCTACATCAAGACATAACCATAACTTGAGACACAATCACATGTTATATCACATAACTCAAATACCCATATCGATTAATTTCCGACCACAATAACTGCTCAATACAAACTCGTTACCAGTTCTAAACCCCATACCAAAAAAACCTCATTCCAAAACCTTCGTACACTACCGATAATGAAAGAAACACGTAGAATATCATAACCAATTATCATATCAACAAGTCGTGGAGCTTTCCCTCATTCGACAAGTACCATAGCCAATTATTTAAGCTGACTTCTTAAATTATTCTTCCAAACATACCGTAATCAAACCTGATAGTACCCATTCTAGGTCCAATGACCTTATATTATCAAACACAACTATTCTACAGACACGCCACACCAATATAACTCAAGCCACAAACTGTGCAATCAGTGCACCCAAAAATGGAAAATGTCTCAAAGAAGAGAACCGTTTCGCAAGTTTAGCAAGCACCACCACAATCGCAATGCTATGAGCTCATCATACATAGTATAACCAAGACACACAGATCTAATAACGGTAACTAGCTCTCCTAGAACTCACATTAACATCAACCGCACGAACAACTCACGTGTTATAGTATTAATATCTAGACCCGCACGGACAACTCACGTGCCAATAATATCAGTATATGGATCCGCACGGACAACTCACGTGCCAATAACATAATCCGCCTGGCATGGTCACATGCCTCTAGTCCAAGCATATTATACAGGAGCAATAAAAAAAGTACACACATATATGATAAATGAAATAAGATTCTCAGACTCCTGGGCTGTTATAAATAACACGCTATAGCGTAGGCGTGTGCAAATTGTTCTATCACAACTCAAATTGGCAAGTTAACGTAGAAATAGTAACTACCAAGTTTATTCAAGGAATTAGCCTCTTTGCAACCTCACGTATGGCTGAAATAGTTCTTAACAAAGGTACGAATACGAGAAACGTTATAACTTTAGGCTTAACAGTCATCCCTAGGCATATCATAGCCTAAGCATTTTCCCGAGCATGAATAATTGCCCCGGTGCTTGCACATGGGCTCAAACCCCACTCATATGTGCACTCATAGCGCGTAGCTTTCACAAATAATTCACGCAACTAGTGCCTCTACCGATTTTAAATAAAATACTCACCTCAAACTAGCCGCAACACCGAAATAATATGCTTCTGAGAACTCCCAGTCTTCAAATTCATAGAACACATGAATCACCGTAACTGATCTCAAATCCAACACTCGAACGTCTAATACGTCTCTCATGGACGATCATCCAACGAGGAATACTTCCATAATTCTCCCGTGCCACATAGCAAAAATTTGAATATCAGCAGTCTATCAACTAGGCGAGTACCACAATACCAACGAAACATTCGTAAGTCAAAATACAGTGCGCCTTCTGAATGTACACTCTCCTCAGGTAATAACACTAGTGCCAATATCTAAAATAGTCTGTGCCCCATAACTCATGACCTTCCTTTTGAAACAGAATCGTATACTTGCACATGCAAATCCCAAATCTCACACCATGCACCGCCTCTATGAGGCCATCCTATGAAAACACAAGAACCTCATTAACACTCTGAGTCACCAGCAGAATACATACCCGGTTAGTTAGAAACCTTCCATTTCCTCCCATACAGGAGGAAATCACAATACAAAACATGTTCCTCACATCGGTAGGAAAAATCTATCTCAAACCGTCGTAGAAACCATCGAGAACTCTTCGAAACCCATTCGCACATAACCAAGATATTAGTTCCCTAACTCTACCAAGCCACGCAGGTTGCCAAATCTGAGAGTATTGCCACAAAACACCCACAAAGACATCGTAAGAATGAAAAGCACCAAGCATACCATTACCATACTGGTCCAGCCTACTACCCAATCGTCCTATTTTCTCCGAGTTTCTTATGAATTACCCTCAAGTTGACACTTCTCCTTGTCAAAACACCACGATCCTTACCCAAAGATCACTACAAGACATCCTAACATAAAACCACACCGCCCTAAGGCCCAGGAGCCGTTGTATTCTTCTTAAGCACCCCAAAAGTACCACAATCGAGACACCCACTCTGAAAAGACCTTATGTCAATTTAAAATTGTTCTTTTTACCTTTCTTATACTGAAATGTAGAATCCATAGTCATATAGAATTACCGTAAGTCCCGGCACCATCCAGTGTAAATAACTGATTCTGGAAATATACCAATTACAAAAAATTTTCAATTGACACATATACATTTTGAATCCATTAGAACCCTCTCGAGAATCATCCACTCTGCTCAAATCTAAATTTCACCGCCCAAACAGGCATAAAGACATGTTCCCCACTAGCACAACAACACTCAAAGAAGTAACCCTGCCTTAACACCACTGATCAAATTCATACTCTGTGCGCACTACATCCTTCACAAATAAATACTCACTCATCCCATGATTTTCATATACTTATAAAGTGAAATATATCCCATATACAGGAATTTCCTTACTCGAGTCATCCTCGATCTCAACCTCTGCAAGTCATAACAGATCCACAAGTATGCCTCGGACCAAAACTAGATTTTAACACATGACCACGAAATCAAATCGTCAATAGTAGGCTCCCTCACTTGGCTCAAAGCCATAGAATAAAACATTCGGTAACTCACAATACCCATACTCTATTACTGCCATTATACCGTAGCGAGATTCAACCAAATTCTTCACAAGCTCAGGCAACACAACCATATAGTACCTCAAATCAGCTGCTAAGCTCGCCTTCATTCTCTTGACGGTTAGGTCAACTTTTTCATCCAATCCAAACTCAAATCTCAACACATATAATCCGCTAGTAGAAAAGAAACTCTCCATACAACATCATCAGGTTCACCCATCCGTAAATTACCCTGCAGGTGATAACCTGCCTGCTTAGCCTCAAACTAGCATCTTTCTATACCCTTTTTCAGCCACAACTATTATATAATCACTTAACCTTCCTGAGTTCGAACTCATCAACAAGACATGAAAAATATGCCTCACTCTATAATTAAAAAATATGAAAGATCCTTCAACACACCCATAACTCGAGACTATACGTCATATCGAGACAGATATCAAGCACCCAATAGCCCTTTCTACATCTCAAGCAAACTCTTTTCATCACATTCAAACTATATGAATACATCCCGCAGTCACATCATACTCATCATATATGTCACGCCCCAAACTCCGGGAGCACGACCGGTACTCAACCGAGTGAACCCGGCCGAGCAAGCCTGTTAGATTTTCTTCTACCCAAACTTTCCATGAATAAAGAGGAGATGCACTCCATTAATTAAACACTGAAAATATTTCATTAACAACTCCCATTTCATTTCCATTAGCAATTTTATTCATAATTTCAAAAGTATTACAAGTTCATAAAATTAATGAAAAATATGTTTGCCAAATAGCAACATTTCTAGTTTAATTCCCTGCATCATACACCACCCACAACCTGTCTACGGAGCCTCTAAGTATGACAAAAGAGTAGTATAAAAGTGCCGGCAACAAGGCCCCGGCTATACCTCAAGACACAAAGTGTAACATCAAGTGACATCGGGCCCGAAATAGAGTAGGGTTCACCAAAACCTACTGAATATGGAGTAATTGCTAACGAGGACCAAAGTTGCCCGCTGCTGAATCACCTGCATCCATTGAAAATGCAGCGCCCCCGGCAAAAGGGACATTAGTACATATGGAATAGTACTAGTATGCAAAGCTAACTGTCCTCTTTCAAAATAAAATGCCAATGTAAGAAAGGAAAAACCGTGGAAATAACAATTAACAATCAATGATATTCAAATGCCAAGTTAAAACATAATAATTTCCAAAATATGAAGATAATATTAGTTTTAGTTGGGAGATCTTTAGCACCGATATATCACTGTTCACAATTTCACCTTTTACAATACCAATATTCACAATAGCAATACCACCGTTCATAGTACCAATATTCACAATAGCAATACCACCGTACTTTTAGCACGAAGTCCGATCACGACCCGATCGGCTAGGCTATCTCATTAGAGACATCAACCACAATCACTATCAATACCAATACCACCGTACTTTTAGCACGGAGTTCGATCACGACCCGATCGACTAGGCCATCTTATTTGAAGACATCAACCACAATCACAATCTCAATCACAATCTCTGTGCAAATATACCACCGTGAATCTAGCATGGAGTCCGATCACGACCCGATCGACTAGGCTGTCTTATTTGAAGATACCAACCAAAATCACAATTTCAATTATAATTTCCAGCACAATCACCACCATGTGTGCGGCATGGTGTCCGATCACAACCCGATCGGCTAGGCTGTCTCACCACAATGCCGTGTGGATCGACATCATCCTTTTCTATCAATCAATCTCATCCCAATTAAGGGAAATAATTTTATCACATCAATCTCATCCCAATTAAAGGGAATAATTTTATCACATCAATCTCATCCCAAATAAGGGGAATAATTCAAAAAAAATAACATAGGTATAAATGTATTTATCTCGTCATCTTTCATATTGTATGAATCTTCACTAGTATTTTCAACCAATAACAACAACAATATTTCCTTGGCTCTTTTGGCCATTCACAAGATTCTTTATTCAAGGCACGGTGGTCGTATTTGATATTCCACACTTTTATTTCTTCCCTCTCATGTATCATCATCATAAATATCAACATATAACTTTAAGTTCATTATAAATGAACATCTCATTGGCACCATTGGCAATAAGTATAACTTTCACTCTTGGCACATTGGCCACACTTTATATCCCCAATTAACTTATTTCACTTCTAACCATCTTTATAGATTATCAACAATAAGACATTTTCAACCAAGACTTTAGGTACACATATGAGCAATTAAGAGTCTTTAGCATATTGGGATTTTCTCACACAATTTGGCATCATGACCTTCATTTGAAACACGACTCAAAGATATAGCATTTTAATACACATATCATTCTTGAACACATTCCCAAAGGATAATATAATATGGTAGGAACATTCGTAACACGTTTTGAATACATAATTCTCGACACTTAGCTTATTTGGGACAATCAAATTTATTGGGAACATCTCGGAACATATAATCAGGAACTTGAGACAACCATATTTGAAACCTACAGGAACATCATGGAATTCAATTCTAAGAGAGTAGTTTAACCAACATACCTCAAATTCGCCCCTTAGTGATTTTACAATGATCCACTATACTAAAAAACTTCAATCTACAATAACAACATCCAATGGAACCCATGTTAGTAGCAACTAGTGATTATACCTCGCACTTCGCGCGAGAAGATATTAAAATATTTTTGCTAACTTTTATTAAAAGAAATTTACCTTCACGAAACTGGTAAATGACCTTGTACAACACTTAACATACCATTGCATATATAATTTTTTTAAAATATACTTTTACCTTCAATATTGTTTAAAATGTGATCTTTACACTTCAAGTGAAAGCCAAAACTTCAAATAAAGGACCTATAGCTTCAAGCTAAATAAAACGCTCCTCCATCTTAACGACACCAATACAAGCATCTACCGAGTAATTAACTATATTTAACTCGTCAAGATTGAAGTTATATAAATATACTCTTCTATCATACAAAGAGAAAACTTGATCAGATCTTTAAACACTTGCAAGAGAAAGCCAAAATGTCAAATAACCTATAGCTTCATCTAAATAAAATGCTTCTCCATCTTAATGAACCCATACAAGTATCTATCAAGCAAGTAACAAAATTTAACCTGTCAAAATTAAAATTATGTAGATATACTCTTTTATCTTACCAACAGAATAATTCATGAAATCTTTAAACATTCAAATGAAAGACAAAACTTCAAAGATGTTAAAGTTTCATAGTATCAGATACTTGTATATACTCCTGCTATAATTTTTCATGGAGCCAACAATACATCCAAGTCAATGATTCAACAGATAATGAAGACTCCATCTTCACATGATCTAAAATTTTAAAAATATTGCTTCATTCAAGACACATTCATATTATGCACAAGAACGGTGTACCATAGCGCTCCCAAATTTATATGCTTTCAGTAGTTATTAAACTCAAGAAAACTAATTAAATTTTAGTTAACATTTGGAATAGAAATCACTGAAATTTATACTCTCATAGGCAGCATACTTCTCAATCTAAAAGTTCACTTTCATGGAAAATTCAGCATTTTGTAGTCCATTAGTGACCTTGAATGCCTTGGAGTATACGTTAATCAATTCCTGGGAAGCAAAAAAGATTAACTCCGAAAGGTTGAGGCCAATTGATTTCTTTAACAACTCATAGTTTTATAAATAGTACATGGAAAATAAAGAGACGAAGAAATTCACATTACCCTATTAATTACTAAGTTTTAAGTTGCCAACATGTTTAACCACTAAACTGAATCATTAGAATCGTGCATAATTAATCAACAAACATATCTCTACCACTAATTTTAGTATAACTATCGGATAGACAAGGAACTTTTTTTTATAATAGGTGCAAACCTGGGTTGAAAGTTGTCTTTTATAATAGGTGCAAACCTGGGTTGAAAGTTGTCCAGGACCATCTCCATCACTAAAAATTGGAACACTGTTAATGTCTATTGCTCCTCATTTTCAAACTCTCTCATAAAATTGTATCTTAAGAGCCTTCCACCAATTTTAAGTTTATCTACAAAGCGAAGTCCATTAAGATTACCAGAAATCCAACAATAACAAACTCGAGAGAAAAACAGTTAACAAAGAGACCTCCAAGTTTCTTTTTTTTTCTTTTTTTGTTGTTGCTGTAGATGAAAATTCTAGTGCATTCTTGTTGTCAGTATTCAATAGTTCGTATCTTTGTCTGAAAAGGCAAAAATATCATCTTGACCTCACTACACATTCATAACAAATTTGATTGGAACATTCAATTAAGAAAACTAATACTAATGAGTCATAGTCATTGCAAACACGGAGATCTACATCAATCTTGTACTTGGTTGTTCTCTCAAAAAGAATTGTAGAGTGTAAATGATGTCTCTAGATTTGAATTGCTCGTATGGCAAGCTTTGTAAGTTGCATTCCAGGATGAAGATAGAGAAGTGATCCATAAAAAAACTCTGATTACCAACTAACAGAAAATACAATGCATAACCTGTACTTGGTAACAAAATCCCAAAAGTGAATATCTGTAAAAAAAAAAAAAAAAATTCAAAAGTTACAAGTAATCAATAAATGTTTAGTTCCCACAAATTTAAGGGATATGCATAAAACCATATAAGAATGGAATTTATGTATAGTCCATTGAAGATGAGTTGAAGATGATTAATTGCACATTTTAGGTTAATTAAGTCGTCTCCCGAAGTGGGCAACGTAAAGATGCGCAGTCAATTAATACAATTAGCCTAAAATCAAGTAGGAATTAGAGAATTTTTTTTATATAGAGATACATGAGATACCAATCAAAACATGAAAGAGAACAAAAAGACAATAAAATTTCAAAGATAGAGAGGACAGATATACCTCAGGGGATTGGGAGAAAGAAGAAGATGGAACACAAAGGAAGGAACAGATAGGGAATTCATGAAAGGGGAAGAAGAAGCGAAATGGAATGAGTGTAAGTAAAGACTTTTGCTGGAGAATTTTGGACTATCAAATAACGCTTGTGGCTTTTGTTGGTGACTATTGAACTTTCCAGTAACTGTTGTTTCTCTTTTGATTAGAGGTGCCTTTTCGGGTAATTGAACCCTAAAATAGAAATAAAAGCCTAAAAAATTTGAGAAATTAGATAAATGTAATTCCTGTGCAATGACATATGCCACGTCACATTTCCAAACCCCTCCTTTATAGTGTAAGTAAAGACTTTTGCTGGAGAATTTTGGACTATCAAATAACGCTTGTGGCTTTTGTTGGTGACTATTGAACTTTCCAGTAACTGTTGTTTCTCTTTTGATTAGAGGTGCCTTTTCGGGTAATTGAACCCTAAAATAGAAATAAAAGCCTAAAAAATTTGAGAAATTAGATAAATGTAATTCCTGTGCAATGACATATGCCACGTCACATTTCCAAACCCCTCCTTTATAATTATATATAGATTTTCACAATTTAGGTCATTTAGGCATTTTATCAAATACCTAGTAGGCATGAATCTTTACATCTCTTACCCATATAATTAGTTCATCCAATTACTACCATTTACCAATAATTTATCCCGCCATCATTCTTAAATAATTCATAACTTCCAACATCACATACATGACCATCCATCTACACCCAACCAACAAAATTCCATAAAATAATCACCTTTCAATCTTTACAATGGATATGTATATAAATTGGGAACTTATGGCTTCCAATCACCATACTATAAGTTTCAATACTTAATTCATACTCATATTTCCATAATATATCCATACATGTAAGGCTAAGGATGTAGGATTACCTTTTGGAAGAAATCTTGCAAAACCCTCCTTTGAGTTCTTGAAGAAATTTCTTGAAGATCTATGTATTTTATGTGTAGATTTTATCAATACTAGTGTAGAAATGATGCAATTTCATACCAAGATAATAGGAATTTATTACCTTGAAGAAGAGGGGAGTTGGGGGTCTTGAGAGAGTGGAGAGGAGCTCCAAGAATAGGCCAAGAGGAGTGGGGGAAGTGAGCTACTGAAATGCTCTTTATAAAGGCTTCAGACCTAGCTCGTCCCTCCTCGTGCATCGCGCGGACATGCACGAGCTCTCGTTCAATTTTGCGTACTGGGGCAATACTTCGCTGTTTTGTTGAAATGACTGGGGGTCATGGGTCGTTCAAACCCGCGTGGCGCACGAGTTCACACGAGCTCCCCAGTTGCATCCTTTCTATATTTCTTGTTTTCCAAGTTACCCTCCTTCGATACCTTGCTATGATGTAGACCCCAAATCACTTCCAAACTTTCATATAATTATGAAACCATAATTACAAGATGTTACCCTCATCCATAGCCATCTGGGGTACGCAAGCGAAAAGTGGAGATCTCGAGGCGCGATATAACGCCTTAAACCCTCAGCGAAACTTTCTTTGTTCCACCTGCCTTATTTTAGCAATTTGATCATAACTTCTTGTAGAAATATCCAAATGACGAACGGTTTGATGAATTAGGAACTAGACTCAAAGGTCTACACTCCAGCGGCAAAATTCATTGGAAATATATTTGTGTTCTGAGAATTATACCCATTCAAAGTCAAGCATTATGCAAATTTGGGTATCTATCCCACTTAACATTTCTAACTCGTTCCAAACAACTTCTTACCACTTACAAACCTCCTTAATATGTTCCAAAATACTCTCCATATGTATTTTTAAGTCAAAATAATATGGTTCTATCCCATAGGTATCATTTAATACTCGAATACATTATTCCCAAATATCATTGGCGCACTTTAAAATCTTAAATCATTAGGAAATATTTATGGGGCCTTACATTCTCCCCCACTTAGGATCATTCGTCCTTGAATGAGGAGTAGATTCTGTCACAAAAAACTTAACATAACTTGTTTCTTCTTCCACACATCTTAAGCTCCCAAATTTGTCTAACTCCCAAATGTTTCAGAAATTTCGGCAGAGTCTCCTTTGCAATTGAGCCTAACCACCTACCAGAGGACCACCAAAACAACTCCTAACAACACATCCATAACTCAACAAAGTATCACGATATATATCAACAACACTAATCTCAACATTACAGGCATTATATTATCAAGAGTGATATCTGGACATGCACTGCACATTTTTAAATCATAGCACCTAGGAAGTACCTTTCAAATCAAAACCAATTGCTATACAATCAAGCGAAAATAGTTTCTTTCCACAACACTTTCGGCCTTCAAGGTGACCTTCTTGACTTACAGACTTCGCCATAACACATTGACGTAGGCAATCCCAACTTCCAGACTTATCTAACAATGATGACAATTAGGTACCTCTCATAAGCTAACTATCCATTAACTTCACCTTCAATAACCTCTACCGGTACAAAGTATTTCCAATTACTTCCTTAGACATAGACACGTGAAACACCGGGTACACGAAGGACAATAATAGGGAAATATCATACTCATAGTTTGGCCTATTTCCTTCAAGATTTCACAAGGCCTAATGTGACTACACATACTTTACCTTCCTTAATAATTCACCCAATATATTCATAGAGAAAATCTTGAGAATAACCCATTCACTTTCTTCAACTCTAAATCTCTACACCGAACACCCAAACTAAACCTTCAGCGACCTTCATCAATTATTCTAAGATGCGCTAGCATGAATATGACCATAAAATTTTCTATTCAATATATTTGATCACAGAATGATGCTTCTTCTCTGACATGTTTGAACCTTTAACCCCCATAGGTTCACTATAAATAGGAACAACGAGGTTCGAGATTGGGTTGGAAGTATTCAAGAATCCATCAATATGCCGAGCACGGCATTTCAGGAGGTTATATCCTAAGAGACATGAAAGTTACTACCCATAGTGCTGACATGGTTAATCATTATGATGACATCATTGATTCGACACATGGGGCATAGAGTTGCCTAGTAGGCATTGATAATGTAGGGATCATGTTCATGATTATGAGATTTAAATAAATGAGTCATTTTAGACATGTGACATATGGGAGGATGGTCGGGATGATAAATACATTAGCGTCAGTTATTCTTGGAATACTATGAGCCATGAAAAGGACAACAACAATTGTTTCATTCCATACGTGCCTTGTTTGGCAATAGTAGGCCTCAAAGAGAGATAGTACTTATGTGACACCAGTCGCCTCTTAGAATGTAGGGAAAATCAGTTCAACTCGAAATGAGAATATTCTAGCACCCTAAATGTGATATGGATTTCAAGATACATGAAGTTGCATTACGCTCTTAACTGTATTTGACACAAGGAATCTATGCCACAAACCCATGAGGATGAAAAAGAAGTTGAACACTTGTGAGATTATTATCATTATCACAACTTAAACTTTTCCAATAGTTAGTCCTATATGAGAGGACTGGAGATACGATGACTTGTTGATTTAGGGTGGTTAACGGACCAAGGTTCGAAGTTGAAGAATTGCTGAAGATTTGCTGGTTCTGGTGTGATCGCACCTGCGGAAAAGGCATCGCAGGTGCGATGATCGCAGAAGTGATAATAAACTCGCAAGTGCGAGGGTCTTCACAGGTGCGGATCCTGTTGCACAAAAGCGCGACCGCAGATGCGGTCCTTGGCATCGCAGAAGCAGAGGCTCGCTGGGCAAGAGATGTCCGCAGAAGTGCAATTCTTTTCGCAAAAGCAGATGCGCAGGTGCGAAAATGCCTGGGCAGTGTTAAAAATGAGGGTTTTCCGAGAATTTTCTCATTTTGGACATTTTGGAGCTCGGTTTGGGCGACTTTGGAGAGGATGTTTTCCACAAAACTTGAGGTAAGTGTTCTTGACTCCCTTGTGATTATATTCCATGAATCTATCTTCATTTTTAGCAATTGGTTGATGAATTTAAAGAGTAAATTGGGGGTGTTGGCCTAAAGTTCATAATATAATTTTTGAGTTTTGAACATCGATTTGTAGTCGAAATTGAGTGAAATTAGTATGGTTGAACTTGTAATTTGATGGGTTATCGGATTTTATGAGTTTCGTCATATTCTAAGACGTGGGCCCCATGAGCGATTTTTGGAGTATAATTTCGGATTTTGTGGGAAAATATTAGTATTTTGATATGGAATAATTCCTATAATTGTATGGACTGAATCAAATTTATTGTGGCTAGATTCGAGCCGTTCGGAAATTGATACGTGCAAAATGGAATTTCTGGAGCATTTTGATCTTGCTCGGAATTGGATTCGTCTTATTCGAGGTAAGTAACTCTTCTAATCTTGGAGCTGAGTGTATGAGCCCTGAATATATGTATTATGTGAATTGTTGGGAGGTGACGCACATGCTAGGTGACGGACGTGTGGGCGTGCACCATAGAAATTGTGACGTAATTGGTTTCATGGAATTTTGTAGTCATAATCTTGGAATTTTCTATGTAATTTTATGTGTTAAAGAAATTGAGTTGAGAATGATATTAAAAATCATGTAAGGCTATCTGCCAGTATTATTGAGACCCACATAGGTCATAGTGCTGTGAATTATTTGTTTAAATTGAAATTTTATACTCAGTCATATTCATTTCATTGCATATCATATCTCAATCTCTGTTGTTATTTATTGATACATCATATCATCATTTTCGGGCTATTTTCATGACATTGTGAGCCTATGAGAGAGAGACTGGAGAAATTGATGACTGAGGGAGGCCGAGGGCCTGACTGTAAAGATATTTTTGGGATCGGGCTGCACGCCGCAGCAAGCCATGCTGGCTTTATATATATTATTATTATTATGTGGATCAGGGCTGCCTGCCTGCAACAGGCCTTATAGGCTTTATATAGCGCTTGGGCTGAAGGAGCCCCTCCGGAGTCTGCACACACCCCCAGTGAGCGCTGTTGATATTATTGAGGGATGGATCTTCCCCAGACATGGATCTTGTCCGAAGTATTATATATCTGGAGATGGATCTTCTCCACGAGCTGGATTGGCCCCGGTACTGAGTGACTGATGATCAGTTGATGTGTATATTCCAAGATGGATCTTCCCTGGTCCGGATTGGCCATATACAGTACCGAGTGATTGGGCATGATGAGTGGAATGTGTGAGAAAGTGAGATTGAGTACTCTGAGAGTGTGAGTACATGAGTTCATCTCTGAGATACAATGCATTGACATGCACACATGATATACAGGCATAGAGATGTATTTTCCTCATACTGTATGGTATCACATCATTCATGATTTCTCACACATGTTGATAGATGGGCATAGTGATGCATTTGTTTTACACTTGTTATCTGGAAAGAAAATGAGACATTTTAATTATCATTGAAAGGATTTTGGAAAAATTACTGTTTTCAAACTTACTCATATTTTTGGCAACTTCGGTAAACGATTTGGTTTTTCACTAATGTACTTGAAAGGCATAAACTATTTTCAGAAATCATGATTTTACTGAGCATTTTTATCTCTGATTTACTTCTTGTATTATTTTCTTTACGTTGTTATGGACTGTTGCTGGCTATTGGTGTGGACCCAACCTTGGTACAAGCTCGTCACTACTTTCAACCTATGGTTAGGTTTGTTAATTATTGGGTACATGGGATCGGTTGTACTCATACTACATTTCTGCACCTTGCGTGCAGATATTAGATGTTGATGTTGATGTGCTCGACGGGAGACGGAATTGAAGATGTACCTGCATTCCGGTGGTAGCTACCTCTTGTTCATGGTAGCCTTAGATTCATAAAACTCTGTTTATGTACTTTTCAAACAGATAATGTATTTACTTCATACCAGCTTTGTAAACTCTGTTCTTAGAAGCTTATGATTTGTACTACCTGTTCTTGGGGAAACGTGTTAGTTTTATCTATTTTCTTTTAATTAATTGCCTTATTAATTTCATTGGAATTGGGTAGTTGGTAATTGGCTTACCTAGCGGGTTGGGTTAGGTTCCATCACGACTAGTTGGATTTCGGGTCGTGACAAATGTTGGGATGAAATCATGTATTGGTTAGAGCGAATGAAGACTTTGCTTTGAGCTAGACATGTTTTTGCCATAACAACTCTCAAGCTGCAATACTAAGCCACTTCATGGGAAACTACAATGCTAGGAACAATGTGAGTTACTCACTAAGGCATGATCTAGGTGGACATGAAAGTCATACTGAAATGGGCGAACCATAAGATCTTCCTGTGATGAATTTGTGAAAATCTCAAATTTTCGAGAAACTTTATACAGACAAGTGACCATTTCAATTGACACGTACACATACAATAGGTGCTGAGATATGCCCTCCTGTTACTAGACAATGAAAAGGATTCATGATACTATTCATAAATGAGTAAAGTAATTGTTCCAACCATATGAGTCACATACACCAGAGAGAAAAATAGTTGCTCAAGAAGGATCTCAACACTAGGCCGCTATACATTGGATTTGATACCACATAGGTAAACTTTATGACTTTGCATGCATAACCACAAGTGAGCAGATGTTATCCATTTGAATCAAAAGGTTCTGTAAGAAATTCATCAGGTATAGTCTCTTGTTGTGAATTTAGGAAAGCAAGTGGGAAGTATTAATCCTAGAGTTATAACTCAATTCAAGGATATAATTATAAAGCTCAATTCCACAAGAGGATGTAAATAAGAGAATTTGTGATAGAGTGGATTCACGAATAATGAGTCTCGTTCAAAGAGTAGGTACATGCAATGTTTTGTGATTCAACATCTTGTTAAGACCATGTTTATGAGAGCTCTTCAATATGGGTGCACATTTACAACACGGAAAACTCATACGGTGTTCAAAACGATATAGCAAGGAGTGACCTACTTGGTAACTTTAGATTGATAGAGCAGTACCTTACTTGATGCCCCTCAACTCCACAACCATAACGTATTTCAAGAGTCATTCAACACGTCCCCAAGTAGCGTTTCTTACAAATCAAACATTCTGACTTATTGGTACAAACAACCCTCTTTTGTTTCTTAGGTGCTCTTACCACATGATCCGGTGGCACGATAACATTAATAGGGACAAGTACACTTCCCTTAGCAACTAGTTCCTTCATTCCCTCCTCGCTGACTCGAACCCGTGGGTTACTCATATGAAAAATGAGACATGACGAGGAAATTAGCTTCCTATCTTGAGTTCTATCGCATGATCTGGAGTATCAAAGAAGTGTGAATTTACTAAATGTCCATGTAGCCTCCTTATTATAGATGTGGTCGACAACACACCGATAAGAAGGACTCTACTAGACACGGCTCCGAGACATCCTAGGACACTTTAAAACCTTAGGCTCTGATACTAAGTTTGTCACGCCCCCACCTCGGGGAGCGCGAGCGGCGCTCAACCGAGTGAACCCGGCCGAGCAAGCAGGTTAGATTTCCTTCCACCCAAACTTATCCATGAATAATGAGGAGATGCACTCCATTAATCAAACACTGAAAATATTTTATTAACAACTCCCATTTCATTTCCATTAGCAATTTCATTCATAATTTCCAAAGTATTACAAGTTTATAAAATTAATGAAAAATATGTTTGCCATATAGCAACATTTCTAGTTCAATTCCCAACATCATACACCACCTACAACCTGTCTACGGAGCCTCTAAGTATGACAAAAGAATAGTATGGAAGTGCCAGCAACAAGGCCCCGGCTATACCTCAAGACACGAAGTGTAACATCAAGTGACATCGAGCCCGAAATAGAGTAGGGTTCACCAAAACCTAATGAATATGGAGTAACTGCTAATGAGGACCAAAGTTTCCCGCTGCTGAATCACCTGCATCCATTGAAGATACAGTACCCCCTGGAAAAGGGATGTTAGTACATATGGAATAGTACTAGTATGTAAAGCTAACTATCCTCTTTCAAAATTGAATGCCAATGTAAGAAAGGGAAAACCGTGGAAACAACAATCAACAATCAATGATATTCAAATGCCAAGTTAAAACATAATAATTTCCAAAATATGAAGATAAAACTGTGAAGTGATAATCAAAATATGATGATAATATTATTTTTGTTTGGGAGATCTTTAGCACTGATATATCACTGCTCACAATATCACTATTCACAATAGCAATACCACCGTACTTTTAGCACGAAGTCCGATCACGACCCGATCGGCTAGGCTATCTCATTAGAGACATCAACCACAATCACTATCAATACCAATACCACCGTACTTTTGGCACGGAGTTCGATCATGACCCGATCGACTAGGCCATCTTATTTGAAGACATCAACCACAATCACAATCTCAATTGCAATCTCTGTGCAAATATACCACCGTGAATCTAGCACGGAGTTCGATCACGACCCGATCGACTAGGCTGTCTTATTTGACGATACCAACCAAAATCACAATTTCAATTATAATTTCCAGCACAATCACCACCATGTGTGTGGCATGGTGTCCGATCACGACCCGATCAGCTAGGCTGTCTCACCACAATACCGTGTGGATCGACATCATCCTTTTCTATCAATCAATCTCATCCCAATTAAGGGGAATGATTTAAACACATCAATCTCATCCCAATTAAATGGAATGCTTTTATCATATCAATCTCATCCCAAATACGGGGAATAATTCACAAAAATAATATAGGTACAAATGTATTTATCTCATTATCTTTCACATTGTATCAATCTCCACTAGTATTTTTAACCAATAACAACAACAATATTTCCTTGGCTCTTTTGGCCATTCACAAGATTCTTTATTCTAGGCATTGTGGTCGTATTTGATATTTCACACTTTTATTTCTTCCCTCTCATGTATCATCATCATAAATATCAACATATAACTTTAAATTCATTAGAAATGAACAATTTAAGCACAATAGATTTCTTTCCTAGAAATGGAGTAAAATAATTGGCAATTGATGCGCAAGTTAAAATCATCAACAAGTAACACACCATTTATTCTTGAAATACTTTTTCCCAAGAAGGGTAATACACAATTTCCACTCATGAATATGGAAGAGCGCAAAACACATTGAAAATACTCACAAAGCATAGCATTTGTTAAAACAGCCACATATGGGCATGACATGAGTTCATAAGCTTTTAGGCAATTCTATTTGCGAAGTCAATTCAGAATAGTTGAATCAAGGCTCATTTCATAACCTTTCTCACATCATTTAATCTCATTGGCACCATTGGCAACAAGTATAACTTTCACTCTTGGCTCGTAGGCCACACTTTATATCCCCAATTCACTTATTTCACTTCCAACCATCTTTATAGATTATTAACAATAAGACATTTCCAAACAAGACTTTAGGTACACATATGAGAAATTAAGAGTCTTAAGCATATTGGGATTTTCTCACACAATTTGGCATCATAACCTTCATTTGAAACACGACTCAAAGACATAGCATTTTAATACACATATCATTCTTGAACACATTCCCAAAGGATAACATAATATGATAGGAACATTCGTAACACGTTTTGAATACATAATTCTCCAGACTGGCCCATCACTAAAACACAGAATACACATCTCGAACCTCGTTCATAGAATCACAAGCTGTCATTGCATAGCTGATACCAAGCATTCACGTACGCATACGAATGAGTGGAAGGAATTCAAAGCGATATGCTTCAAGCTAAATATACCGTACGATAAAGAAAGAAAGATGGGAAGTTTATCCTAAATGCTCTGTAGCCTCTCGAAGATAAGTATGGACGTCATCATACCGATCCATAAGACTCTACTAGACACTTGTTTATGACTTTTAGGACATATGAACCTAGAGCTCTGATACCAATTTTTCACGACCCAAAATCCAACTAGTCGTGATGGCACCTAACCCAACCTGTTAGGTAAGCCAATTTACGAAAATCCAATTCAAATGAAATTTACTGATAAAATAAGTGATGAAATAACTGACTTTAACACATTTTCCAAGGACCGGTAGTACAAATCATGAGCTTCTAAGATTTAGAATTTACAAAGTTGGTATTAAATAAAATACATCATTTGTTTGAAATATACATGAACAGATTAAAATTCTAAAGCTACCAAGATCAAGAGGCAGTTATGACCGAAATGCAAGTACATCTTCAATGCCAGCTCCCGCCATACGCAGCAACATCAACATCCAAAATCTGCATACAAGATGCAGAAGTGTAGTATGAGTACAACCGACCCCATGTACTCAATAAGTAACAAACCTAACCATAGGTTGAAAGTAGTGATGAGCTGAGACAAAGGTCAGAGTCCAACACCAATAACCAGCAATAGTTCATAGCAATATAATGAAAGTAAAACAAGTAATAACTCAACAATACAAATGCTCAGCTCGTTCACAGTTCCGGAAAATAAACATTTCTCTTTTCAAGTATAATAGTAAAACTTAAATCTTTTGCCGAAATCACCAAAAATATGAGTAAGTCTCAAAAATGTGATTTTTCTCAAAACTTTCAACAACAGATAAGAAATTTCATTATCTGATGGCATGAGGAAAAATACTTCTCTATACCTACATATCAAGTATGCATGTCTAATGCAATGCAACACAGCGATAAACTCATGTACTCACCCTCTCGGGGTACTCAATCTCATTGTATAAGGCAGGTCCAGCCCTAGGGAAGATCCATCCCAAATATAAATAAATAATCACTCTGTCACTCAGTAGTGTATAGGGCAACTCCATGCCCAAGGAAATCCATTCAAAATATAAATGTATAGGGCAATCCCATGCCCAGGGAACTCCATCCCAAATATAAATGTATAGGGAAAGTCCATGCCCAGGGAACTCCATCCCAAATATAAATGTATAGGGCAACGCAATGTCCAGGGAACTCCATCCCAAATATAAATACCAACTGCGCTCACTTTGAGGGGTAAAGACTTCGGAGGGGCTCCTTCAGCCCAAGCGCTATAATAAGCCAGATCCAGGCATAAATAAATAAAACATGCTGCGACGTATAGTCCGATCCCATAATAATAAAGCCTATAACGCAAGCTACGGCGTGCAGCCCGATCCATAAATATCACTCACAACCAGGCCCTCGGCCTCACTCAGTCATCAATCTCTACAGTCTCTCGGGCTCACAATTCATGGAATTAGCCCAAAAATGATGATATGATGTATCAATAACTAGAAACAGAGACTGAGATATAATATGCAATGAATGAATATAACTGAGTAAATTTCAATTTAAACATATAATTCAACATTAGAAATGACCTCAGTGAGTCCCAATAATACCAACATATGCCTAAACATGATTTCTAGCATGAGTCACTGCTCAGTTTCTCTAACAGATGGAAAATACATGTTATTTGATTACATAACTCTATGCAATCGATTGGGTCACAATTATTACGGTGCACGCCAACTCGCCCGTCACCTAGCATGTGTGTCACCTCCAAAAAAATCACATAACACATATAATCAGGGTTCATACCCTCAGCTCCAAGTTTAGAAGTGTAACTTACCTCGAATAAGCCTAATACAATAAACGAGCAAACTAAACAATGCTCTAGGAATTCCATTCTGCGCGTATCAACCTCTGAATGACTCACAACTAGCCAAAAGCAACTTAATTACATCAATTAATGCTTAAGGAAATAATTCCAAATAATAAAGTTTGAATTTACAATTACACCCCTGAAGTCAACCAAAAGTCAACATGGGACCCACGTCCCGGAATCCGACAAAAATTCCAAAATTCAAACACCCATTCAACCACGAATCCAACTATATCAAAATTAGTCAAATCCGATCACAAATCGACCTTCAAATCCTCAAATTATAGTTTATGAAGTTTATGCAATTTTCCCCAAATTTCTTTAAAAACCCACAAAAACTCACCACAAACCGAGCTCCCAAATTTCAAATGTGAAATAATACTCTAACCCTCATTTTTAAAGTACAAAATCTGATCTCCCATTGTGCTGACCGCACATTGTTTGTGCGGTCCGCACATTCCAGGTTCCGCGGCCACAATCCAAATTGTGCGGTCGCACTTCAGGAGTGACTGCACTACCAGGCTTCAGTAAATTAACCATAACTTTCTGTACAAATTTCCAAATGATGAATGGTTTAACTTTCTGGAAAGTAGACTCAAAGACTACAACTTTTATTTTTGGACCATCTCCATATTAACATATAAGCTTACGAAGTCAGACCACCAAACCTGCAGATTCTCCTTTCTGCGGACGCAAGAGGATTTCTGCGGTCCGTACATTTCCTCTGTGGTCATCACAAAAGGTTTTGCGTCAGCACTCCAAAATGTTCCCTCCGCACTTCAACTATTCCAGAACATCATTAGAGTGCTGAAATGCCCAAACTAGTTCAAAACGCACCCCGAAACACACCCGAGCCACTCGGGACACCGTCCAATTATACCAACAAGTCTCGTAACATAACATGGACCTACTCGATGCCTCAAATAACACCTAACAACATCAAAATCACGAATCGTACCTCAAAACGAACTTAATGAACTTTGAATCTTCTAACTTCCAAAACTCGTGCCGAAACGTATCAAATCAACCCGAAATGACTTCAAATTTTGCACACAAATCATAAATGACATAACGAAGCTACTAAAATTTCCAGATCCACAATCTGAACCCAATATCATCAAAGTTAACTCCCAGTCAAATTTATGAACATTCCAAACTTTAAATTTTTAATTTTTGCCAATTGGTGTCGAAACCTTTTAGGAATATCCAAATGAAATTATGGGCATACGACCAAGTCCAAAATCACCATCCGGACCTAACGGAATCATCAAAACTCCAATCCGAGGTCGAATACTAAAAAGTCAAACTTGGTCAACTCTTCCAACGTAAAGCTTAAAACATGAAATTCATTCTTCCGAACTAATTCCGAAACACCTGAAAACCAAAACCGACGATTCACACATGTCATAATACATCATATGAAGATATTCAAGACTTCAAATAGTTGAAAGGAGCTTAAATGCTCAAAACAACTGATCAGTTCGTTACAGGATGAAACCTTCACCTAGGTGAAAACCTAATGGGTAAACTACGTTAATTTTTATTTTGTTGATCGGGGTGTATTATAACTCTCAATTCTCAAGTACCCACTCAATACCTCTCGGTTATAGAGTGGTTATACCCAAATTGGCTTTCTCAAGTCCAATTGGGTATCAATTTAAACAATTGATATGAGTCCAAGTCGGGTTTTTCCTATCTGTAGTTCAAACCCTTTAATTAAACTAACTAAATTCCTTGTTAGCCAACTTTTCCTAGACTAAGTCCCTCTTTCTCAAGTAAGAAAAAAGTCAAATAGACATGAATCAATGTTTGCAACCATTAATTCTAGAAATAATACATAAACAAGGTACAATAATAAACACCCAATCATAAACAAGTACTAAAATTAATAACCCATAAGGTTTACTGTCACAACCCAAAATCCAATAAAGGTCATGATGGTGCCTAACACCGCCGTTAGGCAAGCCAACAGTGATTGTTCAACTTAATTACTCATTTTATTACTTTTGAAATCATAATTTTCATTAATTAAATAGTATGAAATAGAATTTACTGGGTAAAATGATAATAATTACGTGCACTACCATACCAAACACCCAGAAGAAGCCCCCAAAACCCGGTGTCACAAGTGCATGAGCCTCAACTAAGGAGTACAATAATAATACATCATATGTCTGGAATACAAGTTAGACAGAAAAATTTAAATAACTCTGATGGAGACTCTATATGCTGCGGAACGTAACATGGAATGCAACTCACCATAATGTCCCCGCAACAGCCGCGCCCTTGCGCCCAAATATATATATATATATATATATATATATATATATATATATATATATATATATATATATATATATATATATATATATATATATATATATATATATATATATATATATATATATATATATATATATATATATATATATATATATATATATATATATATATATATATATATTAACCCCGGAGAAGTAGTGACAAGGGGTCGACATCGACACTTACTAGTGGTCCAATAAATTAAATGCAGTAGGGAGTAAACAGATGTGAGGCAGAGTAAACAAACTAAATAAACAAGTATAAATACGTGGTACAATCTTCCTCTCAACAATAAACTCAAGCTCTCAATTAGCAGTTACCTCTCAATTATCTGTTACCGTCTTAACCAGAGTATATATAAAATTGTCCCAACCAGATAGGAAAATCACAGATACACTGGCTTCTTGTCAAATATTACGCACGATTCTGCTGAGGCGAACAACCCGATCCCATAAGATTATTTCAAGAAGTTGTCGAGGCGAACAACCCGCTCCCATGAGAGTGTGGTGCATAATCCTACTGAGGTGAACGGCCCGATCCCATTAGAATAAGAAGCTTTAACGGGTCATTGACCCCACTCACGAATAAATGTGTCAGTTATAAATTTTAAGGAAACCCCTTCGATGAAAACGCATAGCGCGGGAGAAATTCATAAGAGGAGCGCAATTATTCCGCGACTAATCATGAAGCTCGTCAAATCTCTACAATAACAAGTCAATCACTCTACGCAAGTCTAGTCTCAAGTCGTAATGTAATAAATAGGAATTTAATAGGCAAGGAACAATCGAAATAGTATAGTTATAGCATGGCGGGAACCTAAGTCTACCCGGACATAACATGAATCTAGTTACGTATGGACTCCCGTCACCTTGTGCGTACGTAGCTCCCAACAACAAGTAGCACATACCAATTACATCGCCTAGGGGTAGTTTCCCCTTCACAGGGTTAGACAGGACACTTACCTTGTTCCAAAGTTCCATAACCAGCTCCAATGCCACTCTAATGCCTCAAACCGATGCCCGTCGCTCCAAAACTAGTCAAGCAATGTGCAAACCAATAAAAATATACCCTAATACTCATAATAAATCAATTCATAACAATTTTCAACTCCGCTCGAAAAGTCAATAAAGTCAACCCTCAGGCCCGCATGCCTGAATTCCAAAAAATTTCAAAGATAAACATTACCCATAATATCACTAACTCAAATATATAATTTATTCCTAATTACATGTCCAATTACGTGATAAAAATCCAAAAATACCAATTTCTAGGTTTCTCTCAAAATCTCACAAAATCTACAAATTTCCATGTTTAAATTCACATATAATCCATGTATTTCACTAACATTATGTGGGAATTACTTACCTTGAATGGTTGATGAAAATCTCCCCTTGAAGCTCTCCAAAAATCGCCCAAGCCAAGAGAGAATGAGAGAAAATGGGCAAAATTCCGTATAAAAATCAAGTTTGCCCAGCGCTGCCTCACATCTGCGGCATCAATCTCACACCTGCGAGAACCCAGGCCAGGTCGCCGGCCGCATCTGCGAGTCCTGTTGCGCACCTGCACCCTCGCTTATGCTGCCCCTCTAAGCAGGTGCGGTTCCGCTTCTGCGGCAAAAAGACCGCATTTGTGGTCCCAGCACTGCCCAACCAAAATCCGCTCATGCGCTTGCCTGGCCGCTTCTGCGGCATCGCATCTGCGGCCCTTTTTTCGCAGGTGCGATTGCACCAGTCCTCAGGCCCTTCATCAATTCCTCCAAGTCCAAACTCGATCCGTTTGCAATCTGATTCACAACCGAGGCCCCCGGGATCCCGTCCAAACATACCGAGACATCCCAAAATATGATACGGCCAAGTCAAGGCCTCAAATCATGTCAAACAACATCAAAATTACGAATCGATGGGAAAAACCTTTCTTTCAACTTTCCAACCTTCAAACTTTGCCGAACACGTCCGAATAACACTTAACCATCTCGAAATGACGCCAAACTTTATGTGAAAGTCAAAAATCACGATACAAACCTATCCTATGGCTCGGAACTCCAAATGGACATCGATAACATCAAAATCCACTTCAAACCAAGCTTATGAAATTCTAAAACTTTCAAAAATGCCAACTTCCCATAATAGGCATCGAAATGCTCTCGGACTATCCGATACTCAACCCGAACACACGCTCAAGTCCGAAAACATCGTACGAACTTATTGGAACCTTCAAATCCCGATTCCGAGGTCGTTTACTCAAAGGTCAAACCTTAGTCAATTCTTCCAATTTAAAGCTTCCGAAATTAGAATTTTCCATCCGAATCAACTCTTAACTTCCCAAAATTTGATTCCGACCACAGATACAAGTCGTAAAACATGAAGTGATGCTACTCAAGGCCTCCAACCGCCGAACAACGCGCTAGAGCTCAAAATGACCGATCGGGTCATTACATTCTCCCCCGCTTAAACATACGTTCGTCCTCGAACGTGCTAAGAACTGCTTCAAAGTCACCCAAAATTCACTGTTCAACACCTTGTGCATCTACCCGTGTCACCACAACCCACTTGGGCACATTAGCTCGAGCTTGACTGAAGATCCTCCCTTTTGTTTAGTCAATATGGCTTAGAACCAAATTCCAACCTCTGAATGCTTATACAAGACCTGCTTCTAACATACAGACGCCGTATTAGTCACTACACACTGTACCAAAACATGATCATACACCTTTGCTGAATTCACACCATGCACCGCATGATTCAAATGCAAGTAATAAAATGCTCCGATCACAATAGCTGCAATTTCACGAATTTGATGCCCGCAATACGCCTCATAACACATGTAAGACCTGTTCCAACTCTCGCAATACCGCCATGATGAAAGAGATGTGTAGAAACTCATAACCACCTGCCAAAACAATAAATCCTGGGGTCTGTTCACCTGACAAGCACCATTACCTCATTCTGAACTAAACAATGATATTTTCTCTTTAATATACCCTACTTAACTCCGATCGCACTAATCTCAGGTCCAATAATCTCGTCTCACCTAGTACAGGCTGCTCGGGCAATAAGCCACCTCAAATACCGTCTAAAATCTTATATGATGCCATCAATATGCCAATAAGCTATATCCCGAATATGACTCATAAGGGAGAACGAACTCTGGAAAGGAACTACCCAGCCCGCGTAATGAATAAAACGGTCGAACAGATGCTATGAACCCTTCTCAGAGAATGGGAAACAAAATACACAAAAATAGATATAGAGAACCGTACTCAACATCTCACTATTGCGGCGTGCAACCCGATCCATACATGATACTGTTGCGGCATGCAACCTGATCCAAACAACATACTCGTGGCGACGTGCCACCTGATCCACTCATTACAATCATTAAGGAAATACTCATCGAGCCATAATGCTCATATACACAGAAAGCCCGAATATCAACCACACGTACGCCAAGTACATAATACAACCCCAGGGAGACGGGTAGCGCCATATGCTACAAAAACCCAAGCACGACTAAGGTGCAATAAATGACCTGTATCTCGAGAGCCACCTGCTCATATAATACCACAAACTGCACGGGATCACAACACATGTGCGAATAATCAGGCTGTCTCACAACCCACCTGGTACAATTGAGAATTACATGGAATAACTGAAGACCGGGAATAACACCCAACACTCGAGGACTCCTCCATAAGTAGTACTATGTTGAATGAACACATCCGATCTAATGTAAATCTACTAGCGCACCTCAAGCCAATTTCGCTTATCCCATACTGAGCTAATAACCTTCCAAGGATCCATAATAACCCTATTTATGACACACACAAGCAGCCGTCCAATCCGAAAAAAATTCCTACAGTCCACAACCAAAGGAATGGAGCGCTTTTCAGGCATAAACTCTCACATAAGCGATAGTACCAGAATCTCCATACTTGGTTTCAATCCTCAACTATCAAGTGACTAATATGTCACACTTATATAATTTTCCCATGGGATATGCTCCCACGACCTTCTACACCAGGTAGCAAAGTCTGCACCTCCACACCACCAATCGTACTAATTTTGTAAAGCCAACCAAGAGTCTGCAAATGAATACACAAAGCCTCTTACACAGCACACCGTTCTCAGGTGACACTAAAGAAAATGCCAACTTACTCTGAACATCGGAATTCTTCGCTACTCATCTGAGCATGTTACATTCTTGTCAACACCGAACCGCAACCTTGATCCTCAACTTCCAATTCCCATGCCGCTCACTACACCTATCCTGCCGCTATGTGAGAGTACACGAATTCATCATACACCTGAACTACTAGTAGAAGAAACACTTCATTGGATAGAAACCTTTCACTTAACTCATTTCAGAAGAACCATTGCAACACACAACTGAATTTCCATAACTGCAGAAAATACAAACCTCAAGTTGTGGTCTAAATCACCATAACTCTTACAGGATCCATTTACAAATAACAAGGCCATTTGAATCAAATACCTCCCAAATAAATCAAATTATGGTGGCTTCCAACCCCGCACGTACAACCACAAACCACATGTATAACTTAACACGTCAAAGGAACTGACCATTGCTACAATCATGCTGATTCAAACCATTACTAACCGAACCAACTTCTTCTAATTTACTCTTGACTTGCCTTAGAAATATTAATAGCTCCATTCAAAAACATAACGAACACAATCAACACTCATCCAGAGTGACCCGAATCACGAGACCACATCGTCTCGATACCCATAAACCATCTCATACCCTCCTTATGCGCGCAACAACATCTCCAACTGGTACACCCATTCTGAAGGACCTTCCGCGTATCCGAAACTATTTCTTCCATTTCTCCAATACTGCCCCACAAACCCGATGATTACATAGAAAATTCCCCAAGTATTCTTCACATTCTGCTACAAAATCCCGGTTTTCAGCCAGAACTCAAAATCCTTAGACATCACGCTTACATCCTTGGACCTATTAGAACCACTATTTAGAGTTATCCACTCTTACCTGGTCCCGAATATAATCAAACTCCATCGCCCTGTTAGCACATGAACAATCCCAAAGAAGCAACTAGATTAATTCTTTTCCTTGTACATCACATCCACAAGAAGCATACACTTTGAGTCTTCCCAAAACCTGCACATGAGTCGATAAGGCAAAATATAACACACATTCATCAAGTTCTTTGCTCGAATTACCCCTGATGGTTTCTTTTCTTAGTCATAAATAATCTACCAATGCACCGATAACCAGAAACCGCACAAGCAGACGACCACACGATCCAGTCGTAGATGGTGGGCTCCCCCACTTAACTTTAATCTACAATCACATAAATCTAGAACCCACAATGATTCCTCCTTCTCAATTTACCATGATCTCACCGTTAACCCGCCAAATTTCTTGAAATCCCTTGTTAAACTTTTCATGAACATTCCGAATTATCAGCCATAATCGCATATTCGACCTTCTACCAACTAGTAAGTAGAACTCTTCGTAGAAACTTCATCAAAATCATGCAACCGCTAACCTGCCTATTAAAGATAGCCCACCTATGGAATTCCATACCGGCCTCTTCCAACGAAGCCGCACTGGGTACCACTACCATGAAATCAATAAACCCTCCTGAGCCCATGCTCGTCCAACAGCTATACAAGTCTAATCATTCCCCGTTGACATCAACTGAAAGTCCGACAATACATTACAAACTCGAAGTCACGTTGCATCCCAAAAACGATAATTAAGTTTTCACACCCCTCTTCATTTCAAGCAAACTCATCTCCGCCATATTCAATCTTCCTCAATACAGTAGCCACCAACCCAAATAAAATCCGTACACATAGTCACTGACCACCTTGATTCCCAAGTCGCTCTAGATTTTTCTCAACGCATATGACTATCCTACCACAGAATCCATATGCTATGTTGCCACTCCCATTTCGGTCAAACCATCTCCTTTAAGAAACTCTCCGACCTCTGCTTTTCATACTTGACCTACTAGCAATTCAACCACCGCGAGACACCTCCCGCCATGTCCTTCCTCATCCTTCGCTACCCAAATATTGCATCAAATCAAAATCCATCCCTGTAGCATCTGAACTAATAAATTGCTACCAACTCTAAGCCTCGTCGAAGATCATCTCTTTCGAGCCATCAGCATTTGAAACACGAATTCGATTCTGAAACTGCTACACACCGCCATCCCTGACAACTGCTTCTTAGACACTATTTCATCATACCTTGCCCCGAAGGAAAATCAAAGAAGACCATAACACTGGCAAACCTTAATGTGTTCAAACAAGGACGACGATACACAAGCACTGTCTCGACACATAGCCCGATTACTCCATCAACCAAAGCCTTGAACATCCATAGCCTGATTGCCTTTCTTCCGCTGGAATTAACTGCCGAATCTCTAAATCATGCATTGAGAAATCCTCCCTTCAAGTCATTCACTGCCTCGACACATACACAAGCACCCTACCATAACACCAAAACTGTGCGATAACAACGCATGAGCATCATAGCAATATGTGCATAGCCTCAAAACCATAGGGAAAATACAGATACTGAGCTGAAATGATAGAACATCCATCCGCAAGGAGACGATAATAGCCTGCCTGAATACACAGGGAAACATATCCTGTACCACGTCTGTAGTACCACTACAACTCCTCGATGCCCAAGTGATAACAAGCGCTCCACGTCCCATAAGATTGAGTAGGGAGGAAATATAATCATAAGCCTCAAAGGAATCAAATCGCACGAAGAGGAATCAAGAAGAGAAGTGCTCCTAACAGCCATGTAGCCTCTAGAAGATAAGTACAAACGTCTCTGTACCAATCCGCAAGACTCTACTGGACTTGCTCATGACTCGTGAGACCCAAGTGAACCTAAAGCTCTGATACCAAGCTGTCACGACCCAAAATCCAATAAAGGTCGTGATGGCGCCTAACGCCGCCGTCAGGCAAATCAACGATGATTGTTCAACTTAATTACTCATTTTATTACTTTTGGAATCATAATTTCCATTAATTAAATGGTTTGAAATAGAATTTACTAGGTAAAATGATAATAATTACGTGAACTACAATAATGGACCGCAAGTAGGAAACACCCAAAACCCGGTGTCACAAGTGCATGAGCATCTACTAAGGAGTACAATAATAATACAACATCTGTCTGGAATACAAGTAAGACAGGAGAATATAAATAACTCTGATAGAGACTCTGTATGCTGCAGAATCGTAACATGGAATGTAGCTCACCGTAAAGTCCCCGCAATAGCTGTGCCCTTGCGCCCAAAAGACCACCAGACATATATATATATATATATATATATATATATATATATATATATATATATATATATACCTGCACAATAATTGCAGCAAGTGTAGCATGAGTACGTAAATCAACGCGTACCAAGTAAGTATCTAGCCTAACCTCGGAGAAGTAATGACGAGGGGACGACATCGACACTAACTAGTGGTCCAATAAATCAAATTCAGTAGGAAGTAAATAGATGTGAGGCAGAGTAAACAAACAAAATAAACAAGTATAAATACGTGGTACAATGCTCCTCTCAACAATAAACTCAAGCTCTCAATTAGCAGTTATCTCCTCAACCGGAGTATATATACAATAGACCTCACCAGATAGATCGTCATAATTCAAATCAAGAAAAATTCATAGATACACTAGCTTCTTGTCAAATATTATACACGATTCCATAAGAGTATTTTATAGAAATGTCGAGGCATACGGCCCGATCCCATCATACTGTGTGCATTGCCGAGGGTCGAACGACACGAACCATAGATGCATCTATTATACTGTTGAGGCGAACAACCTGCTCCCATGAGAGTGTGGTACATAATCCTACCAAGGCAAATGGCCCAATCCCATTAGAATAAGAAGCTTTAACGGGTCATTGACCCCACTCACAAATAAATGTGTGAGTTATAAATTTTAAGGAAAACCCTTAGATGAAAACGCATAGCACGGGAGAAATTTGAAAGAGGAGCACAATTATTCCATGGCTAATCATGAAGCTCGTCAAATCTCTAAAATAACAAGTCAATCACTCTACGCAAGTCTAGTCTCAAGTCGTAACATAAAATAAAGGAATTTAATAGGCAAGGAACAACTCAAATAGTACAGTTATAGCATGGCGGGAACCTAAATCTACCCGCACATAATATGAATCTAGCTACGTATAGACTCTTGTCACCTCGTGCGTATGTAGCTCCAACAACAAGTAGCACATACCAATTACATCACCTAGGGGTAGTTTTCCTCTCATAGGGCTAGACAGGAGACTTACCTCGCTCCGAAGTTCCATAACCAGCTCCAATGCCACTCTAACACCTCAAACCAATGCCCGTCGCTCCAAAACTAGTCAAGCAATGTGCAAACCAATAAAAATATATCCTAATACTCATAATAAATCAATTCATAACAATTCTCAACTCTGCTCGAAAAGTCAATAAAGTCAACCCTCAGGCCCGCGTGCCCGGATTTCGAAAATTTTCGAAGATAAACATTACCCATAACATCACGAACTCAAATATATAATTTATTCCTAATTCCATGTCCAATTACATGGTAAAAATTCAAAAATACCAATTTCTAGGTTTCTCTCAAAATCTCACAATTTCTACAAATTTTCATGTTTAAATCCGCATGTAATCCATATATTGCACTAACATTATGTGGGAATTACTTACCTTGCAATGGTTGATGAAAATATCCCCTTGAAGCTCTCCAAAAATCGCCCAAGCCAAGATAGAATGAGAGAAAATGGGCCAAATCCCATATAAAAATCAAGTCTGCCCAGCGTTGCCTCGCATTTAGAATTCTCCATCCGAATCTACTCTGAACTTTCCGAAATTCGATTCTGACCACACGTACAAGTCATAATACATGAAATAAAGCTACTCAAAGCCTTCAACTGCCGAACGATGCGCTAGAGCTCAAAACGACCAGTCGGGTCATCACATTTACACACTAGGGTTGTGACTAGAAAACGAAGAAAACAAAGTAGGAGAAGTTATCAAAGCCATAAATGATAATTAAATGATAAAACTAATGGGTTTTTTCTAATAATTGTCACTACTTTCCCAAAAGAGTAAAATATAACCGCTACAGCTGCTTATAATACAAAACTTAACCTAAAAAAGTGTTTCTCGTCGATTTATAGTGCCCTAAAATTCACTAATAAAAATGCCCTTTGGGAGGTTTTGCATCCGCACAATTCCATGTGCGGTCGGCACTTTCTTGTCTTCTTCAATTGTGAGGAATTATGCAGCCGCACAATTTCACCTGTGGCCACACTTCAGCTTCTGCGGCTGTACTTTTTGACTGCGAACCGTATTTTGGCGAGGCTTCACACTTGGTCTTTTTGTGCCTTCTCTGAACTTTTCAAATCTTATCAGTGCGACCAACTTTTGTGGCCGAATAATTTGGTGTGCGAACCGTGCTTTTAAAAATTCCTCTAAGGATTCAGGTGTCCTTCTACGGCCATATGTGTATTTCTATGGACCGCACTTTCTTCTGCTGCCGCAGAACTACTTCTGCGGACCGCACTTTGGCCTGCATTTCTCCTTCTTGCCTTTTAAAGCTTGAATACTCCTTTTTGATTTAGATTTCTTTGTTAAGCTCCAATCCTCCAACATACCTACAATTCACATGATTTCATTAGTTTTGGGAACAAAACTCAATACTTTCGGACTAAAAGTAAAGCAAGAAGGTACTAATAAGTGGTTAAAATCCATACTTATGAACTCTCTCAAACTTAAGTCTTTGCTTGTCCTCAAGAAAATAGATTAGTTCTTACCTCCTCAAACTAAAGAGGTCATTTCAAAGAGTCAATTGTAAGCCATTCATACTCAGTTGGGACCAACAATTACCCATAATACTCATGCATTTTGAACAAGGTGGCAAAACATGTGTTACGTGCATATAACTTCAGCGTGACATTTGAGCTTCAGGAACTGACTTCACTCATCAAGGACTCTTATTGTATTATGTAGATCACGGTGGACTCTAAACTCTTCCTCCTCTAAATTTTATTTGCCATGCTTACTTCAAGAATTAACACTCAATTTCTAGATCAATGAAAGGTTCATTATTCTCTCATAAGGGTTCACTCTTACAACAAAGGAGGTTATACTAGAGCTACAAGCTTGTTGTAAGTGAAGGAGGTACGGTATTTTTCCATGGAAGTTAAGGAGATAGGTTGTCATTATTTAAATAAGTTTTCAGTGAATGAGCGAATGGTTTGAATGAGTCTTAGAAGTTTGGATCGGGTATGAATCGACTTAAGTACCTAGATACTAGTTCTGAAAGGATAAAAATGAAAACGTTATGTGCACACACTTAGTACGGGATGAAATAGAAATAAATTTTTTCAAGTGTATTCCTAAACAAGAAGTGAAATATGTAAGTTAATACATGGTTCCTAAGTAAAAGGGTAATATGTAGGAAGGGAATAGAAATCCTTAAAGGATGTAAATACCATCAGGATTACATTGATGACCAAGTATCGAAGGTCTATGGTGGTGATATTATAATGATAAAATGAATTTTAAAGTAAGAGAATGGGAACAGGAACATCAACATCAACATTTGAAAATCAATATAGGGCATGTCCCAAGCATGGTAATAGTGGAGAATTAATATCTTTCCACGAAGTGGACTTACAAGATGCGTGAAGGCACTCTAGTTGCGATCGCCATAAAGGCGAGGACATAAGCTACATAACATTGGTACAAAAAAGATAAGGCGATATCGTGCTAGACTTTTGGAGGAGAAACGAAAAGTCATATATGAATTTAGATGAGTTTAGGTCGCAAGGAGTCTCGAATAGATGGACACATCATTGGATAAAACCGTAAAGAGAAGTGGCAAAATTTTGAAATCTTTGACGCGAGGAAAGTTATAAAAGGGAATCCTTACCTATAAAGGAAAATTCCTAAGTATGAATTTATTCAAAAAGGTTTGCAAATGGAGAATATGTTATGTAACATCACTTTAGGTGTTGTGGTGAAACATTAGTTCTAAAGAACCACGGGAGATGTAGGTATATATATATATATATATATACACACAAAGTTATGTTGGACGCTGCCTACAATGTGGGTTCAAATAATATGACGTGGTACTCTTAAAAGGGGAATAACAAAAATGTGTAACGAGGCTTAGATAGTAAAGCATACTTTTTAAATTTAAGTGAGGTTAAGAGAAAGAGCGGGGGGGTGCACGTGAGTAATGTTGACACCAGACTGCCTTTAGTAGGTTCGATCTTCTATATGCCTAACTATAGAAATATGTGAACAACGAGAGGCGCGTGATTCATGGCATGAATGGGGTAATACCTTAGAGGTAATGCCATATTCTATTCTTGATAGACAAGTTCGTAGGTTGAAGACTACATACATAGATTCAGTTAAAGTGTTACAGCATAATCATGAGTACACGACTACAAGTATGACTATTTCCTTAAAATTTTAGGTTCGGTAATTATCAACTTATGTTTATTCCATGGAGTGAGTGAATAAACTATTTATCTTACTTATGAGTTGAGATTCATCACATTTATTGATGTACTAGATTCATCATTGCCTATGGTGGCTAGACTTGCCTCATCATAGTAGATTTTATTGTTGTAATGTCGAGAGTGCTATTTGATGGTGTATTGAGGCATATGAGACCATTGTGTTATTATTGATATAGTTTTGATGAAAAGAGCCATGTGGCCATTTTATATTGTATCATGTGGTTCATTAGCATGTTGAAAGTTTTGGATAGGCCTAGAAACAAAGAATACTCTTCCGAAAGTTTTAGAAATTTAGAGAGTTAATCAAATTTTCTTAAGTCCTTAATGATTTGTAAGCGAAATGAGGCTTACGTGTTCAACTTTTGGACTAAGGTATGGCTAATAAAATTCATTCGAGAACGAATAATCTTAGGTGGGAAGAATGTAGCACCCCAAAAAAAATTCAAATGCTTTGGACCTCATTAGAAGGTCCTTAAGCGCTAAACGTATTATTTGCATGCTAACAACTACTACGACTATGGATAAATTCATTTGGGTATTTGAAAATGTGTAAGAAATGGTTTGAAAGACTATAAGGATGATTAGTAGTCGGACGAAGTAATTTGGAATAAGTTGGAACTGTTAAAAAGAAAGAAACCCAAAGTCACAAATGATCTAAATTTAAATGATCATAAGTACCTGTGTATAATTAGTTATGTTGCATACAGGGTATCAAATTAAAGCTATTTGAATCTAATCTCTATTGGTCCAACAATTCATCATTTCGACTTTTGTACACAAACTAATGACTGATTTACCGAACACTATCCAAATTGCACGCCGACTGTGTGCCCGCGCACCTGAGTAAGTTTGTTGCCCCAAGTGCGCACTCAGCTATGCGTTCAAGTCCCACTAGCGTTGTAGCGCACCTGGGAAGGGTATATATACCCCTAGACCGGGGAGAAATAATTTGGGAGCTCTTTTGTGATGACCTGATAGGTCATCTTATGTTTTAAAACCTAATTATGTGATCTGAAACCTTAAAAATCTCTTTTTACCCTCATCGAGTTGCGTGCGCAGTCCGGGCGTGTTTTCAGAAAGCTTTTATGTAAAAACTGTGAAAACTATGAAATTTTGCTTTGAAAACTATTAGAGTTGACTTTGGTCAACAATTTGAGTAAACGAATCCGGATCCCTATTTTGACGGTTCCGGTAGGTCCGTATCGTAATTTGGGACCTGGGCGTATGCCCGGAATTGAATTCCGAGGTCCCTCGCTCGAGATATGTAATTTTGATGAAGAATTAAAAGTTTGAAAGTTTAATGATTTTAAGAATTGACTGATGTTTGGTTTTGTTGATACCGGGTCCGTGTTTTGGTTCTGGAGCCCGGTACAGGTCCACTATAATATTTATGACTTGTCTGTCGAATTTTGTGAGAAACTGAGTTGATTTGACGTGATTCGGACGTTCGATTGTGAAAATATAAGTTTTAAAGTTTTCTTAAAAATTTCATTTGATTTGGTGTCTGATTCGTAGTTCTAGGCATTATTTTGGTGTTTTGGTCGCGCGAGCGAGTTTGTATAATATTTTGCGACTTGTGTGCACATTTGGTTTTGAGCCCAGAGGGCTCGGGTGAGTTTCAGATAGGCTTTAAGGTGTTTTGCACTTAGAAAAATATGGTTTTTCTGCAGTTTCAGGTGCCTTCTGGTTTCCTTCTTCACATTCGCGAAGGCACTCTTGCAAATGCGAAGTAGAAACTATGATGGCTGGGTTTTTTTTCTTCGCGAACGCGAAGGCTGGGTCGCGAACGCGCAGAGCATTGGGGGGATTGCTCTACACGAACGCGAATAGTCACGCGCGAACGCGTAGCAAGCCGCAGGCTGGGAAGGGAAATCAGGGGTGACTCTATGCGAACGCGAGCCCTGTCTCGTGAACGCGAAGGTGAGGCGGGCTATACCTTTGCGAAAGTGTTGAGTCTCCTGCAATCGCGTAAGTCATTAAGGCGCAGCTCTTCACGAATGCGACATTGTTCACACGAACGCGATGAACACTGTCGCCCAGTTATTCAAAACAGAACCTAAAACGGGATTTTGCCATTCTTTCAAAAATTTCAAAACTAGAAGACCTAGAGGCGATTTTCCTAAAAGAATTTCTTCCCCAATTTGTTGGTAAGTGATTCTAACCTACTTTCTTTCAATTACCCATTATATTTTGTCACGCCCCAATCTCGGTGAGCGTGACCGGCGCTCAACCGAGTGAACCCGGTCGAGCAAGCTTATTAGACCTTCCCTACCCGACTCATTCATGATCCGAAAAGAACGCGTTACCATCTGCTAAATAGGGGAGAGATCAGATATACATACACAAACGTTGCTAGTCCATTTTTAATTATATACATTATGCCATAGTTAAGTTTTCAAAATACAACTTAGTCCAGTGACCACTCTGATACCCATACACGACCCACATAAACGTTTACGGAGCCTCTAATGATACAAAAGACCAACATGATAATGCCGGAAACAAGGCCCCGGCTATACCTCAAAATGTGAAAACTTCTACAAAAGGACTACATGACCCCAGGAGGAAATGGGGCTCACCAAGACTGCTGTGATGAGTGTGAGGGAGAGCACCACTATCTGCGATCAACGCTATCTATGATGGAACCACCTATATCCATTCAAAGATGTAGCGCCCCCGGCAAAAGGGACGTTAGTACTTTCGAATAGTACTACTATGTAAGGCAAACACCAATATTAGTAGAATGAACAGTGAAATAAAGAGAAGGTAGTCATAATAATCAATAAGTGCTTCACAGAAATACAAAGAAACACCAAGTAAGGATCACATAGTTTTCAATTCAATCTTTCCATCTTTTTAGGTTAATAATCATTAGTGTCAAATGCCACAACTCACAATGCCGTCGTGTTTTTACACGGAGTCCGGTCTCGGCCCGACCGGCTAAGCCATTTCAAGTGATACATATCCATATCCACATTGTAAATCAATAATTCCAGCACAAATGCCACCATGTGTACAGCATGGCATCCGATCTGGGTCAGATCGACTAAGCCATCTCACTTGAGACATAACCTCTTTCAATCGTTCACTCAATTCACATTTCTTTCCCATCTTTCGTTTCATGGCACAAATAGCCTCATTTATTAAGTAGTTCTTGACACCTGGGTACATTTTACAATTCAAGTCTTTCCCTTTTTATTCGTTCAAATAGCATTATCATTCATGTCGAAAAGTACCATCACATAAGGCATTGCACACATAAGGGAAGGATCTAGGAAAATCATAATTACGTTCTCAAATAGCATGATGACATGGTAGCCATCTAAAATAATTAGGGAACATGAATCTTTCAATCCAACACACTAAGGCAAACAATTCTAGTATGATCAAGTTGGAACTTACCCCAATTATTCGGACACCAGGAGTTCGATTCTAGGAAGAAGAGAGTTATCCATACATACCTCAATTGCGCTTCTTTATACTCTACAATTATCCGGAACCCTTAGCCAGCTCAATCTATTTTATCAATATACAAATTGAACCCAGAATTAGGAAAACGTTCATGGTTCTAGCTCACTTTTTCCCCACACTCTTTATCACACATGCATGCAAGATAAACCACCCTCATACCCATGAAGTATCACACTAGTACCCATTATAGCTATGTTTGAAATTAAGAGCTGGGGTGATGAAATCTTACCTTTTTGGATGAAGAATTTGGTGCTCTACTTGAATATTTCCAAGCTTTTAGTGATGGTTGAAGATTAATTGATGAAAATTAGGCCCTCCCTCTAGAACCCTCTCTCTCTCTCACTCTAGAAATATCAGAAATGAGCTTCAAAATAGACTAAAGGGGTGTTTTAACGGAATGGGGGTCGGGTTTTAAATTAAGAAAAAAGGTGCCCCGACACAGGTCTGCGGTCGCACATGCGATCGCATAATGGTTATGCGGTCCGCAAAGTGACCTCAGAAATGGCCCTCAGGGGCCTAAACTTTCAGCTCAGGTATGCGACCAGTATGCGGTCCGCATACTTGTTCTGCGGTCGCATAATGCACCGCAGAACTCCCTCCGCAAAAACCCAAGAGGAATTATGCGACCAATATGCGGTCCGCATATCAATTATGCGGTCGCATAATCGACTGCAAAGCTTACCTCAAATTGGCCAAACTTTCTGCTTCACTCGGCGGCCATTACGCGATCCGCAGAGTGATTATGCGGCCGCATAATGGGCCGCAAAAATGCGTTCTTCTGCGAAACATTTTCCTCTAAGTCTGTAGGGTACTGTTCAATCCAAAAAGTTCAAACTGCGGCGAGCAAGCCCACCGCAAAGAATTTCTACTATAATAACGCGGGATTCTATCTTGGCACCACGAAACCCCGAGTTTTTGGTTAACAATTTTACGGGTCCTTACACATTTCATGAGTTTTCAACCTAAAATCTAGGAATTTCATGGTGGAAATTGGGAATGGGTAGAATTATGGATTTTTGCATAATTAGAATTTAGACCTCGAATTGAGGTGGGATTTCGAAATAAATTACATAATCGAGCTCGGGGGTGAATGGGTAAATAAATTTTGGTCCGAACCTCGGGTTTTGACCAAGCGGGCTCGGGGTCGATTTTTGAGTTTTTGGGGGAAAGTTTGGGGAATCTAAATTTATGCATTGTGATTTCCTTAGCAATATTTGATATTATTGAGTCGTTTGGATAAATACGAGTGGTTTGGAGGTGGATTCTAGAGGAAAAGCGGTAATTGAGCATTGAGTGGCCTTTGGAGCAAGGTATGTGTTGTGTCTAACCTTGACTTGAGGGAATATGACTTGTTTGCCTATATGCTACATGTTTAAATGTTGGGGAACAACGTATATGTGAGGTGACGAATACATATGCGCCGTAGTCGGGTTAAAGCTTGCGGGAGGGGCTTTCTTTCTTACAATTATAGCTTTCTTTGTTCATGTTATCCACGCTTAGACTAGTATTGTTAAATTGATCGTTCTTATCATGTTTACGGATCTTCTGGTGATAATTGAGTATTGATTTCGAAGTTGAGGTTAATATTGTATAACCAAATATTGAAGTAAGGCTTGTACTTGTTATTCTATCTCTCTGTTGTTATTTGTTCATTGCATTATGGTAAGGAGGGGTGTTAATGCACGAAGGGTGATGCCGTGTCATATTGTGAGTGTTAATGCAATAAGGGTGATGCCGTGCCATATTGTGAGTGTTAATGCACGAAGGGTGATGCCGTGCCATATTGTTAGTGTTAATGCATAAAGGGTGATGCCGTGCTACGTTATGAGAGTTAATGCACGAAGGGTGATGCCGTGCTGTATCTATTGATTTACATCGTGATGCTGAGAGTAAAAGCACGAAGGGTGATGCCGTGCAATTTTCTTCATTGGGTTTAGTTGTTTTCACTGGTTAAAAGCATGTTGACTGTTCTGGTTATCATTTCCGATGTATCTCCTATATCCCGTGCCCTTTAGCATATCCCCCCTCCCAATAGTACATGTTAGTTGTTACTGTTGTTTTCTTGTACATATACTATTATCTTCACATGTTTATTATGTGGGTGTCTTGTCATAGCCTCGTCACTAGTTCGTCGATGTTAGGCTCGACACTTACCAGTACATGGGGTTGGTTGTACTGATTCTGCAATCTGCACTTCTTGTGCAGATTTTGGTATCGGTCCTGGCTGATCGTGAGGCTTAGTAGCTTGGATTTGCTGTCAGGAGACCCAAGGTAGATCTTCCGGCGTCTGCAGACCCTGGAGTCTCTTCCTAGTTTTATCATTCATTATTTCCTTACTTCAAAATGGTGTATTTTTCCTTTTCAGACTCTGTTTGTAGTAAAAAATAGTAGCTCATGAGTTGTGACTCCAGATCCAGGTGGTAGTAATTAATAAATTTTTTATATTATTCCGCACTCACTGTATTTCATTTTAGCTTATTTGCTGTTATTTACTGAATTGAATAAGGATTGGCTTAATAATTCTCTAACGTTGGCTTGCCTAGCAAGTGGAATGTTAGGCGCCATCATAGTCCCGATGGTGGGAACTCCGGGTCATGACAAGTTGGTATCAGAGCACTAGGTTGCCTAGGTCTCACAATTCATGATTGAGCTTAGTAGAGTCTGGGGGATCGGTACGGAGACGTCTGTACTTATCTCCAGAGGCAATGAAGTTTAGGAACAAATTTCACTTCTATTCTTCTCTGTCATGCGATTTTGTTGTCACAATGCTAATTGAACTCTTCTACTCTTATTCTCTCGCAAATGACGAGAACACGTACCGCATCTTCAGCCGAGTAGTAGCCAGAGCCTCCAGTGGCAGCTCTTACGAGGGGCAGAACCCGAGGCTGAGGTCGTGCCCGAGGTCGAGGCAAGGGCAGAGCTCAGCCTAGAACTTGAGCAACAGCACCAGCGGTGGAGCCTCAAGTAGAGTTTTATGAGGAGGTTCCAGCCCAGGCTGTGCCTGTCGGACCAGCTCAGGTCCCGGAGGGGTTCATTGCCACCCCACTACTTCAGGACGCTTTGGTCCGTTTGGTGGGACTTATAGAGAGTGTGGCCCAGACTAGCACATTTTCCATGGCACCAACCATCTCTCAGGCTGGAGGAGGACCCCAGACTCCTGCTACTCACACTCCGGAGCAGATGACTTACTAGTATCAGACTCCAGCAACTCATCTAGTCGGAGTAGTTCAGCCGGTTATTGCGGCACTGACCGGTGATGGGTCAGTTATGTCTTTTGAGGCTTTGTGTAGATTGAACAGGTTTACCAATCTCTTCCCAGTTCACTTCAGTGGTGCTCCTTCAGAGGATCCCCAGGAGTATCTTGACAGCTGTAATGAGGTGCTACAGAACATTGGTATAGTGGAGACCAATGAGGTCGATTTTGCTACATTTTAGATGACTGGTTTCGCCAAGAAATGGTGGAGAGATTATTTGTTGACCAGACCAGCTAGATCTCCTGCTCTTACTTGGGACCAGTTCTCTTAGCTCTTTCTAGAGAAGTTTCTCCCTATCACACTGAGAGAGGAGCACCGTCGTCAGTTTGAGCGTCTCCAACAGGGCAGTATGATTATTACTTAGTATGAGACCCATTTTGTGGATTTGGCATGTCATGCTATTCTTCTGCTTCCTACCGAGAGAGAGAGAGAGAGAGAGAGAGAGAGAGAGAGAGAGAGAGAGAGAGAGAGAGAGGGTGAAGAGGCTTATTGACGGACTTGCTCAGTCTATCAGATTGCAGATGGCTAAGGAGACTGGGAGTGAGATTTCTTTTCAGGCGGCTACCAATATCGCCAGGCGAGTCCAGATGGTTCTTGCTCAGGGAGGTCAGGGGTCTGACAAGAGACCACGTCATTACGGGGGGTTCAGCGGTGCCTCATCCGGAGAAAGGGGTACTTTTGGTATAGGCCATCCTCCCAGGCCATTTCATTCAGCACTCCAGGCATCCCACGGTGCCTCAGGTGGTCATGGCCCTCATATGCCTTATTCTGACTAGCTAGCCTACAGTGAACCACCAGCTCCTGTTAATGCACCTCCGCTCCAGAGTTTTCAGGGTGGTTACTCAGGTCGACAGGGTTAGTTTCAGGATCAGCAGTCACAGCAGCCGAGGTCCTGTTATACTTGTGGTGATCCGAGGCACATTGCTATATTTTACCCTCGGGCATCGGGCAACTCACATCATCAAGGTTCTCATGCCATGGTTCCGGCACCAGTTGCTACACCACTGCTCAGCCAGCCAGAGGTAGGGGTCACACAGCCAGAGGTAGAGGCCAGACTGTTAGAGGTGGAGGTCAGGCCGTTAGAAGTGGAGGCCAACCAACTAGAGGCCATCCTAGAGATGTAGTTCAGAGTGGTGGGGCCCAGCCCCGATGTTATGCCTTTCCAGCCACGCCTGAGGCTAAGTCAGTTCATGCTGTTATCACAGGTACTGTTTCAGTTTGCATTAGAGATGCTTTAGTTCTATTTGATCCGGGTTTGACTTATTCCTACGTGTCATCCTATTTTGCTTCATGTTTGGTTCTGCCTCATGATTCTTTGAGTGCTCCTGTGTACGTGTCCACACCTATGGGGGATGCTATTATTGTAGCCCGCATTTATTGTTCATGTGTAGTCACCATTGGGAGTCTTGAGACTAGTGTAGACCTTCTACTTCTCGATATGGTTGATTTCGATGACATTTTGGGTATGGATTGGTTGTCACCTTATCACGCTATATTGGATTGTCACACCAAGACAGTGACCTTAGCCTTGCCGGGGTTGCCTTGATTAGAGTGGAGAGGGACTCCTGGCCATTCTACCAGCAGGGTTATCTCTTATATGAAGGTTCGACGTATGGTTGAGAAGGGGTGTCTAGCTTTTTTAGCTTATGTCCGCGATTCTAGTGCGGAGGTTCCTTCCATGGATTCAGTACCCATTGTTTGTGAGTTTCCAGAGGTGTTTCCTGCACACCTGCCGGGGATGCCACCCGACAGGGATATTGATTTCTGTATTGATTTGGCTCCAAGCACTCAGCCCATCTCGATTCTGCTATATGGTATGGCCCCGCCAGAGTTGAAAGAATTGAAAGAACAGTTGCAAAATTTTCTTGATTAGGGCTTCATTAGACCTAGTGTCTCGCCCTGGGGTGCACCTGTGTTGTTTATGAAGAAGAATGATGGATCGATGAGTATGTGCATAGATTATCGACAGTTGAACAAAGTCACCATCAAGAACAAGTATCCATTGCTAAGGATTGACGATTTATTTGATCAGCTTCAGGGTGCCAAGGTGTTTTTGAAGATTGATTTGAGATCTGGCTACCATAAGTTGAGGATTAGGGCATCTGATGTCCCTAAGATAGCTTTTCGGACTTGGTACGGGCATTATGAGTTTCTGGTGATGTCCTTTGGGTTGACAAATGCCCCAGCAGCATTCATGGATTTAATGAACCGAGTGTTCAAGCCTTATTTGGACTCCTTTGTGATCGTGTTTATTGATGATATCTTGATCTACTCCCGCAGTCGAGAGGAGCATGAGCAGCATCTCAGGATTGTACTTCAGACTCTGAGAGCCATCCAGTTGTATGCTAAATTTTCAAAGTGCAAGTTTTGGTTGGATTAAGTTGCTTTCTTGGGGCATGTTGTATCACTAGAGGGCATTCAGGTAGATCATAATAAGATTGAGGCAGTTCAGAACTGGCCTAGACCCACTTCAGCTACAGAGATCGGGAGTTTCTTGGATTTGGCGGGCTATTACCGTCGATTTATTGAGGGGTTTTCATCTATAGCAGTCCCGTTGACCAGGTTGACCCAGAAGGGTGCCCCATTCAGATGGTCAGACAAGTGTGACGCAAGCTTTCAAAAGCTCAAGACTGCTTTGACTACAACGCCGGTGTCGGTGTTTCCCACAAGTTCAGCATCTTATACGGTATATGCATCCCGTGTTGGGCTCGGTGCGATATTGATGCAGGAGGGAAGGGTGATTGCATATGCGTCGTGACAGTTGAAGGTTCATGAGAAGAATTACCCTGTCCATGACTTAGAGTTTGCAGCCATTGTTCATGCGCTGAAGATTTGGAGGCACTATTTTTACGGTGTGTCGTGTGAGGTTTTCACGGATCACCAGAGCCTTTAGTATTTGTTCAAGCAAAAGGATCTCAATTTGAGGCAGAGGAGGTGGTTGGAACTATTGAAAGACTATGACATCACCATCTTGTATCATCCCGGGAAGGCCAATATGGTGGCCGACGCCTTGAGTAGAAAGGCAGCGAGTATGGGTAGCCTTGCGTTCATTCCAGTCGGTGAGAGGCTACTTGCATCAGATGTTCAGACTTTGGCCAACCAGTTTGTGAGGTTGGATATTTCAGAGCCCAGCCATGTTCTAGCTTGTACAGTCACTCGGTCTTCCTTGTTTGAGCGTATCAGAGATCGACAGTATGATGACCCTCATTTGTTAGTCCTTAGGGACACAGTGCGGCATGGTGGTGCCAAGCAGGTTATTGTCGGAGATGATGGAGTTTTGAGGATGCAGGGTCGTGTTTGTGTGCCTAATGTGGATGAACTTCGTGAGTTGATTCTTGAGGAGGCTCACAGTTCCCGGTATTCTATTCATCCGGGCGCTTCCAAGATGTATCAGGACATGCGGCAGCATTATTAGTAGAGGAGGATGAATAAGGATATAGTTGCTTATGTAGCTCGGTGTCTAAACTATCAGCAAGTAAAGTATGAGCATCAGAGACCTAGTGGTTTGCTTCAGAAGATAGAGATTCCTCAGTGGAAGTAGGAGCATATCACTATGTATTTCGTTGTTGACTCCCACGAACTCAGAGGAAGTTCGACGCAGTTTGGGTCATTGTGGACAGGCTGACAAAGTCAGCACATTTCATTCCTGTGGCAGTTACCTATTCTTCGGAGCGGTTGGTAGAGATTTACATCCGTGAGATCGTTCGTCCTCAAGGTGTGCCCGTGTCTATCATTTTTTATCAAGGTACGCAGTTCACCTCACACTTTTAGAGACCAGTAAAGTGTGAGTTGGGCACGCGGGTTGAGTTGAGCACAACGTTTCATCCTCAGATGGACGGACAGTCCGAGCGCACTATTCAAATCTTGGAGGATATGCTCCGTGCATGTGTTATAGACTTCGGAGGATCGTGGGATCAGTTCTTGCCCCTGGCTGAGTTCGCCTAAAACAACAGCTACCAGTCGAGCATTCATATGGCTCCCTATGAGGTATTATACGGTAGGCGGTGCCGGTCTCCAGTTGGGTGGTTCAAACCGGGGGAGGCTCGGTTGTTGGGTACAGATCTAGTACAGGATGCCTTGGATAAGGTCAAGATTATTCAGGATCGACTTCGTACAGCTCATTCCAGGCAGAAGAGTTATGCCGACCGTAGAGTTCGTGATGTTGCATTCATGGTCGTAGAGAGAGTGTTGCTTCGGGTATCACCCATGAAGGGTGTAAAGAGATTCGGAAAGAAGGGCAAGTTGAGCCCTAGGTATATCGGGCCCTTTAAGATTCTGGAGAGAGTGGGCGAGGTGGCTTACAGGCTCGCATTGCCACCTAGTTTAGCAGTTGTTCATCCGGTATTCCATGTGTCCATGCTCCGGAAGTATCACGGCGATCCATCCCATGTATTAGATTTCAGGTCTGTCCAGTTGGAAATAAATATCTTTTCACCAACCCAGGTACGTTTCTATGTCCGTTCAAGGACGAATGGTTATTTTAGAGGTGGAGAATGTGATGACCCGATAGGTCATCTTATGTTTTAAAACCTAATTCTGTGATCCGAAGCCTTAAAAATCTCATGTTACCCTCATTGAGTTATGTGCACAGTCCGGGCGTGTTTCCGGAAAGCTTTTATGTAAAAACTGTGAAAAATATAAAATTTTGCTTTGAAAATAATTTGAGTTGACTTTGGTCCACGTTTTGAGTAAACGAATTCGGATCCGTATTTTGACGGTCCCAGTAAGTCCGTATCATAATTTGGGACCTGGGCGTATGCCCGGAATCGAATTCCGAGGTCCCTAGCTCGAGATATAGAATTTTGATGAAAAATTAAAAGTTTAAAAGTTTAATGATTTTAAGAATTGACTGATGTTTGGTTATTTGATACTGGGTCCGTATTTTGGTTTCGTAGCCCGGTATAGATCCACTATAATATTTATGACTTATCTGTCGAATTTGGTGAGAAACGGAGTTGATTTGACGTGATTCAGACATTCGGTTGTGAAAATAGAAGTTTTAAACTTTTCTTGAAAATTCCATTTGATTTGGTATTCGATTCGTAGTTCTAGGATTTATTTTTGTGTTTTGGTCGCGCGAGCGAATTCGTATGATATTTTTGGACTTGTGTGCACGTTTGATTTGGAGCCCCGAGGGCTCGGGTGAGTCTTGGATAGGCTACGGGATGATTTGAACTTAGAAATTCTGGTTTTTCTGCAGTTTCAGGTGCCATCTGATTTCCTTCTTCGTGTTCGCGAAGGCACTCTCGCGAACTCAATGTGTGAACTGGGCTGGGTGGGTTTTTTTCCTACGTGAATGCGAGACTACTGTCGCGAACGCGGAGCATTGGGGGGATTTCTCTACGCGAACGCGAATAGTCACACGCGAGCGCGTAGCAATAAGCAGGCTTGGAAGGAAAATCAGGGGTGACTCTATGCGAACGCGAGCCCTGTCTCGTGAACTCGAAGGTGAGGCGGGCTATACCTTCGCGATCGCGTAAGTCATTAAGGCACAGCTCTTCACGAACGCGACAGTATTCTCGCGAACGCGATGAACACTGTTGCCCAGTTATTCAAAACAGAACCTAAAACAGGATTTTTCCATTCTTTCAAAAATTTCAAATCTAAAAGACCTAGAGGCGATTTTCCTAAAAGATTTTCTTCCCCAATTTGTTGGTACGTGATTCTAACCTACTTTCTTTTAATTACCCATTACATTTCATGAGTTTTCAACCTAAAATCTAGGATTTTCATGGTAGAAATTGGGGGTTTAGATAGAATTAGGGATTTTCGCATAATTGGAATTTAGACCTCGAATTGAGGTCGGATTTCGAAATAAATTACATGATCGGGCTCGGGGTGAATGGGTAAATGGATTTTGGTCCGAACCTTGGGTTTTGACCAAGCGGGCCCGGGGTCGATTTTTGACTTTTTGGGGGAAAGTTTGGGGAATCTATATTTATGCATTGCAATTGATTTCTTTAGTAATATTTGATATTATTGAGTCATTTGTTGATAGATATGAGTGGTTTGGAGGTGGATTCTATAGGAAAAGCAGTAATTGAGCATTGAGTGGCCTTTGGAGCAAGGTAAGTATTGTGTCTAATCTTGACTTGAGGGAATATGACTTGTTTGTCTATTTTTTACATGTTTAAATGTTGGGGAACAACGTATATGTGAGGTGACGAGTACTTATGCGTTGTAGTCGGGTTAAAGCATGCGGGCGGGGCTTGGTTTCTTGGAATTATAGCTTTCTTTGTTCATGTTATCCACGTTTAGACTAGTATTATTAAATTGATCGTTCTTATCATGTTTACGGATCTTCTGGTGATAACTGAGTATTGATTTCGAAGTTAAGGTTGATATTGTGGAACCAAATGTTGAAGTAAGGCTTGTACTTGTTATTCTATCTTCCTGTTATTATTTGTTCATTGCATTATGGTAAGGGAGAATGTTAATGCACGACGGGTGATGTCGTGCCATATTATGAGTGTCAATGTACGAAGGGTGATGTCGTGCCATATTGTGAGTTTTAATGCATGAAGGGTGATGCCGTGCCACGTTATGAGAGTTAATGCACGAAGGGTGATGCCTTGCCGTATCTATTGATTTACATCGTGATGCTGAGAGTAAAAGCACGAAGGATGATGCTGTGCAATGTTCTTCATTGTGTTTAGTTGTTTTCACTGGTTAAAAGCATGTTGACTGTTATGGTTATCATTTTTGTTGTATCTCCTATATCCTGTGTCCCTTTAGCATGTCCCCCCCTCCCAATAGTACATGTTTAACTGTTACTGTTGTTTTCTTGTACATATATTGCTATCTGCACAGGTTTATTATGTGGGTGTCTTGTCATAGCCTCGTCACTACTTCGTCGAGATTAGGCTCGACACTTACCAGTACATGGGGTCGGTTGTACTGATAATGCACTCTGTACTTTTTGTACAGATTTTAGTACCGGTCCTATCTGATCGTGAGGCTTAGTAGCTTGGATTTGCTATCAGGAGACCCAAGGTAGATCTGCTGGCATCCGCAGACCCTGGAGTCTCTTCCTAGGTTTATGATTTACTGTTTCCTTACTCCAAAACAGTATACTTTTCCTTTTCAGACTCTATTTGTAGTAAATCATAGTAGCTCGTGAGTTGTGACTCCAGATCTGGGTGGTAGTAATTAATGAAGTTTTTATATTATTCCGCACTCGCTGTATTTCATTTTAGCTTATTTGCTGTTATTTACTAAATTGAATAAGGATTGGATTAATAATTCTCTAACGTCGGCTTGCCTAGCAAGTAGAATGTTAGGCGCCATCACGGTCCCGAAGGTGAAAATTTCGGGTCGTGACTTCTTTGAAGCTTTTAGAAGGGATTTCGACCATGGCTTTATTTGGATCATTCAAGATGAGTTTTTATCCATGTTTTCTACCAATTAATGTTAATTAACATAACATAACAATATCCTTGGATTTGCTAGATTTCATCCAATCAACCAAGAACACCAGAAGAGAAATTTTTTAGGGTTTGCTTCCAAAGGTAATTTCTACTACTTGAAACTTATTTATGAAGTATAAATGAATTTCTTAATACTATTTATGAGTTGAAAAAGTAGTTGAACGGGTAGATAGATGAACCCTAGCTTTGACAATGAAAATTTTGTTGTTATGGAAGATGAATAATGTTGGGTTTGTTTGAACGATGTTATTTTGAGTTTTTAATGGAATGACTAGATTCCATAACACATTTAATGGATGAATTGGAGTTTAAATTCAAGGATTGACCTTCAAATGGTGAAATACAGAGTTTTGTGAAAGTTGTAAAATTGGACCTAAGTGCTAGGAAATTAGTTGATTTAGTAGGTATTGATGTGACGCATTATTGATATATGTATATATATATATATACATATATATATATATATATATATATATATATATATATATATATATATATATATATATATATATATATATACTTGTCTACATCATTTGAGCATTTTAAACAAATTGGAGCATCGTAGTACTAGTTTTGAAACTCGGACTTGTGGTAAGTTGATAAAATTTACTCTTCTTGAAGGATTTTCTCTAAGAGCATGATTTGGGTCAAGAGATGTGTTATTTATAAATGTGCATTTGTGCTTGTGGGAACAAGCAAGTGCGGATGTCTCCATACACTAAAATATTATATTGCATATGAAATGTCGTGTTATTTTAAAAAATATTATTTTAAAGATTAGTTAGTCGAATTACTTGAGGCTAATATTATAAGTTTATTATTAAAAACCTATATTGATGATAAAGGGATTAAATGTTTGCGTTTTATTGTTATCTTTTTATAAAATGAGAAATTCAATGTTTTTAAAACTTTTACATTTTAAAATATCACTTGTTAAATCTTTAAGGATTGAAATATTATTTTGTTAATTTCTTTATTATGAAATGATAAAAAATTTCATTTAATTTTGTTCGAATGGTTTGGATTGACTATAAACGTCAAGATTTAAAATAATAGGTACTTTGAGGCTCTTCGGCTATAAATCTATTTTTGGAATATCAAATATTTTGGGAATTACTAGTGGAAACTGTCAAGTAGGGTCGTCCATACAAGTAGGGTCAAATACATGCTGCTAGGTTGATCGGTAGTTATTTATGTCATTGTCAGGGGTGAAAGGTAAGAGATGATTTTCTTAAAAAGTTTATATCATGATTTATCTTTTACTAGTCTTTTCACTTAAAATGATAAAGAGTACGAATTTATGCAATTACTTATCGTTTTGTATAAAATATTAGTTGCATATATTTTGTAAAGCCTTATCTTAGAAACTCGAGTTTAAAGAGTCTATGACACTTATTAAGTATTGTGGTGGTGTGCTCAGGTATCGGAGGCCCCATTCCAAGGCACCACTTACTTTACATATTTCAAAATAAGGTGTAGTACGTGATGAGTGGGCATGGCTATAATGACTCTATTCCTGGGGTAAGAGGGTGAGGCACCACTTCATTTCCATGGTAGCCGTCATGTTGTTTCCTTCCTTTTTCTTTGTCGGAAATTCTCCCAATATTTATTTTATCCTTGTGTCTTAGAGATTCCATAGACACTTGTCATTATTCATGAAAGAAACATTATTATCTTATATATATTCAATTGTTAAAAATGGTAAATTTAAAGATTATATTTCATGTATGGTCTTAATCAATTAAAATGATTAATTTTTCAAAAATGTGTTTGTATGTATTTATTAGGCATATAGGTTATTCTTGTACGAATTGGTCTGTTCGGAATCCGGATTGAGTAGTGTGCCGAGTGCTGATCACGTGATTTTAAGTCGTGAGAATAGCAGTTAGTATTTCCACGTGCTGACTTGGTACAGTGTCTGGCACTTCCTTGGGTGCATCGACAATGACATGAATGCCTTCCAACAACAAAAACAACTATTAAACCTCAATTCTCAAACTTTGTAATTAAATAAAATAAGGAGTGTGTCACAATCCAATTTTATCTATAGGCCGTAATGGCGTCCAACGTTGCCGCTAGGCAAGCCATCAGTAAACTAGCCATGTATTTATTCTCTTTTTTAAAAAAAAAATTCAAAGTAGTTGATTTTTATTTATTAAATAAATGAGAAGTAGAAGATTTGATAAAGTAAAGTGCAAACTAATAAAAGAGCAAGTGTAGTGAAATAAATACTAAAAAGCCATCAAGTGTCTACTAGCATGTTTCCAAGACCCGGTGTCACAAGTGTATGAGCAACTAGTAGAATATACAAAACATATATACTACTGTCTGAAATGAGATAGACAAAAAGTAAATACAAAATAAAGAGAATATGGATGCTGCAGAACGGACTCAGAGAGCAGCTCACCACTATGCCTCAGGATAACGGGGGTGCGCGCCTGAGTGAACACCGGATGCACCTGCCTCAGATCCTGCATGATTAGTGCAGAAGTGTAGCGTGAGTTCATAAACAACATGTAGCCAGTAAGTATCCAGTCTAACCTCGAAAAAGTAGTGACGAGGGGTCGACATCGACACTTACTATAGGCAAATAATAAAATATAGAAATTCTAAATAGACATGGAATATGTGAATAATAATAATAATAATAATAACAAAATAGCATGCAGCGAATAAATGATTCTTTAACTGATAGTAAATTCCAAAATCCCAAACTAACACATACTAACTCCAAATCAATTTCGGGCTAATAAATAAATTATAACCTCTCAAGTCATGAAAATAATATCAAGTGTATTCGGGCTCCAAGCATTAACACGCACGATTTATGCCGAGGTCGTACGGCCCGATCCAGAATAATGTGTACACTACCGAGGATTGAGCGACACGAATCATAGATGCATCTATTATACTGCGGAGGCATTCAGCCCGCTCGACAAGAAGAGAGAATACTCTATGAATAACCGATTTAAAAGTTATCACAAGATTAATACACAAGGGAGCAAATTTCTATTAACGGTCAAATAACCCGCCAAAACTCAAAGTAAATGAAATTTGGCCTTTATCGATCCTTTATCAAGTTTCAATATAATTTAGGCATTTAAACTAACAAATAGAGTAAAAACAATACAAGTATTTCATAATTTGGATCCTAAAACTACCCGGACTTAAGCATGATTAGTACCTACGTACGGACTCTCGTCACCTCGTGCGTACGTAGCCCTCACAATTAGAAGTAAATAGTAATTAAAAATACCTATGGAGTAAATTCCCTCTTAAAAAATTAGGCAAGAGACTTACCTTGTCTCAAAACACACTTTCCGGCCCACGAATTCACTCTAAAGCCCCAATTTAGTGTCGAACAATCCGAAGTTAGCCAAATGTTATATAAATTAATCGATATACACTCACTAGTTCATAATTTAGCTATTAACGTAATTACACAACCCAAATTGGAAGATTCTTAAAATTAATCTCCGGGCCAACGTCCCCGAATTCCAGAAATGTTCGAAGATAAATATTACCCATAGTCTCACGAACTCAAATATATAATTTTTACTTAATTCCATAACCAATTTCGTGGTCAAATCTCATTTTTACCTCTGTTTTAAAAGGCGTTTCTGGGGCGAGCCCCAGGGCGAGGCGTACCAAAAATACCCCGGGGCGATGGTGTGGGGCGAAAGTCTCAAGAGGCGTACGCCCTGCAATTTGGGGCGTACGCCCGGGCGTTCGGGGCGCGTTATTTTAGTAAGGAGTAAGCCCAAGAGACTTTTTCAAATTAAAACAAAATTTATTGAATTAGTCCTTCATATAATACCCAAATTCTTAAAAGTCAGTTTGATAATTACTCAAAAGGTTTAAAAATAAACTCAAAATTATTAAATTTAAAAGTAAAGACCTTTTTTTATTGATTTAAGCCCTAATTCATGGTTTTCCCAATTTTTTATCTTGTCCGCTAGTCTGCTAATATCTCCCAAAAGCAACAAATATTTAATTTTTTTTACAAATATAAAGAGAACTACATTTTTCTTCATAGCAGCAAATTCAAAGTTCAAATTGCAGGTTAATCATCCTTTTTGTTCCTCCATATAGAAAACTTTATTCTTTGACTCAAATTACTTGTGCTTGTAAGTAACGTATAATAGATTGTTTTGATTAGTTTTTTGTGGGGATATAATAGACTATTTTAATTAGTTTTTTGTGGAGATGGAGCACACATATATATAGTTTTCTTCAATATTTATGTAATTTTACCTGTTTATAAATATTTACTGTCATTATATTATTTTATAAAATATTAAAAACTAAATATCTCCGATGTGTTTACGCCCCGCTGAGGCATATGTAAAACGCCTCGCCTTACGCCCACGCCTTTTAAAACACTGAGTTTTACCAAAACTCTAGGTTTTTCCACAAATTCCCTTTAATTTCACAAGTTTTTCATGTTAAATCTACCCATGATTCGTGTATTTATCCAAAGAATTGATAGGGATCACTTACCTCTTGATGTTAATGAAATTCCCCCACAAAATGCTCTCAAAATCGCCTTAGACCAAGTGGGAAATGAGGGAAATGAAGCTAAGTCCCGTAATAAAAAGGCCTTGCACCAATCGCAGATTGCGACATCTGGTTCGCAAATATGACAAAGGCATCGCAAATGCGAAACCTGACCAACTCTGCCTCAGTCGCAAATGTGAATCATGGAATCTCACAAAAGAGGAAGAAAACTCACAAATGCGAAAAATACTACGCCCAGGTGACTTCGCAAATGCGATAAAGTCCTTCGCAAATGCGAATCCATCAGTTCCACCCCAACCTCGCAAATGTGCCACCATTCTCGCAAATACGAGGTTCACAAATGTGAACAAGATCTCGCATTTGTGAGACCTGAAGAACCAGTCAAAAACCAGCAGAACTGAAGTTCTTCAAAACACTATGAACTGTGCCTAAAACTCACCCGAGACCTCGAGGCTCCATACCAAACATCCACATAAGTCTAAAAACATCGTACGAATTCGCTCGCGCGATCAAAACATCGAAATAACATCTAGAATCACGAATCGGATGCCAAAATCCATGAATTAAATCATGAAACTCAAGAACTTCTAGAAACACTTCCGCGAGTCCAATTCTTATCAAATCAACTCGGAATGACGCCAAATTTTGCATACAAGTCATAAATCACCATACAGAACTATTCCCAGCTCGAAATCCCAAACGAACCTCGATAACACAAAAATTTACTCCAAATGAAACTTAAAGAACTTGAAAACCCTTCAATACGCCAACTTTCAATATTAAGCGCTGAAATGCTCCCGGGTCATAACCCAGGCTCTCATCTAGCTAAACCACGATGTAGTCTAACACATGCGACATGTCGGCATGATACTTTTGGAGCATAGACATGTGGAAAACCGTGAACTCCAGATTGACTGGGAGGTAAAGCAAGCTCATAAAAAACCTCCCCAACTCGTCTCAACACCTCAAATGGGCCTATAAACCTTGGGCTCAACTTGCCCTTCTTCCTGAACCTCATGATTCCCTTCATCGGCGAGACTTTCAAGAGAACCTTCTCGCCCACCATAAATGATAAATCACGCGCCTTTTGATCCGCGTAAACTCTTCTATCTAAACTGTGATGTGAGAAGTCGCTCCTGAATCAACTTCATTTTTTCCAAGGCATGCTTTACTAAATCAGTACCATATAACCTAGACTCGCCGGGCTCAAACCAACAGATGGGAAAACAACATTACTGACCATACAAAGCCTCAAATGGATACATCTCGATGCTAGACTGATAACTGTTGTTATAAGTAAACTCGGCCAAAGGCAAGAATCGATCCCACTACCCTCCGAAGTCAATCACACATGCTTTGAGCATATCCTCCAAGATTTGAATCGACCGCTCCGACTATCTGTCGGTCTGCAGATGAAAGGTTGTGCTTAGCTCTACCCGAGTCCCCAATTCACTCTGTACTGCCCTCCAGAAATGCGAAGTAAACTGAGGGCCTCTATCTGATATGATGGAAACAGGCATACCATTCAATCGAACAATCTCCTGGATGTAAATCTGGTCCAATATCTCCGAAGAATACGTAGTCATAATCGGAATAAAGTGTGCTGACTTGGTCAACCTTTCGATAATGACCCAAACTGCATCAAACTTCTTCAAGGTCCGCGGCAACCCAACTACGAAGTCCATAGTAATGCGCTCCCATTTCCACTCGGGTATAACCATCCGCTGGAGTAGCTCGCCTGGCCTCTGATGCTCATACTTAACCTGCTGGCAATTTAGGAACCTCGCTACATACTCAACTATGTCCTTCTTCATCCGCCGCCACCAATAATGCTTCCTCAGGTCACAATACATCTTTGTAGCACCTAGGTGAATAGAATACCGAGAACTGTGTGCCTTATCTAGGATCTTCTCCCTCAATCCATCAACACTAGGGAAACATAGGCGACCCTTGAGTCGTAGAATACCATCCTCACCGATAGCAACCTCCTTGGCATCACTCTGTAGTACCATCTCTTTGATAACCAACAAGTGCCGATCGTCGAACTGACAAGCCTTGATCTGCTCGAATAATGAAGACTGAGTGACAATGTATGCAGGAACTAGGTTGGGCTCCGAAATATCCAATCTCACAAGTATGTTATCCAAGGACTGAATGTCCAAAGCTAATGGCCTCTCCTCTATTGAGATGAATGCCAAACTACCCATACTCGCCGACTTTCTGCTCAAGGCATCCGCAACCACATTCGCCTTGCCTGGATGATAAAGGATGGTAATATCATAATATTTTAGTAACTCAAGCCACTTGCGTTGCCTCAAGTTGAGATCCCTGTGCTTGAACAAATGCTGCAAGCTGCGATGATCGATGTAAACCTCACATGACACCCCATAAAGATAACGCCTCCAGATGTTGAGACCATGAACTATCGCAGCGAACTCCAAATTGTGTACGAGGTAATTCTTATCGTGGGGCCTCAGCTGACATGAAGCATATGCAATAACTCGCCCCTCATGTATCAAAACATAACCCAGGCCAACGCGTGAAGCGTAGCGATACACAGTGTACATTCCCGAACCGGAAGGCAACACTAACACCGGTGCTGAAATCAATGCGGTCTTGAGCTTCTGGAAGTTCGCCTAACGGATCACCCTTATGGTCAATCTAGTCAAAGGTGCTGCAATAGATGAGAAGCCCTCCACAAACCGGCGATAATAACTTGCTAACCCTAGGAAGCTCCTGATCTCAGTCGTTGTGGTAGGACGAGGCCAACTCTGAACTGCCTCGATCTTCTTGGGATCTACCTTAATACCATCGCCTGATACAACATGCCCCAAGAATGCTATAGAATCTAACCAAAACTTGCACTTGGAGAACTTAGCATATAGCTTCTGTGCCCGCAAGGTCTGAAGCACCACTCTCAAATGCTACTCGTGCTCCTCCATGCTACGCGAGTAAATCAATATGTCATCAATGAAGACAATGACAAACGAGTCAATATATGGCCTAAATACATGGTTCATCAAATCCATAAACACCGTTGGGGTGTTAGTCAAGCCGAAGGACATCACTAGAAACTCATAGTGGCCATATATAGTCCGGAAAGCCGTCTTCGGAACATCCGAATCACGAATCTTCAACTGATGATACCCCGATCTCAAGTCGATCTTAGAGAACACCCTGGCACCGAGCAACTGGTCAAACAAATCATCAATACGCGACAACAGGTACTTGTTCTTAATGGTAACTTTGTTCAACTGGCAGTAATCAATGCACATCCGCATAGTCCCATCTTTCTTCTTCACGAATAACAACGGTACACCCCAAGGAGACACACTCGGTCTGACGAACACCTTTGCTAGCAAATCCTCAAGCTATTCCTTCAATTCCTTCAACTCTTTCAGAGCCATGCGGTACGGTGGAATGGAGATAGGCTGTGCACCTGGATCCAAATCAATGCAGAAATCGATATCACAATCTGGTGGCATTCCTGGAAGATTAGAAGAAAACACATCGGAGAACTCCCGAACCACTGGCACTGAATCAATCGCCGGAGTCTCTACAGCAGTATCCCAAACATAAGCTAGATAAGCCAAACAACCCTTCTCGACCATGTGTCAAGCCTTCAGGAAAGAGATAACTCGACTTTCTCTTTAAGTGAGAGAGGTGTAGATAGATCAAATATTTCTTCAACATATTTGCATACAATATCACTTATGCTTGTTCCTAATGGATTTTCTAAATCCTGAGACTGCACTCCAGATTTACAAATTATTTCTATTACACTTGTCTCTTTTGGATTTTCCTAGTCTTGACATCCCATTCCATCTTGAACTTGCACTCCATCAAAAGATTCTACACACATTTGTAATCACAAAAAAGTTTATATGTATTACGCTATTGAATATAAATTTCAATGATAACAAATTCAAAAACTGTATCTAACCTTTCCCAATTTTGATGCCAATATCAGTTTCATCTTCTAGATGCGCATCTCTATAATTGCTTTCATAATGATCTTCTACATGCACATCTATATCATCATATTGATCATCCACTGCATCTTTGCTAATTGGAACACTAGGTTCTCTCTCTATGGTCCTTTCATGAGGTTTGTCAAGAAGCTTCAATAAAGTATCAATCTTTGCTCCTAGGTTTTTCTTTAAAGCCTATGAAATAGTATTTAAAACAAGAATCAGAATGTTAGCTGCTTATAAGTTACGGACACTTGGTCCTTAACATAGAGGTACAAGCTCACAAATTAAGGACAAGTGTTCCTTAACTTAGAGTTACAAGAACAGAAATTAAGGACATGCAGTCCTGAACTTAGAGTTTCAAGTTAAAAAGTTAAGGACAGGTAGTCCTAAACTTCAAGTTACAAGCTCACAAATTAAGGACACTTGGTCTTTAACTTAGAGTTACAAGCACAGAAATTAAGGACAAGTAGTCCTGAACTTAGAGTTCCAAGTTCAAAAAATAAGGACATGTAGTCCTGAACTTAGAGTTACAAGTTAAAAAGTTAAGGACATATAATCCTGAACTTAGAGTTACAAGTTAAAAAGTTAAGGACATGTATTCCTAAACTTCAAGTTACAAGCACATAAATTAAGGACAGGTAGTCCTGAACTTAGAGTTCCAAGATAAAAAAATAAGGACATGTAGTCCTGAACTTAGAGTTACAAGTTATAAAGTTAAGGACATGTAGTCATGAACTTAGAGTTACAAGTTAAAATTTTAAGGACAGGTAGTCCTAAACTTCAAGTTACAAGCTCACAAATTAAGGACACTTGGTCTTTAACTTAGAGTTACAAGCACAGAAATTAAGGACAGGTAGTCCTGAACTTAAAGTTCCAAGTTCAAAAAATAAGGACATGTAGTCTTGAACTTAGAGTTACAAGTTAAAAAGTTAAGGACATGTAGTCCTGAACTTAGAGTTACAAGTTAAAAAGTTAAGGACAAGTAGTCCTAAACTTCAAGTTACAAGCTCACAAATTAAGGACACTTGGTCTTTAACTTAGAGTTACAAGTACAGAAATTAAGGACAGGTAGTCCTGAACTTAGAGTTCCAAGTTCAAAAAATAAGGACATGTAGTCCCGAACTTAGAGTTACAAGTTAAAAAGTTAAGGACATGTAGTTTTGAACTTAGAGTTACAAGTTAAAAAGTTAAGGACAGGTAGTCCTAAACTTCAAGTTACAAGCTTATAAATTAAGGACACTTGGTCCTTAACTTAGAGGTACAAGCACAGAAATTAAGGACATGTAGTCCTGAACTTAGAGTTACAAGTTAAAAAGTTAAGGACATGTAGTCCTGAACTTAGAGTTACAAGTTAAAAAGTTAAGGACAGGTAGTCCTAAACTTCAAGTTACAAACTCACAAATTAAGGACACTTGGTCTTTAACTTAGAGTTACAAGTACAGAAAGGACAGGTAGTCCTGAACTTAGAGTTCCAAGTTCAAAAAATAAGGACATGTAGTCCCGAACTTAGAGTTACAAGTTATAAAGTTAAGGATATGTAGTTTTGAACTTAGAGTTACAAGTTAAAAAGTTAAGGACAGGTAGTCCTAAACTTCAAGTTACAAGCTCACAAATTAAGGACACTTGGTCCTTAACTTAGAGTTACAAGCACAGAAATTAAGGACATGTAGTACTTAACTTAGAGTTCCAAGTTCAAAAAATAAGGACATGTAGTCATGAACTTAGAGTTACAAGTTAAAAAGTTAAGGACATGTAGTCCTGAACTTAGAGTTACAAGTTCAAAAGTTAAGGATAGGAAGTCCTAAACTTAGAGTTACAAGCTCAAAAATTAAGGACATGGTGTCCTTAACTTAGAGTTACAAGCACAAAAATTAAGGATATTACCTTGATGTCATTTTGAATCCTTTTTTCTAATAAAGCTATTTTTTGATGTATTCTAGTACATTCTGCCTCCATATCCTTTTTGAACTTCTCCGATAATCTCTGAATCAAAAACCATAAAAACAAAAAAGTCTCTTAAGCAAAAATAAGCAAATAATAAACTAATGATATTCAAAGACAGAAAACCTACGTTAACAATTTCCTTAAGCAAGACTTCATCAAATTGTGTTGAAGGCATTGAACTTTGATCTTGAGACAATGGCACATGCACACTAGCGGGCTCCGCATCTACTTCAGAAGAAATAAATGGTACCATCTCGAACAACTGATACAACTATTATATAAGAAAAAAAATGTAAGTATTCAGAATTAAAACACATAAACAAAAAAATAGCTAGTAATCCTATTAACTTACTTTTTCATTATGGAAGTACTTTTTACATAGAGTGTCATAATGTGGAGATTTCATATCTGAATAACATAGCATCCGAGGGAACCCACATTCTCTGAAGTTCACAAATTATTTTTCCTGAAAAATTGGGAATAGTTCCATAATCCAAACATAGAAGGCGAAAGGGAAGCCAAGTATAGTATAGCTATCCTTCTCTTTATCTTTATCTTTCTCTCTCTCTTTCTCTTTCTCATTCTCATTGTCTGAAGTATTTTTTTTGGGCTTCAAGAAACTCTTCAATGATTTTAGTAACTTTTCATAACAAAGAGAGCCTCAATTGAAAGAAGAGCAGAGTTCATCGTCATCTACGATTTTCATTACCCGCTCAGACACATTCCGATTCTTGCGCTTCCCCATCAACACAGATTCAATAAAATAAATTATTGCCAACTTAACCGCATCGTCATGGCTGCCTACAAATGATGCAATTGTACCATATGGGTAACTAGTAATAAAATGCCACAAATCGCCTAACTCGATTCTATCCTTTCCAGGGAAGTAGACTTTCGGAAGCCTATTCTCTCTTTCACATAAAACTTTGAAGTCCACTGAAGAAGAACATTTCAACCCAGTAATTATCTGGAACGCTTCACGTGTAAACTTCACTTCATGATCAAAAACCTTGAATGTCATTGAATGCGAGTCATTGCTTATAATTTCTGAAAGCAACACACAATGAATAAGTCTACCACAAAACTTTACACCTTGTAATCGGAAAAAGATTCCGAAAACACCATCCCTCAACTTCTTCCATTGCGTGTTCGACAAGAAAATTTTTATTGTTTCCTTATACTGAAAATCTCCTTTCCAATAGCTCATCGAATTACGCCAATCATCAAACTCTAAAACACGATCTCCTTCCATTAGCACACTACAAAGAAGGAAATAGAACGTAAACATTAGGACTATTTTTCTGAAATGTCCTTAATATTTAAACTACAAAACTAAAATCCAGGACCTAAGTAGATGCATCTTTAATAGAAGAAGAGTAAACTAAAATTAGCTTACAAATTCTTAGGACTATTTTTTTGAAATGTTCTTAATATTTAAACTACAAAACTAAAATCCAGGACCTAAGTAGATGCATATTTAATAGAAGAACAATAAACTAAAATTAGCTTACAAATTCTTAGGACTATTTTTCTGAAATGTCCTTAATATTTAAACTAAAAAACTAAAATCCAGGACCTAATTAGATGCATCTTTAATAGAAGCACAATTAACTAAAATTAGCTTACAAATTCTTAGGACTATTTTTCTAAAATGTTCTTAATATTTAAACTAAAAAACTAAAATCCAGGACCTAATTAGATGCATCTTTAATAGAAGCATAATTAACTAAAATTAGCTTACAAATTCATAGGACTATTTTTCTGAAATGTCCTTAATATTTAAACTAAAAAATTAAAATTCAGGACCTAATTAGATGCATCTTTAATAGAAGCACAGTTAACTAAAATTCCTAAACACAGTTAGCTTACAAATTCTTAGGACTATTTTTCTAAAATGTCCTTACATAATCAATATATTGATTGAACCACAAACACATTTCAATACCAAAAGGTTCTCAATAACTTTCTCACAAAAATTCGCACCTTATTCCTCAATGAATCAAGTTATAATCATTATTTTGGACATTTCACACATACTTGATGACAAACACAACATTGATCACGATTAGAGATATACAAAAAGAAAAATGCATAAAAGCAAAATCGAAAACATACCAGTACGCTGGTTCGCTGCAGAGAAGATGACAAAAGGAGAAGAGATTAAGTTGGACAAAGTATACGCAGAGAATTATTGTGGGCTGGGCAGAAACGATATTGAGGGAGCGAAATTTTGTTTATAAAATTTTGGCTCTGAACTTCAATCGAGAGAAGAGAGTTACATGCAGGAACGATATTGAGGGAGCGAAATTTTGCCTATGAAATTTTGGCTCTGAACTTAAATGAGAGAAGCGTATAAAGGAAGAGTTTGGGAATAAAAGAAATAGAAGAAAGGGTAAAAATATCTTTTCATATTAATTTTAATAGAGTAGTGGCTATTTTTGCTCAACATTAGAATTGGTGGATAAAAAATAAACACCACCTTATTTAGTGGCTACCACACGCCATTTTTACTAATTAGGCTCTTTATATTTGTTTGCATTCTAAAATAGATCTAAATTAAGTTAAATCAAATATGAATTTGATATTAGTTCCGTAAAAGTTGGATTAACTCAAAATACTACTCTGTCCTTGTTAGATTATTTTATTTTTTGGGTGTCTAGTAGTTTGATATTGCTTAGCCACCATAAAATGTTTAAAACTTTGGTTCGCGAGATTAACTTTAGAAAAAGAAATTGAATCTGGATATATTTTTTTGATCATTGTTATGGACAATATCTCTTTATTCATTAGTAAAGTATGATGTAAATATGCATATGTTGTGATTTATCCTTTCTAATTTTTGAATATTATGCCTATGTATATTTATTTTATCAATGTTTTTAGTTGATGATGAATGACATACTTTTTTATCATCCTCTTTCTATATATATATATATATATATATATATATATATAAGAATAAGAATAGGATAAACATATTGAATAAGAATGATTCTTTATATGAGAACGGAGCCAAAGATTTTCTTCATTTTGCTTCATTAGATAGGCTTGATGGATCAAAAATCTTGTGTCCATGCCGAAAGTGTCGTAATATGAAATTTATTCCAAAAGATTTGTTTATTGAATACATTGTGATTGATGGATTTCTAACTAGTTACAATACTTGGATTTTTCATGGCAATATATCATCTTCATCCATGTCCGTTAATCAATTGGATAGGGGAGATGAAATATAAGATTTGTTACATGATATTTTTTGAGTTCCTCCTGAAAGAGACTTTGTTGATGTGGACAATACTGATGATAGATTCGATCGGTCAAATCAACATAGAAGGAAGTTTGATAAGAAGACTGAAGAATTTTTTAACTTAAATGAAATAAGCTAAGCGTGATTTATAATTGCAAATCAAATATTCATTACTTTCTTTCCTTGCTCGTTTATTACATTTAAAGTGTCTCAATGGGTAGAGCAATAATTTATTTTCTATGCTGCTAGAGTTGCTAAAAGATTTTCTAAAGGAGAAACATTATCCAAGTCCTTTAATGTTGCAAAGATTTTTTTTTAAATTTAGAGCTTGAATACAAACAGATACACGCGTGTCCCCATTACGGTATAATCTATTGGAATGAGACAAAAGATAGAATAGATTATAAGTTCCAAATCTCCAAGAGATAAATAATTTATAGGTGCATCAATTAGTTATAGCTCGGAAACCTCAAAAATCCAACAAAGGTATTTAGATGCTTTTCATTGATACCAAGGCTCATCTAAAATATCTACTTAAATGAGATAGCATGCTGAAGGTCACACTAGAGACATAGAAATGCAAAATCTTGTTGATAATATTGCTTAGAGAAAACTTGATAAATCACATCTAGATTTTGCTCGAGATCCTTAGGATGTTAGACTTGGATTATCTTCGTATGACTTTAGTCCATTTAAGTCTGTCTATCTCACATAGCTTATTGCCAATTGTCTTGGTTCCATGTAATTTGCCATCATGGTTGTGCATGAAATAATTATATATATTATACAAATACATTTTTGGATACTAAGTAAATTGAACAAGCTGCATAATTTCTTGATTAAATTAATTGCTAACAAGAATGTTTTGCAAAATGCATCAGAAAACTCCAAGTATTACGGAGAAGCTATTTTGTTTGGAGAAAATGAAAGAAAGTTGAGGCCCTTTAAGTTAGTTTTCCTAGCTATTTTTGCCAAAATTGATATATAATAGGTACAAAAAGTATATGCTATGTAAATATAGGAGTTTTAGGTTAATTTTCCAAACATTTAATATCTGAACCATACAACTTTGTGTAAACCTTATAGAAAAAAGGTCAAATATGAAAATGAAGTTTTTATCATTAGATTGTGATATTCTCTTTTAGTCTATAATTTCTATGAGTCTTGGTCTAGTGATCAATTAATAGGTTAAAGTAAAAGTGTTGAGATAGTTAAGTTCATCAAAATGCTAGTTTTTATTCAATTATACTTTTAACATTCGATCACTCCTTATTAATGTTCGTTAGACATTCAATTTAACTTTATACTATGTGAACATTGTATATATACCATTTTATTAGTTGACAACACAAAAAAGATTTATTTTTCCAATAAAGTTGAATCAATTTGTGAAGATTTGTAATCAGGAACAAGAATTTGTTGCCGGTTCAATATTTATTACTCAATTATAAAGCAAATAAAAGAAAATTGTAAAGGGTGATTTATAATATGTTAAAAACGACTAGAGGCCTAAATACACTGCTTTCGAAGTTTTGGGAATGATATTGAATAACCTATTGGTGAAGGATAGAATTATCCCATTTCAAATAGTTCAAGGGTAAAATTGGCCATATTTCATCCGAGTTGGATTAATCGTTAACGAGGAGGGAAGTTTTGTGCTACTTTGGCTAATGACGAGGGCATTTTTATGCCAAATATGAATTGGAGGACAAAGTTGTCCCATTTCGAATAGTTCAAGGGCAAACTTGGCCCTTTACCCTACTATCAATGATTATTGATGGCCTTATGCATTGAATGCCGATATTGATGTCTATCTACGACCTTTAGTTGATAAGTTAAAAGAATTATTAGTTGGTGTTGCATCAAACAATCATATGTTTCGGATGCGTGCATCATTGTTTTGGGAAATCAATGATTTTCCAAGCAACTTATCGTGATATGTGAAAACTAATTTGATGACACTTAGATAAGTTACCTAGTGCAAGGAATTCACTGTTTGTCCAATAGAAATAATGCACGCATCGGGAACATGCGATTGTTTAATGCATCATAATTGTCAACACTAATCTATAATTCTTTTAACCAATTAAATATGAGTCATAAATTGATATCAATATCATTGTCCACCACAAAAGGACCATCAATAATCACTGTTAATATCATATATGATTGTTTCGTGTACAATTGCAGTGGTAAGTTATATTGAATCAAGACAACTGGTCATGTGCTATTTGAGATAGACATAGAGTTGATCTTCCAGAAAAGAAAAAGAGAGAGATAGACTTGAATGGACTAAAGCCAATCCAAATCTAACATTCCGAGGACCTTGAGCAAAATCTGGATGCGATTCGTCAAATTATCTCCAAGCAATACTCTCAGTGGAAAGTCACATTACTTCGTCTCTAGTGCAACCTTTAGCATGTGATCTCATTTGAATAGATGTTTCATATGACATGAATAGTTTTTGAAGCCTTGGTATCAACCGGAAATATCTAAATACATTTGCTGGAATTTTAGAGGTTTCTGAACTACAACTAATTGATTCTTCTTCAAGTTGTTTGTATCTTAGAGCTTTGCAAAATGTACAATCCATTTTACTTTTTGTCTCATTCCAATAGATCATACAATCATTTTGACATACATTTATATTTTTGTGTCCAAGCCCTAAATCCTTAATAGTTTTTTTCTACATCATCAAAGGACTTGGACAATGTTTTACCTTTAGGAAATATATCGTTTAGAAACTCTAGCAACATAAAAAATAAATTATTATTCCATCCATTAAGACAATTAAGACACTTTAAATGTAATAGATGAATAAGAGAAAAAAGTAACGAATATTTACTTACATGTGATTACGCTCAACTTTTTTTATAAGACACACTCAATTTATTTCAACTAGATAAAAAATTTCTCAATCTTATTATCTAACCCCCACATTGATTTGACCGACCAAATTTATCTCCATTGACTGTCCATCTCAACAAAGTCAGTTATAGAAACTAGAAAGAACTCGAAAATCATCATATAAAAAGTATAGTATTTCATCGTCTCTATCTAATCGATAAACAAACATTGATGAAGATGATTCCTTAACATGAAAAATTCAAATGGTGTAAATAGTTAGAAATTCATCAGCCACAATGTGTTCAACAGTCAAATTTATTTGGACAAATTTTATATTACGACACTTTTAGCATGGACATGAGATTTCAGATGCATCAAGCCCATTTAATAAGGCAAAATGAAGAAAGTGTTTGGCGCCATTCTCATATAAAGGATCATTCCTATTCAATATGTATTTTCAACTTTTATCCATTAAGAATATAGCCTATACATATAGCAACAACAACAACAACATTATTATAGGGGTCTGCGTATGCATATAGCAAATCAACTAAAAAAGTAATCATTTATTATCAACTAAAATGATAAAATAATTATGTTGTAACGATCAGACCGGTCGTTTTGAGCCCTAGCGTATCGTTTGGCGGTTTGAGACCTTGAGTAGCTTCACTTCAGGTATTATGACTTGTACGTGTGGTCGAAATTGAATTTCGGGAAATTCGGAGTTGATTTAGAAAGAAAATACTCATTTCGAAAGTTTTAAATTGGAAGAATTTACTAAGGTATAGTTTTTGAGTGAACGACGGCGGAATCGGGATTTTAAGGTTCCAACAGGTTCGTATGATGATTTTGGACTTGGACGTATGTCCGGATCGGATTTTGGATGACCCGGGAGCGTTTCAACGCCTATTGCGGAAAGTTGGCATTTTAGAAAGATTTCATAAATTTGGGTTGAACTGCATTTCAATGTTATCAATGTTCGATTGGGATTTTAAACCTGAGAATAGCTATGTATGGTGATTCTGGACTTAGGGGCGCGACCGGAAGTGGATTTGGAGGTCTGTAGGTCGTTTCAGGGTCATTTGGCGAAAAAAATGGAAATTTGAAGGTTTTTGGAAAGTTTGACCGAAAGTAGACTTTTTGATATCGGGGCCGGATTCCGATTTCGAAAGTTGGACTAGGTCCGTAATGTCAATTATGACTTGTGTACAAAATTTGAGGTCAATCGGATGTGATTTCATAGGTTTCGGCATCGAAGGTAAACGTTTGAAGTTCTAAAGTTCATTAAACTTGAATTGGGGTGCGATTCATGGTTTAAGCGTTGTTTGATATGGTTTGAAGGCTCGACTAAGTTCGTAATGTATTTTGGGATGAGTTGGTATAATTGGTTAAGGTCCCGGAGGCCTCGGGTGGGTTCCAGAAGGTTAAAAGATCGATTTACGGACTTAAGAATTTCTAAAGCTTAATGTTTCTGCTGTAATCGCACCTGCGTGACTTTGGCCGCAGGTGCGTGATTGGGGGCGCGGCGAATTTCTCGCAGAAGTGAGAATGGACTAGAGCTGGGGGATCCGCAGAAGCGGATTGGAGAAGCGCACCTGCGAGTGCGCATGAGCGAGGCAGCTGCCACTGGTGCGTAAAATTACGCAGATGCGCGAGAACAGGTCGCACATGCGATGCCCGCAAAAGCGAAGAGACTTCCGCAGGTGCGAATTCTTGGCTGGGCACTGAGGACCATATGAGCGGAATTTGGACCGCACCTGCGGAGCTGCAGGAGTGGCTATTGGACTGCAGGTGCGAAGGTCGGGCTGGGCAGTGTGTTTCTTTAAAACAAGGGTTTGACTCAATTTCACTTCATTTCGTCCATGGGAGCCGATTTTGGAGCACTTTTGGAGTGCCATTTTATCATCCTTCATGAGGTAAGTGATTCCCATGTATTGTGAGTTAAATACAAGATTTATACATGGATTCAAGCATGAAAATTAATAGAAATTATGGGATTTTGAAAGAAACCTAGAAATTTATATTTTTGGATTTTTGACCACGAGATTGGACATAGAGTTTGGAATGATTTACATATTTGAGTTCGTGGGGTTATGGGTAATGTTTATCTTCGAAAATTTTCTGAATCCGGGCACGTGGGCCCGAGGGTGATTTTTATCGACTTTTTGAGCGGAGTTGGAAATTGTCGTAAATTGAATTATAAGAAGTATTAGAGTATATATGTATGGATTTGCACCTTTATTGACTAGTTTTGGAGCGTTGGGCATCGAATTGAGTCGTTTGAAAGGCTTGGGAGTCGGGTATGGAACTTCGGAGCGAGGTAAGTCTCCTTTCTAACCTTGTAAGAGAGAATTAACCCCATAGGTGAATCAAATTATTATGTGCTTCTATTTGTAGGGGATACGTACGCATGAGGTGACGAAAGTCTATGCGTAGCTACTATTATGCTCATGTCCGGGTAGTCTAGGACCCATATCATGTTGTACTTGCAATGTTTGCGCCCTACTTGTTAATTTAATTGTTTAAAACATTAATAAACTCTATAAAAGAATTGTAAAAAGGTTAAACTTCATTTACTTGACCGTTAAATGAGAATTTAAAATTCTTGAAATATTTGCCCCTTATTAAATCTTGAATTGTTTGTTTAATGTGTTTTTCTCTTTTGTGGAGCGGGCCGAACGCCTCGGTAGCAGATAGATGCATCTATGGTTCGTGTTGTTCGACCCTCGACTGTGCACAGTTTAAATATTATGTTGGATTGGGCCATACGGCCTCGACATAGTTTGCGCATGATAAATCTTTGGAACCAAATATAATTGATATTGCTTCTTTGGCTTGAGATATAAATTGTAAAATGACGAGAATAAGTTTGAAAAAAAAATTTCCTATTAGTAAAAGAATTGCCCACTCACTTCTTGCTATTGAGTTTACAACTATTTCATACAATGCATGCTTAAGTATAATATCAATATTTATTGTTAGCCTATAGTAAGTGTCGGAGTCGACCCCTCGTCACTACTTCTTCGAGGTTAAACGGGATACTTACTGGGTATGCGTTGATTTACGTACTCATACTACACTTGCTGCATATTTTGTGCAGGTACATATATATTTAGTGGCCTTGTGGGCGTAGAGGCGCGGTTATTGCGGGGACTTAGGTGAGCTGCATTCTATACTACTATCCGTAGCCAGCAGAGTCTCCTTCAGAGTATTTATGTTTCTCCTGTCCAAATTTGTATTCCGGACAGATGTTGTATTTTATTTTACATTCCTGGTTGAGGCTCATGTACTGGTGACACCTGATTTTGGGGTGATTATGGGTTGTCCTATACTGAAATTGTTAAAACTATTATTATTTACTTTGTAAATTCCATATTTTACTATTTAATTGAAGGAAATATGATTTCAAAAATATTAAAATGAGAACCAAATTAAGTATTTATTCTTGGCTTGCCTGCCAGCGGTGTCCGACACCATCACGACCTTTAATGAATTTTGGGTCGTGACAACATGGTATCAGAGCACTAGGTTCACTTAGGTCTCACGAGTCATGAGCGAGTCTAGTAGAGTCTCGCGGATCTGTATGGAGACGTCTATACTTATCTTCGAGAGGCTACCGGACAGTTAGGAGCACTTCCCTTCTTGATTCCTCATCGTGCGATTTGATTCCTTTGAGGCTTATTCCTTCATTTCCTTCCTATTCAATCTTGTGCGATATGAAGCGCTTGTTATAAATTTGAAAATTGAGGAATTTTAATGGTACTGCAGATGTGGTGCGGGATGTTTCTCCCTGCGTATTTGATTGGGCTATTGTCGTCGCCTTGTGGAAGGCCGTTCTGCCATTTCATCTCAGTATCAGCATTGCCTATGGTTTGAGATTTGGCACTTATTGTTATGATGATTCGGGCATTGCTATCGCATAGTATTGGTGTAATGGTAGGGTGCTTATTTATGGATCGCGACAGTAAATGACTTGGTAGAAGGACTTCTCATTTCACGGCTTAGAGGTTTAACATTTAGTTCCGACGGAGAAGAGGCAGTCGGACTACGAACGTTCAGGTTTGGGTTGATCGAGCGCGGTTGAATTTTCATCTGTGATGTGGTGTCATCGTCCTGGATTGGATGCGTTAGGTTCGCCGATGTTGTGGTCTTCTTAAATTCGCCTTCGAGGCGGGGTATTGTGAAATGGTGCCGGAGAAACGGTTGTCAGAAATAACGGGGTGTAGTGATTTGAATCGAATCGGTGTTTCTAATATTGATGGCTCAAGAAAGATGATCATAGGAAAGGTTTAAAGTTGGTAGCGATCGATTGGTTCAAGTGCTACAGAGATAGATTTTGATTTAAGGCAACAACTGGGTAGCGAAGGATGGGGAAGGACATGTTGGGGGGGGGGGGGTGTCTTGCGGTAGTTAAAATTCTAGAAGGCCAAGTGTGAGAAATAGAAGTCGAGTAGTTTCTTAAAGGAGAGGGTTTGACCAAAGTGGGAGAGTGGTAGAGCAGCATACGAGTTCGGTGGTGGGATAGCCACACGCCTTGGGGGAAGTTAGAGTGATTTGGGATTCATGGTGGACAATGACTAGGTCTACATGCTTAAATTGGAATATTGGCTGCTATATTAAGGAAGATTGGGTGTGACATGAGGGAGTTGCTTAATATGAAGAGGGATGCAACATGACTTTGGATTAGAATGTATCGTCGCACCTTTAGTTGATGTCAATGGGGAGTGAACGAACTTGTACAGCTGGTGAATGGGCACGGGCTCAGGGTGGTTTATTGATTTTATAGTAATTGTACTCGGTGCAGCGCTGTTGGAAGATGTCGGCATGTAATTTCCACAGGTGGGTTATCTCCTGTGAGCAGGTTAGTGGTCGTGTGGTGTTGACGAAGACTCTACGAAGGATTTTACTGGCTATCCAGTAAGAGGTCGAATATGTGAATGTGGCTAGTGATTTAGAATGTTCATGAAAATGTTTAACATAAGGATTTCGAGGAATTTGGCGGGTTGATTATGAAAAATCATATCAATGAGGGATAAGGAGTCTTGGTGGGTTCCAAAGTTATGCAATGGTAGCTCCAAGCTAAGTGGGAGAGCCCCACCACCTACGATTGGATTGCATGGTTATCTACTTGTGAGGTTTCTAGTTATCTGCATATTGGTGGGTTATTGCGACTAAATAAAGAGAACATCAGTGGTAATTTGAGCAAAGGATTTGAGGAATGTGTTCTATAATTGACCTTATCTATTCATGTTCAGGCTTTGGGAAGACTCAGAGTTTATGCTTCGTGTAGATGTGATGTACAAGGAAAGTGAGTCAGCCGAGTGCCTCTTTGAGAGAGTGTTCATGTGCTAGCAGGGCTTTGGAGTTTGATCATAATTGGGAACAAGTCAGAGTGGGTGACTTTCAACAATGGTCCTAGTGGATTTAAAAATGTAAAGTGCGGTGCCTAAGGATATCGAGTCTGTTGTATGGTTAAGTATCAAACTTTTGCAGTGGATTATGAAAGGGGCCGGGAGTGTTCTACGTTATCTTTGGTCTGCGGTGTAGCATTGAAGGAATGGGGGAAAGTAACTTTGGAGTCATAGAGGAATTACCAGAATGGGTGTACCAGTTGAAGATGCGAATATGCGCACAAGGAGGGTATGAGATGGTTCGTGGGTTTTGAGACAACGTGGTCTCGTGAAATAAGGTCACTCAGGGTGTGTGCGGATTTGGGTTCATGATATTTTGAATGGAGCTATTATTATTCCTAAAGCAAGTCCAAAGTAAATTAGAAGAAGTCGTATCGGTTAGCAATGGTTGAATTGGCACGATGGTTGCAATGATCAGTTCCTTCAGCATGTTAAGTTATACATGTGATTTGTGGTGGTACATGCGAGGCTTGACGGCCGCCGTAATTGATTTTATTTGGAGGCATTCGAGTATTATGGCCTGTTATGTGTAGATGGGTCCCAGGATAGTTATGGTGGTTTAGACCACTACTTGAGGATTGTATTTTCTGCGGCTATGGGAATTCAGTCGCATGTTGCAATGGTTCTCCTGAAATGAGTTAAGTAAAAGGTTGCTATGTGCTGGAGAGTTTATTCTATTAGTGGATCACGAGTTATGATGAAATTATTGTACTATCACGTATTGATATGTTAGGTGTAGTGAGCAGCATGGGAATTGGAAGTTGAGGATCAAGGTTGCAGTTGATGTCGACAAGAATGTCAAGAGTTCGGATGAGCAGGGAAGAATTCAAATGTTTAGAGTAAGCTGGTATTGTCTTTAGCATCACCCAAGATCAGTGTCATGTGGAAGAGGCTTTGTGTATTGACTTGCAGATTTTTGACTCACTCTACAGAACTAGAATGACTGGTGGTATGGATGTGCAGACCTTGCTACCTGAGCGGAATGGTCGTGGGAGCATGCCCCACGGGGAGATTTGTATAAGTGTGACATGTCACTCACTTGATTGTTAAAGATTGAGACCGAATATGGAGGTCGGGGTAATATCGCAAGTGCAAGAGTTTATGCCTTAGAGGCATTCTATTCTTTGGTATGTGGACCATGTGAGTTTGTTTCAGATTTGACGGTTGTTCTTGTGTGTCGTGAATAGGTCATCGTGGGTCCTTGAAGGGTTATTAGCCCAGTGTGGTACTATCAGAATCGTCTTGAGGTTCGTGGATGGATCTAAATGTGAATGTGGGCTCTATATCGGGCCGAATGTGTTAATTTCATCATAGCATTGTTTTCAGAGGAGTCTTCGGGCCTTGGATGATAGTTCTGTTGTCGGCCCTTCCGTGTAGTATCTATTGTGCCATGTGGGTTATGAGGCGGTTTGATTATTCGCACTCGTATTGAGATCCCGTATAGTTTGTGGTGTTATGTGAGCAGGATGGCTCTCGAGATGCATATCATATATCATACCTTAGTTGTGCTTGAGTTTTATAACGCGTGACGCTACCCGTCTCCCCAGGATTTGTATTATGCACTGGGTGTGCTTATGGTTGATATTCGGGTATTTCGTGAGTATAAGCGTTACGACTCGATGTGTGTTTTCTTTAGATTATTATGTGTGGATAGGATGGCACGCCGCCACAATTATATGGTTGGATCGGGTGGCACGCCGCCACATATATGTTGTTTGGATCGGGTGGCACGCCGCCATGGGTATCATGGTTGGATCAGATTGCACGTCGCAATAGTATCATGTGTGGATCGGGTTACACGTCGCATATTTAGTACAGTTTCCCATATCTATTATTGCGTGTTCTTCTTCTCATTTCCTGAGGAAGGTTCATAATATCTTTTCGGTTGTTTAAATTAGTTACGTGGGTTGATTAGATCTTTCCAGAGTTCATTTCCTTATGTATCACATTCGAGTTTGTAGCTTGTTGGCACATTGTGGCATCATATGAGACTTTTGGCTGTGTCTGAGGTGGCTTATTGTCTGAGCAGTTTGTACTGGGTGAGATGAGATTTTTGGACCTAAGATCAGTGCGATCAGATTTATATGAGGTATATTTAAGAGCAAATATCGTTATTTGGTTCATAATGAGGTGATGGTTCTTGTCGGGAGGAGAGACTCAATGATTCGTTGACTCGGAAGTTGGTTATGAATTTCTACACATCTCTTCCGTCGTGGCAGTATTGCAAGAGTTGGAACAAGACTTATAGGTGTCATGAGGTGTGTCATGAGCATCAGATTCATGGGATTTCGGCTATTGTTGTCAAAGGATGTTATTATGGGCATGTGAATAATGCGGTGCATGGTGTGAATTCAGTGAGAGTATACAATCATGTATTGGTACATCGTATAGTGATTGAAACGGTGTTCGTATGTTGGAAGTAGGCCTAGTAGAGAATTTCATATGTTGGAATTTGGCTCTAAGGCTTATTTTCCTAAATAAAGGGGAGGATATTCAGATTTGCTCGAGCTAATGTGCTCAACAGAGTTGTGGTTGCCTGGGTAGGTGCACGAGGTGTTAAACAATGATTTCAGACAACTCCAGATCAATGCTTAGCACATTCGAGGACGAACATATGTTTAAGTGGGAGAGAATGTAACGACCCGACCGGCCGTTTTGAGCCCTAGCGCGTCGTTCGGTGGTTTGAGGCCTTGAGTAGCTTCACTTCAGGTATTATGACTTGTACGTGTGGTCGGAATTGAATTTCGGGAAATCCGGTGTTGATTTAGAAAGAAAATTCTCATTTCGAAAGCTTTAAGTTGGAAGAATTTACTAAGGTGTGATTTTTGAGTAAACGACCTCAGAATCGGGATTTGAAGGTTCCAACAGGTTCGTATGATGATTTTGGACTTGGGCGTATGTCCGGATCGAGTTTTGGATGACCCTGGAGCAATTCGGCGCATATTGTGGAAAATTGGCATTTTGAAAGGATTTCATAAATTTGGGTTGAAGTGCATTTCAATGTTATCGATGTCCGATTGGGATTCCGAGCCTGGGAATAGCTCCGTATAGTGATTCTGGACTTAGGAGCGCGTCCGGAAGTGGATTTGGAGGTCCGTAGGTCGTTTCGGGGTCATTTGGCGAAAAAATAGAAATTTGAAGGTTTTTGGAAAGTTTGACCGGGAGTGGACTTTTTGATATCGGGGTCGGATTTCGATTCCGGAAGTTGGAGTAGGCCCGTAATGTCAATTATGACTTGTATGCAAAATTTGAGGTCAATCGGATGCGATTTGATAGGTTTCGGCATCGAAGGTAAAAGTTTGAAGTTCTAAAATTCATTAAGCTTGAATTGGGGTGTGATTCATGATTTTAGCGTTGTTTGATGTGATTCGAAGGCTCGACTAAGTTCGTAATGTATTTTGGGACACGTCGGTATAATTGGTTAAGGCCCCGCGGGACTTGGGTGGATTCCAGAAGGTTAACAAATCCATTTTTGGACTTAAGATCTTTTAAAGCTTAATGCTTCTGGTGTAATCGCACCTGCGTGACTTTGGCCACAGGAGCGAGATCGCGGGCGCTGCGAATTGCTTGCAGAAGTGAGAATGGACTGGAGCTGGGGGAGCCGCATAAGCGGATTGGAGAAGCGCACCTGCCGCTAGTGCGTAAAATTGCGCAGATGCGCGAGAGCAGGTCACTCCTGCAATGCCCGTAGAAGCGAAGAGACTTCCGCAGGTGCGATTTCTTGGCTGGGCACTGAGGACCGCACCTGCGGAACCGCAGGAGCGGCTATTGGACCACAGGTGCGAAGGTCGGGCTGGGCAGTGTGTTTCTTTAAAACGAGGGTTTGGCTCAATTTCACTTCATTTCGTCCATGGGAGCCGATTTTGGAGCACTTTTGGAGTGCCATTTTATCATCCTTCATGAGGTAAGTGATTCCCGCATATTGTGAGTTAAATACAAGATTTATACATGGATTCAAATATGAAAATTGATAGAAATTGTGGGATTTTGCAAGAAACCTAGAAATTTATATTTGTGGATTTTTGACCATGAGATTGGACATGGAGTTTGGAATGAATTATATATTTGAGTTCGTGGGGTAATGGGTAATGTTTATCTTCAAAAAATTTTGGAATCCGTGCACGTGGGCCCAAGGGTAATTTTTATCGACTTTTCGAGCGGAGTTGGAAATTGCCGTAAATTGAATTATAATGAGTATTAGAGTATATATTTATGGATTTGCACCTTTATTGACTAGGTTTGGAGCGTTGGGAATCGAATTGAGTCGTTTGAAAGGCTTGGGAGCCGGCTATTGAACTTCGGAGTTAGGTAAGTCTCCTTTCTAACCTTGTAAGAGGGAATTAACCCCATAGGTGAATCAAAAATATTATGTGCTTCTATTTGTGGGGGCTACATACGCACGAGGTGACGAGAGTCCGTGCATAGCTACTATTATGCTTATGTCCGGGTAATCTAGGACCCATATCATGTTGTATCTGCGATGTTTGTGCCCTACTTGTTACTTTAATTGTTTAAAACATTTAGAAACTCGATAAAGGAATTGTAAAAAGGTTAAACTTCATTTACTTGACCGTTAAATGAGAATTTGAAATTCTTGGAATATTTGCCCTTTAATAAATCTTGAATTGGTTTTTAATGTATTTTTCTCTTTTATGGAGCGGGCCGAACACCTCGGTAGCAGATAGATGCATCTATGGTTCGTGCCGTTCGACCCTCGGCAATGCACATTTTAAATATTATGTTGGATCGGACCGTACGACCTCGGCATAATTTGCGCACGATAAATCTTTGGAACCAAATATAATTGATATTGCTTTTTTGGCTTGAGATATAAATTGTTAAATGACGAGAATAAATTTTTAAAAAAAAATTCCTATTAGTAAAAGAATTATCCACTCACTTCTTGCTATTGACTTTACAGCTATTTCATGCAATCCATACTTAAGTATAATATCAGTATTTATTGTTAGCCCATAGTAAGTGTCGGAGTCGACCCCTCGTCACTACTTCTTCGAGGTTAGACGGGATACTTATTGGGTACGAGTTGATTTACGTACTCATACTACACTTGCTGCATATTTTGTGCAGGTACATATATATCTAGTGGCCTTGTAGGCGCAGAGGTGCGGTTATTGCAGGGACTTAGGTGAGCTGCATTCTATACTATGATCCGCAGCCAGCAGAGTCTCCTTCATAGTATTTATATTTCTCCTGTCCAAATTTGTATTCTGGACAAATGTTATATTTTATTTTACATTCCTAGTTGAGGCTCATACACTGGTGACACCGGGTTTTGGGGTGATTATGGGTTGTCTTGTACTGAAATTGATAAAAATATTATTATTTACTCTGTAAATTTCATATTTTACTATTTAATTGAAGGAAATATGATTTCAAAAATATTAAAATGAGAACCAAATTAAGTATTTATTCTTGGCTTGTCTGACAGCGGTGTCCGGCGCCATCACGACCTTTAATCGATTTTGGGTTGTGACATATGTATAGGCACAATACTCAGGATACTACTCCATACTTGTTAGACATCCAAATAAATAAAATCATCTAATAAGTATGGAGTAGTATCCTAAACCTTTACAATACTAATATCAAATTAATATTTGCGTGAACTTAATTTTGATCTATTTTAGATTGCAAACAAATATAAAGAGCCCAGATAACTAGGAAAGAGGGACTTCGTTAGCTCCCTAGTCTTAGCATAGTTCACTCATGTGTTGGAGCTAAACTACTACATCTCTTTTATACTTATTGCATCTTCTTGATGCCTTATAATGAAACCTTCTTGCTTCATCTAAAGAAATAACTAGAATAAAAATCCTTGTAAATACTTTCAGAACCCAAAAATACTTTCTTAAACTCCTATATAACAAAGAATTAAATCTCCAAACTATTAAACGAAATAGAAAGTAGATATAAGAACCTATAAAAGCCTCCCAAAGAATCCTGAACCCTATATCAATGTTCTTCCAGTACTGCAAAAATTATGAAGTTTGTGGTTGCAATAGGTCGATAGAATGCCAAATTCTTTCGGAAGATGGAAAACTTTTTTTGATGGAAGGAGGAGAAAGATATAAAGGTGAGAGATAAACTCACATCACAGATACAATCACATTAATAAATTGGAGGTAAATGGTGTAGTGTTGGAAGAGAACACTATTAGTGACAGATTGTAGCCTTTTAAACGTCCTTGTATTCAGAACCAGTGTCCCAAAGACCCTCATAGTCTGTTCCAGATCTTCTTAGAGTGTCAGCTCACGATAATATTGACTTATTAAAGCCCGTTCTTGAAGAGGAAGTATTGGGTTTATCAATGTTTATTAGCATGATTCAAGGAGATTTGATTTAGCAGTGTTGATTAGCATGATTTTAGGAGATTTGATTATATTTAGGAGATTTGATTTTATTTGACTTGATTTGATAGTTGGATTGATTGTATAGATTTATTTTATTTTCTTAATTAGCATTAGGATCTTTGTATAAATTCTCTTGCTCATGGGATGTAAACACGCACAGAAATATAAGAAGCCTTTTCTTCTTCTCAAAATCTACATGGTATCATAGCCATTGCTACCTTTTTTAGGTGATTTATCTCCCTCGCAACACTATGATTCCGTTTTTATCAAAGAAGTCGAGTTTTCTCTCTCTTGGTGGTTGTCCGCAACATAAAATCCTTCTGGTCAGTTTTGTTTTTGGAATTTATTTTATTAGGGTCGCTGGAACATTCCGAGCCTATCCCTACCAGTTTTGATTTTTCCGTTCACCGGAGTTAAGGTTCGCTCGAGACATATTTGGTTTCCCGCGAGGCAAATTATGTTTGAGCAATTTTCTTCAGATTTCCTTCTGATTGGGCAGAAATATGGTGACATTCAAGGAGAGGATTTACGGAGAAATCTTGTCTTCAGATAAAATTCAGCTTCTCAGCCGCCTCCTAGCCAAACTTGACTCCGCTAATGTTGCCACATCCAATCATGTGCAATCAGGTACTGCCTTTGTTGCTCACTTTAATTCTTGGATTGTTGATTCTGGTGCAAATAGGCATATGATAGGCTCTTTTAAAGGCATTCAAAACTATTCTCTGTGTCCCAAAGGAGATAATGTTAAAATAGCCAATGGTTCTTTAACAGCTATCTCTGGAATAGGTTATGTAATTTGTACTCCTAATATTAAACTATCATCCGTGCTCCATGTTCCTGAGTTTCCTGTCAGTCTTTTATCTGTTAGTGCCATCACCAAAGCTCTAAATTGTAAAATCGAGTTCTTTCCCGATCATTGTATTTTTCAGGATTTTCAAACGGAAAAAAGGATTGGCAGTGGTAGATTGCGTGATGACTTGTATATATTAGATGGAATTCAAAACTCTAGTCAAGCCTTTTTGGAGAAAGTAAGGATGTCAACCAAGAAATAATAAAGCGACATAGACGGTTAGGACACCCATCATTCTTTGTTTTGAAGAAGTTATATCCCGATTTATTTTTAAGGACTCGATTTGAATCTTTGTTCTGTGATACGTGTGAATGTGCCATGCATACTAGAAACTCTTATCCTGTGAGTGATAATAGAAGCACAACTCTGTTTATGCCTATTCATTCTGATGTATGGGGTCCTATCCAAACTATTTTTTCGTATGGTAGTCAATGATTTGTTACTTTCATTGATTGCTGCACTAGGATGACTTGGGTATATTTGTTAAAAGCCAAAAGTGAAGTTTTCTCTTATTTTCAATCATTTCATAAGATGATTTATACTCAGTTTGATGACAAAGTAAAAATCTTGAGAAATGACAATGGCAGCGAATACACGGATAAAAGATTTGGTACTTATTTGGAGTCCAATGGGATAGTCCATCAGACTAGTTGTCCTTACACTAGTGCACAAAATGTGGTCAGTGAAAGAAGAAATAGGCATTTGTTAGAAGTAGCAAGATCTCTTATGTTTACCATGCCTCTACTAAAAGCTTACTGGAGAGATGTTATTCTAGTAGCTGCCTATTTTATCAATAGACAAACCCCTCAATTTTCAAAGTTCTCTAGAAGTTTTAAAGGGTAAGAATGAATATACTGTTCCTCCAAAGGTATTTGGGTGTGTTTGCTTTGTCCACACTAAATATTCTGGGAAACTTGATCCTAGAGCTTTAAAGTGTGTTTTCATTGGGTTTTCTCCGATACAGAAAGGTTTCAAATGTTATCATCCTCCCTCTAGGATATCTTTTGTTAGCATGGATGTTACCTTTCGAGAATCTGAGCCTTATTTCAGTATTACCTCATCACCTCTTCAGGGGGGAGAGCAGTAAGGAGGAAGAGGTCATTCTACCTAGTTCTATTATTGGATCTCTTGGTGATATTATCATAAGTGAAAGTGAAATTGGAGAAATAATTTAGGGGGAGACTATTGGGCGTTTGGATAGGCCTGATTTGAAAACTTACTCAAGGAGAAATAGAGCAGAAGAAGCCATCATGCAATCTACCAAAGCTGAACCTTCTTCTACTGGTGAGTTATCTGCATTTCCTAATGAGTTAGATGTGCCTATTGCTCGCAGAAAATGAGTCAGATATTGCACCACGAAACACCCTTTATCTAATTTTGTCTCTTATAGTTCTTTATTTCCCTCCTATAGTTACTTTGCCTGTCTATTTCTTCTATATCTATTCCTAAGAATTGGAGGGAAGATTTTGCAGATCCTAAACGAAAGCAAGGTTTGATTGAAGAAATGAAGGCCTTGTCAAAAAATAAGACTTGGGAATTTGTCACTTCACCACTAGACAAGAAGTTAGTTGGTTGAAAATGAGTCTTCACTGTGAAACACAAAGCTGATTGCTCAATTGAAAGATTCAAAGCAAGATTGGTGGCTAAGGGATTCACTCAAACTTATGGAGTGGATTATCAAGAGATATTTGCCCATGTTGCTAAGATGAACACTATTAGACTTTTTTGTCTTGTGCAACTAATCTTGATTGGGACTTGCAACAATTTGATACAAAGAATGCATTTCTTCATGGAGACTTAGAAGAAGAGGTGTATATGGAGATTCATCCTAGATTTAATACTGCACAGAGTCAAGGAAAGGTATGCAGATTGAAGAAAGCCTTGTACGGACTGAAGCAATCCCCCAAAGCTTGGTTTGACAGGTTCAGCAAAGCAATGATTTCCTTCGGTTACCAACAAAGCAATGCCGATCACACCCTATTCATAAGACATTAAACAAGTAAACTCACTCTTTCATAGTTTAATGTTAATAACATAGTAATTACAGGAGATGACAAAGAAGAGATGATCCGATTAAAGAAATTGTTGGCACATGAACTTGAGATCAAGGATCTAGGAAAATTGTAGTACTTATTGGGAATTGAGGTTTCTAAATCCAAAAGAGGAATCTTTATTTCTTAAAGGAAGGATATTCTAGATCTCTTGAAAGAAACTGATATGACAGGTTGCAGACCCGCATAATCGCCTATTGAAAGCAATCATAAGTTAGAAAGAGGAGTTGGAGAGTCAGTTGATAAGGAGAGATATCAAAGGTTGGTTGGAAGACTCATTTATCTCCCACACACTAGACCAGACATAGCCTATTCAGTTAGCCTGGTGAGTCAGTTCATGCATGATCCCCAAGATCCTCATATGCAAGTTGTCTTTCACATTTTGCGGTATCTAAAGTTTGCTCCAAGGAAAAGTCTACTTTTCTCCAAACATGATCACCTCAAAATAAAGCCTTTACAGATGTGGATTGGGCTGGATCTCTAGATGACAGAAGATCAACATCCGGTTATTATATGCTCGTAGGGGAAAACATGGTTACTTGGAGAAGCAAGAAGCAAAGTGTAGTTGCTAGATCAAGTGCAGAGGCAGAATATAGAGCTATGGCCCAGGGTGTTTGTGAACTGCTTTGGCTACAAAAGCTACTACAGGAATTGAGACTATCTAAAAAAGGAAAAGTTTCCTTGTACTTTGATAATAAGGTTGCCATCAGTATAACTCATAATCCAGTCCAACATGACCGACAAAGCATGTGGAAATTAATCGACCGCGAAGAACAAACGCCTGACATCCTCAGGCCTTCCTCCCTTCAACGCGAACGCACTGAATATTTGCCTCAACTTTCGCGAACGCGTCTGTGGACTCGTGAACGCAATGAATAATTTTCCCCAGCCATCAAACAACTCTACGCGATCGCGAACAAGGAAACTAGATGCCCAAAACTCAGCAGAAGCCAGCAATGCCAAAATAAAGAAAAATGGTCCGAACACAATAAGAATCACGCCCGAGCCCCTCGGGACCCCGTTCGAACATTTCAACAAGTCCCATAATATAACACGGATCTACTCGAGGCCTCAAATCACACATAGCAAAATCAAACCCAGGAATCGCACCTCAAGTCGAACTTAATGAACTTTGAATCTTTCAACTTCCAAAACTCGTGCCGAACCTTATCAAATCAACCTGGAATGAACTCAAATTTTGCACACAAGTCCCAAATGACATAACAAAGCTATTCAAATTTTCGGAACCACAGTCCAAACTGTGTCATCAAAGTCAACTCCCGGTCAACCTTATGAACTTTCCATACCTTCAAATTTCCAGCTTTCGCCAATTAGGCCTAAACCTTCTAGAAATATCCAAATGCAAATCCGGGCATACGCTCAAGTCCAAAATCACCATCCGATCCTAACAGAACCATCAAAACTCCAATTCAAGGTCAAATACTAAAAAGTCAAACTTGGTCAATTCTTCCAACTTTAAAGCTTCAATCATGAAATTCATTCTTCCAAATCAATTTCGAGTAACCTAAAAATCAAAATCGACGATTCACACAAGTCATAATACATTATACGATGCTAATCAAGACCCCAAATAGCTGAATGGAATGCTAATGCTCAAAATGACAGTTGGGTAGTTACATCCTCCCCCACTTAAATATATGTTCATCCTCGAACGTGCCCAGAGTCGTTCCAAAGCCATCAAACCGCCATGTAACCTTACCATGCACATACCCGGGGGTGATCCCACGTCACCCTATTCCATATAAGCCTGGCAACATAACATAACCGAAGATCATTACTTCAACCTTAGTCCGTAAGCCTTAGAACCCAATTTCCAACATCCGAAATTCCTTACAAGACCCGAATCTAGCATCTACACAATGTATAAGTCTGAACAAGCTGTATCAAGACTTAACCATAACCCAAGATATAATCACATGACATATCACACAACTCGCATACTCGTAGCAAAATTCCCGATCATAGTAACTGCTCAAAATAAACCCGATACCGGTAATAAACCTCATATCAAACAAAACCTCGTTCCAAAACCTTAGTACACTGCCGATGATGATAACACATAGAAACTCATAACCACTTATCAGATCAACAAGTCATGGAGCCCTCTCTCGCCCGACAAGAACCAAAGACAAATCCTAAGCCGACTTCCGATATTATTTCTCCAAGCATACTGTAATAAAATTCTATAGCAACCATCTCAGGCCCAAAAACTTCATCTCATAAAATACAAGCCACTCAACTGACATGCCACACCAATACTACCCATAGCAACAAACCGTGCAATCCGTGCACCAATACAAAACAATTCAAATGCACTCAAAAATGAAAAATGACTAAAATGAGAGAACCATTCCGCAGGCTCAATAAGTACCACCACCACGCAATGCTAAGAACCCATCACACACAGTAGAACCAAAACACACGAATCTATCACAAAGGATCATATCTCATCATAACCCAGCTGCAATATATGACCCATCCAATCACCGATCCATATGAATTACCTCGAGCCCTAATGCTCAAAATCAACAACCATAAGCAATTCGACACCAAGTACACAAGTGCATGACCATAACCATGGAGAAGCGAATAACACTTTATACCACAGCCCAGAAAGAACATAACCATTCAACACCCTAATAACTACCTCGCTCAAATTCTGCTACAAGACCCAAACAGACCCGCACCATGTGCGCATATAACCAACAAATCCCAACCCCTCATAGCATAGAAGAGTAACACATAGAACACATCGGATACACATAAGATCAATTCTAATCGAATGACACACCTTTTGGCAATAACGGTGTCGAGTCAATAAATACGACCCGCTGTAGGATACACCTCCTTATTAGGCCTACCAAGAAGCCCCCAAATCAGCCTTGGTCATCAACAAATAGATAAATAACCCTCAGAAAGTCCACAATGACCTAACGATAACACATACTATCATCTGGCTAGCTTTGGCCGTATCTTCACAGTACACAACCACGAAACAATCTGCTTATGAAAACTCCCAGTCTCCAAATCCATAGAACACATGAATCACCATAGCTGATCCCAACTCCGCCACTCGAATGACTAACACACCTATCATACATAATCATCCCCGCGAGAAATACTTATATAATTCTTCCATGCCACATAGCAAAATCTGGACATCAGCAGTCGATCAACCAAGCGAGTACCGCAATGCCGATGAAGCGGTTGTAAGTCAAAACACAGTGCGCCTTCTGAATGTACACTCTCCTCAGGCAATACCAAGTAGTAATATCATTCATCTAGTCATCTGGAATCGTCCATGTTGCCTACGAATTCATGACCTTCCCCCCAAACTTAACAGTGACCTTGCACATGTAAATCTCAATCCCACACAACACACCGCATCTATCATTACATCATATGAAAAGCATGAGAATCTCATAATCAACTCTGAGTCACAAGTATAACACATACCCGGTCAGTCAAAAACCTTCCATTTGATCTCACCCAAGAGAAAATCACAATACGCAACATGCACCTCTCTCCAGTAAGAAATATCCATCTCAAATCGTGGTAGAAACTATCAAGAACACTTCGAAATCGATTTGCACATAACAAAGCTATCAGAACTGAATCCCTCTAACTCAACCAAGCCACGCAGGTCGCCAAACCCAAGAGTATTGCAACAAAATGCCTGTAGAGACTCACCACATCATAAGTACCCAAAGAACCGATCATATCCATCACCGTGCTCATCCAACCTACTACCAAGTTGTCCTATTCCTCTAAGTTCCTTCTGAATTACCCTTAAGTAGACACTTCCCCTTTCCATAACACCACGATCCTTACCCGAAGCTCACCACAAAGGATCGTAGCATAAAACCTCACCACCCTGAGGCCCATAAGCTGTTGTATTCCCTCTTCGCACCCCAAAGTACCACAATCGAGACACCCACTCTAAAGAGACCTTATTTGAACCTAACACGGTTTCCTTTACCTTCATGATACTGAAATGTAGAATCCATAATGATATAGAAATACTGCGAGTCTCGACAGCCATATACAAATCCGAAAAATTCTCAATTGCTACATTTAAATCTTGAATCCATTAGAACCTTCTCGAGAGTCATCCACTCTGCTCAAATTTCAATTGCACCGCCCAAACGGGCCGAACGACCCATGCCCCATTAGCACGATAATGCCTAAAGAAGTAACCCCACCATAACGCAACCGAGCAAATTCCTACTCAATGCGCACTACATTCTTCACGAATAACAAATCAATCATTCCATGATTCCCATATACCTATAAAGTTTAGTACACCATGCATCCAGAAATTTCTTTGCTTAAGTCATCCTCAAAACCAGCCTCTGCAATTCATAACCGATCCGTAAGTATGCCTCAGCTTCAAAACAAAACCAGTACAACATATAACCATGCAATCAAATCGTCGATAGCAGATTCCCCTACTTGGCTCAAAATCGTAGAAAAAAACATTCGATAACTCACAATGCCCATACTTTATTACTGCCATAATACCGCAGTGAGATTTAACTAAATCCTTTATAAGCTCATGTAACACAAACCATATAATACCTCAAATCACCTTCTAAGCTCATATTCATCTTTGTGACAGCCAGGTCAACTTTCGCAACCAATCCAAACTCAAATCGCAATACCTATACCTAATGGTAGAAAAGAAACCTTCCATACAATATCATAAGGATCACACATCCGTAGACCACCCCGCAGGAGCTAACCCACCTGCTTAGCCTCAAATTGGCTTTCCACTATACTCCTTCACAGCCACAACTACTACACAATGACTTAATATTCCTGAGTCTGAACTCAACAACAAGACATGAGAATCTACTTCGTCCCACCAATGAAATAACATAAAAGTGTCCCTCAAAATCCTCATAACTCCAGACTGTATAACACATCCATAGAGATCAAGCACCCAATAGCCCTTTTTCGCATCTCAAGAAAACTCTTCTCAACACATTCGAACCATCCAAACACATCCCGCAGTCACATCATACTCATCATATAGCTATCCAACCACTCATCCAGCCATAAAATCCACTCATAGGGACACTACCAGACATATAAGTCCAAAAGCACGCGCTCACACAACCGAAATCCCCGTGCTCAAGCTACAGTCTAAACCCGACTTCAAGTCCTCCAGGCTGACCCATTAGCAGCACACAAAAACCACATCTCATATCTCATCCATAGAATCACAAGTCACCACTGCACAGCTGATACCGAGCACTCACGTGCGCATACGAGTGAGTGGAAGAAAATTCAATCGATACGCTTCAAGCTGAATCAATGCCGCACGATAAAGAAATAAAGTTGGGAAATTTATCCTAAATGCCCTATAGCCTCTTGAAGATAGGTATGTACATTATCATACTGATCCGCAAGACTCTACTAGACACTTGCTCATGACTCATAGAACCCATGAACCTAGAGCTCTGATACCAACTTGTCATGACCCAAAATCTAACTAGTCGTGATGGCACCTAGCCCAGCCTGCTAGGTAAGCCAATTAGCAACAATACAATTGAAATGAGATTTACTGAGAGAAATAATGATAATATACTGAACTTTTATACAAAGAATTCCCAAGGATTGGTAGTACAAATCACGAGCTTCTAAGATTTAGAGTTTATAAAGATAGTATGACATAAATACATCATATGTCCAATATGTACATAAACAAATTTTCATAAGTCTAAAGCTATCATGAACAAGAGGCAGCTATAACCGGAACGCAGGTACGTCTTTAACGCTAGCTCCCGCCATACACAACAATATCAGCATCCGAAATCAGCACGCAAGGTGCAGAAGTGTAGTATGAGTACAACCGACCCCATGTACTCAATAAGTAACAGACCTAACCTTAGGTTGAAAGTAGTGACAAGCTGGGACAAAGGTCAGGGTCCAACACCAAAAGCCAACAATAGCTCATAAAATATAATAAAAATGGTACAAGAAATATCTCAGAGATATGATGCTCAGCTAGTTCACAGTTACGGAAAATAGTCATGCTTTTCAAGTATAACAGTAAAACCCAAATCCTTCACCGAAATCATCAAAATATGAGTAAGTCAGAAACCTTTGATTTTTCCCAAAAACATTCAACAACAGATAAGATGATTCAATCTCAGATAGCATGAGGAAAGTACATCTCTATGCCTACATGTCAATGTGCTGTGAAGTCATAAATGTTACAAAACCATGTAACATGAGGAAATGCATCTCTATGCCTATATGTCAAGTATGCATGTCAGATGCAATGCGTCACAGTGAAGAACTCATGTACTCACACTCTCAGAGTACTCAATATCACATTTTCACACTCCCACTTATCACGGTCAATCACTCAGCACAATCAGTCACTCAGCACTATACAGTACCTGCTATGGCGCGCAGCCCGATCCCATCATAAATCAACAGTAACTGCACTTATTATGTGTGTGCAGACTCCAGAGGGGGGATTCTGCCCAAGCGCTAATATAACCTGCTACGGCGTGCAGCCCGATCCCATCATGAATCAATAACATTTGCTACAACATGCAGCCCGATCCCATCATGAATCAATAATACCTATTGCGGCGTGCAGTCTGATCCCATCGAGAATCAATAACACTTGTCTGCGGCGTTCTGCCCAATCCCATCATGAATTAATAATACTTGTTATGGCTTGCAACTCGATTCCATCATGAATCAATAATACTTGTTGCGATGTGCATCCCGATCCCATCATGAATCAATAATACCTGTTGCAGCGTGCAGCCTGATCTCGTCATGAATTAATAACACTTGCTGCGGCATGCAGCCGATCCCATCAATATCACTCACAATCCAGCCCCCATGCCCCAACTCAATCATCAACCTCTCCAGTCTCTTGGGCTCACAAATCTCATGCCAAACAACCCAAATAATGATAACAACATGATGTGACAACAATTGATAACAGAGATTGAGATATGATATGTAAATGAATGTATATGACTGAGTATGTAAATGCAATTTCAGCAAATAACTCAACAACAGGAATGACCTCAGTGGGTTCCAATAGAATAAGCATATAGCCTAAACATAATTTCTAATGTGGATCACATCTTAATTACTCTAGCACGTAGAAATTTCATGGATAAATATAAGATTAGGTAGGTACAAAGTATCACAGAATCAATCGAGTCATATTTCACATAGTGCACGCTCACATGCCTGTCACCTAGCATGCGCGTCACCTCAACACCGAACACATAACATGTATATTCAAGGGTTCATACCCTCAACACCAAGTTTAGAAGTGTTACTTACCTTGAACAAGCCGAATCCAATACCGAGCAAGCCAAACAATACTCTAGAAACTCTATCACACGCGCATCAACCTCCGAATGGCTCAAAACTAGCCAAAAACAACTGAAATACATCAAATAATGCTTAAGGAAATAAACCCAATCGATAAAGGTCGAATCTTTAATCAAAAGTCAAAAGTCAACCAAAAAGTCAAACTCGGGCCCGCACCTCGGAACCCGACAAAATACATAAAATCTGACAACCCATATACGAGTCCAACCATACTAGTTTCACTCAAGTCCGACTCTGAATCGATGTTCAAAACTCAAAAATTTACTTTATAAAACTTTAGACAAAACCCCCCCCAATTTCTCTTTTGAATAAATTCATCCACCAAATACCAAAAACGAGAATAGATTTATAAAATATAATCAAAACCTAGTAGATAACACTTACCCCAATTCATATGGTGAAAATCGCTTCATAGCTCCAATCCGAGCTCTATAGCTCCATAGCTCCAAATATGATAAAATGACTCTAACCCTCAAAATGGTAATTAATAGAGTTTGCCCAGTTATTACACTTTGCGAACGCGGACAATTCCACGCATTCGCATAGAACAAATCCCACCAGCTGAAATTTCCTCTTTCTCGAACACACCACCACAGCCGCGAATGCGATGGGTATTCTCCTAGAGCTACATGATCGTGTTCAACACTTCGCAACCGCGAAGAACAAATGTTCGACATCCTCAGGCCTTCCTTCCTTCTACGCGAACGAGTTGCCAGACTCGCGAACGCGCCTGTGGACTCGCGAACGCAATGAATAATTTTCCCCAGCCATCAAATAACTCTACATGATTGCGATTAGCTCTACGCGATCGCGAACAAGGAAACCAGATGCCCAGAACTCAGCAGGAGTCAACAATGCCAAAATGAAGAAAAATGGTCCGAACACAATTCGAATCATGCCCGAGCCCCTCGGGACCCTATACGAACATTCCAACAAGTCCCATAACATAACACGGACCTACTCAAGGCCTCAAATAACACATAACAACGTCAAAACTTCGAATCACATCTCAAATCAAACTTAATGAACTTTGAATCTTTCATTTTCCAAAACTCGTGCCGAACCTTATCAAATCAACCTGGAATGAACTCAAATATTGCACACAAGACTCATATGACATAACATCACAGTTCCAAACCCGATATCATCAAAGTCATCTCCCCGTCAAACTTATGAACTTTCCAAACCTTCAAATTTTCAACTTTCGCCAATTAGCGCTGAAACCTTCTAGAAATATCCAAATGCAAATCCGGGCATACGCCCGAGTCCAAAATCACCATCCGAACCTAATGGAATCATCAAAACCCCAATCCGAGGTCAAATACTAAAAAGTCAAACTTGGTGAACTCTTCCAACTTTAAAGCTTCAATCATAAAATTCATTCTTCCAAATCAATTCCACCTGAAAACCAAAGCCGATGATTCACATAAGTCATAAGATATCATACGATGCTAATCAGGATCCCAAATAGCTGAATGGAATGCTAATGCTTAAAATGACCGGTCAGGTCGTTATACTATAACATCTCTATTTTTGTAGTAAATGCTTAAGCTAACTTAAGACATATGTCTACCTTTTCTGTAGTTTTTGTTCTACATATGTATAGTTGTGAAAGCAATGACAAAAGGTTTTGTTGATCTTTGCACCTTCCAATAAGAAATCTCATTCTAAAATGCATTTCCATGAAGCAATGGAAAGCTGTAATATTCATCGAAACATAGTGTGAGTTGGTAGGTTCGTCAACAAGGATTTGGTGATGTGAGTCTCCTTTTTTTTTTTGCATAAGTCCCAGAACTTTGGTTTAGTAGTAAAAGCACAACATGTGATCTGTAGGTTACTTGCACGCCACGAACCTACTATAGACAAAAATTTGTTATTTAATTGGATGAGAAGGGTAGATGAGTGAGCTCATTATCCATCGAGTTTCTAACCGTGCACCACTGGAACATTTATCGATTATTTAAAAGTCAATATTTTTTAAAATGTAAAAGTTGCTTCTTCAATCAAATCAATTTATTCGCAGCTTTCTTTTGGGTTGGCTTTCATGCATCTTGCAGATTTATGTTAAGTCTGTTTGCCTGATTCTTGGTTCTTCACTGAAGCGAGTTTGGGGACTATGTTTCGTACCATATTTTCCTCATAGCTTATTTTAGTACTTTATCTTCTTATTCTGCTGTGAACTTCTTAGTGACTTGACTTAGCATCATGTGGAGAGGGAGGTGTTGGAAAACTAATTCAAAGTTATAGTAGGAAACCAAAATTGTTTAGGATTTGGTATTTAGAAATTTATTTATTTCATGTCTAAGTAGAATTTGTAGTCAGAATTAATATAGGAATAAGATTTCCTATTTCTAGTTAAAATAGGTTTCATAGGTATTGATAGCTTATTTTATGTGGAGGAGAAATAAAAGATTGTAGAGATCATTCAGAGATTTCTAATAAAATATTTTTCTTTCAAATTGGTATCAGAGCCTTTATGATCTTGGTAGAGAATCAAGTAGCTTTCGATGCCGGGGACCGGTGCTAGCCAATATATGCCGCCCGTCTGGCTATTGAGATTTTGGAAAATGATGGGACAATGATATTCTCATGAAAAAAATAATGTTGAGAAGGATTGAGCAAAAAGATTGCAAACTTAAAGAGGTACAAGCAAATATGGCATAAGAGTAAGAGGCTCTTCTTTAAAAATTAGAGAAGCGGCCAAGAAAAAAAAATAAAAAAAGGAGTTGGTGACAAGTGTATCACAGGAGTTGAAAACAAGTGCTTCAACAAAATTAAGTGTTGGTGACAAAGTGCATCAATGGTAGTTGAAGACAAGTGCTTCAACAAAATTGGTTGTTGGTGACAAAGTGCATCAATGGGAGTTGAAGACAAGTGCTTCAACAAAATTGGTTGTTGGTGGCAAAGTACATCAACGAGATTTGGAGATAAGTACTTCAACAAAAGTGGAAGTTGGAGAGAAATTCTCCAATACAACAATAACAACAACAACAACAACAAAAAAGTAAGAGGTATACAACTTTGAATTGTGGGAGAATGTTGGAAAACTAATTCAAAGTTATAGTATGAAACCAAAATTGTTTAGGATTTGGTATTTACAAGTTTATTTAATTCATGTATAAATAGGATCTGTAGTAAGAATTAATATAGAAATAAACTTTCATATTTCTAGTTAAAATAGGTTTCGCAATATCATAAATAAGGGTATTAATAGTTTATTTTATGTGGAGGAGAAATAAAAGATTGTAGAGATCATTTAGAGATTTCTAATAAAATATTTTTAAATCAACAAAGCTGTCTAAATAGGCAGTTAGATGAAGGTTCTGATGTAGCATGGAAATGGATACTCTAGTAGTAAAATAATTGTAGTGATATGTAATGACCCGGTCGGTCGTTTTGAGAGTATTAGCCCTGATTCCCTAATTATTTCTCCCTCTATTTTATTTTGTGGTTATGTGACTTGCCGGAGCACTTGGTGTCGGGTTCGGGAGAGTTTTGGAGTGGAAGGGGACACATAGTCCATAAATTGAAAGTTTAAGTTGTAGGAGTTGACCGTAATTTGACTTGTGTGAATACGACTCCAGAATGGAGTTTTGGCAGTTCCAATAGCTCCATGGGGTGATTTTGGTCTTAGGAATGTGTACGGATGTTGATTTGGAGGTCCGTAGGTCATTTCAACGTTAATTGGCGAAAGTTGGAAAGTTGAAAGAATCTGGAAATTCGGGAGTGGAATTTTTGATATCGGGGTTGGATTCCAATTTCGGAAGTTGGAGTAGGTCCCTAATGTCATTTATGACCTGTGTGAAAAATTTGAGGTCAATCGGACTTGATTTGATAGGGTTCGGCATCGAATGTAGAAGTTAAAAGTTTATAAGTTCATTAGGCTTGAATTGGGGGTACGATTCGTATTTTTGATATTGTTGGATGTGATTTAAGGCCTCGACTAAGTTCGCATCATATTTTAGGACATGTTATTATATTTGGTTGAGGTCCTGGGGGCCTAGGGTGAGTTTTATATGGTTAACAGATTAATTTTTGGACTTAGAGATGTACTAAAGTTTTCTCTTGTCTGTGTCTGGTTTCCTTGTACGCGATCGCGTGGGAAGGACCGCGTTCGCGTAGGCTAATTGGGGAAGCTAAGGTATTTTGTTCTATGCGATCGCCAGTTGTGTCATGCAATCGTGTAAGCTGGAGGAGTCAGTGCATCGTGAACGCGTGAGCTAGGCTGCGTTCGCGAAGAGGAAGTGAAGCAGCATCTGAGGTCACGCAATGTTCTTCGCGATCGTGTGAAGAGGGATATGATTGCATAGGTTGAGGAATCAGTTCTTCGCGTTCACATGGTGATTGACGCGTTCGTGTTGGGTTACAATTATGGGCAGATGAGTTGTGCTTCGCGATAGCGAGGAAATTTTTCGCGATCGCGATTAAGGATATCTGGGCAGACTTAAATATTTCAAAAATGAGTGTTTGAGTTCATATCACAAATTTGATTTTGGGAGCTCGGTTGGAGGCGATTCTTGGAGAGATTTTTAATGGAGTGATTGGGGTAAGTGATTCTTACTTAGTTTTGGTTTAATTCCATGATTATATCTTTGATTTCATCATTTAATTAGCGATTTGGGTTGAAAAATTGGGGGGGAAATGGAGGAAAGTTCTTCGGCCGAATGTTGGGGAGTTGAGCGAGATTTTTGGCATCGGATTTGTATAATTTTTGTATGGTTGGACTCGATATCGAATGGGTGTTCGGTTTTGTAATTTTGGTCGGGTTCCGAGACACGGGCTTGGGTTGACTTTTTGCAGCGAATTTTTAATTCTTAGCTAAGATCATTATTTCATTATTTAAATTAGTTTCCTATAGTTATATTTATAGTATGAAATTATTTTGGCTAGTTTCGAGCCATTCAGAGTTAGAAAATCAAGGGAAAGGCCTTCTAATCGATTGATTGAGCGTTGTTTGGGGTAACTGACTTGTCTAACCTTGTGTAGGGAAAATTTTCCTTAGGATATGGTACTGTGGCAATAATTTGTGATATGTGAAGGCCGTGTACGCAAGGTAATGAGTGCGTACACGGGCTAAATGTTGGAATTCTTGTTTTAGCTATGTAGTTTCCCTTTCATGCCTTAATTGAGTTACTTTAGCATGTTGTAGTCATCATGTTTAGCCTAAATTCACATGTCCACTTGTCTTATCTCCTATTTGCAACTTGTATCACATGTTTAGTTGAATTACTTATTTTTCTTGATTTCCGTATTCATTACTTAACTGTGAAATTCCTTACTTGAAATTGCTATCCTTGAAATATCTTGTTGTTGACTTTGGTGTTGAATTGCAAGGCCGTGGTTCTTTTGAGATAGGGTGTAAGTTGTGAAATATCATTTATTTAGTTGTTGTGTTTTGGCTTTCTTGTTATTGTTGAGGTGATTGTTTGGTTATTTGCACGAGGTTTTTGCCGTGCTGTTGTTATTGTTCCACGAGCTTTCTGTCATGCGGTTGTTATTGTTTGCACGAGGTTTCTGCCGTGCCGTTGTGCTTATTAATACGCATGCGGTGCTATATGGTCTGGGTGTTAAAATGCATGCGGTGAGATAAAGTGGGCTTGATACGTGTGGCTAGTAGGGGAACTACTAGAAGCCATGCAGAGTGATAAGGTGGGCTAAAACACGGGACGCTATTTCGAGAAAACGATTTTCAAAACCAATTATAAAAGCTCTTGCGATGATATAAGGAAAGACTGTGATTTGTTTTTACGATTTGGGGCTATGAGGAGGTACCTCGGGAGTGCCCCTGTTGATCTTCTTTATTTGCTGTATTGTTTGGTTCTAGTTTCCTTAACATGTACAATTCTTGTTTCCCTTTCGTGTTGTATTAGCTTTTCCTTGATTTCGTGTTGTTATTTCCTATAAATTCTTTATTGCTCACTTCCCTGTCATTTACATTATATCATTATATCTTCTATCATGTTTCTTATTATCTCCAGTAGGGCCTTGACATGACCTCATCACTACTCTACTGAGGTTAGGCTTGGCACTTACTAGGTACCGTTGAGGTGTACTCATACTACGCTTCTGCACATGTTTTGTGCAGATCTAGGTACATCCTATCAGCCTCGGTGTTAGAGAATTGTGTGGCTTGCTTATTGAAGACTTCAAGGTACACCTGCCCGCACCCGCAGGCCTCGGAGTCCCCTTCTATCATGTTCTTTTCTTATTTCTTTACATCTTTATAGACAGTGATGTATATGAGTGTTCAGTATTGTATGTAGAGCTTGTGATTACATCGGGTTTTGGGAGATGTACAAGTTGAGTAGCATATTTTATTCATGTAGTTGTTGATGTCTTGAGATTTAAAATATTATTCAGTTATCCCGCATGTTTGTTAGGCTTACCTTGTCCTAGAGACTAGGTGCCGTCACGACATCCTACGGAGGGGATTTGGGGTCGTGACATGATGACTGCATATTCCTATTCTATTTACTCTGGAGTCGACATTTTTGGTGATACATATGCCCGCATGCTCGCTAAGCTAGAGAAGTCATAGATCTCTGAGTTTTACTTAATATCATGTAATGGATATCAGTCCAGTGATCGCTATATCTCTTCAAATTGCAAGAATATAAAGAAAGAATTCTTCAGTAGACATAGCCGTCTGTGTAAGATGTTGATCGACTCTTTTATACATCGTATACTTGTGCACTTGTGGCATGAGTGGCTATCATAGAGGACATTGTTGAAAAAGTTGAGCAGCTGAGCATTTCTTCAAGTTAGAAGACAGATGAAAGAATGCACCCCAATGTCATTAGCACTTCCTCCTTTCCCTCTATAACAACCCGACCGGTCGTTTTGCTTTCTAGATCCTCGTCCCCCTAATTAAGACTCCACTTATGTGCTTTTACTGTTTTATGACTTGCGGGGATGGTTAGTTCGGGTTTGGAAGGGTTCGGGTTGAAATCGGAACACTTAGTTCCTTAATATTGGCTTAAAATGGTTAAGTTTGGCTTGGGTAAAAGTTTTGAGTAAACGACCTCAGAACCGGGATTTAACGGTCCCAATATGTTCGTATGATGATTTTGGACTTGGGCGTATGTTCGGATTGGGTTTTGGATGACCCGGGAGTATTTCAGCGCTTAATATTGAAAGTTAACGCATTGAAGGTTTTTCAAATTCTTTAAGTTTGGTTTGGAGTAGATTTTGGTGTTATCGAGGTATGTTTGGGATTCTGAACCTGAGAATAGTTCTGTATCGTGATTTATGGCTTGTATGCAAAATTTGGCGTCATTCCGAGTTGATTTGATAGGAATCGGATGCGCGGAAGTGTTTTTAGAAGTTCTTGAGTTTCATGATTTAATTCATGGATTTTGGTGTCTGATTCGTGATTCTAGATGTTATTTTGGTGTTTTGATCACGCGAGCGAATTCGTACGGTATTTTTAGACTTGTGTGGATGTTTGGTGTGGAGCCCTAGGGGCTCGAGTGAGTTTCGAGCGAGGTTCAGAGTGTTTCAAAGAACTTTAGTTATGCTATTTTTGACTGGTTCTTCAGGTCTCGCAAATGCGAGATCTTGTTCGCATTTGCAAACCTAGAATTTGCGAGAATGGCTGCGCATTTGTGATGTTGGGGTAGAACTGATGGATTCGCATTTGCGAAGGATTTTATCGCATTTGCGAAGTCACCTGGGCGTAGTATTTTTTGCATTTGTGAGTTTTCTTCCGCTTTTGCGAGATGCCATGCTTCACATTTGCGAGCCTTGTGTCGCATTTGCAACTGATGCAGAGTTGGTGAGGCTTCGCATTTGTGATGCCTTTGTCGCATTTGCGAACTCCGCATTTGCGAACCAGATGTCCCAAATGCGATATATGAGACTGGTGCAAGAGCTTTTTATTACGGGACTTAACTTCATTTCCCTCATTTTGCACTTGGGCTTAGGCGATTTTGAGAGTATTTTGTGGGGGAATTTCATCAACATCAAGAGGTAAGTGATCCCTATCAATTCTTTAGCTAAATACGCGAATCATGGGTAGATTCAACATGGAAAACTTGTGAAATTAAAGGGGATTTGTGGAAAATCTAGGTTTTTGGTAAAAATGAGATTTGACCACGAAATTGGTTATGGAATTAAGTAAAAATTATATATTTTAGTTCGTGAGGATATGGGTAATATTTATCTTCGAAAAGTTTCGGAATCCGAGCACGTGGGCCCGAGGATGAATTTTAAGAATCTTCCATTTTGGGTTGTGTAATTACATTAATAGATAAATTATGAACTTGTAAGTGTATATTGATTAATTTATATAACATTTGGCTAGCTTCGGATTGTTCGGCACCAAGTTGAGGCTTTAGAGTGAATTCGTGGGCCGAAAAGTGAGTTTTGAGACGAGGTATGTCTCTTGTCTAATCGTGTAAGAGGGAATATACCCCATAGGTTTTTTAAATTACTATTTGATTCTAATTGTGAAGGCTGCATATGAACGCGGTGACGAGAGTCCATGCGTAGCTACTAATCATGCTTAAGTCCGGGTAGTTTTAGGATCCAAATCATGAAATACTTGTATTGTTTGCACTCTATTTGTTAATTTAAGTGCCTAAATTATATTGAAACTTGATAAAGGATCCGTAATGGCCGAATTTCACTTACTTTGAGTTTTGGCGGGTTATTTGACCGTTAATAGAAATTTGCTCCCTTGTGTATTAATCTTGTGATAACTCTTAAATCGGATATTCATAAAGTATTCTCTCTTCTTGTGGAGCGGCCTGAACGCCTCGGCAGTATAATAGATGCATCTATGGTTTGTACCGCTCGACCCTCGGCAGTATACACATTATTCTGGATCGGGTCGTACGACCTCGGCATAAATCGTGCGTGATAATTCTTGGAGCCTGAATACACTTGATATTATTTTCATGACTTGAGAGGTTATAATTTCTTTATTGGCCCGAAATCGATTTGGAGTTAGTATGTGTTAGTTGGGGATTTTGAAATTTACTATCAGTTAAAGAATCATTTATTCGCTGCTTGCTATTATGTTATTATTATTATTTACATATTCCATGCATATTTAGAATTTCTATATTTTATTGATGGCCCATAGGAAGTGTCGATGTCGACCCCTCGTCACTACTTCTTCGAGTTTAGACTGGATATTTACTGGGTACATGTTATTTATGTACTCACGTTACACTTCTGCACTAATCGTGCAGGATCCGAGGCTGGTGCATCTAGTGTTCACTCAGGCGCGCACCCTCATTATCCTGAGGCATAGTGGTGAGTTGCTCTCTAAGTCCATTCTGCAGCACCCGCCGTCTGTCTCTTTTGTATTTACTTTCTGTCTATCTCATTTCAGACAGTAGTATAAGTGTTTTGTATATTCTACTAGTTGCTCATACACTTGTGACATAGGGTCTTGGAAACATGCTAGTAGACACTTGATGGCTTATGAGTATTTATTTCATTACACTTGCTCTTTTATTAGTTTGCACTTTACTTTATCAAATTTTCCATTTCTCATTTACTTAACAAATAAAAATCAACTACTTTGAAATTTGTTTAAAAATTAAAGAGAATAAATACATGGCTAGTTCACCATTGGCTTGCCTAGCGGCAACGTTGGGCGCCATCACGGCCTATGGATGAAATTGGGTCGTGACAACATGGTATCAGAGCACTAGGTTCACGTAGGTCTCACAAGTCATGAGAAGGCTCATAGAGTCTTGCTGATCAGTGCAGAGACGTCTATACTTATTTTCGAGAGGCTATAGGGTGTTAGGAAACTACTCTTTCTTCATATCCTATCGTGCAGTTGATGTTATGCTAAGTATCTTTCTCCTATTCTCTCACAGATTAGGAGAACGCGTGCGGTAGATCTACATGACCGTGGAGGAGCTGCTCCCCCTGTTGCTAGAGGTCGAGGCTGAGGGAGCGCTCAAACTCGTGGTAGAGGACGAGGGCATCCTAGAGTTGCTCCAGTTGTGCCACTAGTGGATCCAGTAGAGGATCCTGTTATTGAGGAGTAGCGAGAGGTGCATGCAGCAGAGCCGGCCCCAGTGGATTTCATGTTCGCACCAGGATTTCAGGAGGTTATGGGCCGTATGCTGTGGTTCATGGATTCTATGAAGCGGGCTGGTTTATTTCCAGTAGACCCAGCCACATCTCAGGCGATAGGGGGACCACAGACCCCTACCGCTCAGGCTCTAGGGAATGCAGTTGTTGTATATCAGACCCCAGGCGCACTACTCGTAGGCGGAGCTCAGTCAGTTGCAACAGCTACATATGAGCCCAGACCAGCTGCGGCTGGCGAGCCACAGAAGCTATTGGATAGATGGACTAGGCTATATCCTTCTCTCTTTGTACGTGAGTGACATGAGGACCCCCAGGACTTTATTGATCATTACAGGGACATACTGCACAACATGAGGATATTGTAGTCCCACGGGGTAGACTTTACCACCTTTCAGCTGGAGGGCAGGGCCCGTAGATGGTGACAGTCCTATCTTCTTGGCAGGCTAGTAGGTTCTCCTCCCTTGACTTGGGATCAGTTCACATGCCTTTTTCTGGATAGATATATTCCACCCTCTCAGAGGGAAGAGTTGCGATTTCAGTTCGAGCAGCTTCAGCAGGGCCAGATATCGGTGACCGACTATTAGGCGAGATTCTCTGCGTTGTCTCGCCATGCATTTATGATACTTCTCACCAATGCAGAGAGAGTGCAGAGGTTTGTTGTGGGTTTGCACCGTGGTATCCAGGCTACTATGTACCGAAAGGTTGAGATGGGGACTTCTTACGAGCTGGTTGTGGAGATAGCTCGGAGGATCGAGGGTGTTCGTTAGTGGGGCCCAGAGTAGACGTCGTAGGACAAGCAATTTTGATGTTCAAAAGGGTTCAGTGGTGCTCCGTCTGGAGGTAGAGGTCAGTTTGTGAGGGGTCAGTCTAGCAGGCCCGCATATCCAGCATCGCCGCCTTCTCGGGGTGCTCTAGTGCGGCCATAGTTTAGCGTTGATCACATGTATTATTTCTGTGTGCGGTAAGGATGCTTTGGTACTATTTGATCTAGGGTCTATTTATTCATATATTTCATCACTATTTGTTCATTTCCTGGGTGTTCCTCGCGAGTCCTTTGGTACTCAGGTATATGTGTCCACGCCAGTGGGCGATTCTGTTGTTGTGGATCGGACCTACCGGTCCTGTATCGTGACTTTCTATGGTTATGAGACTAGGGAGGATCTTTTGTTGCTTGATACGACCGATTTTGAGGTCATCCTGGGCATGGATTGGTTATATCCATATCACGCTGTCCTTGATTGCCATGCCAAGGCTATTACCTTGGTGATGCCAGAGTTGCCTAGATTGGAGTGGAAGGGTTCGTCTGTCTGGAAATCAAAATGATGCCAATCAAGGTTAGATGGAATTTTCATGATATGTTGAATGTTAGTTTTAGTAAACTATTAGTAACAAGTATTAATTGTAAATGTTACAGAATCTTTTGAAGCTGCAAGGAAAGAAGATGGAGTGGACTATCAAGATGATGAAATTTCAAAAGAGAGAAGTGGAGGACAATCTCAAGACATAGAAAATACCCAAGGAACAAGCATAAGTGAGATTGTTTGCAAATGTATAGAAGGAACATATGATATCTCTACACCTCTCTCTCTTACAGACAATATTGGAAGCCAAACAAAATGCTAGTCAAGATAATGATTTAACTGGCATGATCTTGACAGTTGCAAAAGATTAGACGGAGTTATTTTCATCTTATACATGTTTGTTTTAATCAAAGATTAGTAACAAGTACTAATTGTGTTAGCTCTTGTAAATATTTTGCAGAATCTTGTGAACTTGCAATCGAAGAACATGGAGAACAGTTACAATATAAAGAAAATGCAATCAATATGTCAGCTCCATTGTCTGTTAAAGAAATACAAGAAGGCAGTGTGGCCAACACAGGTATTGATTGTGTCCATAATATTGTATTCATAATTCAAATTGTCAGGACATTTCAAAAATTATGTCCTTAGTTTTTATCTCTTCATTTGACAATTTATCATAGAATTGATGACTTACAGCAAACTAATGTATATGTAGTGTTGCTTGCAGAGCAAAACAAATATGAAGTCGTTAACCAATATACTAGGAAAAGGAAGAGAGATAGTATTGGTTTTGATGGCCCATCATTTGTTATTCTTACTCCTACTCCTCTGACTACACAAGATGGAGTGGTGTCACGACCCAAAACTAACCCCTGTCGTGATGGCGCATATAGTGAAACTAGGAAAGCCGACTCATTTCTAAAACAACCGATATTTCATTTTAAAGATAATTTCAAGGTTATTTAACATAAAACCTCCATTTAAAGAGTTCAAATCAAAGAAAAACAGAAGTGCGGAAAAGAAAAGCCCGACATCGGGGTGTCACTAGTCATGAGCATCTGATACAATCTGTCTAACAATATCAAGGCAAACTCAGCCTAGAAAATAGCTAAATACAACTAGAGGAAGGTAAGAGAGAGAAGAGCAGGGGCTGCGATCGCCAAACAGCTCCCTTGCTATCTCCAAGAAAATCTGCAACCAGAACACTCAATAACCGCTACTGTGTCCAGCTATACCTGAATCTGCACACAAGGTGCAGGGAGTAACTTGAGTACGCCAACTCAGTAAGTAACAACAATAAATAAAGACTGAGCAGTAGTGACGAACAATAAAGCATATAACGTTCATATCAGGAAATCTCAGTAAAATACCACATACTTTTAAAGTTAGGATTTGAATCAAACATCTCGTTTAAACCCAGTTCCAGTAAAAATCATTTAAAGATATTTTTCCAACAGTTTTTCAAATGAACGCTCAATGCAAAAGTGAGTAAAAATGATGAAATCATAAACAGCCCCTCGGGCAAAACATCACTCATATACAGCCCCTCGGGCAAACCTCACAATCACTCTTGCCACTCGGGCATACCTCACAATCACTCTTGCCTCCCAGTCACTCAGCACTCGGCACTCGCACTCAGTAGGTACCTGCGCTCACTGGGGGTGTGTACAGACTCCGGAGGGGCTCTTTCAGCCCAAGCGCTATAATCTGCACGGATAACTCACGTGCGATAATAATAAAGTATGCTGCAGGCGGGCAGCCCCGATCCACACTCATTCTCACAAATCAGGCCATCGGCCTCACTCAGTCATAAAGTATGTTGCAGGCGGGTAGCCCCGATCCACACTCATCCTCACAAATCAGACCCTCGGCCTCACTCAATCATAAAGTATGCTGCAGGCGGGCAGTTCCGATCCACACTCATCCTCATAAATCAAGCCACTCGGGCATTTCAGTAAAATAGGGCATTCGGCCCAAAACATTTATATGCATCAAAATAGAGTCATAAAACTGAGTTATGCGCTAAACAAGTATAACCATGACTGAGTATAAAAATTTTAATCCAAAAATAGTGAGAGGATGGTAAGAAATAGCCCCTAAGGGTCCAAACAGCATTGGCGCAAGGCCCAAACATGGCATTCAGCCCAATTTACAGAAAATCTTTCTAAAACATATAAGTATCAATGATTTTAACAAAGTATGCAACTTCACAGTTGCTACGAGACGGATCAAGTCACAAATCCCCAAGAGTGCACACCCACACGCCCGTCACCTAGCATGTGCGTCACTTCAAAATAATAGAATGATACGAAATCCGGGGTTACATACCCTCAGGACTAGATTTACAATCGTTACTTACCTCAAATCAGTCAAATCTCTAACCCGCAATGCCCTTGCCTATGGACTCGGCCTCCAAATGCTCCGAATCTATTCACAATCAGTACAATACCATCAATACGCGCTAATGGAATGAATTCCACAAGAAAAACTACAACATTAGACCAAAATTCGAAATTGGCTCAAACCCGGCCTCCGGGCCCACATCTCGAAATCCGACAAACTTCACAAAACTAGAAAACTCATTCACTCATGAGTCTAACCATACCAAATTCATCAAAATCCGACATCGTTTGGTCCTTCAAATCCTTAAATTACTTTTCCAAAATTTCCAAGCCCTAACCCCTCATTTTCAATAATTACCATGATTAAACAACGGAAAATCACCATATATACAAGTATTAGGGCTCAAGTAACTTACCTCAACACAATCCCCTTGATTCCCTCTTCAAACCCCTCCAAAAGCTCCAAAAACCGAGTTGAAATTGTGAAGAATGACCAAAATTCGCGAAGGGTTCTATTTAAGGATTCTGCCCAAGTTTTTCGCACCTGCGGCCATTTTCTCGCACCTGCGCTTCCGCATCTGCGGACAACGGTGCGCACCTGCACAACTCATTTAATCCCATAGATTCCGCATCTGCGGACCCCTTCCTCGCACCTGTGGACTCGCATCTGCGGTCCCAGGTGCGCATCTGTGAAACCAGTCCAAACTCCTCCTCTCCGCATCTGCGCTCAAGTCTTCGCACCTGCGGGCTCGCAGATGCGGACAATTATTCGCACCTGCATTCCCAGCCTTGGCCTAGCGTCTCCCGTACCTGCGCACTCCCCACGCGCACCAGCGACCCTTTCTTCCGCAGGTGCGGAAATAGCAGAAGCAGCAGCTCCAGCTGCAATTTCCAACTTCAACAAATCTGTTAACCACCCGGAATCACCCCGAGGCCCTCGGGACCTCAACCAAAAATACCAACCAGTCATATATCAACATACCAACTTAGTCGAACCTTCGAATCACTCAAAACAACATCCAAATACCAAATTACCCTCGGATTCAAGCCTAAGAACTTCTAAATTTCCAAATTCGGCAACCGATGCCGAAACAAACCAAACCACATCCGAATAACCTCAAATTTTGCACACACATCACAAATGACACTACGAACCTACTCCAACTTCCGGAATTCCATTCCGACCCCGATATCAAATTTTCCACTGCCGACTGAAATCGTCAAATTTCCAATTCCGCCAATTCAAGCCTAATTATATCACAGACCTCCAAATCACATTCCGGACGCACTCCTAAGTCCAAAATCACCTAACGGAGCTAACGGAACCATCAGAATTCAAATCCGAGATCGTTTACACATAGGTCAACATCCGGTTGACTTTTCCAACTTAAGATTCTACTTAAGAGACTAAGTGTCTCAATTCACTCCGAGTTCCTTCCGAACCCGAACCAACTAACCCGATATAACATAATATAGCTGAATAACACAAAAAGAAGTAGAAATGGGGAAAATGGGGCTATAACTCTCGAAACGACCGGCCGGGTCATTACATCCTCCCCCTCTTAAACATATATTCGTCTTCGAACGGGTCTAGAAACATACCTGGAGTCTTGAATAGGCGTGGATATCTGCTCCGCATCTCCCGCTCGGTCTCCCAGGTGGCCTCCTCCACAGGCTGACCTCTCCATTGCACCTTCACTGAAGCTATATCCTTTGACCTTAACCTTCGAACTTGCCGATCTAAAATAGCCATCGGCTCCACATCATAAGTCATATCACCCTCCAACTGGACCGTGCTGAAATCCAAAACATGGGAGGGATCTCCAATATACTTCCGGAGCATGGAAACATGAAACACTGGATGCACACTCGACAAGATGGGTGGCAAGGCAAGCTTATAAGCCACCTCTCCTATCCTCTGAAGCACCTCAAAAGGCCCAATGAACAGGGGGCTCAACTTGCCCCTCTTCCCAAACCTCATAACACCCTTCACGGGTGATACCTTCAGCAAAACCTTCTCCCCAACCATAAAAGACACATCACGGACCTTCCTATCCGCGTAGCTCTTCTTCCTTGACTGGGCCGTGCGAAGCCGCTCCTGAATCACTTTCACCTTATCTAATGCGTCCTGGACCAAGTCTGTACCTAAGAGCCTAGCCTCACCCGGCTCAAACCATCCAACCGGAGATCTACACCTCCTCCCATACAAAGCCTCGTACGGAGCCATCTGAATACTCGATTGATAAATGTTGTTATATGCAAACTCCGCGAGTGACAGAAACTGGTCCCATGAACCCCCAAAGTCAATGACACAAGCACGTAACATGTCCTCCAATATCTGAATAGTGCGCTCGGACTGCCCGTCCGTCTGAGGGTGAAAAGTTATGCTTAAGACATAGAAAAGGGAAAAACGGGGCTATAACTCTCGAAACGACCGGTTGGGTCGTTACAAGTGGACTATCAAGATGATGAAATTTCAAAAGAGAGAAGTGGAGGACAATCTCAAGACATAGAAAATACCCCAGGAACAAGCATAAGTGAGATTGTTTGCAAATGTATAGAAGGAACATATGATATCTCTACACCTCTCTCTCTTTCTTACAGACAATGATGGAAGCCAAAAAAATGCTAGTCAAGATAATGATTTAACTTGCATGATCTTGACAGTTGCAAAAGGTTAGACGGAGTTTTTTTCATCTTATACATGTTTGTTTTAATGAAAGATTAGTAAAAAGTACTAATTGTGTTAGCTCCTATAAATATTTTGCAGAATCTTGTGAACTTGCAATCGAAGAACATGGAGAACAGTTACAAGATAAAGATAATGCAATCAATATGTCAGCACCATTGTCTGTTAAAGAAATACAAGAAGGCAGCGTGGCCAACACAGGTATTGATTGTGTCCTTAATATTGTATTCATAATTCAAATTGTCAGGACATTTCAAAAATTTTGTCCTTAGTTTTTGTCTCTTCATTTGACAATTTATCATAGAATTGACGACTTACAGCAAACTAATGTATATGTAGTGTTGCTTGCAGAGCAAAACAAAAATGAAAACGTTAACCAATATACTAGGAAAACGAAGAGAAATAGTATTGGTTTTGATGGTCCATCATTTGCTATTCTTTCTCCTACTCCTCCGACTACACAAATGAGCATTGATGAGGGTTTGACTATGGAGGTTGAAGGAAATGTTGAAGAAGATCTTGGTCGAGTTAAAAGGAATAAGAAGCTTAGTTGGCAATTGAAATCTCCTTTTGAACAGAAAAGAAAAAGAGGAACATTGAAGGCCCACAATGAAAATACTCCAAGTATACAGGCTGGATAAAATCATAATATACTCGTACATATATTTTTCATTATGCCAAAGATGATGAAATCTTATTGAAGAATTTAATTGGGTTGTTGGGCAAGTAGAAAAGGAAAGGTCGCAAAAAAGTGTAAGTCCCTAAATGTATTCATTATTTCTTAATTGCTTATATTTGTGTCTTGAACTTGTAATTTTAAATTTAGGACTAAGTGTATTGAGCTTCCAACTCTAACTTCATGAATAAATGTCCTAAATTGTTGAGCTTGTAACTCTAAGTTAAGGATTAAGTGTCCTTAACTTTTGAGATTGTAAGTCTAAGTTCAGGACTAAGTATCATTAACTTTTTAACTTATAACTATAAGTTAAGGACTACCTGTCCTTAATTTTTGAATTTGCTACTCTAACTTCAGGACCAAGTGTCCTTAATTTTTGAACTTCCACTCTAAGTTCAGGACCAATTGTACTTAACTTATGAGCTTGTTAGTCTAAGTTCAGGACTTTAATTTATGAGCTTGTAAGTCTAAATTCAGCACCAAGTGTCCTTAACTTTTGAAGTTGTAACTGTAAGTTAAGGACTACCTGTCCTTAATTTTTGAATTTGCAACTCTAACTTCAGGACCAAGTGTCCTTAATTTTTGAACTTCCACTCTAAGTTCAGGACCAATTATCCTTAACTTATGAGCTTGTTACTCTAAGTTCAGGACTAATTGTCCTTTAATTTATGAGATTGTAAGTCTAAGTTCAGGACCAAGTGTCCTTAACTTTTGAACTTGTAACTGTAAGTTAAGGACATCTTGTCCTTAATTTTTGAATTTGCAACTCTAACTTCAGGACCAAGTGTCCTTAGTTTTTGAACTTCTACTCTAAGTTCAGGACTAATTGTCCTTAACTTATGAGCTTGTTACTCTAAGTTCAGGACTTTAATTTATGAGCTTGTAAGTCTAAGTTCAGGAACAAGTGTCCTTAACTTTTGAACTTGTAACTGTAAAGGAATACCTGTCCTTAATTTTTGAATTTGCAACTCTAACTTCAGGACCAAGTGTCCTTAATTTTTGAACTTCCACTCTAAGTTCAGGACCAATTGTCCTTAACTTATGAGCTTGTTACTCTAAGTTCAGCACTTTAATTTATGAGCTTGTAAGTCTAAGTTCAGGACCAAGTGTCCTTAACTTTTGAACTTGTAATTGTAAGTTAAGGACTACATGTTCTTAATTTTTGAATTTGCAACTCTAACTTCAGGACCAAGTGTCCTTAATTTTTGAACTTCCACTCTAAGTTCAGGATCAATTGTCCTTAACTTATGAGCTTGTTACTCTAAGTTCAGGACTTTAATTTATGAGCTTGTAAGTCTAAGTTCGGGACCAAGTGTCCTTAACTTTTAAACTTGTAACTGTAACTTAAGGACTACCTGTCCTTAATTTTTGAATTTACAACTCTAACTTCAGGACCAAGTGTCCTAAACTTATGACCTTGTTACTGTAAGTTCAGGACCAAGTGTCCTTAATTAGGAATTGAGGACTAACTTATAAACTTTCTAACTCTGATTTTTTCAAAATTTTCAGGGGACAAACTGATATATATGCTGAGGATAATGGTGTGAGAAAGAATCCATATAAATTGTACCATCACAAAATCAGTAGCAAAATATTCTTCCTTGAGCTTGCAGATAGTTGATTTGTACTTGATGATAAGGTTTGATAATTCACAATGCATTTGTTTTCTTTCTTCTTAATTTATTATTTTTTAATTATTTATGACTGATGAATTTTTTTTCTTTTTTTGCCTTTTTATGAAGCATATTGACATTACCCTGTATTATTTGAGAAAGAAGGAATGCTACAACCCTTGCGCCCATCCTTTTCGTTGCACCACTACAGATATATTTTTTGATAACTATATGCTAATTGTGTATAAGAATTTCAATGAAGATGCTTCAGATTTCTTTTGGTGTGATGATAATCAGTTGGTTCTCATACCATATGTGTGGGGTGACAATCGTAGATGTGGAATTGCTTGGACAGAGGTTGACAAAAATTTTTTTCCATGTCGGCTTCCTTCAAAAGATAATGATGTTGTGACATATTTTCTTTTGGGATTATTGGACTTGAATGAGAGAAAGATTGATGTGTATGATTCCATATATGGTGAGCCATATGAGCAAGGAATGAAACACATTGAAATGTATGCACGCATGATCCTCCACTTGCTAAAGTTCTCACAGTTTGAGAAAAATCACAAGTCTTTTGGAAATGCATTCAACAAATTTGATATTCAGCGGCAAAGATCACCACACCAAACTGGATCGTACGTGTTGTCATTTGCTATATAATTTATATGTACTTTAGATTTATTTTATTAAAGATATTGCTTAATTGACTCCATATCTTACATTTTTCTTAGGACTGATTGTGGTGCATTCCTAATCAAGTATGTGGAGTTGTTGATGATGGGAAAGGATGTGGAGAAATTCCAACCTGAGGACATATCAAACTTTAGAAAAGAACTTGCAGCAAATCTTTGGGCACATGTAGAGTGGAAAAGAAATTCTGGTTATGATACACCACCAGAAAATGTCGGCGACGACTATGATAGTGAAAATAAAACTTCTTGCCCAAAGGAGCTGTAGTGTAGTTGTAAAGAAAGTCAGTTGTAGTGGAATTGGTATAAAATTATAGTAAAGAATCCATATGAATTCTGAAATATCTTGTAAATTATCACAAGGCACTTTATTTTGTTTGCATAGCATAATTTTTTGGTCACAGCTATGCTAAATTACAGTTTCAGCAGTAATATGAAAGCATCGTGCTATTAATTTCTTTCTTTCTGTTAACTATTGATTTGTTCATTTTTTTCAAAGTTTTAAAGGGCCAATCTTTGATTAAATTATCTTAAAAATTTTAGAAATTCAAAGCAACACACATTGATTGTTGTAGAATTTCAGAATCTGTTAACTACATCCTTATTTGTTGAAGGATGAAAATAATATTCAGGACATATTTTTTTAAATGTGCTAAACTTCTGGAATATAGACAATAAACTGAGATTTCCAGAAGTAAATGACATTTTAGAAATTTATGTCCTATATGTTAGATTCATACTTCAAATGTTCAGGACGTTTCAAAAAATTATGTCCTGAAGTCTACTTGTACCAATCTCATTTTAAAAATAAGATGTAGCAAGCCGTGTTTAGCAAGCTGCAGATGTCAAGTTTTATAACTACAAATTTGTCCATTTTAAATTGCCAGTCTTTTATTAAATCTGTAGAGATATAACAAAAGAAATATTGATTGTTGTAGAACTTCAGGACATAATGTTCATAAACGTCCTGATTTGTTGAAGGATGAAAATAATATTCAGGACATATTTTTCTGAAATGTCCTGAACTTCTGGAAATCTAGACAATAATCTGAGATTTTCAGAAGTTAAGGACATTTTAGAAATTTATGTCCTTAATATTAGATTCATACTTGAAATTTTCAGGACTTTTAAAAGATTATGTCCTTAAGTTTTACTTGTACCAATCTAATTTTAAAAATAAAGATGTAGCAATCTTCAGGCATCAAATTATATAAAGAAAAGGACTTTATTTTTTACTTACGGCAAGAATAAAATCCCATAAACAATAATTGGTCCGACAAAGGTAAATTGAACTCCCAGAAAAAGAAAAAGAAACAAAGAGCACGTAAGCGCAAAGAAACTTTGAAAATTCAGGACATCTTTTATATAACCATTTGCTAATGTTTACTTGCTCAAATAAAAATAATCTAAATGAATCCAATTTATAGCAAAAACTTAAAAGAGTAGATAAACATAAGTGGATATATCTATTATTCTCTATGCTTCCTTGAAAATGGATGGACTGCCGGAGAATATATACAAGATGTTCTATTATGACCAATTCTTCTGCAACGACCACATTTGAATGTTATTTTTGATGATTCGGTAGTTGGAATATGCCTTTTCTTCTGCCTTCTACCTGGCGGGACTTTGAAATCTGGAGGTTTAATAATTTGTGACTTAACACTCTCTTACAGGATGTATTTGTCTTTCATATGTTTTCAGCCAAGATTCCTTTAAGTATCAGTCCGAGCAGAAATTGAATTTCTTGATGTTTCTCTTCTCGATAGCTGCAATTGCATGTATACATGGTAATTCATCAAATTAAAACTGAAAACAATCACATGTTCTTTTGTTTAAATCCACCAAGAAAGTAATTCCCTCTTCCTCAACTCTAGAATGCCATGAATCAACAGGGAAGACCTTCAAAGTTGAAAAACTATAAGTTAGTACATTATGTTAAATTATCATTAAAATAATAAGCTAAAGTAAGAACATAATACTTACATTTAAAGTAAAAACTAAATCTATCTGTTTCTTCAATTCCTCTTCTACCCAACAAGAAACGTCATAAAAAGTTCCTTCTGCTTCATTTCTTCTTTCATAAAACCAACGTTATAGCTTCACTTGGATGAAATCCATCATTCTTAATATAGGCAACTCCCTTGCTTCTAATAGCACAGAATTCATTGACTCAACTTTGTTTGTTGTGAACAAGTCATATCTTCGTCGTGGATTACAAGAACGTTCCCACCTTTCTGGTGGTTCTTCCATCAAGTAGTCAAAAGTCTTCTTATCAACTTTTGCTATATCTGACATGTATAGATCAAATTCTTTGCGCCTGTATATTCTTGCAGCACTTTAGAAAAGTTTTATGACCTCACTTTTCACTTTCCTTCGCTTTAAGTTCTGCTCCAAATGATAGATACAAATCCCATGGTGGCTTTCAGGATATACCTTTGCAATGCCATGTGCAATAGATTGATGCCTGTCTGATAAAAAATTTAAATTGCCACGGCTCCCAATTGCATTGCGAAACTCACTAAAGTACCACTCATAGGAAATGTTATTTTCAGATTCTGCAATTCCAAAGGCTAGTGGGAATATTTGGTTATTTGCATCCTTTGAAACTGAAATCATTAAAACACCACGATATTTTGACTTCAAAAAAGTTGCATCAACAGCAATCACTGGTCTACAATGATTCCAACCAGCTATTGATGATCCATATGCATAAAACATATAAAGAAACTTGAAAATATAGTTTAACAGAAGGTTAAAAATACAGAACACCAAATCCTTAACATTTACACTGTACACATCAAAGTTAAGGACATCTTGTCCTTAACATTTTCACTGCGCACATCAGAGTTAAGGACACAATGTCCCTAACATTTTCAGTGCATACATCAAAGTTAAGGACAGCTTGTCCTTAACTTTTAGAATGTACACATCAAAGTTAAGGACACCATACCCTTAACTTTTACAATGCACACATAAAAGTAAAGGACACCATGTCCTTAACATTTTTACTGCACACATCAAAGTTAAGGACACCATGTCCTTAACATTTTCACTGCACACATCAAAGTCAAGGATACCATGTCCTTAACTTTTACAATGCACACATCAAAGTTAAGGATACCATGTCCTTAAGTTTTTCACTACACACATCCAAGTTAAGGACACCATGTCCTTAATATTTTCACTGCACACATCAAAGTTAAGGACACCATGTCCTTAACTTACAATGCACACATCCAAGTTAAGGCCAGCTTGTCCTTAACTTTTACAATGCACGCATCAAAGTTACGGACACCATGTCCTTAACTTTTACAATGCACACATCAAAGTTAAGGACACCATGTCCTTAACTTTTTCACTACACACATCAAAGTTAAGGGCATCATGTCCTTAACTTTTATAATACACACATCAAAGTTAAGGACATCATGTCCTTAACATTTTCACTGCATACATCAAAGTTAAGAACAACGTGTCCTTAACATTTTCACTGCATACAACAAAGTTAAGGACACTATGTCTTTAACGTTTTCACTGCACACATCAAAGTTAAGGACAGCTTGTCCTTAACTTTTAGAATGTACACATCAAAGTTAAGGACATCATGCCCTTAACTTTTACAATACACACATAAAAGTTAAGGACAACATGTCCTTAACATTTTCACTGTACACATCAAAGTTAAGGATACCATGTCCTTAACTTTTACGATGCACACATCAATGTTAAGGACACCATGTCCTTAAGTTTTTCACTACACACATCCAAGTTAAGGACAGCTTGTCCTTAACTTTTACAATGCACGCATCAAAGTTACGGACATCATGTCCTTAACTTTTACAATGCACACATCCAAGTTAAGGACACCATGTCCTTAACTTTTTCATTGCACAAATCAAAGTTAAGGGCACCATGTCCTTAACTTTTATAATACACACATCAAAGTTAAGGACACCATGTCCAAAACATTTTCACTGCACACATTAAAGTTAAGAACAATGTGTCCTTAACACTTTCACTGCACACATCAAAATTAAGGACACCATGTCCTTAACGTTTTCACTGCACACATCAAAGTTAAGGACAGCTTGTCCTTAACTTTTAGAATGTACACATCAAAGTTAAGGACACCATGCCCTTAACTTTTACAATGCACACATAAAAGTTAAGGACACCATGTCCTTAACATTTTCACTGCACACATCAAAGTTAAGGATACCATGTCCTTAACTTTTACAATGCACACATCAATATTAAGGACACCATGTCCTTAAGTTTTTCACTACACACATCCAAGTTAAGGACACTATGTCCTTAACATTTTCACTGCACACATCAAAGTTAAGGACAACTTGCCAGTAACCTTTACAATGCACACATCAAAGTTAAGGACACCATGTCCTTAACTTTTACAATGCACACATCCAAGTTAAGGACAGTTTGTCCTTAACTTTTATAATGCACACATCAAAGTTAAGGACACCATATCCTTAACTTTTACAATGCATACATCCAAGTTAAGGACACCATATCCTTAACTTTTTCACTGCACAAATCAAAGTTAAGGACATCATGTCCTTAACATGTCCTTAACTTTTATAATACACACATCAAAGTTAAGGACATCATGTCCTAAATATTTTCACTGCACAAATCAAAGTTAAGGACACCATGTCATTAACTTTTATAATACACACATCAAAGTTAAGGATACCATGTCCTTAACATTTTTACTGCACACATCAAAGTTAAGAACAGCTTGTCCTTAACATTTTCACTGCATACATCCAAGTTAAGGACACCATGTCCTTAACTTTTTCACTGCACACATCCAAGTTAAGGACACCATGTCATTAGCCTTTTCACTGCATACATCAAAGTTAAGGACACCATGTCCTTAACATTTTCACTGGACACATCAAAGTTAAGGACAACTTGTTCTTAACCTTTACAATGCACACATCAAAGTTAAGGACACTATGTCCTTAACTTTTATAATGCACACATCTAAGTTAAGGACAGCTTGTCATTAACATTTACAATGCACACATCAAAGTTAAGGACAGCATGTTCTTAATATTTTCACTGCACACAGCAAAGTTAAGGACACAATGTCCTTAACTTTTTCACTGCACACATCAAAGTTAAGGACACCATGTCCTTAACTTTTACAATGCACACATCAAAGTTAAGGACACCATGTCCTTAAGTTTTTCACTACACACATCCAAGTTAAGAACACCATGTCCTTAACTTTTTTACTGCACACATCCAAGTTAAGGACACCATGTCCTTAATATTTTTACTGCACACATCAAAGTTAAGGACACCATGTCCTTAACATTTTCACTACACACATCAAAGTTAAGGACACCATGTCCTTAACTTTTTCACTACACACATCCAAGTTAAGGACACCATGTCCTTAGCCTTTTCACTGCACACATCAAAGTTAAGGACATCATATCCTTAACATTTTCATTGCACACATCCAAGTTAAGGACACCATGTCCTAAAGTTTATAAAATAGATTAATAAACTCTTTTTGATTGTTTACCTGTTGTTGTCGTCTATCTTTATGTTAGTATATGTTCCCAGGTTTTTACTTTTCATCATATACAAGTATGAAGACAATAATTCATAATTCTCTTCAGGAATTCCTCTTATTAAAGTTAAAGCACGTTGAATAGCACGCCACGCCTTGTGATAACCAATGTCTAGTCCATGCAATTTTTGCATTTCTGCCATAATAAAGGCTGGTGTAACTTTAAACCTTGGGTCTCGAAGATTGTCGATAATGTAACCACTAATCAACTTTGAAGTTGCATGCCTTTGATCAGTTTTCATAGTGTTAACTGAGCAGTCATAATTTTTCTCAATCTTTACTATCTTGAATAGTGTTGAATCTTTAATTCGGAAAGCACGCACATATCACCCACACCTATCATCATTGCATTTCAACGAATATCTTGTTGAGCTTGATTTTTACCTTCTTGAATTCAAAATGTCCTTTAATTGCTATATTGAAAAAACAGTTAATTATACTCTTCTTTTTGTCAAATATTGATCCCATTTTTATTTCATCTAACGAAGCATTTTCTCTTAATATCGTAGTTGGGGATTCTTTTTGTTTCGAATTTGAGCTTCGTCTAGTTAGTTGAGTAAATATTTTTTCAGCAACTCCTTCTATTACCGGTGCACTCTCTAAAACTTGAATACCCAAAGCTTGTTCGTTGTCAATCTCTATAATGCTTTGTCCTTCCACTTGAATAGAATCAAATATTTGAAGCACCTCTTCAGTTATTGGTTGAGCTTCAACCACATCTATTTCCATTATCTGTTGGCATTTATCTTGATTGTCTTATTTAGTTTCTGTATTGACATGTTCAAAAGTGCTTGTAGAACTAAAAACTCTTTCCGAAACATCAACAATGAAACGACAGCCCTTGAAGAGTGAATGGCTTTTTAGTAACTCTATACATGTGTGAAGATCTAAATCTTTGGATACAAGCATTCCCTTGCTTGTTCCCAGATTGATATCAAACCATATCATTGCTTCAAACTTGTCTCTATCCAATTCAATAACTTCAAAGACCTGGTTAATGAAATCTTCAAATCGAATTGCCTCAGGTACTAGAACAAGCTTTGTTTGATGATCAAGATACTTATAGTCTGCAGTCCATCTACCATTAAAAGCAACTATAATACATATTGTATCCATCCTGCAAGTCAAGAAAATGGAAAATTCAGGACATATTTATACATCAATCGTGAAGTTAAGGACACGATGTCCTAAACTTTATCAATACAAGTTGCAAACACAGGACATTGTGTCCTTAATATTTAGAACAACAGTCATGAAGTTAAGGATATCATGTCCTAAACTTTATCAATACAAGTTGCAAATACAGGTCATTATGTCCTTAATATTTACACAATAGTCATGAAGTTAAGGACATCATGTCCTAAACTTTATTAGTACAAGTTGCAAAAACAGGACACTGTGTCCTTAATTTTTACATAGTAGTCATGAAATTAAGGACATCATGTCCTAAACTTTATCAGTACAAGTTGCAAAAACAGGACACTATGTCCTTAACTTTGATGTGTGCAGTCAAAGTGTTAAGGACATGATGTCCTTAACTTGGATGTGTGCAGTGAAAAAGTTAAGGACATGGTGTCCTTAACTTGGATGTGTGCATTGTAAAAGTTAAGGACAAGTTGTCCTTAACTTTGATGTGTGCAATGAAAATTTTAAGGACAAGTTGTCCTTAACTTTGATGTGTGCAGTGTAAATGTTAAGGACAAGCTATCCTTCACTTTGATGTGTGCAGTGAAAATATTAAGGACATAGTGTCCTTAATATTTAGAACAACAGTCATGAAGTTAAGGACATCGTGTCCTTAACTTTATTAATACAATTTGCAAATACAGGACACTATGTCCTTAATATTTAGAACAACAGTCATGAAGTTAAGGACATCGTGTCCTTAACTTTATTAATACAAGTTGCAAAACATAGGACACTTTGTCCTTAATATTTTTTAGAACAACAATCATGTTAAGGACACCAAATCCTTAACATTATGTCCTCAATATTTACAGAACAATTACAGAGTTAAGGACGTGATGTCCTTAACGTTATCAATACAGAAAAGAAAAAAAATCAAATTCCTAGCATCTTATTCTTTGGTAACAAAATAAAAATCCACACAAACACATAAAAGCATATAGAGATATCTGAAACTTTAGAAATTACTGTAATTTTATGGTGAATTTTGGACGAGAAAGTTGAATTCTGAACTTAGACTAGAAGTTTGAAATCGGAAGAGAAGCTTCTACAATTTTGGACGATCACAACAATTCTCTGCACGTAAGTTTGAGCTGCTGCTAATCGTAAATAAAGAGTGTATGTATCAGCGAAATTCTATATAGTATAAGGGTATTTTCGTCCGGACGGGTAAAAATTTATTAAAGCAGTGGCTAAAGACTAAATACATTTAAAACAGTGGCTTAAAAGTAAATACATGTGTTATTACTGGCTATCTGTGCACATCTCCCGCCTAATTAACTAGGAAACAAGAAATATCTAAAATACTTTTAGAACACAAAAATACTTTTCTGACTCCTACATAACAAAGAATTAGCTTTCCATATTATTAAACGAAATAGACAGTAGATACGAACCTGCAAAAGCCTCACAAAGATTCTTCAACCCTATATCAATGGTATTCCAGTAGTGTTGCCTCCATTTCATGTATTCTTCAAACCGCAAATAAATGGCCAGCTATCGACTGATAGACAGAGGCGGATCCAGGATTTAAATTTTATGGGTTCAACTTTTAAGATTTTTAACATTGAACCCATTATATTTTTAAAGTTATGGGTTCAAATCAATTATTTTTGCAATTTTAATGAATTTTTACACATAAATTTTTACTCAACGTCGAAAGTTATGGGTTCAATTGAACCCATAACTAACACACTGCATCCGCCTCTGCTGATAGATAGAATGTAAAGAGATTCACGTGAAATTACATAATGTGCGAACATATTATAAGAAGTACTTTAAGAATAAATCAAGAGCCAACACCAAATCTTAGTAACAATCTCTACGTATCTGTAATGTTATTGGTTCCAAATCGCTTCAATCAGTAAGGATCTCAACTAGAGGAATAGTATCACTCGCCTTACGCACGGTCAAAGCTTGATAAAATACTAATATCAGTAGTTTGAAATTTTTAATTAGTAAAGAAAGCTACAATTTTAGGAAATTCAAAGGAGGGAAGCCCTAAAACCTTTCAAGCAAAAAAAAAAAATCGAATCTCCAAACTAGTGCAAAGCTCTCCATATTATTTGATAGCCTTAATTTGTAGAGAGCGAATATATTAAGGAGCCAGAGTCGACCACTTTTGAAAAGTCGAACGGGATTTGAGAAAAGATGGAATAGATTTGCGAAATACCTGCATCATAGGCTTCTATTTGGTTTTGGTATTCAATCGGGGGTTTTGGTGCTTCTACGAATTGGGTGTCTTCTAGTGGCAATATCTTGGCTTATCATTTTAAGGTAATAAATTTCATTAAAAAGGGCAAAATAGACGCGCGTATACAAAGAGTAGAAAACCTTACAAGAGAACATGGTGTTCTACGAATGACACTCAATCTTCTATACAAATAAGAACTTCATGGGTGCACCCAAAAATAAATAAGTGAAAAGAGGCTACTCCTCGAGCTTACAAGATCTTTCTCTACTCCATCAAAAGCTCTCATATTATTCTCCCTCCAAACAACCCACATGAGTGCTAGAGTGGCCTTTGATGGTTCTAGTTTTCTAGACTTTTTGGTCTTATGCTTTGTTTTGTATTGCTTTTAGAAGAGTACTCACTTATTCTAATTGTACAAACAACATTTAACTTACCTAAAAAGATTATTTTAACCTCTTATTTTGTTCCGAACTCTTTTGTTGATAATAAAATTTATGCATCCAGTAGCTTTTCAATTCTAGTGCTAAATATAAAGAATGATCTAACAATTAAAAAAATCAAACATTAGTTGTAAATGTTAGTAATATCGACCAATAATATGACATTTGATATAAAAGTCACAATGCTTTCGACATTTTGCATCAAACGCCGTTTTTACAGCATTTTTATAGGTGTCATTAAATTCTTTTTTTTCTAACATTTATTTCAAATGTCACTAAATAAATGCCGTTGTATCATCACTTTCTTGTAGTGATAGTTGTACAAGTCAAGATGCACGACACAGAACTTGGTAATTAGGTCTGAGTATAGCATATGCAATGGAAGCGTCAGCTCTGGTTTAAAACAAATATGATCTATCGTTGATGAATGTTAAATCTACAGAGAGAGAGAGAGAGAGATACCATCATCAAAATATACTTAAGCGATACAAAAAAATGATCATTGACTTACCGGGCAGCCAAATTTGATTGCTCCGCCACATTAACCTTTGGTGACCAAGATAACCTAAGAACGCAATCAAATATTTTAGCCACATGTCAAATGGTTATTATTATAAGGTCAAACATCACAACAATAACTGCCTTCTTATAGTAAATAATATGCCAGAGTAACCCTACCTCAGTTTAACATCACCAGTTCCAAAATAGTGTACCAGCTGAACTATTTAAGAAAATAATAATGACCAAAGTTATCAGTATTTGCCAGGTAAAATAACTAAACCATCAGCAGCCACCCTTGCCAACTCTGGAAGAGTCTTGTTAGATATCTTGGAGATCATTAATCCACTGCATCCAACACTATGACAAGAGAGAACGACTTTGAAATTTGAAAGGTAGGGAAGTAGAAATTTGATATTTGCTGCTAGCAAAATCGCTTTGTGAACAAGAGCCTTGCAGTTGCAATCAGTTTCATCTAAACCATATGGTTCAAAGCCCCAAGCTTCAGTATCCTCTTCTTTTAATAGTTTAGATGCCGCTGAACAAGACTCAGGGCCTACATGCAACATTTTCCGCATATTATCACTGTATGCTTTCTTCAGTACAGATAATGCTCTTTGAAGCTCAGTTGTGCTTCAAACACGACCTAACAATGTGTTCTTGTAGAAGGGCATTCACTGAACCAAGGAACTTGGCCAGAGAGTTTGTCCAGGCTTCGGTGTTTTTACTGCAAATGCAGAAGTACAAAGGTGCGGAAAAACTGTCTCTAGGTGTCAATTTTAGTGCCTGTAGACAAGGAGGGACGGAGAACCTTTTTCAAGGGATTGATGCACAATGCTTGGTTTTGCCGGACTCTTCTTTTGTGGACAAATAGGAGTTTCATTAATGGCTAATATGATTTATTTTAACTATTTAAATACATTGTAGATTGTACAGATTCACTCTGAATTTCGGACCAGCAATGTATCCCTAGTCCTATCCACATTCTGTGACTTTTAGTACAGCGACACAAGTACACAACATTGGAGCCAATAGCAATAGATCAAAAATATTTACTGATTTCAAGAAAAACAACTCCATAAGCCAAGATCCAAATAAGTATGGTGCAAACATAAGTTTCTGCAACCGAACGACACTTCTACTGATGACAAATAGAGTTGATTGTTTAATCACCAGAATTTCTTCGAAAGGTTCTCAGGCAGTGCAGTGAATGAATCACCCTTTGCATATAAGGTCCAAGATAACCACAGCCATGAAATAACACTTCTACATTTATATGTAGAAAGCAACAAATGTGACAAATTGCTTATAATGATTCCCAGGACAAAATGTTCCAGAATTTCTCTCACAAACGAGAGAAGGTACAGATGTTAAGACCCAGAAAACAAAACATTTTATTTGGACGACATACATCAGATATCAAAATGTTTTGTCCCATTACATAAAAAGAACGACTGAGAAGATTTAAACACAAGAATTCCTCAAAAGAACAGATCACCTAGATTACATTCTAGTACATTCAAAGAAAGCTGCAAATACTTTGACATCTCATACCATGTCGAGAAGATAGAAAGTAAACAACACAATTTTGAAACCAACAAATAAAAAATCTTTGAAGCTTAATTGCATGTGTAAACTCCACTTGAATACCTGTGATCAACCTCATAAAAATCGGCCTTGCCCTCTATAGCTGGCTGCAGAGAAATGCCAGACAAAGATCTAGGCCCTTGGGATGAAAACTTTACGTAACCAAAAAGCACTAGCTCTTCCCCACCATCATCATCATTAATATCTACAGGGAACCTCGCCCTCAGCTTACCAGGATGACCCTTGAGTGGGATCTCATCAACATGCCATTTCAGTTCTCTCTCAGACCGGTTCAATACAGCTTTGGGTGTAACTTTCAATAATGTGGGGTCTACTGGCAATTTCAGGACAAAGGAAACATTGGTTAAAGGAACTGGAAGATCAGGATTTGCAACGTACTGCAGCATTACAGAGAGTAATGTCCCACTAAGACGCTTAACAAGTCGAATCCTCAAAGGCAATGGAGTTAAACGCGGCAGCAAACTGTACTTAATAATAGGTATAGGCTCATTTGAATGTGCTGTCTTCACATGAAACAAACCATTCCCAAGGCTGCTCACATGAGAGTTTTGCACGACAAACCTCTTAACACCAGCGGTGCCTTCAACCTTGAAGGAAAACTCAGTTTCCTTATCATCAGAAGACTTCAGGGGCAGTGTTCTTAAGAAAACAACGCCCATCAACCCAACCCTCGCAAGCAATGATTCTCTGAACTCCGCACTGATCTCCTCGGTGATGAACATTTCTGGACCATTCATTTTCTTCACCAAAATATCCTCAAGTTTTTTCCCAGCACCACCATCAGTAGCAGCTCCAGCTGCAGCTTTAGGTGGTTCACTAGTCTCCAGTAACTCAAGCCCACCAAGACCCTGATCTTTCTTCACCTTTTTCGTTCCCACATACTCTGAAGCATCTAATCCACCACCCCAAGCATCATTAATCCCTTCAAAATCCTGCTGCAGAGTTGATCCGTCATTACTAAACTCTATCCCACCATAATCCCCTTCAAACCCTTCCACACCAATATGGGTTGACTGGGTGGCTGCAGCAGGTGGCAAGGTAGTCACCTCAAGCCCTGCCAATGCTTTCGATACATCCGAACTATCCTTATCCTTATCCTTCTTAAAATCACCCACCAAAGACTCCGGCTTATTAATCATATCACTTGCAGCAAATGGATCTTTCTCCCCCTCAATCTCCTCAATTTTCTCTTCCTCCTTTTCTCCACCCATAATCGCTAACGATGCTGCCACCTCATCACCCGCCTCCAACGTCTCCTGAGGCAACTCAAACAAGACTTTTGAGAACGATTCCACTCCACCTTCTTGTCCCAACGCATGAGCCTCCACATTCACCCAACTATCAGCTCCCCTGATCTTATTCTCCGTATGAATAGCAGAATGCACCATCTTGGCAATACTCTCCCCGTGCATAGACGCCAACATAGCCGCCAGCCTAATATTACTAACCCCTCTTAACACAATATCCAAAGCCATATAAATCTCTGCGTACTTCTTAGCTAACTTCTCCGGAGTGACATCAACACCCCGGCATGCAGTAACCACCACAGAAACAGCTTGATTCACAATACTAATACACTCAAACACATTATTAACAACCATTTCTTTGTCGTTATTATCATCAGCAGTGGTAATAGCAAGGACATAAATCGAGTTAACAAGGCGGTAAACAACACGGTACCTGGATTCGACACCAACAATAACTTGACCCGAAGAAGCAGCGAGCGGGTCATCACCAAGGGACATAGAAGGATCAGAAGAAGAGTCAGAGGGGGTGGGTAGTTGGGCTTGTTTGGAAAAGGCAAGGCGGGTTTGGCGAAAAGCGGAAAGGGCCATTAGGGCACGAGAAGGAGGGAACCATTCACGGGTTTGGAGTAAGATGTCAGGTCCATTTGTGGGTTGAAGGGAAAGTGCCAAACAAGACATTTTGGAGACTGATGTATAAATCAGATCTTGATAAGTTCTATAGAAAAAGTCTTACAACTGACAGTTCTGTGTGTGTGTGTGTTTTCTAAAGAAAAATCTGAGATTCTAGATCATGTTTCAACCTGCAATTTGACAAAGATTCACTTACTTGAGAGGCGCAGAGAATTGTAGTTTGAGCTTTTCTCATTGCAGAGATCGGAGAGAGGAAGAAGAGAGCTTAGATGATGCGAATGCAAAGAGGATGATCGGACCAATTGTTAAACGGGTCGGGCTTGAACTTTCTTACAAACAAGTTTTTTTGAAAAGTTTTTTTAAAAAAACGGTTTATGTTTAACAATTTAAAAAATACTTTTGTATATCAATTAATGTTTGACCAAATTTATAGGAACTGCTTCTAAGGGGAACAACAACAACACCAATAACAAAAAATCTAGTAGTTTTCTACAAGTGCTGTCTGAGGAGGGTAAGATGTACGCAGTCTTACCCCTACCACTGGAAGGGCAGAGAGGCTATTTCCGATAGACTCTCGGCTAGAAAACGACTAAAAAAGGTAATTGCAATAAGTAGGAATAACAGCAAGCTGAAATAAGATCGAATCCAATAATGCAGTCAAACTTTAGGTAGTAATAGACATCTATGAATAAAAGATATCATACTAACACTAATGCTAAAGAACTGAGTAAGACAAAGAGAAACACTCGACTATCTACGAACCTTTTACCCTAATCTTTGACCTTCACACCCTCCTGTCTAGGGTCATGTCCTCAGTCAACTCCAGTTGCACCATGTCCTGCCCAATAACCTCTCCCCAAGACTTCTTAAGCCTACCTCTATCCCTCCTGGTGTCCACCGAGGCTAACCGCTCGCACCTTCTAACCGGGCTTCTAGGTGTATTTTTCTTAAAAGTGCTTTTCAAAAATATGCTTTCGAGGAGAAGCTATTTTTTTGTGTTTCTCAAAAATTGCTTCTGCTTCTATTCAAAAATATTTTTTTCTCAACACCTCAACTTTGAAAAAAGCATTTTTTTAAAAGAAAAAAAGATAGTAAAACTACCATTTATGTCCATTTATAAGTAGCTTATGACAAAAATTGGCCAATTCATTAAATATTACTAATATAGCCAAATGTTATCAATATTAGCCAATTAGCTATTTGTAGCCAAAAAAAGATCAAATCTTTATTTTCTTTTGAGTGGGTGTTATTAGAATAGATTGGGTACATCTTAAGGGGTTTGAATCTCAATTTTGGGATGATTTGGCGGAGTTTTGAGGTGGTTTGAATTAAAAATGTGAAGTAGAAGATAAAACATAAAAAAAGGATATGTGTATCACACTGTGTATTATTTGTGTTTCACATATGTATTATATTTGTATCAAATGTGTATCACATGTATATCCATGTATACCTCTTTGTGTGATACATGTGTCATAGAAGAATTTTTTGAACTCGATTTTAACTACGAATTTTGATACCAAATCAGTCCAAATCACCTCCAATCTTCCTCAAAATTTGTATATTGACTCATCTATATGTTTTCAGTGAATTTTCAACCATACTCATTGAAAAGGGTCCTTTTTTGCTTAGATTTTTGGAATATTGTATATATTTTTTTTATATTTCATCGCCTCGTTTGCTACCTCATCCATGAAATTTTCTTTCCGTCTTGCATCTAATGTTGCTGATCACGCTTAAAAATATGGAAGGAGATTTTTGCATGTGATTCTTGAAGAGAAAGATCCTTATTTATTTGAATTTTTAATTTTTATATGTGCTTGGCTAGTTTTGGTAAGTCTATGATTAATAGCTAAAGCATGGTAAGTTAGAACTTATTTAGGACATTTATGTAAGATTTTCGAAAAAATACTTTTGGCCTTGGATAATCTTGATCAAACAGGCTATTAGTCCCATTGGCATTTTTTGCTATATATTATGGCTATTTTTAAAAAAAATTAAAAACTTTATTTGTTCCTTGAATATTATCAATTTATAAAAATAAAATTGGAGTCTCGAAAAACTTGCAAATTTTTGGGTGAAATTTTTTTTTTCACTCACAAAAAATTTAATTTTTTTCAAATAAAATCCATGTCTAAATATAACTTTAACTTACAAAAATTATTTTTCAACACAACTTCAATTTTTTTTTTTAAGTTTTAACCAAATCTATGTCCAGACGCTAGGTAGGATTGTAAATGAATAAAAATAAATAAAACAATTTGGGGGGGGGGGAGGGGGGATTAAGTGAGGGATGGCCAGTTTTTGAAGTGGCTTGTTAATATTTTATCACAATTTGAAATGTGATGAGAAATAGTTATTTTTTAAAATAAAAATTTTTGAACAAAAATATCTCAGTTGAAACACGATAAAATTCCAAAGATAATTACTAAATTTGGAATATTTAGCAGTTCAAATACCAAGAATTATTCCCGGAGAACTTCCAAAAAAGTTCATGAATTGAACCTTTATTAGTTTGAATTCCAGTTTAAGTTCAATGCTTTAATTCTTGGTGACATTGTTCTTCACCATCAACTGTTATCTTATCGCGATTGGTTTCTATTTGGTGTTCATAGAGAAAAAATTAATAATATATGTTATGAAGACTTGATAATACTTTTGTTAGGATTTTTTTTTGTAGACTTAATATGGCAAATTGACAATGTTATGTAAGATAGGCGGATGAATGTAGTTCAATTAATCAACTCACTTGGATTGAATTAGGAAGTGAGAATGCTTATGAACTAGTTGGGTTAGTGTATGCATCTTTGACTATGAAGATTAAATTCATTGTGTAGCAGAGATGCCTTTAGCCTTGGATGTTTAGGTCTTGGCCAACCAGTTTGTTAGATTGGATGTTTTCGAGCCGAATCGAGTTTTGGCTTGCGTGGTTTCTCGGTCATCTTTATATGATCGCATCAGAGAGTACCAGTATGATGATCCTCATCTGCTTATCCTTAAGGACACTGTTCAGCACGGTGATGCCAAGGAAGTCACTATTGAAGATGACGGTGTATTATGAATGCAGGGCAGGCTATGTGTGCCCAATGTAGATGGTTTGCGTGAGTTGATTCTCCAGGAGGCTCATAGTTCGCGGTACTCCATTCATCCAGGTGCCGCAAAGATGTATCAGGATTTGAGGCTGCATTATTGGTAGAGGCAAATGAAGAAAGATATAGTTGGGTTTGTAGCTCGGTGTTTAAATTGTCAATAGGTAAAGTACGAGCATCAGAGACCGGGAGGATTCCTTCAAAGACTTGAAATTCCGGAGTAGAAGTGGGATCGTATTACCATGGACTTCGTAGTTGGCTCCCATGGACTTTGAGAAAGTTTAATGTTGTTTGGGTGATTGTGGATCGGTTGACCAAATCTGCACATTTTATTCCAGTTGGTACTAATTATTCTTCGGAGCGGTTGGCTGAGATTTATATCCGCGAGATTGTTCGCTTACATGGTGTGCCAGTGTCCATCATTTCAGATTGGGGCACACAGTTCACATCACAGTTTTGGAGGGTAGTACAGCGAGAATTAGGTACACAGGTTCAGCTGAGTACAATATTTCACCCTCAGACGGACGGACAGTCCGAGTGCACCATTCAGATATTGGAAGATATGCTACGCGTTTGTGTTATAGATTTTAGGGGTTCTTGGGATTAATTTCTGCCACTGACAGAGTTTTCTTACAATAACAGCTACCAATTGAGCATTCAGATGGCTCCGTATGAGGCTTTATATGGGAGACGATGTCGGTCTCCAGTGGGTTGGTTTGAGCCGGGTGAGACTAGACTATTGGGTACTGATTTGGTTCAGGATGCTTTGGAGAAGGTTAAATTGATTCAGGAGCAGCTTCGCATGACGCAGTCTAGACAGAAGAGTTATGCTGATCGGAAGGTCCGTGATGTTGCATGCATGGTTGGTAAAAAGGTTCTGCTCAAGATTTCACCCATGAAGGGTGTGTTGAGGTTCGGAAAGAAGGGTAAGTTGAGCCCAGAGTATATTGGACCTTTTGAGATACTTAAGAAAATTGAAGAGGTGGCTTATGAACTTTCTTTGCCACCTAGACTATCGGGTGTTCATCCAGTATTCCATGTATTCATGCTTCGAAAGTATGTCGGGGATCCGTCTCATATTTTGGATTTCAGTAAAGTGCAGTTGGACGGTAATTTGACTTATGATGTGGAGCCGGTGGCTATTTTAGATCGGCAGGTTCGAAAGCTGAGGTCAAAGAACATAGCATCAGTGAAGGTACAGTGGAGAGGCCAGCCAGTTGGAGAAGCTACTTGGGAGATTGATCAGGAGATACAGAGAAAATATCCACACCTATTTAAGACTCCGGGTATAATTCTAAACCCGTTTGAGGACGAACGTTTGTTTAAGAGGGGGAGAATGTAATGACCCGGCCTGTTGTTTTGAGTATTATAACCCCATTCCCCATTTACTGCTCACGTTATACTTTACAGTTGTTTTATGACTTACCGGGCTAGTTGGTTCGGGTCCGAAAGGATTTTGGAGTGAAATGAGACACTTAGTCTCATAATTAAAACATTTAAGTTAGAAAAATTAACCGGATGTGGACTTATGTGTAAACGACCTCAGATTTGAATTTTGATGATTCCAATAGCTCCATATGGTGATTTTGGACTTAGGAACGTGTCCGAAAAATTATTTGGAGGTCCGTAGTGGAATTAGGCTTGAAATGGAAAAGTCAAATTTTTGGGAAGTTTGACCGGGGGTTTGACTTTTTGATATCGGGGTCAGAATCCAATTCTTGAAATATGAATAGGCATGTTATGTCATTTATGGCTTGTGTGCAAAATTTGAGGTCAATCAGACGTGATTTGATATGTTTCGACGTTGTTTGTAGGATTTGGAAATTTCAAAGTTCATTAGGTTTGAATCCGGGCGAAATTTGTGTTTTTGATGTTATTTGATGTAATTTGAGGTTTCGACTAAGTTCGTATGATGTTTTAGGATTTATTGGTGTATTTGGTTGAGGTCCCGGGGGCCTCGGGTGAGTTTCGAACGGCTAACGGATCAATTTTGGACTTTGCATTCCAGCTGAAGAATGCTGATTTTTTGTCACTGGTTTCCTTCTATGTGATCACGTGAGAAGGTCTGCGATCACGTAGGCTTGTTTAGGCAGAGGTCAGATTGTTCTATACGATCGCGTGAAGGCAACCGTGATCGCGTGGTTTTGGACAGACTGTGCTTCGCGAACGCGTGGCTAAAGCCGCATTCGCATAGAAGAAATAAGGCAGTCGGGGGCCACGCGCTTAATTCTTCGCGATCACGTGGGCAAGTCCGCGATCGCGTAGGCCTTAGAGTGCTATGCTTTGCAATCGAGTGAGTGAACCTGCGATTGCGTATGGTAAAAATTCTGGGCAGTCGAGTTTGTGCTTCTAGAACGTGAGGCTCCTTCCGCGTTCGCGATGAAGGCATATCTGGGCAGAATTAAAAGTCCCAAAACGGGGGTTTTGAGTTCATACCACAAAAATTGATTTTGGAGCTCGGTAGAAGGTGATTTTTGGAGAGATTCTTGCATAGGTGTTTGGGGTAAGTGATTCTCATCCAGTTTTGGTTAATTTCCATGATTATGCCTTTGAATCTATCATTTAATGAGTGAGTTAAGTTGAAAATTTTAGAAAAACCCTCTTGGTTTAATTTGAAGATTTGATGGTCGAGTTGAGGTTGGATTTTTGTAAAATTGGTATGGTTAGACTCATGGTTGAATGTGCTTTCGAATTTTGTAACTTTTGTCGGGTTCCGAGACGTGGGCCCCACAGGCGATTTTTGAGTTTAATTTCGAATTTTTATGAAATATTTGTATTTTTATATGAAATTAATTCCAATAATTTTTATTAACCGAATCGAAGTATTCTGACTAGATTCGAGGGGTTTGGAGGCCAATTCACGAGGCAAAGACATTATAGAATAAAGAATTACACGGTTTGAGGTAAGTAACAGTTCTAAATTTGGCCCTGAGGGTATGAAACCCCGGATTATGTGTTATGTGATTGGTTTTGAGGTGATGCACATGCTAGGTGACGGGTGTGCACCGTAGGAATTGTGACTTGGTCAAATTCTATGGAACTGTGCAGTTGAATAATTTGTTGATACCAGTACATTCTCTATGTGTTAGAGAAAATTGAGCTAAAGCTCATATTAAAAATCATGCGTAGACATATGCCGTTATTACTGGTACCCTCTAGGGTCATTTCTGTGGTTGAACTATATGTTCAAATTGTAATTTCACACTCAGTCATGTTTATTCATTTCATATCATATCTCAGTCTCTGTTGCTATTTATTAATACATCATATTATCAATTTTGGGCTGATTATCATGATTTTTGAGAGCCCGAGAAATTGGAAAGGTTGATGACTGTGTGAGGTCGAGGGTTTAATTGTGAGGATATTTATGGATCGGGCTACACGCCGCAGCATGTTTCATTGATTTATGCTATGATTGGCTTGATATAGCGCTTGGGCTGAAGGAGACCCTACGGAGTCTGTACATACCCCCAGTGAGCGCAGGTACCTACTGAGTGCGAGTGCCGAATGCTGAGTGTTGAGTGACTGTGAGGAATGAGTGACTGTGAGGAAAGAGTGACTGTGAGGTTGGAGTGAATGGGAGGACTGAGTGACTGTTACTCTGGGAGGATGCATTGATTGCATTATTTGCTGCATTTCAGCTGTCATATATCACTATTTTGGAAATTTCGGAAAAACATTATTTTCTGTTTCAGTCAAATTTGATATGAAATTTCTGTGAGATTTTAAATGTTGAACTTGAGAGCATGCCTACCCTTTTATGTTGGAAAGTACTGTATTTGGACTTAGCTGAGAAGCTCGTCACTACTTTCAGTTTCTTATTTATTATTGTTATTTACTGAGTTGGTTGTACTCATACTACACCCTGCACTTTGTGTGCAGATCCAGGTGATCCCAGACATAGTAGGTGTTGATTCTTTCACACAGTTGATTTTTCGGAGATTTAGAGGTAGCTGTTATGTTTCGCAGACCTTGTCTCTCCTTCCCTATCCTTTTGTTTATTGTAATTGGTCTCGGATTATTATAGACCGGATTTTTTAGACTTGTAATGTATAGATGCTCATGTACTCAATGACATCGGGTTTTGGGAATGTATTTATTTCCAATGTTTGTGGGATATTTTCTTAAACTTAATTATGTTGTTTTCGTATTTAAAAGATATTGTGGGTTATTGATGTTATCGGCTTGCCTAGTATTAAGATAGGCGCCATCACGATGGGTAAAATTTCGGGTCATGACATTTAAATATAAAAATAATTTTAAATATTTATTATAAAAAGTCTCAATGTCACGACCCAAAATCTCACCTTAAGGATCGTGATGGCACATAGTCTCTAAGACTAGGTAAGCCTAACACATGATGTGATCAAATAGATTAAAGCAACTAAACCATTAAATAAAAACTGGTAAATTTTAAAACATAGCCGTAAATTGAATACAACATTCATACATCCCAAAATCCGATAATACAGAGTCATAAGCTCTACATAGAGTATACATGAAGGCTCAACAATACATCTCTATTTGGAAGACATAAACAGAAGAAAAAAATAGAATGGGGACTCTGAGGCGTGCGAGCGGAACAACAGGTATTCCTTGAAGTCTCTGACAGCTTGACTCTACTCTCTATCAACTAGAACAATCTGAGGTATGTGGATCTGCACAAAGAATGTGTAGAAGCATAGTATGAGTACACTACAGTCAGTACTCACTAAGTATCAAGCCTAATCTTGGTGGAGTAGTGACGAGGTTCAAGTCAAGACACTCACTAGTCAAATAACTTGTGCAATATATATATATATATATATATATATATATATAAAGACTGGCTACAGGAAGTATAGTAGAAGAACAATGACTATAATCTCATCAAAATAAGTGATAACAATTTAATACAAGTAAAGGCTCAACTTCAACAACAAGTGATCAAGTAGAATTGTACTCATATGGCACCTCATGCTCGCACGGATCAGCAAAGATCTCATGCAACAATATAGATCACACCCGGATGGCAAAGATCTCGTGCCACGTTATAAATGACACCCACACGCAAAGACCTCGTGCCACATTATAACTCGATTCTATATCAATTTCCAAATAACACATTCAAGAGAACTTCTCAAGAATCAAATATAGTAATGCATGTCAACAATTTCAGGTAGGTAAATCCATCTTGGCAACAAATCATCAAGTAATAACAGAGGCATAGATTGGCACGTTGGGAATCACACAACAAATCATGTAGAAATGCATAATCCACACAAAGAAGTCATAAGTACAAACAAGAATGCCTCTTTTTGCACCACGACACAAACATCATCGACAAATCGCCCACAGGCTATCACATATCAATCCCAAAATGCCAGCCTTATCTCACCGCGTGTGCAATAGTAAAGTAAATGCCCGTCGTATCTCGTCACACACGTATTATCAATTTATCCCACCTTGTCTCGCCATATGCACAAACCCGATATAACCCGCATTATCTTGCCACGTGTGCAATATCAACAATAACAATAACACGACAGAAATCTCGTGCAAACACCAGAACAATCTGCCCAACAAAGTCCACATGTGCAACAATCATAACAACATAGCATGCCGACAATTGTTACCAAGAGATAAATTCACAATTTGCTAATGCAGTGCACATGAACAATTCAACAAGAAAATACGGATGGGTGTTCAATATATAAGCATGAGAGCTAACTTAATCAATAACAAATCTTACAAATGCCCAACTTGGCCAATTTAGGAATTTGGATCCTAAAACATGATCTCTAACATGGAACATAGACTCAAGTAATTATCCACAGTAAAAAAACATGTAGCACAGGAACCTCTCAAACAAAACAAGGCAATGAAAGCAACCTCGGGTCAATCCGATCATAAGGCACACATACATCCGTGTACACACTCGTCACCTCGCTTACACAGCATTTTCACAGAGCACAAATATGCAATTAAGCCAATTCCTAAGGAGCTTTCCCCCACACAAGGTTAGGCAAGATACTTACCTCAAATAGTCCCAAATCAACACTCAAAAATAGCTTTTCCTTAAACTTTTACCTTCACTCGACTCAAATGTAACCAAAATGACTTATAATATCAAACAATGCAAGAGAAAATCAATTTCGATTAATAAAGTTAAGATTTTTGCACAATTTCCCAAAAGTCAACAAAAGTCAACCTCGAGCTCGTCTGGTCAAAACCCGAGTTAAAGGTAGATTTTGATTATCCATAACCCCACGAGTCCAAATATGTGTTTGGTTTTCAAATTCGAGTCCAATTTGACTCTCAAATCTCAAATTTTTATTTTTCAAAACATAGTCAAAAATCCCCAAAGTTCCTTTCAAATCCCATAATTTTGATGTTAAAATCCATAAGAAATCAAGTTAAAAATATTTAAATTGAGCCAAAATCAAATCCCCTCCAAAAATCGTCTCCCACCAAGTTTAGGGAAAGTGTAATAAAATGAGACTAAGTCCTGAAATCGATCATTTAAACCAGCTGCAAATGTCACATTTGCGACCTGAGGTTCGCAAATACGACCTCCGCAAATGCGACACAGGCGTAGCAATTGCGAATCCTGCCCGATCCCTGAGGTTATCGCAAATAAGACAAAGGATCCGCAAATGCGAACCCAGCAGGCACCGCAAATATGAGAAAATGATCGCAAATGCGGCCTGCTCCAACCCCATCTCCCCATCGCAATTGCGATCTAAAAGTTCGCAAATGCGAACATTCCATGCCCCATCCAAACTTGCAAATACAGTTCCCTCCTCACAAATGCAAGATCCGTAAATGCGAACAAGATCTCGCGTTTGCAAGACCTGCAGCTTCAGCCCAGCACCAGCAAATCTGAAACTCACTCAAACACTCTGAAATGCATTCACAACTCACTCGAGCCCCCGGGGCTCCACACCAAATATCCACACAAGTCTAAAAATATGATACAAACTCGCTCGCGAGGTCAAAATACAAAAATAACATCTGGAACCACGAATCGGACACTAAAATACGTAGAATTCATAATGAAATTCATGAACTGCTAAAATCACAATCAAGTGTCTGATTCCTACCAAACCAACTCGGAATGACACCAAACTCTACACACAAATTCCAAATGATAAAATAGACCTATTCTAAGTCCCGAAACAAAATTCTAAACCTAATAGCCACAAAGTCAACCCATGGTCAAACTTAAGAAAATTCTAAACCTTCAAATTGCTAACTTTTGGCAAAAAGAGTCAAATCAACCTAGGAACCTTCGAATCCAATTCCGGACATATGCCTAAGTTCAAAATCACTATACGAATCTATTGGAACCATCAAAATACCGTTCCGGGATCGTTCTCATTGAAAGCAAACCTTGGTCAACTCTTCTAACTTAAAGCTTCCGAATTGAGAATTTTCCTTCCAAATAGGCCCCGAACCTCTCGAACACCGAAATCAACCATAAATGCAAGTCGTGATATATCATATGAAGCTACTCAAGAACTCAAACCACCGAACGGAATGCTAAAACTTAGAACGACCGGTCGGGTTATTACATTCTCTCCTCTTAAACAAACATTCATCCCCGATCGTGCCAAGAGTCGCTCCATAGCTATAGAATCGCTAAATAAACTCACCATACACATATCCGTGGGTTATCCCACGTTACCTCAATCCACATGATCCCTTCATCACCATATCGGCTAAAGATTATTATTTCCACCCTTACTGATAATCCTTAGTACTAAATTTCAACATCCAAGCCTCCTCCTAAGACCCGATTATCATATATACGCACTGTATCAACCTCAACCAGCTAAAACCAATCATAAATGCATTCACAAGATATAACCACACGACGTAATCCATTGCTCATATTCTCTCTCCACATCCTCCCCCCCCCCCCCGCACATATAGAGTTAAGGATTGACAAAGTTTTGGTGCCACCAATCAGCTGAAGGCACGTTATCGGGCATAGAGGCAATTCTATTTGGCCAAATTGTGCCAGTTGTCCTACCGGGTGCAGTGACCAAGGTGGGACGACCTATTTTGCAAATGGTACGACGGAACTTCCTAGAACTTGGTATAGTATAAAGAGGCAGTATAGCACTTTCTATTTCATTCTAGGAGATATCACCCACTTTAGCTCACTCAAAATGATCTCAAACCTCTTTTAGAACTTCCAAACAATCTAGGGCTAAATCAAAGGCGAAACGCGTAGGATATGGAGTGAGAATAAGCTTTAAATCACCACTTTAATATCAGTTATTTGGTTATATCGATTTTTGAAGATTAATCAAAGGCAGAGTTAATCACCTTAGGAGCATAAGAATTCAGAGGGTGTAACTAGTTCTTCAAAAAGGTATGTAGAACAACTTTCTTTCTTGGCGTGATTTGGTATAAGAGTCTCTCTCTCTCAAAGGATTTTTGTGTAACGTTGTTTCAGTTCTCATATATATTCTTACCAGTAGCATTTCTATCAAGTTTATAGTATTTCCAAATAATGCCCCGAAGTCGGAGAAATATGATTCGTCCTGAGTTTGATCTTAGTGTCTCTTGAAAGAAATGCTACCGTTAAGAATATATATGAGAACTGAAACAACGTTACACATAAATACTTTTAGAGAGAGAGACGCGTATACCAAATCACGCCAAGACAAAAAGTTTTCCTACATACCTTTTTGAAGAACTAGTTACACCCTCTGAATTCTTACAATGTGAAATACCACCGATCCCTTGTGTGGCCGGGTATGATCAAGCTCTTTATGAGGCTAGGTACGGAATGATGTGCTATGAAACACTACTGAGCCCTTGTGTGGCCGGGTACGATCGAGATCTCTTAAGGCCGGGCACCACCAAGATCTCTTGAGGTCGGGTACGATATGATAGACGAATAAAACTTTACCGAGTCCTCTACGTTGCCGGGTACGATATGAAATGATATGCCCCACAGAGTGGCTGAGTAATATTATCTTATATTTAATGCGTAGTCTCCATGAGTGGCTTAGCCTTTTGTTAAGCTTGCATACTTTTAAGTTTTATGGTTTCTACATTTTACCACAAGAGTGAATAGGCCCAATGCCAAGCTACAAAGTCATTTCAGACTTAGCAAACCAAGCCCAAATCCAGAAGCACAACCCTACTATCCCGACCCAAAATACCACCAAAGGTCGTGATGGCACCTAACCTCCAAGACTAGATAAGCCAACATGCAATATAGATCCAATCCAACAAAATATGATATAATATAACTAAAATAGCATAAATAGCGGAATAAATCTTCAACAACAGATAATATATAGATGCTACAACATTAAACCTCCCAAAACCTGGTAGTACGGGGTCATGAGCTCTAAAATAGAATACAAATAAAATCTCTCAATAATATAATATTGTCTGAATGTATAGATAACAGTGTGAAAGATAGGGGAAGAAGACTCCAAGGGTATGTGAGGGATCATGCAACACTACCTTGAGTCCCCTTTGTCAGCTACATGACTCACTCCTGAAGTCCGATACTGCAAATGCCTGGATCTGCACAAAAAATGCAGAAGTGTAGTATAAGTATGGGACAACATAAACTCAGCAAGTATCAAGACTAACCTCGGTGAAGTAGTGACAAAGTTCAAGTCATGTGATACTTACTAATCAAATAAACTCGTGCAATTCATAATTATTCACAACAAGAATTTAACAAAAGATTGAATATCATCAAAGATCATATCATGGGATATCAACTCAATATGGATAGTTCAATCTTGACTAAAAGGTCATCGGGATATAACAAAGGCCTCTAGTAACATATTAGAATTTAATATAGAAAGTATATATAATGAATAGTAAGGAAAAAAGGATTCATTTGAGTGGTCAAATCTTCCACCTTTATGCTCAAACTCACCATCATCGAATTCTATATCATAATGAACTAAATTCCAGTAATTTAGCATAATCCGCGTGTACACAATCAAGAAAGAAACATGAGAGGGTGACCCCAGGGGGATAGATCCATTTCCACACACCACACGATATAGAAATCTTGCCATAACAGTAATAATATCATCATAACTACATGTCAAAGACCTCGTGCCAACAATACCACAATAATTGCATGGAAGAAACCTCGTACCATTTCCAAATTAATCCTCTCAATGTGTCCATATATGCCTTAATCATAACAATCCGAAATAACATCTCATCATAAAAGAGGAATATGCTCAAAGTTAATCAATGAGGTGCACAAGGACATAATAATAAAGTGTGAATCTGTGCGTGATATATAAAACATGACTACGGCTAAATCAAGCATAACCAAAATTTCAGAAATAGCCCATCTTGGACAATTAAGTGTCACGACCCCAAACCCAAACAGTCGTGATGGCGCTTAACACACTTGCTAGGCAAGCCAGATATGACAATAAAGAACCAAAATAGCGAAATTAACAGAAATAGCATAAGTCTAAAACCTTAATATAACAAAATAATGCTAATACATGATAAATCCCCAAAAATTGGTAAATACATAGTCATGAGCTCTAATATGGAAATACGAGTTTGAAATGACCAAATACAATACTGTCTGAGATAAAGACAATAGTACATAAGAAAAGAGGCGTCTAGACTGCAGTCGAGAATGCAGTTCTACTTCATCTCTCAATGATCAGCTATGCTACAAGCCTCAGCTATTGATGACCGGGTCCGACACCTGGATCTGCACAATTAAGTGCAGAGTGTAGCATGAGTACAACTGACCCAATGTACCTTACAAGTATAATAACTAACCTCAACGAGATAAAAGAAGCAAGAATTTTGAATCATACTTGTTATAACTTGTACAGTTTCATCAATTTAACAAGTACAAAACAATAATGTGATCAAGTCATAAAGCACAGAAATGATGTATTTAACAAGTACTCTGTGTGTGTGTGTGTGTGTGTGTGTGTGTAATTACTCAAGTTCTTTGCCCAGTCAATGATACAACATATAGAGATGATGTGCAAATAAACCAGGTAATTAACCACGGAAATTGCAAGTAAAGATGAAGTGCAAAATCCAAAACAAATACTGTCCAGATTTTCCTCAATAATTCCATATTTGTACCAAACCACTAATCAGTTTTCCTCAAATCTGCATGTACACCATCAAGAGAGAAACATGAGAGGGTGACCCTAGGGAGATGGATCCATATCCACATGCAGCACGGCCAGTTCAACGTGGTATTAGCCCGGCATGGTCACAGGTTCAATATCATAATCTTCCCGTGGTCACAGGCATATCAACACAATCCGCCCGGCATGGTCACATGCATAACAACACAATTCGCCCGGCATGGTCATAGGCACGACACAATCCATCCGGCGTGGTCAGAGGCATCCAGTCCAAAATCATATCACACAGAAGTAAATATACAAGAATACATGTATATGATGAATGAATATCAAATTTCATTCTCCTTGACTGGTATAATGACATGCTAAAGTGTAGGCATGTGTAAAATGTGTTATCATAGCTCAAATCGGCAATTTCATCACAGAAATAGCAATTATCAAGTTCATTCAGGGAATTAACCTCTTTGTAACCTCAAACATGGCTCAAATAGTTCACAACATGGTTACATATATGTGAAACATCATAGCTTAAAGTTTAACAGTCAATTCTAGGCATATCATAGCCTAAGAACTACCCCGAACATGGATAAATACCTTGTTGCTCGCACATGGACTCAAACCCCACACATATGCGCACACAAAGCGCGTAGCTATCACAGATAATTCAGGCAACTAGATCCTCAACCAAGTTTTAACTAAGATACTTACCTCAAGCAAGTCAAGTCACATCTCTTAACAAGCCTTTCCCATGTGTATCAATCTCCGGACAGCTCAAACCTAGTCACAAACAACTTAATACCATCAATAATAGCTATAGGAAACAATTCCAAAAGATAAAGCTAAGGTCTTGAGTCAAATATGCAAAGTCAACCCAAAAAGTCAACCTCGGGCCCACACCTTGGAACATGACAGAATTTACAAATTCTGAACACCCATTTAATTACGAGTCTAACCATACTAATTTCATCAAATTATATCGACAAATCGACCCTCAAATCACTAAATCTCACTCTCCAATATGATGGTCTAAAATTCCCAAATTTTACTTCAAATTCACATAAACTAGGTGTAATAATCAATGGGTAATCAATATTTATCATCAAAAGTGATTAAACATTACTTACATCTTCAATTGTAGCAAAAGGTCTCCCAATAATCCCCCTTAGCCGAGCTCTACAATTCCAAAATGAGAAAAATGACCAAACCCTCGCCTTTTATGTTCTGCCTAGCAATTTCGCACCTGCGACTCACTTAACTGCATTTGTGATTCCGCTTCTGCATAAAGGTGGCCGCATTTGCGGCTTCCTCTAAAAGTCGGCCATCCACTTCTGCGGATAATGATCCGCACCTGCGATAGCGCTTCTGCGCAAATTCTTCCACATCTGCGGAAAACCTCCTCCAGCGTCACCTTCGCTCATGCGACCCATAGGCCGCACCTGGGGCTCCGCATCTGTGGCTCCTTATCCGCATCTGCGGTCCTAGCCTAATTCGCTTATGCGATCCTACAGTCGCATCTGCGGTTCCGCATCTGCGATCAAGCCCACCGCAAATGCGATCACACCAGAAACCATAAAGCTTTAACAATAACTCCAAGTCCAAAATAAATCTGAATTCAATTTGAAAAACACCCGAGGCCCCTGGGACCCCGTCCATATATACCAATAAGTAATAAAACACAATACAAACTTACTTGAAGACTTAAATTATATGAAACAATATCAAAACCATGAATCGCACCTCAACTCAATCCTAATGAAACTAATGAACTTCCAACTTATAAAACTAATGTCGAATCATATCAAGCCAACTCCGAATGATTTCAAATTTTGCACACTAGTCCCAAATGACACAACGAACCTATTCCAACTTCCGTAACCAAAATCTGAACCCGATATCAATAAAGTCAACTCTCTGCCAAACCTCTCAACCTTCCAAACCTTCAACTTTCCAACTTTCGCCAAAAAATATCAAATCAACCTACAGACCTCTAAATCAACATCCGAACATATGCCTAAGTCCTAAATCACCATAAAAAGCTATCAAAACCATCTAAACTCCATTCCGGAGTTGTATACACAAAAGTCAAACTACGATCAACTCTTCCAACTTAAGCCTCGAACCTTGAGACTAAGTGCCCCAGTTCACTCCGAAACTAATCCCAAACACCCGTCAAGTCACATAACCATAAATGAGCATAGAGGAAGCAATAAACATGGAAACAAGACTATAATACACAAAACAACTGGCCGGGTCGTTATATTTCTCCCTCTTAAACCAACGTTCGTCCTCGAACGAGTCTAGAATCATACTTGGAGCCTCAAATAGGTGTGGATATCTGTTCTGCATCTCCCGCTTGGTCTCCCAAGTAGCCTCGTCGACCGACTGACCTATCTAATGAACTTTAACTGATGTTATATTCTTCGATCTCAACTTTCAAACCTGCCAGTCCAAAATGGCCACTGCTCCACATCATAAGTTAAATCCCCATCCAGTTGTATCGTGTTGAAGTCCAAAATATGTGACGAATCACCATAATACTTCTGGAGCATAGAAACATGAAACACTGGGTGAACACCTGATAGACTAGGTGGTAATGCAAGTCTGTAAGCCACATCTCCCACTCTCTCAAGCAGCTCAAAAATACCAATATACCGAGGGATCAACTTGCCCTTCTTCCTGAACCTCATCACACCCTTCATGGGTGAAACTCTGAGCAAAACCTTCTCACCCACCATAAATGCAACATCACAAACCTTCCTATCAGCATAACTCTTCTTCCCGGACTATGTTGTATGAAGCCGCTCCTCAATCACCTTCACCTTTTTCAAGGCATCATGGACTAAATCAGTGCCCAATAACCTAGCCTCCCCATGATCAAACCAACCAAACAAAGAACGATATCTCCGCCTATATAAGGCCTTATAAGGAGCCATCTGGATACTCAACTTGAAATTGATGTTGTAGACAAACTCTGCGAGTGGTAGAAACTGGTCCCATGCACCTCCAAAATCAACGACACAGGCACGTAACATGTCCTCCAAGATCCGAAAGGTGTGCTCGGACTGTCCGTCTGTCTGAGGATGGAATGTTGTACTCAACTCAACCTGTGTGCCCAACTTTCACTGCACCGCTCTCCAAAACTGCGATGTGAACTGAGTGCCTCGATCTGAGATAATAGACTCACGTATACCATGAAGGTGAACAATCTCATGAATGTAAATCTAAGCCAGCTGCTATGAAGAATAGGTAGTCATCACCGGAATAAAAGTGTAAGGACTTAGTCAACCGGTTCACAATAATCCAAATTGCGTTGTATTTCTTCAAGGTCCGTGGTAAGCCTACCACAAAATCCATAGTGATGCGCTCCCACTTCCACTTCGATATCTCCAACCTCTGAATTAACCCTCCTGGCTTCTGATGCTCATACTTCACCTGTTGATGATTCAAACACCGAGAGACATAAGTAACGGTATCCTTCTTCATTCTCCGCCACTAATAGTGTTGTTTCAAGTCACGATACATATTCGTGACACCTGGGTGAATGGAATAACGCGAGCTGTGAGCCTCCTCAAGAATCAAATCTCTCAACCCGTCAACATTTGGAACATAATTCCAGCCTTGAAGCCGCATAATACCATCATCACCAACCACAACCTCCTTAGCACCACCCCGCTGCACCGTGTCCTTCATCACCAAAAAGTGAGGATCATCAAATTGGCGATCCTTGATACGCTCTAACAACAATGATTGTGCCACAACAAAAGCAAGAACACGACTGGGCTCCGAAACATCTAATCTCACAAACCGATTGGCCAGGCGCTGAACATCCATGGCTAATGGCCTCTCTACTACCGGTAAATATGCCAAACTGCCCATACTCTCAGCTTTACTACTCAATACATCGGCTACCACATTGGCCTTCCCCGGATTTATATAATATGGTGATATCATAATCTTTCAGCAACTCAAACCATGTCCGTTGCCACAAATTAAGGTCTTTCTGCTTGAATAGATGCTGGAGACTCCGATGGTTAGTATAGACCTCACATGGAACGTCGTATAAATAGTGCCTCCAAATCTTTAATGTGTGAACAATGGTTGCCAACTCTAGATCATGCACATGGTAATTCTTTTCATGAACCTTCAACTGCCGAGACGCTTATGCAATTTGTCACACCCCAAAAACTGAGGAGCGTGACCGACGCTCAACCGAGTGAACCCGACCGAGCAAGCCTATTAGATTTCTTTTACCCAAACTCATTCAGGAATAAAGAGAATATATGTTTTCCTTAATTAAACAATAAAGTGGTCATGTCTGCAATTACTAATTTCTTACCAATAGTTTCATCATTTTTAAAGTCTCAAATGGACAAGTAATACAACCACAACATAACATAGTTTGTCTTTCCCCAACACCAATACACAACCCACACTATGTCTACGGAGCCTCTATGGATAAAGAAGAGTACAATGATAATGCCGGCAACAAGGCCCCGGCTATACCTCAACCATAATACATAAAGATCAAAAGATACATGACCCCGAGATGAAGTGGGGCTCACCAAGTCAGCTGGGAAGAAGGTGTACTGCTATCACTGATCAATGTCTCCTGCTGTGGAACTACCTGCATCCATTTAAAGATGCAGCGCCCCCGGCAAAAGGGACGTTAGTACCGTCGAATAGTACTAGTATGAAAACTAAACACTAATTTAAGAATTCAAAAATACAAGATGAATATGATGAACCAGTGCAGCAATAGTATAATACAGATAACCGTCTCAACCATAGCAGCTTATTAAAAGCTATCAACAACATTTATAGGATTTAAGATGAGATCCTCTATAACCATCTTCACACAAAGCGGCTCCGCCGTCTCACCTCAATGTATGCAGGTGGAGGTGTACGTACAATACCACAACTTCAATCAAGCGGCCCTGCCGCCTCACCTCAATGTATGCGGGTGGGTGTATAACCACAGTATCAAGAACCTACACAAAGCGGCTATGCCGCCTCACTCCAATGTATGCGGGTGGTTGTGCCACAACAATACCAAAACTATACACAAAGCGGTCGTACCGCCTCACCCCAATGTAAGCGGGTGAAGGTGCAGTCCCACAATACCATAATTCCTACACAAAGCGGTCATGCCGCCTCACCCCAATATATATGCGGGTGGAAGTGTATCATAATCACAATCTCTATACCATATTCCCCACACAAAGCGGTCATGCCGCCTCACCCCAATGTATGCGGGTGGAGGTGTATCACAATCACAATCTCTACACAACTTGGCATAATAACTTTACATAAATCTCGACTAGAAATTATAACATGTGGATACATAATCCATAGTTTGGGACACATCCTCAATTTATAATACAATATGATAAGAGCATTTGAAACACAGATTGAACATATATCTTCATCACAGAACTTATCGGAATACTCGATTTAAAATCAACATCTCGGAACTTACAAGAATAATGGGAATTCCAATTCTCCAAGAAGAGTTTAGCCAACATACCTCACTTGAGCTTCCTTGCACTCTAAATGTTCCGAAATTCTTAGCAACTTCAATCTATTTTAGAAATATAACAAATTAAACCAAAATTAGGAAGATGATCATGGTTCTAGCTCATTTGAGCATTTTATCAAACACTAGATGTGCATTAAGGTTTCAATATCCTTTTATAGAGGATTCCATCATCCCACAACCCAACACTTACCATTTTTAGCTCAACAATCTTTCTACACCCCTTGATAACACATGCATGTACAATAACCAACCCTCTTGCCTAGAAATTATCTTGCTTATTATCCATTTCTATACAAAATTCGAAAATGAGGGTTAGGGTGTAGAATCTTACCTCTAGGATGAAGACCTAGTGAGTTTCCCTTCTCAATCTTCCAAAACTTGGGCAAGAATTGAAGAACAATTATTGGAGAACACCTTTTCACTCTAGGGAACCCTCTCTTACTCTAAAATGTCAGATTCTCTCTCAAAAATGGCCCAAAACGTGTATTTAACGAAGTAGGGTCGGTTTTTAAAAACCCAAAAATGAAGCTCCGGAATAGGTTCTGCGGTCGCATATGCGACCGCATATCGGTCGCATATTGGTGTCCAAAGTTGGCCAAAATCTGTCTGTGTATGCGGTCACTATGCGATCCGCATAATTGTTTTGCGATCGCATAATGCACCGCAAAACAGTTATGCGGTCGCATAATCGACCGCATAATTTCCCCGGACTGGCCCTTTTCCTGCTCACTTCTACGGCCATACACTTAAGCCTAGTCCGGCACCATAAAACATTATTTGCTTTACAAATTTTACCAGGCCTTACACTTAAGTACTTTGAATTTTTTTTTTTCGGGGTGTTACACAATCACCCTACTGTCCTGCATCAACATCGCGCCAAGCCCAATACACGACACATCACAATACACGGTGTAAGATCCCGAACCTGTAGGCAACACCAACACTAAGGCTGTAGTGAATGCAGTCTTGAGCTTCTGAAAGCTCATCTCACACTCGTCGGACCATCTAAAAGGAGCACTCTTCTGGGTCAATCTAGTCAAAGGTGTAGCAATTGACGAGAAACCCTCAAAAAATGGCGATAATAACCTGCCAAACCCAGGAAGCTCCGAATCTCTATAGCTGAAGACGGTCTAGGCCAACTCTAAACTGCCTCAATCTTCTTGGGATCCACCTTGATCCCCTCACTAGACACCACGTGGCCCAAGAATGCCGCCAAATCAAGCCAGAACTCATACTTGGAGAATTTAGCATATAGCTTCTTCTCCCTCAAAGTCTGGAGCACAATCCTCAGATGCTGCTCATGATCCTCCCGGCTACGTGAATACACCAATATTTCATCAATGAATACTATGACGAAAGAATCAAGGTACTACTAGAACACACTGTTCATCAGGTGCATAAAGATTGCTCGGGCATTGGTCAGCCAAAAAGACATTATAAGAAACTCATAGTGCCCATAGCGGGTCTATAAAGCCGTATTCAGAATATCTGGACCCCGAATTTTAGCTGATGATACCGCGACCTCAAAACAATCTTCGATAACACTCTAGCACACTGAAGCTGATCAAATAAGTCATCAATGCGCGGTATTGGGTACTTCTTCTTGATTGTAAATTTGTTCAGCTGCCGATAATCAATACACATCCTCATAGTACCAACCTTCTTCTTCACAAATAGAACCGGTGCACCGAAGGTGACACACTGGACCTGATGAAACCCTTATCAAGCAGCTCCTGAAGTTGTTCCTTTAACTCCTTCAATTTTGTTGGTGACATATGATACATTGGAAAAAAATGTGTTGAGTGCCCGATACCAGATCAATACCAAAATCAATGTCCCTGTCGGGTGACATGACCGGCAGGTGTGCAGGAAACACTTTTGGGAAGTCTCTCACTATCGAAACTTACTCAACGGTAGGAGCATCAACACTAACATCCCTCGCAAATGCCAAATATGCCAAACATCCCTTCTCAACCATCCGTTGAGCCTTCAAATATGAAATCTCTCTACTAGGGACATAATCTAGGGAACCTCTCCACTTAACCCTAGGCAACCCCGGCATCGCCAACGTCACGGTCTTAACATGACAATCCAGAATAGCGTGACATGGTGACAACCAATCCATGCCTAAAATCATGTTAAAATCAACCATGCTAAGTAGTAAAATATCAACTCTCATCTTTAATCCCCCAATAGTCACCACACACGACCGATACAAACGGTCCACAATAATAGAATCACCCACTGGTGTAGATACATGAACATGTATAACTAGAGAATCACAAGGAATATCAAAATAATGAGCAAAGTATGATGACACGTATGAATAAGTGGAACCATGATCAAATAATACTGAAGCATCCTTGTGGCATACTGAAATAATACATGTGATCACAGCATTGGAAGAAACTACCTCCGGCCTGGCTGGAATTGCGTAGCAATGGGCCTGACCACTACCTGATTGACCTTCCCCTCTAGGGCGGTCTCGTGCTGACTGGGCCCCACCCCGAGTTGGCTGTGCGAGTGATGTAGCTGCTGGTGCTGACATCATGGACTGAGAGCCCTACTATGGGACTCTACTCATCAGTCTGGGGAAATCCCTTTTGAGATGACTCAAGTCTCCATACTCATAACAACCTCTCCTGTAAGGCTGCTGATCCTGATAGCCCGAAGAACTGCTTGTGAAAACCTGGGCAGATGGACCACGGTAAGAACTCTCTACCGGCAGCGCACTAAATGATGATTGAGTTGGGCGTGTACTGTAGGAACAGTGGCTAATCGAAGAACCACGAGGAACATGATGAGCTATCTGAATGGGTCTAGAAGGATAACCTCTGCTTTAATGGGACTGTCCTCCAGATAAGGCACTGCTGAAACCACCTGAACTACGAGGCATCTTGGCCTCCCGCTCCTCTTGCTCCAGCCTGTGAACCTGCTCTAAGCGTCTAGCAATCTCAACCAATTGGCCAAACCTAGCATCCGCCGCAACCTCTCAAGCCATATTGAAACCACTCCAACCTCTAGAGGTTTAAGCCTCCCAAACCGCTCTAACCTATCATCACTCATAGGTGGACCAACCTCGCCTGAGCAGCACCAACTGGCTGAACTGACAATACACCCGGTGTCGGTTACCCTGAGCTAGCTGCTCTAGAGTATGGGCGGCAGGAGTCTGGGCACCTCCGCTAGCTTGTGAGGTAGCTAGTGAAACTGGGATCGAAATCGCCTGAGCCTGGCTCGTGCACAAAGTCAAAATTGGTGCTAAGGCCTCCTGAAGACCAGGAATAACAATGGGCATTGCTGGTGCCTGAGCTGGTCCCACCGGCTCAACAACATCTGCTACTTGCTCCTCAGCTGGAGCAACTGGTGGCTCTATAAGTGTTGCTCTGGCTGTAGTATGAGCCACACCTCGGGCTCTACCGCGGCCCCGGCCTCTCGCGGTCCTAACTAGTGATACTGGTGGTCATCCGCATCATCCGGTCGCACGTGTCCTCACCATCTGTGAGAGAATAGAAGAGTCAAGTTTCAAACTTCGGAAATAACAAACCCGCACCACAAGAATGCAAGAAAGTGAAGTTTCCTAGCAGTTCGGTAGCCTCCCGAAGATAAGTACAGGCGTCTCTGTACCGATCCGCAAGACTCTACTAAACTTTCTCATGACCTGTAATACCTATGAACCTAGGGCTCTGATACCAGCTTGTCACGTCCCAAAACCAACAAGTCATGATGGCTCCTAACACACTTGCTAGGCAAGCCATATATGAGAATAAAGAACCAAAATAGCAGAATTTACAAAAATAGTATAAGTTTGAAACCTCAATATAACAAAATAATGTGAATAAATGATAAATCCCCCAGAACTGGTAAATACAGAGTCATGAGCTCTAATAAGAAAATACGAGTCTGAAATGACCAAATACAATACTGTCTAAAATAAAGACAATAATACATAAGAAAAGAGACGTCAAGACTGCGGTTGAGAATGCAGTTCTTCCTCATCTCTCAATGATCAGCTCTGTTATAAGCCTCAGCTACTGATGACTGGGTCCGACACCAGGATCTGCATAATTAAGTACAGAGTGTAGCATGAGTATAACTGACCCAATGTACTCAAAATACTGCACTCGAGATACCCACTATGAAGAGGCCTTATGTGAATCTAAAGTCATTTCCTTCACCTTCCTAATACTGAAATGTAGAATCCATAATGATATCGAAATATCACGAGTCTTGACACCATCCAATGCAAATCTCAGATTCTAGCCATATACAAATCCAAAAAATTCTCAATTGCCACATATAAATATTGAATCCATTAGAACCCTCTTGAGAGTCATCCACTCTGCTCAAATCTCAATTGCACCACCCAAGCAGGCCAAACGACATGTGCCCCATTAGCACAATAACACCCAAAGAAGTAACCCCGCCTTAATGCAACCGAGTAAATTTCTACTCCATGCGCACTACATCTGTCATGAATACTCAAATCATTCCATGATTTCCATATACCCATAAAGTGTAATATAACCCATATCTAGAAATTCCCTTACTCGAGTCATCCTCGATCTCCACCTCTGCAAGTCATAACTGATTCACAAGTATGCCTCAAATCGAAACCAGTACAACACATAACCATGCAATCAAATCGTCGATATCAGACTCTCCTACTTGGCTCAAATCCATATAACAAAATATTCGATAACTCACAATACCCATACTCTATTACTGCCATAATCCCGCACTGAAATTCCACTAAATCCTTCATAAGCTCATGTAACACAAACCATATAATACCTCAAATCATCTACTAAGCTCGCATTCATCCTCGTGACGGTCATGTCAACTTCCTCAACCAATCTAAACTCAAATTGCAACACCTATACCCACTGGTAGAAAAGAAACCAACAACACAACATCATAAGGATCACACATCCGTATATTACCCCGCAGGTGATAACCAACCTGCCTAGCCTCAAACTGACCTCTCTCTATACCTTTTCACAGCCACAACTACTACGTAATCATTTAATCTTCCTGAGTCTGAACTCATCGACAAGACATAAAAATCTACTTCATTCCACAAGTAAAATAACACGAAAGAATCTCTCAAAAACCTTCATAACTCAAGATTGTATGACACATCCACAGAAATCGAGCATCCAATAGTCCTTTCCATATCTCAAGCAAAGTCTTCCCGTCACATTCAAACCATCTAAACATATCCCGCAGTCACATCCTACTCATCATATAGCTATCCAACCACTCACCGAGCCACCAGTCCCACTCATAGGGACACCACTGGACATAGAAGTTCAAAACCACATGCTCACACAACTGAAACTACCGAGCCTAAGCTGCGGTCCAAATCGGGCCTCAAGTCCTCCAGACTGGCCCATCACTAAATCACAGAAAATACATCTTGCACCTCATCTATGGAATCCACAAGTCGTCAATGTACAACTGATATCAAACGCTCACATGCGCATACGAGTGAGTGAAAGGAATTTAAATAGATATGCTTCAAGCTGAATCAATGCCGCGTGATAAGGAAAGAAAGGTGGGAAGTTTATCCTAAATGCCTTGTAGACTCTCGAAGATAGGTATGGATGTCATCATACCGATCCGCAATACTTTACTAGACACTTGCTCATGACTCGTAGAACCTATGAACCTAGAGCTCTGATACCAACTTGTCACGATCCAAAATTCAACTAGTCGTGATGGCACCTAACCCAACCCGCTAGGTAAGCCAATTAATAATAAACCATAATATAATGATAATGGTAAGAGTCAAAAATGAAATAATTGAATTTTATACAACTCCCAAGGACTGGTAGTACAAATCATGAGCTTTTAAAACTTAGAGTTTACAAAGCTGATATAAAATAAATATATCATTTGTTCAAAACGTACATAAACAGATTTATAAATCTAAAGCTACAAAGAACAAGAAGCAGTTATAACCAGAACACAAGTACATCTTCAATGCCAGACCCCACTATACACAGCAACTTCAACTCCAAAATCTGCACGCAAGTTGCAGAAGTGTAGTATGAGTACAACCAACCCCATGTACTCAATAAGTAACAAACATAACCTTTGGTTGAAAGCAGTGACGAGCTTGGATAATGGTCAGAGTCCAACACCAATAGCCAAACAATATAATAAAAGTAGTACAAGTAGTAACTCAAAGATATTATGCTTAGCTTGTCCACAATTACATAAAATAGGCATGTTTTTCAGGTATAACGGTAAAACCCAAATCTTTCGCCGAAATCACCAAAATATGAATATATCCAAAAATAATGATTTTTTCCAAAACTTTCAATGACAGATAAGATGTTTCATTATCACATAGCATGAGGAAAGTACATCTCTATGCTTACATGTCAATGTGCATGTGAAGTCATGAATGTTACAAATCGTGTAGCATGAGGAAATACATCTCTATGCTTGTATGTCAAGTATGCATGTCAAATGCAATGCGTCACAGTGATGAACTCATGTACTCACACTCTCAGAGTACTCAATCTCACCGTCTCGTACTCTCGCTCATCACGCTCAATCACTCAGCACACTCAGTCACTCAGCATTGTACGGTACCTGCGCTTACTGCTGGTATGTCAGACTCCGGAAGGGCAGATAAGACCTGCTGCGGCATGCAACCCGATCCATATGATAATATATATATATATATATATATATATATATAAAGCTAATATGGCATGTTGCGGTGTGCAACCCGATCCACCATATCTCTCACAACATGGCTATTAGGCCCCAACTCAGTCATCAATCTCTCCAGCCTCTCGGGCTCACAAATCTCATGCCAATCAGCCCAAACAATGATAACATGATGTGACAACAAATGATAACAGAGATTGAGATATGATATGCGAATGAATGAATATGACTAAGTATGTAAATACAATTTAAGCAAATAACTCAATAGCAGAGATGACCTCAGTGGGTCCCAACAGAATAAGCCTAAACATGATTTCTAACATGATTCACATCTCATTTATGGATAGAAACAAGATTAGGTAACTACATAGTATCACAGAATCAACAAAGTCATAATTTACATAGTGCACACCCGCACACCCGTCACCTAACATGTGCGTCACCTAAACACCAAACACATAACACATATGTTCAGGGATTCATACCCTCAGCACCCAGTTTAGAAGTGTTACTTACCTCGAACGAGCCGAATCTAATACCGAGCAAGCCCAACACTACTCTACGAACAAAATCCCGCGTACCAACCTCCGAACGGCTCAAAACTAGCCACAAGCAACTCAAGAATATCAAATAATGCCAAAGGAAACAAACTCAATCGATAATGGTCGAATCTTTAATCAAAAGCCCAAAGTCAACCAAAAAGTTAAACTCAGGCCCGCACCTCGGAATCTGATAAAACTTATAAAATCTGACAACCTATTCAATTACGAGTCCAACCATACTATTTCACTCAAATCTGACTCTGAATCGATGTTCAAAACTCAAAAATTACTTTATAAAATTTTAGACAAAACCCCCCCAAATTTCACTTTGAAATCATCAATCAAATGTCAAAAACGAAGATGGATTCATGAAATATAATCAAAACTGAGTATAGAATACTTACCCCAATCCATGTAGTGAAAATTGCCTCCAAAATCGCCCAAATTCGAGCTCCCCAACTTAAAATATGACCAAATGAACAAATCATCGATATTATATGCTTTTGCCCAGCTGTTCTTCTTTGTTTCTTATTCCAAATGATCCCAAAACTCACTTTTGATGCCTCCAATGGATTCCCCATGAAATTCCAGTTAAGTTAGGCTTTTGAATCACTCTATTTGACCTTATAATGAAGGAGATATATTGGTTTCAATATTTAGAAATAGTGCTGATTTTTAAGAACGAATTCAGTAGTAATTTCACAATTAATGTTAAAAAGCTGGCAACCCAATTCTTAGTAAAATGACCATAAATTCCTCATACGATGTCGCAACTTGATGATTCCAGTTGCTATGGTTCCGAAATACGATACAGATATAATGGTTCAATCAATACAAAAATTGGAGCTCATTTGCTTAATGTGGTACTATTTATGCTTGAAGAAACGACGTCGAAACATAAAAAAACAAGCGCAACATAACCCAAACCTATCTGAAACTCACCCGAGCCCCTCGGGACCCGTACGAACATTTCAACAAGTCCCATAATATAACACAGACTTACTCGAGGCCTCAATTCACACATATTAACATCAAAACCATGAAATCTTCGATCAAGATCAATCTCTTAAGTTCATAAACTTCAAACTTCGAACCAAACGTCTGATTCAAGCCTAACCAATCCGAATGAATAAAAATTGTGCATACAAGTTCCAAATGACATAACGAACATATTTTAACTCTCAGAATAACAATTCGAATCCGATATCATCAAAGTAAACTCTCGGTCAAACTTATGAACATTCCAAACCTTCAAATTTCCAATTTTAGCCAATTAGTGCCGAAACCTCCTAGAGATACCCAAAACTAAACCCGGGCATACGCCCAAGTCCAAAATATAAGGCCCTATAAAATTTTACCTAAAACCCGGGGTTTCGTGGTGCCGAGGTAGACTTAGCAGTGGAGTCGTTTTAGGCCCAGATAGGGCAACATGGGATCCTACCAATAGGGTTGGTTTGGTGGGAGATTTCAGCAGCAGCGGAGGCCCCCGTGCCCTAGGTGTGGGAAGATGCAGCTTGGGCCTTGCTTCATGGACCATCCCATATGCTACGTGTGTGGTATGAGAGGTCACATTCAGAGGGATTGCCGTTCGTCCCACCAGAGCACAGGCAGGGGTGCAGTACAACCAGCCAGATCTACAGCTACTACATCCACAGCACCTCCTCTAGCTCGAGGCACCCCAGCACCCGCAGGGCGTGGTACACAGAGTTCGGGAGGACCCAGCCATTTCTATGCTATGAAGGGTCACCAGAGTTCAGAGGCTTCTCCAGATGTTGTCACATGTATATTGACTGTCTAATCTCATGATGTGTATGCTCTTATTGATCCCGTTTCTACTTCGTCATATGTCACTCCCTATGTTGCTATGGAATTTGGGATGGAACCGGAATAGCTCCATGAGCCGTTCTCTATATCTACTCTGGTTGGTCCGTCTAATGTGGCCGCACGAGTTTATAGGGATTGTGTTGTCACGGTGCGTGGTCAGGACACTATGGCCGATCTCATTCAATTTAGGATGGTTGATTTCAATGTAATAATGGGGATGTACTGGATTTATTCATGTTTTGCTAAGCTTGATTGCCGAACTAGGATCGTTAGGTTTGAATTTCCAAATAAATCAGTGATGGAATGGAAGGGGGATGATGTGGTGCCGAAGGGTAGGTTTATTTCTCACCTTAAGGCCACGGGGATGCTCAACAAGAGGTGTATTTACCATTTGGTCCGGGTTACAGACACTGATGCTGAGGCGCCTACACTTGAGTCTGTGCCAGTTGTGAATGAATTTCTATAGGTCTTTCTTGATGAGCTCCCTGGTATTCTGCCAAACAGGGAGATTGATTTTGGGATTGATGTGATGCCAGGCACGCAGACTATATCTCTTCCGCCCTACAGGATGGCACCATCAGAATTGAAGGAGCTAAAGGAACAATTGAAGGATTTGTTATAGAAGGGCTTTATCCGGCCGAGTGTGTCGCCTTGGGGCGCACTGGTTCTCTATGTAAGAAAGAAAGATGGGTCACTAAGAATGTGTTTTGACTTTCGGCAGCTCAATAAGGTCACGATCAAGAATAAGTACCCACTGCCAAGGATAGATGACCTGTTTGATCAATTGCAGGGTGCTAAGTATTTCTCCAAAATTGATTTGAGATCCGGGTATCATCTATTTCGAAAACAGCTTTCAGAACCTGGTATGGGCACTTTGAATTTCTGGTAATGTCTTTTTGGCTAACAAATGCCTCGGCAGCTTTCATGGATCTTATGAACCAATTTTTCAAGTCGTTCCTCGACTCTTTTGTGATAGTGTTTATTGACGATATCCTTGTATATTCACAAAGTCGAGAGGACCATGCAGATCACCTCAGGGCAGTTCTACAGACTCTATGTCAGCACTAGTTGTATGCGAAATTTTCGAAATGTGAATTTTGGCTTGAATCTGTCACGCTCTTGGGTCATGTTGTCTCTAGAGAAGGAATTAAGGTTGATCCTCACAAGATTTCAGCAGTGAAGAATTAGCCTAGACCTACTGCCCAATAGATATTCATAGTTTCTTGGGCTTAGCTGGATATTACAGGAAGTTTATGAAGGGGTTCTCTACTTTTGCCTCTCCGCTGACTAAATTGACGCAGAAGGCGGTTAAGTTCCAATGGTCAGATGCTTGTGAAAGGAGCTTCTAGGAGTTGAATCAAGATTGACTACAGCACCGGTGTTGACCCTACTAGAGGGTACATATGGGTTTGTGGTATATTGTGATGCTTCAAGAATCGGACTTGGGTATGTAATAATGCAACATGGCAAGGTGATAGCTTATGCTTCTAGGCAACTAAAGAATCATGAAAAGAACTATCCAACACATGACTTAGAGCTTGCGGCGGTGGTATTTGCATTGAAGATTTGGCATCATTATCTGTATGGGGTCCATGTGGATATATTCACGGACCATAAAAGCCTTCAATACATTTTCAAACAGAAGGAATTGAATCTGAGGTAGAGAAGATGGCTTGAGTTACTCAAGGATTACGACATCAGTATTCTGTATCATCCGGGGAAGGCTAATGCTGTGGCAGATGCTCTTAGCCGAAAATCTATGGGTAGTTTGGCTCCCTTGGAGGCATAACAAAGGCCGTTGGCCAAGGAGGTTCATCGATTAGCTAGTTTGGGAGTTCGTCATGTAGATTCTAGTGAAGGAGGAGTGATTGTGCAAAATAGGGCTGAATCATCGCTTGTTGTGGAAGTCAAGGAAAAGCAATACAACGACCCATTGTTGGTACAATTGAAGGAGGGGATTCATAAATATAATACCATGTCCTTTTATCTTGGCATGGATGATGGTACACTAAGGTACCAAGGGCGACTATGTGTTCCAAATGTGGATGGTCTCTGGGAAAGAATCATGATCGAGGCTCACACTTCCAGGTATTTCGTGCACCCGGGAAATATAAAGATATACCATGATCTTAAGGAAGTCTACTGGTGGAATGATATGAAGAGGAATGTAGCGGACTTTTTTGCAAGATGTCCAAATTGTCAGCAAGTGAAGGTCGAACACCAAAGGCCCGGTGGGTTGGCACAGAACATAGAAATTCCGATGTAGAAATGGGAGATGATCAATATGGACTTTGTGGTAGGACTACCTCGCACTCCTCGCAAGTTCGACTCGATTTGGGTGATATTGGATCGATTCACGATATCAAAACACTTCTTACCTGTTAAGGCTACCGACACAGCGGAACAATATGCTTAGTTGTATATCAAGGAAATAGTTAGGCTGCATGGCACTCCAGTTTCCATCATTTCTGATCAGGGGGCACAGTTCACAGCTAACTTTTGGAAGACATTTCAGCAAGGGTTGGGTACTCAGGTAAATCTTAGTACAACTTTCCATCCACAGACTAACGGGCAAGCAGAGCGAACTATTCAGACACTCGAGGATATGTTGCACGCTTGTGTTCTTGACTTTAAAGGTAGCTGGGATGATCATTTACCGCTCATAGCATTTGCCTACAATAATAGTTATCATGCTAAAATTTAGATGGCACAATTCGAGGCTCTATATGGTAGGAGATGTAGATCTACCATTGGATGGTTCGAGATTGGGGAAACGGAGTTGATAGGACCAGACCTCGTGCATCAGACTATAGAGAAGGTTAAGATCATTAAGGAACGGTTGAAAACTGCCAAAAGTAGTCCTATTCGGATATATGTCATAGGGATTTGGAGTTCTAAGAAAATGATTGGGTATTCTTGAAGGTTTCCCCCATGAAAGGGGTAATGCGGTTTGGTAAGAAGGAGAAATTGAGTCCAAGGTATGTCGGACCGTACAGAATCATTTAGAGGATCGGTCAGGTGGCTTACAGCCTAGAACTACCTCCAGAGATATCTTTAGTTCACCCAGTGTTTCATGTATCCATGTTGAAGAAGGTGGTTGGAAATCCGTTGCTTATTGTTTCGGTTGAGACTATAGAGGTTAATGAAGGACTGACTTATGAAGAAATTCCAATTGCCATCCTTGATAGGCAAGTCCGAAAGTTCAGAAATAAAGAGATTGCCTCCGTGAAAGTGCTATGGCAAAATCAACAGGTTGAGGAGGCCACCTGGGAAGCCGAGGAAGAGATGAAGAAGAAGTACCCTAATTTATTTGAATATCTATGTAATTGTATCCATGATGTTAAGAGCTAACTTTCTACAAATTATGTTTCCCCTATACAACTTATGTTAAGGATGCTCCCTCTTGGTAATGCAATGTTTATAGCGTTGTTGCCGGTGTTGTTTCCATATTGTTTTATATCGTTGTGTTGTGGTTGTATTGTTAGGATTGGTTTCTGGGATTCTCTAATAGGTGGATAGGCCCAGTTACAGGGGAAACTCTGCCAAAATATTTGGAAATTTAGGGAGTTAGTCAAAAATTTGGGGACTATTGGTGTGTTAAGTAATAGCCGAGTCACAGTGGATGCTAATGACAGATTTTGACCCTCATTCGAGGACGAATGATCTTAAGCAAGGGAGGATGTAATTACATAGCACTCGGGGTTTCGTGGTGCCGAGGTAGACTTATGTATTGATGATGTGGTACAGACTTTTTGGGTTGAACAGTGTGTTGGGGAGTTGAAGAAAAATTTTGGCAGTGCAGGGCATTTCTGCGGTCCATTCTGCGATCGCAGAACTGATCTGCGGACCGCAGATCCGCCGCAGAATGAAGCAGAAACTTGAGCTAATTTTAGGACCATTATGTTGTCCATTATGCGGCCGCATAATCATTTCGAAGCTAGCATATAGAGAAGATTTGCATGATTACTGAATTAATCCTTCATCAATTGCATATGGAGAAGATATGCATGATTAAGCAAGTCAAGTCACACGGGTTAATATATAGAGAAGATGTGTATCGTGTCTCATCTTATAAAGTAAGGTAGCATATAGATAAGATATGCAAAAAGGGCATGTATACATTCCGCAGCAAGCATATAGAGAAGATATGCATAAAAATCATGTATACATCCAAGGAATGCAAAGTTCTACCAATGATCAACATTACCGAGATCAACATCAACCAAAAACTCGTCGGTTTCTCACAACCTACATGTACACCATCAAGAGAGAAACATGAGAGGGTGACCCTAGGGGGATGGATCCTTATCCACATGCTGCATGGAAAACTCACATACCAATTATAACAAATGCACGGACAATTCACGTGGCAAAGAACTCATCCCGCACAGACCACTCACATGTTGCCAATTCAGTCCAACACATAAAAGAATATACAAGAATACATGTATATGAATAAGGGAAATCAAATCACGTACTCGACGACTGAAGAAGATAGCATGCTAAGGTGTATGCATGTGACAGTGTACAAATACAGCTCAAATCAGGCAGATATGCCATGAAACCGCAAATATCATGCTCAACGGGAAATCAATACCTACATATGGTCTCTAGCATGATTCACGGAGTTTACGGAGTCGTACAAACATATAAATCATGATAGCAAGAAGCACATTATCCAAATCAAGGCAAAGTACAATATAAAGACTACTTCGGTCATGAATCATATATAGTGCCTGTATATACGCTCATCATTATACGCCGCTTCTCACACATTTCAATTAGACAAATAAAGCCATATCCTAAGGGTTATACCATCAATAAGATTAGGCAAGGTACTTTCCTCGAACAAGCCAAACCAATACTCTAAAAATGCCATCCCGCGTGAATCGACCTTCAAATGGCTCGAATCTAGCCAAACGAACTCAATTACATCAAATGATGCCATATGAATCAAACCCAAACGATAAAGGTCGAATCTTTAATCAAATACTCAAGGTCAATCAAAACTTCAACCCAGGCCCGCACCTTAGAACCCAACTAAACTCACAAATTCCGAAAACTCAATCGAATACGAGTCCAACCACATAAGTTGCATCCAAATCCGACTCCGAATCGATGTTCAAATCTCAATTTTTCACTTTAGAAAAGTTTTGCCAAAACCCCCAAATTTCTCTCTTAAATCCTCCAATCAAATGCTAAATTCAAGGATGGAATCATGAAGAAATGATAAAATGAACTCAAAGTCCGAAAATCGGACCTTATATAACTGCTGCAGGAGTACCTTTCGCGATTGCGGGACCTACTTCACGATCGCGAAGCACTAAGATGAACACTGCCAAAAAGAATGTACTTCGCGTTCGTGTCATTGACTTTGTGAACACGATGACCACAAATTCAAACCCCTTCGCGAACACATCCTAGACCATGCGAACGGGAAGGAAAATCTACCAGCTTTGACTCTCAACCGCGAATGTGACCCCGCTCTGCGCACGCGATAGGAAGGCCACTCAACCTCCGCGAGCACGATCACCTGTTGCAAATGCGAAGAGGAAAAACCACCCAGCTCCAACATACACTACGCGATCACAGTCCTCCTCACGCAATAGCGAAGAAGACTCACAGCACTAGAAAATCAGAGAAAACCAGCAATCAAAGATAAGGGAAAAAAGGTCTGAACCACCCCGAAACACACCCGAGCCCCTTGTGACCCCGTCCGAACATACCAACAAGTCCCAAAACATAACACAAACCAACTCGAGGTATCGAATTCAAGCTTAATGACCTATTTCAAAATTTTCAAATTCCAAACATACGTTGAACACGTCTAAATAACTCGAAATGACCCCAAATTTTGCACATAAGTCATAAACTACCATACGAACCTATTCCAGGTCCAGAATCCCAAATGGACATCAACTATGGGTCAAACCTATCAACTCTCCAAACCTTCAAACTTCCAGCATTCGACAATTAGCCTCAAAATCTTCTAGGAATGCTGGAACTCAAATATGAGCATACGCGCAAGTCCAGAATCACCATCCGGATCTAATGGAACCATCAAAACTTGAATCCGAGGTCGTTTTCTGCCAAGTCAAACCTTGGTCAACTCTTCCAACTTAAAGCTTCTAAATTAAGAATTACTCTTCCCAATCAATCTTGAACTTCCCGAAAATCAAAACCAACCATGCACGTAATTAGTAATACATCATATGAAGCTACTAAAGACCTTAAAAACCAAACAGAATTCCAATGCTCAAAACGATTGGTCAGGTTGTTACATTCTCCCCCACTTAAACATATGTTCATCCTCGAACGTGCCAAGAGTCGTTATAAAGCCATCAAATTACTATATAAACTCACCATACACATACCCCTGGGTGATCCCATGTCCTCTCAAACCATATAAGCCTGTCAACACAACCTAACTGAAGATTCTTTCTTCAATCTTAGTTCACAAACCTTAGAACCCAATCTCCAACATTTGGGATTCATTATAAGACCCAATTTTCGCATCTATACACTACATAAATCCAAACAAGCTACATCAAGCCATAACCATATTCCAAGATAAAATCACACCATATACCACATAACTCATGTACTGATAGTAATATTTTCTGACCACAATAGCTGCTCATTACTAAGACCGATATCGACGACATACCTCATATCAAATAAAATATTGTCTAATCCTTGGTACATTACCAATAATGGAATAAACACGAAGAAACTCATAACTACTCATCATATCAATAAGGCGTGGACCTCTCTCGCTCGATAAGAACCATTGTCAAATTCTAAGCTGACTACTGACATTATTCTTCCAAACATATCTTAGCCAAATCTAATGGCACAAATTCGAGGTCTAACAGTCTTATTTCACCCAGTACAAGCTACTTGACTGACAGGCCACACCAATGACACCTAGAGTATAACGACCCGGCCGGTCATTCTGAGAATTTAAGTCCCGTTTGGCAGCATAAGGTCTTGAGCAACTTCCTATTATGTGCATTGACTTACATGCATGGTTGAATTCAGTTATCGGATGATTCAGAGTGATTTGGGATACTTAGTCCCTAAAACGGAAGCTTAAGTCTTAGGATTTTGACCGTAGTCGGAATGATATGAAGACGACTTCAGAATGGAGTTCCGTTAGTTTCGTTACCTTCGTTGGGTGATTTTAGACTTAGGGGCATGTTCGGACTATGAATTTGAGGTTTGTAGCTGAAGTGGACTTTTTGATATCGGGGTCGGATTCTAATTCCAAAAGTTGGAGTAGGTTCGTAATGTTGAATATGACTTGCGTGCAAAATTTGACGTCATTCCGGGTTGATTTGATAGGTTTCGGCAGAAGTTTTTAAAGTTGGAATATTTAAAAGTTCATAAGTTCGATTCTTGGCACGATTTGTAGTTTCGATGTTGTTTGATATGATTTGAGACCTCGAGCGAGTTCGTGTTAGGTTATGGAACCTGTTGGTATGTTTAGACGGGGTCCCGGGGGCCTCGGGTGTGTTTCGGATGGGCTACGGGCCATTGTTTTCTATTTTTAAACTGCTAAATCTGTCATCTGGTTTTCTCTTTCGCGTTCGCGTCTGTTCCTCCGCATTCGCGAAGAGTAATTTTGGAGGAAGGAATATTTGTTCTTCACATTCGCATGCCTCCTTTCGCGATCGTGGAAGCCTGCCTTCTCCTTCTTCGCGTTCGCATCCGCTCCATCGCGTTCACGTAGTAGAAACTAGGAGATGGGAGCTGGTGACCATTTCCTCTACGCGTTCGCACTGCTCTATCCATGAACGCATAAGTGTGTTTTCCCCTCTTTCACGTTCGCGTGCCGCTTCACGCGTTCGCGTAGCCCAGTTTCTAGGCCATTATTTTCCTTCTTCGCGATCGCAAAGCACCAATTCCGGGCAGTAGCTATTTCCTCTTCGCGATCGTAGCTCCTCTTCCGCGATCGCGATGTACAAACACCTGGGAAACAGAATATATTCTTCCAAATCGAGGGTTATGCCATTTTTATCATATCTTGACTTGTAGATCTCGGTTTTGAGCGATTCTTTATGGTTTTTTTCAAGAAAATCGATTGGGTAAGTGTTCTTCACCTAGAATTTATTATATTCCATGATTTTATCTTTATTTTTATTATTTAATTTGTGTTTTGAGTTAAGGAAAATGGGGATTTTTGAAGAAAATTTTCAAAATGAAAAATCATGATTTGAGGGATGAAATGGTATCGGAATTTGATAAATTTAGTATGGTTGAACTCGTATTGGAATGGGTGTTCGGATTTTGTGAAATTTGCTGGGTTCCGAGGTGCAGGCCCGGGAGTCGACTTTTGGGTTGATTTTTAGATTTTGATAAAGATCGAGGCTTTATGATCCGGAATAGCTTCTTATGAGTTTTATTTGTGCTTTGAAGTTAGTTTGATTAGATTTGAGCCGTCCGGAGGTCATTTCACCCAAGAAGTTCATTTTAAAGTATCGGTTTGTCTTCTTCGAGGTAAGTATCTTGCCTAACTTTGTGTGGGGTAACTACCCCTTAAGATTTGAGTCTTTTATGTTGATTGTAGTCCATGTACGCGAGGTGACGAGTACGTGCTCGGACTTAGAATATGCAGTTATTCTTGTTATGATTTCGCTTCTTAATTACTAGTTTCACCTCTACCTGCTTAATTAGAATTAATTGCTTCATGATTCACTCTTATTGCTTATTTGATTCATATGTGCATTAATTGAAATTGTTATCTCTTCCATTACCATGTTATCTTTTCCCTAACTACGCATCTTTATTTGAAGTTATAGTTGTCCCTTTTTGTAAATGTTCACCCTTAATTGAGGTTATGGTGATTTTCTCGCGGCCCACTTTTATTTGAATCGGTTTTATCTCTTCTGTAATTGTCCAAACTTAAAAGAAGCTTAGATATCCTATGCATTAGTGGACTTGCCCTTATTCAGAATTATTTGACTCGTGTTAGTTTCTTGTTGTTGAACCGTACATTGCGGGTCGTTGTTACATATTATTTCCTGCCTTGTTGAGCTGTTATTATTATGACTAGCATTCCCTATTGTGACTACTCCTTGTGAACTTGTTCTTCTATTTCTTTGAGTTCTAGAATTTCTGAGTTGATTTATTTGTCGTACCCTTGTATTATTGTCATTGTTGCTATTGTACTTGTTATTGTGATGCACGAGGTTTCTTCCGTGCGTTTGTTGTTATTATGATGCACGCAGTTTCTGCCGTGTGGTTGTTGTTATTGTGATGCATGAGGTTTCTGCCGTGCGAGTGTTATTTGGTTGCACGAGGTTTCTGCCGTGCTATTGTTAAATATTGATATTTCCATATGCGGTGTATATATATGCTTATATGTGTGTTGCGCATGTGGCGAGACAAGGTAGGAACATTATGATACACGTGTGGCGAGACAAGGCGGGCATTTACTTTATTATTGCACACGTGGCGAAACAAGGTGGGCTATGTCAGGGATTGATTTGTGATGATTTGTGATGGCCTGAGGGCATTCTTGTTGTTGATATTTGTATAGTGGTACACTTACCTGTGTGAGCTTTATCTTGTGAAAGTTGTGAGAAAACATCCTACGTGTTGTCTGTTCTTTTCCCTTATGCTCACTAGCTGGTATGAACTATGTTAGGACACTTGCACAAGCATACACGTAGTTAAGCACTCTTATCGGATAAGAGGTCTTCTTGATATTGTTGAGTATAGATGTACACCCTTGCTTACTTGCCTTCTATGTGAGAATGACTCTATTTGGCACGCGAGTCGTTAGTGCGGTTATGAGGTGTAATGAGGGCACATGATGCCAAGTGTTAGGGTTCAGGTATTGAGACTCGTGAGTTGTGATTTGTCCGAGGCTCGGTACCTCGTGGAATTGTTTACTAAAACCTGATATGAAAGCGGTCCTTGTTGCTGAGTTATCAATTGTCCTTGCTGTATCTATGATTTCGGATTTAGGTTGTGTTTATGTTCACCCTTCTGTGTCATTATTATGGTATTCTGCTGATACTTGTTGTTGTCCTTTCCTATTGCAATTACCGTATTGTTAGTAATATCGCGTAGTCTTTATGTAGATATTATACTTTGTTGTTCTATACTTATACTTTGTTCAGGTTATTTAGTCCAGTAGGTGTCTGGATTGTTCCTCGCCACTACTCCACTGAGGTTAGTCTTGATACTTGTTGGGTACCGTCGTGGTGTACTCATACTACACTTCTGCATATTTTTTGCAGATCCAGGTATTTTCGAAGTCAGTTGATCATTAGCTAGTTGTGCGGATTGTTGCTGTGGAGACTCAAGGTAAACCTACTGCTGTGTTCGCAGGCTTCGGAGTCACCTTCTGATTTGAATTCACACTATTTACTTTATTTCAAACAATTGTATTTAGAAAATTGTAACAAACGTTGTAAAGCTTATGACTTGTACTACCGGTTTTGGGAATTGTAAATTTTATAGATATTTCCATTTCAGAAATTGTTAGATATTATTTAATTATTGTTGTTATTTAGAAAATGTTAGGCTTACCTAGTCCCTAAGACTAGGTTCCATCACAATACCCAACGGAGGGAAAATTGGGTCGTGACATAGAGCTACATACGATGCAATCGGTGCACCCTCAAGCAACAACTCGAATATAACCAATGATGGAAGGAGAACCAAAGGAGAGAACTATCCTACAAGTTCAACAGATACGACCACAAAGCACAATGCTATGAACCCATCCCATAGACGAAAAGCAAAACACTCAAAGTAAGCATAAAGGATCATATCCCAATATAACTCCGCTGCGGTGCGTAACCCGATCCAAACATACTAGCCCATATGGAATACGCATCGAGCCATAATGCTCACAATCGACAAATACAAGTGTATTAACAGCAAACACATGAAGTGCATGACACCATAGAGAAACGAATAGCAAAATATACCACAGACAGGGAAAACACGACTAAGATGCAATAAGCAACTCAACACCCTAAGAGCGATCTCGCCACAAGGCCTAAACATAACCACATCATGTGTGTAGGTAGTCAACAGGCTCCCACCCCATCGTAGCATAAGAGAGTAACGTATGGAATGTATCATGACATGAATAAGATCAACACTAGTCGATGACACACCCCTCAACAATAGCTGTGTTGAGTAACCAACCTGATCCAATGTAGAATACACATTCTCATTAGGTTTAACAATGAGCCTCCAAGTCAATTCCGATCATCCAAAAATAGGTAAATAACCTTCCAAAAGCCCACAGTAACATAACCACAACACATACAATCGACCGTCAAACTCTTAACATACCTTCATTGTCCGCAGCCAAGGAATAATCTGCCTCTGAGATCATCTGATTGCTAAAACTCAAGAATACATGAATCTCCATATCTGATTCCAACTCTACCACTCAAATGACCGACACATCCCTCATACACAATCATCTCAAGGGAAATACTTCCATAAATCTTTCGCGCCACATAGCAAAATTTGAACATCAACAGTCAACAACCACACGATGACTGTAATACTAGTCAAGCATCTGCCAGTCAAAACACAATGCGCCTTCTGAAATACACACCCTTCTCAGGTGCTACCAAATAGTGCCAGCTTTCTTCTAAACATCTAAGACCGTCCATGTTGTCTAGAACTCATGACCTTCCCTTTGAAACTAAACTGCAACCTTGTACATATAATCTCAATCCTACATGGTGCATCATATCCATTATGCCATCATATGAGAAAATGCGAGAACCTCATTATCAGCTTTGATACATAAGTAGGATACACACTGCATGCCTGTAGAAGACATCTATCTCAAGTCGTGGTCAAAACCATCAAGAACTCTTTAAAATCCATTTACACATAACCAAGCCATAAGAACTGAATCCCTCTAACTCAACCAAGTCATGCAGGTCACCAAATCCAAGAGTATTGCCACAAAACACCTGTAAAGCTCCACCACATCAAAGGAACTGATCATTCATATTACTATGCGGATCCAAAGCACTACCAAACTGACCCATCTTCGAGTTGCTCTTGACTTGCCTTCAAGTTAACACTTTTCCTTGCTAGTACACTATGGTCCTTAATCAAAGTTCACCCCAAGAGATCCTAGCATGAAACCACGTCACCCTATAGCCCATAAGCCACTGTATTCCCTCTAAATCACCCAATAGTACCGCAACCGAAATGCCCACTCTGAAGAGACCTTCTATGAATCTGAAATTATTTCTTTAGCCTCTCTAATACTGAAATGTAGAATCAATAATGATATAGAAAAACCGCAAGTCTCAGCACCATCCAATTCAAATCTTAGATCATAGACATATACAAATTCGGGGAACCTTCAAATACCACATAAAAATTTGGAACTCTTTAGAACCTTCTTGGGAGTCATTCACCTACTCTAATCCCTGAAGCACGGCCAATACGAGCCGATTCATTTGTGCTCCATTAGCACACAAATACCTTAAGAAGTAACCATATCTTTAAGCAACCGAGTGAATCCATCCCCCCTGCACATTACATCCACAACAAATATCAACCCTGAATCATTTCCAAATTTTTATTTGCCCATAAATTATAGTACATTATGTGTCCAGCAATTTCCTTGCTCGAGTTATCCTCGAAATCAACCTCTTCAAGTCATAACTGATCCACAAGTATTCCTCAGTCCAAAACTAATATAACACATGTCTATACCACCCGATCATTGTCTGAAAACTCCCACACTTAGCTCGAAGCCATAATATACATCATCTGATAACCACGTCACTCTATCTTTATAACTTCCATGATATCTCACTATTTTTCAGCTGAATACTTCATAAGATCATGCATCACTAGTGATAAAACACCTAAAATCATCTTCCAAGCGCATATTCATCCTCGTGAGAGCCGTGCGAACTTCCTCAAGCAATACGAACTCAAATTGCAGCACATACATCCCACTTGATAGAAGAAAACTCTTCACAGAAACATCATAAGGATCGCACCACCTCAGAACATCCCGCAGGAGATAACCCACCTGTTTAGTCTCAAACTGGCATCTCTCTATGCCCTATCGTGGTCACAAACACTACGCAATCACTTAATCCTCCCGAGTCTTAACTCATAAACATGACATAAGTATCTACTTCATTCCATAAAGGAACAACTGAAAGATCCCTCAACACACTCATAACTCAGGATTGTACAATACACCAAGACAGAAATCAAGCATCCATAGCCCCTTTACATCCTAATCAAATGCTTCGTGTGATATCCAACCATATAGGTGTAGTCCTCAGCCACAAAATACTCATCATATAGCCATCTTGCAACTAAATAAGCCATTAATCCCACTCCTAGGGACACTACCGGACACATAAGTCCAAATGCACATGTTCACTATTGCACCCTATTTTGCACAAGTCAAAACAAAATACAACTTGTGGTTCCTTTAAAGTTAATGAAAGAAAGAGTCGCCACCTAATATTTAAGGTATACTAGGGTACCTATAAGTCTGTGAAAATCATTGTCCTAATATTCTACTAACCAGTGAGATTGGGGTAATGGTTCTTATTATTCTAAGGGCAAGGTATTAGGCATCCCTTAAAATCTACCTGAGGTAGCTCCTTAAACTTAACCTAGACGCGGGGAAATAAATGTTTATATCCTAGTTGATTAGTGGTTAAAATAGTTAAATGGGACTCTGTGAAAGTGAGAAAACATTTTAAATCTTGTTTGAAAACCTATCTCTTACTTTGAGAAAGGATGTGTATCTCCTTTGAAATGGTAAATTTTACTTGATAACCTTTGTAATATACTTTGTAAAATGAGAGATTGTTTCAAAATATTTTATTAAAAATTGGTATACCTGGTTTATTTATTGAAAATTCATTCTAGTAGAAGCCCTTGTGTTTTTCCAAAACTATTGATCTTATTCCTTTCGAAACCACTTGTGCATGGTTTCCTTTTGTGTTAAAACAGTTTATTTGTTTTTAATTTATTTTTGAAGACCTTTCAAAGGAGTTGTTCCCGATTAGACTTGTTCATATTCGATTTCCTTTTAAGTTCATCCAAGTTCTGCCGATGCATAAAACCAAAAACAATTCATTAAAAAGATATGCAAGCGGAAAAAAAAGATTTGTTGCCAACATAGTTAGTTTCAAGAGCGTTTAGATTTCAAAAAGTGTTAAGGTTGTCTAAAAACGATTAACCTTTGAAATCACAATTACCTCTTATCTAAAAGATTTTGGTCTGCCTAAAATCTGCCTAAACAATCAAGAGAGCAACGAGTATCCAATAATAGTGTTAGTTTTCTCAAAGACATATATACAGAAAAGCAAAACGATAACAACAATAATTATTTAAGTAAAGGGAGGATGGTTAGATTCTTCTATTAGGATGACCAAAGCAGCAAGGCCCATATTGACTCTAAGCGGCAGCGGATTTCAGTAGATGACCAAGAAGCGACCCAGTTTCTTGAACCTGGCCTGAATTTTCAATAAACTCAGCATGCCCAATTATCATGCAAAGAAAAGAGGAAAAACTAATTAGCATATGTAAACATAAAAGGTAAAGTAAGATAGAGTTACAATGAGTATGCGCAGAATCTAAAGAAAGGTAATAAGTCTAATTTCATTTATACTAATCCTATGGAGATTAATTAAGGTCAGGACTCATAGGCCTAGGGTGAACCATATTTACTTATGAGGCTCCCCGATGGACCCCTGACACTTCAGAGTTCAAGAGGGTCTCTTGGACCCCGAGCAGTGCCTGTGTCAGAGAGGGACACCTCAACTATAAAGTCAAGACCACACCAATTAGCCTTGAGCACTAAACCTCATTCCTCCCCAGAGGTTTAAGTAGAAATGAGATCTCAACTTAACATTTAATCAAACATGCACCCAAGCAGTTCACATAGTTAATGTAGCAAACTAGCAGAAATAGAACAAATTCAATATAGAAACATACTCCAAGAACTCAATCACATAAAGATATTAACAACTTATGGTAATAACATACTAGGAGTTGAAGTCACCACTAGAGGGTCAAAGCAGCCCATGAACTTACAAGTTAGAGTTTCAAGATTGTGATCAATTATCAGACACATGCTACTAGTACATGTAAGTTCTCATAATCCTTTAATAATTTCAGAGTGATTAAAGGTTAAATCTAAATCACCTCATGTAGCACAATACTGACATAATATCCTTAAAATCACATGCATAATCAAACAAGGGTCACTAATCACATTTAATCAACCATACACCCATGCAGTCATGTGTGCCATACTACTACCAATTTAAACATTCAAGAATACTACGCTAAGCGACTTAAGGCATTAGTAGTTAACAAACAAATGCTCCCACTACCAACCTTACCAGTGGTTCAATGTTTCATAAATGGTCCAGTCAAACAGGATTTCCTCAAGGCAAATTAAAATTGTTAAAGCTACCTATAGGATATTAGAGTAGTCTCTAGACATCCTTCCAATCAAAAAAGCATATAGTTGTAGGTCATGATACATGCTAAACAATCAAGTCCAAACATCTCAACTCGGAACCGACTTAAAGATTTAGATTAATAGTGCAGACATGAAAGGGGTGGTCAATTTCCAATCTCACCATTTAGATCGGCATGTCGTCTAACATAATACATGTTTAATAACATTCAATTGAGCTATTAAGTTATCAGGGCAAGCAGTACTCAAATTGGCAAGAAAAGCTTTTCTAGACAGTGTCTTGGACATCACATGATCATGAGAGAATCAGAAACATGTATGCACAAATAGCCAAAGCAAAACAAATAGATAATTGCAAGACATCATTTCAGGTAGGCAAGCAAAATTATTGTGGTACCCTAAGTCAACGTTTGTCATGTATTTCCATCTTTATTTATGTTATCATGATAAAAACACAGAGACCATTCTATATCAACTGGATAGAATCAACATAATACCAAACAAAACTGTTAGCTAGAGTTCCTTGATTAAACAAATAGATCAGCATAATGAGATAGGCATAACTATTAGGGAGGATCCTTTGAATCAACAGGAGACTATAAGCAAGTAAACATAATGATTTAAGCATGAAGTTCTCTCAGTTAAGGGCATGCAAACGTTTATGAACATCATATGATTAGAAGAAACAACATGATAAATATGGGCACAAGTATAGAAATCAGTAGGTGTCTGTCACGACCCAAAACTCACTATAGGCTGTGATGGCGCCCAACATCGCCATTAGGCAAGCCAACAGTGAACTACCAACTTGATTAGGCATTTTATTATTTTCGAAATCATGAATCTTATTAGATACAGAAATCAACGCAATACAATTATGGAAACTTACACTTTAAATATAATAGAAAATAAGAGTGTACATATGCTATGCAAAATTACCAACGACATCTAGAACATCCCAAAACCCGGTGTCACAAGTGCATGAGTATTTACTAAGGAGTACGATAATAATACAACATCTGTCCGGAATGTAAATTAGATAGGATAGAGTAAATAGTACGATGGAGACTCTGCGGGCTGCGATATGTGGCCTGGAATGAAGCTCACCATAAAGTCTCCTCAGCAGCTGCCCCCACGCGCCAAGATAACCACCAATTGAATCTATCAGATCCTGCACATTTAGTGCAGAAGTGCAGCATGAGTACGTAAATCAACGCGTACCCAGTAAATATCTAGCCTAACCCCGGAGAAGTAGTGACGAGGGGTCGAATTCAACACTTACTATAGGTCCAATAAAGTAATATAATAAATCATAAGCAGATATGAATCACACAACAATAATGGGGTAAATCTGTAAGTTACATAATCTTCCAAAAATTTCTTTTAAAGGTATGAATTTCTCAGTCTTGTATTCTACCTCAACAACTCAGATGTATCAAGTGCCAGTGTCAAACGGATAAGGAATACCATATAAATTTTCAGGCATCAGTGGAAGGATAATCTCATGAATATTCGGACTGCTAGCGATATAGCGCACGATTATGCCGAGGTTGTTCGGCCCAATCCAGAATAATGTGTACATTGCCGATGGTCGAGCGGCATGAACCATAGATGCATCTACTATACTGCCGAGGCATTCGACCCGCTCCACAAGAAAGGAAGTAAATTATCTAATTACGAAACACGTGCTTACAATACAGTACATGAGAATTAGGAGACACGTGCTTATAATACAGTACATGGGCACAAAGTGAATATAACCTTTATCGTTTCTCAAATAACTTGCCAACAACTGAAGGTGATAAGGCTCGGCCTAATATATATAAATATTTCTAAATCAACTTCAATTATAAATTCAATTAATTAAGCCAGCAGAATGAGTTCAAATAATTCAAATATTACATGATAAAGTCCTAAGTCTACCCGGACATAAACATGCTTTAGCTACGTACGGACTCTCGTCACCTCGTGTGTACATAGCTCCCACAATGAGTAGCACATAACAATTACATTGCCTAGGGGGTAGTTTCCCCTCACAAGGTTAGATAGGAGACTTACCTCGCTCCGAAGTTCCATAATCGGCTCCAACGCCTCTCTAACACCTCAACTCAGAGGCAAATGTTCCGAAACTAGTCAAACAACGTGCAAATCAATAAAATTATTCTCCAATGCATACAATTTAACAATTTATAATGATTCCCAACTCCATTCGAAAAGTCAACAAAGTCAACCCTCGAGCCCACGTTCTCGGATTCCGAAATTTTTCGAAGATAAACATTACCCATAATACCAAGAACTCAAATATATAATTTATTCCTAATTCCATATCCAATTTCGTGGTCAAAATCTAAAAATATCATTTCTAGGTTTTCTTCCAAAAATTCCATAATTTCTATCAAACATTCATGTTACAATCCATATATACCCCATGTATTTAACTAAAAACAAGTAGGAATAACATGCCTTATGATATATGGCGAAAACGATCTTCAAGAATCACCCCAAATCGCTCCACATGAGCTCCAAGAACTTAAAAGTGATGAAATGAGCTCAAAATCCCGAAATTAGAAGTTTAATACACCTGTCAGGCCTCCTTCTTTGCGATCGTGGTCATTATCCATGCGATCGCAATTAACAAAAGTTAAAGCATCATTTTCCTTCATCGTGATCGCAGCCAAAACCTCGCGATCGCGATGTACAAATTTTGTTTCCTCTTCACAGACACCCTTCGGTATAATGGGCATACCTTTTTATACAAAATTCCAAATGACAATCTGTTTAATTTTCTGAAGACAAGATTCAAAGAACTACGACTTGCATATTTGGATCATTCCCAAATTCCTTATAGATAACAAGATATAAGCTCCAGAAGTCAGGCCACTGACAGCAGAAAATCCTTCTACATGATCGCGAATTTCCTTCCGCGATCGCGATTCACAAGGCCTGGAACAACACTTTGATCTTCGCAATCGCGGCCCTTTCTTCGCGATCATGAAGAAGGATGCACCAGATCTTAAAAATAGCTGCTCAAACATGGTGAAATGGCCCGTAACCTATCCGAAACACACCCGAGGCCCTCGCGACCCCGTACAATCATACCAACCATTCCCAAAACATGATGCAAACTTGCTCGAGGACTCAAATCACACCAAACAACATTCAAACTATGAATCGACGATCAAAATACCTATATCAACTTTCAAACTTTCAAGCTTCGCCGAACGCATCTGAATTACGCTTAAATATTCCGGAATGATGCCAAACTTTGCGTGCAAGTCATAAATCACGATACGAACCTATTCCAAGTCTCGGAATCCCAAACGAACCTCAATAAAATCAAAGTTCACTTCAAATAAATGTTAGAAAATTCTAAAACCTTGAAAATGCCAACTTTCCACAATACGCGCTGAAATACTTCCGGACCACCCGATACTCAACCCGAACATACGCCCAAGTCCGAAATCATCATACGAACCTATTAGAACCTTCAAATACCGATTATGAGGTCGTTTACTCAAAAGTCAAACCTTGGTCAACTCTTCCAACTTAAAGCTTCCGAATTGACAATTTTCCATCCGAATCAACTCCGAATTTCCCGAAATTCGATTCCGACTACGCGTACAAGTCATAAAACATGAAGTAAAGCTACTCAAGTCCTCAAACCACCAAACGACGCACTAGAGCTCAAAACGACCGGTCGGGTCGTTACATTCTTCCCCACTTAAATATATGTTCATCCTCGAACGTGCCAAACACTATTCCGGAGTTGTCCAAAATCACTCTTTAACACCTCGTGCACCTGCCCCGTGCCACCACAACCCATGTGAGCACATTAGCTCGAGCCAGACTGAAGATCCTTCCTTTTTTTCTTAGCCAACAAGCCTTAGAACCAGGTTCCAACATCCGAAATTCTCCACGAGACCCGATTCTAACATACGAACACCGCATCAATCACTACACACTGTACCAAAACATGATCATGCACCTTTGCTGAAATCACATCATGCAACGTATAATTCGCATGTAACATCCTCCAACCACAATAGCTACAATTTCACGAATCTGATGCCCGCAATACGCCTCATAACACATGTAAGCCCTATTCCGACTCTCGCAATACTTCCACGATAAAAGAGATGTGTAGAAACTCATAACCACCTGCCAAAACAATAAATCATGGGGCCTCTTCACCTGACAAGAACCATTACCTCCTTCTGAACCGAATAACGATATTTTCTCTTTAATATACCCTACTTGAATCTGATCGCACCGATCTCAGGTCCAATAATCTCGTCCCACCCAGTACAATCTACTCGGGCAATAAGCCACCTCAAACACCGTCTAAAATCTCATACATCGCCATCAAAGCACCAACAAGATACAACTCGAATATGACTCATAAGGAAGAATGAACTACGATAAGGAACTACCCAGCCCGCGTAACGAATAAAACGGCCAACAACTGCTATGAACCTTTCTTAGAGAAGAGAAACAAGACACACAAAATAAGTATAGGGAACCGGACTCAACATCTCATGGTTGCGGCGTGCAACCCGATCCAAATATGACATTGTTGCAGCGTGCAACCTGATCCAAGCATGACATCGTTGCAGCGCGCAACCCGATCTGCACAACATACTCGTGGTGGCTTGCCATCTGATCCAAACAATATACACGTGGCGGCGTGCCACTTGATCCATACAACAATCAATAAGGAAACACCCATCAAGCCATAATGCATATACTTACGAATGCTCGAATATCGACCACAAGCACGCCAAGTGCATAATACAACCCTGGGGAGACGGATGGCGCCATATGCTACAAAAACCCAAGCACGACTAAGGTGCAATAAATGACCTGTATCTTGAGAGCCATCCTGCTCATATAACATCAAAAAATACACGGGATCACAATACATGTGCGAATAATCAAGTCGTCTCACAACCCACCTGGCACAATAGAGTATTATATGGAATAGCTGACGACGAGAATAACATCCAATGCTCGAAGACTCCTCCGTAAGCAATTCTATGATGAATGAACACATCTGACTTACGTAGAGCACACATTCACATTAGACCCACCAACGGACCTCAAACCGATTCTGATCATACCATATTGAGCCAACAACAATGGCCCTATTAATGACACACACGAGCAGCCATCCAATCCGGACCAAACTCCCACAGTCCACAACCAAATGACTAGAACGCCTTTCAGGCATAAACTCTCACATTAGAGATAGTACCAGAATCTCCATACTTGGTTTCAATCCTTAACAATTAAGGGACTAACATGTAACACTTATACAAATCTCCCCGTGGGATACGCTCCCATGAGCTTCCGCACCAGGTAGCCAAGTCCGCACATCCATACCACCAACCGTACTAATTTTGTAAAGCAAATCAAGAATCCGCAAATCAATACACAAAGCCTCTTACACATGACACCGTTCTTAGGTGACACTAAAGAAAATGACAGCTTACTCTGAACATCTGAATTCTTCCCTTCTCATCCGAGCTCGTCACATTCTTATAAACACCGAGCCGCAACCTTGATCCTCAGCTTTCAATTCCCATGCTGCTCACTGCACCTATCATGCCGCAATGCGAGAGTACAAGAATTCATCATAACCCCTGTACTACTAGTAGAATAAACATTTCATTGGCTAGAACCCTTTCACTTAACTCATTTCAGAAGAACCATTGCAACACGCAGCTAAATTCCGATAACTGTAGAAAATACAAACCTCAAGTTATGGTCTAAACCGCCAAAATTCTTTCGGGATCTATTTACACATAACAAAGACATTTGAATCAAATACCTCCTAAATTAATCAAATTATGGTGGCTATCAAGCCCACACATACAACCACAAACCACCTGTATAACTAACACGCCAAAGAAACTGATCATTTCCACAATCATGTTGATTCAAACCATTACTAACCGACCCAACTTCTTCCAATTTACTCTTGACTTGCCTTAGAAATAATAATAGCTCCATTCAAAAACATAACGAACTCAATTTGCACTTATCCCAAGTGACCCGAATCACGAGACCATATCGTCTCGATACTCATGAACCATCTCATACTCTCTTCATGCGCACAATAACATCTCCAACTGGTATACCCATTATGAAGGACCTTCCGTGAATCCGAAACTATTTCTTCCATTTCTCCAATACTGCCCCGCATACCCGATGATAACATAGAAAATTCCCCAAGTATTCTTCACACTCTGCTATAAAATCCTGGTCTTCAGCCACACAACGAACCCAAAATCCTAAGATACCGCGCTTACATCCTTGATTCCACTAGAACCACTATTGAGAGTCACCCACTCTGAACTGATCCTGAATATAATCAAACTCCATCGCTCTATTATCACATGAACACTCCTACTTTGGTTAAACCATCTTCTTTAAGCAACTTCTCGACATTTGCTTTTCATATTTGACCTGCTAGCAATTCAACCATCGCGAGACACCTCCCACCATGTCCTTACTCATCCTTCACTGCCCAAATGCTGCCTCAAATCAAAACCCATCTCTATAGCACCTGAACTAATAAATTGCTACCAACTCTAAGACTCCTCGAAGATCATCTTTCTCGAGCCATCAGCATTAGAAACACCGATTCGATTCTGAAACCGCTACACACCACCATCTCCAGATGCTTTGTGTTTCTTCTGTGAGTGTTTGGGAGGGGTGACGTGACGTGCGACGATTGGTTGAAAGGGGGTGGCATGGATTGCCAAATAGGATGGTAGTGGGGCTTCCGGACCGAATCAAGAGTGTTGGGCCTGTGCTTTTAGGCTAATTATTTGGGTAGTGGGCTAGGATTTAATTTAAGTCATGGCCATTTGAGATAAAATTATCCAATTGCAATTGTAGCCTTTTTTAAGTTTTAACCCCTTTTATAATTAAATCAGTTAGACTTAATTAATCCCAATGAAATGTAATAAAATATAATTATCAAATGTATAGGTTGTCAGAAATAATTATAATACTTCATCTATTAAATCATGAAAACAAACTATTTGGTTAATTACAGTGATGAAACAAAAACTAAAAATTTTAAAACTAAATTATTAAATAATTGTAATACTTGTTTATAAAATTATGAAAGCTAGTTTTAATTAATTAAAGCAGTAGAAGTAATATAATTTATAAATATTTTAAAACTAGATTATTATTGATTATAGAATTAATATTATTAACTATTATTATTCTTATTATTACTTATTATGTTATTTATATTTTGAGAAAAATAGGTGTTATCAATTTAAGAAAAAAAAATACTCCACTACATTCATTGTTGATCAATAAGTGTAAAAATTTTAATTTAATAGGGGAGGGTTAAAATTGATCATCAACACTCACATAACTGAAACTACTGAACCCAAGCTGCGGTTAGAACCTGGCCTCAAGTCCTCCAAACTGGCCCAGCTCCACAATACAGAAAGAACATCTTGCACCTCATCCACGACATCATAAGTCATCGGTGCACAGCTGATACCGAGTGCTCAACATCACATATGAGTGAATGGAAAGAAACCGAAGATATAAGCTTCAAGCTTAAATAAAGTCGCACGATAAAGAAAGAAAGATGAGAAGGTTACTAGATGCCTTGTAACCTCTCGAAGATAAGTATAGACATTATCATATCGATCCATAAGACTCTACTAGACACTTGCTCATGACTCGTAGAACCTGAGAACCTAGAGCTCTGATACCACATTGTCACGAATCAAAATTTTTTCCAGTCGTGATGAAACCTAACCCAACCCGCTAGGTAGGCCAAACAACAGTTAATATAATCCTAATGAATATCATAAATAATTATTAAATAAAATAGCTGAATTTTCATACAATATCCCAAGATTTGGTAGTACAAGTCATAAGCCACTAAGATTTAGATTCCAAAAGCGGATAAGAAAATAAATACAACATTTATTTTAAATATACATGAACAGAGTACAAATCTAAAGCTACCAAGGATAAGTGGTAGCTATATCCGGAAAGCAGGTACATCTTCAATAATAGTTTCCATCATCCACAGCAGCTCAACTCCAAGATCTGCACGCAAGGTGCAGAAGTTTTGTCACGACCCCAAATCCACTAGTCGTGATAGCACCTAACCCAACCCGCTAAGTAAGCCAATTAACCTCTAACCAATTCCAATAACAAATTAATAAAGCGATTAAGTAAAGAAATATCTGAATCAAATACAATCCCCAAGAACTGGTAGTACAAATCATGAGCTTCTAAGAATAGAATTTACAAAGCTGAAATGAAATAAATACATCGTCTGTTTGAAAAGTACATAAACAGAGTTTTATAGATCTAAAGCTACCACAAATAAGAGGCAGCTACAACCGAGACGCGGGGACATCTTCAATCCAGCTCCCATCGATCACAACAACATCAGCAACCAACATTTGCACACAAGGTGCAGAAGTGTAGTATGAGTACAACCGACCTCATGTACTCAATAAGTAACAAACCTAACCTTAGGTTGAAAGTAGTGACGAGCTAACAAAAAGGTCAGGTACAAGCACCAATATTCCACCACAGTTCATAATAGCATAGTACAATAACAAAAGAGTATCTTGGAAATAAAATGCTCAGTTCGTTCACAGTTCCAGAAAATAGTCATGCTTTTCAAGTATCTTAACGAAAACCCAAATCTTTTACTGAAAATGCCAAAAATACGAGTGAGTTTGAAAATTGTAATTTTTCCAAATATCCTTACCACAATAAATAAAATATTTCATTTTCTTTCCAGATAGCAAGTGTGAAATACCTCTCTATGCCCACATATCAATGTGTGTAAAAAGTCATGAATGACGTGATACTGTACAGCATGAGGGAAAAAAATCTTTATGCATGTATGTCATGTGTGCATGCCAATGCCATGTATCTCATAGATGAATCATATACTCACACTCTCAGAGTACTCAATCTCACTATCTCGCATCCTCTCTCACTATGCTCAATGCTCCGCACACTCAATCACTCAGCGATGTACAATACCCGCTGCGGCGTGTAGCCCGATTCACATATATATAGTCGACTGCGCTCACTGGGGGTGTGCAGACTCTGGAGGGGCTCCTACATCCCAAGCGCTATAATCCGCACAGACAACTCATGTGCTGCACGAACAACTCACGTGCCATAATATCAATATCTGGATCCGCACGGACAACTCACGTGCTATAGTATCAATATCCTCACAACAGGCCTCCGGCCTCACTCAGTCATCAATCTCTCCAGTCTCACTCACGGACTCACAATGTCATGAAACTAGCCCGACAATAATGATATGGTGTATCAATAAATAACAACTGAGACTGAGATATGATATGAATGCATGAATATGACTGAGTACAAAATATCAATGAAATCAGTGAGATGACAGTAAGAAACGACACTATGGGTCGAAACCGTATCGGCATAATGCCTAAACATGATTGATAGCTCAATTACTTTATCACATGGTGAAAACACGGATATCAACAAAATAGGGCCATTATTCATTGCCATGGAAACAACAGAGTCTCAATTCACATGGTGCACGCCCACACGCCCGTCACCTAACATGTGTGTCACCTCAATACCAATCACATAACACATAATACGAGGTTTCATACCCTCAGCACTAAGATTAGAAGAGTTACTTACCTCGAACAAGCCAATACCAAATACCGAGCAAGCCAAGCGATGCTCCAAAGATGCCATCATGCGCGTAGCGACCTCCGAACGGCTCAAAACTAGCCAAAATCAACTCAAATACATCAAATACAGCCCAAGGAAAACAATTCCAAATGATAAAGATCGATTCCTCAATCAAAACCCAAAACCGGCCAAAATCCAAAATACAATGAAATGATATAAACCACGTCCGAAACTCATCAGGGCCACTCGGGACCCCATTAGAATATACCAACAAGTCCAATGATATAACACGTACCTACTCGAGGCCTCAAATCACGTATAACAATATCGAAACGATGAATCGCACCTCAAATCGAAATCTATGAAATTTGAACTTTCAAATTCAACAACTCGTGCCAAAACATAGTAAATCAATCCGGAATGACTTCAAATTTTGTGCACAAGTCTCAAATAACATAACGAAGATATTACAATTCCCAGAAATCACAATCCGAATCCGATATCAAAAAGTCCACTCCCGATCAAACTTTCCAAAATTTCAACTTTCGCCATTTTAAGCCAAATTCCACTATGGACCTCCAAATCACAATCCGGATACGCTCCTAAGTCCAAAATCATAACAGAGCTAACGGAACCATCAAAATTCCAATCCGAGGTCAAATGCTAAAAAGTCAAATTTGGTCAACTCTTTCAAATTTAAAGCTCCCTAGTTGAGAATCATTCTTCTAGATCAGTCCCGAAAAACCTGAAAACCAAAACCGACGATTCACATAAGTCATATTATATCATACGGAGCTACTCATTCCCTCAAACAACCGAGCGAAGTGTAAATGCTCAAAATGACTGGTCGGGTCGTTACACCTCCAATAGTGCTGCCACGATTAATCATTGTGACGAAGTTGTTCTCAAAGCCATCAAACCGTCGTGTTACCTTGCCACGCACATACCCGGGATCCCACATCACCCTATCCCATACAGGTTTGATAACACAACATAACTGAAATTTCTCAATTCAACCTAGCCCACAAGACTTCGAATCTAATTTCCAACATCCGAAATTTCTTATAAGATCTAAAGCCTGCAATCTACACACTATATAAATCTGAACAAGATGTACCAAAAGCCGTAATCATAATTCAAATACTCAAAACTTAAGTACCACATAGCTGAAATGCTCGAAGCAATGATTTCTAATCACAGTAGCTGCTCAAAACAACCCAATGCCGGTAATAAACTTCATATCAAACAAGACTCCATTCAAAAACTTTCGTACACTGCCAATGATGAAAGAAACATGCAGAACTCATAACCATTCATCGGATCAACCAGACATGGAATTCCCTCTCATTCGACAAGAACTATAGCCAATTCTAAGCCGACTTTCGATATTATCCTTCCAAACATGCTGTAATCAATTCCAAAAGTATCCATTCTAGGTCCAATGATCTCATCTCATCCAACATGACCACTCTAGTGACATGCCACATCAATACAATCTAAAGCCATAACCCGTGCAATCCGTGCACCAATAAGTAACATTCCAAATATACTCAAATTATGGAAAACTGACTCAAACGGGAGAACTGTCCCGCAAGCTCAACAAGTACCACCACAACGCAATACTAAGAACCTACCATACACTGTAGAACCAAAACACACGAATCCATCACAAAGGATCATATTTTCACATAACTCTGATGCAATGAGCGACCCTATCCAAATACTGGTCCATTTGAAATAGCTCAAGCCACCTTGCTAAAAATCAATAACCATGCGCAGTTTGAAGTACCCAAAGTGCATTACCTTAAACACAGAGAAGCCAATGACACAATGTCACCCAAAACTCGAAAGGACATAACCAATACGCAATCAATCATGCAATACCCAACTACTCATCTCGCTCAAATTCTGCCATAAAGCCCCAATAGAACTGCATCGTCTGTGCATACAACCAACGAATCACAACTCCTTGTAGCATAGAAGAGTAACTCACAGATCATTTCAGAACACGAATAATCTCAACAACAACCGAATGGCACATCCCTCAACAGTAGCAGTATGGAGCCAACCAATCCGGCTCGGTACAGAATACACATCCTAATTGGGCCTACTAATGGACTCCCAAATCAGCTCTAGTCACCCACAGATAGATAAATAACCCCCCGAAAGTCCACAATGACTGAATCATAACACATACTATCATCTGGCTAGCTTCGGCTATAACTTCACAGTCCACAACCATGAAACAATCTGCTCCTGAGAACTCCCAGCCTCCAAATCCATAAAACACACGAATCACCATATCTGATTCCATCTTCACCGCCCGAATGTCTAACACATCTCTCATACACAATCATCCCAAGGAATACTTCTAAAATTCTTCTGTGCCACATAGCAAAATTTGAATATCAGTAGTCGATCAACCAGGAGAGTGCTACAATACAAATGAAGTATCCATAAATCAAAACACATTGCCCCTTCTGAAATGCGCACCCTTCTCAAGCAGTACCAAGTAGTAATATTATTCACCTAGTCATCTGAATCCGTCCATGCTGCCTATGAATTTATGTCATTCCCTTCAAAACTGAGCCGTGACCTTGCACAAGCAAATCTCAATCCCACGCAATACACCGCGTTTACCGTGTCATCCTACGAAGAGTACAAGAATCTCATAATTAACTCTGAGTCACAAGCAGAATACATACCCGATCAGTTAGAAACCTTCCATTTGATCTCATCCTGGAGAAAATTTCAATACGCAACATATTCCTCACACTGGTAGGAAATATACTCCGTGAACCATGGTAAAAGCCATTGAGAACTCTTCGAAACCCATTTGCATACAACCAAGCTATCTGAACTGAATCTCTCTAACTCAACCCAGCCACGCAGGTTGCCAAAACCCAAGAGCATTGCCACGAAACACCTGTAAAGACTAGCCGCGTCATAAGTACCCAAAGAAGCTATCATACCCATTACTGTGCTAACCCAACCTACTACCAAGCTGTCCTATTTCTCCAAGTCCTTTCCAAATTGCCTTCAAATTGATACTTCTCCTTGCTAGAAAACCACGATCCCTAACCAAAATTCACCACACAAGAGACCCTAGTATAAAACCATAACGCCCTAAGGCTCATAAGCCGTTGACTCCCCTCTTAAGCACCCCAAGGCACCACAACCGAGACACCTACTCTAAAGACCTTATGTGAACCTAAAATTGTTTCCTTCACCTTCTTGATACTGAAATGCATAATCTATAATGATATAAAAATGCCACAAGTCTCGACACCATCCTATACAAATATCATATCCTAGCCATATACCAATCCAAAATTCTCAATTTCTACATATAATTCTTGAATCCATTAGAACCATTCTCGAGAGTCATCTACTCTACTCAAATCTCAATTGAACCGACCAAATGGACCAAACGACCTGTGCCCCATTAGTACACCAACACCCAAGGGAGTATTCCACACTCCTAAGCAATTGAGCAAATTCCTACTCCAAGTACCCTACATCCTTCGCGAATAACCAGTCAATTATTTTATGATTCCCATATACCCATAGAGCGTAATACAACCTGTATCCAGAAATTCCTTTACCCGAGTCATCCTCGATCTCGACCTCTGCAAGTCATAACTGATTCACCAGTATACCCCGAACCGAAACCAATACGACATATAACCGTGCAAACAACTCGTCAATAGCCAACTCCCCCACTTGACTCAAAGCCATAGAACAAAGCAGTCGATAACATCACGATAACCATACTCTATTACTGCCGGAATCCCGCACTGAAATTCAACTAAATCCTTCGTAAGCCCATGTAACACAAACCATATAATACCTCAAATCGTCTGCAAATCTCACATTCACCCTTGTAATAGTCAAGCCAACTCCCACAAGCGATCCAAACTCAAATTACAACATATATCATTCACTGGTAAAAGAGAACTCTCTACAAAACATCATAAGGACCACACAACCTCAGGACACCTCGTAGGAGATAACCCGCCTGCTCTGCCTCGAACTGACATCTCTCTATACCCTTCCACAGTCACGACTACTATGAAATCACTTAATCTTCTTGATTCTGAACTCGTCAACAAGATATGAGAATCTACTTCACTCCACAACTAAATAACAAGAGAGATCCCTCAACACCCATAACTCGAGACCATACGCGCAAATCAAGACAGAAATTAGACACCCCATAGTCCTTGTTACATCTCAAGTAAACTCTTATCGTCACATTTGAATAATCTGAACACATCCCGCAGTCACATTATACTCACCACATAGCCATTCTACCGCTCATCGAGCCAAAAATTCCACTCATAGGGACACTACCGGACGTATAAGTCCAAAAGCACGTGCTCACACAATCAAAATCTCTGTGCTCAAACTACAATCAAAACCCAGCCTCAAGTCCTCCCGACTGGCCCATCATCAGCACGCCAAAATCACCTCTCGTACCTCAACCATGAAATCACAAGTCATCGTTGCACAATCGATACCGGGGGCTCATGTGTGCATACGAATGCGTGGAAGGAATTCAAAGGGTTACGCTTCAAGCTAAATCTATGCCGCACGATAAGGAAAGAAAGATGGGAAGTATATCCTAAATGTCTTGTAGCCTCTCGAAGATAGGTATGGACGTCATCATACCGATCCGCAAGACTCTACTAGACACTTGCTCATGACTTGTAGAACCTATGAACCTAGAGCTCTGATACCACCTTGTCACGACCCCAAATCCACTAGTCGTGATGGCACCTAACACAACCCGCTAGGTAATCCAATTCCGATAATAAATTAATAAAGCGATTAAGTAAAGAAATATCTGAATCTAATACAATTCCCAAAAACTGGTAGTACAAATCATGAGCTTCTAAGAATAGAATTTACAAAGCTGAAATGAAATAAATACATTGTCTGTTTGAAAATTACATAAACAGAGTTTTATAAATCTAAAGCTACCACGAACAAGAGGCAGCTACAACTGGGACGCGGGTATATCTTCAACCCAGCTCCCATCGATCACAGCAACATCAGCAGCCAACATCTGCACGCAAGGTGTAGAAGTGTAGTATGAGTACAACTGACCCCATGTACTCAATAAGTAACAAATCTAACCTTAGGTTGAAAGTAGTGACGAGCTAACAAAAAGGTCGGGTACAATACCAATATTCCACCATAGTTCATAACAGTATAGTACAATAACAAAAGAGTATCTTGGAAATAAAATGCTCAGTTCGTTCACAGTTCCAGAAAATAGTAATGCTTTTTAAGTATCTTAGCGAAAACCCAAATCTTTTACCGAAAATGCCAAAAATACGAGTGAGTTTGAAAACTGTAATTTTTCCAAATATCCTTACCATAATAAATAAAATGTTTCATTTTCTTTCGAGATAGCAAGTGTGAAATATCTCTCTACGCCCACATATCAATGTGTGTAAAAAGTCATGAATGACGTGATACTATACAACATGAGAAAGAAAATGCATCTCTATGCATGTATGTCATGTGTGCATGCAAATGCCATGTATCTCAAAGATGAATCATGTACTCACACTCTCAGAGTACTCAATCTCACGGTCTCGCATCCTCTTTCACTATGCTCAATGCTCCGCACACTCAATCACTCAGCGTTGTACAATACTCGATGTGGCGTGCAGCCCGATCTACATATATATAGTCAACTGCGCTCACTAAGGTTGTGCAGACGCCGGAGGGGCTCCTACAGTCCAAGCGCTATAATCCACACGGACAACTCACGTGCCATAATATCAATATCTGGTTCCGCACGGATAAATCACGTGTTGCACGTACAACTCACGTGCTATAGTTTCAATATCCTCACAACAGGCCCCCGGCCTCACTCAGTCATCAATCTCTCCAGTCTCACTCACGGGCTCACAATGTCATGAAACTAGCCCGACAACAATGATATGATGCATCAATAAATAACAACTGAGACCGAGATATGATATGAATGCATGAATATGACTAAGTACGAAATATCAATGAAATCAGTGAGATGACAGTAAGAAACGACCACTATGAGTCCAAACAGTATCGGCATAATGCCTAAACATGATATCTAGCATGATTGACAACTCAATTACTTTATCACATGGTGAAAACACGGATATCAACAAAATAGGGCCACTATTCAGTGCCATGGAAATAACAGAGTCTCAATTCCCATGGTGCACGCCCACATGCCCGTCACCTAGCATGTGCATCACCTCAATACCAATCACATAACACGTAATACGGGGTTTCATACCCTCAGCACTAAGATTAGAAGAGTTACTTACCTCGAACAAGCTAATACCAAATACCGAGCAAGCCAAGCGATGCTCCAAAGATGCCATCACACGCGTAGCGAACTTCGAACGGCTCAAAACTAGCCAAAAGCAACTCAAATAAATCAAATACAGCCCAAGGAAAACAATTCCAAATCATAAAGATCGATTCATCAATCAAAACCCAAAATCGGCCAAAAATACACCCGGGCCCACGCCTCAGAACCCGACAAAATTTATAAAACCCGAAAGCCCATACACTCACGAGTCTAACCATACTAAATTTATCAAAATTTGACACCATTTGGTCATCCAGATCCCCAAAATCCACTCTCAAATTCTCAAGCCCTAAACCCCCAAATTTCATTTCAAAATCTCACAAACTAGGTGGGGAAACAAGTTTTATGATCCAAAACGAGTACAAGAAGCTTACCTCAATAATCACCTCGAAAATCGCCTAAGTCCGAGTCCAAAATGTTGAAATAAGACTAAAATCGCAAACCCTTGCTTATAAACCTTCTGCCCAGACTTTTCGCATCTGCGGGCCTATTGTCGCACATGCGACGCCGCATCTGCGATGAAAATGCCGCTTCTGCGGAAGTCACTTACATGTCCAGGGCCCGCACCTGTGAATGCGCATCTGCGGCCTTGGCCTCGCTTCTACAGAGTCAATCACTCCTAGCTGCCCCCACACATGCGTCCACTTGTTCGCATCTACGCTACCGCATGTGCGAGAATTCCTTCGCACCTATGACCCCTGTCCTCCATGGCCTGCTACGCTTCTGCGGCTAATTGTCCACATCTGCGGACTCGCATCTGCGCCCACTCTTCCAGAGATGCGGAAACACCATAACCAGAAATCTTAGCAAAAAATCCAAAATGAAATGAAATGATCTGAACCTCGTCTGAAACTCATCCGGGCCACTCAGGAGCCCGTCCGAATATACCAATAAGTCCAATAACATAACACGGACCTACTCAAAGCCTCAAATCACACATAGCAACATCGAAATGATGAATCGCAACTCAAGTCAAAATTTATGAATTTTGAACTTTCAAATTCAATAACACGTGCCGAAATAGCAAATTAATCTGGAATGACTTCAAATTTTGTGCACAAGTCCCAAATAACATATAGAAGTTATTCCAATTACCGGAAATTACAATCCAAATCCGATATCAAAAGTCCACTCCCGGTCAAACTTTCCAAAATTTCAACTTTCTCCATTTTAAGCCAAATTCCATTATGAACCTCCAAATCACAATCCGGACGTGCTCCTAAGCCCAAAATCACCTAACGGAGCTAACGGAACCATCAAAATTCCAATCTGAGGTCAAATGCAAAAAAGTCAAACTTGGTCAACTCTTTCAAATTTAAAGCTCTCTAGTTGAGAATCATTCTTCTAAATCAGTCCCGAAAAACCTGAAAACCAAAACCGACGATTCACATAAGTTATATTACATCATACAGAGCTACTCATGCCCTCAAACAACCGAGCGAAGTGTAAATGCTTAAAATGACCGTTCGGGTTGTTACAAGTTTAGTATGAGTACAACCGACCCCATGTACTTAGTAAGTATCCTCACTAACCTTGGTGAAGTAGTGACGAGGTCTTGATCAAGGATACTCATTATGTATATATAACATGCACAACTTAATAACATATATGTGTACCCAGCAACAGTAATGAAGTCTAAACAGGAAAATACAAGTACCACATAGTGCACATAGAGAAGATGTGCGCAAGTCTTTTAACTGCTCAACATGTAAAGAAGGTATGTTTTGGATAACAAATAACACATCAACAATTGCATATAGAGAAGATATGCCTAGATACTATTCAAATTCAACAACTCAGCATATAGAGAAGATATGTGTCCAACATCATTAAATCATCAAGCTTGCATATAGAGAAGATAGGCGTAAAGTGTCAAATAATCCTTCCACAGTTTCACATAGAGAGGATGTGTGAAATACCAGATAATCCTTCAGCAGTAGCATATAGAGAAGATACACATGAAATAGGGCATGTATGCATTCCGGAACTAGCATATAGAGAAGATATGCAGAAAAATCATGTATACATCCAAGGAGTTTGCAAATAGAGAAGAGATGCAAAGTCTAACCAATGATCAACTTTACCAAGATCCACATCAACCAGAAACTTGTTGGTTTCTCACAACCTGCATGTACACCATCAAGAGAGAAACATGAGAGGGTGACCTTTCACGCCCCAAAATCGGGGAGCGCGATCGGTGCTCAACCGAGTGAACCCGATCGAGCAAGCCTATTGGATTTCCTTCTACCCAACTCATTCATGAATAAAGAGAATATATGTTTTCGTTATTCAAACAATAAAGTGATCATGTCTGAAATACCATTCATTATCATTAGTCACTCCATTAATAAGTCTCAAAACACACACACACATCCCTTCATGGCTCAAAGTGCAACAAGTGATTTAATCACAACACAACTTGTTTATCATTCCCAACACCCATATACAACCCACATAGTGTCTATGGAGCCTCTAAAGATACAAAAAAGAGTAAAGATGGTGCTGGCAACAAGGCTCCGGCTATACCTCAAAACACATAAGAAACAAAAGATGCACAACCCCAGAATGAGATGGGGCTCACCAAGTTAGCTGGGAAGAATGAGCAGTGCTATCACTGGTCAGTATCCTCCGATCTGGAACCACCTGCATCCATTAAAGATGCAGCGCCCCCGACAAAAGGGATGTTAGTACATGTCAAATGGTACTAGTATAAAAACCAAACACCAATTTAAGAACTCGAAATAAAGTATGAATATGATGGATCAAGGCGATAATAGAATAGCATAGATAGCCGTTTAAACCAAAAGCAAGCTTATAAAGAGTTGTCATTAACATTTATAGAATTCAAGATGAGATCCTCTGTAACCATTTCCACACAAAGCGTCCCGCCGCCTCACCCCAATGTATGCGGGTGGAGGGCTAAACACAATACCAAAACTCTACTCAAGCGGCCCTGCCGCCTCACCCCAATGTATGCGGGTGGAGGGCTAAACAAGATACCCATTTTCACACAAACCGGTCCCGCCGCCTCACCATATATATATATGTGGGTGGTGGTGCAACAACAATACCAAAATCATACACAAAGCGGCCCTGCCGCCTCACCCCAATATATGCGGGTGGAGGTGTAACCCCAATCACAATCTCTACACAATTTGGCAAAATAGTTTTCCACATAAATCACAACTTGGAATCATAACATGTAGATACACAATTCATAGTTTGGAACATATCCTCAATTTATAATACAATATCATGAGAGAATTTAAAACACAAATTAAACATATATCTTTGTCACAAAATTTATTCGGAATACTCAACTTGCAATAAATATCTTGGAACTTACAAGGGTATTGGGGGTTCCAATTCTTAAAGAAGAGTTTAGCCAACATACCTCAATTTAGCTTCCTTAAACTCTAAAATGTTCCGGAATTCTTAGTAACTTCAATCTATTTTAGAAATATAACAAATTGAACCAAAAATAAGGAGGATGATCATGGTTCTAGCTCATTTGAGCATTTAATCAAACACTAGGTATGCATTAAGGTTTCAAGGTCCTTTTATGGAGGATTCCATCATTCCCCAACCCATTCTCTACCATTTTTAACTCACAACCTTCCCACATTCTTTGATAACACATGCATGCAAGATAACAACCCCCACACCCAATAATTGTCTTGCTAATTACTGCCCTTTTAGAAGATTTTCGAAACTAAGGGCTAGGGCATAGATTCTTACCTTTAGGATGAAGACTTCCTTTGTTAATCCTCAATGATTGAGCAAGAATTGGTGGATAATAGGTTGAAGGTTACTCCCACACTCTAAGAACTCTCTCTAACTCTAAAAATATCAGAAATGTGCTCAAAATGGACTATGACATATGTTTTAACGAAGAAGGGTCGGGTTTAAAAACCCCCAAAATGAAGCCCCGGAATAGGATATGCGGTCGCATATGCGACCGCAGAATGGATATGTGTTCCGCATATCGGCCGCACAAATTGGGTGCCAAAACTGGAAAGGAACTGACCGGGTCTGCGGTCACTATACGGCTCGCAGACTTGTTCTGGGGTCGCATGCGCCGCAAAACCTCCCTCCACAAAACTTCAAGACCGATTGTGAGACAAGAGTGCGGCCCGCGAAACGGTTATGCAGTCGCATAATGGACCGTGAAAATGACATCTAAATGACCTAGAAAACTGACTCACTCTATGACCATTTTGCGGCCCGCAGAGTGATTATGCGGCCGCAGAATGGGCCGCAGAAACACTTATTTCTGCCAAATATTTTCCTTCAACTCCCCAACGCACTGTTCAATCCAAAAAATTTGAACCGAAGAATTTCTACTATTATTAACCTCTACACCTGCCCCGGCATCACGGAACTCCGGTTTTTAGGAAAAATTTCACGGGGCCTTACATGACCCTAGGGGGATGGATAATTATTCTCACACTGTACGGATAACTCACGTGATGCACAGACAACTCACGTGCCAATAATAACAACCACACAGACAACTCACGTGCCAAATAACTCATCCCGCATGGACCACTCACGTGCTGCCAATCAAGTCCATCAAACAAAAGCATATACAAGAATATATGTATACAGATAATGGATATCAAATCACATACTCATGGACAGAAGAAGATAGCATGCTAAGGTGTATGCATGTGCAAGTATATAAATACAACTCAAATCAGGCGGATACGCCATACAACAGCAAATATCATGCTCAACAGGAAATCAATATCTACACATGGTCTCTAGCATGATTTACGGAGTTCATGTAGTCATACAAATATATAAAGCATGATAGAAAGAAGCACAATATCCAAATCAAGGCATAGTATAATATAAAGACTATTCCGATCATGAAACATACATAGCAGATGTATATATGTTCGTCACCTCGCATATATGGCGCTTCTCACATATTTCAATTAGACAAACAGAGAGTCATATCCTAAGAGTTATTCCCTCAACAAGATTAGGCAAGACACTTACCTCAAATGAGCCAAATCAATACTCAAAAAGTGTCATCTCGTGTGAATCGACCTCCGAACGGCTCGAATCTAGCAAAAAACAACTCAACAATATCAAATACTGCCATAGGAATCAAACCCAAACGATAAAGGTCGAATCTTTAATCAAATACTCAAGGTCAATCAAAATGTCAACCCGGGTATGCACCACGGAACTCGATCAAACTCACAAATTCCGACAACTCATTCAAATACGAGTCTAACCATACAAGTTTCATCCAAATCCGACTCCGAATCAATGTTCAAATCTCAATGTTTTACTTTAGAAAAGTTTTGCCAAAATCCCCAAATTTCTCTCTTAAATCCACCAATCAAATGCAAAAATCAATGATGGAATCATGAATAATAATCAAATCTCAGTCAAGAACACTTACTCCAATCCAAGTGGTGAAAATCGCCTAAACAATCGCCTCAATCCGAGCTCCCAATCTTAAAATATGATAAAATGAGCTCAAAGTCCGAAAGTAGGACCTTATACAACTGTTCCAGACTCGCGTCACTGACTTCACGAATGCGATGACCACAGACGCCAACCCCTTCGGAAACGCGTCCTAGACCATGCGAACACGAAGGCAAATCCACCAGCGACCCCGCTTTGCGAACGCGATGGGCAAGCCACTCAACCTCCGTGAATGCGACCACCTGTCGCGAACGTGAAGAGGAAAACCCACCCAGGTCGAACATACACTTCACGATCGCAGTCCTCTTCACGCGATCGCGAAGAAGACACACAGCACCAGAATATCAGAAAAAAATAGCAAGCAAAGACAAGGGAGAAATTACCCCGAAACACACCTGAGCCCTCGGGACCCCATTCAAACATACCAACAAGTCCCAAAACATAACAAGTACAAACTCGATGCCTCGAATCCCACAAAATAACATCAAAACTACTAATTGTACTTCAATTCAAGCTTAATGAACTATTTCAAATTCCAAACTTACACCGAACACGGCTAAACAACTCGGAATGACCCCAAACTTTGCACACAATTCATAAATCATCATACGAACCTATTCCAAGGCTAGAAATCCCAAACTACAAAGTCAACTATTGGTCAAACCTATCAACTCTCCAAATCTTCAAACTTCCAACATTCAGTAATTAGCCTCAAAATTATTTAGGAACACCGAAACTCAAATCCGGGCATACGCCCAAGTCCAAAATTATCATCTGGACCTATCAGAACCGCCAAAACTCGAATTCGAGGTCATTTTATCACAAGTCAAACCTTGGTCAACTTTTTAGCTTAAAGCTTCTAAATTGAGAATTACTCTTCCGAATCAATCTGAACTTCCCGAAAATCAAAACCAACCATGCACGTAATTCGTAATACATCATATGAAGCTAATCAAGACCTCAAACCACCTAACAGAATGCTAATGCTCAAAATGACCGGTCGGGTCATTACTGTGCACTGCTCCAAGCAGCAAGTGCGATGCACCAGATTCCTACCAAAAACTAGCAATGCCAATATGTACTCAAATGGTCCGAAATCAACTTGACTCTCGAGCCCTACAGGATCCCGTCAAATCATACCAACAAGTACAAATACATTATCCGAACTTATCCAAAATCCCCAAACACCGTAATTAATATCAAAACCAAGAATCGTCGATCAAGATCAACCTTTTAAGTTCATAAACTTCCAACTTCAAACCAAGCGTCTGATTCAAGCCTAACTAATCCAGAATGAACCCAAACTCTGCACACAACTCCCAAATGATGAAAGGGACCTATTCCAATTTTCGAAACAACAATCTGAAACCGATACCATCAAAGTCAACTTTCGATCAAACTTGTGAACTCTCCAAACCTTCAAATTTCTAACTTTCACCAAGTAGAGCCAAAATCTTCTAGGAACACCCAAATTCAAATTCGAACATATGAGAAATCCAAAATCCCCATACATAACTATTGAAACCATCAAATCCCAATTCCGAGGTCGTTTGCTCAAAAGTCAAACCTTGGTCAACTCTTCAAACTTAAAGCTTCCGAATTGAGAATTACTCTTCCAAATCAATTCTGAACCTCTCAAAAATCAAAACCAACTATACACACAACTCATAATGCATAATGTGTAGCTACTCAAGGTCTCAAACCCTCTAACAAAGTGTTAAAGCTCAAAATGACTGGTCGGAACGTTACATTTTATGAGTTGGATCTTTGTGATTTATGGGTAGCGGATGGTGAAGGTCAATGGTGTGAACAAATGGTAAAAGATCAACATCTTTTTTTGTAAGCTTCCACTTCCTTAGATAAAATGTTCGAGCATTGGTAAAAAATTATACACGCTTCGTGTGTGCAAGCGAGATTGTTTATTGATTAGAGTCCTCAACAAGGCTGAACGCTTCCTTCAGAACAAGTTAAATAGATGAACTTTTAAGCTGACAATTTATCCCTCTCCCAACTGACTCACAATGCTTAGAACGCAAAAGTGCAGCTTACTATCCACGACCTGTATATTTCTATCCTAGCTACAATCTATAGCAGCTCCCTTTACAGAGTCCAAAAGGGTAAAAAAAAAAAAAACACGTCCAACAAGCTCCTCAATCGATTTCAAGAAGTTTGAGCATGTATCTCGACCCTAACAGTTACTTCACTATAGTAGTATACTTGAAGATTCCTAGAAGACTTGGACTCTAAGGGATCATGGCCCCTATATAAACTGGACGCGCGACGAACGAATGATAAGTTGGTATTTTACCAACTTACCTCTTCTTCATACTTAGACTTTTGCATGATTTTGTTAAGCAACTATGGCATTTATTAAGGTTTATTGGCATATTTCAGGTATCATATGATTTGGAGAAGATACAGAAGAAAACAAGTCAAAATGTGTTAAACTGGGAAAAATGGACTGCTGCCAGTTATTGCTCTGTGCGATCACGGAGAGTTATATGCGATCGCAGAAGTTCAGGAGAATGAAGCTATGTGAACACAGTTGAAGGTGTGCGAACGCGAAGAAGAAAGCATGGTCAGCGGCTAGTCAATTATACTACGCGAACGCGTGGTTTGTTGTGCGATCGCGAAGCTTATCATATGTTGTTCCGCGATCGCAGTGCTTTTTCACGCGATCGCATAGCATTATAACCGGGCAGAAATTGGGCAGTTTTGGCATTTCACGTTTTTGACCCCCAAACCCTTTAATACACGACCTAGCTCATTTGTAAAATATCTTTGGCCGATGTCTGGACATATTTGGATTATTTTCAGTCTCCTTGACTAGAGAACACAAGTTTTTGAGCTAGGGTTCTTGCACACACACTTAGGTCTTGAAGATTTGAAGCTTTTGGTTGAGAATTTCTTACCCATTTATGGTCATTTCTTCATTTCCTTGCTTTGTATTAAATATTTAAGTGTGTAGTATTTTTTGCAACACTTGAATCTTGTTTATGGGAATATTCATATTTAAAGTGTGGATTAAATATCTTGTTGTGCTTATGTATTGAACCATTTTTATTTATATTGAAGTGAGTTATTATTTCTTTAATTATTCTTATTCTTTAATGTTTCCAAAAGGATTAGCTAATCCTAAGACTCGCCCATTAATTTCGAATTAATTTTGGAAAAGATAATTTGAGGTTGGGAAATATTAATTAACAAGAACTTGAGGCGTTAACCCTCACTTTATAGATTCGACCTAGGGATAGGATTGAACTACTTGTAGCCATATTCGGGTGTGCTTAATCTCTTAATTATTTTAGGGATAATTCAATTAGGAAGTCTTGTTAGTCTTTGAAGAAACTAATAAAGAATTATTACCCGAGGCTAATTAACATAAACTCGCTTATATTTATAAAATCGTGAAATTTAGATTGGATCGTTACTTGAGTGTAAAATTCCCATTGCATCCATGCTTGTAGCCATTGATCATTTTACTTGCTTTCTAGGTTAGTTTGCATATTCGCATTTAGACATAAATATTTTCTCAAAATCTTTCTAAGTGTTTGGCTTAGCATAATAAGTGATAATTCTCTTACACGCCTAATCGCATATATATTGTTCTCTGTGGGATTCGACCCCGACTCATAGTTGGGTATATTATATTGCATGCGGCCGTGTCCATTTACTTCTGATCACTCAGTTATGCTATGATGTTGGGGTACTAAAGGAACCGAATGATTCTGAGAAGGACCCAGGCAAGGCAATTTATCCATTGCTCAGAAAGGGGCCAACTGGCGGGCAGCAGAAGAAGAGGAGGATTGATGTATCATATCCTTCATTTGGGCAGTTTACTGAGACTGTCGTTGGGCCCTGTGGTTCTTCCACATTTGCAATAGGGCTACATGACCCCATTACTCTAATTCCTTATTGACCTCCCACTATTCGCTACCCCTCCAGTTAAATCTATGGCGTCAATGCACACATTCACCGACTTGTAGTTGGCCTTCCGTCTGGTCTATCTGAGGAGGGCACTTCAACTGGGACTGGTAAGGAGCCATCTCTGGATGATATAGTTCTGGAATAAAAAGCAATCAAAAACACATTGGAAGACATGAGCCGAAGACAAGGAAAGATTGAGAGGCAACAACTGAAGTTCAAGGAGCATGAGAAAAAGAAAAGCAAATTCCTGTCCAAAATGATGCACAAGCTGAGATCATTTTGTGGCTCACATGAATCAGAGGACGATGATGAGGAGGATTCGGAGCTCAAATTTCCCACCACCTCCAGCTCCGAGTGATGCAGTTTTAGGGAGCACCTCTTTCATTTTATCTTGTTTTGTTTAGTTGCATTGAGGACAGTGCAACAGTTTAGGTTGGGGGTGGCTCATTTATATGTGATGATGTATTTAGAGCATGACTATTTTTTTTAAACTTGTATAGATTGGTTAATATTTGTAGTTTATTAGTGATATTTTGTAGTTTAATTCTAGTATGTTAGCATTAGTTTTTATTTTCTTATTTTGTTACTTTATTTACTTGTAGTAGTATTAATTAAATTCCTTGGTTTTTCTTTATGCCTTGATTCTTTTCCAAGGAAATAATTTGTGTCGAACGGGGTGACATTTTCCTATGATGGATGGCGTGACAACTTTCTTAAGGGATTAGTCTTGTCTAGTTTTTCTCTTTTTAGGTAAATTATTTTTTTGTTAGTTTAGTAGCTAGTAGTGAATAAATTAGTTATTGGGTGTGATATTTTTGTCCATAAACCAACATGTGGCTTATTTGGTACCAACATGATTTAAATTTTGGCATATGAATTCTTGATCTTTAAAATAAAAAATGATTGAAGTGATAATCCTTGTTGTGACTTTTAGGTTCTATTTTTGGCTCTTTGATTCATTAAATAGTCTTTTAGGCTATATGTGATTTTCTTTGGGTTCATTGGTTTTAATTGGATTTTGGATTTATATGTCACTCGAGTTTGCATGTGCCATGTGTGGCGAGATTTGTTGTGAGTTCTCTTGCATTATTTGTAGTCTAGAACTTGTCCGGAATGTACTTCAAGGCGAAATCCTAGACTAACTTGGTTTGAAAAATGATGTTAGGCCTTCCTTGGACCGTTATTGTGCCTTAAATTTCCTACCCTTGCATATTTTCCCTAGTCAACCCCTTTTAAGCCTTTAAACCTTTTCTTTGGCAACCATGTTACACTTCATTCTGTATTGATATATATTTTGGAATCCTACCTCCCTAAGTACTTTGAAAGTGTAAACATAGGCTAAAAGCCTAAGTTTGGGGGTGAAGGTTAGAAAAGTTGTGATGTGGAAGTTGCTTAAAAGGTGAAAGGTAATAAAAAAAATAGTGAAAACTTCCTTGATTTTTGAAAAAAAAGAGTAAGAAAGAAGAAAAGGGAAGGAAAAATAAGGAGTTACGAATAAAGGAAAGATTAGGTGTGAAATGAAAAGTGAAGAAAGGATGAAAAAGTTTTTAAAGAAAGTGTGTAATTGTTGCAAATTGTAGTGCTTAGGGAGGTTTTGAGTCACTCTTATCCAAATTGTGCCCTACCTTAACCAAAAACCTACATTACAATCCTTTAAGTCCTACTTGATTTTGAACCAAGTGTCTATATTAGTGGAGAAATACATGAAGGGCAAGCATATGGCACTACTTATATGCATTTGAATATCTTTGTGTGAGAGAGAGTTAATTATTTCCATTTGATATCTCATTTGTATTTAAATTGTAATTTATGAGTTGGGATTCTCTCTTAAGTGAGCGCACATGAAATTTTGGGCTGTGAATTTAATCCAATCTCCAATTGGGAGGAATGAACAAAAGAAAATTGTCTGTGATAATGAGGCAAATTTTGAAGCTTTAGTGTCATGACTTAGTTGCTTCTTTGATTAATGTGGTATTTGGGCACTTGAATTGAAATAAAATTTGTGAAAATTTGTTGGCCATTCATATGCTTTGGATTAATTGTTGGTACTAACCGAAGTCACTAGATTGTGTTCAATTTGAACCTTTTTGACTTAAAATGATGTTTGGTATGTCATTGAGCTTAATTGATAATTTTATTAAAGGATGTTCTTAGTTGTTGAATTGCTTGAGGACAAGCAATATTTTAAGCTTGAGGGTTTGATAGTTGGTATTTTACCAACTTACCTCTTCTTGATACTTAGACTTTTGCATGATTTTATTGAGAAACTAAGGCATTTGTTGAGGTTTATTGGTATATTTTAGGTATCATATGATTTGGAGAAGATACGAAAGAAAACAAGTCAAAATGTATTAAATTGGGAAAAATGGACTGTTGCCAGTTATTGCTCTGTGTGATCGCAGAGAGTTATATGCGATCGCAGAAGTTCAGGAGAATGAAGCTATGTGAACACAGTTGAAGGTGTGCGAACGCGAAGAAGAAAGCATGGTCAGCGGCTAGTCAATTATACTACGCGAACGCGTGGTTTGTTGTGCGATCGCGAAGCTTATCATATGTTGTTCCGCGATCGCGGTGCTTTTTCACGCGATCGCATAGCATTATAATCGGGCAGAAATTGGGCAGTTTTGGCATTTCACGTTTTCGACCCCCAAACCCTTTAATACACGACCTAGCTCATTTATAAAATATCTTTGGCCGATCTCTGGACATATTTGGATTATTTTCAGTCTCCTTGACTAGAGAACACAAGTTTTTGAGCTAGGGTTCTTGCACACACACTTAGGTCTTGAAGATTTGAAGCTTTTGGTTGAGAATTTCTTACCCATTTATGGTCATTTCTTCATTTCCTTGCTTTGTATTGAATATTTAAGTGTGTAGTATTTTTTGCAACACTTGAATCTTGTTTATGGGAATATTCATATTTAAAGTGTGGATTAAATATCTTGTTGTGCTTATGTATTGAACCATTTTTATTTATATTGAAGTGAGTTATTGTTTCTTTAATTATTCTTATTCTTTAATGTTTCCAAAAGGATTAGCTAATCCTAAGACTCGCCCATTAACTTCGAATTAATTTTGGAAAAGATAATTTGAGGTTGGGAAATATTAATTAACAAGAACTTGAGGCGTTAACCCTCACTTTATAGATTCGACCTAGGGATAGGATTGAACTACTTGTAGCCATATTCGGGTGTGCTTAATCTCTTAATTATTTTAGGGATAATTCAATTAGGAAGTCTTGTTAGTCTTCGAAGAAACTAATAAAGAATTATTACCCGAGGCTAATTAACATACACTCGCTCATATTTGTAAAATCGTGAAATACATTGGATCGTTACTTGAGTGTAAAATTCCCATTGCATCCATGCTTGTAGCCATTGATCATTTTACTCGCTTTCTAGGTTAGTTTGCATATTCGCATTTAGACATAAATATTTTCTCAAAACCTTTTTAAGTGTGTGGCTTAGCATAATAAGTGATAATTCTCTTACACGCCTAATCGCATATATATTGTTCTCTATGGGATTCGACCCCGACTCATAGTTGGGTATATTATATTGCATGCGACCGTGTCTATTTACTTTTTAGTAGTTGATTTGGACGTCATCAACGACTGGGGGATATAACACGTTGACACAACTGATACATATTGACCAAGACTATTTATTCTTTCTGGTCTTAAACTTGTTCTGTTCACACGTAAACACTTAACATCCATTTTAACTTTTATTGAAACTCTATATATTGTACCCCCTACTTTGACATTGTACTTGGCCTTATCAAACCTTATATTCCATGAGAAAGCGGTGTATCATGAGGAACCAATCATGGAATAATACAAATACATTTTCTCTTTTTTTTTCTTTATTTATTATTGTCGGTACTATTCTTTATCTCACTTGCATCGTCGACAGTAGCTATGCATGAGATCAATGTATAATCTACAATGAAGTTTAATTCTTTTATCAACATATGTAAAGATTAAGGATATGCTACGTTTTTCTCTCAAATTTATTTGGTCTAAGTATTTGCTCGATCTGTATGCTAGTAAAAAATAGAAATAACTTCTTGCATTTGAGAATCACGAAATATTATACATTAAACTAAATAAGTTAAAATGAAGCAATATGGATAGTTCGAATTTATATATTGGAAATCATTGTAGTAGAAGTTCTTGTATAAGTATTTGCCTCATCTCTCCTTCTCTTTGTATTATTTTGTCTACTCCAGAAAATTTAGTTGCTTCTAATAAAATTTATTTTAAAGAAAGGGAAGATATTGCTCTTTCAGTATATTTAAACACATCAGGACTAAAGTCATGCCAAGCCTTTTACTTATATTATAGTCCAAGAAAAGGAAAAGAAAGAAAGAAAACAAGAAAGAATTATGGGTGTCTTAGGTATAAAGGGAAATAAAATATTTTTTCAATTTTTTTTTTCTGTTAGCTTAAATATTTTAGAATTTTCGTTTCCAATTGCAGTAAAATGAATTTTATAACAAGAGCAGGGAAAATATTTTCGAAACTCTCCAATTGATGGTTCCAACCGTCCCATCCCATCCACCACCCTTCCACCCCACCCCCACCCCTTGCCACCCTGTTTGCGCCGCCACCCTACCTCTCGGCCCAATGCTCCCTCCCCGTGCCCTCCCGACTCCAAACTCATCATCCTGACCCCCGGACTACCCAACCCTCCAACTAGAAGCATATCCAAGATTTGATGGCTACGAGCGGCATTATCTTTAATATAAATATGCTGCTAGTCAAAGAGATTGAATTAGGACGTACATTTAGTCTATTTGACTCATTTTAAATAATTCGATTTGGTTTGCTTCATTTTAAATTAAGTCAGTTCGATTTATAAGATTTTTGGTGCATAAACAAATGCACGATCATATGACGAAATGATTCTCCAACTAAAAATCAAGGAAAAATTGACATTAGATATATAAGAATAGAAAATGATTACTATTACATTCAAATATAATATTAAAAATCTAGAAAAAAATGAAAGTAAATATATAATTTAAATAACTAATAAAAGTATGATTGTACAAAGAGAGAGGAAATACAAAAATAATTTATTTTATAGAAATAAAGAAAAGGAGAAAAAAGAGAGGAACAAGTACGAAAATTTTGGGTCGGGATGCGCTCCCCTCTCTTCTGCATATATCCACTCTTACTTCAGCTATAACCACTCCACCTCAACCTTATAGTGTTTGCTTAGAAAATATATAAATGCTCTTGGGACATATTTTTTGTACTTACCAAAATTTATTTTTCAGGAAAATATTTTTCATAAAAAACATTTTCATTCCTACCAAACACACCCTATAAAGGAATAAATACTCTTTTATAAATTGCAACTACTAGCGTTTGGACGTAGATTTGATTGAAACTTGAAAAAAAAATTTTTGAAATTGTATTGACAATCTATATCAGCTCCCTTTACAGAGTCCAAAAGGGTAAGAACCACGTCCAACAAGCTCATCAACCGATTTCAAGAAGTTTGAGCATGTATCTCGGCGCTAACGGCTACTTCACTATAATAGTCTACCTGAAGATTCTAGAAGACTTGGACTCTAAGGGATCCCGACCCCTATATAAACTGAACGCAGGACAAGCGACTGGGGGAGATAATACATTGACACAAATGATATATATTGACCAAGACTATTTATTCTTTCTGGTCTTAAACTTGTTCAGTTCACACGTAAACACTTAGCATCCATTTTAGCTTTTATTGAAGCTCTATATATTGTACCCCCTACTTTGACATTGTACTTGGCCTTATCAAAGCTTATATTCCATGAGAAAGCGGTGTATCGTGAGGAACCATCATCTAATAATACAAATACATTCTCTTTTTTTCTTTATTTATTGTTGTTGCTTTTAATACTATTTTTATCTCACTTGCATCGTCGATTGTAGCAATGCATGAGATCAATGTATAAGCTACCATGAATTTTAATTTTTTATCAACATATGTAAAGATTAAGGATATGCTGCTTTTTTCTCTCAAGTTTGTTTGGTCTATGTATTTGCTCGATCTATATGCTAGAAAAAAAAACATATATAACTTCTTGCATTTAAGAATCACGAAATATTAAACATTAAACAAAACGAGTTAAAATGGATAGTTTGAATTTATATATTGAATATTATTGTAGTAGAAGTTATTGTATAAGTATTTGCCTCGTCTCTCTTTCTCTTTGTACTGTTCGTCTACTCCAGAAAATTCTATTTATTTTAAAGAAAGGGAGGATATTGCTCTTTCACTATATTTAAATGCACTAGGACTAGAGCCTTGCCAAGCCTTTTACCTATATTCTAGTCCAAGAAAAGAAAAAGAGAGAAAGAAAACAAGAAAGAATTATGGGTGCATTAGGTTTAAAGAAAAATAAAATATTTTTTTATTTTTTCATATTTGGTTAGCTTCGATATTTTAGAGTTTTCACCTCCAATTGCAGTAAAATGACTTTTACAGAAAGATGAGGGAAAATATACTTGATACTCTCCAATTGATGTTTCCAACTCTCCCATCCCATCCACCACCCTTCCACCCCTCCCCCACCCACCCCTTACCACATTATTCGCGCCGCCACCCCACCTCTCGGCCCAATGCTCCTACCCCCGATCCCTCCCGACCCAGACTACTTATCCTGACCCCCCGGACTACCCAACCCTCCAACTAGAAGCATAGCCAAGGTTTGATGGCTACGAGTGCCATTGTCTTTAATACAAATGTACCGCTAGTCAATAAGATTGAATTAAGATGTACATTTAGTCTATTTGACCCATTTTAAATAATTCGATTTGGTTCGCTTCATTTGGAATAAGGTCGGTTTGACTTGCAAGTTTTTTGGTGTATAAACAAATGCACGATCATATGACCAAATGATTCTCCGATTCGAAAACAAGAAAAAATTGACATTACACAGTTAAGGATAGAAAATGATTACTATCACATTAATATACAATATTGAAAATCTAGAAAAAAATGAAAGCAAATATGTAATTTAAATAAATAATAAAAATTTGATTGTATAAAGAGAGAGAAAATACAAAGATAATTTTTTTTCTTTTAGAAATTAAGAAAATGAGCAAAAAAAAAGAATAGAAAAGGAAAAAAAGGGAACAAGTACCACGGGAAAAGTGAAAGTCGTCATATGTTAAAGTGTAAACGCATGAAAATTTTGGGTAGGGATGCGCCCCCTCCGCGTATATCCACCCTTACCTAATAGGGTTGCGCCCCCTCTGCGTATATCTACCCTTACCTAATCACCCCACCTCAACCTTATAGTATTTGCTTAGAAAATATATAAATGCTCTCGGGATATATTTTTTGCCTACTTACCAAATATTTATTTTTCAGGAAAATATTTTTCATAAAAAATATTGTTTACTCTTTTATAAATTGCAACTTCTAGCGTTTGGACCTAAATTTGATTGAAACTTGAAAAAAAAAGTTTTTGAAATTGTGTTAAAAAATATCTTTTGGAAGTTAAAGTTTGTGTTTGGACATGCATTTCATTTGAAAAAAGTTAAAGTTTTGTGAGTGGAAGAAAATTTTTTAGTCAAAAATTGCCCTATACTAATTTTTGGAACTTAAAGTTTTTTTTTTCAATTTATTTTTAAAACTGATCATATCCCATGAATAAATAATATTTTTAATTTTTTAATATGGCCAAACGAGAGAGAATTTTTAAATCTTTTCCTGGAACTTCAACAAAATATTGTTCAACCAGCTAATACGGTAAAAACTCAATTAAACCCATCAGTACTGCTTTAGTGCATTTTCTACAAGAAGGGAAATAAAAGATACATCTTCAAATTAAGCCGAGAAGCTTACACATTTTCAGCGCTTGCAGGTTGTTAAAAGTTGTTAAAAAAATGGCGAATCAGGGCAACAGTGATGCTTCATCTGCAAGAAAAGCCTCAATCACTCACGTAATCTTTGACATGGACGGCCTTCTTTTAGGTATATATGTGTATATATCATTCTGTATAAGATCTTTCTTACTTGATTTACTATAGTTCCATTCTATTTTGCAAATCTGGATGACTTGAGAATGCAATGCCCACTGTTTCTTGACCCAATTACCCATTTTGCCAATAACTGGTAATGTGCTCGTGGGAATTTCCTGTAAGTAGTTTTTCAAGGGTTGGTATACCTTTGGTATGCAATCGTTTGCTTAAATTGTTTGTTCTTTGGATGTCGTAAAATTTGTGATCATTGGGGAAGTGAAGTTAAAAAATTTGAGTGTGATATGTTCTACCCTTATTTTCAATCATAATCAATCTTAATCATATTTTCTATTATTGATTTCTGACCACAATCTACTTAGGCCCCTCTTATTTCTTCCTTTTGTGAGTTTGCATTTAGGATTGATGCAATTGGAAATGATTTAATGACTTATAGACACGGCGACGAAGTTGCATTTGTCAGTGAAAGTTCAGTGTAAATTTAGTGAACAACAAATGCAACTTCGTCACTGCTCTAAGTGTCATCTATAAGTTATCAAATCGTTTCCAATTGCATCAATCCCAAATGCAACATCTTTCATAACAAGAGCTCACAGAAGAAAGAGATACGAGGGTCTTATATAGAATGTGGTAAAAAATCCATAATAGAGAATATGATTATGATTGAAAAGAAGAGGTTGAATACTGTGCTTTTGATGTTATACCTTGTCAGCTGTGATAGACTCAGGATTTGTGAAAATAGGGTAGGGAAGCTCATCTATTTGACAATACTTAACGGAACTTCTGAATAAAATCTTAGGGGATGGAGGGGACAGAAGTAATTCTGTAGGGCGTTTTTAAAAATTTAGAAAAGCTTTTAAAGGGTAAAATTTCATTCGTGGAAGAATATTGAGCGCATGCGGTGCAACAAAACAATCAGCCGCTGCTTGAGGGCATTATTTGATTTGGAATTTTGAAGTTGCCTTTCTTATTGATACCACAAGTTGTCAATGATAAGTGATATGTGAACAACTCTACAATATCTAGTCTCTTTAAGTGAGACCTTGTGACCATTAGGCCATTTCTTATGCAGAGAAGATTAGTCAAGAATAAGTGAGACCTTGTGACCATTAGGCCATTTCTTATGCAGAGAGGACACTCCAGTATGTTTCTTTGAAAAAAAAAATAGCTTCTAAGTAATGGGAAGAAGAGGTGAGGATAGATTGTTAACTTAGGGGATCAAAGGGGAGATTGATATTTACCAGGCTTTTCCTGTTTGTTGGATTCTATTGGAAAGAAACAAGGAAATCTTTGTGTGGTTGAATAGTTGCTACTTGAAGACAAGTTTTGGTTGACTAGCTTCTGTGTTGCTTTTCTTTTGTGTATCAGACACGGAGATATTCTATACGGAGGTCCAGGAGATTATACTTGCTAGGTATAATAAGACTTTTGATTGGTCACTCAAGGCAAAGATGATGGGGAAGAAGGCGATAGAGGCTGCCAGGGTCTTTGTTGAAGAGACAGGAATAAGTGATTCACTTACAGCTGAAGATTTTCTTGTAGAAAGAGAGGAAATGTTGCAGAAAATGTTTCCCACAAGTGACCTCATGCCAGGTACAAGTTTAAGCACTAGTAGCACTGTAGCAGATTATTTTTCTTTATTCATTTCTCAAGTTTCAGCTTTCTCACCCTTCCTCAGTGTTCTACATAAGAGTAGCAGACATTTATGGAATTGGATATTTGTCTTAAAATGGCATGGAGTAGCCACCTTCCTTTTTGACCAAGTTCCCTTTGATGGCCCCTTCTGCAAATTTTCTCTGCAAAGTTACTTTTGAGTTTAGCTTCAGTAATCATCGTTTTGTTTCTTCTGACTGTTACATCATTCCTTCATTTTTATCAATCTATTGATTTTCCAATAACCCTTTCGTCATGAGATGTGACTGAAAGAGCCATTTTTCTTTTTATTTATTAAAGAAATCTTTTGTTTCCAGAAAACTCTGGTTTTCCTCCTAGTTCTTCTCACATTCAGTTTTCCATTTTCTCAACCAGTATATGGCACAAATTTCAGGTTTTAGCTTCAGGTGAAAACAATGTGTGTGCATTTTTATATTTTAGCATGAAAAAGATACTCTGAAGTGATAGTTAGAAATATCGAGGTGTGCGCAAACTAGCCTGGATACCACCGTTATATAAAAAAAGTTGATCCAAAAGATGTCAAATTAAGTTTTGAATAATGCTAAATAGACAAGTAGGGACAGGTGGAATTTTTTTGTATAATATCTGGTGTTCCCTTCAATATTCAAGTCAGATTCTAAACTTCCTATTTGTGAAATTTGTGAAAGAGAAAAGGCAGGGGGCCGCGTTCTCATGAATCTCTCTTGAAACGAGACGAGATCTTCTGCTTTAATGTTTATTTTTGCGAAAGGTAAAAGGCTGTGTTGAAGCCGCATATACAGAGCAAAAGGATCATCAAAAAGAGACCCTAAAAGGTCTTACAAGGATCCAATGATATCTGCTAAAGCCTCTACATCTTCCAGAAGTTCTTCTTTACACCAAAAATAAAATAGCATCATACAGTTCACATCTTAACTTTTTGTATAGGGCTGCATTTCCTTCAAACACCTAAGTTCCTTTCCATCCATACTGTCCATCATACCCATGCTGGAATTGAGCTCCATCATCTCTTCTGCTTCACTGTACCTCCCATGTTGTTTCAACATTTTAGCAGATCTCCTGTGGACTTAGGCATAACCCACTTAATTCCTTTCATACTGAGAAACAATTGCCACAGCTGGTCAGTGAGTCGACAGTGAATGAAAAGGTGGTTGATGGTCTCGGACTCCTTCCCACATACAAAAGCATCTAGAGCATAACTAGAAGCCCTTTCTCTTCAAGTTTTCTTGAGTCAGACATGCCTCTTTAGAAACTAACCATACAAAGCTAGCTACTTTATAGCAATCAACTTTATCCTAGTTTTTCTAAGGGAATAACCAGTTCTTAAGGATGAGACACCCATATTGCCTGAACATACAAGCTGCTAATGGGGTTTCAATCCTTTCTCTTTATCTCCATCTTTGCCGGCTAATGGGGCCTAACTTATATGGTATTTCACGATGAACTTTTACCGATAGGGGATAGCTTTAGCTGAGTTTAATGTTCTGGAGAGGCTGTGCTTTAATTGATGGAAATAGCTCCGCATTTCTTTTCATCACCCAAAAGAAGAAGCGGGTAATATGCAGGGATAGGTAACCTTTAGATGCCAAATAAAAGCTTCCCTTATAACATTTATGCTTTATTTTGCATTTCAAAGCCTTGGAACTGTCGCCAGAGGATGGCCTAGCGGTTGGGAGTTGGAGAAACAACCTTGATCAATTATATTCGAATCTCAGCAAAGGTGACCCTAGATGAAACTTCCAATTTGCCTAAAGTCTTGGTGGCTAGAGCTATCCGGTACCTGTGCTAGTAGGAGATGATAGGTACTGGATTGATTTAGTGGAGGTACATGCAAGCTGGCCTCGATACCACTATTATCAAAAAAAATTATAAAAGAAAATTCTATATTTAAGTGAAATGGAGCATATGATTTCCTAGTTATTCAAGGAAAAAGGCTTCTGTTATCCTCTTGTAGTACACTCTTCCAAGTTAGAACATTTCTGCCAACATGAGAAATGATTTGCAGTTGTTTCTTTCTGCTCCAACCATCACAATGGCAAATGGTTAGTTTGACTATTCATTTTGTGTATTGTGCATCTGTTAACTCCTTCCAAAAAATTCACCATTTGTAGGTCCCTACATAAAATGTAGAAAGCACTGTGTGGGACAAATTTCGTAATTCAATCTTATCAAAAGGATTGAAATTAACATTTATAGCTTGTGTGAGTAAAGCTGCATAGCAACTTGAGAATTGCTTGGAAGAATTACACCCATGATCTTAAATCTAATTCCTTATCTCCTTTCTTGTAAATCTTGTCCAACATCCTCTAGGATAATTATTTTTTCAAGTTCCTTGTGTCTAGTAATGTAATTTTAGAACAGTTATCTCTGAAGTAGAGTGGCTATCAAGTATGAAACTTGACTTGCATATTATTTCAGTCTTTTGATTTTGTTTAATGCAAAATTAGATTAGTATACACGAGTCTCTTTGCATCTTTTAACTTTTTGTCCTGTTACAGGGTCCAGCCGCCTGATTCATCACCTTCATGCAAATGGAATACCAATTTGTGTTGCTACGGGGTATGCCATCTTCTTTTAGTTTTGTTCTTTAGAAAGTTTAATGTTGGTGGCGCAATTAGTATAGCAAGTAGACGTTAGATTCTGCATAAGCTAAAATAATGTTTAAGAAGTAAGATGCAATAAGTGAACTAATATAAATGCATTTTCAGTACACACACGCGACATTTTGACTTGAAAACTCAAAGACATGGTGAACTTTTTTCACTGATGCATCATATCGTTCGCGGTGATGATCCAGAAGTTAAACAAGGAAAGCCATCACCAGATATATTCCTTGCAGCTGCAAACAGATTTGAGGTAATTTTCTGATTAACTTTGATGTATTTTTATTTCTCGAGGACTATTGTTTTAAAAAAATATTGCTTTTCCTGTAGATTGACATAACGGAAAAGGGCCAGATTTGCCCCCTCTACCATAGAAAATAAGCTATATTTACCGTCCGTTTCAGTTTCATAACAAAGATACACTTACTGTTATACTTTTGAGTTTATTTTACCCCTTATCGGTTAAATCCCTCTTCTAAACTTAAAAATAACTCGTGGCAAGCCTGATTGAACTAAAATAATCCGCCCCACTTTTAATTAGTGGGAAAATGTCCAAATTTACCCCTTTACTTTCGAATATTGTCTATATTATACTATTCGGCCAAATTTACCCCTACCGTTATACTATTCGGCCAAATTTACCCCTACCATCAGTAAACTTTTAAAAATTACCCCTCACTCCGTTAGGTAACCCAAAATCTTCCAATTCCCTTTTATTTAAATCACTTGTTCTTCATCTTGATCCACTATTTTCAGAAATTACTATTAATGTGAATGCTAAAGGTACTCAACTATACAAATTATTCATGGATATTTTTAATTACCATTGCACCCACTTCCCTCTTTGTGATAATGGTTTTGGAATTGATTTAAATTTTTTTATAATTTTTCAACCATATACTCACCGCAAAATTCTATGAGTCCATTTGTTATGTATTATATGCGGCTGCTCATCATGTATGTATATGTATATTCGAATATATTTTGTAATTGTCTAGTTAGTATAGAGTTCGGTCGATTAACTTTAGAGTGCATAACGCGTAGGCATTTGATTAAAGCAAAGTTGAATTCGGCAATGCAAAATCTCCAAGGAACTTCAACTTCTATTACTAATATTTACAAAGTCTTCATACCTTTGGTGGAACGATTTCATTAAAGCTGGGTGTTGTAAATACTTTTTAAATTTAGACAAGCTACCTAATTTAGATTTTTCAATTTACTATACTTTGTTTACTAACCGCTTCATTATTTTAATATTTCTTTCTCTTATTTCTTTTTTTCCAATTAAAAAAGCAGGTAAATGCCAACTATTTTGAAAATAGTGGATCAAGAAGAAGAATAAGTGACGTAACTAAAATGATTTGGGAGATTCCGGGTCGCCTAACGGACTGAGGGGTAATTTTTAAAAGTTTGTTGATGGTAGGGGTAAATTTGGTCGGATAGTATAACGGTAGGGGTAAATTTGGCCGAATAGTATAACGGAGGTTAATGTAGACAATATTCAAAAATTGAGGGGTAAATTTGAACCTTTTCCCTTAATTAAATCCAACCCGACCCAACTTATTTACCTATCCATCTGAATGCCCCTAAATCCCCTCATTCTCAGTCTAAATAGACCAACACTCAATCAGGGCTCGCAGAAGGGAATTGCAAGCATCAACCATAAAAATGTTATGTGACATGTCAAAAAGTAGCAAAATTGGTTCCTTGATTGCACCTTCGGAGTTGCTTCCCAAGTTGGTTCCTTTTCTTGAGGATAAAGCTCTTGCAAGAGATTGTGTTATTATTTTGCAAAACTTATGCATCAATGAAGATGCTAGAATTGCGATAGCTGAAACTGATTGATGCATTGCCTCACTTGTGAAACTGCTCTAACGTTACAATCGCAATGACCGGGAGCATGCAATGGCTTTTCTTCTTTCTTTATGCTCTCAAAAGGTTCAATATTGTCAACCGGTGATGGATGAACAAGTCATCCTTGAACTTGTCCGTGTATCTATTAATGGAAACAACAAAGCAAAGGCAATGGCTTTGGAGTTTCTAAGAGTGCTGAGGGGTGAAGGCAGAGAATGAGAGAATGAGGGGATTTAGGGGGGTTCGAATGGGTGGGTAAATAAGCTGGGCCGGGTTGGGTTTAATTAAAAGTGGAGCGGATTATTTTAGTTCAATCAGGGCTTGCCACATGTTATTTTCAAGCTTAGAAGAGGGATTCAACGGATAAGGGGTAAAATAAACTCCAAAGTATAATAGTAAGTGTATCATTATGAAACTGAAACAGAGGGTAAATATAGCTTATTTTCGATAGTAGAGGGACAAATGTGGCCCTTTTCCGTCGACATAATCTGAGAGATCTCATAGCTATGACACTAATCTTTGCTCTGGGTCAATCTTGTAGTACACAAACCTTGTCTAACTGATAATTTACGTACGTGTTACTGTTGGCTTAGTTCTTATATCAAGCTTCATCATAATCTAATTCTTTCGAGATTTAAATTTTACTCTGTAGTCTATTCGCTTTGACATAATGATCAGCAAATTATCATCTTTAATTGCTAGCTCCCAACTAAAAATGTAAAGACTATAATTTATCTTAGGATGTAGCATTGTGACAAATTATCTCCATCACTTTTAATATACTTGTGCTTTCTTACGGGAGAAAATATTAGTGATATTCTATCAGGAGAAAGTGCCACCGATACTCAAAGATAAGTTTTATATAGCGGTGGTTAGACCGACCATGTTGTATGGGGCTGAGTGTTGGCCAGTTAAGAATTCACATATCCAGAAGATGAAAGTAGCAGAAATAAGGATGTTGAGATGTGCGGGCACACTAGGATGGATAAGATTAGGAATAAAGATATTCAAGATAAGGTGGGCGTGGTTCCTATGGATGACAAGATGTGGGAAGCGAGGCTCAGATGGTTCGGGCACGTACGGAGGAGAAGTCTAGATGCCCCGTAAGTAGGTGTGAGCGATTGGTTTTGGCGGGTACGAGAAGAGCTAGATGGCGGCCTAAGAAATATTGAGGAGAGATGATCAAACAAGACATGACGTGACTTCAGATTTTCGAGGACATGGCCCTTGATAGGAAGGTGTGGGGATCGAGCATTAGAGTTGTAGGTTAGGAGGTAGTTGGACATTTTTTAACTTCGTACAGGTGTGAGGCTAGTCGGATAGGGTTTGTTTTAGACTGCTAGTGGTTAATGTTGTGTTCACACTATTCTCCCGTTTTTCATTGTGCCGGGCCTTATTTACTGGTTATTGTTATTGCTTTTCATCTATTTTCTGGTTCTTATGATGCTGTCATTATTTCTATGGTTTTCTGTTGATGATACTGAGATATTATCTCTTTTCGTTTTCTTGAGTCGAGGGTCTATCGGAAATTGCCTCTCTACTCCCTCGGGGTAGAGGTAAGGTCGGTGTACACACTACCCTCCCCAGACCCCACTTGTGGATTTTACTAGGTGGTTGTTGTATTAAATGTTTTACAATAGCCCTATTTATAGCTATACACAATACAATATTTCTACTCCTATTCCATATGGGACTAGGACTATATACATAGCTATTCTAACACTCCCTATCAAGTCAGTGCATACACATCATATGTACCGAGCTTGTTACATATGTAACTAATATGAGGACCAGTGAGAGACTTGGTGAAAATATCTGCAACCTGATCATTTGACTTCACAAACTCTGTAGCAATAACTCCAGAGAGTATCTTTTCTCTGACGAAGTGACATTCAATCTCAATGTGTTTAGTTCTCTCATGGAACACCGGATTTGATGCAATATGAAGGGCAACTTGATTATCAGTTTATCACACACAAGTTCCATCTGGCCGATCTCACCAAATTTCAACTCCTTGAGCAACTGTTTGATCCAAACTAGCTCACATGTTGCCATAGCCATTGCTTGATATTCTGCTTCCGCACTAGACCGAGCATCCACGTTCTGTTTCTTGATCTTCCAAAACACCAAATTTACCTCCTACTAAAAAACAATATCCAGACGTAGAACTTCTATCAGAAGTTGATCCTGCCCAATCAACATCTGAATATCCAACGATCTGCTCATGGCCTCGGTCCTCAAACAATAATCCTTTGGTTGGAGCTGATTTTATATACCAAAGAATGCAGACAACTGCATACCAATGACTATCACAAGGAGAATCCATAAACTGACTCACAACACTCACAGGAAAGGAAATGTCAGGTCTAGTCACTGTGAGGTAATTTAATTTACCAACCAGATGCCTATATCTTGCAGGATCGCTAAATGGCTCCCCTTGTCCTGGCAGAAGTTTAGAATTCGGACAGGTCTACAGCCTTTCATTCCTGTCTCCTCAAGAATGTCTAAGGCATATTTCCGTTGCGCGATCACAATACCTGAGCTAGACCGAGCGACCTCAATACCCAGAAAGTACTATAATCTGCCCAGATTCTTAGTCTGAAAGTGCCGAAAGAGATGTTGATTCAACTTAGTAATGCCATCTTGATCATTGCTGGTAATAACAATATTGTCAATATAAACGACCAGATAAATATAGAGATTTGAAGCAGAATGCCGATAAAACATAGAGTGATTAGTTTCACTAAGAGTCATGCCAAACTCCCGAATAACTATGCTGAACTTACTAAACCAGGCTCGAGGAGACTGCTTTAGATCATAGCGTGAATGACGCAACCGACATACAAGGCCACTAGACTCTCCCTGAGCAACAAAACCAGGTGGTTGCTCTATATAAACTTCATCCTCAATGTCAGCGTGAATGAAATTATTCTTAATGCCCAACTGTTAAACAGGCCAAATGGCGAACAACAACCATGGATAAAAAAAGGCGGACTGATGCTATTTTATCCACGGGAGAGAAAGTATCATTGTAATCGAGTTCAAATATCTGAGTATACCCTTTGGCATCAAGACGAGCCTTTAGTAAATCAACCCGACCATTTGGACCAATTTTGACTGCATAAACGCAACGATAACCAATAGTAGATTTACGTGAAGGAAGAGGCACAAGCTCCTAAGTACCACTTGTATATAAAGCAGACATCTCATTAATCATAGCTTGTCGCCATCCTGGATGAGACAGTGCTTCACCTGTAGACTTAGAGATGGAAAAAAAGGACAAAGACGATACAAACGCATAACAGGGTGATGACAGACGATGATAACTTAAACCGATATAATGGGAATTAGGATTAAGTGTGGAATGTATACCTTTCCGAAGTGCAATCAGTGGACTAGGAGGAGATAAGTCCGAGTAGAAGCAAGGTCAGGTGCAAGACGTGAATCAGCGGGGCGTGATTTTGGACGAGGACGACGATGATAAGTCAAGAGTGGTATTCTTGCAGCGGGTATATTGGAGGAACAACAGTAGACTCCTTAAAAGTCGGTGTGGGTAAGACTTTAGTGGCTAGGGATATTGGAGAAGCAATAATAGATTGCTCAAAAGTAGGTATAGGTAAGACTTCAGATATATCAATATGATCAGAAGAGGTAAAGAGAGGATGAGACTCAGAAAATGTGACATCAGCTGACATAATGTACCTACGAAGATCAGGTGAGTAGCAACGATATCCCTTCTGAACACGGGAATAACCAAGGAAGACACACTTGAGAGCACGAGGAGCTAACTTATCTTTCTCAGGGGCTAAGTTATGAATAAGGGGGGAGGGAGTATAAAGGTGACTCGGGGAACAATACTGAATACGGGACTTGATTCTGGATAGGAGATGAAGGCATCCGGTTAATCAAGTAACAAGCTGTGAGAACTGCATCGTCCCAAAAAAGCAACGGAACATATGACTGAATGAGAAGTGTGCGAGCAGTCTTAATGAGGTACCTATTCTTTCTTTCTGCAACCCCATTCTGCTGAGGGGTATAAGAGATGTCTGATGGAGAATTCCTTGAGAAGTCATAAATTGCTGAAACTGATAGTACAAATATTCTAAGGCATTATCACTACGAAAAGTGCGAATAGAAGCACCAAATTGATTTTTTATTTCAGCACAAAAACTCTGGAATATAGAAAACAACTGAGAACGATCTTTCATTAAGAAAAGCCTAGTACATCTTGAATAATCATCACTGAAAGTAACAAAATAACGAAATCCTAAGGTTGAACCAACGCTACTAGGACCCCTTATATCAGAATGAATTAATGAGAAAACAGACTCTACATGACTCTCAACACTACGCGGAAAGGTGGCTCGGGTATGTTTCCCAAGCTGACACAACTCACAATCTAATGTAGACAAACTAGGCACTATCTTAAGAAGCTTGGATAAACTCGGATGTCCTAAACGTCTGTGAATTAGGTCTAGAGGATTTGTAACTGGACATGCTGTGGAGGGATTGAGTGAATTAAGGTAGTAAAGGCCTTGTGATTCACATTCTGTGTCAATCATCAATAAAATATATACCACAATGGAGGGCGCGAGTCAAACGACTAACAAATGCAAGACTAAAAGGATAGGCAGGGACATTAAGATTGGAATCTAGAGTGACAGAAGATAGGGGATTAGCTTGTCCAACTCTTTTTACTTTAGTTTGGAACCCATTGGCTAAAGTAAGAGTGGGAAGAGATTGTGAATACACAATATTTGACAAAAGTGATTTATTACCAGAGATATGATCAGAAGTGCCTGAGTCCATGACCCACGGTCCAAGAGTACTAGACTATGAAACACAAGCAAAAGAATTGCCAGCAACAAAAGTATCAGTCTGAGCAACCGAGGCTACTTGTGAAGATGTCTACTTGCTCGATACTGAAGGAATTCATTATATTCCCCTTAGATAAAGAAAATCCCTTGTTACCTGTAGTCTCCGTCTGATCAACATGAGCATTTCTGGGTGGTCGACCATGTAAAGAATATTACACTTCACTAGTGTGTCCAAGTTTATAACAATGACTACAACTAGGTCGAGGTCTCCCAAAACGACCTCATCCTCGTCGATTCTCCCGTCTGATATGTCCGATTTTCCATTGTCCGAGATGCGAGAACAGATGAGTCAACTATTTGTGATGGGATCACTGTATGACTGGGTGCTGCAACAAGGTGGAGTAATCGAGAGAATAATTCATCAACGATAGGAACAGTCGGACTAGCCAAAATTTGATTGCGTACTGAATCAAGGTCTTTAGGTAGTCCAGCAAGTGTGTTGGTTGCTCTGTTGCTTTTCAACACTAGCAGAAACTGCATCAACGTTTCAAATTCGTCCATGACTGCTTGTACTTGTCCCAAGTAAGTAGACATATCCAGTTTCTGTCTCTTTAAGTTTGTCATCCTTGATATACAACAACAACAACAACAAACCCAGTTTGATCCCATAAATGGGGTCTGGGGAGGGTAGTGTGTACGCAGACCTTACCCCTACCTCATAGAGATATAGAGGCTGTTTCCGGTATAGAACTTGCCCTTAAGTCCAGGTGGCATATTCTTATCATACAAAACCCCGAGGCGAGCCTCCATCTCATCCACCCCGCTCCAATACGATGAGTAACATCCTTGTCAATCTCCCCGTTGCCTTGAATAATAGACCCAAGATACTTGAAACTATCTCTTTTAGGGATGACCTGAGTACCAATCCTCACTTCCACTTCTTCATGCATCCCATCACTGAACTTGCACTCCAAGTACTCAGTTTTTGACTTACTCAACTTGAAACCTTTATACTCCGCCTCGCGTCTCGTCAATCAGGATTATGTCATCAGCAAATAGCATATACCATGGCACCTCCCTTTGTATGTGTCGCGTCAACACATCTAACGCTAAGGCCAACAAAAACGGGGTAAGAGCCGATCCCTGATGTAACCCCATCCCCATTGGAAAATGATCCGAGTCTCCTCTCACAGTCCTCACTCGAGTCTTCGCTCCCTTGTACATGTCCTTAACCGCCTTAATGTACGCCACCGGGACACCGCTAGCCTCCATACATCTCCACAGGACCTCTCTCGGGACTTTATCTTAGGCCTTCTCTAGGTCGATGAATATAATGTCATCCGAGATATCACATCATAAAAACAAGATATGTTATTAGTGCATGAAGTGCAAGCCTTTTCCCAAACGGAATAGCATGTCTGGAATGGCCGAAACAAAGGCATTAACTTGGAATCAATGGATTGCCATAGGAGACTACATAACTCAGCATCAATCTTCTCCCAATGTGCTTTGGCTTTTTCATCTCAATCGCTGGTCTTTTTGGTTAAATGATCTTGAACGCCTTGACCCTTGCACCACAACTCAATCGAGGAAGCCCAAGCTAAATAATTTGAACTTCCTGTCAGGGATTTCAAAGTAATCATAACACTTGAATTTCCGTAACCCGCACTTTTAGAACAAAAAACATCAACTCCCAAAGACATTATTGGACCAAATAATTAAGAAGTCACATAAACAATCAAGAAGCAGCAGAAAAGGATACTGTAGCTGCCGGAAACTGGAAACAGTCGACGGAATCTGCAACAAGTCCGGAAATAAAAAAGTTGTCGGAATTTGGTGTAACCTGATGGGTAGGTTTGGAATCACCTCGCGAGCCAACTGTCCTGAAGGACTTTTGTCAAAAAGTGGCCGGAACAAGTGTCACGCGCCGAGACGTAGGTCTGCGCATGAGGGCGCGTGGTTAGAGTTCTGCCAGCGTGGTTTCTGGGTTTGATCGCCGAAGAATTCCGTACCCGCTGGTGGTGTTATTTTTCGTTAAAAACCCAGTGGAGAAGAAGTGACGCAAAAAACAACCTTAATTCACTGGAAAAAGGTACAGTGACTGTCTCGGACTCGCTGGTTACTGAACAACAGAGATTTCTCACTAGTAGCTCTGATACATGTGAGAAAGAATGAGAGAAAATATTATTGATATTCTATTAAGTGTTTTACAATACCTTTATTTATAGCTATACACAGTACAATATTTCTACTCCTATTCCATATGGGACTAGAACTATTTATATAGCTATTCTAACACCACTAATTTGTTCCACTTTCATACTTAAGTTTTTCTCTAATGCCAAATAGTTTTTGTTCACTTAATCCTTAAATGATCCAAATATGTAGTCCTCGATCTCGAGTTGACTGTATTATTTTGACTTTTACTTTAATATAAGAACTTAAAAAGTGAATTGTTTACCACTATTTGTTGAGAAAACATGTGGTCATAAGATTGCATTTCTTTTTTGGAGATTACAACAACAACAACAACAACAACAATCCCAATGTAATCCCACAAGTAGGGTCTGGAGAAGGTAGTGTGTATACAGACCTTACCCCTGCCTTGTGAAGTAGAGAGGCTATTTCCGAGAGACACTGGGCTCAGAAAAAACATAGTCACAACATAATTGAAAAGAAATACATCAATGAAGAAGCCATGGAAAAAGAAGCTGTAACAGGATTTGCGTCCCAAAATCTTTTCCTATATTTGACTTCCCAAAATCGTTTCATGTGTTTGACTTTGAAATGTCAAACTAAAGCAATATTTTTTGGATTGATCAAATTATTCATTATTATAGAAAAGGATCTTTTACACAAATAGCCGGCCAAAGTCACTGTTTACTTTTCCTAATAGGTATATATAGACTATACATTTATTATACACATATTATACATGAAGTATATATAAATTATACATTCGCCGACTTTTATTAATTTAAATGATTGGATGAGCAGCTATTTAGGTTAAATTTTCTTATAGAAGAGGAATTTTACAAGTATTATGCTAAGCATCCAAAATTTTGATCAACTATCGACACATGCCAATATTTCCTCTTTACACCAAATGTACAAAATGGACAAAATTGAGCTCCTAATTTGTGTTATTTTTATTTTCAATCCCTTTGAAAGTTCTTTTATTTCTTTCTTTCTATATAATCTAAAATATGCAAAAAGGTGTCCTCATCCATAACCACTTTCTCTTAGCTCCTAACATGTGTGTCTGTCAACTCCTAAGCTACGGTTTAAACGATCACCAGTTAAATGTTAACTATTATATTAGTGCTCATGTCTCTATAGCAAACTACGATGTAGTAAAGAGGACTAATTGAATGTTACAAAACTACAATGTAGTAAAGAGGTGATCAATATCCTACCCATGTCATTTATATAAACAAAGAGGACTAATTGAATGTTACAAAACTACAATGTAGTAAAGAGGTGATCAATATCCTACCCATGTCATTTATATAAACACCAGTGACTAATTTGTTATACATGTTTTCCTCACTTATCTGTTGTCAAATAGCATTTTCTGCTGTTGTCTATATGAAGAACGACACATTTTCAGTGCTCTAGAGCTCCATAGCAATTTCCAAATCGGTCGTTAAGTCACCTTCCATGTGTAGGTGAATGTAATGACTTCTCTATGAAATATTTCGAGAAAGACCCAAACTGTGTGGTGCTATATCATCTTGCTATCCTTAATTTTGGACACCCTTTCAGGCACAATAACGTCTTGCTATCTTTAACTTTTGACACACATCTTTTATCTTCGATGCTTAATATTGAGGCTTACATAATTAGTGCAACGCACCTCAAGCAGGTTTGGAAGAGGAGGTTAAAAGGCGTTTTTGGGAGGATTTGGACGGGGTTGTGAGAGGTATTCGTACACCGAGAAGCTATTCACAGGAGGAGATTTTAATGGCCACATCGGGTCTACATCACGGGGGTTATGATGTTGTGCATGGAGGCTTTGGCTTTGGGGATAGAAACAAAGGAGGAGTCTCACTTTTGGATTTTGCGGAAGCTTTTGAGTTGGTGATAGCTAATTGTAGTTTCCCGAAGAAGGAGGAGCACTTGGTAACCTTCCGTAGTACGTCGGCTAGGACTTAGATAGAGATTACTTTCTCCTGATGAAGTGTGATAGAGGTCTTTGTAGAGACTACAAGGTTATCTTGAGCGAGTACCTTAAATCCAACATAAGCTCTTGGCGATGGATTTATAGATTAAGAGGAAAAGGAAAAAGAGGGCTTTGTACGAGACGCCAAGGATCAAATGGGGTGGCTTGACTATTGCAAGGGCTAAGGAGATATGTGAGAAGTTGATGATGATGGGGGCTTGGGGGAGTACTGGGGATGCAAACAATATGCGGATAAGACAACTCGGTGCATTAGGGAAGCAGCTAAAGAGGTGCTGTGGGTCTCAAGGGGCAACTTTAGTGGACATCGATGGGACTGGTGGTGGAATAGAGAGGTCCAAAGGAAAGTGGAAGCCAAAAAGGTTGCTTATGCAAAGTTAGTGGAGAACAAAGACGAGGAGGATAAGAGGACGAATAGGGTGAGGTATAAGACAACGAGGAAGGAGGCGAAATTAACGGTTACCATGGCGAAAACGGCAGCGTTCAAACGCTTGTATGAAGAACTTAAGGGAAAATAAAGGGATAAGAAGCTGTTCAGGCTGGCCAAGATGAGAGCGAGGAGAGCGCAAGACCTGGACCAAGTGAAGTGCATTAAAGATGATGATGACATAGTATTGGTGGAAGAGGCTTATATTAGACGAAGATGGTAGACATACTCCTATAAACTCTTAAATGAAGAGGGCGTAATGAATATTTTGCTGGGTGATTTGGAGCACTCCGAGAGTCGTTGAGATTGTAGGTGTTGTAGGCGTATAAGGTTGAGGAGGTTGAGAGGGCTATATGTAGGATCTGCAGGAGAAGAGCGATCGGGCCGGATGAGATCCTTGTGGAATTTTGGGAAGCCGCATGCAAGGTAGGTTTGGAGTGGCTTATTGGACTGTTTAACGTCATTTTTAGAACGACAAAAATGCCCAAAGAATGGAGGTGGAGTACAATGGTCCCATTGTACAAGAACAAAGATGATATTAAAAGTTGCAATAACTATAGGGGTATTAAGCTGTTAAGCCACACTATGAAAGTTTGGGAGAGAATGGTAGAGATGAGGGTGAAGAGGGGTGTGTCTATTTCTCGAGAAACCAAATTTGGATTCATGTCGGGGCGATCGACCATATAAGCCATTTATCTTGTGAGGAAATTGGTAGAGCAATATAGGGAGAGGAAGAGAGACCTACATATGGTGTTCATTGACCTTGAAAAAGCTACGACAAAGTTCCAAGAGAGGTTCTATGGAGATGTTTGGAGGCTAGAGGTGTACCTGTAGCATACTCTAGGGCGATTAAGAACATGTATGATGGAGCCAAGACCGGGCAAGGACAGTGGGAGTAGACTCGGGACACTTTCCAGTCATGATGGGGTTGCACTAGGGATCAGCTCGTAGACTGTTTTTATTTGCCTTGGTGATGGATGAACGAACGCGACGCATTCTAAAGGAAGTGCCATAATGCATGTTATTTGCAGATGACATGGTACTGATTGACGAGATGCGAGACGAAGTTAACACAAGGCTGGAGGTTTGGAGACAAACTCTGGAGTCTAGAGGCTTCAGGTTGGGTAGGACTAAGGCAGAATACTTGGGAGTGCAAGTTCAGTGATGTAACACATGAGGCTGACATGGAAGTGAGGCTTGATACGCAAGTCATCCTCAAAAGAGGAAGTTTCTAGTATCTTGGGTCTATTATCCAAGGTAATGGGGAGATCGACGTTGATATCACACATCGTATTGGAGTGGGGTGAATGAAATGGAGGCTCATATCTAGGAGAGAGAAGAATAAGATTGAAGATATTAGGGACATGGTAGGAATGACGTCCGTGGTGGACAAGATGTGTGAAGCGAGGTCTAGATGGTTCGGGCATGTGAAAAGGAGGTGCGTGGATGCCCCAATAAGTAGGTGTGAGATGTTGACCATAGTGGGTCTAAGGAGAGGTAGAGGTAGGCCAAAAAAGTATTGGGGTGAGGTGATTAGACAGGACATGACATATCTTCAACTTACCGAGGACATGATCCTTGATAGGAGGGTGCAAAGGTCGAGAATTAGGATAGAAAGTTAGTAGGTAGTCGAGCGTACTTCTTTTTCATACCAGTAGTATTAGTCGTATTCTCATATTTTCTTATTCTTTGATTTCTATTACTACTTGTTAATTTTTTTGCGTTTGTTATCTTATTACTTGCTGTTATTACTTCTTACTTTTACATGGTTTCTTCACTACCGCATTTCTATTCAACACTGTTGTGGTTATGCTTTCCTTGAGCCGAGGGTCTATCGAAAACAACCTCTATCTTCACAAGGTAGGGGTTAAGTCTGCGTGTACAGTACCCTCACCAGACTCCACTTGTGGAATTACACTTGGTTTATTGTTGTTAATAATGAGGCTTATGTCGATGCCAAGGCCTGATGCTTCACCAATTTTTTTCTTTTGATAACCATGGTGTCCATGCCAGCTTGCGCGCACCTCGACTCATTCCACGGAATACCTGTCACCTCCCACTAACAACTGGTACTAGGTAACTGTGTCCACCAAGGCTTGGACAGATGGGAAGAAATTACCTAGTATTTTTGCCTCCGCTGGGATTTGAACCTAAGACCTCATGATTCTCACCTATTTCATTGACCACTAAGCCTTCACCAATTTCTATCATAGCTTTCCTCTGGTCCAGCAAGTTCCTATAGTCTTCGTATATGAACTCCACTCCTATCGCTTTTGCCATTTTATTTTGAGGCAAGTTCTTGCAATATTCATGTCGTTAGTGGTCGATGTTCACTTCGTAAGCTTTGTAGAAATCAATCTTGGTTTGATTCTCCATCTGGACCAAAGAATTCAATGAATCTTGGTTGCCTCCATCATTGTTCCACCTATATTTATGTCACGACCCAAAATCTACTAGTCGTGATAGCACCTAACCCAACCCGCTAGGTAAGCCAATTAACGATTATCCATTTCAATTAACTTAATAAAACAATTAAACAAAGGAATTATCTGAATCTTACACATCCCTAAGGACTCGTAGTACGAATCATGAGCTTCTAAGAATAGAATTTACAAAGCTGATATGAAGTAAATACATCTTCTGTTTGAAAAGTACATAAACAGAGTTTTTATAAATCTAAGGCTACCATGAACAAGAGGCAGCTACAACAGAAACGCAGGTACATCTTCAATTCCGGCATCGTCGAGCACAGCAACAACAACAGCCAACATCTGCACACAATGTGCAGAAGTATAGTTTCAGTATAACTGACCCCATGTACTGAGTAAGTATCTTATCTAACCTCGTCGAAGTAGGGACGAGGCTTTGGTTAAAAGATGCTCATTGAAAAAACCTGTAATATAAACTAACAATAGAACTATACTACAGTACAACAGGATAGAGCACACGAAACGAATATACAAAGCAATAACGGAGTACTAGAAGAAAACACAATTCAACAGGTATCAATATCTCACCCAATCCCTTCCTTAGAGCGAAAGCCAATAAATCACAACACTCACCTCAAAACTTTCATAATGTGAGAAATATATTCAAGACATCAAATCCAACGGCACAGCAACACCCTTCGTGCATTTATCTCATCCTCACCAATTATGCGTACAACAGTACCAACCAAATGACAGAAATGCCGATAACAGAAATAATAGTGTAGGAAATACTCAATTAGCTATGGAGAACGAGAATGTATAAGAGAACATCAGTAACAGACTGAACAGAAAACATAGAGGTAATAACAACGATTAGGAAAAAGGGATGTAACTTCGACTAACTAGCAAGGTGAAGGCATGAAAATAGATATGGCAAATAAGGAAGCGAACACATGATTTTTATAAGTAGGGACATGAACGACTAGTATGGAAGAAAACTTATACTTAAGTGCAACAAATCAGATGACATGGATGCAACCATAACAACAGGAAGTAAGCATGATATTGGCAAGTTTAAGTAAATAGAAGGCATGGTAACACGACAACGAAGGTGATAGAGGATAAGACAGAACAGTAACAACATATCACATAAGAACCATGAACACGATAACAACAACTCCAGGTAAAGACATAAAAATATCTGCAAGAAAGAGATATCACAACATAATGCATGTCTCTCGTCCTCACTTGCACAGAAACACCCTTCCTGCCATGAACTCACCATAACATGAAAGTGTAGTAATATCAATACAATGGCACGGCATCACCCTTCGTGCTTTTACTCACATAACATGACACGGCATCACCCTTCTTGCTTTTACTCACAATGATATGGCACGGCATCACCCTTCGTGCTTTTACTCTCAATAATATGGCACGGCATCACCCTTCGTACTTTTACTCTCAATAATATGGCACGGCATCACCCTTCGTGCTTTACACTCTTCCTTACCAAACATATGTATATCAATAACAAATAAGGCAGGGAGCATAAATAACATCAAGGAGAGTATTTTAACGGATGTTCCAAACAAATCTCAATCACAACTTTTCGAGCCAACAATGATTCAATAAACCCTCAAGAACCGTATTATTCAAATACTTCCACAATCTCACAAATGATCCACAACACAAGTATATAATCTAGTATCCCAAGAAGATCGGCTGTAGCAATGTATTAACGATTAAGCATAGAAATGACCGAATTAGACACATCAATATATTCTCAGAATTCTATCAAATTTGATCAAGCTATAATAAACTAAGTCTTGATTTTTATCATTTAATATTATGTTCTTAGTTTCTAAGAGTCAAGTAAGGCGTGAAGCAGGAGATCACGAAATTCTACAACCATAAATGTAACATAGTCCACCCCCCGAGCATGATTAACCCTGGCACATATATATACGCTCGTCACCTCATATATGTATCACCCCCGCATGCGGCAAACAATGACAAATAGGAGGAAAAATTCCCTCAACAAACTTAGGCAAAACACTTACCTCAATTCGGCTAATTCAATACTCAATTTAGCTTTTCCTTTACCAATTCACCTCCGCTCGGCTCAATCTAGTCAAAGACGACTTAAACACATCACACAATGCAAGGGAAAACAACTTCAATTAATAAAGGTGTGATTTTTATTCAAATTCTAAAAAGTCAACTCCCCGAGCCCGCACCTCGGAACCCGATAAATTTACAAAATCCAAACGCTCATTCCGGTACGAATTCAACCATACTAAAATTATCAAGTTCCGATACCAATTTGTCCTTCAAATCATCATTTTGCATTTTTGAAAGATTTTACAATTTTTCCCAAATTTTCCTTTAGATTCTCAAGAATTTTATGTTAAATCATATATATAATCATGAAATGTAGTTGGGGAAATGATTAAAGGTATTTACCCAATGATTTGGTAGGAAAATCCCTTCACAAAATCGCCTCTTCTCGGACCTAGGGTTCAAAATATACCCAAATGAAGCTAAGTCTCAGAATTCTCAGCACTTAACAGGTTGCAGATGTCGCATTTGCGACAGGGGGTTCGCAAATGCGACCCTCGCAAATGCGAACAATGTATCGCAAATGCGAACTGGAGGGCCTCCTGCTTTGGTCGCAATTGCGACCCTATACTTCGCAAATGCGAAGGCAGAAATTTCGCAAATGCGGCATAGTTCTTCGCAGAAGCGAACTCTCCCCAGCAACCCAGACTTCGCAAATGCGATGGCTGCTTCGCAATTGCGGCTGTCGCATTTGCGACCAATACATCGCAAATGCGATGATACCAGTACCAGCAATCAAAATTTATGAAGAATCAATCCGAAACACACCCGAGCCCTCGGGGCTCCAAACCAAATATGCACCCAGGTCTAGAAACACAACACGAACTTGCTCGCGCGCTCAAATCATCAAAATAACTTCTAAAACAACGAATCGGACGCTAAAACGCATGAAGATCAACTAAACTTCAAGAACTTCTAGAATCGCAACCGAGCATCCGAACCATATCAAATCAACTCTGAATGGCGCCAAATTTTGCAAACAATTTCCATTTGACGAAACGAACCTACTCGAACTTCAAATCACGCATAACAACCTCGAAACGATGAATCACACCTCAAGTCTAAATCAATGAACTTTGAAACTTCAACTTTTACAACCGATGCCGAAACCCCTCAAATCACCTCCGGTTGACCTCAAATTTTGCACACAAGTCACATTTGCCATTACGGACCTATTCTAACTTCCGGAATCGGAATCCGACCTGATATCAAAAATTTCACTCCCGGTCAAACTTCCCCAAAAATCCAACTTTCGCCAATTCAAGACTAATTCGACTACGGATCTTCAATTACAATCTGGACGCGCTCCTAAGTCCAAAATCACCCAACGGAGCTAACGGAACTGACAGAACTCCATTCCGAGGTCAAATGCTAAAAAGTCAAACTTGGTCAGCTCTTCCAACTTAGAGCTTAAATTTTGAAGTTCATTCTTCTAAATCGATTCTGGATAGCTTGAAAACCAACACCGACGGTTTACGCAAGTCATAATACATCATGCGAAAATATTCGAGCCCTCAAAACATCGAGAGAAGTGCAGATCTTCAAAATGACCAGTCGGGTCGTTACATCCTCCACCACTTAAACACACGTTCGTCCTCGAACGTGCCAGGAGTCATTCCGAAGCTATCAAATCACGGTGTAACCTTACTATGCATAAACCCGGGGGTGATCCCACGTCACCCTGCTCCACATAAGCCCGCCAACACCACACCATTAGAGATCCTTATTTCAACCTTGGTCCTGAAACCTTAGAACCCAATCTTTATCATCCAGAATTCATTACAAGACCCGAATCCCACATCTACATATTGTATAAGTCTGAACAAGCTATATCAAGTCATAACCATAACCCAAGATGTAATCACATGATATACCCCATCACTTTGACACCCACAGTAGGAACTGCTGACCACCATTACTGCCCAAAACAAATCTGGTGCCGGTAGCAACCTCCTATTGATTAGAACCTCATTCAAAACCTTCATACCCTACCGATGATGAAAGAAACACGCATAACCGCTTAACCACTCACCTGATCAATAAGCCAAGAAACTCACTCGCCTGACCAGGCCATTGTCCACATCCTCAACAAAATAGTGTTATTCTTCCAAACCTTCCTCATCCCAATACAATAGCACAAATCTCAGGTCTAAAAACCTCATTTCAGCCAATACGAGCAGCCACACCGACAAGTATCAACAATAATCATATGGAGCCCTACACAATCCGGTTCCATACACTAACAAGTAATAATTCAGACATGACAGATAACAGTAAGAAAACTAAATAAGAAGACTACTAAGCAAGTTAAGCAGGCAGGGAAATTTATGAACTATTTTCAACGAGGTGAAAGCAAAAATACACGAAATAGGAATAAGGAGTCACATTTCATCACTGTACCATTGCGGCGTGTAACCCGATCCCATCATATCAATCCTCATAGGGTACTCATCGAGCCATAATACTCGGGCTCACTGATCACATGTGCGTCAATATCAAGTACAATCGAGTGCAAAAAAATATAACTGTGGGAAAATCATTAGGAACAAACAATTCTGAGAAAGACAAGCACAACTATGGCGCAATAAGCAAATCAACATCACAAAGGCCATCTCGCCCATAATGCCATGAGGCCTAAACTGAATCACAATATGCGCGCGAAGAATCATGTAACCCTCACAACCCGTCGTAGTATAAGAGAGAAACATATAACATAAACCAAGGCGCGAATAACATCCATTCCGCCCGATGATATACATGTGATAACAACTGTGCAAGAACAAACAAATCCGATCCGATACAGAATACACATTCTCATTAGGCTCAAAAGCAACTCCCAAACAAATTTCCGATCATCCCCAATATGTAATAAACCTTCCAAAAGTCTATAGCAACCTTTCCATAACACCTACCATCAATTATCCAATCCTTTACATTTCTTCACAACTCGCAATCAAGGAATAGTCTGCCGACAAGAACATTCAGTCTCTGAGCCTCACGAATACCAGAATCTTCATACCCAATCTCAACACCGCTACTCAAATGGCTGATACGTGACTCATACTCCATCATCTCACAGAAAAACACCCATAAGTCAAAACACATCGTACCTGCCAACATGCGAACTCTCCCCCAGTGGAAACACATGGTGCCAGCAAAACCTTAAACACCCGAAATCGTCCGTGTCATCAAGAACTCATATACTCCCCTCCGAAACTATCTGCAACCTTGTACGTGCAACTTTTCAACCCCACACGGCGCATCGCCTCTAACATGCTAACTCGCAACACTACGAAAATCTCATAGTCAACTTTGAACCATAAGCAAACTGAACACCTCATCAACCGAGAATCTTTCATTTAACTCAATCCAGGAGAACACCACCATACACAATATAGCTTCTATACCTGTGGTAAACACCAACCCCGGCCGTGGTCATAACCATGATAAATTCTTCGGAACTCAGTATCACATAATCGAGTAATCAGAACCAATAGCCTCTAACTCAACCGGGTCACGCAGGCTGCCAACCCGAAAGTAACTCAATCCGATATGACCGCCTTGAGGGAACTTCCCGGGAACCCGAAGCCATTTCTTGCATCACTCCAACATTGACATGTAGACCTTTCTTGACAAGGAAATACCGCAGATTCGATTACCATTCGCTACCGATTTCAAGTCTGCCCGTAGACAAATTCAAAAGTCCTTAAAGGCTACATAAGACCCGGAACTCGCTAGAACCTTCTCGATGACCACTCATCTTACTTTGATCTTAAATACACAGCTAATACGCGTCGAGCAACCCGTGCTTCACCAGCATATGCCCATTCAAGGGAATAACCAAACAATCTCTCGGTTCGGAAATTGATACGGCCCATGATCTTACAATCCGATCTCCATTAGCAGACTCTACCACTTAGTTCGAAGCCATAGATCACCTCATCAGTAATCCAAAGTACCATATCTTCACAGCATGCCCCGATTTCGCATGACTATTCAACTGAATACTTCAAAACTCATGCAATGCCGATCATAGAACACCCCGAAGACTCTGCCAAGCGCTTACCTATCATTGCAATAGTCAAACAACTTCCCCAAATGCTCTGAAATGATAACATATGCACTCCACCGAATGGAAACCTCATACGAGACACACGATCCAAACTCATCATGCAGGAGATGGCCCACCGGTTATACTCAAATGGACACCTTTCCATAAACCCACCTTAGTCACAATAGTCAGGCCTCCAGCCAATCTTCCCAAATTTGTGCTTACCAACCAGACATATGAACCCGCCTCATACTGCAAATGAACGACTAGAAGATTTAACAATGCATCTACTTCTGAGGCTAGACAACACATTGCGATGATAATCAAGTATCTATGGCCCATCGTAATCCATCTGCAGCATCACTGATCACCGGCGCATAGCGAATACTGAGTGCAAAACATCACATATGAGCGATTGGGAAGAGTCAAAGTTATAGATTTCAAGCTGAAACAAGGCCGCACGATAAGGAAAGAAGAAAGGGAATTTTTTTTTCTAAATGCCCTGTAGCCTCCCGAAGATAGGCATGGACGTCATCAAACCGATCCGCAGGACTTTACTAGACACTTGCTCATGACTTGTAGAACCTACGAACCTAGTGCTCTGATACCACCTGTCACGACCCAAAATCTACTAGTCGCGATGGCACCTAACCCAACCCGCTAGGTAAGCCAATTAACGATTATCCATTTTCAATTAACTTAATAAAGCAATTAAACAAAGAAATTATCTGAATCTTATACATCCCCAAGGACTGGTAGTACGAATCATGAGTTTCTAAGAATAGAATTTACAAAGCTGATATGAAGTAAATACATTTTCTGTTTGAAAAGTACATAAACAGAGTTTTTATAAATCTAAAGCTACCATGAACAAGAGGCAGCTACAACAGAAACACAGGTACATCTTCAATTCCGGTATCGTCGAGCACAACAACAACAACAGCCAACATCTGCACACAATGTGCAGAAGTGTAATATCAGTACAACCGACCCCATGTACTGAGTAAGTATCTTGTCTAACCTCTTCGAAATAGTGACGAGGCTTTGGTTAAAAGATGCTCATTAATTAAACCTTGTAATATAAACTAACAATAGAACTATACTACAGTACAACAGAATAGAGCACACGAAACGAATATACAAAGCAATAACGGAGTACTAGAAGAAAACACAATTCAACGGGTATCAATATCTCACCCAATCCTTTCCTTGGAGCGAAAGCCAATAAATCACAACAGTCACCTCAAAACTTTCATAATGTGAGAAATATATTCAAGACATCAAATCCAACGGCACGGCAACACCCTTCGTGCATTTATCTCATCCTCACCAATTATGCGTAAAACAGTACCAACCAAATGACAGAAATGCCGATAATAAAAATAATAGTGTAGGAAATATGCAATTAGCTATGGAGAACGAGAATGCACATGAGAACATCAGTAATAGACTGAACAGAAAACATAAAGGTAATAATAACGATTAGGAAAAAGGGATGTAACTTCGACTAACTAGCAAAGTAAAGGCATGAAAATAGATATGGCAAATAAGGAAGCGAACACATGATCTTTATAAATTAGCAAGTAGGGACATGAACGACTAGTATGGAAGAAGACCTACACTTAAGTGCAACAAATCAGATGACATGGATGCAATCATAACAACAGGAAGTAAGCATGATATTGGCAAGTTTAAGTAAATAGAAGGCATGGTAACACGACAACGAAGGTGATAGAGGATAAGACAGAACAGTAACAGCATATCACATAAGAACCATGAACACGATAACAACAACTCCAGGTAAGGACATAAAAATATTTGCAAGAAAGAGATATTACAACATAATGCATGTCTCTCGTCCTCACTTGCACGGAAACACCCTTCCTGCCATGAACTCACCATAACATGAAAGCGTAATAATATCAATACAATGGCACGACATCACCCTTCGTGCTTTTACTCACATAACATGACACGGCATCACCCTTCGTGCTTTTACTCACAATGATATGGTACGGCATCACCCTTCGTGCTTTTACTCTCAATAATATGGCATGGCATCACCCTTCGTGCATTTACTCTCAATAATATGGCACGACATCACCCTTCGTGCTTTACACTCTTCCTTACCAAGCATATGTATATCAATGACAAACAAGACAAGAAGCTTAAATAACATCAAGGAGAGTATTTTAACGGATGTTCCAAACAAATCTCAATCACAACTTTTCGAGCCAACAATGATTTAATAAATCCTCAAGAACTGTATTATTCAAATACTTCCACAATCTCACAAATGTTCCACAACACAAGTATAGAATCTAGTATCCCAAGGAGATCGGCTGTAGCAATGTATTAACGATTAAGCATAGAAATGAGCGAATTAGACACATCAATATATTCCCAGAATTCCATCAAATTTGATCAAGTTATAATAAGCTAAGTCTTGATTTCTATCATTTAATATTATGTTCTTAGTTTCTAAGAGTCAAGTAAGGCGTGAAGCAGGAGATCACGAAATTTTACAACCATAAATGTAACATAGTCCACCCCCCGAGCATGATTAACCCTGGCACATACATATACGCTCGTCACCTCATATATGTATCACCCCCGCATGCGGCAAACAATGACAAATAGGAGGAAAAATTCCCTCAACAAATTTAGGCCAAACACTTACCTCAATTCGGCTAATTCAATACTCAATTTAGCTTTTCCTTTACCAATTCACCTCCGCTCGGCTCAATCTAGTCAAAGACGACTTAAACACATCACACAATGCAAGGGAAATGATCATACCAATTTGTCCTTCAAATCATCATTTTGCATTTTTGAAAGATTTTACAATTTTCCCCAAATTTTCCTTTAGATTCTCATGAATTTGATGTTAAATCATATATATAATCATGAAATGTAGTTGGGAAATGATTAAAGGTACTTACCTAATGATTTGGTATGAAAATCCCTTCACAAAATCGCCTTTTCTCGGACCTAGGGTTCAAAATATACCCAAATGAAGCTAAGTCTCGGAATTCTCAGCACTTAACAGGTTGCAGATGTCGCATTTGCGACAGGGGGTTCGCAAATGCGACCCTCGCAAATGCGAACAATGTATCGCAAATGCGAACTAGAGGGCCTCCTGCTTTGGTCGCAATTGCGACCCTATACTTCGCAAATGCGAAGGCAGAAATTTCGCAAATTCGGCAGAGTTTTTGGCAAATGCGAACTCTCCCCAGCAACCTAGACTTCGCAAATGCGATGGCTGCTTCGCAATTGCGGCTGTCGCATTTGCGACCAATACATCGCAAATGCGATGATACCAGTACCAGCAATCAAAATTTATGAAGAATCAATCCGAAATTCACCCGAGCCCTCGGGGCTCCAAACCAATCATGCACCCAGGTCTAGAAACACAACACGAACTTGCTCGCGCGCTCAAATCATCAAAATAACTTCTAAAACAACGAATCGGACGCCAAAACGCATGAAGATTAACTTAACTTCAAGAACTTCTAGAATCGCAACCGAGCGTTCGAATCATATCAAATCAACTCCGAATGGCGCCAAATTTTGCAAACAATTTTCATTTGACGAAACGAACCAACTCGAACTTCAAATCACGCATAACAACCTCGAAACGATGAATCACACCTCAAGTCAAAATCAATGAACTTTGAAACTTCAACTTCTACAACCGATGCCGAAACCCCTCAAATCACCTCCGGTTGACCTCAAATTTTGCACACAAATCACATTTGCCATGACGGACTTATTCTAACTTCCGGAATCGGAATCCGACCCCGATATCAAAAAGTCCAATCCCGGTCAAACTTCCCAAAAAATCCAACTTTCGCCAATTCAAGACTAATTCGGCTACGGACCTTCAAATTACAATCCGGACGCGCTCCTAAGTCCAAAATCACCCAACGGAGCTAACGGAACTGACGGAACTCCATTCCGAGGTCAAATGCTTAAAAGTCAAACTTGGTTAGCTCTTCCAACTTAGAGCTTAAATTTTGAGGTTCATTCTTCTAAATCGATTCTGGATAACTTGAAAACCAACACCGACGGTTTACGCAAGTCATAATACATCATGCGGAGATACTCGAGCCCTCAAAACATCGAGAGAAGTGCAGATCTTCAAAATGACCAGTCAGGTCGTTACAATTTAGCTCCAGTAGTATGTTACTTACTTTCACCTTTCTTTTCCCTTAGAACTTTGAAATGATTTTGGATCAAGGCTATTTCAATTCGCTTGCTTGACGATATCCATATTTTATAACAGAAACAACTATCTCTAGATATATGGTTGAATTGGGATATGCTGTCATCGTGCTTTACTACTGCCTTCACTCTTGGCATATCTTGATAGACTATTGTCCACTTTTATAAAATCCTCTCAAAGATCTCCGATCTGTTGGAAGAGCTTCCTACACTGTTAATGTACTGGAACACTGATTACGGTCACCATCAACTCACCTTTGTTTGTTGTCCTTCTGTTACAAGTGTATTGGGCGCCCATCAATCAAGTGGCAGGACAAATCTCCCATTTATCTACTGCCTTATCTTAATAATCAATTGCTTCCACTTTTGATGGGACCAAACATCAAAAAATAGTCTTCTATTTTGGAGACCTTCAGTATGACATGTACCTGCCTACTATACGCTGCCCATACTGCTATCGAACCGATCAAACCTTCTAATGATCGAGCTGCCCTTAAACTTGTATCAACAAATTGAACTCTTCTCTCTATCTCATTGTTTGACACAATAAAGATTATTCAATTACAGAATTTGGATTGCAAGCAGCTACCTTGCTGATTGAAATCTTATAAATTCTCAACTTTTTCCGTGTTAAAGGATGAATCTTGGGCCTAACTTAACCCCAAAAATTAGCTCATGAGATAAGAATTGATGCGATTGGGCCAAACGAGATCCCGATGGAATTTTGGAAGGACGCGGGCCAAGCAGGCTTGGAGTGGCTTACCGGAATGTTTAATGTTATTTGTAGGACGAAGAAGATTCCCGATGAATAGAGGCGGAGTTTGATTGTTCTGTTGTACAAGAATAAAGGTGATGTCCAAAATTGCAACAACTATAGGGGTATCAAGCTACTGCATCACACTATAAAAGTTTGGGAGAGGATGGTGAGGATGAGGGTAGGAGAAGCGTGTATATTTCTGAGAACTAGTTTGGATTCATGCCGGGGCAGTTGACTACAGAAGCCATTCATCGTGTGAGGAGTTTGGTGGAGTAGTATAGGGAGAGGAAGAATAACTTGCATTTAGTGTTCATTAACCTAGAAAAAGCCTACGACAAATACCTGAGGGAGGTTCTATGGAGATGTTTGGAGGCTAGCGGTATTCCAGTAGCATACACTAGATATGTACGATGGTGCTAAAACTCGGGTGAGGACTGTGGGAGGAGACTCAGAACATTTTCCAGTGATAATGGGGTTACATAAGGGATAAGATCTTAGCCCATTTTTATTTGCTCTGGCGAAGAATGTGCTGACGCGACACATTCAAGGGAAGATGCCATGGTGTATGTTATTTGCAAATGACATAGTGCTGATTGACGAAACGTGTTGCGAGGTCAACGCTAGGCTGGAGGTTTGGAGGCAGACCCTGGAGTCTAAAGGTTTAAAGTTGAGTAGAACCAAAACAGAATGCTTGAGTGCAAGTTCAGTGATGGGACGCATGAAGCAGATGCGAACGTGAAGCTTAATACACAAGTCATCCCCAAGAGATATAGTTTCAAATATCTTGGGTTTGTTATCCAAGGCAATGGGGAGATTGACAAGGATGATACACATCGTATTGAATCGGGGTGGATGAAATGGAGGCTCGCATATGGTGTTTTGTGTGATAAAAATGTGCCACCAAGACTTAAGGAAAATTTCTACAGAGTGGTAGTTAGACTGACTATGTTATATGGTGCTGAGTGTTGGCCAGTCAAGAAATCCCATGTCCAGAAGATGAACGTAGTAGAAATGAGGATGTTGAGATAGATTTGTGGGCATACTAGGAAAGATAAGATTAGAAATGAAGTTATTAGGGACAAGATGGGAGCGACTCCTGCGGAAGACAAACTTCAGGAATCAAGGTTGAGTTGGTTCGGGCATGTGATGAGGAGTGACATAGAGGTGTGAGATGTTGACCATGGCGGGTCTAAGGAAAGGTAGAGGTAGGTCAAAGAAGTAATGGGAAGAGGTGACTGGCAGGACATGACGTTGCTTCAGCTTACCGAGGACATGGCATTCGATAGGAAGGTGTGGAGGTCGAGAATTAGGATCGAAGGTTGATAGATAGTCAAGGGTTTCTCCTAGTCTTACCGGTAGTATTAATAATATTCTTATATTTTGTTGTTCCTAGATCTTTTTATTACATGTTGTGTCATTCTTACTAGTAGTATTAGTACTATTCTTGTATTTCTTATCTCTAGATCTTTGTTATTATACGTTGTGTCTTTGTTTTTTTCTTGTTGTTATTATTGTTGGTTGCTTTCTTGAGCCAAGGGTTTATCGGAAACAACCTCTCTACCTTCACAAGGAAGGAGTAAGGTATGCATACACATTACCCTCCCCATATCCCACTTGATTTGTTGTTGTTGTTGTTGTTATGGATGAGAATTGATGTTCACGTCACTAGTTAGTTGTGATGTTAGTACAAATTAATTTATATTCTCGTTGTTGTAAACTATGGTTAAGCTAGTTCTTAAATCAAAATCATTGTTAGTTAGATTGCTTCTAGATAGAACTAGAAGGACCTTCTTTCTATGATGAAACTCGCTTCTCAATGATAGAGACTGAGGCGTGTCCGAGCCATTTTACGGCCGAATTTTAAAAATACTTTTATTATGAAACGACAAAAATCATACATTGTGTCGAGCATACTAGCCTGTTTGGCCAAGCTTAAAAAATTAGCTTATTTTGAGAAGTGCTTTTTTTTCAAAAGTACTTTTGATGAAAATCAGTTTGTGTTTGGCTAATTAATTTGAAAAGCGCTTCTGAGCAGCAATTAGTGTTTGACCAAGCTTTTAAAAAGTGGTTCTAAGTGTATTTTTCTTAAAAATATTTTTCAAAAAGTGCTTTTGGACAGAAGCTACTTTTTTCAGTTTCTCCAATACTGTTTCTGCTTCTACTCAAAAGCATTTTTTTTCCTTCTAAAAGTTTGGCCAAACACTTCAACTTTGAAAATAAAGCACTTTATTTTGAGAAAAAAGGCTATTCATGTAGAAGAAGATTCTCTTATGTGAATATAAGTTTATCTAAAGTTATGTTTGAACAAAATGCAGTTTGATTATTGAAAAGTCAACATCGAAAAACTTTTGGATAGATGGAGTATCTAAAAAGAGCAAAAAATGGGTCCCATTATGGTATAGTATGTTTAAGAAGTTCTCTTTTTAGGAAGTCCACTATTTTGGGATGAACTAAAATTAGAAGGTGGGTGCTCAATTTGAAGCAGAAAGAGTACAACATCTAAATGATTAATGATGGAAACTAGGACGTTTGACTACAAAAAAGCAACTTTAATTTGTTCCTAAAATTAGACAAAAGACTACTTTTTTTGATTGTAGAAGCTTTCATGGGATAAAAAATGTAAAATAACGCTGATTTTGGTCACCAAGATGTAATTAGTAAAACTAGAATTGAGTCCTTCAGATAATGGAAAGTTAGAAGTATGGTCGGTATAATTAAAGTATGATGTATCATGGATGCCTATGAGCTGTATATTTAAAGTTTAACATGGACAGGGTGGACCAGTAGATCCACAGAGGATTCTTGTATTTGAAGATGCACCCTCAGGTGTCCTTGCAGCCAAGAATGCTGGAATGTAAGTCTATCACCCAGAACTTTAATGTTTGCTGATATGTTTTTAATTTTCTTCAGATAGCTTGAGAGAGCTATGCGATTGCTTTTCAATTAAGCGCTTCAATTAAAATTAAACTTCATAGCACTTCTTCCTTCATGGTTTAAGGAGTTCACTGATACTAACCCCCATGCACTTCCCATTAAATGTTTGCACATGTGCATTTCTTGTATTTTGTCTTATGTATTTTCGCCTTAGTAGCTCTTACTAGGATAGTTTTTCCCTTCGACAACAGTCTTATGTACTTGAAATCCTGTGCAAAAGGGGTCACGACCCAACTCCCACCGGAGCTGCAACGACGCCTAACACTACTTGCTAGACAAGCCAACAGTCACACAAACACAACGAATTTGGATAAACATGGTTTAATGAGCTCAATAATGGAAATATCACGAAATATAAAATGAAAACAATCACAATACTACTACAACCATCCCAAAGATCCGGTGTCAACGAGTACATGAGCACCACTGAGTATCAATATATAAGGCCAAATTCTCAATACAACTGTCTGAATAGTAGAACTGTAATAGTAGAAATAATGAAAGAGAACTTCAAGGTCTGCAGACAGTATAACAGCTACCTCGTAGTCTCCCAAAAGCTGGTAGCAACAGTAACTCTAGAGATTACCTCGTCCGGAAGTGCCTGGATCTGCACACGAAGTGCAAAATATAGTATGAGTACAACCGACCCCATGCACTCAATAAGTAACAATACTAACCTTGGGCTGAAAGCAGTGACGAGCTAAGAAACAACAATTAGAGACGAATAGTAATAACCAGTAACAATTCAGAATATAAAGGAAACAATAGAAGCAGGTAACTCAATGATATTATGTTCAACTTGTTCACATTTCAGAAATTTAGAAATGCTTTCCAAGTGTGAGAAAGTACAGGAGAAAATATTATTGCTTATTTTCTATGTTACAATAAACTCTATTTATATGTATACATAACACATAACTTATTCCTATTACATAAGGGACTAAGACTAATTATATATATTCACATAACTATTCTAACACTTCCCCTCAAGTTGATGCATATAAATCACATGTACCGAGCTTGTTACATATGTAGCAAATACGAGGACCAATGAGGGACTTGGTGAAAATATCTGCAAGTTGATCATTCGACTTTACAAACTTTGTAGTAATATCTCCCAAGAGTATCTTTTCTCTGACAAAGTGACAGTCAATCTCAATGTGTTTAGTTCTCTCATGGAATACTAGATTTGATGCAATATGAAGAGCAACTTGATTATCACACACAAGTTCCATCTGGCTGATCTCACCAAATTTCAACTCCTTGAGCAACTGTTTGATCCAAATTAGCTCACATGTCGCCATAGCCATTGCTCGATATTCTGCTTCTGCACTAGACCGAGCAACCACATTCTGTTTCTTGCTCTTCCAAGACACCAAATTACCTCCTACTAAGACACAATATCCAGATATAGAACGTCTATCAGAAGGTGATTTTGCCCAATCAACATCTGAGTATCTAACGATCTGCTCATGGCCTCGATCCTCAAACAATAATCCTTTGTCTCGGGCTGATTTTATATACCGAAAAATGCGGACAACTGCATCCCAATGACTCACAGGGAGAATCCATAAACTGACTCACAACACTCACAGAAAAGGAGATGTCAGGTCTAGTCACTATGAGGTAATTTAATTTATAAACCAGCCGCCTATATCTTGCAGGATCGCTAAGAGGCTCCCCCTATCCTGGCAGAAGTTTAAAATTCGGATCCATCAGAGTGTCAACGGGTCTACAACCTGTCATTCCTGTCTGCTCAAGAATGTCTAAGGCATACTTCCGTTGTGAGATCACAATACCTGAGCTAAACTGAGCGACCTCAATACCCAGAAAATACTTTAATCTGCCAAGATCCTTGGTCTGAAAGTGCTGAAAGAGATGTTGCTTTAACTTAGTAATACCATCCTGATCATTGCCGGTAATAACAATATCATCTACATAAACGACCAGATAAATACAGAGATTTGAAGCAGAATGCCGATAAGACACAGAGTAATCAACTTCACTACGAGTCATGCCAAACTTCTGGATAACTGTGCTGAACTTACCAAACTAGGCTCGAGGAGACTACATTAGACCATAGAGGGACTGGCGCAACCGACATACAAGGCCACTAGACTCCCCCTGAGTAACAAAATTAGGCGGTTGCTCCATATAAACCTTATCCTCAAGGTCACCATGAAGAAAAATATTCTTAATGTCCAACTGATAGAGAGGCCTATGGCGAACAACAACCATGGATAGAAAAAAGCGGACTGATGCTATTTTAGCCACGGGAGAGAAAGTATCACTGTAATCGAGCCCAAATATCTGAGTATACCCTTTGGCAACAAGACGAGCCTTAAGTCGATCAACCTGGCCATCTGGACCAACTTTAACTACATACACCCAATGACAACTAATAGTCGATTTACTAGAAGGAAGAGGAACAAGCTCCCAAGTACCACTCGTATGTAAAACAGACATCTCGTCAATCATAGCTTGTCGCCATCCTGAATGAGTCATTGCTTCACTTATAGACTTAGGGATGGAAACAGAGGACAAAAATGATACAAATGCATAATGGGGTGATGACAGACGATGGTAACTTAAACCAACATAATGGGATTAGGATTAAGTGTGGACCGTATATCTTTCCGTAGTGCAATCGGTTGACTAAGAGGAGACAAGTCCGTAGTATTAGTAGGGTCAAGTGCAGGACGTGAATCAGGTGGGCCTGGTGCTGGGCGCGGACGACGATGATAAGTCGGGAGTGATGGAGCTGCAAAAGGTTGAACTGGACTAGGTGGTGGAACTGGAGCTATAAGTGGTGGAGCTGCAACTGGAGCTGTAGGTGGTGGAGTTGGAGTTGGAGAGTAAGATGAATGGGAGATAGTGACTGAATCTCCAAAAGTTGGAACTGGTAGCACCTCAGAAATATTTAAGTGATTACTTGGACCTGTGAATTTTGACTGGGTTTCAAAGAAGGTAACATCAACGGACATAAGGTACCGCTGGAGGTCAGGAGAATAGCATCGATACCCTTTTTGCGTTCTCGAGTAACCTAGAAATACGCACTTAAGAGCATGAGGAGCTAACTTGTAGTAAAGTTATGAACAAAACACGTGCTTCCAAAAACACGGGGTGGAAGAGAGAACAAAGGTAAGTGAGGAAACATGACAGAGAATGGAACTTGATTCTGGATAGCTGAAGATGGCATATGATTAATAAGATAGCAAGATGTAAGAATTGCATCCCCTAAAAAACGCAACGGAACATGAGATTGTATGAGTAGGGTACGAATAGTTTCAATAAGATGTCTATTTTTTCTTTCAGCTACTCCATTTTGTTGAGATGTGTGCTGATAAGATGTTTGATGAATAATCCCATAAGAGTTCATAAACTGCTGAAACGGGGAAGACAAATACTCTAGGGCATTATCACTACAAAATGTGCGAATAGAAACCCCAATATGATTTTGAATTTCAGTGTGGAAGGTTCGGAAAATAGAAAACAACTCAGACCATTTTTTTATTAAAAATATCCAAGCGTACCTGGAATAATCATTAATGAAACTGACAAAGTAGCGGAATCCCATGGTAGAACAGACTCGACTAGGACCCCAAACATCTTAATGGACTAAAGTAAAAGGTGACTCTGCTCGATTATCAAAACGCCGAGGGAAATGGAGCGGGTATGCTACCGAGCTAACATGACTCACACTCTAGAGTGGACAAGTGAGATAAACCAGGTACCATTTTCTTATGTTTTGACAAACTGGGATGTCCCAACCGTTTATGTAATAAATCTGGTGAATCAGTAACATGACAAGTTGTTGAAGGAAGACAAGATGTGAGTCCATGTGATTTAGCAAGGATAAGGTAATAAAGTCCATTTGATTCACGTCCGGTACCAATGATCCGCCCCGTGTTGTGTTCCTGTATAAAAACAAGGTCATCAAGAAATAAAATAGCGCATTTAAGTGATTTGGCTAAGAGACTAATGGCTATGAGATTAAAAGGACTACTGGAAACATAAAGAACTTAATCTAAAGGTAAAGAAGTAAGTGGGCTTGCTTGACCTATTGCAGTTGCCATGGTTTGCGACCCATTGGCTATTGTGATTGTTGGAAGAGATTGAGAATACGAAATACTAGTGAAAAGAGATTTGTTACCAAAAATATGATCAAATGCACCTGAATCAATGACCCAAGAATCGGAGGATGAAGATTGGGAGACACAAGTCACGCTATTACATGTTTGAACAACAAAATCTATTTTTGAAGATGTCTGTTTAAAAGCTTTATACTGAAGAAACTCAATATAATCCGGTAGAGAAACCATCCAACTATTCATAGTATTGGATCCCATGTTGCTATAATTAATTTCTCAAAATCTTCACTAAAAGTTATAGGGTTAACTTTAAATAGTGAAAAATCAGTATCTTCTTGAAATCTGAAGATATATCTGGGAAAACTCTGTTCATAGCAGAGAAAAAGAGCACTATTTTACGCCGGAAAACATTGTTCACGCCGGAGAACACTGTAGCTCGCCGGAAAATTCCAAAATTGTTGGAATCTATCGGAAATAGCACTGGTGGACTCGGAATTGCTGTGCGACCAGGCCGTCCTGAAGAAGCTTGGCCAAAAAATGGCCGGAGAAGCAAGCACGCGCCGGTGTTAGGGACAGATGCGCTGGTGGAATCGCAAATCTAGTGGCGCGTGGAGGCGCGTGGAGCGTCTGTTGCCGGAGAATCTTTTTGGGGTTTGGTCGCTGGAGGTTTCTGAGTCTAATGGTGGTATTGGTTTGTGCACAACACTCACCAAACGTGAGATGATGCAAATCAGTCACTTAGGTCACCGGAAAATTGCATGGTGGCTGAGTTATTTCTTCTCGGATGTTGCTGGAATGACGCACAACGATTTTTTCTCACTAATGCTCTGATATCATGTGAGAAAGCACGGGAGAAAATATTATTGGTTATTTTCTACTCCCTCTGTTCCAATTTATGTGAACCTATTTGATTGGGCACGAAGTTTAAGAAAAAATGAAGACTTTTTGAATTTGTGGTCCTAAACAAGTCAAAAAAGGGTTCAGAGTATTTGTGTGGTCATAAAGCTTCTCATTAAGGGTAGAATTGTAAGTTTAAGCTAAATTGTTTCTAAATTTAGAAATGGGTCATTCTTTTTGGAACGCGCCAAAAAGGAAATAGGTTCACATAAATTGGAACGGAGGGAGTATGTTACAATAAGCTCTATTTATATGTATACATAACACATAACTTACTCATATTACATAAGGGACTAAGACTAATTGCATATAATTACATAACTATTCTAACACTAAGTATAACAGTTTAAGCCCAACACGAACAAGACACTTCATTTACCAGCTAGCATGAGGAAGGTACATCTCTATCCCTACATGTCAAATATACATGTCAAATCAACAATATCACATTGAAACTGTGAGAAAGCACGGGAGAAAATATTATTGATTATCTAAAGTGTTGTACAACGCCCTATTTATATACATTGATTACATAATAATAGGTATCTACTTCCCGATGTGGGATACTATACATGACTAACTACTTAACATTCCCCCTCAAGCCGGTGCATATAAATCATATGTACCGAGCTTGTTACAAATGTAACTAATACAAGAACCAGTAAGAGATTTAGTGAAAATATCTGCTAGCTGATCATTCGACTTCACAAACTTTGTAAAAATATCTCCTGAGAGTATCTTTTCTCTAACAAAGTGACAGTCGATCTCAATGTGTTTAGTCCTCTCATGGAACACTGGATTTGACGCAATATGAAGAGCAGCTTGATTATCACACACGAGTTGCTGATTTCTCCGAACTTTAACTCGTTCAGCAACTGCTTGACCCAAACTAGCTCACACGTTGCCATAGCCATGGCCCGATATTCGGGTTCGGCGCTAGATCGAGCAACTACATTCTGTTTCTTGCTCTTCCAATAGACCAAATTACCTCCTACTAGAACACAATATCCAAACGTAGAACGTCTATCATAAGGTGATCCTGCCCAATCAACATCTGTGTACTCAACAATCTGCTCGTGGCCTCGATCCTCGAATAGTAATCCTTTACTTGGAGCGGACTTTATATACCGAAGAATGCAAACAACTGCATCCCAGTGACTATCACTGGGAGAATCCATAAATTGACTTACAACACTCACCGTAAAAGAAATGTCAGGTCTAGTCACTGTGAGGTAATTCAACTTGCCAACCAACCTCCTATATCTCGTAGGATCTCTAAGAGGCTCCCTCTGTCCTGGCAGAAGCTTAGCATTCGGATCCATAGGAGTGTCAACAAGTCTGCAGCCCATCATTCCAATCTCCTCAAGAATGTCCGAGGCATACTTCCTCCGTAAAATAACAATACCTGAGCTAGACTGAGCGACCTCAATACCTAGAAAATACTTCAATCTGCTCAGATCCTTAGTCTGGAAGTGCTGAAAGAGATGATGCTTTAGATTAGCAATACCATCCTGATCATTGCCAGTAATAACAATATCATAAACATAAACCACCAGATAAATACCCAAATTAGGAGCAGAATGCCGAAAAAACACAGAGTGATCAGCTTCACTCCTAGTCATGCCGAACTCCTGAATAACTGTGCTGAACTTACCAAACCAAGCGCGAGGGGACTGCTTCAAACCATATAGTGACCTGCGCAATCGGCATACAAGACCACTATACTCCCTTAAGTAACAAAACCAGGTGGTTGCTCCATATAAACTTCTTCCTCAAGATCACCATGGAAAAAAGCATTATTAATGTCCAACTAATAAATAGGCCAATGAAGTACAACAACCATGAACAAAAAGAGACGAACATATGCTACTTTAGCCACGGGAAAGAAAATGTTACTATAATCGAGCCTAAAAATCTGAGTGTATCCTTTTGCAACAAGACGAGCCTTAAGCCGATCAACCTGGCCAACTTTGATTGCATAAACCCAACGACAGCCAATAATAGATTTACCTGAAGGAAGAGAAACAAGCTCTCAAGTGCCACTCGCATGCAAAGCAGACATCTCGTCAATCATAGTCTGTCGCCATCCTAGATGAGATAGTGCCTCACCTGTAGACTTAGGGACAGAAACGGTGGACAAAGTTGATATAAAAGCATAATGAGGTGATGACAGATGATGATAACTTAAACCGACATAATGGGGATTAGGATTAAGTGTGGATCGTACACCTTTGCGGAGTGCAATTGGTTGACTAAGAGGAGACAAGTCCGCAGTAGGTGCAGAATCTGATGCAGGATGTGAATCACCTAGGCCTGATGCTGGACGTGGACGACGATGATAAGTCAAGAGTGGCGGAGCTGCAGAAGGTTGAAATGGACTAGGTGGTGGAACTGGAGCTATAAGTGGTGGAGGTGGAACTGGAGCTATAGGTGGTGGAGCTGGAGTTGTAGAGGAAGATGAATGGGAGATAGTGACTAAATCTTCAAAAGATGAAACTGGTAGCACCTCAAATATCTAAGTGATTACTTGGACCTGTGAAGTATGATTGGGTTTCAAAGAAGGTAATATCAACGGACATAAGGTACTGTTGGAGGTCAGAAAAGTAGCAACGATACCCCTTTTGCGTTCTCCAGTAACCCAGAAATACGCACTTAAGAGCACGAGGAGCTAACTTATCTTTTCCTGGAGTAAGGTTATGAACAAAACATGTACTTCCAAAGACACCGGGCGGAAGTTGAACAAAGGTAAGTGGGAAAATAGGACAGAGAATGAAACTTGATTATGGATAGCTGAAGATGGCATACGATTAATAAAATAGTAAGATGTAAGAACTGCATCCCGCCAAAAACGCAACGGAACATGAGATTGTATGAGTAGGGTTCGAGCAATTTCAATAAGATGTCTATTCTTTCTTTCAGCTACCCCATTTTGTTGAGATGTGTACGGTTAAGATGTTTGATAAATAATCTCATGAGAGTTCATAAACTGCTGAAATGGGAAAGACAAATACTCTAGGGCATTATCACTACGAAATGTGTGGATAGAAACCCCAAATTGATTTTGAATTTCAGCGTGGAAGGTCTGGAAAATAGAAAACAACTAAGATCGATTTTTCATCAAAAATATCCAAGTGCACCTTCAATGAAACTGACAAAGTAGCGGGATCCCAAGGTAAAACTGACCCGACTAGGACCCCAAACATCTGAATAGACTAATGTAAAAGGTGACTCTGCTCGATTATCAAGACGTCGAGGGAAATGGGAACGAGTATGCTTACCGAGCTCACATGACTCACACTCTAGAGTGGACAAGTGAGATAAACCAGGTACCATTTTCTGAAGTTTTGACAAACTGGGATGCCCCAACCGTTTATGTAATTAATGTGGTGAATCAATAATAGGACAAGTTGTTGAAGGAAGACAAGATGTGAGTCCATGTGATTTAGCAAGGATAAAGTAATAAAGTGCATTTGATTCACGTCCGGTACCAATGATCCGCCCTGTACTGCGTTCCTGTATAAAAACAAGGTCATCAAGAAATAAAACAACGCATTTAAGTGATTTGGCCAAGTGACTAACAACTATGAGATTAAAAGGACTACTAGGAACATAAAGAACTGAATCTAAAGGTAAGGAAGGAAGTGGACTTGCTTGACCTATTGCAGTTTTCATGGTTTGAGACCCATTGGCTATTGTGACTGTTGGAAGAGATTGAGAATACGAAATAGTAGTGAAAAGAGATTTGTTACCAGAAATATGATCCGATGCACCTGAATCAATGACCCAAGAATCGGAGGATGAAGATTGAGAGACATAAGTCACGCTATTACCTGTTTGAACAACAGAAGCTATCTAAGAAGATGTCTGCTTACATGCTTTGTACTGAAGGAACTCAATATAATCCGCTAAACAAAACCATCCAATCATTCAAAGTATCGGTTCCCATTTTGTTACGACCAAAATTCTGACAACCTTCGTGAGGCCTAGCTAACTCCCAAAGTGTAAGAGAAACTACTGTTCACTTTCACTGTTTCAATGTTACTGTTCACCGTAAAACACTGTAGCTCGCCAGAAAATAAAAAAGTCATTGGAATATGATGTAACCTTGATGGTAGGCTCGGAAAAGCCTCGCGATCAGGCTGTCCTGAAGGTCGGCCAAAAAATGGCCGGAAATAGGTACACGCGCCGGCGCGTGGGACAGACGCGTCGCTGGAGACCCTTCTCTGGCCGGCGCGTGAGGGCGCGTGGAGGGTCCTTTTTCGGAGATTTTTTCTGGGTTTTGGTCGCCTCTGTCTTAGGGACCTTGGAGTGGTGTTGGATTTTGCACAACACGAAGGAAAAATGATTTTGTTGCGGACAGCCTCCTAAGTCGCTGGATAATTGCACGGCGACGAGGTCTCTCTTCTCGGAAGTCGCTGGAATGATGCACATCGATAAATTTTTCACTAATGCTCTAATACCATGTGAGAAAGTACGAGAGAAAATATTATTGATTATCTAAAGTATTGTACAACGCCTTATTTATATACAGTGGTTACATAATAATAGGTATCTACTTCCCGATTTGGGACACTATACATGACTAACTATTTAACAGAAACAATTAAGATTAACCACACATCAGCACTTAGCACTATACGGGTGCCTGATATAACTGCCCATTATCAAACACGTATATAAAACTGTGCCTGCGCCCACTGCTGGCATGTCAGACACCGAAGGGGCGGATTCTGCCCAAGCACTAATCATAATCATATAGCCCAATAGTGAGGCCTGGTGCACGCGTCGTTCCAAATCATTAACACGTAGCTCTATATGAGCTTGGCATACGCGTCACCTCAAAATCAATACCAATCGGCTCTATGGCCCAAGCTCAATCATCAACTGGTCAAGTCTCGCTTAACCACATCTCATAGTACTCAATTCAACAATGTTACACATATGAGGCATCAACAACATGCGAGGAATCAAATAAGAAAGTACTGAGACAGATATAGCATCATGACTGAGAGCATGTGTACAATTAAGGCAAATAGCTCAGAAACAACAAGAATAGCCCTATCGAGTCTTAAGCAAATAGCACATAGCCTAGACATGATTTCTAACATGAATTAGAACTCAAATGATCATACAAGATTAGAAACATGGATAGGACGAGGCACGATAGCAAACCAATCAAAATAGTCTAAAAGCCACCTCAAATCATGAACACACCGGTGCGCGCACACACGCCCGTCACCTAGCGCGTACGTCACCCCAATACCTTTCATATAACATAGTTCCTATGGTTAAATACCCTCAAATCCAAGTTTAGATATGTTATTTATCTCAAAACTCGGGACTCAATACTCCAAAAAGCCCTTCCCACGCGAATCAGCCTCCAAACAACTCGAATCTATTCACAAACAACTTAATATCATTAAATAATGCCGTAGGAAACAACTTCGAACAATAAAGTTTCGATCTTTATCAAAATTAAATAGTCAACCCAAAAAGTCAACCTCGGGTCCGCACTCTAGAACCTGATCAAACTCACAAATTCCGAACACCCATTCAATTACGAATTCAACCACACCAATTTCATGTAATTCTAACCTCAAATCGACCTTCAAATCCCCATTTTATACTTTAGGAAAGTTTTTACTAGAATCCCCAATTTTTTAACTTTAAATCACCAATTAAATGCTAAAAACAAAGATGGAATCATGATAATAACAAATCCAAGTCAAATATACTTACCCCAATCCAAATCGTGAAAATCCCCTCCAAAATCATAAAAAACCGAGCTCTCTAACTCAAAATGTGATATAATAACCAAACTCTCGAAATAAAGTATTTAAAACATTTTGCCCAGGCATACCCTTCGCGATCGCGGCCATATCTTCGCGATCGCGAAGAAAAAACTTCCAGTTCCTCAAAAGACCCTACGCGAACGTGAAGCACAGCACACCCTGACACTACACGAACGCGGGCATAGCTTCGTGGCCGCGAAGGCTTACAGCCAGATGGCCCCAAAAGAACGACCTACCTACTATGCGAACGCGACGACCCTAACGCTATCGCGAAGGCCACTTCATACCAAACCATCGCGAACGTGATTACCACTTCGCGAACGCGAAGAACAACCCGCCTCCCTTCAAAAAATACAGTACGCGATCGCGACAACCCCTTCCGCGATCGCAAAGAAGAAAACCAAACATCAGAATCAACTATGCGAAAACATGGAGAAATTGTCCGAAACCTATTCGAAACACACCCGAGACTGCCCGGATCTCATCCAAACATACCAACAAGTCATAAAACACAATACGAACTTATTCGAAACCTCAAATCACATTAAGCAACACCAAAACCATGAATCATACCTCAATGCAAGCCTAATAAAACTAATGAACTTTCAACTTCCAAAACTCATGCCGAACCATATCAAATCAACTCCGAATTTCCTCAAATTTTGCATGCAAGTCCCAAATGACACAACGTACCTATTCCAACTCTCAGACCCAAAATCCGACCTTGATATCAACAAAGTAAACTCCCGATCAAACCTCTCAATCTTCCAAACCTTCAACTTTTTAACTTTCGCCAAAAAGTACCAAAACAACATACGGACCTCGAAATCAACGTACGGACATACGCCTATGTCTAAAATCACTATACGAAACTATTGGAATCTTCAAAACACCATTCCAGAGTCATCTACATAAAAGTCAAACTTTGTCAACTCTTTCAACTTAAGCTTCTAACCTTAGGACTAAGTGTCCCAATTTACTCCAACACTTCCCCGAAACCAAACCAACCACCCCGGCAAGTCACATAACCACAAAAGAACATAAATGAGGCAATAAATAGTGGAACGAGGCTACAATACACAAAACAACCGGCTGGGTCGTTACATTCTCCCCCTCTTAATCAAACGGTCATCCTCGAACGGGTCTAGATTCATACCTGGACTCTCAAATAAGTATAGATATCTGCTCCGCATCTCCTGCTCGGTCTCCCATGTTGCCTCCTCGACTGACTGACCCCTCCAATGCACCTTCACCGAAGCTATGTTCTTCGACCTTAACTTTCGAACCTACCGGTTCAAAATGGCCACCGACTCCACATCATAAGTCAGATCCCCATCTAGCTGCACCATGCTGAAGTTCAAAACATGTGACGTATCACCATAATACTCCCGGAGCATCGAAACGTGAAATACTAGGTGAACACCCGATAAACTAGGTGGCAAGGCAAGTCTTTAGGCCACCTCTCCAACTCTCTCAAGCACCTCAAAAGGGCCAATATACCGAGGGCTCAACTTGCCGTTCTTCCCTAACCTCATCACACCCTTCATGGGTAAAACTCTGAGCAGAACCTTCTCACCCGCCATATATGTCACCATAATATCACGAACCTTCCTGTCAGCATAATTTTTCTGCCTGGACTGTGCTGTACGAAGCCGCTCATGAATCACCTTCACCTTCTCCAAGGCATCACGAACCAAATCAGTGCCCAACAACCAAGCCTCCCCAGGCTCAAACCAACCAACTGGAGAACGACATCTCTCATATAAGGGCTCATAAGGAGCCATCTGGATACTCGACTGAAAGCTGTTGTTATAGGCGAACTCTGCTAATGGAAGAATTTGATCCCATGAACCTCCGAAATCAATAACACAGGCACGTAGCATGTCCTCCAAGATCTGAATAGTGCGCTCGGACTGCCCGTCCGTCTAGGGATGAAATGTTGTACTCAGCTCTACCCGTGTGCCCACTCTCGCTGCATCGCTCTCCAAAACTGCAACGTGAACTGAGTGCCTCGATTCGAAATGATAGACACGGGCACACCATGAAAGCGAACAATCTCACGAATGTAAATCTGAGCTAGTCGCTCTAAAGAGTAGGTAGTCACAACTAGAATGAAATGTGCAGACTTGGTCATTCTGTCCACAATAACCCATACTGCATCAAATTTCCTCAAGGTCCGTGGAAGTCCAACTACTAAATCCATCGTGATATACTCCCACTTCCACTCCGGTATCTCCAATCTCTGAGTCAATCCTCCCGGTTTCTGATGCTCATACTTCACTTGTTGACAATTCAAACACCGAGAGAATAAGCAACAATATCTTTCTTCATTCTCTGCCACCAATAGTGCTGTTTCAAGTCACGATACATCTTCGTGACACCTGGGTGAATGGAATGCCGCGAGCTGTGAGCCTCCTCAAGGATCAAATCTCTTAACCCATCAACATTTGGAATACAAATTCGGCCTTGAAGCCACATAACACCATCATCACCAATCACAATCTCCTTAGCATGTCCACGTTGCAGCATGTCCTTCAACACCAAGTGAAGATCATCAAAATGGCAAGCCTTGATACGCTCCAACAACGATGATTGTGCTACAATGTAAGCAAGAATCCGGCTAGGCTCCGAAACATCCAATCTCACAAACTGATTGGCTAAAGCCCGAACATCCATGGCTAGTGGCCTTTCTGCTACCAGTCAATATGCCAAACTGCCCATACTCTCGGCCTTCCTACTCACTGCATCGGCCACTACATTGGCCTTTCCCGGATGATATAATATGGTGATATCATAGTCTTTCAACAACTCTAACCATCTCCGCTGCCGCAAATTAAGGTCTTTCTGCTTTAGGTGCTGGAGACTCCGATGGTCGGTACACTCACATGGAACGCCGTACAGATAGTGCCTCCAAATCTTCAGCGCGTAATTAATGGCTGCCAACTCTAAGTCATGCACAAAGTAATTCTTCTCATGAACCTTCAACTACCGAGACACATAGGCAATCACCCTACCGTCCTGCATCAACACCCAACACCGCTCCAAGCCCAATATGCGACGCATCACAATACACGATGTAAGACCCCAAACTTATAGGCAACACCAGTCAATGCGGTCTTGAGCTTCTGAAAGCTTACCTCACACTCGTCAGAGTATCTGAAAGGAGCACCCTTCTGTGTCAATCTAGTCAAAGGTGCAGCAATTGACGAGAAACCTTTCACAAAACGACGATAATAACTTGCCAAACCCAAGAAGCTCCGAATCTCTGTAGCTGAAGACGGTCTAGGCCAACTCTAAACTGCCTCAATCTTCTTCAGATCCACCTTGATCCCTTCACTAGACACCACGTGCCCCAAGAACGCCACTGAATCAAGCCAAAGCTCACACTTGGAGAATTTAGCATATACTCCCTCCGTTTCAATTTATGTGAACCAATTTCCTTTTTAGTCCGTACCAAAAAGAATGACCCATTTTCTTATTTGGAAATAATTTACCTTTATGTAATGATTTATAGCTACACAAAATATATGTGTCTTATTTTATATCACAAGTTCAAAAGTCTTCTCGCTTTTTTTAAACTCCGTGCTCAGTCAAATAGGTTCACATTAGTTGAAACGGAGGGAGTAACTTCTTTTCCCTCGAAGTCTGGAGTACTATCCTCAGATGCTGCTCATGATCCTTCAACACCAAGTGAAGATCATCAAAATGGCGAGCCTTGATATGCTCCAACAACGATGATTGTGCTACAATGTAAGCAAGAATCCGGCTAGGCTCCGAAATATCCAATCTCACAAACTGATTTGCTAAATCCCGAACATCCATGGCTAGTGGCCTTTCTGCTACCAGTCAATATGCCAAACTGCCCATACTCTCAGCCTTCCTACTCACTGCATCGTCCACTACATTGGCCTTCCCCGGATGATATAATATGGTGATATCATAGTCTTTCAACAACTCTAACCATCTCAGCTGCCTCAGATTAAGGTCTTTCTGCTTCAGGTGCTGGAGACTCTGATGGTCGGTATAGACTCACATGGAACGCCGTACAGATAGTGCCTCCAAATCTTCAGCGCGTGATTAATGGCTGCCAACTCTAAGTCATGCACAAGGTAATTCTTCTTATGAATCTTCAACTGCCGAGATGCATAGGCAATCACCCTACCGTCCTGCATCAACACCCAACACCGCGCCAAGCCCAATACGCGACGCATCACAATACATGATGTAAGACCCCGAACTTGTAGGTAACACCAGTCAATGCAGTCTTGATCTTTTGAAAGCTTACCTCACACTCGTCAGACCATCTGAAATGAGCACTCTTCTAGGTCATTTTAGTCAAAGGTGCAGCAATTGACGAGAAACCTTCCACAAAACGGCGATAATAACCTGCCAAACCCAAGAAGTTTCGAATCTCTGTAGCTGAAGACGGTCTAGGCCAACTCTAAACTGCCTCAATCTTCTTCAGATCCACCTTGATCCCTTCACTAGACACCACGTGCCCCAAGAACGCCACTGAATCAAGCCAAAACTCACACTTGGAGAATTTAACATATACTCCCTCCGTTTCAATTTATGTGAACCTATTTCCTTTTTAGTCCGTGTCAAAAAAATGACCCCTTTTCTTATTTGGAAACAATTTACCTTTATGCAATGATTTATAGCTACACAAAATATATGTGCCTAATTTTACACCACAAGTTTAAATATTTTCTCTCTTTTTTAAAACTCCGTGCCCAGTCAAATAAGTTCACATAAATTGAAACGTAGGGAGTAACTTCTTTTCCCTCAAAGTCTGGAGTACTATCCTCAGATGCTGCTCATGATCCTTCAACACCAAGTGAAGATCATCAAAATGATGAGCCTTGATACGCTCCAACAACGATGATTGTGCTACAATGTAAGCAAGAATTCGGCTAGGCTCCGAAACATCCAATCTCACAAACTGATTGGTTAAAGCCCGAACATCTATGGCTAGTGGCCTTTCTGCTACCGGTCAATATGCCAAACTGCCCATACTCTCAGCCTTCATACTCACTGCATTGGCTAGTACATTGGCCTTCCCCGGATGATATAATATGGTGATACAGTCTTTCAACAACTCTAACCATCTCCGCTGCTGCAAATTAAGGTCTTTCTGCTTCAGGTGCCGGAGACTTCGATGGTCGGTATAGACTCACATGGAACACCATCTAGATAGTGCCTCCAAATCTTCAGCGCGTGATTAATGGCCGCCAACTCTAAGTCATGCACAAGGTAATTCTTCTCATGAACCTTCAACTGCCGAGACGCATAGGCAATTACCCTACCGTCCTGCATCAACACCGCGCCAAGCCCAATACGCGACGCATCACAATACACGATGTAAGACCCCGAACTTATAGGCAACACCAGTCAATGCAGTCTTGAGCTTCTGAAAGCTTACCTCACACTCGTCAGACCATCTGAAACGAGCACCCTTCTCGGTCATTTTAGTCAAAGGTGTAGCAATTGACGAGAAACCTTCCACAAAACGGCGATAATAACCTGCCAAACCCAAGAAGTTTCGAATCTCTATAGCTGAAGACGGTCTAGGCCAATTCTGAACTGCCTCAATCTTCTTCAGATCCACCTTGATCCCTTCACTGGACACCACGTGCCCCAAGAACGCGCCACTGAATCAAGCCAAAATTACACTTGGAGAATTTAGCATATACTCCCTCCGTTTCAATTTATGTGAACCCATTTCCTTTTTAGTCCATGCCAAAAAGAATGACCACTTTTCTTATTTGGAAACAATTTACTTTTATGCAATGATTTATAGCTACACAAAATACATGTGCCTCATTGTACACCACAAGTTCAAAAGTCTTCTTTTTTTTTTAAACGCCGTGCCCAGTCAAATAGGTTCACATAAATTGAAATGGAGGGAGTAACTTCTTTTCCCTCGAAGTCTGGAGTACTATCCTCAGATGCTGCTCATGATCCTCCTGGCTGCGTGAGTACACCAATATATCATCAATGAATACTATGACGAAGGAATCAAGATATGGTAGGAACATGCTGTTCATCAAGTGTATAAAAGCTGCTGGGGCATTAGTCAGCCCGAAAGACATCACCAGAAACTCATAGTGGCCATAGTGGGTCCTGAAAGTCATTTCGGAATATCTGAATCCCCGATCTTCAACTGATGATACCCTTACCTCAAATTAATCTTCGAGAACACTCTAGCACCCTGAAGCTGATCAAATAAGTCATCAATGCGCAGTAGTGGGAACCTGTTCTTAATAGTAACCTTGTTCAGTTGCCTGTAGTCAATACTCATCCTCATAGTACCATCCTTCTTCCTCACAAATAGAACCGGTGCACCCTACGGTGACACACAAGGCCTGATGAAGCCCTTATCAAGTAGTTCCGGCAACTGTTCTTTCAACTCCTTCAACTCTATAGGTGCCCTGCGGTACGGTGAAATAGAGTTGGGCTGAGTGTCCGGTACCAAGTCAATACCAAAATCAATGTCTTTGTCGGGTGGCATGCCCGACAGGTTTGCTAGAAACACATCTGGAAAGTCATCTCCAAGTTTAACTCAGACGTAACTCCCTTCCTTTTTTTGGGGGTGTGAAGCAGTGTCAAACCAAAACACTATAGTAGCCTTCAAAGATGACTCTTTGGCCTTTAGACTCGCTTCGGCGACTTCACCCTTTAAGTGACAAGGGGGTGAGCCACTCCAAGCGGAAAGCGATAGTGAATCCCGAACTTGCCCACACTCATCCAAACTGGCCTCAAAAAATGATCGGAAAGCGAAGCCCTTCCTTCCAATCCAAGCCGGCGAAGCCGCCCCTATATCTAACCATCGCTCACCCCGATCACATATTGGCACGTTCATGATGCATCATAATCAAAAGGCCGGAGCTGGATGATTAAAAATTGTCATGTCTAGTTCCCTCGGGGGATGGATCTATAAGAATTCACCCATCCCCAAATGAGAGCATCGTCTTTACCCCTAGAAAAGGTGCGATGTAATTTCCTGGTTCGATTACATTGCTCTTTGTAATTGAGTCTTAAAGGGTAATTGACTCTTCCAATCCAACTCTATCGAAGGAGAAAAAAAAGTTGGGACTACGACTTGCTTAGTGCAGGGCTGCTTGTCCTCAATCCGATTAATTCGTAACAAATTAGTATTCGCAATTTGTGAGGGTCGTTCTAGCTATATAAGAAATCCGCTCTTGGTCTTCTATCCGTATCCGCTGCTCTTAGCCGATGCAATGAAAGTGAAGGACCCACGACAATGACAGAACGTCCTGAATAATCAACTCGTTTGCCAAGCAGAGTCTCACGAAATCTTCCCGGTATATCGTGGAAATTTTTTGAAAGACAAGAATCAAATAATTTTCTGTGGTGGAACAAAATATCTCTCATCTCCCCCTCCTACGGAAGCCGGCTCAAAATATTTGATCTTAGGTGCATTTCCCTCTGGAATATTATTGTTTGGGTACGACCTCGAGATATGCAAAATAAAAAGACTCCGATTTCCGATCCGGTTGATGTTCCGACATCCCGAATTGAGGTGGCTCTAAACTCAGGTTTGCCTACCTCTGAGTTGAGCTTAGCCCTCTTCCTATCCTAAACCCCTAGAATCATAAGGAACGATTGGTGGTTGATGAGATCACTCATTCTTCCATTAGGGACATGTGCACGAACGGCAACTCCAAACGTCACACATCCGCCGCCTACCTACCGCTTCTATAAATACAGATACACCCAATACGTCGAACTCCTCGAGACATTTCTGCTGATGGGCCCTTGAATTATAGCATTGATTCTCAAAGTCAAAAGACTTCATTTTTGGGTTACCCGAAGCCCCGAATGGAATGGATCGTTTCTGCCAACGAAATGAACGCGGAGCCCGTTCAATCTTTCATTTCGAAAAGAAAACTTGGATGTCCCACGGAAAAATCCACCTTATTCATGCTCCGCACAACAACTTGATTCACCTAGCAGCTTTTAATAGGAAAGCTTGTTCCACCACTTCGACAAATTCTTTTGCAGCAGATACAAATGGAAAGAAATTGATAAAACTAATCCTCCACGAAAAGTAAGATACTCAGCAATCCCTATTATAATATAATCGCAAAAATCCAAATATTTATCTATCCAGCCATAAGCAGCAGTAGACGTTTTGGATAAGTAAAAACATTAGACATTAGCAGATAAATTAGCAGGAAATAAAGCAACGATGGCAACTAAACACGAGGGGTCAAGCCTTTCCAGGTCATCTTGAAAAATGATGGATAAACTTTATCGAAAAAGGTTAGGAAAACAGGTGCTCTTATTGGACGTCTATCTGAACCGAATTAGCACTTCTCAGAATCCCATGAAACCATTTCATAGAAGTTCATTGATGAACTTACCTCAGCGACTTTCACTTCCTATCGGCTTCGGACCGAAAGAGAGTGAGATGGATTGGTCTTTGCAGCGTTAATGTTTTTTGCTGGTTGGTTTCATTATCATAAAGCAGCGCCAAAGCAAGGGATGTGGATTGAGTCCATGTTCTGGAGAAAGAGGGGGCCTTTGTTTTTCTATGGTCTTTGGTAAGTAGTCTATAGTTCACTTTCGTCAATGGCCTGCCCCGCTCTCTTCTCAACTTAGTTATTAGTACTTCGGAGTGGTGCATACTCTCCAGCTTGGCTATTGAATGAATCTTATGCTTGTCAGGTCCACTCCTCTGCCTTCTCTTGCCTATCGTCCACTTCGGTGTTCTTGATAGAAAATGACGACTCCTTCAGAAAAACCTCGGGGGAAGGTCAAAGAAAGAACTTGTTCTTCCGATGTTAAGAACTCTTCCAATAATTCCGAGCCCGATCTTTTCAAAAAAGCGCTGACCTGGACCAATAGAGAAATCCCAATTCATTGGGCCTTTCGATACAATCAAATAGAAAGCCCCAAGGGCGCCATATTCTAGGAGCCCAAACTATGTGATTGAATAAATCCTCCTCCGGGTCAAGGGCTCCTTCTCCCTCCCCTGTCCTCTTCCCTTTCGACATCAAGATAATTGACGAAGGAGTTCTCTAGACCCATCTGCCGCCCTTGAGAAGGGACACAGTATTGAAATTGTTGAACCGGAGAAATGAGTTGGAAAGGAGTGGAACGGATCTTGTAGGATTCCCAAGAAATTCTTTGATTTCTTCCGGAAACAGATGATTAATCATATGCTTCTGACGTTCCGTGAATAGCCGGGACATTGAGGTTTTGAAAAATCCAAACATCTCAGAGATAGATAGAGAGGTAGGAATTTCTCGAACGAACCGCACTCCTTCGTATACGTCAAGAGTCCATTGATGAGAAGGGGCTGGGGAAAACTTTTTTCTTCACTTCAGCTTTGAGATGATTTTAGCCACCGGGGTGGCCGCGTGTGAATTCTTTCAAGGCAAAGGGCGGCCTGATTCGACTTTCTTGTATACTCTGATCTGGTCGAGGTGATTTTCGTTTACCAGCACATAGGTATTCTAAATTCCTATGATCGAGTCTTTCTGGCCCCTGTGAACCCCTCTTCCCCTCACTCTCCTTTCCCTAATATGAACCTTGAGTAATCAAAGCCTTTCTGACTCGGTCTGCCCCGGTCGCCCTACGAGAACCGACTTGACGGTAGGAGTATCAGCACTAACATCTCCCACAAAGGCCAAGTACGCCAAACATCCCTTCTCAACCATCCGTTGAGCCTTTAAATGTGAAATCACCCTACTAGGAACATAATCCAGGGAACCTCTCCACTCCAACCTCGGCATCACCGGTATCGCCAATGTCACGGCCTTAGCGTGACAATCAAGAATAGCGTGACATGGCTACAACTAGTCCATGCCCAAAATCACGTCAAAATCAACCATGCTAAGCAGTAAAAGATTGACTCCGGCTTCATAACCCCCAATAGTCATCACACACGACCGATACACATGGTTCACAACAATAGAATCACCCACCGGTGTAAATACATGAACAGACATAAATAACGAATCACGAGGCATATCCAAGTAACGAGCAAAGTATGATGACACATATGAATAAGTGAAATAAAGGTCAAATAATACGGAAGCATCCCTGTGGCACACTGAAACAATACCTGTGATCACAGTATCAGGAGCAACTGCCTCTGTTCTGGCGGAAAATGCATAGAAACGAGCATGATCACCACCTGACTGCCCCCCCCCCCATGGCGACCTCGACCCACACGACCTCCTCCCGGAGCTGGCTGAGCGGGTGGGGTAGCAATTGGTGCAGGAGTCATAGTCTGGCCTCCCTAATGCGCTGGACCTCTGTAATGACGGGGGCAATACTTCCTCACATGCCCAACTCTCCACAATGTAACCTCGAACTGGAAATGACTGTAGGGCCTGAATCGGACCCCAAGAACTAGAATAGCCACTGGAAGAACCCGGTACTGACGAACCCTGAACTGATGGAGCACGGTACGAGCTCTGAGCTGGAAGTGCACTGAAAGACGACTGAACTGGACGGTGCTGTAAGAACCGTGGCTAGCTGAAGAACCACGAGGAACCTGACGAGTCATCTGAGCAGGCCTAAAAGGACGACCCCTGCTGTGATGTGACTGACCTCCAGACGAGGTACCACTAAAACCACCTAAACCATGGGGCCTCTTGCCCTCTCTCTCCTCGCGCTCAAGCCTGCGAACCTGCTCGAAGCGCCTAGCAATCTCGACCACCTGGTCAAACCTAGCATCCGTCTCGGGCTCTCGAGCCAGACTGTAGCGTAGACCATAGTTGAAGTCATCAATGAACCTCCTGATCCTCTCTCTTAGTAGGATCCAACCATATAGCATGACGGTCCAGATCCGCGAATCTCATCTCGTACCGAGTCACAGTCATATCCCCCTGGCGTAGCTGCTCAAAGTCTCTACGCAACACCTCTCTGCGAGTCTGTGGGACAAACTTCTCTAAGAAAATAACTGAGAACTCATGCCATGTAAGTGGCGTTGCGCCAACTGGCCTGCTCAACTCATAAGCCTGCCACCATCTATAGGCTGCCCCTGTCAGCTGGAAAGTAGTAAATACAACTCTATAGATCTCCAAAATACCCGTTGTGCGAAGAATCCGCTGACACCTGTCTGGAAAATCCTGAGCATCCTCTGACTCTCCTCCGCTGAACTCTAGCAGTTTAAGCCTCCCAAACTGCTCTAACCTTTTCCGCTCCTCATCGGTCAAAGGTGGACCAACCTCGGCTGGAACAGCAGTAACCGGCTGAACTGGTAACACCCCGGTGTCTGAAGACCCTGAGCTAGTTGCTCTAGTGTACGGGCGTCGGGAGTCTGGGCACCTCCCCCAACCTGTGAGGTAGCCGGTGCAACTGGAATCAAAACCGCCTGAGCCAGGCTTGTGCACACAGTCAAAATTGGGGCTAAGGCCTCCTGAAGGCCAGGAATAAGTAATATTGGTACAACCGACCCTGGTGGGGTCAGATTGGAGAATGAACCTAATATTGGTAAACCAATTGTAAGTCCAATATTGTTTAGAGCTCTCGGCTAGGATTGCTGCAAATAAGGCTAAGGAGAAGGAATTAGAACTCCTTGATGTGGATCATGTATTTCATGAAGTCCCTACTACAGAATGTACAGTGAATACACATGTTGATCATCTTGATCAGTGTGATCAAAATGGATTGCCAGAAGATCCTGGGGGAAGTAACTCAAGTCTTGCTACTTTGAATGAGGGCCTTATAAATACCGGAGGAGGAGGATTACATAATTTAGCTCTTCCTACGATCGATGCTGTCAATTTTATGGAACCCATTGTAGAGGAACAAAGGTGTTCTAAATCCGATGATGAACAGATTTTGGGGGGGGGGGGTAAGGAGTTTCCCCTAGATGAAAATGGCAGTGCTAGGCTAGTGCATCAAAATGTTACTTACTTCAACAACTTGTCTCCTAGAGGGATGATAAGCTCAAATGTTGGGAGAGCTGTTATGTTCCTGAAGGGAGGCAAAAGAAACAACAAATTCGAACCAAATGCCACCACCTCTAATGTTTCCCATGATTAGCACAATATCGTGGAATATTAGGGGAGTGGGATCTCAAGGAGCGTGTGAAAGACTCAAACTCCTCAAACAACAATACAGAATTCCTCGTGTTCCTACAAGAACCAATGGTGAATGTTAGAAAGATTGACAAATATAAAAGGGCATTGAGCTTCCAATCTTGTTATGCATACTGTTCCAACAAGATTTGGATTTTCTGGTCAGGTGAATATGTTGTGGAGGTTATTGAAGATAAAGAACAACAGATGCTTTTGCAGATTTCCATTCCTTCAAGAACGACACCCTTGTTTCTCACTGTTGTCTATGCAAAGTGTGATGAGTCCATGAGAGAGGAGCTCTGGGAGGAGTTGCGATCTACTGCTAACAGAATTTCTGGTCCTTGGGGTGTGGTGGGTGATTTTAATGTTATTACATGTGAAGAGGAGAAGAGAGGAGGAAGACCTTTCAGAGTTGAAGATAGCCTAGACTTTCTAGCTTGTTTATCTGATTGCGGTCTTCAAGATGCCGGCTTTTATGGGTCTAATTTCACGTGGTGTGACAATAGAGATCCGCCAAACACTATTTGGGAGAGGTTAGATAGATTAGTGTATAATGCTGAATGGTTTGATGCTCTTGGGAACAGAGTCGTCACACATCTATCGGGATCGTGTTCTGATCATGTTCCATTATTGATCAAGGCTGTCTCAACTAATTCTGAATATGTGAAATATTTTAAATTTCTCAACATTTGGGTGGATCATGAGGAATATTTGGAGAAAGTCCAGCAGGTATGGTCAGAAGATATTGTAGGCAACCCCTTATATGTCCTCCACCAGAAGATAAAAAAGGTAATCTCCACCTTAAGCGCCTGGTCCAGGCAGGCTTTTGGTGATATCTATGAAGAGCCAAAAACACTTGAAGTTCTCATTAACAGCTTGGAGGAAACTATGCTGAATAATCCATCTCCTGAAGCAAGAATGGCCTTATCTAAGACAAGAGCAGAATTTACTAGGTTCCTGAAGTTGCAGGACTCTATATTAAGGCAAAAGGCTAGGGTAAAATGGTTGACTGATGGTGATGCTAACACAGCTTTCTTCCATGCCGTGATTAAAGATAGAAGAAGAAAGTTAAATATTCAGAGAATCCGAGATGAGAGTGAAAACACTATGGAAGGTACTGAAGAGGTAGCAGGAGCAACAGTCGATTTTTTTCAAAACTTATTCAGTGCGGGAACTACCATACAAGACTCTAGTATTCTAGAGGTGGTAAGAAGAACAGTCACTGTTGAAGATAATAATTTCCTCATAGCTTCTCCGACTATGGAGGAGGTTAAGAATTCTGTTTTCATGATAGACCCTAACAGCGCCCCGGGGCCAGACGGGCTCACAGGCAGATTCTATCAAAGTGCATGGCCTATTATTGCTATGGATGTCCTTAATGCTATAGTTGCCTTCTTTAATGGTGCTCAACTACCAAAGTTTTTCACTCACACATGCCTAGTGATGCTTCCAAAAGTGGAATCTCCTCAAACATTCTCTGATATTAGGCCAATTAGTTTGTGTAACGTGTCTAGCAAAATTATTGCCAAGCTGTTGAATGCTAGGCTAAGCTCAGTATTGCCCAGAATCATCTCACACAACCAGAGTGGTTTTGTTAAAAGGAGAGCCATTACAGAAAACATTCTGTTGGCTCAGGAAATAGTGAATGATATTGGGAAACATGTGGATGAGGGTAATGTAGTTTTGAAGTTGGATATGGCCAAAGCATATGACCGGGTTTCATGGACCTATTTATGTTATATGCTTCGGAAGATGAGCTTCTCTGAGAGATGGATTGAGATTATTCACAGATATATAAGCAATAATTGGTACACCCTTATTGTTAATGGTTGTAGGCATGGTTTTTTTAAATCCGGGAGGGGACTAAGACAAGGTGATCCTCTTTCCCCTCTCTCTTTGTCTTGAGTGCTGAACTGTTGTCCCAATTATTGATTGATCTTCAGAAAAATAGGAGGTATAGAGGTTTCTACATGAACAATAGAGGACCCCAGGTGAATCATCTTACTTTTGCTGACGATGCTATTTTGTTTTCTAACGGGGAAGGCTACCCTTCAGCAGGTCCTAGACTCTTTATCCACTTATGAGCAGATTTCGGGACAACAAATCAATAAGGATAAATGCAGCTTTTCTCTGGCTCCATCTGCAACTCAAAGATCTATCACTAGGATAAGGAGAATTACAGGGATGAGACATGAACCACTACCAATCCAATATCTTGGGTGCCCTATCTACTCTAGTAGAAAGAAGGTATCAATTTTCTCAAACATGGTTAGCAAGGTGATTAACAAAATAAGAGGGTGGCATCTAAAGTTCTTATCTACGGGAGGTAGAGCAGTACTTATCAGACATGTACTACTAGCCCTAAACATACATACACTTGCTGCAGTTCATCCAACCAAAGGCTCTATTGTTACAATTGAGAGGTATCTTGCTAGGTTCTTTTGGTCAGGCCAAGAGGATAGTGACAGATACCATTGGACTGCTTGGTCTAAGTTGTGCCTACTATATAATGAGGGAGGAGCTAACTTCAGGAAGTTAGAAGACATATGCAAAGCTTTTACTGCTAAACAATGGTGGATAATGAGGACCACAAATTCATTGTGGTCTCAGTTTGTTAGAGCCAAGTATTGCAGTACATACCATCCACTATTTAGACAGTGGTCAGCCGGCCAGTCCCATAATTGGCAGGCTATGTGCAAACTGAAGTATGAAGTGGAGCAAAATATTTTATGGAGAATTGGGAGAGGAAATTGCAGCTTCTAGTATGATAATTGGACTAATTTTGGTCCTCTATGCACAAGTCTAGCGGAAGGTGTGGGCTATGATAATACAAGAGTCAATGAAGTGTATAATAATGGGCAATGGGACTGGTCTCGATTGCAAATTCATCCTCCAGAAGTTGTGAAGAACCTTGTAACATCTGTGAAGATTACAATCAATCAAGAAGAGGATGATGACCCAGTATGGACAATATCTACTTCTGGAAATTTTTCTGTGGCTTCAGCTTGGAATTCTTTGAGGCAGAGAAAGGATTTTGCTCCTTTTGACTCCAAATTATGGCATAAATCCATTACCTTCTAAATGTAACTGTTGTCCACCACCAAATATGAGCCCAGGCGTGGAAAATTGTAAGCACTTATTTTGTCACGGGCAGTTTGCGCAACAATTGTGGGGAAACATTGCTGGAAGGGTAGGAATTGAACATAGAAACACCTCCTTGAGGAACCTTTTCTCTAATTGCTGGAACCATAGAGCCGGTAACTCTGTAGCTTCCTTTGTTTGTAAAATTCTTCCTCTTATTTTTGTGTGGGAGTTGTGGAGATCAAGGTGCTGCAACAGGTATGAAATGGAGAGGCCATCAATCAATAGATCTATTTGTTTCATTACCTTTAATATTGTCCAGATTGTTAACTCTCATTTCAGAAAAATTGTTATTGGTTGTAAATGGGAGGACATTTGTAAACTATTTGACATTTCCCTCCTTGAAAATTCCTTCACTGTGGTTAAATGGCTTAGACCACCACTATTGTTTGTTAAGGTAAATAGTGATGGGAGTTGTATTAATGGGAGCTGTGGGGGTGGTGGTGTGGTCAAGGATAGTGTTGGTAGGATGATTATGGCATATGCGATACCTTTGGGGCAAGGATCCAGTAATTTTGCAGAAGCGGAAGCACTCCTTTTTGGTTTAAAATGGTGCATCCAACAAGGTTATGGGTTAATTGTAGGTGAGACTGATTCCTTGCTGCTGCTTAACTGCATTCAAGGTTCTTGGTCCACACCATGGAGGATCAAAAATACTGTAAAGGAGATAAAGCAGTTGGTTCAAGATAAGAATCTTGTCATTAAACATTGCTTTAGAGAAGCAAATCAAGTTACGGACAAGATGGCCTCTTTAAGTCACCAGTTAGAGGAGATATTCATGTATACCTACTTTGACACATTGCCAAGGCAGGTTAGAGGGTTACTTAATGTAGATAGATGGCAAATTTCAACTTTCCGAGTCAAGAGGATAAGACCGAGCAATCTAGTATATGAGCCAACATGAATTCTAGAACTTATAACCACTTTCTGTTTTGTCAGATTGCCTCAAATCATTGTAACGTTTGTATGCATTTGCCGTGTCAAATTCACATCTTTCTAAGAAGGCAAGGCTATCCTCTCCTTCAAATTGTAACTGTTGCGTTACAAGTGGTAATAAGATTGTGACGTGGAATTAAAAAAAAAATATGACTCCATTGTTGGATCTGCTATATGTACTAGATATGTCTTATTTGTAGATTTATAATTATGTAATTTAACGGGAGGTTTTGGTTTTATGTCCCCCTCATATTGTACCTTTTCTTGGTGTCAATGCCAAACCCCCTATCACCACGGGAGGTGAAAGCCCGGGTCGTTGGATTTTTTTTTAAAAAAAAGGCACTGTCGGTGCCTGAGCTGGTCCCACCGGCTCAACAATATCTAGTACCTGCTCCTCAGTTGGAGAAACTAGTGGCTCCACAGGTGCTTCTTTGGCTGTAGTATGAGCCTCATCTCGGCCCCGACCTTTCGTGGCCCTAACTGGTGGTACAGGTGGTTGTCCGCCTGATCCGGCTGCACGTGTCCTCACCATCTGCGAGAATATAAAAGAGTCAAGATTCAAACTTCGGAAATAATAAATTCGCACGACAAAAAAAATGCAAGAAAGTGAAGTTTCCTAATAGTTTGGTAGCCTCTCGAAGATAAGTACAGATGTCTCTGTACTAATCCGTAAGACTACTAAACTTGCTCATGACTCGAGAGACCTACGTAACCTAGTGTTCTAATACCAACTTGTCACGACCCAACTCCCACCAGAGCCGCGACGGCGCCTGACACTACTTGTTAGGCAATCCAACAGTCACACAAACACAACGAATTGGATAAACATGGTTTAATAAGCTCAACAACGGAAATATCATGAAATATCTGATGAAAACAACCACAATACTGCTACAACCATCCCAAGGATCTGGTGTCAACGAGTACATGAGCACTACTGAGTATCAAATACAAGGCCAAATTCTCAATATAACTGTCTGAATAGTAGAACAGTAATAGTAGAAATAACGAAAGAGAACTTCAAGTTCTGCGGACGGTATAACAGCTACCTCGTAGTCGCCCAAAAGCTGGTAGCAACATAACTCTAGAGATCACCTAGTCCGAAAGTACCTGGATCTGCATACGAAGTGCAGAATGTAGTATGAGTACAACTGACCCCATGTACTCAATAAGTAATAACACTAACCTTGGGCTGAAAGCAGTGACGAGCTACGAAACAGCAGTCAGAGACCAATATCAATAACCAGTAACAATTCAGAATATGAAGGAAACATTAGAAGCAAGTAACTCAATGAAATTATGTTCACCTTGTTCACATTTCAGAAATTTAGGCATGCTTTCCAAGTATAACAGTTTAAGCCCAACACGGATAAGACGCTTCATTTACCAGCTAGCATGAGGAAGGTACATCTCTATGCCTATATGTCAAATCAACAATATCACTATGAAACCATTAAGAATAACCACACATCAACACTTAGCACTGTACGAGTGCCTGACAAAACTGCTCTTCATCGAGCACGTATATAAAACACTGTGCATGCGCCCACTGCTGGCATGTCAGACTCCGGAGGGGCGGATTCTGCCCAAGCACTAACCATAATCATATAGCCTATTAGTGAGGCCTAGTGCACGCTTCGCCCCAAATCATTAACACGTGGCTCAATATGAGCCTGGCGTACGTGTCACCTCAAAATCAATACCAATCTGCTCTATGGCTCAAGCTCAGTCATCAACTGGTCAAGTCTCACTTAACCACATTTCACAGTATTCAATTCAACAATGTTACACATATGAGGCATCAACAACATGTGAGGAATCAAATAAGAAAGTACTGAGACAGATATATCATACACGGATATAGCATCATGATTGAGAGCGTGTGTACTATTAAGGCAAATAGCTCATAAACAACAAGAATAGCCCTATCGAGTCTCAAACAAATAGCACATAGCCTAGACATGATTTCTAACATGAATCAGAACTCAAATGATCATACAGGTTTAGAAACATGGATAGGACGAGGCACGATAGCAAACCAATCCCATAATAGTCTAAAAGCCACCTCAAATCATGAGCACACCGGTGCACGCACACACGCCCGTCACCTAGCGCATACGTCACCCCAATACCTTTCATAACATAGTTCTCAGGGTTAAATACCCTCAAATCCAAGTTTAGATATGTTACTTACCTCACAACGCAGGACTCAATACTCCGAAAAGCCCTTCCCACGCGAATCGGCTTCCGAACGACTCGAATCTAGTCACAAACAACTTAATATCATCAAATAATGCCGTAGGAAACAACTTCGAACAATAAAGTTTCGATCTTTATCAAAATCGAAAAGTTAACCCAAAAAGTCAACCCCGGGCTCGCACCCCTGAACCCGATCAAACTTATAAATTCCGAACAACCATTCAATTATGAGTTTAACCATACCAATTTCATTCAATTCCGACCTTAAATCGACCTTCAAATCCTCATTTTATAATTTAGGAAAGTTTTTACTAAAATCCCCAATTTGTTCACTATAAATCACCAATTAAATGCTAAAAACAATGATGGAATCATGAAATAATAACAAATCCGAGTAAAAAATACTTACCCCAATCCAAATTGTGAAAATCCCCTCCAAAATCGCCCAAAACCGAGCTCTCTAACGGTCTAACCCAAATTGTGATATAATAACCAAACCCTCGAAATAGAGTATTTAAAACATTCTGCCTGGCATATCCTTCGCGATCGCGAAGAACAAACTTCCAGCTCCTCAAAAGACCCTACGCGAACGCGAGGCCAAGGACGCGAACGCGAAGCACAACGCACCGTGACACTACGCGAATGCGGGCATTGCTTCGCGGTCGCGAAGGCTTACAACCAGATGCTCCTAGCCGACCTACCTTCTACGCAAACGCGACGATCATAATGCTATTGCGAAGGCCACTGCATATCAAATCATTGCGAACACGATTATCACTTCGCGAACGCGAAGAACAACCCGCATGCCTTCCAAAAATACGCCATCACGACAGCCCTTCCGTGATCGCGAAGAAGAAAACCAGACATCAGAATCAGCTATGCCAAAACATGGAGAAACGGTCCGAAACCCATCCGAAAAACACCCGAGACCCCCGGACCTCATCCAAACATACTAACAAGTCCTAAAACACAATACGAACTTACTCGAATCCTCAAATCACATTAAACAACAATAAAATCACGAATCATACCTCAGTTCAAGCCTAATGAAACTAATGAACTTTCAACTTCCAAAACTCATGCCGAAACATATCAAATCAACTCCGAATTACCTCAAATTTTGCATGCAAGTCCCAAATGACACAACAGACCTATTCCAACTCTCGGAACCAAAATCCGAATCCGTTATCAACAAAGTCAACTCCTGGTCAAACCTCTCAACCTTTCAAACCTTCAACTTTTCAACTTTCATCAAAAAGCACCAAATCAACCTACGGACCTCCAAATCAACATCCAGACACACGCCTAAGTCCAAAATCACCATACGAAGCTATTTGAATGATCAAAATACCATTCCAGAGTCGTGTACACAAAAGTCAAATTGCGGTCAACTCTTTCAACTTAAGCTTCCAACCTTGGGACTAAGTGTCCCAATTCACTCCAACACTTTCCTGAAACCAAACCAACCACCCCGGTAAGTCACATAACCACAAAAGAACATAAAAGAGGCAATAAATAAAGGAATAGGGCTACAATACACAAAACGATCGGCTGAGTCGTTACAAAAGGTTACACTGATTGATTTTATGAGTATATCTCAATAATTTGGAACTAAGATTATGTTTTGTTGATTAACTCATAGATGGTGTAAATCTCTTGAAGATAACACCTAGTTAAAATTTATTGAAGGAACAATATGATTTTGGTATGGTTCTCCATGTCTGAGCTACGTGCTCAGTATAGCAAACAAGGTTACCTTTTATATATCTTTCTATTGCACTGACGACACTTGTTTCATCTAGCTGCTAGTTTTTGTCCATTCTCCTCTTTCTGGATTCTGACAAGTCAATTTACTTGGTCTCCAAGCCTTTTTTTTTTCAGGATCTTGCTTTTTTCTTCTTCCTATTGTGAATTTTGTCTTGACTTTCAAGAAACTCTGAACCAATCAAGTTTAACGATGCTTCCTCGTGTTATAATTTAAATTCTTTTTCTGCCCCTTCAAGGTCATCTGATAAGCAAAAAGATTTATATTACTTTTCCGCCATCAACTGCATCAGTTGTTTGCTGCTTTACCAGGACCCTGAAATTTCCTCTGACACCCATGCAAACTCCAGTGTTTACCCATGATGGATAGACAAGAGTCCTTGTTTGTGTCCTTAAATATACAGACACAAATATCTTGCTAATAGTGATCATCAGAGTCCTTGTAACATGGTTCCTTTTTTGGTGTTTCTCTGGTTTTTGTCTTTTCAAATTAGTTTCTAACGGAGTTTTCCTTTTTTATCCATTATAAGGCTATCTTTTTTTTCTTCTTGTTTTAATTTGATATATTCATATGTGTGGAGTGTTAACCATTTTCATAACCTTTGAACTTTCTCACCTTTGTTTCCTACTATTATTACTCTTGAGTTACCACATTGGTAGGATGAGGGTTTCATGGTCTCTTTATATGGTATTGGGCAATTCTCACTAAATGAGCTAACTTTCGGGGTTGAATTAGATCCAAGGTCCAATTCTTTCACATGGTATCAGAGCCAGACCTACCCAATTCTTGTTTTATCCGATGTTGGGACCCTATATTATATTGTTCATGCTCCAGATGTCTAGTCTTGAACGTGCGAGGGGTGTTGAGTTTCCACATCAGTGGGATGAGGGTTTCATGGTATATTGTCTTGGGCAATCCTCATCTCGTGAGCTAGCTTTTGGGATTGAGTTAGGCTCAAAGTCCATTTCTTTCGCAATATATTTTTGGGTTCTAAGAGGCATGTAGCATGCTTTAACTACTAAAAATTCCCGAAGTTCTCTATGTTGATGAGGTTTTTTTCCTGGTAGATGCAACGTATGCCAAGCGAGTCCTGAAGTTGCCTTTTAATTTTCATTGATGTAGAAGATTATTTGTTAGAAACCAGAAACTAAAGGGAAGAAGAAAATAAGAGGTAATATGGACGGAATTTGGTCCAGTGGGAAGTAAATGTGAACAAATTTCCTTTGCACATTTTCCTTTACAACCCTAAAAATGAGATGTGCTCAAGTTCCTTTCACTTCAATTTTTCTTTTATTTTTGCTCCTTTGCTCTTCTCTTTTCATTCTGATGCATACCCAATAATTCATTGAAGATATCTTGTATGCCTCTTGCATGTTTAGATGAAGTCACTGATCTTGCTTTTATCTCCATAGCACGTTGTTGTCTACTTTGTTCCTGATTTTTTGCCTTGATGTTATATAAATGTGTTTTCCATACGAATGTATAAAAGCTCTGCTCATGGTCAGGGTATCATCATCTACTGACGTGGGTTTTATGCACTGCATGCAGGTCAGTGGTTATGGTTCCAGATGCAAGGTTGGACAGTTCATATCATGAAGTTGCTGATCAGGTTTTGAGTTCTTTACTTGATTTCAACCCAGCCGATTGGGGGTTGCCTCCATTTGAAAATTCATCAACCAAACTAGATTAGAAAACTTGATTAGTTTATTTTGATCTTGATCCTAAAGTTCCCAAACCGAGCCGTATTATGAGTTCAAAACTCAATTTTTGGGGTTCGCCTCCGGTTGTTAATTATAGAGCTTCATGCTTGACTCATTATTTTAGATACTGAAGATCCATTTCTGAAATTGAAGATTTGTTGTATTTCAACTCATGCATGTGTCCATAATTTTGTTTTCCTTTGATATGGGCAAACCCTATTTCCCCACTCAGAGCAGCCAAGTGGCCATTTTCCACTTCGTTCCCATGCCCATCTACCACTTGTAGGTGTCACGGGCCCAAATCCTTACATTGGGTAGCGACACCTGCTCGCCCGTGCGGCGCCCACAGTTCCCCTCGCTGCAGGCCAGCCTGTCTCCTTTCCCAGGATTTCCAAGCACGATCCTGTGCCTGTTGGTGGGACTCGCCCATAGGCTCGCCCCAACTTGTGCCGCCCGTAAGATGCCTAGGCCCTTGGCCCTAGACATGTCGTGGTGCTTCATCTTAGGATCACAATCCATGCGCGCCCTGGGGGATTGGCTTAGGACATGTCTTGTCCCTTGCCCAAGACTGAGCAACACTCCTGCGTGCACAGCCCAATCCTCAAGCTTGACACTCGCCTAGTGCATCCGCGACTAGCTCGTGCCTCGCCCGAGTAAGGCAACCTTTAGCCCTTGGCCATTGTCATGCGCGTCTTTCGTGCCATGCCCATACATTGCCCTCGCGACACGCTTCCATCCCGAATAGTGCAGTGTCGACCCACAACTGCACCTTTAGGCCAACGGACCCTTGCTTGCATGGTTGAACCCAAGCCATGCTCACAAGTTGACACATGATGCCCCTATGACAGGTGCGTCAAGTATCCAATCGGCACGGAGGTCTCGTTCCAACATTCGGCAGCCCGCGGGGCTGGCCGTTCCACACATCGAGCCTCCAGCACCACTTTGATGCCCAACGCTGGCCCGAAGGCGTCGCGCCGTCCATACGAGTTCCCAAACTCGTGTGGATACCTTTGACACTCCTTTGAGTCATCTAGGCAGGCCCTTGAGGTTACCCCCAAGGTAGCTCATTCGATACGGCTCGGTGGTAGCACGTATGGGGGAGGCAGGTCGTAGCTTTCATCACCTATACCCCCCCTATATATGCTTAAAATTAAAAAGCCCAAGTTGCCCGAGTAGACAGTTCTACGTCAGACCATTAGAAGGACCTTTTCTCACCAGTTCTTGACCGAAATCACAACTCCAAATTGCGAGTTGTGACAGTAGGGCTCATATTAAATGCACTTGTCCTTCCAACATATGTTATACTTGTTTTTTTCTTCTGATAATCGTGGTCTCCAGGAAATTTGAGTTCATCTCGACTAATTTCATCGAGTATCTATTACCTCCTACCAGCACATGTACCGAATAACTTTATCTATAATAGCTTGGACATATGAGGAAAAATCACCAAGCATTTTAGCCTATGCTGTGATTTGAAACTAAGACCACATGGTTCTCAACCCGTTTCATTGACTATTATGTCACACCCTTTGGTGCCATATGTTTTAGTTTTTTAAGATGTAGCAATCTAAAGACATTTCTTGGTGCAACTGAAAAACGTGATTTTCTATGTGACTAACATAGCTAAGTTGTAGATTAGAGAGGTCCGCACTTTCTTTTAGTCTTTATTGAACTCAATAATAATAATAATAATAATAATAATAATAATAATAATAATAATAATAATAATAATATGCTTGATCATGCAACCTTAACATTACCATAAAAGCTGTTGCTGTGATTAAATCTTCATTTCTCACATTTGTTTTTCCCATTTAAGTTCTAGTGAGCTTTTCTTTGTTTCTGGCCTTCTCTGAACCCCGTGAATATCGAGAGCTTAGTGCACCGGACAGCCCTTTATACAAGTTGGTTGTCAAGAGATTTAATTCGTAGTTTCCGCTTAGCCTCTACAAAATTGTTTGTGTGTGTTGGTTTGGTGATCACATTGTTTTCCACGATTTTTTATTACTTAATATAGCTAATCATTTTATCGGAGGTGATATACCCGCTGAAACTTGGAAAAGTAGTATTTTTTGTGTTGTCTTGGTAAAACTCATTTTTCATCCACTAAGTTGGTCAGAAATAGTCAAAGTCAACTTGTCTAGGAATTTGAAGTTTTAAAATGTGTTAAATGTTCAAGCCAATATAATTCAACATAAACTCATTGTAAAAAAGTTATGGTGCTATACAATTTGTTAGCATTACAATCTTCTTCAGCCGTACAAGCACGTCGGAAACACTGACTTCAACTTTTTCAAGAAACAAAACTATTGGTATCAATTGGTAACGAAAAGAGCTAGTTAACTATTCATTACCTGTTTGTTTCAATAGGCAACGAAACGAAAGAAATCATAATACAAGAAAAGAAAGTCTTAAAACTACCATATAATCCATCACGAACCAATTTCCAAATTGAATTGTAATAATAAAAAGCCGGCACCCCAATTATGCAAAATCATACGTATTTAACTGTAATTCATTAAACTTAATACCCACTACTAAGGGTGGCATGTGGGCCGGTTAGGACCGACCCCGACCCAGGACTGCAAGCCCAAATGGGCGGTGGGCCTAAATGGTCCTAACCGGATAGGACCGGGACCGTGGAGAGGTGGGCTGGGTAGTGGGCCGGTCCCATAGGCGAGGCCCGCGAGACCGGGACCGATTGGGAAGTGGGCCGGCTCAAGCGGTCCTAAACGGGCCTATCCGGGCCCAACGACTAATTTTTTTTAAAAAAAATCTGCCACATTATAGCCGTTATGGCATTTAAAATATGGCCGTTTTACCTGCCAAAATAGCCGTTGGCTATTTATAAAATAGCCATTTAACCCCTCCAACTTTGTTTTAACCCCAAACTTTTTATAATTACATTTTTTCCCTATTTTCAACTATAAATACCACCTCATTCTTTCATTTTTCTAACAAAATCATCAATCTCTCTCTAATTTTCTTTTATAATTGCTTACTTTATTGTTACAATTTGTGCAAAATTGTGAAATTGGTGAATTGAAGTCTTCAACGATAATTAATTTTCAACAAGTTGTTTGTTAATTCGGTAAACTCGTTCCAACTGTTAAGTTTTAATATTATAGTTTTGTTTGTTTTATTTACTTTGTATTGCTTGATTAATTAAGATGGCTTATTCCTTAAAAACAATATTTAGTAAAAATAAGGAAAAATCCAAGAGTGGTGAATCTAGTGGCCAATCTGTTCCTCCTCCACTTTCCCCGACTCCCCGACCCAAACCTGTTGCCCGTCCTACACCTCCTATTCTTAATAGCGATAATAGTTTATTATAATTTACCGAGAGTCAAATTTGCCATAATATTACAACCGGTGAACAATTAAATCATGAATATATGAATGCTCTTTATGGTAATCCAACTATTGATGAAAATGATGATGAAGAAATAGATTTTGATGAAACGCAACCGGATGACGATACACCCACTAGTCCTGCTCCTGAAGTTAACTCAACTAATAATAATCCAAATGATGCCCCGTCTGACCCTCCTGTTACTGCCCCTACGTTTTCTAGATAACCTTCTAAACGGGCAGAAACATCTATTGTTTGGCCATTTTTTACTCAACTAAGAGAAAAAAAGGGCTAAGTATAAAACTTGTGACAAAGAGTTAGTTTTTAAATATGTTGGAAGTCCGGAGGGGGGGGGGATGTTTGACTAGACACATATTGCTACACCCCCAAGATAAAGTTAGATATTTTTGTATGAAAGCTTTGGCCGAGGGGATAAGTGCACCTAGTTAGGCTGACCTTAGTACCAGGTCAAATCAATTTCAACCGGGAATTAACACTATTACTAGTGCTATTTTATATTATGATCCAAAAAAAATCGGGAAGAATTGGCAAAAATAGTTATTGTTATGTGCTTACCCTATAGTTTTCCTTCTAACCCTCACTTTGTGCATAATATTAGAAAAGTTTATAATCCTACTTATAAAGGTTTTCCTCGCACAACCGTAAAGAGCGATATTTATAAATATAAACATGAATATGAACAATATTTGCGCTATTAAGGTAATGACTGTGATTACCTTACTGTTACCAGTCATTGGATTGATGAGGATTGGATAATACAAAAGCGCATTATTGCTTATAGAATAATTAATTCACATCACACAGGACAGTTTATTTCTAGCACGGTTACTGATATTTGTAGATATATTTACATTAGTTCTAGAATAATGTCAGTTTCAATGGATAATGCTACTAGTAACACAAATGTTGTAGCCTTGCTTACTACTACACTAAGTCCTGCATTTAGTAACATTTTTCATGTTAGATGTATTTGTCATATTTATCATTTAATTGTGGGTGATGGTATGCGAATTTTAAATGTTGAAATTGAAAAGGTTAAAATGGCTCTTAATTGGCTTTTTTATTCAAACCGAAGAAATAGACTTAGAGAATATTTTAAAAGATGTGATGAATTTGGTCTAAGAGAAAGAAAGGTTCCTAATCCTTGATGTTATTTTGATGTTTGATAAAGTTTATATGATGCTATTACACTTGTGTACATGTTTGGTTTGGAGCTGAGGGGCTCGGGCGAGTTTCGGACCATTTTTGGACATGTGATATTGCTAGTTTTTCTACTGGTGCACAAGGCTTCATGATCGCGAATGGGAAATTTAGGGTTGGGTGTGGGGTTGGTTACTCTTCGCGAATGCGAAAAGTAGGTCGCGAATGCGATGACTTGGGGGGTCTGCCCTTTCGCGAACGCGATAGACCCTTCAAGAATGCGTAGCCTTGGGTTGGCTGGGGGGAAGGCTGAGGAGTTCTTCATCGAGAACGCGACCAGCAGGTCACGAACGCGGAGGCTTGTCTAGGGATGGCTTTGCGAACACGATTGGGAACTCGAGAACGCAAATGCCAACTGGCCTGTGTGCTTCGCGATCATGGCCGGTGATTGGCGAACACGAAGAACACCTGACACCTATTTAAATAAAAACTCGATGTCAGAATTTTATCATTCTACACCATTTTCGTAACCTAGAGCTTAGACTAGAGAGTATTTTGAAGAGATTTTCATCCCTACTTTGTTGGTTAGTACTTTTTAACTAGTTTTGATGTGTTTTCATGATCACCCATTGATTTTTTAACTTTAGATTATTGATTTCAAAGTATAAATTAGGGGTTTTGGGTAGAATTTAGGAATTGAGAGAATTTGAGATTTAGACCTTAAATTGAGGTCGGATTTTGAAATAAATTACATAATCGTGCTCGGGGGTGAATGGGTGGTCGAATGTTGTGTCTGAATCTCGGATTTTGACCAAGCGGGACCAGGGTTAACTTTTGTTGACTTTTTTTAAATTTCATTAAAGATTGAATCTTTTTCACTCGTGGGTAGTTTTTAAAAGTTATTTTGAATTGTTCGAACTATATTTGGCTAGATTTGATTGGTTTGGAGGTGTGTTCTAAAGGAAAAGCTAACTTGATTGGTCTATTTGCTACTTGATTTATGTGTGTGTGTGTGGGGGAGGGGTGGGGGGTAGCATATATGCAAGATGACGAGTTGTATATACATAGTCATGGGTTAAGCATGCGAGTTGGGATATTTATTTATTGTCTTCAATTATTTCATGCCTTCATTTAATTCATGTTATTACTTGTTAAATTTTTTAATTGTTACTTGCCCTTGTTAAATTCATGCCTTTATCTGCTATGTGCCTTAATTTGTTAATTGTTTCCATGTATCCGTGTCTTTATTTGTTGACTTCCTTTACTTGCTTTATGACTTTTTGTATTGTTAGATAGCTATTTTTATCCGCTTTATGTCTCTAATTATGTTATTCTCTTATTGCGTTTTATTTTGAGATACGCCATAGTTGGTTGTAGTTTATACATTTAATTTATATTATTTGGGATCGGGTAGCATATCGCAACGAATATGGGTATTATTGTGTCGGATTGGATCGCACGCTGTAATGGATATTGGTATTATTGTGTGAGATCGGGTTGCACGCCGTAACATATATTAGTATTACTGTTTGGGATCAGGTTGCACACTGCAATAATATTTGTGTATATATATATTTGTGGATCAGGTTACATGCCGTAATGGAGAAGACATGTTATTTATATATATTTATGGATCGGGTTATATGCCGCAACGGAAAAGACATATTTATTGTCTGTAATTGTTGGTTCCTTATCCGCGTTGTATTGATAAAGTTGAGCTTTGATGTTATTCTTGGTCCTCTGTTATGTATTTTCTGTTCCAGTTTTCATGTTATACTTGTTTTCTCTGTTTTGTTGGTATTTCATTATACTCGTATAGGTTTATAGTGAGTGCCCTATTATAGCTTCGTCACTACTTTGTCGAGGTTAGGCTCGGCACTTACGGAGTACATGGGGTCGGTTGTACTCATACTACACTTCTGTACCTTTTGTGCAGATTTTGCTGTTGGTCCCAACAACAGTTAGTGGTGGCTCGCTCGGATCATCTTTTCACAAAGACTTGAGTTAGAGCTGCACGACATATTTGTATGTATGTATGTATGTATGTATATATTTGTGGATCGGGTTGCACGCCGTAATGGAGAAGACATGTTATTTATATATATTTATGGATCGGGTTATGCACCGCAATGGAAAAGACATATTGATTGTCTGTAAATGTTGGTTCCTTATCTACGTTGTATTGAGAAAGTTGAGCTTTGATGTTATTCAGGGGTCCTCTGTTATATATTTTCTGTTCCAGTTTTCATGTTATACTTATTTTCTCTGTTTTGTTGTTATTTCATTATACTCGTATAGGTTTATAGTGAGTTCCCTATTATAGCCTTGTCACTACTTTGTCAAGGTTACTCTCGGCACTTACGGAGTACATGGGGTCGGTTGTACTCATACTACACTTCTGTACCTTTTGTGCAGATTTTGCTGTTGATCCCAACATCAGTTAGTGGAGGCTCGCTCGGATCATCTTTTCATAGAGACTTGAGTTAGAGCTGCACGACGTTCGCAGACCCTGAAGTCCCCTTCTTATTTCTTGCAATGTTATTTCATTCTCACACTTGTATTATATTTTCAGACCTTGGTTGTAGTATTTTGTTCTAGTAGCTCATGTACATGTGACACCAGATTTCGGGAGTTTACTAGACGGCGTATTGGGATTTATTATATCTATTTTGAAGTTCTACTATTTTTATATATTATTTATCTGCTTTTAAAAAATGTTTAAATGAATAATGTGTAGCTAATGTTGGCTTGCCTAGCAAGTGAATGTTAGGCGCCATCACGGCCCAACGGTTGGGATTTCAGGTCGTGACTTGTTGGTATCAGAGCACTAGGTTGCCTAGGTCTCACAAGTCATGAGCAAGCTTAGTAGAGTCTGGAGGATCGGTATAGAAACGTCTGTACTTATCTTCCAGAGGTTATAAGGATGTAGGAAATTTCATTTCTTTCTTTCTTTCTCTATCGTGCGATTTTGATTCTATCATTTAGTTTGAATCATTCTATTCTTGTTTTCTAACAGGTGGTGAGGACATGCAAAGCATCCACCGTAGAACAGGAGCCGGAGCCCCGAGCTACAGCCACTACCAGAGGTAGGAGCCGAGGTAGGGGTAGAACTCAGCCTACAGCACGTGCAGCAACACCCATTGCAGAGCCTCAGATCGAGCATGAGGAGGAGATCCAAGTTCAGACTGTGCCAGTTGGACTAACTCAGGTCCTAGAGGGGTTTATTGACACTCTAGTTCGCCGAGTTGGCCTTATGAAGAGTATGGCCCAGGACGGAGTATTTTCAATGGCACTAGCTGTCTATTAGGCTGATGAAGGAGCCCAGACTCCGCCACTCACACTACAGAGAAAATGGCTCACAGGTATCAGACTCCGGCAGTTTGAGCATGTCACGCCCCAAACTCGGGGAGCGCGACCGGCGCTCAACCGAGTGAACCCGTGTCACGCCCAAAATCGGGAGCGCGACCGGCGCTAAACCGAGTGAACCCAGCCGAGCAAGCCCATTAGATTTCTTTCTACCAAAACTCATCCATGAATAAATAGGATACACATCTTCGTTAATTAGACAATAAGATGTTCATGTCTATAATACCAATTCATTACCAATAGTTCCATCATTTTAAGGTCTTAAATAGAACAAGTAATACAACATAGTTTGACTTTTCTAGCACCAATACACAACCCACACTATGTCTACGGAGCCTCTAAAATACCAAAGAGTACAATGATAGTGCAGACAACAAGGCTCCGGCTATACCTCATAATACGATAACACATACGAAACAAAAGATGCACAACCCCGGAATGAGATGGGGCTCACCAAGTCAGCTGGGAAGAATGAGCACCGCTATCACTGGTTGATATTCTCCGCTCTGGAACCACCTGCATCTATTAAATATGCAGTGCTCCCGACAAAAGGGACGTTAGTACATGCCGAATAGTACTAGTATGAAAACCAAACACCAAAAAAAGAATTCGAAAATACAATATAAATATTATGAACAAGGGCGACAATAGAATAGCATAGATAGCCGTTTAAACCAAATCAAGCTTATCAAGAGTTGTCATTAACATTTATAGAATTTAAGATGAGGACCTCTGTAAGCATTTTCACACAAAGCGGCCCCGCCCTCACCCCAATATATGCGGGTGGAGGTGTAAACACAATACCCATATCCATACAAAGCGGCCCCGCCGCCTCACACCAATATATGCGGGTAGAGGTGTAAACACAATATCCATTTCCACACAAAGCGGCCCCGCCGCCTCACCCCAATATATGCGGGTGGAGATGTAAACACAATGATACCAATACCTATACAAAGCGGCCATGCCGCCTCACCCCAATATGTATATGTGGGTGATGGTGCAACAACAATGCCAAAATCATACACAAAGCGACTCTTCCGCCTCATCCCAATATATGCGGGTGGAGGTGTAACCCCAATCACAATCTCTACACAATTTGGTATAATAGTCTCCCACATAAATCACGACTTGGAATCATAATATGTAGATACACAATCCATAGTTTGGAACACATCCTCAATTTATAATACAATATGATAACAACATTTGAAACACGAATTGAACATATACCTTTGTCACAAAACTTATTCAGAATACTAAACTTGTAATAAATATTTTGGAACTTATAAGGATATTGGGTTTCCAATTCTTAAAGAAGAGTTTAGCCATCATACCTCAATGGAGCTTCCTTAAACTCTAAAATGTTTCGAAATTCTTAGCAACTTAGGAGGATGATCATAGTTCTAGATCATTTGAGCATTTTATCAAACAGTTGGTGTGCATTAAGGTTTCAAGTCCTTTTATGGACGATTCCATCATCCCACAACCCAATCTTTACCATTTTTAGCTCAACAATCTTCCTACACCCTTTGATAACACATGCATGTAAAATAAACAACTCTCATGCCGAAATATTATCTTGCTAATTACCCATTTCTAGACAAAATCCTAAATTGAGGGTTAGGGCGTAGAATCTTACCTCTAGGATGAAGACCTAGTGAGTTTCCCTTCTTAATCTTCCAAAATTTGAGCAAGAATTGAAGAACAATTTTTAAGGAACACCTTCTCACTATAGGGCACTCTCTCTCACTCTAAAATGTCAGATTTTAGCTCAAAAATAGCCCAAAGCGTGTATTTAATGAAGTAGGATCGGGTTTTGGAAACCCAAAAATAAAGCTCCCGAACAAGGTCTGCGACCGTATAATCGATATGCAGATCGCATATCGGCCGTATAATTGGTGTCCAAAACCGACAAAAACTGTGCCTGGGTCTGCGGTCACTATGTGGCCCGCAGACCTGTTATGCGGTTGCATAGTCGTCCGCAGAATGGCATCCAAAACTGCCCCTCTCCTGCCTCACTCTGCGGCCATTATGCGGTCTGCAGAGTAATTCTGCGGTCGCATAATGGACCACAGAAACACATTTCTCTGCCAAAAATTTTCTTTATCCCTCAATGCATTGTTCAACCAAAAAGCTCGAGCCGTAAATAATTTATACAATACTTAAACACGTAAGCCCAATACGGCACCACAAAACATTATATTTATTTTTGCAAAAATTTTACGGGGCCTTACATTCTCCCCCACTTAGAATCATTCGTCCTCGAATGAGGGTCAAAATCTGTTAGTAGCATCAAATGTGGCCTAATGAAGAGTATGGCCCAGGACGGAGTATTTTCGATGGCACTAGCTGTCTATTAGGCTGGGGAAAGAGCCCACACTCATGCCACTCACACTACAGAGAAAATGGCTCACAGGTAATAGACTCCACCAGTTCGAGCATGTCACGCCCCAAACTCGGGAAGCGCGACCGGCGCTTAACCGAGTGAACCGTGTCACGCCCAAAATCGGAGAGCGCAACCGGCGCTCAACCGAGTGAACCCGGCCGAGCAAGCTTATTAGATTTTCTTCTACCCAAACACATCCATGTATAAATAGGATGCACATCTTCATTAATTAGACAATAAGATGTTCATGTCTGCAATACCAATTCATTACCAATAGTTCCATCATTTTAAGGTCTTAAATAGAACAAGTAATACTACATAGTTTGACTTTCCCAGCACCAATACACAACCCATACTATATCTACGGAGCCTCTAAAATACCAAAGAGTACAATGATAGTGTCGGCAACAAGGCTCAGGCTATACCTTATAATACGATAACACATAAGAAACAAAAGATGCACAACCCCGGAATGAGATGGGGCTCACCAAGTTAGCTGGGAAGAATGAGCACCGCTATCACTGGTCGATATTCTCCGCTCTGGAACCACCTGCGTCCGTTAAAGATGCAGCACTCCAGACAAAAGGGACGTTAGAACATTCGAATAGTACTAGTATAAAAACCAAACACCAATTAAGGAATTCGGAAATACAATATAAATATGATGAACCAGGGCAACAATAGAATAGCATAGATAGCCGTTTAAACCAAATCAAGCTTATCAAGAGTTTTCATTAACATTTATAGAATTTGAGATACCAACATTTGTAACCATTTTCACACAAAGCGGCCCCGCCGCCTCACCCCAATATATGCGGGTGGAGGTGTAAGCACAATACCTATTTTCACACAAAGCTGCCCCGCCGCCTCACCCTAATATATGCGGGTGGAGGTGTAAACACAATACCCATTTCCACACAAAGCGGCCCCGCCGCCTCACCCAATATATGCGGTTGGAGGTGTAAACACAATACCCATTTCCACACAAAGTGGCCCTACCGCCTCACCCCAATATATGCGGGTGGAGGTGTAAACACAATGATACCAATACCTACACAAAGCGGTCATGCTGCCTCACCCAATATGTATATGTGGGTGGTGGGGCAACAACAATGCCAAAATCATACACAAAGCGGCTCTTCCGCCTCACCCCATTATATGCGGGTGGAGGTGTAACCCCAATCACAATCTCTACACAATTTGGTGTAATAGTCTCCCATATAAATCACGACTTGGAATCATAATACGTAGATACACAATCCATAGTTTGGAACACATCCTCAATTTATAATACAATATGATAACAACATTTGAAACACGAATTGAACATATACTTTTGTCACAAAACTTATTCGGAATACTAAACTTGTAATAAATATTTTGGAACTTATAAGGATATTGGGGTTCCAATTCTTAAAGAAGAGTTTAGCCATCATACCTCAATGGATCTTCCTTACACTCTAAAATTTTCGGAAATTCTTAGGAACTTTAATCTATTTTAGAAATATAACAAATTGAACCAAAATTAGGAGGATGATCATAGTTTTAGCCCATTTGAGCATTTTATCAAATACTAGGCGTGCATTAAGGTTTCAAGGTCCTTTTATGGAGGATTTCATCATCCCACAACACAATCTTTACTATTTTAGCTCAATAATCTTCCTACACCCTTTGATAACACATCCATGTAAAATAAACAACTCTCATACCCAAAGGTTATCTTGCTAATTACCCATTTCTAGACAAAATTCAAAATTGAGGGTTAGGGTGTAGAATCTTACCTCTAGGATGAAGACCTAGTGAGTTTCCCTTCTTGATCTTCCAAAATTTGAGCAAGAATTGAAGAACAATTATTGAGGAACACCTTCTCACCATAGGGCACTCTCTCTCACTCTAAAATGTCAGATTTTAGCTCAAAAATAGCCCAAAGCGTGTATTTAACGAAGTAGGGTCGGGTTTTAAAAATAAAAAACTAGGCTCCGAAACTAGGTCTGCGATCGCATAATCGATATGCGGACCGCATATTGGCCGCATAATTGATGTCCAAAACTAGCAAAAAATCTGCCTGGGTCTGCGGTCACTATGCGGCCCGCAGACCTATTATGCGGTCGCATAGTGAACCGTAGAACAGTTCTGCGGTCGCATAGTCAACCGCAGAATGACATCCAAAACTGCCCCTCTCCTGCCTCACTCTGCAGCCATTATGCGGTCCGTAGAGTAATTCTGCGGTTGCATAATGGACCGCAGAAATGCATTTCTCTGCCAAAAATTATCTTTATCCCTCAGTGCATTGTTCAACCCAAAAAGTTCGAGCCGCGAAGAATTTATACAATCCTTAACACGTAAGCCCAATCCGGCACCACAAAACATTATATTTCTTTTTGCAAAAATTTTACGGGGCGTTACATTCTCCCCCACTTAGAATCATTCGTCCTCGAATGAGGGTGAAAATCTGTTATTAGCATCAAATGTGGCCTTATAAAGAGTGTGCCCAGGACGGAGTATTTTCGATGGCAGTAGCTGTCTATTAGGCTGGGGAAGGAGCCCAGACTCCCGCCACTCACACTACTGAGAAAATGGCTCACATGTATGAGACTCCGACAGTTCGAGTATGTCACACCCCAAACTCGAGGAGCGTGACCCGCACTCAACCTAGTGAACTCGTGTCATGCCCAAAACCGGGGAGCGTGACCGGCGCTCAACTGAGTGAACCCGGCCGAGCAAGCCTATTAGATTTCCTTCTACCCAAACTCATCCATGAATAAATAGGATACACATCTTCGTTAATTAGACAATTAGATGTTCATGTCTACAATACCAATTCATTACCAATAGTTCCATCATTTTAAGGTCTTAAATAGAATAAGTAATACAATATAGTTTGACTTTTCCAGCACCAATACACAACCCACACTATATCTACGGAGCCTCTAATATACCAAAGAGTACAATGATAGTACCGGCAACAAGGCTCTGGCTATACCTCATAATACGATAACACATACGAAACAAAAGACACACAACCCCAGAATGAGATGGGGCTCACCAAGTAAGTTAGGATGAATGAGCACTGCTATCACTGGTCGATATCGTCCGCTCTGGAACCACCTGCATCCATTAGAGATGCAGCGCTCCCGACAAAAGAGACGTTAGTATATGTCGAATAGTAATAGTATGAAAACCAAACACCAATTAAGGAATTCGGAAATACAATATAAATATGATGAACTAGGGCGACAATAGAATAGCATAGATAGCCGTTTAAACCAAAGCAAGCTTATCAAGAGCTGTCATTAACATTTATAGAATGTAAGATGAGGACCACTGTAACCATTTTCACACAAAGCGGCCCCGCCGCCTCACCCCAATATATGCGGGTGGAGGTGTAAACTTAATACCCATTTCCATACAAAACGGCCCTCCGCCTCACCCCAATATATGCGGGTGGAGGTGTAAACACAATAATACCAATACCTACATAAAGCGGCCATGCCACCTTACCCCAAAATGTATATGTGGGTGGTGGTGCAAATACAATGCCAAAATCATACACAAAGCGGCTCTTCCGCCTCACCCCAATATATGCGGGTGGAGGTGTAACCCCAATCACAGTCTCTACACAATTTAGTATAATAGCTTCCCACATAAATCACGACTTGGAATCATAACACGTAGATGCACAATCCATAGTTTGGAACACATCCTCAATTTATAATACAATATGATAACAACATTTGAAACATGAATTGAACATATACCTTTGTCAAATAACTTATTCGGAATACTCAACTTGTAATAAATATTTTGGAACTTACAAGGATATTGGGGTTCCAATTCTTAAAGAAGAGTTTAGCCATCATACCTCAATGGAGCTTCCTTAAACTCTAAAATGTTTCGAATTTCTTGGCAACTTCAATCTATTTTAGAAATATAACAAATTGAACCAAAAATAGGAGGATGATGATAGTTCTAGATCATTTGAGCATTTTATCAAATAGTAGGTGTGCATTAAGGTTTCAAGGTCCTTTTATGGAGGATTCCATCATCCCACAACCCAATCTTTACCATCTTTAGCTCAACAATCTTCCTACACCCTTTGATAACACATGCATGTTAAATAAATAACTCTCATGCCCAAATATTATCTTGATAATTACCCATTTCTAGACAAAATTCGAAATTGAGGGTTAGGGTGTAGAATCTTACCTCTAGGATGAAGACCTAGTGAGTTTCCCATCTTAATCTTCCAAAATTTGAGCAAGAATTGAAGAACAATTTTTGACGAACACCTTCTCACTATAGGGCACTCTCTTTCACTCTAAAATGTCAGATTTTAGCTCAAAAATAGCCCAAAGCGTGTATTTAACGAAATAGGGTCGGGTTTTAGAAACCCAAAAATGAAGCTCCGGAATAAGGTTTGCGATCGTATAATCGATATGCGGACCGCATATCAGCCGCATAATTGGTGTCCAAAATTGGCACTCTGCCTGGGTCTGTGGTCACTATGTGGCCCGTAGACCTGTTATGCGGTCGCATAGTGAACCGTAGAATGGTTCTGCGGTCGCATAGTCGACCGCAGAATGGCATCCAAAACTGCCCCTCTCCTGCCTCACTCTGCGGCCATTATGCGGTCCGCAGAGTAATTCTGCGGTTGGATAACGGACCGCATAAATGTATTTCTCTGCAAAATATTTTCTTTATCCCTCAGTGCAATATTCAACCCAAAACATTCGAGCCGCGAAGAATTTATACAATCCTTAAACACGTAAGCCCAATCCGGCACCGCGAAATATTATATTTCTTTTTGCAAATATTTTATGGGGCCTTACATTCTCCTCCACTTAGAATCATTCGTCCTCGAATGAGGGTCAAAATCTGTCATTAGCATCAAATGTGGCCCAACTGTTAACACACTCACCAGTAGTTTCAAAATTTGGCTAACTCCCTAAATTTCTAAAAATTTTGCCAGAGTCTCCCTTGTAACTGGGCCTATCCACCTATCAGAGAATCCCAGAAACACTTCCTAACAACATATACATAATCCAACGATGTAACATAACACAAAACAACACCAACTGTAGCCTCACAAATAGTATATTACCAGAAAAGAAACACCCTTAACGCCAATTGTACAAATGATACATAATTCATAGAAAGTAAGTCTTAGAATTTTTTCCTAGATCACAACTTTATAAATACATGGTCATTCAAACAAATAAGGATACTTTTTCTTCATTTCTTCCTCGGCCTCCCAAGTAGCCTTTTCAACCTGTTGGTTTCACCATAACACTTTCACGGATGCAATTTTTTTATTTCTCAACTTTCGGACTTGCTGATCAATAATAGAAACTGGAATCTCTTCATAAGTTAATTTCTCATTAACCTCAATAGTCTCAACCGGAACAATGAGTGTCGGGTCTCCAACTACTTTCTTCAACATAGACACGTGAAATACCGGGTGCACTAATGACTTCTCAGGTGGTAGCTCAAGCTTGTACGCAACCTCACCGATCCTTTGAATTATTATGTAGGGTCCGACATACCTCGGACTCAATTTCCCTTTCTTACCAAATCGCATTACACCTTTCATGGGGGAAACTTTCAAGAATATCCAATCATCTTCTTTGAACTCTAAATCCCTACGACGAACATCTGAATAGGACTTCTGACGACTCTGAGTAGTCTTCAACCGCTCCTTAATAATTTAACTTTTTCCATAGCCTGATGTACGAGGTCTGGCCCTATAAACTCTGCTTCCCCAATTTCGAACCACCCAATGGGAGATCTACATCTCCTACCATATAAAGCCCTGAACGGTGCTATCTGAATGCTAGCATTATAGCTATTGTTGTATGCAAATTCTATAAGTGGTAAATGATTGTCCCGGCTACATTTGAAGTCTAGAAGGCAAGCACGCAACATATCCTCAAGCATCTGAATAGTCCATTCTGCCTGCTCAACAGTCTGCCGGTGAAAGTCTGTACTAAGATTCATCTGAGTACCCAAACCTTGCTGAAATTTCTTCCAAAAATTAGCAGTGAATTGTGCTCCCCGATCAAAAATGCTGGAAACTGGAGTGCCATGCAACCTGGCTATTTCTTTGATATACAACTGAGCATACTGTTCCGCTGTGTTGGTAGCCTTAACCGATAAAAAATGTGCTGATTTTGTGAGTCGATCCACAATCACCCAAATTGAGTCAAACTTGTGAGGAGTGCGGGGTAATCCTACCAGAAAGTCCATATTAATCATTTCCCACTTTCACATTGAAATTTCTATGTTTTGTGCTAACCCACCGAGCCTTTGGTGTTCGGCCTTCACTTACTGATAGAACCCGGGTGCACGGAATATCTAGAAGTGTGAGCCTCTGTCATGATTCTCTCCCGGAGACCATCTATATTTAGAACACATAGACGCCCTTGGTACCTTAGTGTACCATCACCCATGCCAATAGAAAAGGCCATGGTCTTATGTTTATGAATCCCCTTCTTTAATTGCACCAAAAATGGATCGTTGTATTGCTTCTCCTTGATTTCCACAACAAGTGATGATTCAGCCCTATTTTGTACAATCACCCCTACTTCACTAGAGTCCGTAATACGAACTCCCAAACTAGCCAATCAATGAACTTCCTTGGCCAATGGCCTTTGATATGCCTCAAAGTGAGCCAAACTACCCATAGATTTCCGGCTAAAAGCATCTGCCACAATATTAGCCTTCCTCGGATGGTATAAAATATCAATGTCGTAGTCCTTGAGTAACTCAAGCCATCTTCTTTGCCTCAGATTCAATTCCTTCTGCTTGAATATATATTGAAGGTTCTTATGGACCGTGAATATATCCAAATGGACCCATACAAATAATGACGCCAAATTTTTAGTGCAAATACCATCGCCTCGAGTTCTAAGTCATGAGTTGGATAATTCTTTTCATGATTCTTGAGTTGCCTAGAAGCATAAGCTATCACCTTGCCATGTTGCATTAATACACACACAAGTCCAATTCTTGAAGCATCACAATATACTACAAACGCATCCGTACCGTCTGGTAGAGTCAACATTGGTGCCGTAGTTAATCTCAATTTCAACTCCTAGAAGCTCCTTTCACAAGCATCTGACCATTGGAACTTAATTGCCTTCTGCGTCAATTTAGTCAACGGAGAGGCAAGGGTAGAAAATACCTCCACAATTCTTCTGTAATACCCAGCTAAGCCTAAGAAACTACGAATCTCTGTTGGAGTTGTAGGCCTCAGCCAATTCCTCACAGCCACAATCTTTTGAGGATCAACCATAATTCCTTCACTAGAGACTACATGACCCAAGAATGTAACAGATTCAAGCCAAAATTCATATTTCGAAAATTTTGCATATAACTCGTGCTGATATAGGGTTTGTAGAACTACCCTGAGATGATCAACATGGTCCTCCCTACTCCGCGAATAAACAAGAATATCGTCAATAAACACTATCACGAAGGAGTCGAGGAAAGTTTTGAAAACTCGATTCATAAGATCCATGAAAGATGCTGGGGCATTTGTTAGCCCAAAAGATATTACCAAAAATTCAAAGTGCCGATATCGGGTTGTAAAAGCTATTTTCGGATTATCCTGCTCCCTGATCTTCAATTGGTGACATCCGGATCTTAAAACGATGTTGGAGAAGTACCTAGCACCCTGCAATTGGTCAAACAAGTCATCTATCCTTGGCAGTGGGTACTTATTCTTGATTGTGACCTTGTTAAGTTGCCGATAGTCAATACACATTCTCAGTGATCCATCTTTATTTCTTACAAAAAGGACCGGTGCGCCACAAGGTGACACACTCGGCCGGATAAAACCCTTTTATAATAAATTTCTCAATTGTTCCTTTAGCTCCTTCAATTTTGTCGGTGCCATTCTGTAGGGTGGAATAGATATAGGATGCGTGCCTAGCATCACGTCATTCCCAAAATCAGTCTCCATGTCTGGTGGGATCCTGGGGAGTTCATCCAGAAAGACTCCGGGAAATTCATTCACAATAGGCACAGACTTAAGTGTACGTGCCTCAACATCGGTGTTCGTAACCCAGACTAAATGGTAAATACACCCCTTGTTGATCATTTTCGTGGCCTTAAGGTAAGAAATAAACCTACCCTTCGGCACTACATCATCACCCTTCCACTCAATAACTGGTTCATTTGGAAATTCGAACCTAACAGTTCTGGTTCGACAATCAAGCTTGGAAAAACATGAATAAAGCCAACACATCCCCATTATCACATCAAAATTGACCATTCTCAATTCAAAAAGATCGGCCATGGTGTCACAACCACATAACATGACAACACAATCCCTATAAACACGCGCGGCCAAAATAGACTCACCAACCAGAGTAGATACAGAGAACGACTCATGAAAATGTTCCGGTTCTATCCCAAATTCCATGGCAACATAAAGAGTGATATATGATAAAGTGGAACCGGGATCAATAAAAGCATATACATCATGGGATTGGACAGACAATATACCTGTGACAACATCTGGAGAAACCTCTGAATTCCAACGCCTCCGCATAGCATAAAGTCTGCTGGGTCCTCCCAAATTCTATGCACCACCCCTAGCTGCACCATGCCCTGCAGGTGCTGGGGTGCCTCGAGCTTGAGGAGCTATGGATGTAGTAGCTGCAGAATTAGCTGGCTGCACCGCACCTCTGCCCATATTTTGGCAGGACGAGCGACAATCCCTCTGAATGTGACACCTCACACCGCACGCATAACATACAGGTAGGTCCATGAAGCAGGACCCAAAGCGTATCCTCCCACACTTAGGGCATGGGAGCCTCCGCTGCTGAAACCTTCTGTCAGGCCGACCCTGCTGGCGGTGTCCCCTGTTGCCCTGACTGGACCAGATGACTGTGTACTCATCGAAGACTGAGCGAATGATTGAGATGGTACTGATGACCCTCCCCTGAATGCCGACCTACCATCACCACTATCGGAAGAACCACCAAATTTGCCCGCGGACCAGGCCTTGCTGCTACCCTGACGCTCCATTCTATTCTTCAATTTGCGGGTCTTTGTGGCTTGAGCAAATGCCACCATCTTACCATAGTTCATATCGGAATTAAAGACAGATGTAGCGGCCTCATTAATAACCAAGGGGCTAAGGCCCTGTACAAACTGGCTCACTCTAGCCTCCATAGTGGGCAACATGTGAATAGCATACTTGGATAGGTGCGCAAACTCCATATGATACTCCCACACATTCATACTACCCTGTTTTAGGCTTTCAAACTCAGCGACACGGGCTGCCTTAGTTTTGGCAGGCAAGAAATGATCCATGAAGGCATCGATGAACTCACCCCATCTTGCCGGAGGGCTTCCCTCCTCGCGGGATTCCTCCCACAACTCAAACCAAGAATAGGACACCCCTTTCAGGCGGTAGGAGGCCAACTCCACTCCCTCCGTCTCTGTAGCATGCATAACCCGGAGAGTTTTGTGCTTCTCATCAATAAATTCCTGGGGGTCCTCCTCGGGATCACTACCCGTAAACACTGGAGGATCTAACTGAAGCAACTTGTTTACCCTAGAACTAGCAAATTCCCCTGGCTGACTGGAAGAAGTAGGCCCAACACTTGATCTCTGGGCCTAAGAAGCCACTATCTGTGCCAACATATGTATGGCTCCCCTAAGATCAACATCAGAAACAGCAGAATCAGAAGTTGGAGCTGGAGGTAGAACTGAAATATCAGTTGGAGGATCTGTTGCACCTTCAGTAGGTGTAGGGATAGGGGCGGTCGAATCAGCTGTGGTAGAATCAGGCAGTGTAGTAAATGGGGGGAATATCCTCACCTCTCGGGTGCTCACCCGCATCATCAAATATAGGATCAACTGCCACTCCCGGGGTGACATTGGCTCTTTGGCCAGTTCTTGCCTTCTTCTTAGGTGCCATGTACTGAAAATTAGAGTAATACACGAGTTAAAGGAGGAACTATCTTACATCCAGCTTTATCGCACGATTAAGAACATGAAAGAAGGGTATTATTCCTAAATGTCCAAGTAGTATCCTAATTATAGATGTGGTCGACAACACACCGATAAGAAGGAATCTACTAGACACGGCTCTGAGACATCCTAGGACACTTTAAAACCATAGGCTCTGATACCAAGTTTGTCACCCCTCAAAACAGGGGAGCGCGACCGGCGCTCAACCGAGTGAACCCGGCCGAGCAAGCCTATTAGATTTCCTTCTACCCAAACTCATCCATGAATAAGGATAATACATATTTTTGTTAATTAGACAATAAGGCGATCATGTCTACAATACCAATTCATTACCAATAGTTCCATCATTTTAAGATCTTAAATAGAACAAGTAATACAACATAGTTTGACTTTTCCAGCACCAATACACAACCCACACTATGTCTACGGAGCCTCTAAAATACCAAAGAGTACAATGATAGTGCCAGCAACAAGGCTCCGGCTATACCTTATAATACGATAACACATACGAAACAAAAGATGCACAACCCCGAAATGAGATGGGGCTCACCAAGTCTGCTGGAAAGAATGAGCACCGCTATCACTGGTCGATATCCTCCGTTGTGGAACCACCTGCATCCATTAAAGATGCAGCACCCCCGGCAAAAGGAACGTTAGTACATGTCGAATAGTACTAGTATGAAAACCAAACACCAATTAAAGAATTCGGAAATACAATATAAATATGATGAACTAGGGCGACAATAGAATAGCATAGATAGCCGTTTAAACCAAAGCAAGCTTATCAAGAGCTCTCATTAACATTTATAGAATTTAAGATGAGGACCTCTGTAACCATTTTCACACAAAGCGACCCCGCCGTCTCACCCCAATATATGCGGGTGGAGGTTTAAGCATAATACCCATTTTCACACAAAGCGTCCCCGCCGCCTCACCCCAATATATGTGGGTGTAGGTGTAAACACAATACCCATTTCCATACAAAGCGGCCCCGCCACCTCACCCCAATATATGCGGGTAGAGGTGTAAACACAATACCCATTTCCACACAAAGCGGCCCCACCGCCTCACCCCAATATATGCGGGTAGAGGTGTAAACACAATGATACCAATACCTGCACAACGCGGCCATGCCGCCTCACCCCAATATGTATATGTGGGTGGTGGTGCAACAACAATGCCAAAATCATACACAAAGCGGCTCTTCCGCCTCACCCCAATACATGCGGGTGGAGAAGTAACCCCAATCACAATCTCTACACAATTTGGTATAATAGTCTCCCACATAAATCATGACTTGGAATCATAACACATAGATACACAATCCATAGTTTGGAACACATCCTCAATTTATAATACAATATGATAACAACATTTGAAACACGAATTGAACATATACCTTTGTCACAAAACTTATTCGGAATACTAAACTTGTAATAAATTTTTTTGAACTTATAAGTATATTGGGGTTCCAATTCTTAAATAAGAGTTTAGCCATCATTCCTCAATGGATCTTCCTTAAACTCTAAAATGTTCGGGAATTCTTAGCAACTTCAATCTATTTTAGAAATATAACAAATTGAACCAAAATTAGGAGGATGATCATAGTTCTAGCTCATTTGAGCATTTTATCAAACACTAGGTGTGCATTAAGGTTTCAAGGTCCTTTTATGGAGGATTCCATCACCCCACAACCCAATCTTTACTATATTTAGCTCAACAATTTTCCTACACCCTTTGATAACACATGCATGTAAAATAAACAGCTCTCATACCCAAAAATTATCTTGCTAATTACCTATTTCTAGACAAAATTCAAAATTGAGGGTTAGGGTATAGAATCTTACCTTTAGGATGAAGACCTAGTGAGTTTCCCTTCTTAATCTTCCAAAATTTGAGCAAGAATTGAAGAACAATTTTTGAGGAACACCTTCTCACTATAGGGCACGTTCTTTCACTCTAAAATGTCAGATTTTAGCTCAAAAATAGCCCAAAGTGTGTATTTAACGAAATAGGGTCGAGTTTTATAAACCCAAAAATGAAGCTCCGGAACAAGGTCAACGATCGCATAATCGATATGCGGACTGCATATCGGCTGCATAATTGGTGTCCAAAACTGGAAAAAAATCTGCCTGGTTCTGCGGTTACTATGCGGCCCGCAGACCTGTTATGCGGTCGTATAGTGAACCGTAGAACAGTTCTGCGGTCGCATAGTCAACCGCAGAATGGCATCCAAAACTACCCCTCTCCTGCCTCACTCTACGGCCATTATACGGTCCGCAGAGGGATTCTGCGGTCGCATAATGGACCGCAGAAATGTATTTCTCTGCCAAAAATTTTCCTTTATCCCTCAGTGCAATATTCAACCCAAAAAGTCCGAGCCACAAAAAATTTAACAATCCTTAAACACGTAAGCCCAATCCGGCACCATGAAACATTATATTTCTTTTTGCACAAATTTTACAGGGCCTTACATTCTCCCCCACTTAGAATCATTCGTCCTCGAATGAGGGTGAAAATCTGTTATTAGCATCAAATGTGGCCCAACTGTTAATTCACACTCACTAGTAGTTTCAAAATTTGGCTAACTCCCTAAATTTCCAAAATTTTTGCTAGAGTCTCCCTTGTAACTGGGCCTATCCACCTGTCAGAGAATCCCAGAAACACATCCTAACAACATATATATAATCCAACGATGTAGCATAACACAAAACAACACCAACTGTGGCCTCACAAACAGTATATTACCAGAAAAGAAACACCCTTAATGCCAATTGTACAAATGATACATAATTCATAGAAAGTAAGTCTTAGAATTTTTTCCTAGATCAAAACTTTATAAATACATGGTCATTCAAACAAATAAGGATACTTTTTCTTCATGTCTTCCTCGGCCTCCCAAGTAGCCTTTTCAACCTGTTGGTTACGCCATAACACTTTCACGGATGCAATTTCTTTATTTCTCAACTTTCAGACTTACCGATCAATATTAGAAACTGTAATCTCTTCATAAGTCAATTTCTCATTAACCTCAATAGACTCAACCGGAACAATGAGTGTCGGGTCTCCAACTACTTTCTTCAACACAGACACATGAAACACCAAATACATGGAGGACAATAATAAGGAAACTCAAGCTTGTACGCAACCTCACCAATCCTTTGAATGATTCTGTAGGGTCTGACATACCTCGGACTCAATTTCCCTTTCTTACCAAATCGCATTACACCTTTCATGGGGAAAACTTTCAAGAATACCCAATCATCTTCTTTGAACTCTAGATCCCTACGACGAGCATCTGAATAGGACTTCTGACGACTCTGAGCAGTCTTCAACCGCTCCTTAATGATTTTAACTTTTTCCATAGCCTTATGTACGAGGTCTGGCCCTATAAACTCTGCTTCCCCAATTTCAAACCACCCAATGGGAGATCTACATCTCCTATCATATAAAGCCTTGAACGGTGCCATATCAATGCTAGCATTATAGCTATTGTTGTATGCAAATTCTATAAGTGGTAAATGATCATCCCGGCTACATTTGAATTCTAGAATGCAAGCACGCAACATATCCTCAAGTGTCTGAATAGTCCGTTCTGCCTGCCCATCAGTCTGCGGGTGAAAGGCTGTACTAAGATTCATCTGAGTATCCAAACCTTGCTGAAATTTCTTCCAAAAATTAGCAGTGAATTGTGCTCCCCGATCAGAAATGATGGAAACTGGAGTGCCATGCAACCTGACTATTTCTTTGATATACAACTGAGCATACTGTTTCGCTGTGTCAGCAGCCTTAACCAGCAAAAAAATATGCTGATTTCGTGAGTCGATCCACAATCATCCAAATTGAGTCACACTTACGAGGAGTGCGGGGTAATCCTACCACAAAGTCTATATTAATCATTTCCCACTTCCACATTATATTTCTTTTTGCAAAAATTTTACGGGGCCTTACAACCCGGCCGAGCAAACCTGTTAGATTTCCTTCTACCCAAACTCATCCATGTATAAAGAGAATACACATTTTCGTTAATTGAACAATAGAGTGATCATGTGTGCAATACCAACTCTTTCCATTAGTTTCATCATTTTTAAAGTCTCAATTGGAACAAGTAATCAACCACAACATAACATAGTTTGACTTTTCCCGCACCAATATACAACGCACACTATTTCTACGGAGCCTCTAATAGATACAAAAGAGTACTATGATAATGCCGGCAATAAGGCCCCGGCTATACCTCAAACACAGTACACGAGGAATAAAAGATACATGAACCCAAAATGAAGTGGAGCTCACCAAGTCAGCTGGGAAGAAGGTGTACTGCTATCACTAATCAATGTCTCCTGCTGTGGAACCACCTGCATCCATTGAAGATGCAGCGCCCCCGGTAAAAGGTATGTTAGTGCATATGGAATAGTACTAGTATGAATGACAAAACACACTCTCAATAGAATAATAAATAATACAAACAAGATTATCATAATATCAATGGAAGCCTTAAACAACATCAAACCTCAATTTAGGATCAAAAAAGTGTTCAGATAAATTTCAATATGTTTAAGTTGGGAGGTCTTTAATACCAATATGATACCATTCCCGACTCCAGTGTTCACAATACCAATACCATCGTTCTTTTAGCACGGAGTCCGATCACGACCTAATCGGCTAGGCTATCTCATTAGAGACATCAACCACAATCACTCTCATACCAATACCACTGTACCTTTAGCACAGAGTCTGATCACGACCCGATTGACTAGGCCATCTCATTAGTGACATTAACCACAACCACCATTTAAATTACAATTTATAGCACAATCACCACCATGTGTGCGACATGGTGTCAGATCATGACTCGATCGGCTAGGGTGTCTTATTCGAGACATCAACCTTTTTATATCAATCATCGCATTTCATACTTCTTTCATATCTTTTCATTTCATTGGCACTAGTGGCCACAATTATAAAATCATTCTTGGCACGTTGGCTGCATTTAGTATTTCATTCTTACCTTTTCAATTTCAAACATCATCATCATCATCAACAACAACTACAATTCAATTCAAGGTTTGTAGTACACATGTGAGCAATTTAGAGTCTTAGGCACATAGAGATATTTCACAAAATTTGGCATAATAGCCTTCGTTTGAACTTGACTTAAAGTCGAAACATTATTAATGCACAACCCATATTTTGAATACATCCTCATTTGATAACATAACATAAATAAAATATTTGGGATATTTATTGACATATATCTTTCAACACAACCTTACTCGGAATAGCCACTTTCATAATTAATAATTCGGGACTTACATAGATTACATGGATACCATGGGATACAATTCTAGGAGAATGTTTCTGCCAACATACCTCAATGGAGTTTCCTTAAACTCTAACATGTTCCGGAATTCTTAGCAACTTCAATCTATTTGAGAAATATAACAAATTGAACCAAAATTAGGAAGATGTTCATGGTTCTAGCTCATTTGAGTATTTTATCAAACACTAGGTGTGCATTAAGGTTTCAAGGTCCTTTTATGGAGGATTCCAGCATCCCACAACCTATTCTTTATCATTTTTAGTTCAACAATCTTCCTACACTCCTTTGATAACACATGCATGTAAAATAAACAACTCTCATGCTCGAAAAGTATCTTGCTAATTACTCATTTTCAGATAAATTTCGAAATTAGGGGTTAGGGTGTAGAATCTTACCTCAAGGATGAAGACCTAGTGAGTTTTCCTTGTTAATCTTCAAATATTTGAGCAAGAATTGAAGGACAACTTGTTAAAGATCACTCTCTCACTCTAGGGCACTCTCTCACTCTAAAAATGTAAGGTTTTAGCTAAAAACAGTACAAATCATCTATTTAACAAAGTAGGGTCGGGTTATAAAAACCCAAAAATAAAGCTTCGGAACAGGATATGTGGTGGCATATGCAACCGCAGAATGGATATGCGGTCCGCATATCGGCCGCACAATTTGGTGCCAAAAGCTGGGAAAAATCTGCCTGGGTCTGCGGTCACTATGTGGCCCGCAGACCTGTTCTGCGGTCGCATAATGCACTGCAGAACTGGTCTGCGGTCGCATAATGCTGGTCTGCGGTCGCATAATGCACCGCAGACTTTCGTCCAAACCGTCTCGCCCCTGCTTCATTCTGCGACCATTATGCGGTCCGCAGAGTGATTCTGCGGCCGCATAGTGGGCCGCAGAAATGTATTTGTCTACCCATTTTTCCTTCACTTTCCAGTGCATTGTTCAACCCAAAAAGGCCGAGCAAGCCTATTAGATTTTGTTCTACCCAAACTCATCCATGAATAATGATAGTACATATTTTCGTTAATCAAACGATAAAGTAATCACTATGTCATCCAAGGGGTTGAAGAGATTGGACAAGTTCACCAATCTATTTCCTATACAATTTGGTGGTACACCTTCCGAGGACCCACATGATTTCATATATTGTTGTCACGTGGTACTGAATAACATGGGTATAGTGGAGTCCAATGGAGTTGACTTCGCATTATTTCAGATGCATGGCTCCGCCAAGAGGTGATGGCAGGAGTATGTTCAGGGCAACTAGCAGATTCACCTCCACTCACTTGGGATTATTTTTCACAGCTATATTTTGAGAAGTTCACCCCCTTCACTCTAATAGAGGACTACCGTAGCCAGTTTGAGCGCCTCCAGCAGGGTAGTGTGACTGTTACCCAGTACGAGACTAGATTCGTGGATTTATCTCGCCATGCAGTTGTCTTGATCCCTATTGAGAGGGTGAGGGTTATGAGATTATAAATGGCCTTACATATGGTATCAGGCTACAAATGGCGAGAGAGACTGAGGATGATATTTCTTTCAACCGAGTTGTAGAAATTTCTAGACAGATGCAGAGGGTATGTGGTCAGGGCAGAGAGGTGGCATCTGAGAAGAGGCCTCGTTATTTAGGTCGTTTTAGTGGTGCCTCATCTGAAGGATGGGGTTCCTTTGGTAGAGGCCATCCTATCAGGCGGGCTCAGTCAATACTTCAGGCATCACACGGTGTTTTGGGCAGTCATGGTTCTTATGGGTATCGTCCTGAGCAGCTAGCCTACAGTGCACCACAGATTCAGAGCTATCACAGTGGTTATCCAGACTATCAGGTTAAATCTTAGATTCAGCAGCCACGCCAGCCAATAGAGTGTTTTGTGTGTAGAGGCTCGGGTCGTATCAGTAGGTATTGTCTCATGCTTCAGAGTAGTGTGCGCAGTAGGGTTCTGGTTCCTTGATTTTGGCACCGATTTCTCCACCGCTCGCTCAACCAGCTAGAGGCGGGGGTCAGGCAGCTCGAGGTGGTGATCATGTAATTAGAGGTAGAGGCCGTCTGAGAGGTGGAGGCTAGACTGGTGGGGCTCAGCCACATTTCTATGCAGTTTTAGCGAGACCCGAGTTAGAGGCATCCGATGCTATCATCACAGATATTGTACCAATTTTCCATTGAGATGCATCAATATTATTTGATCTAGGTTCCACTAATTCGTATGTGTTATCCTCTTTGAGTGCTCCTGTTTATGTGTCTACGCGTAGGAGAATTTATTGTGTTAGACTATATTTAACACTCGTGTGTGGTCTATATTGGGGGTTATAAGACTAGGGTAGACCTTCTGTTAATCAGCATGGTGGACTTCGATGTTAATTTGGACATGGGCAGGTTCTCACCATATCACGCTATTCTAAATTATCATGCTAAGACTATGACGTTGGCCATGGCGAGATTGCCGGGATTGGAGTGGAGAGGTTTATTTGGTTATGTTCCTAGTAGAGTGGTGTTTTTTCTAAAGTTATAATGGATAGTTGTAAAGGTGTGCTTGGCATACTTAGCCTTTGTGAGGGATGTTAGTGCTGATACTTCTACCATTGAGTCAGTTTCGGTAGTTACAGACTTTCCAGATGTGTTTCCAGCAGACCTACCAGGCATGCCGCCTGATAGGAATATCAATTTTGGTATTGACTTGGTGCCGGGCACTCAGCCCGTCTCTTCTTCACCATATCGGATATAACTAGTGGAGTTAAAGAAATTAAAGGAACAACTTCAGGAGTTGCTTGATAAGGGTTTCATCAGACCAAGTGTTTCACCTTGGGGTGCTCCAGTTCTATTTGTGAAGAAGAAAGACAACATTATGAGGATGTGTATTGACTACAGGTAGCTGAACAAAGTTATTGTCAAGAACAAATACCCACTATTGCGTATTGATGATTTGTTTGACCAACTTTAGGGTACTAACGTGTTCTTGAAGATTGACCTGAGATCGGGATATCATCAGTTGAAGATCCGGGCTTCAGACATTCCAAAGACGATTTTCAGGACTCGCTATGGCCACTATGAGTTTTTGGTGATGTCTTTTTGGCTTACTAATGCACCAGCATCCTTTATGCATTTGATGAACATCGTGTTCCATCTGTATCTTGATTTCTTCATCATCGTGTTCATTTACGACATATTGGTGTATTCTGGTAGTCGGAAGGATCTTGAGCAACACTTGAGGATCATGCTCCAGACTTTGAGGGAAAAATTCTATATGCTAAATTCTCCAAGTACGAGTTTTGTCTTGATTCAGTGGCATTCTTGGGCCAAATAGTGTCTGGTGAAGGGATTAAGGTGGATCCGAAGAAGATTGAGGCATTTCAAAACTAGCCTAGACTAGCATCAGGTACAAAGATTCAGATTTTCTTGGGTTTGGCGGGTTATTATCGCCATTTCGTAGAGGGTTTTCCATCTATCGCAGCTCCTTTGCCTAGATTGACCTTGAAGGGTGCTCCTTTCAAATGGTCCGATGAGTGTGAGGTGAGATTTTATAATCTCAAGACTGCATTGACTACAGCCCCAGTGTTAGTATTGCCTACAGGTTCGAGATCATATACCGTGTATTGTGATGCATCGCGTATTGGGCTTGGTGAGGTGTTGATGCAGGATGGTAAGGTGATTACCTACGCATCTCGGTAGTTAAATATTCATGAGAAGAATTACCCTATACATGATTTACAGTTGGCAGCCATTGTTCACACACAAAAGATTTGGAGGAACTATCTGTACGGCATTCCAGGTGAGGTCTATGCCGCCCATCGGAGTCTCCAACACCTGTTCAAACGGAAGGACCTTAATTTGTGGTAGCGGAAATGGTTGGAGTTGTTGAAAGACTATGATATCACCATATTATATCATCGAGAGAAGGCCAAGGTAGTGGCCGATGCATTGAGTAGGAAAGCTGAAAGCATGGGCAGTTTGGCATATTTACCCGTAGAGGAGAGGCCATTAGCCATGGATGTTCAGGATTTGGTCAATCAGTTTGTGAGGTTGGATGTTTCAGAGCCTAGCCGGGTTTTTGCTTGTGTTGTGGCACAATCATTGTTGTTGGAGCGTATAAAGGCTCGCCAGTTTGATGATCCTCACTTGTTGGTGTTGAGGGACACGGTGCAGCGGGGCGGTGCTAAGGAGGTTGTGATTGGTGATGATGCTGTTATGCAGTTCAGGGATGGATCTGTGTTCCAAATGTTGATGGGTTTAGAGAGTTGATCCTTGAAGAGTATCATAGTTAGCGCTATTCCATTCATCCAGATGTCACGAAGATATACCGTGACTTGAAACAACACTATTTTTGGCGAAGAATGAAGAAATATGTTGTTGCTTATGTGTCTCGGTCTTTGAATTGTCAACAGGTGAAGTGTGAGCATCAGAAACCGGCTAGATTGACTCACAGATTAGAGATACCGGAGTGGAAGTGAGAGCGCATCACTATGGATTTTGTAGTAGGCTTACCACGGACCTTGAGGAAATATTATGCCGGTTGGGTTATTGTGAACTAGATGACTAAGTCTGCACACTTAATTACCGTGATGACTTCATATTCTTTAGAGCGATTGGCTCAAATTTACATCCGAGAGATATCCGCCTGCATGGCATGCCCATTTTCATCATTTCTGACTAAGGCACATAGTTCACATTAACTTTTTGGAGAGCCATGCAGTGTGAGTTGGGCACGTGGGTGGAGCTGAGTACGCGTTTCATCCTCAGATGGACTAACAGTCCGAGCGCACTATTTAGATATTGGAGGACATGTTACATGTCCGTGTTATTGATTTTGGAAGTTCATGGAATTAGTTTCTACCGCTCACAGAGTTCACCTACAACAACAACTATCAGTTGAGCATCCAGATGGTTCCATACGAGGCCTTATATGGGAGTTGATGTCGTTCGTCGATTGGTTGGTTTGGGCGTGGAGAGGCTAGACTATTGGGCACTGATTTGGTCTGTGATGCTATGGAGAAGGTTAAGGTTATTCAAGAGCAACTTTGTACAGCTCAGTCCATACAGAAGAGTTATGCAGACGGAAGGTTCGAGATGTGGCTTATATGGTGGGTGAGAAGGTTCTTCTCTGAGTGTCGCGTATGAAGGGCATGATGCAGTTTGGGAAGAAGGTCAAGTTGAGCCCAAGGTTTATTGACCCTTTTGATATCTTGGAGAGAGTTGGGGAAGCTGCTTACAAGCTTGCATTGCCTCCTATCCTAGGAGGGGTACATATGGTATTTTATGTCTCCATTCTTGAGAAGTACCATGAGGACAGGTCAACTCTTTTGGACCTCAGCACGATGCGTCTTGATGAGAACTTGACCTATGCGGAAGAGCAAGTGGCTATTCTAAACCGGTAGGTTTGTAAGTTGAGATCCAAGAGTTTTCCTTCTATGAAGGTGTAGTGGAGGGATCATCTGATTGAGGAGGCTATGTGGGAGTCCGATTCTGATATGAGGAGTAGATACCCCCACCTTTTTACCAGTCCAGGAACTTCTCTATGTACGTTCGAGGATGAACGTTTCTTTTAGAGGTGGAGAATGTAACAACCCGATAGGTCATTTTGAGTACTAGCCCTTATTTCCATGTTCCAAAACCTCTCGTAGCTTCATTTGATGTTATATGACTTGTGTGCGTTGTTTGTTTTGTTTTTCGGAAAGTTTTTACGTGAACTTTTAAAAACAATGTGATTTTTGGCTTTAAAAACAACTTGAGTTGACCACGGTCAATGTTCTTGGTTAACGACCTCAGATCGGTGTTTTGACGATTCTGATAGGTTTTGTATGATGTTTTTGGACTTGTACACATGTTTGGTTGGGGTCCAGGGTAACCCAAGCACGTTTCAACGCATTATGTGAAAGATTGAGAAACTTGAGTTTTCAAGTTGAAATCTTGAGTTTTGATGATCGATTTATGTTATTTGATGTTATTTTGATGATTTGAGATATAAAGAAAAGTTATATGATGTTATTACACTTGTGTTAATATTCGGTTTGCAGCCCGAGAAGCTCGGGCGAGTTTCAGATTGGTTTAGGTCCATTTTTGGACTTGTGCGTTTGCTGGTTTTTCTGCTGGTGCTTAGTGCTTCACGATCGCGAAGACTCTCTCGCGATCACGAAGGGGAAATTTGGGGCTGGGGCTGGTTATTCTTCGCGAACGCGAGCGGTAAGTGTCGAACACAATGAATTGGGGGGACTTCACTTCGCGAACGTGACAGACCCCTCACGAACGCGTATCATTAGTTTTGCTGAGGGGAAGGTTGGGGAGTTGTTCATCACGAACGCGACCACCAGGTTGCGAACGCAGAGGCTGGTTGGGATGCCTTCACGAACGCGATTTGGACCAGGCTAACGCGACGTCCAACTGTCATATGTGCTTCGTGAACGCGGCAGGTGCTTCGCGAACGCGAAGAACACCCGACGCCTAGTTAAATAAAAACTCTAAGTCGGGACTTTTTCATTCTACACAATTTTCGAAACCCAGTGCTCGAACTAGAGAGGATTTTGAAGAGATTTTCATCCCTACTTCATTGGTTAGTAATTTTTAACTAGTTTTGATGTATTTCCATAATCACCCATTGATTTTTTAACTTTAGATTATTGATTTCAAAGTAGAAATTATGGGTTTTGGGTAGAATTAAGGAATTAGGAGAAATTGAGATTTAGACCTCAAATTGAGGTTAGATTTCAAAACAAATCACATAATGGGGCTCGGGGTGAATGGGTAATCAGGTTTTGGTTCAAATCTCGGATTTTGACCAAGCGGGCCCTGGGTTGAATTTTATTGACTTTTTTTTAATTTCATTAAAGATTGAATCTTTTTCACTCGTGGGAAGTTTCTAAAGCTTATTTTCAATTGTTGGAGCTATATTTGGCTAGATTCAATTGGTTTGGAGACTTGTTCTAAAGGAAAAGTCGAGGTTGATCATTGATTTGGTTGCGAGAAGAGGTAAGTGTCTTGGTTAACCTTGACTTGGGGGAATTAGGACTTGATTGTTCTATTTGTTACTTGATTTTATGAGGGGGACGGTGTATATGAAAGGTGACGAGTGCATATACGTAGTCATGGGTTAATCATGCTGGTTGTAATATTTATTTATTGTCTTCAATTATTTCATGCCTTCATTTAATCCATGTTATTACTTGTTAAATTCTTTAATTGTTACTTTCCCTTACTTGTTAAATTCATGCCTTTATCCGTTACATGCCTTACTTTGCTAATTGTTTCTATATATCCGTGTCTTTATTTATTGACTGCCTTTACTTGCTATATGACTTTGTGTGTTGTTAGATAGCTATTTTTATCCGCTTTATGTCTCTAATTATGTAATTCCCTTATTGCGTTTTGTTTTGAGATACGCCATAGTTGGTTGTAGTTTATACATTTAATTTATATTATTTGGGATCATGTTGCATACTGCAACGGATATAGGTATTATTTATGGGATCGGGTGGAACGCCGCAACAGAAATTAGTATTATTGTGTGGGGATCGGGTTGCATGCCACAACGGAGAGGACATGTTATTTACATATATTTGTGGATCGGGTTACGCGTCACAACGGAGAAGACATAATAAATGTCCTTAACTATTGGTTCCTTATCCATGTTGTATTGAGAAAGTTGATCTTTGATGTTATTTTGGGGCCCTCTGTTATGTATTTCATGTTCCAGTTTTCATGTTATACTTGATTTCTCTGTTTTCTTGTTATTTTATTATACTCGTACATTTTTATATTGAGTGCCTTGTTATAGCCGAGCCACAACTTCGTCGAGGTTAGGCTCGGCACTTACGAAGTACATGGGGTTGGTTGTACTCATACTATACTTCTGCACTTCTTGTGCAGATTCTGGTGTTGGTCCCAGCAACAGTTAGTGGATGCTCGCTCAGATCATCTTTTCACGCAGAGTTGAGTGAGATCTACACGACGTTCGCAGACCCTGAAGTCCTTCTTATTTCTTGCAATATTATTTCATTCAGACAGTTGTATTATTATTTCAGACCTTGGTTGTATTATTTTGTTCTACTAGCTCTTGTATTGTGACACCAGATTCCAGGAGTTTATTGGACAACGTATTGGAATTTATTATATCTATTTTGAAGTTCAATAGTTTTTATTTCTTATTTATCTGAACTTAAAAATTATTAAAATGAATAATGTATAGCTAATGTTGGCTTGCCTAGAAAGTGAACATTAGGTGCCATCACGGCCCCGCTGTTGGAATTTCTGGTCATGACAACGAGACACCTACTAAACACCTATGCAAACATATATATAAAGCACCAGAAATAACAAGTAATGTATTAAAAGTAATGGTGGGGTGGGGGCAAGTAAAAGGGAGCAACAATCAGAATAATAAGTACAAAATCACCAAGTAAGTCTATTTCCGAAGTAAGCAACGAAGCAACAAAGTTAAATTCACAATCTGAGAATCAAGTAAAGCAATAAAATCATCAAATTGCACGGCATCACCCTTTGTTCTTTTACTCTCATCCTCACCATATATTATAAATTCAATGGAAGGACATCACCCTTCGTACTTTTACTCTCATCCTCACCATATAATATAAATGCAATGGCACAACATCACCTTTCGTGCCTTTACTCTCATATTCACAATATAATATAAATACAATGGCACGGCATCACCCTTCATGATTTTACTCTCATCCTCACATGATAATGATAATAAAGTAATCAAGTGCACGACATCGCCCTTCATGCTTTAATCCTCACATTCGCTCAATCAATGATAACAATATGAAAATATGGCACAACAACACCCTTTGTGCTTTTTACTCTTCTTCACAAAGCAATAATAATATCCCAAAGTATCAAGCAAGGTGGGTTAGCAATTTCAACTACAACCATGGCGCAAGAATAAGCAAATTCAACGTTCAATATAATAAGTAATAAACACGGAAGCGAACAATTAAAGAGTAACAATCTAACTAAGGCATGGAGGCATAGTAAATGAAACAACATGGTACAATCCCCACACATTAATTATGTAGCAAATAGTACAATCAAGTCCTAATTACCTCAAGTCAAGATTAACCACGATACTTACCTCTTTCCACAAACAAATCAATGATCAATCACAGATTTTTCTTTAGAATAGGCCTCCAAACAAATCGAATCTAGCCATATATAGTTCAAACAGTTCTAAACAAGCTTTAGAAACTAACCACAAGTGAAAAAGGTTCAATCTTTAATTAAATTGAAAAAGTCAACCCCCGACCCGCTTGGTCAAAATTTGAGATTCGGACCAATTTCTAATTACCCATTCACCCCCGAGCCCAGTTATGTATTTTGTTTCAAAATCCAACTTTAATTTGAGGTCTAAATCTCAATTTTACCAATTTTTTAAATTCTACCCAAAACCCCCAATTTCTACTTTGAAATCACTAAATTTAAGGCTAAAGAATCAATGAGTGATTATGATTATGGAAATACATCAAAACTAGTTAAAAATCACTTACCAATGAATTTGGGATGAAAATCTGTTCAAAAACCCCTCTAGCCCGAGCTATAGGTTTCAAAAATGAGGAAAAATAATGAAATCCCGAATTAGATCTTTTATTTAATTCGGCATTAGGTGTTCTTCGTGTTCGCGAAGCACACAGGCCCGTTGGCCTTCGCGTTCGCGAAGTCTTCATCACGTTCGTGAAGGCATCCTCAGCCAAGATTCTGCATTTGCGATCTACCTCTCGCGTTCACGTAGTGTATCAATCCCCAGCCCCAATTTTTCCCTTTCATGATCGCGGAGCACCGAGACACCAACAGAAAACCAGCAAACTCACAAGGTAAAAAATGGTCTGAAACCAATCTGAAACTCGCTCGAGCCTTCTGGGCTCCAACCCGAACATGAACACAAGTACAATAACATCATATAAACTCGCTCTTTATCTTAAATCATCAAAATAACATCAAATAACAAGATTCGATCATCAAAACTCAAGATTTCAAATTTACAACTCATGTTTCATAGTCTTTCACATAATGCGCCGAAACAGGCTCGGTTCAACCCAGACCCCAATCAAACATACGTAAACTCCAAAGAAATCACACAAACTTACCAGAATTGTCAAAATACTGATCCGAGATCGTTTACCACAAACGTTGACCATGGCCAACTCTAACCTTATTTAAAGTAAAAAATTAACTTTTTCTTCAAAATTTTACGTAAAAGATTTCCGAAAAATGACACAGACCATGCATGCAAATCAATAAATATCAAATAAAGCTATGAGAGGTCTTGGAACACAAAAATAAAGGCTAATACTCAAAACGACCTATTGGGTCGTTACATTCTCCACCTCTAAAACAAACGTTCGTCCTCGAATGGACACAAAAAATTATCTGGACTAGTAAATAGTTGTGAGTATCTGGTCCGCATATCGGACTCAGACACCCATGTAGCCTCCTTAATCGGCTGACCTCTCCACTGCACCTTCAAAGAAGGAAAACTCTTGGATCTCAACTTATGACCTTTCCGGTGTAGAATAGCCACCAGCTCTTCCTCATATGTCAAATTCTCGTCAAGATGCACCATGCTAAAGTCCAAAACATGTGACCCATCCTCATGGTACTTCCGAATCATGAAAACATGAAATATCGAGTGTACCCCTGCTAGGGTAGGAGGCAATGCAAGCCTGTAAGCAACCTTCCCAACTCTCTCCGTGATCTCGAACGAGCCAATAAACCTCAGGCACAACTTTCCCTTCTTTCCAAACCGCATCACGCCCTTCATAGGAGACACTCAGATAAGAACCTTCTCACCCACCATGTAAGCCATATCTCGAACCTTCCAGCCCGCATAAATCTTCTACCTGGACTGATTCATACGAAGTCGTTCTTGAATCACCTTAACCTTCGGGCCAAATTGGTGCCCAACAATCTAGCCTCTCCGGGCTCAAACCAACCAATCGATGAACGACATAGCCTCCCATACAAGGGCTCGTACGAAGCCATCTGGATGCTCGGCTGATATTTGTTGTTGTAGGCGAACTCTGCTAGAGGTAAAAACTAGTCCCACTGACCCTCAAAATCTATAGATCGTGCCCACAACATATCCTCTAATATTTGAATAGTGCGCTCGGACTGTCTGTCCGTCTGAGGATGAAACGTTGTACTCAGCTCGACCCGCATGCCCAACTCACGCTGCACAACTCTCCAAAAAATGATGTGAACTGTGTGCCTCAGTCTGAACTGATGGAAATGGGCAAGCCGTGCAGGTGGATAATCTCCCAGATGTAAATCTAAGCCAACCACTCTGTAGAATAGGAAGTCATCACCGGAATTAAGTGTGCGGACTTAGTCATCCGGTCGACAATAACCCAACCGGCATCATATTTCCTCAAAGTCTGTGCTAAGCCTACTACAAAATTCATAGTGATGCGCTCCCACTTCCACTCCGGTATCTCTAATCTCTGAGTCAATCCAGCCGGTTTCTGATGCTCGCACTTCACTTGTTGAAAATTCAAAGACCGAGAGACGTAAGCAACATCATCTTTCTTCATTCTCCGCCACCAATAGTACTGTTTCAAGTCACGGTATATCTTCGTGACACCTGGGTGAATAGAATAGCACTAACTGTGAGCCTCCTCAAGGATCAACTCTCTAACCCATCAACATCATCTCCAGGTTGAAGCTGCATAATACTATAATCTCTAATCATAACCTCCTTGGCACCACACCGCTGCACTGCGTCCTTCAATACCAACAAGTGAGGTTCATCAAACTGGCGAGCCTTGATGCACTTTAACAACGATGAATCTGCCACAACACAACCAAGAACCCAGCTAGGATCTGAAACATCCAACCTCACAAACTGATTGACCAAAGCCTAAACATCCATGGCTAGTAGCCTCTTCTCTACTGGTAAATATGCCAAACTGCCCATGCTTTCAGATTTCCTACTCAATGCTTCGGCCACTACACTGGCCTTCTCCCGATGATATAATATGGTGATATCATAGTCTTTCAAAATCTCCAACCATTTTTGCTACCGCAAATTAAGGTCCTTCCGTTTGAACAAATGTTGGAGAATCCGATGGTCGGCATAGACCTCACATGGAACGCCGTACAGATAGTGCCTCCAAATATCCAGTGCGTAAACAATGCCTGCCAACTGTAAATCACGCACAAGATAATTCTTCTCATGAACCTTCAACTGCCGAGACACGTAGAAAATCACCCTACCGTCCTGCATCAACACCGCACCAAGCCCAATACGCGATGCATCATATTACACGGTATATGATCCCGAACCTGTAGGCAATACTAACACTGGGGTTGTAGTCAATGCAGTCTTGAGATTATAAAAGCTCACCTCACACTCGTCGGACCATCTAAAAACAACACCCTTCTGGGTCAATCTAGTCAAATGAGCTGCGATGGATGAAAAACCCTCCACAAAACGACGATAATTCCCAGCCAACCTAAGAAACTCCGTATCTCCATAGTTAATGTAGGTTTAGGCCATTTCTGAACTGCCTCAATCTTCTTCGGGTCCACCTTAATTCCCTCACTGGACACCACATGCCCCAAGAATGCCACCGAATCAAGCCAAAACTCGCACTTGGAGAATTTAGCATATAACTTCTTTTTCCCTCAAAGTCTGGAGCATGATCCTCAAGTGCTACTCATGATCCTCCCAACTGTGAGAATACACCAATATGTCATCAATGAAGACGATGACGAAGGAATCAAGATATGGATGGAACATGATGTTCTTCACGTGCATAAAGGCTGCTGGGGCATTGGTTAGCCCAAAATACATCACCAGAAACTCATAGTGGCCATAGCGGGTCCTTAAAGCCATCTTCGGAATATCTGAAGTCTGAATTTTCAACTGATGATACCCCAATCTCAAATTAATTTTCAGGAATACCTTATCACGGCTGATCAAACAAATCATCAATACACAATAATGGGTACTTGTTCTTGACAGTAACCTTGTTCAGCTGCATGTAGTCAATACACTTCCTCACAGAGCCATCTTTCTTCTTCACAAATAGAACTGGAGCACCCCTAGGCAAAACACTCGGTCTGATGAAACCCTTATCAAACAGCTCTTAAAGTTGTTCCTTTAATTCCTTCAACTCCACTGGTACAATGCGATATAGTGGAATAGAGATGGGCTGAATGCCCAGCACCAAGTCAATACTAAAATCAATGTCCCTATCGTGCGGCATGCCAGGTAGGTTTGCTGGGAACAAATCTAGGAAGTCTCTTACTACTAGAACTGACTTAGTGGTAGGATTATAAGCACTAACATCTCTCACATAGGCTAAGCATGCCAAGCACCCCTTCTCAACCATCCGATGTGCCTTTAGAAAAGACACCACCCTGCTGGGAAAATAATCCAATGAACCTCTCCACTCCAATCTCGGCAATCCCGGCATCGCCAATGTCATAGTCTTAGCGTGACAATATAGAATACCCAGATATAGTGACAACCAATTCATGTCCAAAATAATATCAAAGCCCACCATACTAAGTAAAAGAAGATCTACCCTAGTCTCATAACCCCTGATAGAGACCACACATGAACGATAGACACGGTATACCATAATAGAATCCCCAACAGGCGTAGATACATAAATAGGATCACTCAAAGAATCACAAGACATATTTAAATATGGAGCAAAATAGGATGACACATACGAGTAAGCGGAATCGGGATCGAATAAAAATGATGCATCTAGGTGGAAAACCGGAACAATACATGTGATGACCGCATCAGACGACTCTACCTTAGGTCTAGCTAGAAATGCATAGAAACGGGGATGAGCCCCACCAATCTGACCTCCATGTTTAGGACGACCTCTCCTTGGATAGCCTACCCGTCTAATGGCCTGACCACCACCTCGAGCTACCTGATCCTTGCCTCTAGCTGGATCAGCGGGTGGCGGAGCAACCATTGCCAGAACCATAGCTTAAGTACCCTGTTGTGGCATAGTGCTTAGTGACTTGGGGCAATACCTCCCGGCATGCCTAGGATCTCTACAAGTATAACAAGTCCTTAACAGTTGTGTCTGCTAACCTTGGAACTAACCTTGTCGACATGAATAACCAACTTGTTAACTTTGAATCGGAGGTGCACTAACCGAAGCTGAAGGTGCACTGTATGATAGCTGCTCAGGATGAGACCCATAAGGAGCATGACTTCCTGAAGCATCATGTGATACCGGAAGCGCTGACTGAATCGGCCTGCTGGGATAGGCTCTACCAAATGAACCCTTGCTTCTAGACGAGGCACCACTGAAACTGCCAAAATGACCAGGACTCTTCTCAAAGGTCGCTTCTCTGCCCTGACCATGAACCCTCTTGATTCGTCAACCCGTATGAAAGAAATATCATCCCCAGTCTCTCTGGCCATCTATAGCCTGATACCATAAGTAACGCTATCTATAAATCTTCTCACCCTCTCTCTCTCTCAGCAGGGATCAAGCCAACTACATGGCAAGATAAATCCACGAATCTAGTGTCGTACTAGGTAACATTCATACTACCCTGCTGGAGGCAGTCAAACTTGTTGTGGTAGTCCTCTCTTTGAGTAAAAGGGATGAACTTCTCCAAGAATAGTTGTGAGAACTGATCCCAAGTGAGTGGAGGTGAACCTGCTGGTCTACCTCGAACATACTCATGACACCACCTCTTGGTGGAGCCATGCATCTGAAATACTACAAAGTCAGATCCATTGGACTTCATTATGCCCATGTTGCGCAATACCTCGTCGCAACGGTCTAAGAAATCTTGAGGGTCCTCACAAGGTGTAACGCTAAAGCGAATAGGAAATATCTTGGTGAACTTATCCAATCTCTTTAGCCCCTCGGACGACATAGAGAGTCCCTCCTCGGACTGTGTAGCAATAATAGGTTGAACTGCCCAACCTAGTGGCACTACTGGAGTCTGATATCCATGAGACATCTGCTCTGAAGTGTGAGTAGCGGGAGTTTGGGCTCCTCTCCTAGCCTGAGAGATGGTTGGTGCTATAAGAATTACATCGGCTGGGCCACACTCTCCATAAGTCCCACTAGACAAACTAGAGCGTCCTGTAGTACTGGGGTAGCAATGAACCCCTCCGTGACCTGAGCTAGTCCAACCTGCACAGTTTGAACAGTGATCTCCTCCTCCTTTTCAATCTAAGGCTCTGCAATAGGTGATGCTGTGCGTGCTCTAGGCTGAGCTCTTCCTCTGCCTCTAGCCGTACCTCGGCCCCGGCCTCTACCCTTGGTAGTGGCTGCAACACGGGGCTACGACTCCTGATCGGTCGTGGATGATGTGCGTGTCCTCACCATCTGCGATAGAACAAGAATAAAATGATTCAAACTCAATGATAGAATAAAGTCACACGATAGATAAAGAAAGAAGTGAAATTTCCTAAAGCCTTACAATCTCTAGAATGTAAGTATAGACATCTCTGTACCGATCCTCCAAACTCTACTAAACTTGCTCATGACTCATGAGACTTAGGCAACCTAGTGCTCTGATACAAACTTGTCACAATCCAAAATTCCAACCGCGGGGCCGTGATGATGCCTAACACCGAATTCCAGACAAGCCAACACAACACATAATATAAAACAAAGAAAAGCAATATATAACTTATAACTTGTCAATAGCATAACATAAACCACCCCAAGATGTGGTGTCATAAGTACATGAGTGTTTAGATCCAGCTAAATACAAGGTTACAAAATAAATACAACACTGTCCGAAATAAAATGTAAATAGTACAGTATAGAAAGGAAAGTGACAATAGGGTCTGCGAATAGGGTACAACTCTACATCGAATCACCGCTGGTATCTGCTAAGTGCCTTTCGAAACTCCGCCTGTGCCAACGTCAAAATTTGCGCAAGAAGTGTAGAAGTGTAGTATGAGTACAACTGACCCAATGTACTCAGTAAGTGTCGAGCCTAACCCCGACAAGGTAATGACGAGGCTACGACAAGACATCACAAAAACCTGTGCATTTATATATATATATCAACACAAATAACTAGTAAAGTATTAAAATTAATGGTGGGGTGGGGGCGGATAAAAGGGGCAACAATCAGAATAATAAGTACAAAATCACTAAATAAGTCTCTTTCGAAAATAAGCAATGAAGTAGCCATGTTAAATTCACAATCCGAGAATCAAGTAAAGCAATGATATCATCAAATTGCACGGTATCATCCTTCGTACTTTTACTCCCATCCTCATCATATAATATAAATGCAATGGCATGTCATAAACCTTTGTGCTTTTACTCTCATCCTTACCATATAATATAAATGTAATGGTATGGCATCACCCTTCGTGCCTTTACTCTTATCCTTACCATATAATATAAATTTAATGGCACGACATTACCCTTCATGCTTTTACTCTCATCCTCACATGATAATGATAATAAAGCAATCAAGTGCACGACATCACCCTTCGTGCTCTAATCCTCACATTCGCTCAATCAATGATAAAAATATGCAAATATGGCACGGCAATACCGTTCTTGCTTTTCACTTTTCTTCAACAAGCAATAATAATATCTCGATCGTGCTGTAAAATTCCTTTACATTTAACTTACCACTAGCTGAGAATCACTTTTGAACTTGATATGCTCTATACCATTTCTGCGGTGAGCTCTAAACCTAATTATAGCCTCATACTCGGTTTTATTATTAGTAACAAGATAACATTTAATTGTTTATCTAATAATCTCCACTGAACTGAAGGTGCAATTAGCACTATACCCAATCCGGCCCCTTTTACATTAGAGGATCCATTTATTATAGGGTCCATGTTACCAGATTAGACCTGAAAGCCATATGCACTTCCTTTCTAGCTTAGGGGAGTAAGCCCAAGCTAAAATCAGCCATAAAATCCATTATAAATTGCAACTTTATAGCAGTACATGGTTGATAAATAATATCGTATTCACTAAGCTCAACTTTCCATTTAGCTAATCTTCCTGATAGTTTATGTTTATGCAATGTATTAGCAATGGAAAAGTTGTAACAACAGAAATGGGATGACATAAAAAATAAAGTTATTTTCCATGATGCCACTATTAATGCTAAAGCCAATTTCTCTAAACTAGTGTACCTAGTTTATCTCTCTAATAATGCTTTACTAACATAATAGACTGGAGTGCATACTTTTATCCTCTCGAATCAAAACTGCACTTATTGACACTTCTGACACAACGATGTAAAAGCAATCTTTCCCCCTCCTTTGGGTCTAAGATTAGAGGCGAGTTTAATAAATAACTTTTCAAATCCTTCAATGCTTGCTGACATTCTTCTGCCCACTCCAAATTATTATTTTTCCAGCAACGAGAAAAATTTGAAATATCTCTCAGAGGATCTAGATATAGATCTTCCGAATGATGCTATCTTTTCCCTTTATCTTTGGACTTCTTTATTACTTGTGAGGACATCCGGAATTCCTTTGATCACTTTAATTTGAGCTGGATTGAATTAAATGCCCCTGTTAGAAATAAGAAAACCTAAAAATCTACCTGAAACAAAGTCGAATTCACATTTCTCCGGCTCTACCTTCATGTTGTATGTTTATAGTATTGAAAAGGTTTCGCTTAAATGATCGAGATGGTCTTGGTTTTGTGTTGACTTGACCAATATGTCGTCAATATATACCTCTCTAGTCTTTCGCAAATGATCTTTAAACATCTTGGTCAACAATCACTGATATGTGACATATGTATTTTTTAACCCAAAGGACATGACCTTGTAATAGTAAGTCCCCCTATCTGTAATAAAAGAATTTTTCTCTCTGTCTTCTGGATCCATTTTAATTTGATTATACCTGGAATAAGCATCTGGAAACTCTAAAGCTCACGTGCAGCTGCAGAATCGATTAATTGATCAATATGTATAAAGTAAAAGAATCTTTAGGACATACTTTATTTAAATCCGTGTAATCTACACATACTCTCCACTTACTACTCTTTTTAGGTACGATAACAATGTTGTCTAACCAATCAGGGTATTTAACTTCTCGAGTAGAGACGATTTTCGAGAGCTTGCTTACCTCTTCTTCTATTACTTGATTTCTAGAATACCCTTGTTTCCTTTTCTTTTTCTTTATGGGAGTATGCAAAGAATTCACATTGACAAAGTATCAATCAAGGTGGGAAGCAATTTCAACTTCAACCATGGCGCTAGAATAAGCAAATTCATGTTTCAATATCATAAGTAATATACACGAAAGCGAAAAATTAAAGATTAACAATCTAACTAAGGCATGAAAGGCATAGTAAATGAAACAACATGGTACAACAAGACATTTTTCACCCGCATGCTTTAACCCATAACATCGTATATATACTTGTTTTCTTGCATATACGTCGTCCCCATGCATTAATCAAGTAGAAAATAGTCCAATCAAGTCCTAATTCACTCAAGTCAAGGTTAACCACAACACTTACCTCTTTCCTCAACCAAATCAATGATCAGTTATGACTTTTTCTTTAGAATAAGCCTCCAAGCCAGCTGAACTAGCCAAATAAAGTTCAATAAATTCAAATCAAGCTTTAGAAACTACCCACGAGTGAAAATGATTCTATCTTTAACTAAATTGAAAAAGTCAACGAAAGTCAAACCCGAACCCGCTTGGTTAAAATACGATATTCAGATCAATTTTTGATTACCCATTCACCCCCGAGCCCGGTTATGTGATTTATTTCAAAATCCAACCTCAATTCGAGGTCTAAATCTCAATTTTACCAATCTCCTAAATTCTACCCAAAATCCCCAATTTCTACTTTAAAATGACTAAATTTATGGTTAAAGAATCAATGGGTGATTATGAAAATACATCAAAACTAGTTAAAAAGAACTTATCAATGAAGTTGGGTTGAAAATCTCTTCAAAAATCCATCTAGTACAAACTCTAGGTTTCAAGAATGAGGAAAAATAATGAAATCCAGATTTAGATCTTTTATTTGACTGGGCGTCAGGTGTTCTTCGCATCCGTGAAGCAACTCCACATTCGTGAAGCACACAAGCCCATTGGCCTTCGCGTTCGCGAAGTCTTCATCGTGTTCGCGAAGGCATCCCCAACCAAGCCTCCGCGTTCGCGTCCCAGAGGTCGTGTTCGCGATAAAGGATCATCAGTCGTCCCTAGAAATTCCCCAAGCCTAGGCGTTCACATGAGGCCTTTCGCATTCGTGAAGGGCAGTCCCCCAAAGCCCTCGCGTTTGCGATCCACCTCTCGTGTTTGTGTACTATATCCAGCCCTAGCCTCAATTTTCCCCTTCGCAATCACGAGAGTGGCTTCGTGATTGCGAAGCACGGAGACACCAGCAAACTTACAAGGCCAAAAATGGTCTGAAATCAATCTGAAACTCACCTGAACCCCCCGGACTCCAACCCGAACATGCACACAAGTGTTATAACACCATATAGACTCGCTAGCTACCTCAAATCATCAAAATACTTTCAAATAACAAGAATCAATCATCAAAACTCAAGATTTGAACTTGAAAACTTATTTTTCACAATATTTCACATAATGTGCCAAAATGCACTCAGGTTACCCCGGACCCCAACCAAACATGCGTACAAGTTCAAAAATATCATACGAACCTACTGGAATCATCAAATCACCGATCCAAGGTTGTTTACTACAAACATTGACCGTGGTCAACTCTAGCCTTATTTTTAGTCAAAAATTCACTTTTTCTTCAAAATCTTACGTATAAGCTTTTCGGAAAATGACACGGATCATGCACTCAAATCAATAAGCATCAAAGGAAGCTATGAGAGGTCTCAAAACACAAAAATAAAGGTTAGTACTCAAAACAACTTATTGGGTCATTAGAAAGTATAATTTAATTTGTCTTATTTTTTATGTTACTGTAAAAGTCTATACATTGTAGATTATACAATTTAAACTCTTCTTGTTACGGGTTTAGCTTATATAACACACTAAGTGTAATGTTTTTAAAACTATCATACATTTATAAAGTAATTACACATACTAAGTGAAAATAGTATTTTGAAAAATAAAGCGAAGGGGGTTAAATTGTTATACTAATATTGATAATTATTTAGTTATGTATAGGATAAAATATGTTCATTTTAAATGCTCGCATAATAAAGCGACGCGTGGAGCCGAAGGAAGATGGAAAGCAAGACCAATGGCAATCAAGTTCGAGGGCAACAATCTCGTTTGTTCCCGAAGGGAATGTTGCTCATAAAGACAAAATAAATGTCTGCCATCCGGTAACAATTAATAGAGAATGTTCTATAGTATTAAGTACATAGCCCGTTACAGAGAATATGGCATTCATAGTCTGCTATTACACATTCTTCAATGGCCCCCATAATTTTTATTTAAGAGAGGCTTGGTCCTAGAACTTTGTTCCCTAGGAGCAACTATAAATAGTGAGTTCAACAACTATTGTAAGGGACACGAATTTTCTGACAAGCTTATGTTATATATTGTTCAAAGCTCAATAATATTTTATCTTCTTGCTTATTAATATCGTTACTACTTCCTTCGGAAGCTCTACTCCCGGAACCAGGATTTCTGCTGTCTTATCTCGATTTCAACGTTAAGGTTTACATTTTTGTTTAATTTATTTATCATTTTGGGATCAGATCGACTCACTTATCTAAATACCACGTATAAATTTAACTGTACCATTTTATGCGTAAACAGTTTGGCGCCTATGAGGGGGATGAGGCCATGCTGGTCCATGGCGGGTAATATCCACGACATGTTCGAGAGGCAACTCCTGATGATGATGAAGACGAGAACTTCGCTGAAACATTAAGGATCGTGAGGGAGCAACAAAAGGCTATTATGGGCCACCTCTAGCGATAGGATCAAGTTATGATGGAGTTGAGGCAGGCGTTGTCGAGTGCTTCCAACAACGTGAATGGATGAGGTTCATTTCCTCCCGGGGCTCCCGTAAACCAAACAACGCAGTGGGTCTACAACAACACCCCGAGAGGTGAAGTCGGCTTCGATAGGGCCGGGGGGAATGATAGCGGATTTGGTAACAACAATGAGAATGATACCTTTAAAACTGAACTTATGTGATTTATGAAAGAAATAAATGTCTGAATAGATCAAATTCCGGGTGTACCGCCAGTATTGAATGGACCAGACTCAAAGAATTACACCCATACCATACTTTCCATAGACATGAGTGTCGTTTATGGATATTACTGTCAATGGCTGGTTTAAATGTCCCGAACACATATCTGAATATGTATTCTGGTATTCCCGAACTCCGCTCAAGCTTCCATTCAACAACAGTCCCGGGGTTAAAGTGTTGCAATGCAGCCATGTACCTGGGTAGAGCAGCAAATGACTTATCCCACTTACCATAAATAATTTCAAATGCACGTTTACGCCCGAGAAATTCCTTTCTTTTGGTAATGGTACATCCATATACCCGGTGGACAGATGTTATACACTCTTTGATCTTGTACCTTATGGACTCTTCAATGTGTGGACTCAAGATAAGAGAAATCAAGTCAACATTCAAGTTAAAATGATTCCCACTGAATGTGTCCATTTCACAATTGTGGGTGCCAATATATTTCCCCACAATCCACATATTTGCTTGCAACTTTCTCGCACGCAGCATCCAATTACAACCTTGAAACCATCTACCACAAATAACCTTGTATACTTTTGGAGATGACTCATGAACCATGATCTCACGACACTCTTTTATGTTGAACATTCGCACCGCCCTGCTTAGGCGTGCTTTATCAGCAAAAAGCATGCCTTTTGATAGCACCATTGCTCTAGATTCATCCCACATTGCTGTCCGAATTTCGTCAAGATCCTATGTGAGGGCATCGACATCCAACATACTTGGCAACTGATCAAGGTAGGGAATCTCCCTTGAATGAAACGACACATGGGACTAGTACTCTCTTGGTCTAATAGGAGGTGGAGCATGCCCCCTCATCAAATCAGGTTCATCATTCTCGTCCTCATCATCGTCACCCTCATCAAGGAAGGGTGTGTCATCTACAGACTCGTCAGTATTGTTATCATAATCACTATCATTTTCCTGACTCTGTGCATCTACCAGATCCCGATTAAATATGTCGTCTTCAGGCAATGGAGTAAGGACAGGACCTTTAAGTTGCTTGTTATCACTGCACAACAAATAAAATAATGAGTTTCTCAAATTCATCCAAATATTACATATAAAATTTATCACTTCACTTACAAATCATAATGTGTTGATATCCCATGATGCACATTATCCTGTTGATGATGACTGTAAGGCCCTGTAAAATTTTATAAAGGAATTTAAGGTTTTGTGGTGCCGAAGTAGGCTTACGTGTTTGAGAATTGTAGAAAGGCTCGGACTTTTTGGGTTGAACAATGCCCTGGGAGTAAAGGAAAATTGTTTGCCAGAAAAAGTCATTTTTGCGTCCCACTATGCGGTCTACGGTGCATTATGTGACTGCAGACCAGTTTTGCGGTGCGTTATGCGATCGCAGAATAGGTCTGCGGGCCGCATAACTACCGCAAACCCAAGTAGGCGGCAACAGTTTTGGGCACTAAATTGTGCGGCCGATATGCGGACCGCATATCCATTATGTGATTGCATATGCGACCGCAGATCCTGTTCCGGAGCTTCATTTTTGGATTTTATAACCCGACCCTACTTCGTTAAATAGACGCAATGGACCATTTCTTGAGCTAAAACCTTATGTTTTTAGAGTGAGAGAGTGCCCTAGAGTGGGAAAGTGTTCCTCAATAATTTATTCATCAATTCTTGCTCAAATCTTGGAAGATTAACAAGGAAAACCCACAAGGTCTTCATCCTAAAGGTAAGATTCTACACCCTAACCCTCAATCTCAAATTTTATCTAGAATTGGGTAATTAGTGAGATAAGTTTTGGGCATGGGAGTTGATCATATTGCATGCATGTGTTATCAAAGGGTGTAAGAAGATTGTTGAGATAAGAATGGTAGATAATGGGTTTGGGATGATGGAATCCACCATAGGAAGACCTTGAAACCTTAATGCACACCTAGTGTGTGATAAAACGCTCAAATGAGCTAGAACCATGATCATCCTCCTAATTTAGCTTCAATTTGTTATATTTTTAAAATAGATTGAAGTTGTTAAGAATTCCAGAACATTTTAGAGTTTAAGGAAGCTCCATTAAGGTATGTTGGCTAACTCTTCTCTTAGAATTGAACCTCACATTATTCTTGTAAGTTTCAAGTTGTTCACCACGAACCGATTATTCCAAATAAGCTTTGTGACAAGAGATATATGTTTCGTACATGTTCCAAATGTTATTGTTGTGTTGTGTTACTATTGTGAGAACGTATTCAAAGTATGAATTGTTTATCTAAATATTACAACTTCAAGTCGTGTTTCAAATGAAAATTGTGATGCTAAATTGTGTAGAGATTGTGATTGGGATTACACCATCATCCGCATACATTGGGGTGAGTCGACAAGGTCGCTTTGTGTAGAGTTTTGGTATTGTGGAATGCACCTCCACCACATACATTGGGGTGAGGTGGCAAGGCCGCTTTGTGTAGAGTTCTGGGATTGTGGAATACACCTCCACCCGCATACATTGGGGTGAGGCGGCAAGGCTGCTTTATGTAAAGTTTTGGTATAGTGGAATACACCTCTACCCACATATACAGGGGTGAGGCGGCAAAGCCGCTCTGTGTAAAGGTAGTTGTAGAGAATCCCCGACTGGAAATTTATAAATGTTATGGGAAGGTCTTAACAAATATGTTTTACTTTTATTGCTATCTAAGCCCTATGATTGTTACCATGATTCATCATATTCATATTGTATTTCCAAATTTTTGAATAGATATTTTGGTTTTCATACTAGTACTATTTGACACGTACTAACGCCCCTTTTGTCAGGGACAGGTGGTTCCACAGCAGGAGACATTGATCAGTGATAGTGGTACATCCTCTTCCCAGCTGACTTGGTGAGCCCCACTTTATTTCGGGGTCATATATCTTTTTTTTTCTTATGTATTGTGTTTGAGGTATAGCCGGGGCCTTGTTGCCGACATTATCATAGTACTCCTCTGTATCAATAGAGGCTCCGTAGACATAGTGTGAGTTGTATATTGGTGCTGGGGAAGTCAAACTAGTTATGTTATGTTTGAATTACTTATTCCACTTCAGGCTATGGAAAATGTGTGTGAAATTTGAGACTTTAAAATGAATTAACTAATGGTAAGAAAATGGTATTGCAGACATGATCACCTTATTGTTTTATTAACGAAAATATGTATTCTCTTTATTCATGGATGAGTTTGGGTAGAAGAAAATCTAATAGGCTTACTCGGCCGGGTTCACTAGGTTGAGCGCCGGTCACGCTCCTCGAGTTCGGGGCATGACAATGACTCCCGGATGGACCACCATGATCCAACACACCAAAACTAGGCATATTCCAACTGTCCGTTGGTTAATAACTTGTAAAATTCATATCTGGTCGGTACCCCCTGTGAAATATATGAGTATTAATACACATTCGATACTTAAAAATAAACACCGTAACACAAAGGAAAATTGAAGTTTACCACTCGGCTTGTGGATTATGTAAACTTGGGGAGAAATTATGTCCTCGCTCCACATTCACTCGTGGAGATAAGTTTAGATCTGGCCAAACTCTTTCACCCGGAACCTGTTCGGATAAAACTGCTCCAAAAAAAACACCCGATGATTGAGGAATATCCCTATTTTGCATAATTTCATTATTGCGAATGTCTTTAACCTTGACGTACATTTCCAATATTTTTATCACAAGAAGTTCCCGGTGTTCATCCGGAGTCCTCAAAAAATATGTCAGAGTTTCATCGTCTTCGATGTTAAACTTAGCATAACAAGCAATCCCTTGCGGAGTAACAAAATACAGATATCTTTCGGTTACTTTAATATTCACCGAACGTTTGCTCACACTCATTTTTTCTTATATAACAACGATACCAATCTATCGTACTCCATTGTAAGTGGCAACTTAATATGACACTGTGGAGAACAAGTATAACGTACTGAGTTATTCTCCACCACAACCTCACCCCCCCAATATAGTGAAACCTTAATTTTTCTCTCTTCAGACATTATCATAAAATGCAAAATAACTTAACGAAAAAATATTTTGGAAGACCTGAAGGATCCAGAATGAATTTTTACCTAATTCTGAAAATCCTTAAATAAGAAAAAAACCAGTCCGGGGGGTACAATAATTGAAGTATAATGCATGCATAGTATGCGCTATATATTTAGCGCATACATAATAAGCGTTATACCCATATGAATTATTGGTGGTCAGTTAAGTGCAGAAGAATTATTGGTGGGGCAGGACATTTTATATATAGCGCGATTCACCGTGCTATACCTTAACGGACAAACGTTTCATAAAGGTATAACGCGGTGAATAACCTCTCTATATATAAAATGGTACACAGTTTTGTTTTTTTACCTATTTGTATCGTTTGAGTCCAAAAGAACCACACTTAGGTTTCGGACTCCACTTAATATACGCTCATATTTTGTAAGATGTTGGAATTGGTGTAACATAAATCGGCCATTATAATATTCCACTCGCCTTGCCAAACAATAAATATCCATCAAAACAAGGTTAAATTCACAAGTTACAAATAGGTTATAGACTGAAAATAAATGAAGGAAAATATTTTTTTTGTTATCTCATGAATGAGCGGTTCTCTACAATCCCTCATGCTTAAGATAATCTAGAATGCTCTTATTTATGATAATATGAAATCTATTTTAATATAATGACCCGGCCGGTCGTTTTGAGTGTATTAGCCCTGATGCCCTATTTACTGCTTTCCCTGTATCTATTTATACTTATGTGACTTGCCGGGAGGTCATGTTTTTGGTTTCGGAGTGTTTTGGGAGACGTATTCCCTAAAGAGGAAGTTTAAATCTTAGGATTTTGACCGTAGTTGAAACTGTGTGAAGACGACTCTGTAATGTAGTTACGTCGGTTCCATTAGCTCCGTTGGGTGATTTTGGACTTAGTAGCGCGTCCGGAATGTGATTTGGAGGTTCGTAGTAGAATTAGGCTTGAAATGGCGAAAATCGAATTTTTGATATCGGGGTCGGATTCCGATTCCTAAAGTTGGAGTAGGCCCGTAATGTTGAATATGACTTGTATACAAAATTTGAGGTCAATCGGACGTGGTTTGATAGGTTTCGACATCGGTTGTAGAAATTTTAAGTTTCAAGTTTATTAAGTTTGGATTGGAGGGTGATTCGTGTTTTTGTTATTCTTTGATGTGATTTGAAGGCGCGACTAAGTTCTTATGGTATTTTAGGACTTGTAGGTATCTTTGGTTGAGGTCCCGGGGGCCTCGGGTTGATTTCGGGTGGTTAACGGATTATTTTGGACTTAGGAGAGATAGCAAATTTCTAGTATTTTTGTTGCAGACTTTTCTTCATCGCGTTCGCGAGAGATATTTCATGATCGCGTAAGTCATTTGAGAGGCCAGCTAGAGTTTTTCTTCGCGTTCGTGAAAATGGGGACGTGTTCGCGAAGGTGTGGTCTGTGTGTGCATCGCGAACGCGGGAGTGGTGTCGCGTTCGCGAAGATGAGTGAGGTAGCTGGGGACCACAGGCCCTTGGTCTACGCGTTCGCGGGGCAGGGGTCGCATTCGCAAATGGTGATGTTGGTAAAGCTTCGCGTTCGCGAAGAGTTAAGTTGAGGGACAGGCAGATTGGTCCACGCGAACGCGAGAGGGTGGACGCATTCACGATGAAGGTGCATCGGGGCAGATTTAAAAGATTAGAAACGAGGGTTTCAAGTTCATATCATAAAATTAAAGTGGGAGCTCGGTAGAAGGCGATTTTTGGAGAGATTCTTGCGTGGGTATTTGGGATAAGTGATTCCTATCCAATGTTTGTCAAATCCCATGATTATGCCTTTAATTCCACATCTAATTTGTGATTTGCGGTGAAACTTTTGGGAAAAATAGGAAGAATTCTTGAGTTAGATTTTTGAGGTTTTGAATGGGATTTTGTAAGCGGATTTGGATAAATTTGATATGGTTAGACTCGTGAGTGAATGAGCTTTCGGGTTTTGTGACTTTTGTCGGATTTTGAGACGTGGGCCCGGGGGCCGGTTTGAGTCTATTTCGGATTTTGGCTTACAATTTCGTGTTTTTCTTGTGGAATTGATTCTTTTAGCCTATATTAATTATATCGTACTGCTTGTGGCTAGATTCGGGGTGTTTGGAGATTGATTCGAGGGAAAAAGGCATTGCTGAATAGGATTTTGCGCGGCTTGAGGTAAGTAACAGTTTTAAATCTGGTCCTGAGGGTATGAAACCCCGGATTATAGGATTATGTGAGTATTTTGGAGGTGACGCACATGCTAGGTGATGGGCGTGCACCGTAATAATTGGGACTTGATCCACTCCGTGAAACTGTAAAGTTGAATAACATGTTGCTAGCTATATGCTCTCCCTGTGTTATAGAAATTTGATTGCAAATCATGTTAAAAATCATGCTTAGGCTATGTGATGGTACTGTTGGGACCCGCAGAGGTCGCGTACTTTTGAATTACCTACTAATTGTTGTCTTGTACTCAGTCATGGTTTTACTTGCGTATCATATCTCAGCCTTTTCTTGATTCTTGTTGATACACTATGTTATCTTTGTTTGGGCTGATCTTTGTGATTTCCGAGAGCCCGAGAGACTAGAGAGGTTGATGACTAAGTGAGGCCGAGGGCCTGACTGTGAGGTATTGATACTATGGCACGTGAGTTATCCGTGCATCTCCACATATTAATACTATAGCACATGAGTTATCCATGCAACACGTGAGTTGTCCGTACAGATATAGTGCTTGGACCGAAAGGAGCCCCTCCGGAGTCTGCACACCCCCAGTGAGCGCAGGTACCTATTGAGTGTGAGTGCTGAGGGCTGAGAGCCGAGTGACTTGAGTTGTTGTGACGAGTTGAGTGACTGTTGCCCTGAGAGGCTGTACTTGCTTTTCATTTGTTAATGCACTTAGTTGCTATCTATCATTGTTGTGAAATTCCTGAAAGATTCTATATCTGGATTACTTGAACTTTAACTGAATAAAACTGATTGGACTTAAAGTGCCGGATGTGAAAGCATGTCTATTCTTTGCTGGAATTATTAAAAATGAACTGTAATTGTATAGCTCGTCACTGCTTCTCAGTTCCTTATTTATTTCTGTTACTTGCTGAGTTGGTTGTACTCATGCTACACCCTGCACTTCATGTGCAGATCTAGGTGTGTTTGATCACAGAGGTCGTTGAGTTCGTGCGCGATCGAGTACCGGAGACTACGAGGTAGCTGCCGGCATCCGCAGACCTTGTTTCTCCTTCTATGTTTTTTTTTCTTTTCTGTATTGATACATAGACACTATTTTTTTATTAGACTGGATATCTAGATGCTCATGACTTGGTGACACCCCGATATTTAGGACTATCTTTCCGCATTTTGTTTTGAATTCAACTCCGATTTTTGTAAAAAACTTTCTGGTATGAAAAAGTTTTGAATTATCCTTTTTATGAAATATTGAAGTATTTTGAAAGATCGTCTTGCCTAGTACCATCGATAGGCGGCATCACAACAGGTTAGAGTTTGGTTCGTGACATTTAACTAGAAATAGAAAAACTTATTTATATAATAATTATAACTATAAATTTGATTTAGATAAGAATTAAATAAATTAACAAATATCAAATCCTTAATAATTTTGGTTTCCTACTCCAACCTTGAATTAGGTTTTCAACATTCTCCCGTAATTCAAAGTTGTATACGCCTTTTGTTGTATTGGGACACTTCTCTCCAATCTTCCACATGTTGATGCACTTCTCACCAACTTTCAGTTTTTGTTGAAGCACTTCTCTCGAACTCCTAATTGTTGATGCACTTCTCATCAACTTTCAATTGTTGAAGCGCTTTCTTTTTAACCTTAAATTGTTGGTGCATTTCTCTCCAACTTTTATTTATTGGCGCACTTCTCACCAACCTTTTATTGTTGAAGTACTTTCTCTTCAACCTTCAATTGTTGGAGTTCTTTTCTCCAACTTTCAGTTGTTGTTGCATTTTTCATCAACCTTCAATTGTTGAAGCACTTTCTCTTCAACCTTCAACTATTGGAGCACTTCTCTCTGATTTTTAATTAATTTTTTTCTTGGTTGTGTTGGAGCACTTTTCTCCAACTTCTAACAGTTGATACACTTTTCATTAACATTCATTTGTTGAAGCACTTCTCTTTAACTTTCATTATTTTTTATTGTGTTGAAGCACTTCTCTACAACTTTTACTTATTTTTATTTTTATTCACTTCTTTTTAGCTTTTAGAGAAGAGTTTATTCCTCTTATGCCAGATTTGCTTGCATTTCGTTAAGCTTGCAATGTTATTTTTTTTGTATTATTCCTTCTCAACATTATTATTTTTCTAATGCATGTATTATTGGCTCAGCATTTTATTTTTCTCATGCATGTATTATTTGTTCGGCGTTTGCCAACATAATCATTGACTAGATGGGCAGCACATATTGGCTAGTATCGTCCACCCGTAGCGGGAGCTAATTGATTCTCTACCAAGATCATAGATGCTATGATACCAAGAAGAAGAAAAAATAATTTTATTTAAATCTCTGAATGCTCTTTACAATTCTTCACACTTCTCTACAAATTTCTACACTTTAAAATGACTGGCAAATCCTTATTTATAATAATAAGAAACTTATTTTAACTAGAAACAAGTAAACTTACTCTATGTTAATTAATTCTAACTATAAATCCTATTTAGACCAGAATTAAATAAACTAACAAATATCAAATCATAACTAATCTTGATTTTCTACTCCAACTTGGAATTAGTTTTTCAATAATAAATGTTTAATCTTTGTTTTAATTAGTTTCTTCAACTATGGATAATTCCACCTAGTTATTTTCTTATTTTATGGAAATGGGCTTTTAATATAGAAGTTGGATTTTCTTTTCTTTTTCTTTTTCTTTTGGAAGTTTTTGGATATTTTCAGCGAAAAAAGGAAAAAATTCATTTTTGCGCCAAAAAGCAATTTTTGTTAAAGAGTAAGAGACTCGCGCAACAAAGACATGAGCTTGTCGGCTTGGTTTATGTCAAAAATTAGTAAATGTGTTCGCGCTTCGCGCGATCTAAAAATGTTAGAAAATTTACAAAACAATTAGCTGGGCAATAACTAATTCAGATACTATCTCTTTTCTATGGAAAAAAAAAAAACACTCATAAACGTCATGCATTTGGGTTATTTAGAACATGTACTTTTGTATAATTTATAATAATTAATTATATGTTATAGATAAAGATTTTACAAGCTTATTTAAGTTTTATCTAACTAAGAAAGATTCAAGGAGTATAAACAGGAAGAAACATTACAATTCAATTAAATAAATTTGATATTCTAACTACTAAATGCTATACAATTAAACCATTTAAATCATTAGTAACTGTATTACTGAGAAGATGAAAATTTATATTAATGAAATACAAACATTTTGATTAGCCCCACAAAAGGTCTTAGGAAACAAAATCGGGTTGAATTTGATAGAATGTCAGCATGTGCAATAGCCACACCAGCAAGGCATATTCCTATTGCTCATCCTTCCTCACAACCAAAAGAAGATATGTTGAGATTATTATCTCCTTATTGATATTAGGGTTAAACTACTTTTGAACACGAGTCAATCATCTTCATTTGCATCGAATCTCGAACTCTTAATTCAGATAAATTTAGTATTTTAATTTTTTTCCTTCAACTAAAACCTTAGCTCCAAGATAAACTCTAATAATATGAGAATAAAATGAAAAATCCCAAATCTCAAATTAATCTGCATATGAGATATTACTAAGAAAGGAGAGTTGAAATTTTACCTTAGCAGCCAAATATTCAAAACGAAACGATCAAATAAATCTGAGCACCTAATCCAACATGTCCATACTAACGGTATTTTTTTAATACCGAAAATTCTATCTACCAACAATTAGAGACCGACATTAACAAATAATTAAAAAAAAAGATTCAAAACAATTAACCGAAATTCACTTTTTACAAATTAAGCATTCATCTAAAACAAAGGAGATAATATATGAAAGAAAGAAAGAAACTAAAATACCCAAAAAGGAAAAGAATTACCTCTAGGATGTAGAAGAAAAATAATTCAATCGTCCAGCATTGTTATTGTGCACAAGTTGCATTTTTCATGTCAGTCTCACAAAATTAAGCCTTAGCGGTTAGTTATTCGTCTATATCTTAATTAATTAGTCCACTTTGCCTACAATATTCACTTGTCTTTCAATAGATTTACAAATGATAATGCAGAGTGTTGTTACTCAAGTACACCATTACTTTTCTAAAGCAAGTTTGTTTTCTTCAAACTTTATATACTTTAAAAAGAGAGAAAACTAATAATTCTACTTTATTCTCACGACCAAAAAAAAGATATTTTTTTGTGTATATGTCATAGCTTGGGTAGAAACCCACCTAAAAAGTCATTAACATTATTTATCACTTTACAAACTAGGAGACTCCAAAAACATAATATAGAATGAGGCATACCTTTATCAGATTTCGAAACTATGGATGCCGCTAGAACAACCTGCAGAACATATACAAACTTTTTGTAGCTATCATCACAATGCTTTCAGAATCAATTAATATTCTCTAACTTTTGGCAAAACAATAACAAATTTAAATCTGAAATATGAAGTTATAAATTTATCGAGCACCATAAGGCACTAACATATATATTACCACCTTCGCTGCTTAGTAAATTTATTCGGAGCAGATACAAACAATAGGTGATATATCACCTTGCTTCGAGCGCAAATTTGACGCCTTTAGAAATAACATAAAACTTCTCAAACAATTACTTATGAGTATGAGATTGAAAGTTGTTACCAATGCGATAAATGCAACAAAGAATCAAATTAAATGACAGTTGCTTGCCATGAGATATTTGTTTTGCGATTGGATCTAGCTATCATCTTCTTCCATCTTCCCCTCGCATTCTACTACGCAAGAGCAAAATGAATTGTCTGTATTTTAGAACATGCAAAAGAAGTGAAAATATAGAAAGAATAGAACATGAACGGTTTCTGCAAAAAATGAAGGTTCGTGTGTTTTCATCTTTCTTTATTGAATGTCTGTCAATTTAATTAATTAATTAAACGGTTGATATTTCTTTTACATGAAGCACCTTTTAAGAATTGACTTTTGATTTTTAATATAGCACATAAATAGAAAAAAATAGGATAAATGTCAAAAATTTGAGATAAAAGATAAATGTGGTCCTCGGCCAAATAGATATGCGAGATCACCTTTCTTGGGCCCTACTTTATAGATATATAGATTAATAGTAATTTTCTCTACAGTAGAACGTTGAGAAGTTTTCCTAAAAGGAAAAAATAAGTTTTGTTTCTCCTTCAACATATATACTACTGTTTGATCTAATTGGTATGAATGCGAGAACCTAACCCTAGCAACTTCTGTTGACTTTGATATTATTGATTGGTGTAGGTACTCGTAAAAGACTTTATACGATAGACCAGGTTAAAACTTCTAGCAATAAAACATTTGTAAAACAGTGAAATGGTATTTGAAATATTCTATCCGGTTTTCTATAGTTTTGGTGTGCTAAAGTTTGAAATTGTCAACTCTACGACTAATATGTTTTGGCAAAAAACGTTCACTGGAATCTTGAACTTGAAAAGGGTGAACGACGGTGATGAAAAGGTAATGTTTTAATGTTGGTTCCCAAAACACACATAAATATACGCGATCTCTAAGTAGTAAAGTAACTCGAAAGTTGGATGTCGAACCCACAAAAACTTAGATTAATTAGTATCTAAGCAAGCAGAACTTATTATCCGTTCAAGGTTATCAAAGGGTGATGGTTGTGATTAGTCTAATATTGCAGAAATTTAACAACTGAGTAGTTAAATCGACAAGACTGCAAGTGTTTAAAATTTTGTCTTAACCAACTGAGATAAAGATTTCAGGGTTGTTATGGGTTTATCAATCCTATTGAGTTCGTAAGTATACCCATCAATCCGATTACCTATGATTGCTAGTTAACCAGATTGTTTGTATGAGTAGCATGCTCCCGCAATAGCACTCAACTATTCACAATATATCAATCATATATTCCTATGGTATTGAATCGATCATGAACGAATATAGTACGACATTCAACTGAGCGAGTCTGTTAAGTAAATTCTACTCTAATCTTAACACGGCTTCTCCAAGCATAGCATAAAATTAGGTAAATTGGTGGCTAGATAATTCACAAATTAAATCTAGAATTAAGGAAATAACTAATGATGATAATTTGCATTAACAAAGTAGTAATCAATAAACGACAATCATCATGTCAGCCACAACCAAGAACTAAAAAACTTAGCCACTCATTATGTGGTATTCACGATTGTAGTAAAAACATTTCATATACGTACAAGAAAGAATGGAAGAAAAAAAATGTGAGCTCATTCCCGAATCCGTATTTTTCTGCTCCTTGCACGTTCTTTGCCTCCAAAGATGTGTAACCCCCTCGCCAAGATGTTTCATGGGGTGTTTATATGACCTAAGGTGGTTAGGAGGCCGTCTAAACTAATCCAGTTTTGGACAGGACTAAATGGCACCGCGTCCGGCCCTTGCGCGACAACCGCAAAGCGGACGAGCTCCCAAGTGCTTTTTGACCTTGCGTTGGCTCGCGCAATGATGCCTGATTTACTATTTTTTGGCGACGATCAACCCCCAGGCTCGTCCACCTCTCCCACGACGAGGGGCGGATGTAGCTACCCGAATACGGGTTCAATTGAACCTAAAAAGTTTTTATATATATATATATATATGCAAAAGATCACCAAATTTCAATAAATACTATATTTTGAACCCATAATGTTAATTGTGTTATGAGTTCAATGGTAAAACTATAAAGATTGATCCCATCAAATTAAAATTCTGGATTCGCCTCTGCTCACGACGCATGACCTTCAGACGAGCTGCCTCCAGCTCTTGTTTCTTCACTTTTAATTTCGCACCAAATCATCCCCTTTTAATCCACTTTCGTTCAAACTCTTATCGCAAATAACAAACTCGTAATGAGCATAAATTCATCCAATTACCATGCAATCTTTATCAAGTCAACAATCCATAGGACATAAACACACTAAAAACATGTACCTTTTTACCAATTATCATTTAGTTCCAACTTAGAATATTCCTTTTGTAGATCTTCACATTATAAATGTGAAATGTTGGAAGTATCTGGAAAACAAAGTCAAACATTTAGGACTAAGTTCGTAGAGATTGCAATCATTAAGTGCCAACATGTTAATTTTTCCAACTACTTTTAGTTACGTTTTCCAGTTGCATCGTAACAACTCGCTTCTAACATGCATACTAGACTAGAATGGAGTGTGAAAGAAACTAGGGGATGTTTGCTTCTGGCTGCGAAAGTTGGTGTGAGCCTTTTCGTCCTTAAGCAATTATTAATTAATAGGTGCTTTAGGGTTTAGAGGCAGTTCATCCTACATCTTTTAAAGCATTATGGGGATGCTGAGAAATTGCGTAAACTGATGGCATAATTAAATTGATTTAACTGACAGCGTAAAAATATTCTTAACTATCAATGTATTTTAATATGTAATAGTAGGTCATCTGTCATATTTTTTTTAACTACTTATCACTAATTAAGTATTTTTAAGTGACATGATAGTATAAAATTTTCAGTGTATAGTGTATAAAAGTAATTCAATTCACACTAGTAAATATTAATGTAGCAGAAAATTAAATGTGGTATGGTGAGAAAGAATATGAAAAGTGTCTTGTAAATTGAAATTTGCATGGGCTGTGGAGACGACCGCGCTGCAGTAGGCGATGGATTTGCTACTTTGAATATATCATGTCTTTTTAATCAAATTTTATATTGGAAAAAACAACGTTGATCTTACTTCACTCTTTTTGTGTTTTGTGCATAATAATAAATTTCCTTTTGCTTTTTTTTTTTTCCTTTTTTTCTATTGGAAGGAGATGTGATAATATTGCAAGACAAGAAAGGAGAAATGAAAAAGTATAGTGAGCTGAAGATGGAATCAGGAGAAACACGAATCTTTAGGGTTAAAATATTGCCCTAACAAACTGTCCTAAATGCTTCAAATACAGTCCTAAAGAGTACTACTGAGCTTAATTTTAGTTCCAGGCCTTTCTTTGTCAGCCCATTTCCTAGCCCAAATATGGAAGATGTTCAGTCAAATTGCCCAAATTCAATTACGCAAGGTTATCGCAACATATCTTCAAGCATCTGAATTGTTTTTTCGACTTGCATAGCTGTTTGTTAGTGAAAGAGTGCTAGTAAAATTTAGTAGGCTTAGAGGTAAATGAAATCTCGGACAATTGTGATAGCATTGACACTCGCGTGTTGAAAGCCTACAAGCTATGGCAGTATTAATATAATAGGCACAGAGGCAAATGAAATCTCGCACCTTTGATGGAGAAATATCACAAAGAACTCAATGTATCAAAGAGTTGGTTAAAGTTAAGAAAATGCGAACAATGACATGGGCGATTAAGAATAGGCAGCAAACTTCTGCCACGAGAAGGAAGGAAGTGGGATGAACATTTTTGTCACGATCCAATATCCCACCAAAGATCGTGATGACACCAAATCTCCAAGACTAGGTAAGCCAATCACACAATAACATTCAAACAACTAAAAAAGATATAATAAGTCTGGATTATCATAAATAGTGGAATAAGCATTCAACATAAGCCAATACACATATACAATAATGCCAAATTTCTAAAACCAGCTGGTAGTACAGAGTCATGAGCTCTAAAATTATCACAACCCAAAATTTCAACCAATGGGATCATGGTGGTGCCTAACACTGATTGCTAGGCAAGCTAATGCTTAACGATAAATAAAGAACTAGTCTAACATATAACATCATAATAAAATGGAATAAAAGTAAAACTCAGAAATATATGTAAATAAGTCTAAACCATACACACTCTACAATCCATTCCCCAAGATTTGGTGTCACATAGTACATGAGCTACTAAGAGTACTATATTTAAGGTCAAAAATGAAATGCAATACTGTTTGTTACAAGAAAAACAACAATAATAAGAGCGAACGTGACTCCGGAGTCCGTAGATGAAAAGCAGCACTACCTCGAGTCTCCCTGATCACCAAGCTATGCCCCTCAGTGGATGCTACTAGGATCCGCGTCAAAATCTACACAAGAAGTGCATAAGTGTAGTATGAGTACAATCGATCCAATATACTTTTTAAATATCGAGCCTAACCCCGACGAGATAGTGAAGAGTCTAAGAAAAGATACTTGCATATTAATTTGTATAGTTAAGTATCAAAAAATAATAATGAGAGATATAGCAACATGAAGATGAACAAACTAACAAGTAAGATGACAAGATAAATAACATGAGATAAATAACTAAGTATAAAGGCAAAGAGATAAATAAAGAAATGATAAAAGGATAAACAACTATGGTAAACCACAGTTTTATTCTTCCACCAGCAGCTCCAATAATCCTTTCAAAAGAATAAACACGCGACAACATAGCCAAAATATAACGACCGATCAGTCGTTTTGCATATTTGAACCCTATTTCCCCTTTTTATGCTTTTTGTATATGTGTTTATTATTTTATGACTTTCGGAGATGGTTGATTTGATTACGGGAAGGTTTATGAGGGATTTAAGACACTTAGTCTTATTTTAAAAGTTTAACTGATAAGAGTTGACCGAAGTTTGACTTTGGTGTAGACGATCTCAGATTCATATTTTAAATGTACCAATAGGTTCGCATGGTGAGTTTTGTCTTGGTTGTATGGAGGTCCCTAGGTTGATTTAGCTCTATTTGGCAAAAGATGAAAATTTGAAGGTTTGGAAGGTTCATAGGTTTGACCGAAAGTTGACTTTGCAGCTATCTAGTTCGGATTATTGTTCCAAATGTTGGAAAAGGTTCGTTATGTCATTTGAAAATCGTGTGCAAAATTTGAGATTATTCCGAGTTGGTTAGACGCAATTCGGCATAAGTTTGAAAGTTGGAAGTTTTAATAGTTCATTAAGCTTGAATCGGCCGTCGATTCTTAGTTTTAATGTTACTCATGGTGTTTGGAGAATTCAAATATGCTTGGATAAGGTATTGAAATTTGTTGGAATGATTGGACGGGTCATGGGGGCTCGAGTGTATTTTCAGGTGGTTTCATATAATTTCTTCTTGATTTTAGATTGTTGATTTTCTGGTGTGTAGCAATGCTTCACGATCGCGGAGCTTGTCTCGTGATCGCGAAGAAGAGCAGCTGGCAGGGGGACTTTTACTCTCCGCGTTCATGATGGGTGTGTCATATTCGCAGAGAGAAGGGGAGCTGAAGCATCATATTCGTGTGTAGAGAGGCGCGTTCGCATTGGTGTGGCGCCTGGCAATGGAGCTACCTTCGCGTTCGTGTATGCTAGGCAGGCCAGTACTCCGCATTCATGATTGGAGTCCCACGTTCGCGATGAAGAGCAGAAGCTGTGCAGAAATTTGGCCTTAGCGATCGCGAAGGAGGCCCCGCATTCATGAAGTGTATAATTTGGCCTTTGCGGATTCTCTCATATTTTGAACCCTAGACTTTGAGAGGTGGAGATTTTGGAGTGAAAGTTCACTACTACTTTAGAGGAAAGTGATTTTCACTTGGATTTGACTTTATATCATGATTGTACCATGGATTTATATACCTAAAAGTTTGGATTTTAAAGTGAAATTTGGAGGTTTTTGGCAAAACTTTGGAAAGCAAATAACTGAGTTGAACCTTAATTTGGAATTAGTTTTGGATAAAACTTATATATTTGGACTCATATTGGAATGAGTGTTTGGTATTTGTGAGTTTTGTCCGGCTCCGGGGTGCGGGCCGGGTTGACTTTTTGATTGACTTTTCGTATTTGTATAAAGATCGGAGCTTTATTGTTTGGGGTATTTTCCTATGGATTTGATGTTATTGTGTTGTTTTGACTAGATTTGGGTCATTTGGAATTGAATTTGAGCGTTTGGAGATTTGTTCTTGATTTGAGGTTGTCATACGGAGGTAAGTCTCTTGTCTATCCTTGTAAGAGGGAATTCTCTTCATAGGTGACTTGATTGCTACTTAGTTTATGATTTAGGAGTCACGTATATGCGAGGTGACGGGCGTAAATGCTTAGCTAGATTTTGGACAATACCCAGTATTTGTTGATTTGAATTGTACTTTTATCTAATTATGTGAAGTTGCTAACATTGTTTAAATTGATTCCATGACTACATGATAATTTTTATTCATGAATTAGGAGCATGCTTAGGTTATGACTTGTTGATTTGACATGAAGGTTATAGTGCCATGTCTGACTTTATTATATATTCATAAGTCATATACTGCTTTACTGGCTCCATAATTTCTATGGTTGCTAACATCAATACTTGAATTATGTATCCATCCCTCCGGAGTCAAGTGATTAACCATGTTGCCTTGGGCCCTGTGAGCGTAGGTACCTGTGATTCCTTTGGTGCTTGTTGGACATATGGCCTATGTCAGGCACATGGATTGTGCTGTGACTTGTTGAGAAAAGGATCCCGAGCATGCATATTTATATTTATTTATACTCATGCTATGAACTGAAGTAAGTATTATTGATTGGTATCAATTCCACTTGAGAATTGAGATAAGTGTTATTTTATTTGATTCCGATTATTTGAAAAGCATGCCTTAATTTTGCATGAGTTGTATTTTGCGCTTTTATACTTGTTGATGATATCATATCTAGCTCTCTGTTGGATTATCCTCTCACCTACTTATTTGACTGCTAATGAGTGTCGGGGTCGACCCCTCAACACAACTTCTTTGATGCTAGACACTATACTTACTGGGTACCGTGGTTTGTACTCTACTACACTTATGCACATTTCGTGCAGCTTTGGAGGTTGGTGCGAGTGCAATTCATCTGGGACAGTAGGTGGATCCGTGGAGACTTCGTAGTGAGCTGCTCTACCTGATCTATTCGCAGCACATAGAGTCCCTATCCTTACTTTCCTCTTATATCTATCTATTTTATTTAAGTAAACAATGTATCCAAATGATTTCTCATACTCTCATTAGATGTTTGTGATGATTGTGACATCCCATTTGGGTGATGTTGGCAGTTGTAGTTGTGTTTATACCCTGTCTTGGATATTCTCTCTATGATTATCAAACTTGGGATTATTTTATTTCCTTATTATATTGGGTATCTTTTTCAGGTTGATTTATCTGCTTTAGAGTTTTATTTGTTATTGTGATGGCTTGACTAGCGAGCGGGTTAGGCGCTATCATGACTTTTGATGGAATTTTGGGTCGTGACAGGTTGGAATCAGAGAACTAGGTTCTACGGGTCTCACAAATCACTAGTAGGCCTAGTAGAGCCTTGTGGATCGATACAAAGACGTTTGTACTTATCTTCGAGAGGCTGTATGAATTTAGGAAAATTCATTTTCTTGATTCTTCACTGTGCGTAGATTATTGACTGGAGTCTAAATTCTTCTATTCTATTCTCTTATAGATGGTGATGACTCGCGTGTCTGGAGCAGTTTAGAATGTAGGAGCAGTACCACCAATTGCGATCGGGAGAGGCACAGACTGGGGTAAGGCCAAGGACCCTACTACATGCCATACTACTACAGCTAGGGGTGGGTCATCCACCGGGGCTCATGGCCAGGACAGGGTAGTTGCAACAAGCCCACCTACGGAGCAGGTAGTGGAGTAGATCATAGACGAGCATATTAGGGCTCTAGTGCACACTCAACAGCCGAAGGGTTTCATTATTGAACCTGTGTTTCAGGAGGCTATGGCTAAGATGGTCAGTTTCATTGATGCTTTGACCCAGGACAGAGTGGTCCCAGTGGCTCCAGCCACATCTCAGGCAGGAGGGGGAGTTCACACCCCTGTGGTACGTACTCCAGAGCGACCTGTTGTAGCAGCTAGATCTAAGACCGTGCCTGTGATGTGTGTTGATGAGCAGAAGATGTTAGAGAGGTTTCAGAGGTTGTTTCCTCCACACTTTGAGGGCAGTGCTTAAGAGGATACCAGGACTTTCTAGACGGGTACCATCAGATGCTACGCAATTTGGGCCTTGTAGAGTCCAATAGAGTGAACTTCACTACTTTCTAGTTTAGGGGAGCGGCTGAGAGATGGTGCCAGACATATGAGCTGGGTCGGCTAACTGGTTCAGCTTCTCTTACACGGGCTCAATTTACAAATCTATTCCTTGAGAGGTACATCCCAATTACCACGAGGGATGAGCTGAGAGGCCAGTTCGAGAACCTTCAGCAAGTTCGTATGACCGTGACCTAATATGAGGTGAGATTCATAAAGTTTTCTCATCATGCGGCTTTCTTAATCCCCACTAAGGCAGAGAAGGTAAGGACATTTATTGAGGGTCTGACTTATGACATCAGGGTTACTATGGCTCGAAAGTCACAGATAGGGACTCCTTTCAGCAGGCAGTAGAGATAGCTCGGAGGATCTAGCGTGTTCGTAGCCAGGGTAGAAAGGTTATGATGAGGGACAAGAAGCCTCGTCTTTCTCATGGTTTTAGTGGCACCTTATCTGGATGTAGAGGGAAGATCAGTAAGGGCCCTCCTAGCAGTCCAGTTCGGTACGTGCAACATGGGGCATGCGGTGCAGTGTCTCAATCATCTTTCAGATCTCCAGTTCCATCATCCTTCAGTGCTCTTCCAACAATCTCATACAGTGCTTCATCAATACAGGGTTTCTCTAGTGGGTATTCGGTTCCTCAGGGGAAGTATTAGTCTCAGCAACCTTATTCAGCTCGAGGTTGCTATGAGTGTGGAGAGCTTGGGAATATGAGAAAGTATTGCCCAAGACTTATTAGAGGCACATCTCATCAGGGTTCTCAGTCCGTAGTTCTGGCGCCAGTTACATCACCCCCTACCCACCCGTCTAGCCAGCTAGAGACAAAGTGAAAGTGGGTAGAGCTCTCTCAAGAGGTACATGCCAGTCGGGTGCTACTGCCAGATTTTATGCCTTCCCAACTATGCCAGAGGTAGCGGCCTCCGATGCTATGATCACATGTATTATTTTCGTATGTCATAAATATGCAAAAATAATTTAATCACGGATCTACTTATTCTTATGTGTCATCATACTTTTCTCCTTATCTAGATATGCCTTGTGGTTCTCTTGATACTCATGTGCATGTGTCTACACTGGTTTGCGATTTTATTGTGGTGAATTGTGTGTATCGATCTTGTGTGGTCGCTATTGGTGGTTATGAGACTAATGTTGATCTCCTATTGGTTAGTATGGTAGACTTTAATGTGATTTTGGGTATGCATTGGTTATCTCCATACCATGTTATCCTTGATTACTACGCTAAGATCATGACGTTGGCTATGCCGGGGTAATTGAGGCTGGAGTGGAGAGGTTCTCTTGGTCATACTCCTAATAGGGTGATTTCATTTCTGAAGGCTCAACGGATGGTTGATAAGGGATGTTTGGAATATTTGGCATTCGTTCGAGATGTTAGTGCTGATACTCCTACCATTGATTCAGTTTTGGTTGTGATGGAGTTTTTGGAGGTGTTTCCTGCAAACTTACCAGGTATGCCACGTAATAGGGATATTGATTTTGGTATTGATTTGGTGCCGGACATGCAGCCTATCTCTATTCCTCCGTATCGTATGACTCTAGCAGAGTTGAAGGAATTAAAGGAACAATTGTAAGCATTGCTAAATAAGGGGTTCATTAGGCATAGTGTTTCACCTTGGGGTGCACTGTGTTGTTTGTTAAGAAGAAGTCTATGAGAATGTGTATTGGCTATTGGCAGTTGAACAAGGTGACCATCAAGAACAAGTATCCGTTGCCGCATATTGATGACTTATTTGATCAGCTTCAGGGTGCCAGGGTGTTCACGAAGATTGAATTGAGATTGGGTATCACCGGTTGAAAATTAGGGCTTCGGACATCCCTAAGACTGCTTTCCGAAGTGGTTGTTAGCATTATGAGTTTTTGGTGATGTCGTTTGGGTTGACTAATGCCTCAACAACTTTTATGCACTTGATGAACAATGTGTTCCAGCCTTATTTGTATTGGTCTATCATTGTGTTCATTGATGATATATTGGTGTATTCCGTAATAGGGAGGAGCATGAGCAATATTTGAGGATTGTGCTCAAGACTTTGAGGGATAAGAAGCTATATGATAAGCTCTCCAAGTGCGAGTTTTGGTTGGAATCAGTGGCATTCTTGGGTCATGTGGTATCTAATAATGGGATCAAGGTTGACCTGAAGAAGTATGAGGTAGTTCAAAGTTAGCCTAGACCTTCTACCGCTACAGAGATCAAGAGCTTCTTGGGTTTGGCTGGTTACTACCATCGCTTTGTAGAGGGCTTTTCATCTATTGCAGCCCTATCGACTAAGTCGATTAAGAAGCACACTCCGTTCAGGTGGCCAGATGAGTGTGAGGGGAGCTTTCAAAAGCTCAAGACTGCTTTGACTACGAATCCAGTTGTAGTTTTGCCTATCGGATTGGGGTCGTATACTGTTATTGTGATGCTTTGAGGAATAGCATTGGGTGTGAGTTGATGCAGGACGGTAGGGTGATTGCCTATGCGTCGCGCCAACCCATGAGAAGAACTATCTGGTGCATGATTTAGAGTTAGGAGCTATTGTGCACATGCTCAAAATTTGGAGGCACTATCTGTATGGCCTGTCTTGTGAGGTGTATACGGATCATAGGAATCTACAACATCTGTTTAAATAGAAAGAATTGAATTTGATTCAGCGAAGATGGTTGGAGCTATTTAAGGATTATGATATCACCATTATTTATCATCCAGGGAAGGCTAATGTGGTAGCGGACGCCTTGAGTAGAAAGGCAGAAAGTATGGGGAGTTTAGCATTTATTCCAGCTAGCGAGAGGCCTTTAGTTATGGAAGTTCAGGAGTTGGCCAACAGGTTGGTGAGATTGGATATTTCAAAGGATGGCTTCGTATGAGGCCTTATATAAGAGGTGATGTCGTTCTCCAGTTGGTTGGTCTGAGCCTGGGGAGGCTAGATTGTTGGGCACTGATTTTGTTCGTGATGCTTTTTAGATGGTGAAATTTATTCAAGAGCGGCTTCACACATCACAGTCTAGGACAAAGTGTTATGTTGATAGGAAGGTTCGTGATGTGTCTTTCATGGAGAGTAAGAAGGTTCTTCTCAGATTTTCGCCTATGAACGGCGTGATGAGGTTTGGGAGGAAGATCAAGTTGAGTCCTCGATATATCGGTTCTTTGAGGTGTTATAGAGGGTTGTTGAGATTTCTTATAGACTTGCTTTTTCACCTATCTTGTCAGGAGTTCATCTGGTGTCCCATGTATCCATTCTTACGAAGTATCATAAAGATCAGTCACATATGTATCAACTCGATGCAGTTGGATGAAAACATGGCTTATGAAGAAGAGCCGGTGGCCATTTTTTGGATACGCAATTTTAGAAATTGAGGCTGAAGAACATTGCATCAGTGAAGGTTCGGTGGAGAGGTCGACCGGTTTATGAGGAGATTTGGGAGATCAAGCATGACATGAGGAGTAGATATCCTCATCTTTTCGGCACTCAGGTATGATTCTAGACCCATTCGAGGATGCCTATTTTTTTAAAAGGGAAAGGATATAACGACCCGACCGGTTATTTTGTGTATATAAGGCCTGTTTACCTATTTGATACTTTTTGTATATGTATTTTTTGTTTTATGACTTGCGGGGATGGTTGGTTTAGTTACAGGAAGGTTTGAGAGGGATTTGAAACACTTAGTCTTATTTTGAAAGCTTAAGTCGTCAGAGTTGATTGAGGTTTGACTTTTGTGTAGACGACCTCGAATTTGCATTTTGATGGTTCTAATAGGTTCTCATGGTGATTTTGGACTTGGGCATATGTCCGGATTTGGATTTGAATTTGGAGGATTGAAGGTTGATTTGGCTCTATTTGTGAAAAGTTGGAAATTTGATGGTTTGGAAGGTTGATAGGTTTGACCGGGAGTTGCAATTGAGGCTATCAAGTTTGGATTGTTGTTCCGGGAGTTAGAATAGGTTCATTATGTCATTTGGAACGTGTGTGCAAAATTTCAGGCCATTCCGAGTTGGTCAAATGTGGTTCAACATGAGTTTGGAAGTTGGAAGTTTGAATAGTTCATTAAACATGAATCGGCCGTTGATTCTTTGTTTCCATATTAGTCGTTGGAGCATTCGGACAGAGTTTAGACAAGGTATTGGGATTTGTTGGAATTATTGGATGGGGTACCGGGGGGTTCGAGTGTGTTTCTGGGTGATTTTCGATCATTTCTTCTTGGTTTTAAATTGCTGGTTTTCTGGTGTATAATAGTGCTTCGCGATCGCAGAGCTTCTCTCACCATCGCGGAGAAGGGGAGCTTGCAGGGGGACTTTTACTCTTCGCGTTCGTGATGGGTGTTTCGCGTTCGTGGAGAGAAGGGGAGCTGAAGCATCACGTTCGTGTTGGTGTGTCACCTGGCAGTGGAGTTTCCTTTGCGTTAGTAGAGCGAGGTTCGCGTTCTCCTAGGCTAGGTATGCCAGTGTTTCGCGTTCGCGATTTGAGTCCCGCGTTCGTGATGAAGGGTTGCAGCTGGACAGAACATGGCCTTCGCGATCGCGAAATAGGCCCCGTGATCGCGAAGTGTATAACTGAGCGATGCACTTAATAATACTATTTTGGGGTTTTGCTCATTCTCTCATATGTTGAACCGTAGACTTCGAGAGGTGGAGATTTTGGAGAGAAAGTTCACTACTACTTTAAAGGTAAGCAATTTTTACTTGTGTTTGACTTTATATAATGATTTTCCCATGGATTTATACACCTAAAAGCTTGGATTTTAAAGTAAAGGGGCTTTGGCAAACCTTTTGGAAAGCGAATAATTTAGATTTGAACCCCGATTTGAAATTAATTTTGGATGAATTTTATATATTTGACTCATATTGGAATGTGTGTTCGACTTTATTCATAAATAGGCATCCTCCTAATTCATTAATTCATATTGGACTTTATTATAAATTCACAAGTCATATACTTGCTTTACTTGCTCCATAATTTCTATGGTTTCTATGGCCTAATTAGCTCATTAAAATAATATGATTAAGCTAAAACATGATAGATAGCTTATTGAGCCGTTATGATAAAATGAATTATATTATTTTCAATAGCTATCACTTAGACATTTGAGCTTTCATCTGAATTCTTATTATCATGTACTATGCCTCTTTATTATATCGTTTCTTACACATATGCATGAGTGGAAAGTGGTTGTTGATGAGAGTTGAGGATCTTAGCACTACGAGCACTTGAGTGGATATTGGTACTGATTATTGGATTGATGGTGTTCTGATTTGGATCGGGTTGCACACCACAAAAATTGATTGATGATCATTAACTATAAAATGGACGACGCTTGAATTATGGATTTGTCCCTCCGGAGTTGTGTGATTACCCCTGTTACCTTGGGCCTTGTGAGTGTAGGAACCTATGATATTTTTAGTGCTTGTTAGACTCGTGGTCTATGTCAGGCACATGGATTGTGTTGTGAGTTGTTGATAAAAGGATCTTCAGCATGTATATTTATATTTTTTTAGACTCATGCTATGAATTGAAGTAAGTATTGTTGAATGGTATTAGTTCCATTCGAGAATTGAGATAACTGTTATTTTATTTGATTTCAGTTATTTGAAAAGCATGCCTAAATTTCGTATGAGTTGTATTTTGCGCTTTTATACTTGTTGATGATATCATGTCTAGGTTTCTGTTAGATTATTCTCTCACCTGCTTCTTTGACTGCTAGTGAGTGTCGGAGTTTACCCCTCGCCATTAGTTCTTCGATGCTAGATTTGATACTAACCGGGTACCGTAGTTCATACTCATACTACGCTTCTGTACATTTCATAGAGGTTCTGAGGCTGGCCCGAGTACTATTCATCCGGGACAATAGGTGGATCCGTGGAGACTTCGTGGTTAGCTGCTGTACTTGATTGATTCACAGCACATGGAGTCCCCCTCCCTACATTCCTCTTATGTCTATCTGTTTTACTCAGACAGATAGTGTATTCAGATGATTTCTCATACTCTCATTAGATTCTTGTGATGATTGTGACATCTGGTTTTTGGTGATGTTGGCAGTTGTAGTCGTGTTTAGACCCTGCCTTGGATATTCTATGTGTGATTATCAGACTTGGGATTATTCTATTTCCTTATTATATTAGGTATTTTGTTAAGGTTAATTTATACGCTTTAGAGTGTTGTTTGTTATTGTGTTGGCTTGCTTAGAGAGTGGGTTAGGCACCATCACGACCTTTGGTGGGATTTCGTGTCATGACACAAAGCCTCAGTCAATGTAGAAAATAAGGAATGAGAGATATCAAACCAATGCCATAACATCACCCTTCGTGCTTTTACTAACAACTTCATAAGTAAAGCATAATATCAAGCATGGAAACACCCTTCGTGGACATTCACTCTTCCTTTAAAGAACGGTGACACCCGTTGTGCAATGGTATCAATATATATGGAAATCATGGAAACATCCTTCGTGTGCAATTACTCTTCCTCACACAGACGGCAGCTCCCTTCGTGTAACTCAATTTTTCTCTCCAAGCATAAACATATAAAGCAATACCAAGCAAAGTGAGAAGCACAAACAATATTAAGAAGAGTGATTGAACATAGCTTGTCATATATGAAATAATCATCACTTTGCACCAATATCCAAAGCAACATCTCGATAGCCTTATTACCTGATAACACAACAAGTCCAATACTGCTACTAACTTGAATGGAAATAGTCGAATAGTATTAAAATATAGGTAAAGCATGGAAAAAATATTACATGAAGCAACAAGATGTAAATAATTAGTTCTACCTGCATGCCCAACCCTTAGCAAACACCTTGCATAGACGCCGCCCCAACATATAGAACACATGGAAATTAGACACAATTACATCCTAATTCCTTCAAATCAAGGTTAACCAAGATACTTACCTCTTTTTGGAAACATTTAGCAATTCAACACAGCTTTCCCTTTAGAACAACCTTTAAGCCACCCAAATATAGATCAAATATTACTCAAACAAGTCAAAATAAGCTTTAGGAACTGCTCCAGTATCAAAAAGATATGATAATTATCATATTTGGAAAAGTCAACAAAGAGTCAACCCGGCCTACATGGTAGAAATCTGAAATTAAGACAAAATCTCGATCAACCATTCACCCCCGAGTCTAAATATATGATTTGTTCAAGATCCGACCTCAAATCGAGGTCTAAATCTCTGAAATATAAAATCCTAAACCTCTACCCAAAACGTACTTCTGCTCTATGAACTCTTAGGTTTAGTAGTGAAAATCTATAGAAAAGTAACAAAAATTGAACAAAATAAATTAAAGTTACTAAACTATGAAGCTGGGAAGAAATTGCACTCCAAAATTGCCTTTATGTGGAGTCTATGCCTCAAATATAGAATAAAATGAGCTAAATCCCGAAACCCTTGCTTTTTACCCAGCTGCAGTTATCACAATTGTGAACTCTTATTCACAAATGCGATGTTTGCAAAAGAGAACAGTTGATCGCAAATGCGAACCATCCCCTGAGCCTCAGATCTCGCAATTGCAACACAAGTATCGCAATTACGGTAGTCACAAATGGGACAAAAGCTTCGCAAATGCAAAGTATAGCACCTCGCAAATGCGAGCTGAATGCGAAGCTACCCCTATTCCCCCTGCATCACAAATGCAAACTATCTCTCACAAATGTGAGGCTCGCATTTGTGAACAGACTATCGCAATTGCGATGTCTGTAGCACCAACAGACTCAATTCTCAATAAATCAGTCTAGAACCCATCCAAAACTCACCCGAGCCCCTCGACCTCTAATCCAAACATCCATACTACTGCAATAATATCATACGAACTCGCTCGTAAGCTCAAAACATCAAAATATTATCTACAATCAAGAATCAAGCATCAAAACTCAAAGATTTCAAAGCTCATAACTTCAAATTTCAACTTTTCATAATAAGCGCCGAAATGGCCTCAGGTCACCCGGGAGCCCAACCAAACATGAATACAAGTCCAAAATCACCATACGAACCTATCAGAACTGTAAAAATCGATCCAAGATCATTTACCGACAATGTTAATCGTGGTCAACTCTAACTATTTTAAAGTTCGAAAATCAAGTTTTCTTTGAAAAATCACATTTAAAATTTCCGAAAATCAATACAGACCACACACTTAAGTCATAAATCACCAAATAAGACTATGTAAAGTCTCAATTAAATGGGAATCTAGAACTCAAAACAATCTATCGAGTCGTTACATTGTCCACCTCTAAAAGAAATGTTCGACCTTGAACGAGCATAAAAATGTACTCGGACTGGTTAATAGATGCATATATCTACTCCTTATATCGAATTCAGACTCCCAAGTAGCCTCCTCAGTCGGCTGACCTTTTCGACGCACTTTCACAGAGGAAATATTCTTAGATCTCAACTTTCGAACATGCCGATCTAGAATGGCTACCGACACTTCTTCATGGTCAAATCCTCATCAAGTTGCACCGTGCTGAAGTCCAATACATGCGATTTATCTTCATGATACTTCGAGAGTTTAGAAATATGAAATATCGGATGTACCATTGCTAGGGTGGGAGGCAATGCAAGCCTATAAATAACCTTCCTAACTCTCTCTAAGATCTCAAATGGGCCAATAAAGCTCGGGCTCAACTTGCCATTCTTCCTAATTCTCATCACGCCTTTCAAAGGTGAAACTTTCCAAAGTACATTCTCACCCTCACTATAAGCCACATCATGGACTTTCTTGTCCGCATAACTCTTCTGCCTACTCTGCACTGTATGAAGGCGATCCTAAATCAACTTCACCTTCTCCAAAGCATCAAGAACAAAATCCAAACCCAACATCCTAGCCTCATCAGGTTCAGACCAACCAATAGGAGAGCGGCACCGCCTACCGTGTAAATCCTCATATGATGCCATCTGAATGCTGGATTGGTAGCTGTTCTTGTAGGCATGCTCCGCCAATGGTAGAAACTGGTCCCACTGGCCTCCAAAATTAACAACACAAGCCATAAATATATCCTCAAGGATCTGGATAGTGCGCTTGGACTGGCCATCCGTCTGTGGATGAAATATAGTGTTGAGCTTCACCTGCGCACTCAACTCATGTTGAACAACTCTCCAAAAAGTGTGAAGTGAACTGCGTGCCAGATGATAGAAATGGGAACACCGTGTAGACGAACAATCTCCCTCATGTAGATCTGAGCCAATCGCTCTAAAGTGTAGGAAGTCATCACTAGAATGAAATGCGCGGACTTGGTCAGTCTGTCCACAATGACCCAGACAACATCATACTTCCTCAAAGTCCGTGGTAAGCATACCACAAAAACCATTGTAATGCGCTCCCACTTTCACTCCAATATCACCAACCTCTGAGTCACCACCAGGTTACTAATGTTCATACTTCACCTGCTGGCAATTCAGGCAGTGTGAGACATGCCCAACAATGTCTTTCTTCATCTTCTGCCACCAATAATGATGCTTCAAGTTACGATACATCTTCTTGACACCTAGGTGAATAGAATACCGTGAGCTATGAGCCTCCTCAAGGATCAACTCCCTCATACCATCAAAATTCAGAATACAAATCCGACCCTGAAGCTGCATAACACCATCATACCCAATCACAACCTTCTTAGCACCACTCCGCTGAACTCTATCTTTCAACAACGATAAGTGAGCATCATCAAACTAGCAAGCCTTGATTTGCTTCAACAAAGACGACTGTGCCACAACACAAGCAAGAACCCTACTAGGCTCAGAAATATCCAACCTCACGAATCTATTAGCCAAGGCCTGAACATCTATAGCCAATGGCCTCTCTACTGACGGTATAAATGCTAAACTACCCATGCTCTCCACCTTCCTAATCAAGGCGTCGACCACCATATTAGCCTTCCCTGGATGATGCAATATAGTGATATCATAGTCATTCAACAACTATTCAGATTTTTTTGCTTGAATAAATGCTCAGGACTTCAATGATTAGGGTAAACCACACATGACATGCCATACAAGTAGTGCCTCCAAATCTTGAGCACATTCACAATAGCTGCTAACTCCAGATCACGCTCTAGATAGTTCTTCTCATGGACCTTCAACTTACGAGAACCTTAGGCAATCACCCTACCATCCTATATCAATATTGTGCCAAGTCCAATATGCAAAGCATCATAATACACAGTTTAAGGCCTCGATCCTGTGGGCAACACCAATACTGGGTTGTAGTCAAAGCCGTCTTGAGCTTCCAAAAAGCTCTCCTCACACTCACGAGACCATCGAAAAGAGCGCTTTTTTGAGTCAACCTGGCTAACTGGGCTGCGATAGATGAATATTCTTCCACAAAATGGCAATAGTAGCCCACCAAACCCAAGAAGCTCTGAATCTCTATAGTTGAAGTAGGTCTATGCTAATTTTGAACTTCTTCAATCGTCTTAGGATCTACCTTGATACCATCACAAGACACAACATAACCCAAGAAGGCAACTAAGTCTAACCAGAACTCACACTTCGAGAACTTGGCATAAAGTTGACGATCCTTCAAAGTATGAAGAACAATCCGCAGGTGCTACTCATGCTCCTCTCTACCATGAGAGTAAACCAGAATATCATCAATGAAAATAATCATGAATAAATCCAAATAAGGCTTCAACACTCGGTTCATCAAATACATGAAGGTTGATGGAGCATTAGTCAAACCAAATGACATCACTAAGAACTCATAATGACCATAGTGGGCCCTGAAAGATGTCTTAGGGACATCCGATCCTAATCTTTACCTAATGATAGCCTGATCTCAGGTCAATCTTGGAAAATACCTTGGCACCCTAAAGATGATCACTTAAGTCATCAATCCTAGGCAATGTGTACTTATTCTCAATGGTTACCTTGTTCAACTGCCAATAGTCAATGCACATCCTCATCGATCCATCATTATTCTTTACAAACAACACCGACGCACCCCAAGATGATACATTCAGCCTAACGAATCCTTTGTGAGCCAAATCCTGCAACTGATCCTTCAATTCCTTTAACATGGCTGGAGACTTACGGTACGTTGGCAAAGAAATGGGCTGAGTGCACGGAACCAAGTCAATGCAAAAGTCAATATCCCTATTGGGTGGCATGCTCGGTAAATCTACAGGAAATACCTCGGGAACTCCCTCACAACTGACACTAAATCCATAGAGGGGACCTCTACACTAGAATCTCGGATGTAATCCAAGTATGCTAAAAACCCATTGTCAACCATACGCCGAGCCTTCAAAAAAGAAACCACCCTACTAATAGAATGACCAAGGGTCCCTCTTCACTCTATTCTAGGCAACCCCGACATGGCTAAAGTCACAGTCTTGGCATAACAATTGACGAAAGCATAACCTCGAAATCCACCATATCCAACAAAAAAGATCAACTATAGTATCAAAACCATTAATAGTAACAACACAAGATCAGTACACCAAATCTACTAATATAGAATCCCCAATGGGCATGGACTCAAAAACAGGAACATCAAGAGAATAATGAGGCATACTCAAGTGAGATGCAAAGTATGAAGACATATAAGAATATGTAGAACCCGAATCAAACAACACCTAAGCATCTCTATAAAAGACTGAAATAATACCTATAATAACTTCATCGGATGACTTCGCCTTAAGCTTACCAAAAAATACATAACAACTGTGCTAAGCCCCACCAACTTGTCCTCCACCTCTAGGACGACCTCTCACTGGATGGCATCCACATCTAAATGACTGGCCTCCACCTCTAGCTAACTAGCCCTCACCCCTAGCTGGCTGAATGAGTGGTTTAGCAACCGGTGCCTGAATCATAGCATGAGTACCCTCCTGTGGCTTAATGCTCTGTGACCTAGGGAAAAACTTTGCGACGTGCCTCAAATTCCCACACACATAACAATCCCTCTGCTGACGTGGCTATTAAACTTGGGGCTATAACTGACAACCTGAATAACCACTATGGTAACTCTGTATCGAAGGTGCACTGAATGCTGGCTGCTCGAAACAAGGTCAAAAGGCACTATGGCTACCTAAAGTACCGTGAGAAACCTAGAGCACTGGCTACACTGGTCAAGCAACATGGCCTCAAGACGAGGCAGCACTAAAACCTCCAAAATGACGGGGCCTCTTGTCAGAGGTTATCTCTCTCATCTCTCCTCCAATGCGCTCAATCCTCTTGGCAATCTCCACTACCTGAGTGAAAGAAGTCTCAGTCTCGACCTCTAGCCATAGTAACTCTGATGCCATAAGTCAGACCCTCAATAAAACTCCCTACCTTATCTCTCAGTAGGGATCAAGATAGCTACATGGAGAGACAAATCAAAGAATCTAGTCTCATATTGGGTGACGGTCATGGCACCCAAGTGAAGTCGCTCAAACTGGCTGCGCACTCATCGCTCTAAGTGAGGGGATAAACTTCTCCAAGAATAACTGCGAAAACTAAGCCCAAGTAAGATGAGGTAATTCTACTAGCTTGCCCAACTCATAAGTCTAGAACCATCTTTTGGATGAACCATACATCTCAAAGACGATAAAGTTAATTTCATGGGACTCAACTGGTCCCAAGTTGTGCAAAATCTCATGGCAATGGTCCAAGAAGTCCTAGGCATCCTCTGAAGGTGCACCGCCAAAGTGAGAGGGATGCAACTTTGTGAACTTTTCCAATCTCTTCAGCTCATTAGCTAACATCGCAGGCCGATCGTGGGGCTGCATGGTAACAGTAGGCTGAACCACCCCAATTGGTAGGAGTCCTAGGGTCTGATAACCAAGGGCCATCTGCTATGGGGCATGAGTAGCGGGAGTCTTAACTCATCCCCCGTCTTGAGAAGCGACTGGTTCTATGTAAAACATACCAGCCTGGGCCATATTCTCCACGAAGCCAATCATACAAACTAAGGCATCCTAAAGCACTAGGGTAGCAATAACCCCTCTGGGACTTGGGCTGGTCCTATCGGCTCAACCTGGACTTGAGTCTCATCATCCGAAGCTATTATAGGCTTGAATGTGGGTGCTGCTACGTGTGCTCTAAGCTGAGCTCTGCCCTTGCCCTGGCCTCTACCCATGGTAGTGGCTACAAGCTGGGGCTCCGGCTCCTGATCAGCTGCAGTCGAAGCACGTGTTCTCACCATCTATGAGATAATAAGAGAATAAATATTCAAACTTTAGGATAGAACAAAGTCACACGATACAAAAAAGAAGGAAAATGAAGTTTCCTAAAGCCTTATAGACTCTAAAAGATAAGTACAAACATCTCCGCATCGATCTTCAAGACTCTAACAAGCTTGCTCATGATAAGTGAGACCTATGCAACCTAGCACTCTGATACCAACTTGTCACGACCCAAAATCCCAAACAATAGGGTCGTGATGGCACCTAACACTACTTGAAAGGCAAGCCAACGCTTTATAATAAATAAGGAACTAGTCTAATAGATAACAACATAATAATATGGAATAAGAGCGAAAATCATAAATACATGTAAATAAGTCTAAACCATATACCGTCTACACAATCTCCAATGATTTAGTGTCACAGAGTACATGAGCTACTAAGAATACTATGTATAAAGTCTGAAATGAAATGCAATGCTGTTTGTTACAAGAAAAACAACAATAATAAGAGCGAAGGTGACTCCGGAGTCCGCAGAGAAAAAGAAGCACTACCTGGAGTCTCCCTGATCAGCAAGCTATGCCTCTATCTGGATGCTACTAGGATCCGCACCAAAATCTGCACAAGAAGTGCAGAAGTGTAGTATGTATAGAACCGACCCGATGTACTCCGTCAGTGTCGAGCCCAAACCCAACGAGGTAGTGGCGAGGCTAAGACAAAACACCTACATATAAACCTGCACAGTTAAGTATCGAGAAAATAACGAGAGATATAACAACAAGAAGACAAACAAACTAACAAGTAAGATGACAAGACAAATAACATGAGATAGATAACAAGTATAAAGGCAAAGAGATAAAAAACGAGATGATAATGGGTGAAATGACTACTATAAACCACAATTTTTACTTACACCAGGAACTCCAACAAGCCTTTCAAAATAATAACCATGAGATAACATTTCCAGAACATCAGTCAATGTAGAAAATAAGGAATGAGAGATGTCAAACCAATGACACGGCATCACTCTTTATGCTATTACTCTCAACCTTACAAGTAAAGCATAATAGCAAGCACGAAAACACCATTCTTGCACATTCACTCTTCATCTCAAGCACAGTAACACCCTTCGTGCAATAACACCAATATAAGGGAATGCACGGTAACACTCTTCGTGCATAATCACTCTTCCTCACATGAACGAAATCACCCTTCATGCAACTCACTCTTCCTCACCAAGCATAAAAATGTAAAGTAATACCAAGCAAGGTGGGAAGCACAAACAATATCAAGAAGAGAGATTGAACATAGCTTGTCATATAGGAAATAATCATCACTTTGCACCAATATCTAAATAAACAACTCGATATCCTTATTATTTGATATCACAACAAGTCTAACACTGCTACTAACACAAATGGAAATAGTTGAAAAGTATTACAATCTAGGTAAAGCATGAAAAATAAATTACATGACATACCAATATATAAATAACTAGTTCTACCTACATGCTCAACCCTTAGCAAACACATATACACTTATCACCTTGAATATATACCACCCGAACACATAGAACACATAACAATTAGACATAATTACATCCTAATTCTCTCAAATCAAGGTTAACAAGGAAACTTACCTTTTTCCGATAAAATTCAACAATCCAACAGAGCTTTTCCTTTAGAATAAGCCTCCAAACCACTCGAATCTAGTCAAATATTAATCAAACAATTCAAAACAAGCTTTAGGAACTACACTATTATAAAAATGATTTGATCTTTATCATATTTGGAAAAGTCAACAAAAAGTCAACCCAAGTCCACATGGTCAAAATACAAAATTAAGACCAAATTCCGATTAAAAATTCACCACCGCATCCAAATATGTGGTTTTTTTTAAGATCCGACCTCAAATCGAGTTCAAAATCTCTAAAATACAAAATCCTAAATTTTTACCCAAAAACACTACTTCTACTCTATGAACTCTTAGGTGTAGTGAAAATCTATGAAAAAGTAATGGAAATTGAACAAAAACAAGGTATATTTACTAACCTACGAAGTTGGGAAGAAATTCCTCTTCAAAATCTCCTCAATGTAGAGTCTGCCTCAAAGATGGAAGTAAATAAGATATATCCCGATACTGTTGCTTTTTACCCAGCTGCAAGTATCGCAATTGCGATGTTCGCAAAAGCGAACAGCTTATCGCAAATGCGAACTAGCCCCAGAGCTCCAGATTTCACAATTGTGACACAAGTATCACAATTGCGGCAGCCGCAAATCAATAAAAGCTTCGCAAATTCAAAGTATGTCACATCGCAAAAAATATGCAGAAGTGTTGTATGAGTACAAGACAATGTGTACTCAGTAAGTATCAAAACTAACCTTAGTGAATTAGTAATGAGGTTCAAGTCCTGTGATACTCACTAATCAAAGAACCAGTGCAATATATATAATAACTTGCAACAAGAAATAACAAGATGCAACATCATCACTTATCAAATCAAGAAGTATGAACTCACCATAAATAAATCAATCTTGATAGTCAAGCAATCAACAATAACAGAGGCATAGTGTAGCATCCTAGAATTCAACAATAAAGCATGTAAGATGCATAACAAGGCATAAAGGATTCACTTGCATAGTCAAAGCTTCCACCTTTATGATCCACAACTCACCACCATCGAATTCAAAATCAGAATCAGCCAATATCAGTCAACTACCACAAATCTGCATGTATACCATTAAGAGAGAAACATGAGAGGTCGACCTAGGGGGATGGATCAAAATCCACTTGCTGCACGACAAAGACCTCATGCCCTAATAATAACAATATTGTCATAACTGCACGACAAAGACCTTATGCCATAACATAAACACATCCCAATATTCGTACGGAAGAGACCTCGTGCCAATACCAAATCAATCCACTCAATATGTCCATAAGTGCTAGAAATACAACAATTTAAAATACAAATTTATCATAAAGAGGCACATGCTCGCAACTCATTTACAAAGTGCACAAAGACATAATAATAATAATAATAATAATAATAATAATAATAATAATAATAATAATAATAATAATAATAATAATAATAATAATAATAATAATAATAAAGTAAGGATGAATATCATGACTGTATAGTATGACTACAACTAAATCAATTACATCAACAATTTCAATTTCCATCTTGGAAAATTAGGAGATAATAATCTTAAACATGATCTCTAGCATGAAAGGATAAGTTCACGTAGTCATACAAATGATTAAACATGTATCAGAGAAAGCATACAATCAAAATAGAGCATAATAGAAGCCTAAAGTCTAAGCCGGTCATAAATCACACATAGCTTTCGTGTATACGCTCGTCAACTCGCATATACCTTGCTTTTCACATATCACAATTAGGCAAATACGACAAATCCTAAGGTTATTCTCTCACACAAGTTTAGACAAGATACTTACCTTAAAAATTCCAAATCAACCTTCAAAAATTGTCTTTCCCTTAGAAATCACCTCCGACCAGCTCGAATCTAGCAAAAAATAATTCAATAACGTCAAATAATGCTATAGAATTCAGTTCTAAATAATAAAGCTTCAATCTTTATTCAATTCTCAAAAGGTCAACAAAAGTCAATCCGGGCCCACATAGTCAAAACCTGAGTCAAGAGGTAGATCCCGACTACCCCCAACTCCACGAGTCCAAATATGTATTTAGATTCCAAAACCAAGTCCAAATCATAACTCTAATCCCCAATTTTCACTCTCTTAAGTTGTAGGAAAAACCCCCAAATCTCCCTCAAAATTCAGTATTTTTGGTTTTAACAATCCATGTAGATTCTTGAAATAATATAAAAAATGAGTACAAATCACTTACCCAAAGTCTTGTATGAAAATCTCTAAGAAAAATTGCCCTCTCCAAGTCGAGGGCGCAAAATATGGAAAATGCGCAAAAAATCCCGAAATACACAACTTAAGTTGTCTGCCCAGTGATTTTTGCATCTGCAGAAAGAAGGCTCACATATGCTAGCTTGTTTCTGTTACAAAATGGCTCACATCTGTGAGACCCCTCCTTCCAGTGAAATCTCGCACCTGCGACAAGGCCACCGCTTCTGTTGACCGACAAGTGCGCCTAATGACCGCAGGTGCACACTCGCTTTTGCGAAGCACCCACCGCAGGAACAGACTCCCAGCTCCCAGCCAACTTCTGCATCTGCGCCCCTACTTTCGCAGGTGCGACATCACACCCGTGCTCCAAAACTCTGCAGGTGCAACACACCAGCACTAGCAACCCAACAAGCTCATAAATGATCCAAAATCAATCTGAAACACACGCGAGCCTCCTGCCAACAATTCTATAAACACTACCCAAACCTATCCACAACCTCCAAGCATATACAATAACCTAACATCAATGAATCAAAGATCAAAACACAAGTTGAACTTCTCTTGAACTTCCAACTTTCAACCAAGTGTCTGATTCAAGCCTAACCTGTCCGGATTACATCCAAACTTTTCGCACAAGTTCCAAATGATGAAACAAACCTTTTCCAAGTCCCGGAACAATAATGCAAACCCGATATCATAACATCCTAGGAGCCTCCAAATTTAAATCCGCACATACTTCTAAGTACAAAATCACCCTACACATCTATTGGAACCATCAAATTACCTATCCGAGGTCATTTAGACAAAAGTCAAACCTTAGTCAACTCTTACAACTTAAGCTTCTAACTATGGAACTAAGTGTTCCAATTCACTACAAAACCTTTTCAGAACCTAACCAACCATTCCGGCAAGTCACAAAACAACAAACAAGCATATGAGAAACATCAAATGCGGAAACGAGGCTCAAATAAATAAAATGACTGGTCGGGTCGCTACATTTTCCCCTTTTGAACATTCTTCCTCAAACGGGTTTAGAATCATACTTGAAATGCTAAAAAGGTAAGGATATCAGCTCCTCATATTATACTCAGTCTCCCAATTTTCATCCTCGATCGGTTGACCTCTCCATTGAACCTTCACTGACGCGATATCCTTAGACCTGAGCATCTGAACCTGCCTGTCCAAAATGGCCACCGGCTCTTTCTTATAAGCCAGATTTTTATCCAGCTACACTGTGCTGAAGTCCAAAACATGTGACTTATCTTCATGATACTTTTGAAGCATAGAAACAAGGAACACTAGATGAACTCCAGATAGATTAGGAGGCAAGGCAAGTATATAAGCAACCTCATTAGCTCTCTCTAACACTTGTTGATACCCAATTTTGCCCTAATATTTTTCAAATAGTATATATACTTTCAAAATATCGTTTGCATCATTACTTAATTTACAAAGAGTTATACAAGTATTTTCTATAAGTTTTCATAATTTATAGAGCTTTAAAATCAATTTGTCTTGCATTTAAATTACCTGAATATGTATTAATTACCCGTTAAATTATTTTGTGATGATTTAACCATCCAAATCTATTATTTGCATCTACATATATACTTCACAATATTTTCATATAATTATATTGACTATTCACATAATTTTGCAGTAATAGCCTATATGCTATGCATAATTACATTTTTATATTATTCGTGCCAAATAGTATTTTTCTATATTTATAATGTTAAATTATTATTTTTGAAGCATCTTACTACTTAAATAATATTTTATTATTTGTTAATTAATTTTTATAATTTTATTTTAATGAATTTCATGTATTTTAAATTATAGCCCAATATAGGGCTAATTTTCGAACCAATTAAAGTCCAAACCAAACCACCTCTTCATCTAACCCGGTCGCGACCTGTCTCACGACCCACCATGCTTCTCCTCTAATCCTGGCCGTTGATCTTAAATGATCAACGACCCACAACAACCTTTGTCCTTTTCTTATTACCCTCGCCCAAACCCTAGAGACAAATCGCTCATTCCTCCGCCCCTTGAATCACTCAAACCTTCCCCTCTTCTCTGAAACCCTAATAGCTGCTTCCCTTAACTCTCTCCGATTCCTACCCCAAAATGGAATCAATCTATGATTCCCTTACTTTATACGTTCTGTCATCCGGTTACTTGCACGATTTTGGCATCACCTGGTGCTTGCCTATTTTTGGCAAATACCAGGCCTTGGGTTATGAACAACCATCCTCAATCTTTGAGACTTAGGCGACATTTCATCTATTTACACTCACCACCAGGTTGTATGGGTTCGATTTACCAAAATCCTTTGCCAATCATTGATTTTTGTCGAACTAGGGTTTGAAATTTCAATTTGTTTTCTTTACTGGTTCTATTATCGACTGCATGTGATTTCCTTTCCTTATTTTGTGTCTGATTAATTGTTTTCCATGTTTACTCGCTTGATTCCACCACTATATAAACCCCTCCCCTAATTCCCTTTAAGGGACCGAGAATCACTGTTATTCTCTCATACTCTCATTCACTCGATACTATTCTGAATCTATTGCTATTGGCCGGCTGAAAGACAAGACCATCAGAATTTTCTCTATTAACCTCCCTAGTGCGAGCACTGCTCGGGGCTCACTGAAGCTCCTGTGAACTCTGACACATTAGGATTTGGGTTTTTTTTTGTTGTCACTACTGAGATTCTAGGTACTCACCCTTTTTGTTCGTTTATCTTCGCAACTAGTCAACTTTCTTGACTCTCATAGCCTTCATCATTATTCCTTTACTTGCTTATGTGTGTACTCTATATGTCAATGTTTGTTAAATTTTTAGACAAACATGCCTTAAGTTTCTCTGTTATTTATGAACTTGCAGTATTATATTATTGTGTGTTTTTCTATAAATCTACTATCTCAATGATGTCCTGTAAGTTACATGACCTCTAGTATCGAACTTGAATAGTTTCAACATGCGTAGTAGACTTTCACTCTACATATTTGATTCGACTAGTTTCTGGCCCTCTTACGTTTTACCTTACTGACCATGTTCATACTAGCATGAATGTCATGTCCTGTGCTCAGACTTATACCTTAATGTCATGTTCTGTGCTTGTTATAAGTTCATACTTGTGCCTTAATGTCATGTTTGCTCAGATTCTACTTTAATGAATCTCTTCCTCTTGAACCCTTTAAGAATAATCTATTATTTTCTGCAAACTGATTCCTGATTCTCCTATGTTATAGAACTATTTCACTGTATAACCAAACTTGTTTATCTACAATTCGTAACTCTAGTAGTTATGTTTTTTGATTTGTCAATACTGCACTCTTAGCATTGCTTCTAGGATAAATGTCAATGTGTAGTTTTCTCTCATGTGGGATCGACTGATATGAATCCTAATGTTTGCTTGTCCTGTTAATCTATAATTGACATGTTTGTTTACCTACCATGAGTTCTTTAGATTCTTTGTACTATAGTAATGCCCATCATGTTAGGTCTCATTTTCAACTAAGTGATATGCTGCCAACTATTCTTAACTATGTCCATGAGCTTGTTGCTATGTTGTTGATGACCATACTCTTATCAGGTTCTCAAGTTAAAACCTTCATGTGAAAGCTGCCTCTCACTTGTTCCTATCTATGAATTTGCTAGATTCTCATGTTAATTGTCTGAAATCCTTTGGGCTAATTCTCGACTATGCTTCGTTTTAAAATTTTGTTTGAAGTAGTTTGTTAGCTTATGATGTTCAATCCTGTCACTTTAAAACCTAGCATGAGCCCATTTTAAGTATGTCTTCTGTATTTTCCAAAGTTTCATGTGATCCTGCTTATATGTTTTTTTAGAACTGTTTGTTACTTACAACTTTCAGAATTAAGTGTGAAAAGGTGTTTAATGAATTCCCTGAGTAGTTGTCACTTGCATGGTTAAGTCTGGCATTAGTAGGTAAGTGATGCATCTTGGGCCTAGTATTGGGCAATACATGTTGTTGGATCTATGTGCTGAATTCAGGCATCTTCTATTGTTCTGCTAAGCCTGGGGCTAGGGCCTGCTGGTCATGTGAAGAGTGAGGAATGTTGAAGACTCGACTAGTGTTGGGTTGTTTTCTTTGGGTCTATTTCTAGGCCTGTAGTTATTCTTTCTGTAATGTTTGTAGGTGTATTCATTATCCGGTTCTGTAATAATGTATAAACTAAACAATTAGGGAATTAGTAAAAATGGGAAATGTGTATGCTTTATTCTTTCATAAAAGGGTAGAGAACATGTCTATAGGGTCGATGTTCTCTATTTGTTGTTTTGTTTAACATGCTTTATTTTTCCACACTGATAGACATCATGCCTATAGGAGTCACGCACACACTTCACTTAACTTGTCAAAATATGTTAGTTCCAATATTTGCCATACCTGTTCCCACGTCTACTATTCAACACTCTTAGATAACATGTCTATAGGGTGCAATAATGCAATATTTTTACTTACCTAGATACCATGCCTATAGGATATTGGTGTCTTTCTAAGAAGCATATTTATAAAATCAGCACTAGTAATCAGGTAATTCATATTGCTTCACTGCCTCATCGCATAAATAATTAGAAATCATGCCTATAGAACTTGCGATGCTTTAACTAACCTATACGCTATAGTACTGTCTGGATAATATTAATCAAACTCACATAGGAACCATGCCTATAGGATTTAACAACCCAAAATATGTTTTAATTCTGAAATCGTCTACTGCATAACCAGAAATCTGCCCGCGTGCATTTGTTGTTATGTATGGAGGCTAACTTGGGCCTTTAATTGTCTTTACGTGAAGTCCTATCTGTTTTGAATGTCGCTTAGTTTTATCATTTTTGAGCAACCTAAGTAAAGTCTAGAACCACCCAAATAGTAGGTCCAAAGCCTTTTGGACCATAGGCATGGGACGGGTAGCGCACGCATAGGGTACGACTTAGAACTGAATTAGAACACTTTTAAGTAAACAACTTCAACATAATAATCGGGTAGCATGAGATGATAGTCTGTGCCCACTGTATAATATGAGCAACCCCTACCTAAAGGGAGTTGCGAAGTATTATTCATGTTGCACGGGGTGATCCTTTAGGCTAAAAAACTTAGGAAACCCCCTTTCCTTCATATACTTGACATTTACATTTAGTCATTTAACATAGACCAATACATTTGTAATCATTTAGGATTTGTACCAATTCCGATGTGTTATGATAAGACTCTTCGACTTCTATACCTCCCTTTGGTTATTTGGTCACCTAGCCTAATCACGTAATCCACATAGTTTAATGTTCGGTCGGGACCCACAGTTGTGGACCTCGAAGAGTGCCTAACATCTTCTCTCTGAAGTAATTTGAGCCCTTACCGGATCTGTGGTGACACAGACTAGTTGAAATAGAGTTATTATCAAATAGGTGCCATAACACACCTTAAAAATCGTTAGGTGGCAACTCTTCTCTTTTAATACCTCATTTAAAATAGTTGTCACACGTTGAGGACCGTTTTCGCGAGAAAATGGGGCGCGACAGCATGGCGACTCTACTGGTTATTACGCTTAGGCTCTTACCATAATGAACTTGACTTATGTGGATTACTCTCTTTTTCTTTATCTGTTCTAAAACTGCTGCTACATGACATCCCTTCCCTTCTTCACCTTTATTTTCTTGAATTTGCTATGACATGCACATCCCTTCCCCTATTCGCCTTTATCTGTTTAAATCTGCTATGACATGCACATCCCTTCCCCATTCACCTTTATAACAACCCTTCATCTCTTTTCATCCCGTCTAAAACTGCTATATCATGTCTTTCCCATCCCTACTTCCTGCTTTATTACATTCCCGTATATATTTTTATGAACTAAACTGACTTCTTCCTTTTGTCTTTCTTCTCTATTCTTTACATGTTACTTTTTCTATCCTATTTACTGATTTATATCATGCAAATATTTGGCAACATGTTATTATCTCTACATAAAGCATGCTCCACATCATACTCCACTCGTGCCAATTATCAACATAGCGGTGCTTGATGAGCGTCCGCACTCTTTCAAAAATTACCCTTTTTAAATTGGAAAGGCTTATTTGCGGTAGACTGGTCGATCAATGGTGCAATCGACGGTCCCATGCCTTTTCCTCTCAAGTTGTACACTTGGGAGTACCAGTCTAGACCATTCTAGAAACCATACTCCAACTTGAAATGTAAATGCATCATGCTAAACCTAGTATGGGCTGGAGCGTTATCAACGTAACAACCCGCTAAGATAAACCTTGTCCAAATTTTGCCGGGATTTCCAAAATCCTAATGGACACTATCGCATTATGTGCATTACTTGGTGAAAATACGCCAACGTGTTGATCATTATTGCATAAGTAGTCAAATCTGGAAGGGGAAAGGGCTAACCTTTGTTGGCTTGCAGAAAATGAAGCATGAAGTCCCCTGGTTCGGTATGGTCCAAAACATCCCACCGTTGCTACTTGACTGGTGGAAAGACCTTGCACCTTACGACGAATCATGTGAGAGTATTGGGTGACCTCCTATCCTTGCTAAACATTCGACCAAATAGGGCACTGATTGAGGTTGCTACCATGTTCTGGGAGGAGAAAAGAGCCATTTTTCGATTCGGCAATATAGAAATAACTCCTCTCATAGAAGAAATAGAAGGCTTCACTAAGTTGCCATGGGATAGTCCGGGATTACTGGTACCAAAGAATCGCACTCCTCGTGGTTTTCTAAAGATGTTGTATTTTAAGGAAAATGACGAGCTGCTCTATTTAAGGAAGTCATACATCCCTTTTGAATTTTGTTATGAGCGTTACGGGCATACTCGTCTGCTTCTTACTTCCTTGGGTTGGACGCACCGCCAGGTTTATGTGTTAATCGTCTGCTTCTTAGGGTTATTGATATTTCCAATGAAAGAGGGAAGGATTCATACTCGCTTAGCCATGGTATCCAGAACTTTGATGGAGGGCATCGAAGGACAAACTTATACTATCATCCCTATGATCTTAGCCAAGATGTACCGCGCTCCAGATCGATGCAAGTAGAGATTTGGACACTTTGAGGGTTGTAATCTGTTATTACAAGTCTGGTTGCTGGAACACTTTCAGAGAGGAGAGTATCGTCAAGAGCTTCTACGACGACCATTGAATGACGACATAACTTACCATCACCCAAAGAAAATGATGTTTATCCCAGACAGGTTTGCACAACTGGGAAATGCTCTAAGTTGGATGTATTTCTTCAGTAATCTGACGGACGAGCAGGTATATTGGATGTTCGAGTGGTTTTCTAGCAGTGAGTTCATCATCAGGTTAAGAGGGACTACTCATCTGGTACTGATCGGGTGGCGAGGCATCTATCCTTATGCTCTCATAAAGTAATGAGCCAAGCGGGGAGAAAACTGGTCATACCTCAGGTTTCCAACATGGTCCAGTACAAGGCAGATTTCAAAGAAGACGTCATTCCATTCAAGTTCGAGGCATAATATATGTAGATCCAAAAGGTCATTGTGGAAAAAGAAACCATTGAGCCAGACAGGTATCACTCCGGACATATGTACTACTATCTATCATAGTTGGAGGATGACGTAGCAGGAGACGTCCAGCTAGGAGTCAATTTGAAGGATAGGGTCATAGATGAAGTAGATGAAGCACAGGTTAAGTATAGAAGGCTACGCAAAAGGGTGTTCGATTCTGAAGCTAAACATCTAGAACAACACAAAGTGAACATGGAAGCGTTAAAGGAATGGAAGGATATTGCCACTAAGTCAACAGAAAGATTGGAATACTTGGAAAAAGGATTGATGGAGCTCGAGGGAAAAATGAGAAAGAGACTCTCATAATGTAGAGGCATGGATGGATGTAAAGCCTACTTACTATTGGATATGCGCGATCTGGGAAACCTGATTGATGGGGTCAAAAGAGCTAAGCACGAAGACTAGGAAATGATGTTCTTTACAACTTTCTAGATTAGCTTTAGATTTCGATTGTGATAAGGCTAAATGCCATTAGTAATTTTATTATTGTCGATTTAGTAAAAGTTTGACTCATTTTTGCATTAATGAAATGACGCAAATGTTGGCATCAATTTTTTCCAAGTCTACGTGTCGCTTAGGCCTACCTCGGGCACAACGGGGTCCCCAAATTAGGACGTGAATTATAGCATGACTTTGTGAAACATGTTTTAATATCGCAAACACTCTTTTAATATTCCTTACTAACTTGGTTACCTTTTAATTTTTCTTTTCTTTTGATTATTCCCATTCCCAAAGGTTGGTTCGTGCATACTGGCATCATCAACATATCACACTAGATCCAGAGATCCTCCACCTCCTCCACCAAGTGATCCTAAAGGAAAAAGCAAAGGGAAAGGGAAAATGGATAATTTGAGTGGTATCAGGAAAGACAATGCTACAATAGCGGAAAACGTTGAAACTTCAGATGACCGAAGTACTCTGGCACAGAATGAATTGGTCTTACGCCTGGAATAGAAAATCCTGGAACTACAAGGCAAGCTTGAGAAGGTCCGAAATTTTGCAAACCTCTCCCTCACTCTCAATGTCCTCGACATTAACCGGCAAAACCTGACTACCCAGAACCAAACACCACCGCAAAACATAAACCCACCACCAAATTCTCCCGCACCACACCAGTATCCCGCACCTCCCCAGAGCCTTAAACCTCCACCAGTACCGACTCCTCAACAACAATACCATCATCCAACTCAATACCTACAAACCACTACTTATCAAAATGTGCCACAACCTACTCCCGATCCCCAAAACTCAACCAATGACTACCCTTATACCTAAGTGTCAGGAATCCATCAAAGCAATCCGATATATGTGGAAACTTTACCTCACACCCGCAGCAAACCCTCTACATACCTGAATCCACTAACAAGGACCTGCTCATTAAGAACATGGCGGAGGAACTCAAGAAGCTCACTGGTAGAGTTCAGAGTGTCGAGGGTGGTAAAGGTGTTGAAGGTCTAAACTATGAGGACCTGTGTATTCAGCCAGATGTGGAACTGCCGGAGGGTTACAAACCTCCCAAGTTCGAAATGTTTGATGGAACTGGTGATCTAAAAGTGCTTCTGAGAACGTATTGTCACAAGTTTGTAAGAGTAGGCAAGAATGAACAAATACGCATGAAACTGTTCATGCGGAGCCTCACAGGAGACACCTTCTCTTGGTATATCAGTCAAAATCCAAAGAAGTGGGTTAGTTGGGTGAGTATGGCGTTAGACTTCATGGATAGATTCAGGTTCAACACAGAAAATGCGCCAGACGTTTTCTACATTCAAAACCTCAAGAAGAAGCTGACAGAAACCTTTCGTGAGTATGCTACTCATTGGAGATCAGAAGCCACGAAAGTAAGGCCAACACTTGAAGAAGAACAAATGAACAAGTTCTTTGTCAGGGCTGAAGACCCGCAGTATTACGAAAGGTTAATGGTTATTGAAAATCACAAATTTTCTGAAATCATCAAGCTAGGAGAAAGAATAGAAGAATGAATTATGAATGGGATGGTGACCAATTTAGAGGCACTGCAGGCTACGAACAAAGCCTTGCAATCAGGAGGCATTTTGAAGAAGAAAGAAATAGGTGTCGTGATGGTGGCCCAGTGTTCTAAGTCTCCTCTTACATACCAAACACTTCCACCCACATACCAACCTTCACTGCCCAGATACCAACAGCCTTCTATCACCTACCATGCCTATAATTCTCAATCTGCATATTATTATTCACCACCACCCGCCCTCCAAAACTACCAGAAGCCACTACTAAATTTTAAACGCAGACTACCAAGACAATACACCCCAATTGCTGAACCCATAGACCAACTGTATAAGAGAATAAATGCCGCTGGTTGTGTTACTCCCATCCCTATTGTTGTTATGGAGAATTCCTCCCAGTGGATCAACCCCAACAAAACATGTGTCTATCATTCAGGCATGAAGGGTCATACCATCGAGGAATGCCGCACAATGAAAGACAAGATTTAGACACTGATCGATACTAAGGTCATACAGGCAAATGAGGCTACACCAAATGTTCGTAACAATCCTCTCCCGAATCATAGAGGTGAGGGAGTAAATGTAATAGAGACTGACGAAAAATGGGATCAGGAGGGGTCTATCAGACTCATTCGAGATGGAGATGATCCTAAAACATCTTTAGTCACCCTTACACCAGTTGTGGTACAAACCCAGGTGCCATTTGAAGTTGAGGTATCTACACCCTTTACTTTGATGGTAGCTCCCACGCCATCCTGCAAGTCTGATGCCATCCCATAGGACTATGTTGCGAAAGCAAGGAGAAAGGGAAAATCAAAAATGGAGGAAACAAGTGCGGCACGAGGTATGGCCAGAACTGGAAGAGTTTATACACCTGAAAACCTGGGGGGAACAAGCAAGGAGGCTGCATCTAAGTCGTATGTTGTCGAGACTGACACTGATGATCATTGGAGAAAGGTACAAGCGAGAGAGTACTCTGTTGTAGACCACTTGAACGAAATCCCCGCTCAGATATCCATCTTGTCGCTGCTGCAAAACTCGGACGCACACAGGAATGCTTTAATGAAGGTGTTAAGTGAAGCTTATGTACCCACCAACATCACTAGTGGGGAGATGACTAACATGGTCGGACAGATATTAGAGAGCTACAAAATCACTTTTCATGAAGATGAATTACCACCAGAAGGGCTAAGTCACAACAGAGCGTTACACATCACAGTGCAATTTGAGGATAAGTTCATCGCCAGGGTCCTGATAGATAGAGGTTCAAGTCTCAACATATTCCTATTGACTACCCTGAAGAGACTGGGTAAAGGCCTGCACGAGATACGAATGGGAAGCATGGATGTGAAGGTGTTTGATGGATCTCAGAGAGCCACCGTTGGAGAAATCAACCTCAGTCTACAGATGTTCCCGACTTGGTTTGATCTCGAGATCCGAATGCTAGATATATTTGCTACCTACAATCTATTGTTGGGACGACCCTGGATACATGCACCCGGGGCAATGGCTTTGACTCTGCATCAGGCTGTGAAGTTTGAGTGGAATCATCAGGAGGTGGTCATCCACGGAGATGGAAGTAACCCCATCTACACCAATCAGACTGTGCCGGTCATCGAAAACAGAAAAAAGCTGGGTGGAGAAACATACCATCACATTGAACGAGTCAATGCAATTGAAAAGGATCGATGGTGGAGCAACAAGATAGAAAGCATACTGCTATGGACGGGGTAAGAACCCGGCAAGGGCCTCGGCAAACATCTTGAAGGGATCACTAAACCCGTACAACCACAACATCATGGCACAACTTTTGGACTCGGATATGAATACATGTGGTAGGAATACCAGGATTGGTCACCACCATGGCGTGCTCCTTATTATCCACTGGAACAACTAGTACCATCTCTGCACCAGACATTCCATCAAGCTGACATGATGTGGGGTTCTGAGGAAGATGAAGTTTTAGCTAGCATGAGGAAGCTGTTTCTAGATGAAGAAGATATGGACTGCAGTGCAATAGTTGAGGAGGAGGAGGAAGACCCTACCATTCAAACCATGGAGAAAGGATATGTTCTCAAGAATTGGACCGCTACACCATCCTGGGGCCGTCGAGTTCCTGGGTAGCCTGGCAAAATATGCATGAATTACTTTAAAAAAAATATTTTTGAGCATTTGAGACATTTTTCAGTATTTTGTTTTGAAATAATTCCTCGAGCCATCAAGCTGCACTTGTTGACGTTTTTAAGATTTTATTAATGCATTACCGCTTTTCATATTTATTATTATTTTTACATTTTTCTTTTCAGCATTATTATTACCTATCCCGATGAACCTGCAACTGTGACATGTAATGAGACAACGCAACATAAGGACAATGATTCAGAGGATCTGGAAGATGATATAATACCTGAAGGAATTGACAGAGAAGTAGAAAACTTTGAAAATAAACCAAAGTCTAACTTGGAGGAAACTGAGGCCATTAACTTAGGGGATTCCGAAACGGTCAAGGAAACACGTATAAGCATTCATCTATCACCGTCAGAGAAGAAAGAGTACATCAGATTCCTAAAAGAGTATGAAGATATCTTTGCATGGTCCTACGATGATGTGACTGGTTTAAGCATATCCATAGTGGCTCACAAGCTACCCACTAATCCCATGTGTCCACCGGTAAAGCAGAAGCTCAGAAATTTCAAGCCGGATATGAGTTTGAAGATAAAAGAAGAGGTCACCAAGCAAATCAAAGCCAAGGTTCTCCGAGTAGTCGAATATCCGACTTGGTTGGCCAACTTTGTGCCAGTTCCGAAGAAAGAAGTGAAAGTTAGAGTATGTGTCGATTACCAAGATCTGAACAAAGCAAGTACCAAAGATGATTTCCCGTTGCCCAACATACACATACTGATTGAAAACTGTGCCAAGCATGAGCTCCAATCCTTTGTGGATTGCTTCGTAGGATACCATCAGATTTCGATGGATGAAGATGATACCGAAAAGACAGCCTTCATCACACCATGGGGGATATACTGTTACAAAATGATGCCATTTGGTCTGAAGAACGCTGGAGCCACCTACATGAGAGCCATGACAACCATCTTTCACGACATGATACACAAGGAAATAGAGGTATACGTGGATGACGTTATCATCAAATCTAAAAGGAGTTCGGATCACATAGCAGATTTGAAGAAATTGTTTGACCGACTTCGAAAATACAATTTGAAGTTGAACCCTACAAAATGTGCCTTCGGAGTCCCTGCGGGAAAGTTGTTAGGATTCATCGTCAGTCACCGAGGGATTGAATTAGACCCATCAAAAGTCAAAGCTATCTAATACTTGCCACCTCCAAAGAATTAGAAGGATGTGATGAGTTTTTTAGGGCACCTCAATTACATTAGCCGCTTCATAGCACAATCAACCGTGATATGTGAGCCAATCTTCAGAATGCTGAGGAAAGATGCTGCAACAAGCTGGACTGAAGAATGCCAGAAAGCCTTCGACAAAATCAAGGAGTATTTATCTAAACCGCCCGTTCTGGTCCCACCAAAACCAGGAAGACCTCTGCTGCTTTATTTGTCCGTATTAGATGGGGCTTTTGGTTGCGTTTTGGGACAACATGATGAAACCAGAAGAAAGGAGCATGCAATATATTATCTGAGTAAGAAATTCATGCCTTATGAAGCCCGGTACTCTTTGTTGGAACGCCTGCTGCGCTTTGACATGGATAGCTCAGAAGTTGAGGCATTATTTCTACGCATACACTACATATCTCATATCAAGGATGGATCCGCAAAAATACATCTTTCAAAACCCCATGCCTACTGGTAAGTTAGCAAAATGACAAATATTGTTGAGTGAGTTCGATATCATCTATGTGACTCAGAAGACAGTCAAGAGGCAAGCATTGGCGGATCGTCTGGCAGAAAATCTCGTAGACAGATAATATGAACCATTGAAAATGTATTTTCTCGACGAGGAGGTGTCATTTGTAGGAGAAGATATCACTGAGGCATTTGATGGTTGGAGGATGTTCTTCGACGGAGCAGCAAACTTCAAAGGAGTAGGTATCAGAGCTGTCTTAGTATTAGAAATCGGCCAACACTATCTGGTATCCGCAAAACTCAGGTTTCCATGCACCAATAATATGGCAGAGAATGAGGCCTGCATCTTGGGACTCAGGTTGGCCATTGACATGAAAATTCAGGAGCTACTGATAATCGGACATTCAGATCTTTTGATACACTAGGTTCTAGGGGAATGGGCTGCAAAGAACACCAAAATATTGCCGTATTTGCACTGTGTACAAGAGCTGATGAAGAGGTTCACAAAGATAGAATTCAAACATGTTCTGAGGATCCAGAATGAGTTCGAAGATACGTTAGCCACTTGTCTTCCATGATACAACACCCAGACATGAATTTCATTTATCCTATCCCAATAGGAATTCACAGGAAGCCAACTTATTGTGCTCATGTTGAAGAAGAGATTGACGGAAATCCGTGGTTCCATGATATCAAGAAGTACCTGGAAAAGGGAGAATACCCAGAGACTACTACCTATACCGAGAAGCGTATGCTTCGAATATTAGCCAACCATTTCTTTCAAAGCGGAGGAATTCTGTATAGAATGACTCCTGACCTGGGATTACTACGATGTGTCGATGCCAAAAAGGCAACCATCTTGCTCGAGGAAATACATGCCGGAACCTGCGGACCACACATGAATGGTTTCATCATAGCCAAGAAGATACTGAGAGCAGGGTATTTCTAGATGACTATGGAAACAGACTGCATCAAATATGTTCAAAAGTGTCACCAACGCCAGATACATGCTGACATGATATGAGTACCACCCAATGAACTCAATGCAACAAGTTCACCCTGGCCTTTCTCCGCTTGGGTATGGATGTCATCGGCCCGATCGAACCCGCTGCTTCAAACGGGCACAGGTTCATTCTGGTGTCCATAGACTACTTGACAAAATGGGTTGAAGCTGCGTCTTATAAAGCTGTAACTAAGAAGGTTGTAGCGGATTTTGTTCGGGACTGCATTGTTTGTTGATTTGGAGTACTAGAGTCAATCATTACTGACAATGTCGGCAATAACAACAGCAATTTGATGAAAGTCATGTGTGAAACATTCAAGATCAAGCATAAGAACTCCACAGCATGCAGGCCACAAATGAACAGAGCCGTAGAAGCCACCAACAAGAACATCAAGAAGATATTAAGGAAAATGGTGGACAATTACGAACAATGGCACGAGAAGCTGCCATTTGCTTTACTTGGATATCGTACCACAGTTCGCACATCAACTGGGGCAACTCCCTACTTACTGGTCTATGGTACTGAAGCCGTTATTCCAGCCAAAGTGGAAATTCCTTCTTTAATAATCATACCAGAAGCTGAGCTCAGCGATGCGGAGTGGGTACGAAGCCGGTATGAGCAACTAGCTCTCATTGATGGGAAAAGAATGAATACGATATGTCACGGTCAACTGTACCAGAGCAGAATGGCAAGAGCTTTCAACAAAAAGGTCAAGTCAAGGCAATTCACACCGGGGAAATTGGTGCTAAAGCGAATCTTCCCGCATCAGGATGAAGCCAAGGGGAAGTTCGCACCCAACTGGCAGGGCCCTTACATGGTTCACCGGGTGTTGACAGGAGGAGCACTTATACTTGCAGAAATGGACGGAGAAATTAGTATAAGATTGTTTGCATTTTCTCTATTTGATGTAACTGAACTACGCTTGACCTGATTCCTGTTTTAGAGGGGATATGTAGGCAGCCTTGTGGGTTCGGTCACATCATAATAAAATCTTCATTTCCCCCCATGATTAGAAACTGGGGCAAGATCTCGGGTTCGTCCGATTTCATTACGTTTGGAACAACCGAGGAATGTGTTGCCGGAAGTATGCATTTAAACTGGGGTAGAATTTTGAGGAGGATCATCAAAATCCCGAGTCAAGGAAGTTGCAATGTCTCAGAAGCAGGTCACAGTCATCAATTTAACAAATCATCTTCTCTCATGCATTATCACATATTTCAAAAAACTACATTTTTATAAGAAATTCATCACAAATGCATGTTTTTCAAAACTTTTATTGCAGCCAGACGTTACCCAAGGTGACTCAAGCAAGACCTCAAGACAGGAGTAAAGGTGAAGCAAGGAATCAAGAGCACGAACCACCCCCTCCCCCCTCCCCCCCCCCCCGCAAAACTCAGGATTTTTCTTTGGATGTAGGCATAATGAACATAACAGGAATGTCCGCAAATACATACACACAACAAAATCACTATCTTTCTAACGACAAAGTTTCCAAACGCAAACACATCAAGCTAAGAATTACTTTACTCTCTCGCAGCTATTCATTGCTCTTCTTACATGAGACTAAGCACTGTCTCCATTCCGTGCATAAGGCTAAGCATTGCCTTTTTTTGCATGAGACCAAACACTGTCTCCATTCCGTGCATGAGGCTAAGCATTACCTCTATTATTGCACAAGGCTAAGCACTGCCTTTCCTTTCCAGAGACTAAGCATTGTCTCCACTCCTTGCATGAGGCTAAGTATTGCCTCCATTATTGCATAAGGCTAAGTATTGCCTTTCCTTTCCAGAGACTAAGCATTGCCTCCTTTCCTTGTATGAGGCAAAGCATCGCCTCCATTATTGCATAAGGATAAGCATTGCCTTTCCTTGCCAGAGACTAAGCATTGTCTCATTTCCTCGTATGAGGCTAAGCACCGCCTCCATTATTGAATAAGGCTAAGCGTTGCCTATCCTTGCCAGAAACTGAGCACTGTCTCCTTTCCTTGCATGAGACTAAGCATTGTCTCCACTCTTTGCATAAGTATAAACACTGCCTTCACCATTGCATAAGGCTAAGCATTTCCTCGCCTCACATGAGACTAAGCGTTGTCTCCACTCCTTACATAGGGCTAGGCACTGCCCTCACCTTGCATAAGGCTAAAACACTGCCTTCCTTTGAGACTAAGCATTGTCTCGATTTCTTGCATGAGGCTAAGCATTGCCTCCATTATTGCATGAGGCTAAACATTGCCTCTCTTTGCGTGACACTAAACACTGTCTCTGCTACACTGCATAAGGATAAGCATTATCTCCCTTCTTCGTATAGGGGTAAGCATTGCTCTCATCTCATGCAGGACTAAGCCTTGTCTTGTCTCATCCTCGCATATGACTAAGCATCACCTTTTTCCTATATCAAACGATCGACATCGCCATATCTTTGCATTTCATGGGCTGAAACATCGCCACATTGTCCGAAGACGTTATAGTCCGAAGGCACCATCCTCATTGCCTAAAGACACCATTCCATGGCCCGAGGATCTCTCGATACTGCACATCATTATTCAAAGGCATCATAGTCCAGAGTCACCATCCTCATGGCTCGAGGACACCATTTTATGGCCTGCGAATCCCTTATCACACGCTTCATGGCCCAGGACGTCATGGTCTAAGGACATCATCCTCATCGTCTGAAGACAACCTTCATGGACCTAAGGGAATTTGTATCATGTTTAAATTTTCGTAATAACCCATATATATTCGCATGCGCCGTGTTTTGAGTGTTGCAAGTAACTAGGGAGGTAACCATTCTGCAAACAGGAGCAATCTTCGCTCTGGTTTCTATTCACAATGTTCACATCCTTTGACTACCTCAAACGTAACTGACTAGCAGTAATCGACTACCTTTTTACTCTATGACCGTTCAAATATCTGCCTTTTGATACGCCCGTAACGACCAAATTCACATTCATGACTCCACCTAAAATTATCCATTACCTACGACACTATCCTACCCAAAAGAACCTTTTCGAATCATACAACCACTCTTGTAACGACTCTATCGGTTTCGTTCGCCGTTAGATCCAAAACTGCACACGGCCTGATTCCCGTAACACCAGGGATATGTAAGCAACTCAAGAACCAGGGTTCGACCCCCATCTTTTTCCAAAACACATCACTCCTCACTCACATCGGACAAAATTGGTCATCATTTTCTTTACCCGTCAACTCTTTCATCATTCCCGGGTAATGAGGGGCAGCTGTTGGTACCTAATTTTGCCCTCATATTTTTCAAATAGTATATATACTTTCAAAATATCATTTGAATCATTACTTAATTTACAAAGAGTTATACAAGTATTTTCTATAATGTTTCATAATTTGTAGAGCTTTAAAATCAATTTTTCTTGCATTTAAGTTACCTGAATATGTATTAATTACCTCTTAAATTATTTTGTGATGATTTAACCATCCAAATCTATTATTTGCATCCACATATATGCTTCACAATATTTTCATATAATTATATTGGCTATTCACACAATTTTGCAATAATAGCCTATATGCTATGCATAATTACATTTTTTACATTATTCATGCCAAATAGCATTTTTATTTTTTTATAATGTTAAGTTATTATTTTTGAAACATCTTACTACTTAAATAATATTTTATTATTTGTTAATTACTTTTTATAATTTTATTTTAATGAATTTTATGTATTTTAAATTATAGTTTAACCCTTCAGAAGCCCAAACCAAACCACCTCTTCATCTAACTCGAACGCGACCCGTCTCATGACCCGTCCCGCTTCCCCTTTAATCTTAGCTATTGATCTTAAATGATCAACGACCCACAACAACCTTTGCCCTTTTCATATTACCCTCGCCCAAACCCTAGAGACAAATCGCTCATTCCACCGCCCCTTGAATCTCTCAAACCTTCCCCTCTTCTCTGAAAACCTAATAGCCGCCTCCCTTAAATCTCTCCGATTCCTACCCCAAAATAGAATCAATCCATGATTCACTTACCTTATACGCTCTGTCATCTGGTTACTTACAGGATTTTGGCTTCACCTAGTGCTTGCCTATTTTTGGAAAATACCATGCCTTGGATTATGAACAACCGTCCTCAATCTTCGAGACTTAGGCGGTATTTCGTCTATATACACTCACCACTGGGTTGTATGGGTCCGATTTACCAAAATCCTTGGCCAATCTTTGATTTCCGTCGAACTAGGGTTTGAAATTTCAATTTTTCTTATTTACTGGTTCTGTTATCGACTACATGTTATTTTCTTTCCTTATTTTGTGTGTGATTAATTGTTTTCCATGTTTACTCGCTTTATTCCACCACTATATAAACCCCTCCCCTATTTCCCTTTAAGGGGCGGGGAATCACTGTTATTCTCTCATACTCTCATTCACTCGATACTATTCTGAATCTATTGCTCTTGGCCAGCTGAAAGCTAAGACCATCAGAATCTTCTCTATTAACCTCCCTAGTGCGAGCACTGCTCGGGGCTCACTGAAGCTCCTATGAACTCTGACGCATTAGTATTTGGTTTTTTATGTTCTGTTGCTGTCACTACTGAGATTCTGGGTACTCACCCTTTTTGTTCGTTTATCTTCGCAACTGGTCAGTATTCTTGACTCTCATAACCTTCATCGTTATTCCTTTATTTGCTTATGTGTGTACTCTGTATGCCAATGCTGGTTGAACTTTTAGATAAACATGCCTTAAGTTTTTCTGTTATTTATGAACTTGCAGTATTATATTATTGTGTGCTTTTCTATAAATCTACTATCTCAATGATGTCCTGTAAGTTACATGACCTCTAGTATCGAACTTGAATGGTTTCAACATGCGTTGTAGACTTTCACTCTGCATATTCGATTCTAATAGTTTCTGGCCCTCTTATTTTTTACCTGACTGACCATGTTCGTACTAGCCTGAATGTCATGTCCTGTGCTCACAATTATGCTTTAATGTCATGTTCTATGCTTGTTATAAGTTCATACTTGTGCCTTAATGTCATGTTTGCTCAGATTCTGCTTTAATGAATCTCTCCCTCTTGAACCCTTTAAGAATAATATATTATTTCGTGCAAACTGATTCTTGATTCTCCTATGTTATAGCACCATTTCACTATATTACCAAACTTGTTTATCTGCAATTCGTAACTCTAGTAGTTATGTTCTTTGATCTGTCAATCCTGCACTCAGCATTGCTTCTAGGATAAATGTCAATATGTAGTTTTCTCTCATGTGGGATCGACTAATATGAATCCTAATGTTTGCTTGTCCTGTTGATCTATAATTGACATGTTCTTTTACCTACCATGAGTTCTTTAGAGTCTTTGTGCTATAGTAATGCCCATCATGTTAGGTTTCATGTTCAACTAAGTGATATGCTGCCAACTATTCTTAACTATGTCCATTAGCCTGTTGCTATATTGTTGATGACCATACTCTTATCAGGTTCTCAAGTTAAAACCTTCATGTGAAAGCTGCCTCTCACTTGTTCCTATCTATGAATTTGCTAGATTCTCATGTTAATTGTCTGAAATCCTTTGGGCTAATTCTAGACTATGCTTCGTTTTAAAATTCTATTTGAAGTAGTTTGTTAGCTTATGATGTTCAATCCTGTCACTTTAAAACCTAGCATGAGCCGATTTTATGTATGTTTTCTGTATTTTCCAATGTTTCATGTGATCCTGCTTATATGTTTTGGTTAGAACTGTTTGTTACTTATAAGTTTCAGAATTAAGTGTGAAAAGGTGTTTAATGAATTCCCTGAGTAGTTGTCACTTGCATGGTTAACTCTGGCATCAGTAGGTAAGTCATGCATCTTGGGCCTAGTATTGGGCCATACATGTTGCTGGATCTATGTGCTGAATTCAAGCATCTTCTATTGTTCTGCTAAGCCTGGGGCTTGGGCCTACTGGTCATGTGACGAGTGAGGATTGTTAAAGGCTCAGCTAGTGTTGGGTTATTTTGTTTGGGTATATTTCTTGGCATGTAGTTATTCTTTATGTAATGTTTGTAGGTGTATTCATTATCCGGTTCTGTAATAATTTGTAAACTAAACAATTAGGAAATTAGTAAAAAGGGTAAATGGGTATGCTTTATTCTTGCATAAAAGGGTAGAGAACATGTCTATAGGGTCTATGTGCTCTATTTGTTGTTTTGTTTAGCATGCTTTATATCTGCCCACTGATAGACATCATGCCTATAGGAGTCAGCACACACTTCACTTAACATGTCAAAATATGTTAGTTCTACTATTCAACACTCTTAGATAACATGTCTATAGGGCACAACAATGCAATATTTTTACTTACCTAGATGCCATGCCTATAGGATATTGACGTCTGCCTAAGAAGCATGTTTATAAAATCAGCACTAGTAATCTGGTAATTCATATCACTTCACTGCCTCATCGCATAAACAATTAAACATCATGCACATAGGACTTGCGATGCTGTAACTGGCCTATACGCTGCAGTACTATCTGGATAATATCAATCAAACTCACATAGGAACCATGCCTATTGGATTTAACAACCCAAAATATGTTTTAATTCTAAAATCGTCTACTGCATAACCAGAAATCAGCCCGCGTGCATTTGTTGTTATGTGTGGAGGCTAACTTGGGCTTTTAATTGTCTTTACGTGAAGTCCTATTTGTTTTGAATATCGCTTAGTTTTATCATTTTTGATCAACCTAAGTAAAGTCTAGAACCACCCAAATATTAGGACCAAAGCCTCCTGGACCATAGGCATGGGATGGGTAGCGCACCCGTAGGGTACGGCTTAGAACTGAATTAGAACACTTTTAAGTAAATAACTTCAACATAGTAATCGGGTAGCAGGAGATGATAATCTGTGCCCGCTGAATAATATGAGCAGCCCCTACCTAAAGGGAGTTGCGAAATATTATTCATGTTGCACGGGGTGATCCTTTAGGCTAAAAACTTAGGACCCCCTATCCTTTATATACTTGGCATTTACATTTAGTCATTTAACATAGACCAATGCATTTGTAATCATTTAGGATTTGTACCAATTCCAATGTGTTATGATAAGACTCTTCGACTTCTAGACCTCCATTTGTTTATTTGGTCACCTAGCCTTATCACGTAATCCACATCGTTTAAAGTTCGGCCGGGACCCACAGTTGTGGACCTCGAAGAGTCCCTAACACCTTGTCTTTGAGGTAATTTAAGCCCTTACCCGATCTTTGGTGACACGGACTAGTTAAAACATAGTTATTTGCAAATAGATGCCCTAATACACCTTAAAAATCATTAGGTGGCGACTCTTCTATTTTAATACCTCATTTAAAAGAGTTGCCACACATCGAGGCCCGCTTTAGCGAGAAAACGAGCCGCAACAACACTTAAATGGACAAATAAACCTCATTCTCAACTTGCCTTTCTTCCCAAACCTCATCACGCCCTTCATAGGAGAATATTTAAGAAGAACCTTCTCACCCTCCATGAAAGACACACCACGAACCTTCCTATCAGCATAACTCTTCTACTTGGACTGAGTTGTACGAAGCCTCTCATGAAACAACTTCACCTTCTCCAAAGCATCACGAACCGAGTTTGTGCCCAACAACCTAGCCTTCCCAGGCTCGAACCAACCAACCGGAGAACAATATCGCCTCACATATAAGGCCTTATATGGAGCCATCTGGATACTAGACTGGGAGCTGTTGTTGTAGGCAAATTCTACTAATGGTAGAAACTGATCACACTAGTCTCCGAAATAAATTATGCATGCTCTCAACATGTCCTCAAGGATATGAATAGTCCACTAAGACCGCCGATCCGTCGGAGGGTGAAATGAAGTACTCAACTCCACCTGCATGCACAACCCATGCTGAACAACTCTCCAAAATTGCGTGACAAACTAAGTGCCGCAATCTAAGATGATAGAGACTGGTACGCCATGCAAGCAAACAATATCTTTAATGTAGATATGAGCCAATCTATCTGATGTGTATGAAGTCATAACCAAAATGAAATGCGCCGACTTGGTCAACGATCCACAATGATCCAAATGGCATCGAACTTAGTCTATGTCCATGGCAACCCTACCACAAAGTCCATAGTAATGAGCTCCCACTTTCACTTCGGTATATCAATCGTCTAAAGCAAACCACCCGGTTTTTGATGCTCATACTTAACTTGTTGAAAATTCAAATATCAAGAGACATCCCTGACAATGTCCTCTTTCATCCTCCTCGACTAACAGTGCTGCTTCAAATCACGATACATCATCATCGTACATGGGTGAATGGAATACCACGAACTATGAGCATCCTCAAGTATCAACTCTCTCAAGCAATCGAATTGAGAACACAAACATGACCCTGGAGTCATAATACACCATCATCACCAATAGTCACCTCCTTCGCACCACCTCGCTGCATCGTTTCCTTAAGGACAAGCAAATGGGTATATCAGGTTGCGAGCCTTAATGTGCTTAGACAAGGATTACTGTGAAATAATACAAGCAAGAACTATGCTCGGCTTAAAAATATTCAATCTCACCAATCTAGTGGTCAATGCCTAAATATCCATAGCAAAATACCTCTCCCCAGCTACAATGAATTCCAATATTCCCATACTCTCTGACTTTCTACTCGAGGTGTCTACTACCACATTAGCCTTCCCTGAATGATAAATAATATTGATATCATAATCCTTCTACAACTCCGACCACCTCTATTGCCTCTAATTTAAATCTTACTACTTAAACAGATGCTGAAGACTCCTATAATCCATATATACCTCACAAGACACACCATATAAGTAAAGCCTCTAGATCCTGAGTGCGTGCACAATAGCTGCTAACTCGAAATCATGAACCGGATAGTTCTTCTCATTTGCCCTCAACTGGCATGACCATAGGAAATCACCCTGCCGTCCTGCATCAACACACACCCAAGGTCTACACGCGAAGAATCATAATAGACCAAGCCTGTACCTGAGGGAAATACCAAAACTGGAACTGTAGTCAAAGTAGTCTTGAGCATACCCAAGGCCAACACGCGAAGAATCATAATATACCAAGCATGTACCTGAGGGAAATACCAAAACTGGAACTATAGTCAAAGTAGTCTTGAGCTTCTGAAAGATCTCCTCACACTCGTCAGACCATCTGAATGGAGGGCCCTTCAAAGTCCACTTAGTCAATGGAGCCGTAATATCCGAGAAAACCTCCACAAAGTGACAATGGTAACTAGTTAAACCTAGAAAAATCCTGATATCCGTGGTTGTAGAAGGTCTGGGCAAATACTAAACCGCCTCAATCTTCTTCACATCCACCTCGATCCTATCACTCGGACACCACATGACCCAAGAATGCCAATGAATTCAACTAGAACTCACACTTGGAGAACTTGGCATACAACTTCTTCTCTCTCAAAATGTAAAGCACAATTCTCAAATGCTGCTCGTGTTCCTCCTACTACGGAAATAAACAAAGGTATCATCAATGAACACAATAACCAAAGAACATAAATAGGGCTGGAACACATTGTTCATCAAATGCATGAAAGCTACCGGGGCACTAGTCAAATCAAAAGGTATCACCAAAAAATCATAATGCCCATAACGGGTCCTGAAAGTCGTCTTACGAATGTTTGAAGCCTTGATCTTCAACTGATGGTACCCCGATCTCAAGTCAATCTCTGAGAATTTCGTAAAACCCTGAAGTTGGTCAAATAAATCATCAATGCGAGGCAGTGGATAATTGTTCTGGATGGTAACCTTGTTCAATTGCATATAGTCAATGCACATCCTCATGGAACCATCCTTCTTTTTTCACAAATAATACCGACGCACCCCAAGGTAAAACGCTCGACCTGATCAAACCTTTATCCAGCAATTCCTGCAACTGTTCCTTGAATGTCTTCAACTTAACGGAGCCATGCTATACATTTGAATGGATATGGGCTGAACGCCCAGTGCCAAATCAATACGAAAATCAATATCTCAATCGGGTGAGATGATTGGTAGGTCTGCTGGGAACACATCTAGAAACTCTCTCACTATGGGGACTTAATCAACGTAGGAGTATCAACACTGACATCTCTAATAAAGGCTAGTATGCCAAGCATCCCTTCTCAACCATCCGTTTAGCCTTCAGAAGTGAAATCACCCTACTAGAAGCGTGACCGAACGAACCCCTCCATTCCAACCTTGGTAACCCTGGAATAGACAACGTCACGGTCTTAGAATGGCAATCAATAATAGCATAGTATGGAGATAGCCAATCCACACTCAAAATCACCTCGAAATCAACCATATCAAGCAGCAGAAAATTAACTCTAGTATCATAAACCTCAATAGTAACCACACAAGAATGATTGACACGATCTACTATAATAAAATCCCCAATAGGTGGGGACACATAACCGGACTACTCAAAGAATTATGAGGCACATCCAAATATGATGCAAAGTAGGATGAGACATACGAATAAGTAGAACTCAGTGGATACCCAATTTTGCCCTCATATTTTATAAAGCATTCTATACACTTTGAAAATATCATTTTTGCATTATTACCCAATTTACAAGAGTCATATAAGTATTTTGTATAATTTTCTTTAATTTTTAAAGCTTTAAAATTGTTTTTCTTGCATTTAAATTATTCAAATATTTATTAATTATCCCTTAAAAGTATTTTGGGATGATTTAATCATCCAAATTTATTATTTATACCCACATGTATGTTTTATAACATTTTACTTTATTTCATTTAATTATATTTGTATTTTTGAGCTATTTACATATTTTTTTGCAATAATAGCCTATATCCTATAAATAATTGCGTTTATTATGTTATTTATGCCAAAATAGAATTTTATATTTTTATAATGTTAAGCTATTATTTTCAAGCATATTACTACATAAATAATATTTTTATTATTTATTAATTACTTTGTATAAATTATTTTTTAATAAACTTTGTGTATTTAAACTATGGCCCAATTTTTGAGTTAAATTCGAATCCAATACACCAGCCCAGACCCTAAAACCTTAGCCTAATAACCCCAAGCCTAAACCAGACGACCCCTTTAATAAACCTGGTCGCGACCCACTCCTGTTGACCCGCCCTGCTACGCTATTTCTTTCATCTCTGTCGTTGATCTTAGAGATCAACGGCCTATAGCTCATCTCCTCTCTTTAATTAACCAAACCCACCCGAAACCCTACCATTTTCACTGAGATCGCCGCCCTAAAAACCTCTCATCCTCCCCTTCTCTCTGAGAGAAACCCTAGCTGCCTCTCTTCGAAATCCCAACCCTAATCCTATGTCACATGAAAAATCTTCCATGTTTCCTTTCCTTTTTTGCACACACGGAGATTCTTACCATCTCCTCGGCATCACAGTGTTTGGTACTCAGTTATTTATGGAAGCTAAATCGATGGGTGTTCATTCGACTCCGATTCTTTATTATTTCCATATTTTGTATTCGATACATTCACTACTAGGCTATATGGGTCCGATTCAGTGGTATTCTTTGGCTATTTTGTTCTCCGTCTGGAACTAGGGTTTGCCCGATTTTTCTCCTATATTTATTCTAAATTTATTTTTCATGCTTTTCTTTCCTTGTTTATGTTCGATTGACTGCATTTCCTTATTTGTGTGTTGATTCTTTACTACTATATAACCCCCCATTCCCCGTTTCCCCTCTAAGACTTAACAACTATTGCTACAACCTTGACTACTGTTATTCTCCTATTCTCACACTTTCTATACTATTCTGCACCCCTGATTGTGGCCGGCTAAAAGCCAAGGCCACCCGAATCCTCTCTATCGACCTCCCTAGGAGCACTGCTCGGGGCTCATTTGAAGCTCCTGTTAACTCTGACGCACTAGGATTTGGATTTTTGGGTTGTTCTCTTTGCTGCTGATATTCAAGCTGTTGCTGGCACTTAGTATTCTCTTCTATTTTATTTGTTGAATTTTCAAACTGGTCAGTATCCTGACTCTTGCAATTCTATCTTCTTTTGTTTGTGTTCAGTGCTCTGCATATCCATGTTGTTTGAAATTTGTGAACCAATATGAATTCAATATTGTGTTATTTCCATTGGCCATTTTACTTTATTTGAAGCTATTTTGTGGTTCTGAATCTCCTAGTGTCACAACCTGCCTAGATTTTTAAACTTCAATATATGCTCATTAGGTTCAGCTTGAATGATTTTGTATATCTTTAAGTTTGCTCTGATGTTCTGATCACTTATTATTTATTGTGAGTTTTTTTCTCATTCCTTCTCTTGGATTCTAGCACTAAAATTCTTAGGGAATCATCTCTTACCTAGAACCTGCTTTAATGAACTTCTCCTGATAAATCCTTTGTGTGGGCTCTACTTTTACCCGCTTATATGAACCCTATTTGCTGTTGCAATATTTTAACCAAACCTATTGCTTTGTTGTTGAGAACTTTAATGTGGTGTTGGGTCAATCCTACATTCTTTGGTATTGCTTATGTTTCTAGTTGAATCTCAGTACATTTAGTTCTTAAAATCATGCATAGTTGATTGGCTTAAGTTATGAGTCTACCTGTTCTATTAACCTTAAGTTAATATGTCTTCCTGACATGATACCCTTGGACTTGGGAATCTTTGTGTTATACTCAGCATGATTAGGCTTTTTATTGATTGATTGCTTGCCTGTTTGTGATGTGTAATTGCCATTCTCTGACTATGACTCTATTAGACCTTCATGACTTAGGTTCATAGCTTTACAATCCCTTTTGGACTAATTCTGAACCATGCTCTGCCTTACTCTACCCTAGACTTTTAACATGTGCATCCCATATGTGTCTAGTATGCTTACCCTGCTAACCCCAAATGGCATGTCTCCCCAACTCTCCTAATGTGTTGTTCATCCTTAGTATGCTATCACCTGCTGAACGATTGAACCCGTATTGTTAGTTTGCTATATCAAACTTACCATGTTGAAACTGAGCCCTACTGATTCTCCTAGTTTTCATGTTCTTTTGTTTAATCAATCATGTCACTCTTGCATCTGAAATGAAAATATGCTTTCTTGTAAAGCCTGCCATCTAGTCTTTGTGGGAGTTGATGTTAGTAGGTCCCGGAATCATTTAAGTGATTGCCAATTGTGGTTCGTTAGTTTATGTAGTTAAGTTGTTAAACTGCAATTGCTGGGTAAGTGGGACTTCTATCTGGGCTTGATATGGGTCCAAGTGCATGCCTGAGCTATGCAATCGATACACTCCAATGTTTGAGCTAAGTTTGGGTCTAGGTCTGCTACTTGTGTGAGGAATGAGCATGTTGAAGGCCCAGACAGTACCGGGTTGTCTCCTCTTGGGACTGCTCTATTTGTTGGGCATGTAGTTATTTCGATTATGTAATATTTGAGCTTGTTTTTTCTTTTGTCTTTGGGCCTGTAATAATTCGTAAACAAACAATTGGGGTATTAGTGAAATGGAGGAACGGGTATATTCTACTTTTTGCACAAAGGGGTAAAAAAATATGCCTATAGGGTCTACATTATTTGTTTGCTATTGTGTTTGATATGCTCTATTCCTATACACTGATTGAAAACATGCCTATAGGAACCTAAGCACTCCACTTGCTTTACATGTCCTATTTCCGTACACTATTAGAAAGCTGCCTACAAGAGTTTAAGTGTTTCACTCATTTACATGCTTCACTTCTATGCACTATTAGACAATATGCCTATAGGATTGGAATATCAATAACTACTTGCTTAGTTGTGTAATTACAATATTATTACTAGATAGCATGCCTATAGGAAAACACTAATACATGTCTTTGCTCATCTAGATACCATATCTATAGGGCTTTAACTAATTCATTAATCGATTGCTTTTATTTCTCTTATTACACTGCCCGCCTAGATAACATGTCCATAGGGATATACATGATTGAATCTGTGTTTAAACACCAACTATTAGAGAACCTGCATATAAGATACTACTACTCACTTAGAAAGAATGCCTATAAAATCAAACACTGGTAATTTTGAGTTTTAAAATGGTTTTTACTACCCCATTGCGCAAGCAAGTTAGATATCATGCGTATAGGTTTTATAATACATGTAATCTGCAAACAGCAACACTGACTGTAGGACGTTCAAAACTGGGATCACATAGAAGCCATGTCTATAGGACTTAACGCCTTAATTCTGAAACTGTCTACTGCCTAATACAAAATCTGCCACGTGCTTTTGTTGCTTATGTGTGGAGGCTAACTTGAGCCATCTATTGTCTTTATATGTAGTCCTACATGTTTTGAAAGTGCGCCTAGTTTTATCATTTTTGAAAAGCACCCTAAGTAAAGTCTTGAACCCCCCAAATAGTAGGTCCAAAGTTTCCTGGATCATAGGTATGGGACGGCTAGTACACGCGTAGGACCCGGTTTAAAATTGAATTAGAGCGCTTTAGGTAAATAATTTCAACATAGTAATTGGGTAGCAGGAGATGATAGTTTGTTCCTGTTGAATAATATGAGAAAACCCCCTACCCTAAGGGTGTTGCAAAGTATTATTTATGTTGCACAGGGTGATCCTTTAGGCTAAAAAACTTAGGACACCCCTTTTTATGTTTATTGTTCGGGTCTTGTCTCTTGAACTTAGAATAATTGGTTTGTATCCCGTAACCTCTAAAGACTTGTACTAATCATTTATATGTAGTTTAATTCTTATACGATTTTCTTTACACTTGTTTACATTATAGTTGAACTTTTAAATTCCATGTCTTCCCTTATTCACATGATCACATAGGACAATTATAATCCAATAATCCCATATAGCGTAAATCTCGACAGGGACCCATAGTTGTGGAGCTAAAAGAGTGCCTAACACCTTATCTTTGAGGTAATTTGAGCCCTTACCCGTTCTTTGGTGACACGGACTAGTTAAAATAGAGTTATTTGCAAATAGGTGCCCTAACGCACCTTAAAATTGTTAGGTGACGACTCTTCTCTTTTAATACCCATTTAAAAGAGTTGTCACATGTTGAAACCCGCTTTCGTGAGGAAAAGGGGTGCAACGAACTCTAATCAAATAATAGAAAAGCATCTCTATATAGTTCGAAACGATACTTATATTGACTACATTTGATGCGACCACTTCCTTCCAACAATGAAAAAGCATAACAATGGGTTTGGCCTCGCCTTCTAGAACGACCACTACCTGCCTGTCCCCCCCTCCCCCACCTCTAGCTGGCTGTGTAGGTGGTGCAGCATCTGATGTAGGAATCATAGCCTGGGTACCCTGCTGACGTACATGCATCCGAAGACAAGGATAATCCCTCCTCATGAGCCTCACATCACTGTACTCAAAATAAGCTCATTGCGGACGTGGCTTCTTGTCACGTCCCGACCTTGGAGAGCGGGACCAATGCTCAACCGAGTTACCCCAGTCGAGTAGTGCATACTATCCAACCTTGCCCATGAGTAATTAAAGAATAAAGGACAAGCGATAGACAACAAGAGGATAAAACGTACAACACCGATTATCATTACTTATAGGAGCTTCATTTATGATTACCAAAACATTACAAGCTCATAGTTTAAAAGTTGAAACATCATACAACTACAACATTTTAGTTTGTTTTTTCCCTTTTCAAAACACAACCCACATTACATCTACGGAGCCTCAAAGTGAACATGAGTACAATATGGAAGTGCAAGTGACTAGACCCCGGCTATACCACAAAATAAAATGTACAAGAATCAAAATGACATAAGGCCCCGATATGGTGTAGGGCTCACCGAGCCAGTTGAGAGGAGGGTAGACCTATCAAGAACCTATGCCACCTGTTGAGGAACTACCTACATCCATTGAAGATGTAGTGCCCTCGATAAAAGGGACGTTAGTATATATGGAACAGTAATCGTATGTAAAGCTAACTACCCTCACATTGAATTGAATGCCAACATGGTTAGAATAAAACACGGAAGCAGTAAAAATATCAAATAATATTTAAATACCAAGTTAAAACACAATAAAATTTTAGATAAGCATTAAAGGTTTTGGTAGGGAGATCATTAGTTACCGGCACACCACCATGGTTGGAAGATCGTTAGTTACTGACACACCACAATGCACGTGGCATGGAGTACGATCTCGTCCCGATCGGCTAGGCCATCCGACATTTGTGCGGCATGGTGTCTGATTTCCGCCCGATCGGCTAGGTCGTCTCACCACAATGCAGTACAGGTCCACATGGTGTTTGTTAGTATCAATTCATCCCAATCAAGGGGAATAATCTCAACATAATATAAAAGGGATTTGTCCTTCAATCAACTCCTACATCGGCACGTGTAATTTCGGGCTTAGGCCTTTACAACACACCTTTCCTTGGTGACCTAACCATAATCCCAAAAATAATTCTATATAAAATAAATATGTTCATCTTAAAGCCTTTGGTAAAATCTTTCATTTCATTAGCACTCTTGGCCATACATGATAATCTTTATTCTTGGCATGATGGATGCATTTCATATTTCATACATTCATTCCTTTACTTGTCATGGATCATCATCAATAGTAAAGACATTTAAGACATTAGAAAAATCATATCTTCAACTCATAAGTTCTTAAAAGCTCAAAATACATTGGAAATAATTACAAAGGATAACATAGTGATTTCAATGAAATCATGGATTGAGTTCATAAGCGGTTGATAAATCAGTCATCCTTGAATTATTTCCCAACAGAGCATGATATAATGTGAGCAATAAGACATGACTTTGATAATTAGGCATCCGATCCATCAATTGTTTTTGGAAATTCAACATAATAAGGATAGGAACTGGGAAAACCATACTTGGAATTCATAAGGAGATCATGGAATCCAATTCTACGGAGGGGGTTAGCCAACATACCTAAAATTCACCCCTTAATACTTCCCTGGCCCACCATACTTAACAACTTCAATATACAACAATGCAACACAATTTTACCAATATTAGTAAGGATGTTTTACATTTTTCTCACTTAGGCATTATGTCAAGCATCTAATATGCACATTTCTCTACCACCTTTACCGATGATATTTCTTCATCCAATACCCACTCTTTGTCCTACCATTTAATACTACAACCAAGCTTAGAAAGTTTAGAACCTCCAACAACATATTCATGTTTTACAATTCACTCCCAACAACAAATTCATCAAACAAATCACCTTTCATTCTCTACAAATTCTCAAACTTTTCAATTGGCTACTTATGGCTTTCAATCGCCATGCCATAAGTTCTACCTCAAATTCCTACTCATATGTTCATTATTAAGCCATGCATGCAAGTCCATGGAGATGGAATTATCTTTTGAGAATAAATCTTGCAAAATCTTCATTTGAGCTCTTGGGAAGATTTCTTGAAGATCTAATGATTTCATGGTAGATTGAGTTAGTTTCAGTGTGGAATTGATGGAATAAAATACCAAATTAGTGGGCATTACTCACCTTGATGATAGGAGGAGTTGGGGGTCTTGAGTGAGGGGAGAAGAGCTCCAAAAATGCGCTAAGTGAAATGGGGTAAAAACGACCACCAAAATGAACTTTTTAAAGTCTGATTGGACGCCAAGGGAGGCGCCAGGCGCTGGACCAAAAATGGCTCTTGGTTTGGGCGACATATGAGGCGCCACGTGTTGGCCTGGGCGCCGGATATTTCTGCCTGACAACCTTCATTAAATTATCATAATGTCTTGTTGGAATGTCCAAATGATGCTTGGTTTGAAGTGTTGGAAACTCGACTCAAGGAGGTTTCACTTAATGTTTAGATCACCCCATAACTATTTATACTTTGGTAGCTGTTCTCATTTTTAATTTGGTAATATGTAAGCTTATTATAAACTTTGGTTTGTCACCTAGCTTCCAAATTATCTTGGTCCTAGGGATTTCATTAGATCCTAAAACATATCAAATACACCTCTCACACTTATTATCATGACAAATCTAAGTTTTTCTATTCCATAGTCTCTTGTGGGAGGCAAAATAATAGTTAAGGAACTCGTAAGCACGATTTAGAGCCTTAAATCATTACGAACTTTTACGGGGCCTTACATCTTTCCTCGCTTAGGAACATTCATCCTCTAATGAGGGTCCTCTATTTTTGGGCCTATCCGCATGTTAGAGAGCCACTGAAACCAATCCTAACAACACATCCACAATAGAACGACGTATCATAAACGTGCAAACAGCACCAACCATAATATTATAGGCATCAGATTGCCAAAAAAGGGACATCTAAGCATACACTGTACAAGTTTTAACATAACTCAGATAAGTAAAATTCTGACATTCCTTTAAACAAAATCACTTGGTTATACAAATAAGTGGGGGTATTGTTTCTTCATGTCTTCCTTGGCCTCCCAGTTGGCCTCTTCAACTTGTTGGTTTCGCCATAGCACTTTGACGGAGACAATCTCTTTATTCCTCATCTTTCGAACTTGTCTATCAAGGATGGAAACTGGAATCTCCTCATAAGTCAATTCTTCACTAACTTTAACAGCCTTCACCAGGACGATGAGCGACGGATCTCCAACCATCTTCTTCAATATAGACACATGAAATATCGGGTGCACTAAGGACATCTCTGGAGGTAACTCAATCCTATAAGACACTTGACCAACCCTCTGCAAGATTTTCTATGGTCCGATATATCTTGGAATTAATTCCACTTTCTTCCCAAATTGCAATATGCCCTTCATGGGAGAAACTTTAAAGAATACCCAATCATCCTCTTTGAACTCCAAATCTCTGCGACACATATCCTAATAGGACTTCTGGCGACTCTGAAAGTTTTCTGTTGCTCCTTAATGATCTTGACCTTCTCCATAGCCTGATGCACGAGGTATAGCCCTATCAGTTCTGCTTCTCCTATCACAAACCAACCAATGTGAGATCTACATCTGCTACCATATAGAGGTTCGAACGGTGCCATCTGAAGGCTGGCATGATAGCTGTTGTTATAGGCAAATTGTATAAGCAGAAAATGATCATCCCAGCTACCCTTGAAGTCCAAAACACAAGCATGCAACATATCCTCAAGTGTTTTTATAGTACGCTCTACCTGCCCGTCGGTATGTGGTTGGAAAGCTGTAGTAAGAATCACTTTAGTATCCATCCTTGCTGAAATGTCTGCCAAAAGATATCAATGAGCTGCGCTCCTCGATATGAGATGATGGAAACTGGAGTGCCATGCAATCTGACTATTTCCTTGATATACACCTAAGCATAAAGTTCTCCTTTGTCAGTAGCCTTAACAAGTAAGTGTGCTAATTTCGTGAGTCGATCCAAAATCACCCAAATCGAGTCAAACTTGCGAGGCGTGCGAGGTAGACCTACGACAATGTCTATATTTATCATCTCTTATTTCCACATTGGAATGTTTATATTATGTGCCAAGCCACCGGGCCTTTAGTGCTCGGCCGTCACTTGTCGGCAATTCGGGCATCTTGCAATAAAGTTGCTACATCCCTCTTCATCTCATTCCACAAATAGACTTCCTTGAGATCATGGTACATATTCGTAGAGCCTGGGTGTATGGCATACTTGGCACTTTGAGCCTCGGCCATGATTTTCTCTCGGAGGCCATCTACATTCGAAACACACAATCACCTTTGGTACCTTAGTGTACCATCATTCATGCGAAGAGAAAAAGCCATAGTTTTGTGTTTATGAATTCCCTCCTTCAATTTCACCATAAATGGATCATCATATTGTTTCTCGTTAACTTCAACCACCAGCGATGAGTCGGATCTATGTTGCACAATCACCCCACCTTCAGTACAGTCCGCGAGCCGAACTCCCAAACTAGCCAACCGATAAACTTCCTTGGCTATCGGCCTTTTGTGTGCCTCCAAATGCACCAGACTACCCATAGATTTACGGCTAAGAGCATCCGACAAAATATTAGCTTTGCTCGGATGATAGAGAATGTCGATGTCATAGTCCTTAAGTAACTCAAGCCATCTCCTTTACCTTAGAATAAACTCCTTTTGCTTGAAGATATATTGAAGACTCTTATGGTCCGTGAATATGTCTACATGGACCCCATACAAATAATGACGCCAAATCTTCAGTGCGAACACCACCGCTGCAAGCTCTATATCATGTATTGGATAATTCTTCTCATGGTTCTTGAGTTTCCTATAGGCATAAGCGATCACCTTTCTATGTTGCCTTAACACACACCCAAGTATAACCCTTGAAGCATCACAATATACAACAAACACATGCGTACCTTCCGGTAAGGCCAACACCGGTGTCGTGGTCATCCTTGACTTCAACTCTTGAAATCTCCTTTCACAAGCATCTAACCACTAGAATTTAGTTGCCTATTGTATTAACTTAGTCAATGGATAGGCAAGAGAAGAAAATCCTTGCACAAACTTTCTGTAATACCCCGCTAAGCCCAAGAAACTATGAATCTCTGTCAGTGTTGTGGGCTGAGGAAAATTCTTCACAGCTGCAATCTTCTGGGGATCAACCTTGATTCCCTCACTAAAGACAACATGACCTAAGAAAGTGAAAGACTAGATCCAAAACTCACACTACGGAAACATCACATATAACTTGTGTTGATACAGAGTTTGCAAAATCGCCCTGAGATGATTGACATGCTCCTCTCGAGTACACAAGAATGTCGTCAATAAACACTATCACAAAAGAGTCGAGGAAAGGCTTGAAGACTCAATTCATAGGATCCATGAATGCTGCAGGAGAATTCGTTAGCCTAAAAGACATCACCTGAAATTCGAAGTACATATACATAGTTCTGAATCTATTTTTGGAATATCCTTCTCCCTGATCTTCAATTGGTGATATCCCGATCTAAAATCAATCTTTGAGAAGTACTTAGCCCCTTGCAAATGATCAAACAATCCATCTATCTTGGGCAGTAGCTACTTATTCTTGATCGTGAACTTGTTGAGCGGCTGATAGTCGATACACGTCCTCAATAAACCATCTGTTTTCCTTACAAAGAGAACCACTGCGCCCTAAGGTGATACACTCGGTCGGATAAAACCCCTATTTAGTCCTTCATCTGCTCATTTAGTTCCTTTAATTTTTTTGGAGCCATTCTATAGGGTGGAATTTATATAAGCTGTGTGCCTGGCAATACATCGATCCCAAAGGAAATCTCCCTATCAGGTGGGATTCAATGATGCTCATTAAGAAAGAACTCCAAAATTCATTCACAATCAGCACAGACTCAAGTGTCAGTGCCTCAGCATCAGTGTCCGTGAATCAGACCAGATGGTAGATACATCCCTTGCTGATCATCTTCGTGCCCTTATGGTAAGAAATAAACCTACCCTTTGGCAAAACATTATCCCCCTTCCACTCAATGGCTGGCTCACCAGGAAATTCAAACATAATGGTTCTGGTTTGGCAATCAAGCTTGGCAAAACATGAATAAACCCAGTCCATCCCCATTATCAAAACAAAATACACCATCTCTAATTCGATGAGATCGGCTATGGTGTCTTGACCATGCATTGTGAAAATACAATCCCTATAAAACTGCGTGGCCACAATAGACTCACCAACTGGAGTAGATAGAAATAACAACTCACAAACTTCATCCGGTTCTATCCCGAGTTCCATAGCAACATAAGGAGTGACATCATGTGATTGTGCAGTCATTATACCTGTGACGACATCTGGAGAAGCCTCGGAACTCCGGCGTCCCCTCATATCATAGAACCTATTAGGTCCTCCCGAAACCTGTGCACCATCTCTAGCCGCACCATGCATTACAAGTTGCGAATTACCTCTAGCTAGAGGAGGCGCTGCCGAAGTAGTACCTGCTGAACTGGCCGACTGCACAGCACCTCTACCAGCATTTTGACGGAATGAAGGGTAATCTATATGAATATGGCCCCTAAGACCACACTCGTAGCATATGGGAAGGTTCATGCGGCAGACTCCCGAGTGCATCTTCCCACATCTAGGGCATGAGGGCCTCTGCTGCGGCTGGAATCTCTCGTCTGACTGAGCCTACTGGTAAGAACCCTTGTTGCCCTGATTAGGCATGAAATGACTCCATTGTTGCTGACCGGGCCATGATGGCAGTGCACTAGATGAAGACTGAGAAAAAGACTGTGATGGTCCAGATGACCCTCCCCTGAACATTGCCTTTCCACCACTGACAGGACCACCAAAGTTGCCTGCGGTCCGGGCATTCTTATTACCATCTCGCTCCATTCTGTTATTTAGTTTTCGGGTCTCCATCGCTTGACAAAATACCACCATCTTCTCATAGTTCATATCAGAATTTAAGACGGCTATAGCGACTTCATTGATAACCAAAGGGCTAAGGGCTTGCACAAACCGGTGCACCCTAGCCTCTATATTGGGCAACATGTAAATAGCATACTCGGAAAGATCCATAAATTTCAAATGTTTGTCCCACACACTTACTATTTTCCTTCAATTTCTCAAATTCGCCTGCACGGGCTGCCGTAATCTCACCAGGGAAGAAATGATCCATAAATGCATCTGCAAACTCGTTCCACTTTCGCGGATGGCTACCCTCCTAACGAGACTCCTCCCACAATTCAAACAATGAATATGCCACTTTTTTCAGGCGATAGGAGGCCAATTCCACTGCTTCTGTCTTAGTGGCATGCATCACACGTAGAGTCTTGTGCATCTCATCAATATATTTATGCGAGTCCTCCTCGAGCTTAGCACACATGAACACTGGAGGATCCAATTGAAGGAATCTATTCACCCTAGAACTAGCTACATCTCATTGGTGGCTATATAAAGCAGATGCAGCATTCAATCTCTAGGCATGGGAAGCCACTGTATGAGTCAACAATTAGATGGCTCTCTTGAGGTCCCCATCAAAAACACTAAGACCAGATGTTGAGGCTGTACATGGAACTGGAATATCTGTTGGAGGAGGAATTTGTACATTCTCATCAGGTATAGTAGAAATAGGACGTGTTGTAGTTGGGGGGGGGGGAATGTCTTTCCCCCGTGGGTGCTCACACGCAACATCTGGTATTCTATTGCCTGCCACTCTTGGGGTGACATTGACCCTTTGTCCACTCCTCGCCTTCTTGTTAGGCACCATGTACTAAAAAAATTAGAACAATGCACGAGTTAAAAAGGGAAAGTCTTATAATCAAGCTCTATCGCACGATCTAGAATATCAAAGAAGGGTGACATTCCCAAATGCTGAAGTAGCCTCCTAATTATAGATGTGGTCGACTTCACACTGATAAAAAGGACTCAACTAGACACGGTTCCGAGACATCCTAGTACACTTTAAAACCATAGGCTCTACATGCTTAGACATTGGGTTGCGGGATCGGTGCTCAACCGAGTTACCCTAGTCGAGCAAGCCAACTTAGTTCCTACTATCCAACCTTGCCCATGAGTAATTTAAGAATAAGGGACAAGAGATAGACATCTAAAGGATAAAATGTACAACACCAATTATCATTACTTATAGGAGCTTCATTTACGATTACCAAAATATTATAAGTTCATAGTTTAAAAGTGGAAACATCTGACAACCACAACATTTTTAGTTTGTTTCTCCCCCTTTTCAAGACACAAACCACAGTACATGTATGGAGCTTCTAAGTGAAGATTAGTACAATATGGAAGTGTCGGTGACAAGGCCTCGTCTATACCTCAAAATATAATGTACAAGAATCAAAATGACATAAGGCCCCGATATGGAGTAGGGGTCACCGAGTCAGCTGAGAGGAGGGTACACCTATCAAGAACATGTGCACCTGTTGAGGAACTACCTGCATCCATTTAAGATGCAATGCTCTGGCAAAAGGGACGTTAGTACATATAGAATAGTACTAGTATGTAAAGTTAAGTACACTATCAAGTAAAGAAATGCCAACGTATGCAGAGTGAAATATGAAAGCATTAAGAACATACAATAATATTTAAATACAAAGTTAAAACAAAATAAACTTTCAAATAAGCATTAACGTTTTTGGTTGGAAGATCGTTAGTTACTGACACACCACAATGCACGTGGCATGGAGTACGATCTCGTCCCGATCGGCTAGGCCATCCGACATTTGTGCGGCATGGTGTCTGATTTCCGCCCGATCGGCTAGGTCGTCTCACCACAATGCAGTACAGGTCCACATGGTGTTTGTTAGTATCAATTCATCCCAATCAAGGGGAATAATCTCAACATAATACAAAGTGGATTTCTTCCTTAATCAACTCCTATACCGGCACGTGTAATTTTGGTCATAGGACTTTACAAACCACCCTTCCTCGGTGACCTAACGATACTTCGAAAAACATTTCTATATAATAGAAATATGTTCATCTCATAGCCTTTCATAAAATCTTTCATTTTATTGGCACTCTTGTCCATACATGATAATCTTCGTTCTTGGCACAAGGGCCACATTTCATATTTCATACTTTCATTCCTTTACTTATAATGGATCATCATCAACATTAAAGACATTTAAGATATTGGAATAATCATAGCTTCAACTCATAAGTTCATAAGAGCTCAAAATACATTGGAAATAATTACAAAAGGGGAGCATAGTGATTTCAATGGAATCATGGATTGAGTTCATAAGCAGTTGATAAATCAATAATTCTTGAATTATTCCCAAGGGAGAGCACGATATAATGAAAGAAATAGAGTAAATAGGCATTTCATACATCAATCGTTTGTGGCAATTTAAAATAACAAGGATAGGAACTTGGACAAACATTACTTGGAATTCATAAGGAGATCATGGAATCAAATTCTACGGAGGGAGTTTAGACGACATACCTCAAATTCGCCCCTTAATACTACTATAATGGTCCACCATACTAAAAACTTTAATCTATAATAATGCAACATAATTGTACAAATGTTGATAAGGATGTTTTACATTTTTCTCACATAGGCATTATGTAAAGCATCTAGTGCAAAGTCCTCACTTGAGATCTTGGGAAGATTCCTTGAAAATCTAATGATTTCATGGTGGATTGAGTTAGTTATAGTGGAATTGATGGAATAAAATACTAAACTAGTGGGGATTACTCACCATGTATATAGGAGGAGTTGGGAGTCTTGAGTAAAGGGAGAAGAGCTCCAAAAATTGGCTTAGTTAAATGGGGGAAAAAGACAACCAAAATAAAAATTTTAATGTTGAGGGAGGCGCAAGGCGCTGGCCTGGCCACTGGTTCAAAAATGGCTCCTGGTTGGCCTGGGCACCAGATTATTTTGCCAGACAAACTTCAATAAGAATATCACAACTTCTTGTAGGATTGCCAAATGATGCACGGTTTGAAGCGTTGGAAACTACACTCAAGTACATTTCATTTTATGTGTAGATCACCCCATTACTCTTTATACTTTCATAGTTGTGCTCGTTTTAATTTGGGTAATATGTAAGCTCATTCGAAACTTTAGTCTGTCACCTATCTTCCAACTTAGCTTGGTCCTAGGGCTTTCCTTAGACCACAACAAATACACCTCTCACACTTATTATCATAACAAATCTAAGTTGGTTCTATTCTATAGTCTCTTCCTGGAGGCAAAACAGTAGTGAAGAAACTCATGAGCGCGCTTTAGAGTCTTAAATTATTATGAAATTTTACGAGGCTTTACACTGTTAGGAATGAGTCTTCCCTAGACGACTAGAATAACCACTTTTAAGAAACATGTGCAGAAGGTGCACTAAAGGTTTACTGACTATACGAGTACTCTGAAATCCATGGCTAATTGGAGCACTACGTGAAACCTGAAGTGCTGACTGAACTGGCCGACTGACATAGCCTTAACCATAACGACCCTTGCCCTTAGAGTAGGCCCCACTAAATTATCCAAAACCACGAGGCTTCTTGGCCTTCCTATTCTCTCTCTCATGCCTACGAATACACTCCAGTCTGCTAGTAATCTCCACAGCCTGATGAAAAGTAGTCTCAACCTCCATCTCTAGTGCCATCCCGAACCTAAGGCTATAGGTGAGTCCCACAACAAATCTACGGATCGTCTACTTCTTAGTAGAAACCAGAAGAGCTACATAACGTGATAACTATGTAAACCTCATAGCATATTTTGTTATGGTCATACTCTCTTAGTGCGAATGTTCAAACTCACTGCAACTCGTCCATGCGAGTCTGTGGGATAAAATTCTCCAAGAACATAACTGTGAACTGAGGACATGAGAGTGGTGCTGTGCCAGCTGGCCTACTCGATTCATAAATCTACAACCATAAGTGTGTTGGTCGTGACCGTTGGAAGGTAGTAAAGTCAACCCCATTCGAATCCACCAAACCTAACGTGTGCAAAATATGATGGGCACTGATCAAGAAAACCTATGCATCCTTAGTAGGATCTCTATTGAGAGGAGGAAAAAGTTGTTGAAACCTCTCCATCCTCTTCTAATCATAAGCAGATAAAGCTAGCCTAATCTCAGGCTGAACGACTATCGCGCCCCAGTTTTCTCGCAAAATTGGGCTTTGACATGTGATAACTCTTTTAAAGAAGGTATTAAAAGATGAGAGTCGCCACCTAACAATTTGTAAGGTGTGTTAGGCACCTATTTGTGAATAACTATGTTTTAAATAGTCAACTCCACCAAAGATCGGGTAAAGGCTCAAGTTACCTCAAAGAATATGTGTTAGGCACTCCTCGAGGTCTATAACTGTGGGTCCCGATCAAACTTAAATTATATGGATTAGTCTATGTGATCAAGTAAGCAAAGAGAGTAAAAAATCTAAGAATTTTATTAGAAAGAGATCTTGAATAGGGAGGTACAACTATTTTTTCATTCTAATAGAAAAGAAAGGAAGGGGGGGGGGGGGGGATCCTAACTTTTTTAGCCTAAAGGATCACCCCGTACAACATAAATAATATTTCGTAACTCCCTTAGGATAGGGTGTTACTCATATTATCCAGCGTGCACAGACTATCATCTTCTGCTACTCAATTACTATGTCAAAGTTGTATACCTAAGAGCGCTCTAATTCAATTCTAAGTCGTACCCTACGCGTGCACTACCCGTACCATACCTATGGTCCAGGAGGTATTGGACCTCTATTTGGGTGGTTCTAGACTTTACTTAGGCTACTCAACATGATAAAACTAGGCGACATACAAAACAAATTAGATTTCATGTAAGGATAGTTAAGGTCTCAAGTTAGCCTCCACACTTAAACAACAAATGCACGCAAAACAGGTTCTCATATTAGGCCTTAGACAGTTTCGACATTGAGGCAAATTAAAGCCATTAAGCCCTATAGACATGGTTTCTATGTGACCTTGGACTCAAACGTGCAGGCAGTTTCAGATGCAAGGTGCCGCTTTAAACTTATAGATATGATTTCCAAAACACTATACAGTTTAGGGGTATCTAGTATTGCAATTACTTGTTATAAGTGATTAAACCTATAGACATGATCTCTAGGTGATTTACGCAATGGTTGGCAGTGATAACCATTGGAAATACTTATAATTACTCAGGTTGATCCTATGGACATGCTTTCTAATGGTGGCACGGCTAAGCAATGAAACAATGTTTGGAAAGTTCAGCATTAACACTTTAAAGCGAGTAGTAATACCCTATAGGCATGATTTCCAATGATTAACGATTGCAACTGATATTTTTTTATACCTAGCCCCTATAGGCATGTTTTCTAGGTGAGCAGTATGATAACAATAGCAAATCAACCAATTAAAGTCCTATAGGCAGGATTTCTAGATGAAGATCAGTAGAACATAAGCTAGTATAATCCTATAGGCATGGTATCTAATGAATATGCTGCAGTTATGCAAATTGAAAGAATGGTCATCGACATTTCTATTTCCTATAGGCATGTTGTCTAGTAGTAGACATAGGAATAAATAAAGTACTTATGCTTTGATAGTAGGCAAGTTGTGTGAGTGTGTGACTTTCCTAATGGCATGATTTCTACCAGTGCACATGGAAATTGAATGGCATATATATAGCAGGTTGGACAACAAGTAGACCATACGAACCCTATAGGCATGTTTTCTACCATTTCATGCAAAACATTAGAGTATACCCATTTCCCCGATTTCACTAACACCTCAATTGTTTATTACAAAATTATTACAGACCCAATGATGAATGTAATTACAACATATTATATAAGCAATAGCAGTAGGCCTATAGAGGCCCAAAAGGAGATACCTAGTGTTGTCTTTGCCTTAAACAAATGCTTTCTTCACAAATAGCATGCCCAAATCTCAACATGGGGCTATATTTATCAGCACAGCCCAGAAACCATAGTGGAACTCAAACCAAACCAAACATCCACATATTGATTATATGACCCAAACATTGAATCACATAGAAACCACTTAAACAACCCAATTTGCATATTCAGTAGATAGAATGAGGAGAGAACTTAGTGTTAGAGACAACTAAGGTCTTAGTAGTAAAGAGGGTGGCCAAAGAACCCCAAGTCCTAGTGTGTCAGAGTTCACAAGGGTCTCAAATGGACCCCGAGCAATGCTCACACTAGGGAGGTCAATAGAGAAAGTCTTAGTGGCCTTGGCTTTCAGCTGGCCAAGAGTGATAAATTCAGAATAGTGTAGGCACTAAATGACAGTGAGAGAACAATGGTTAAGGGATAGAATTTGATTGGATGCACTTGTATTTTAGAAAGCAGAGATAGCAAAGTTGTCTAAAACACAGAACATACTAGTTAGGAAGGTCAATAAGACTTAGAGGCAGATAGCTATTGCAGGTTCAACACTTAGCAAGAGATAACACATTGGTAGAAAGCACATTGAGAGTTAGAGGGGAAGCAAATTTCTTGAGATCACAAGGTTAACATACAAAGGTGCATAATACCAAATAGGTCTAGGTAAGGCGCTAACTTAAAGGGTTAAAGCCTAAAGGTCCAAATCATGCTGAATATTCTCCACAACACTAGACAATCTCAAATACTGTAAGGAAACACAGATTAAGATAGCCACTCTAAAGTCTCAAATAATCACTAAAGGGGTATGGAATTAAGTAATACAAAGACATGCTGAGTGACACAATAGCAGGGGAGCAAGTCACAGATTATAACACATTATAGATGTGAGGCAGTCATTGCAGGAATTCAAAGTAGAGTAGGAAAGCAAACTCATGTCAAACAGTAATGTAGACATTCAAGTACCAATACATTAGGCTAAATGAACTTAAGAGAGTCTAAATTATTCGGGTGAAGCATGTTCAAAAACTAGAGATTTTAAGTAAAAGGCAAAATGCTAAAGAGGTTCAAATCGGAATACGAGTGCAATGCTAGTAAAGTTACACATAGAGATGGTCTAATAGCACATTTGGGTCATGAAATTCAGAGGGGTGAATATGCAGGACATGAACACAGAAGAATGAAACTGTAAAGCCAAGAGACTTACCAGTTATCAGTTGAATAAACAAACAACAAGAAATAACAAATTCCTGTAAGGCCCCGTAAAATTTTGCAAAATAATGTTAATAATGTTTCGTGGTGACAAATTGGTTTTACGTGTTGTGTATTATAGAAATGCATCGAAAAGCAAAGGAAAATATTTGGCAGAATTATGCATTTCTGCGGTCTATTATGCGATCGCAGAATCACTCTGCAGACCGCATAATGGCCGTAGAGTGAGGCAGTTATTGGGTCAGTCTGGGAGCAATTATGCGGTCGACTATGCGACCGCATAATTGTTATGCGGTGCATTATGCGACCGCAGAACAGTTATGCGGGCCGCATAGTGACCGCAGACATGGTCAGTTTGGTCGTTTTGGTCAGCAATTATGCGACCGATATGCGGTCTGCATATTGGTTATGCGATCACATATGCGATCATAGAACCTGTTCCGGAGCTTCATTTTTAGGGTTTTAAACCCGACCCTATTTCGTTAAAACACACCCCATGGACCATTTTGAGCAACTTTTCTGATATTTTTAGAGTGAGAGAGATGGTCCTAGAGGGAGAAGTGATCTTCATCAAGTTGTTCTTCAATTATCACTTAAATCTTGAAGATTATCAAGAGAGGCACCTAGGTCTTCTTCCTAAGAGGTACGATTCTATCACCCAAATTCTTAATTTCAAAATGTAACTAGAATGGGCCATTAGTAAGGTAATTCATGGGGATGGGAGTACTTACCTTGCATGCACGTATCCTTGTAGTATGTGGGAAGATTGTGAGCTAAAAATGATAGAGAATGGGTTGGGGTAAAATGGAATCTTCCACAAAAGAGCCTTAAAACATTGATGCACACCTAGTGTTTGATAGTATGCTCAAACGAGCTAAAACCAAGTTCATCTTCCTAATTTTTGGTTCAATTTTGTATATTGCTTAAATAGATTGAAATTGCTAATATTACGGAACATCTTAGAGTTTTAAGAAGCTCAATTGAGATATGTTGGCTAAACCCCCTTCTTCTTAGAATCGAATCCCACGGTGTTCATGTAATCGGAGTAAGTTCTTGATCATTATCAAATTGGCTTTTCCTAATGTGGTTGTGTTGAAGGATGTTTCTTCAATGTTTATGCTAAATACTTCATCATGTCATCTTGCCATTTGAGAATATGTTCAAAATGGGGAATATGTGTTAGGGATGTTAAGACTTCATGTCAAGATTGAAATAAAGGTTGTTATGCCAAATTGTATGAAAAGCCTCTATGTGCTTAAGATTCCCAAATTTCTCATACGTGAATTTAATGTCTTGAATGGGGAGCCTTATTGATTTTGATAATGATATTGAATGTGGAAAAAGGGGTCTGGAACTATGAAATACGGCCAAGCGCCAAGAATGACTTTGTAATCGTAATTACTAGTGTCAATGAATCGAAAGTACATGAAAGAAGTGCGATGTGAGATGATTGACAGAAAAAGGTAATGTCTCAAATGAGATGGCCTAGCCGATCGGGCCGAGATCGGACTCCATGTAAGAAAATGACGGTATTATGAATGAGATTGTGGTAATGTCTCCAACGAGATGGCCTAGCCGATCGAGCCGAGATCGGACTTCGTGTAAGAACACGGTGGTATTGTGAATGAAATTGTGGTAACGTCTCCAATGAGGCGGCCTAGCCGATCGGGCCGAGATCGGACTCCGTGTAAGAACACAGAGGCATTGTGAATTGTGGAACATCGGTACTAAAGGTCACCTAACCTAGTAATATGGAAATTGTCTTGAAAATGTATATGATCCTTAACTTGTTGTTTTATTATTTATTTGAAGCCCTTATTCAATTCTTGATTGTTCCTCTTGTATTATTATTCATTCTATTAAGCTGGTGTTTAGCTATACATAATAGTGTTATTCGATGGTACTAACGTCCCTTCTGCCGGGGGTGCTGCATCTTTAAATGGATGCAAGTTATTACATAGCAGAAAGTGTGGATCACGGATAGTGCTGCATCATCTTCTCAGCGGACTCAGTGAGCCCCATTTCATTCCGGGGTCATGTATTGTAACTTTTATTTATATTATGGTCACTTTTTGAGGTATAGCCGGGGCCTTGTTTCCGGCACCATCTTTACTCTCTTTTGTATCTTTAGAGGCTCCATAGACACTATGTGAGTTGTATATGAGTGTTAGGAATGTTAAACAGGATATGTTGTGTTTGATCACTTGTTCCACTTGAACTTTAAGAAATGTGTATTTTGGGACTTAAAAGCGCAATGATTAATGAAATGATTTAGGATTGTATGAATGAGATTCCTATTAATGAAATCATGTCTTCTCTTGATCATGGGTTAATTGGGTAGAAAGTATCTAACAGTCTTGCTCGGCCGGGTTCACTCGACTGTGCGCCGGTCGCGCTTCCCGAGGATGGGGTGTGACAAATCCATATTGCTTTGAATGTCAACAGAGAGCAAGAACCCAGATTCTTAGTGCGTCAGAGTTCCCAAGGGCATCAAATGAACACCAGGCAGTGCTCACACCAAGAAAAGTTGAAGATCGAATCCCGGTGGCCTTGGCTTTCAGCCGGCCAAGAATCAGAGTGTAGAACAAGAGAATAAGAGAACAATTGAGTAATTGCTTAGATTTTTAGTGAATCCGGGTGATTAAAGTCTGTCTTAAAGGGGAAAATGGATGGGTTTATATAGTAGTAGGAATCAAGCAAACAAACAAGAAAAACAATCAATCAAACATAAATATAGAAAGAAAGTACCATATGCTATCAGTAATGGAACGAGTAAAAGGAAAAGTATAAAATTCTGAACCCTAATTCAACAGAAATCAAGGAATCGACCAAAGGTTTTGGTGAATCGGCTTCATATCGCCTTGCCATGAATGTATATAGACAGAATAATGATCAGAATCAAAGGTTCAAACAACTTTGGTTCCATCTCAGGAGGTCTTTCTTGCCAAACTTAGGCAAGCACCTAAGTAACACCACAAACTAACGACCAGTACCAAAGAGCTTCAAACATGGTAAGAAAATAATGGTCGAATCCCATTATCAGTAGGATTAAGAGGGGAATTAAGGGGAGGCGGCTAGGGTTCTTCAGAAGAGAGAAGGGGAGGTTAAGAGCATTTAGGGGCGGCGGGTTAGAGGGGAATGGGTTAGGGTTTCAGGTCTAGGAAAATTAAAAGGGTGGGGTGATTATAGACCGTTAATCTTGAAAAATCAACGATCGAGATTAAGGGATAAACAGGGCGGTTCATTTGGAACGGGTATCGACCGGGTTAATTACAGGGGTCATTTGGATTGGGCTTTTGGGGGTTGGGCCAGAGATTTGGGGCTTGTTTGGTTCGAAAATTGGCTCAAAATTTGAGCCAGCCTTTAAATATGAAATTGAGGGGAAAATATTTTAATAAAATAGTTAAATAAATTATAATAATATTGTTTATGCAAATTAATACCTTAAAATAATAGTATAAGATTATAAAAATGTAAGATATTATTTTGACCCTGAATAAAATGACAAATGCAATACAATTGTAAAATATAGGCTATTATTGCGAGATTGTGCAAATAGCCTGAAAATACTAATGTAATTATAAAAAATAGAGTAAAATACCTGAAGCAATTATTATAGATGCAAAATAAGGATTTAGGTAATTGAGTCATCACAAAATAATTTGAAGGAATAATTAATAATTATTCAAGCAATTTAAATACAAAACATCAATTTAAAAGCTCTCAAAATTATGGAAAATTATAGAAGATGCTTGCATAAATCTTGTAAATTAAATAATGATGCAAGTTAATGTTTTGAAAGCATATACGCTTATTTGCAAAAATATTAGCGCAAAATTGGGTATCAACAACGACGATGACTAGTTGTACAGGCAAAAGCCCCAGAGTCTGATAACCATGAACCAACTGCTCTAGTGTATGTGCGGCGGGGTCTAGGCTCCTACCCCAGCCTATGAAGTAGCTGGTGCAACCAGAATCAAACCTACTTGAGTTAGACTATAAAAATTCTTATAATGTGAGCCAAGGTCTCCTGGAGTCCAGGTGTAGCAATAGGTCCCTAAGGTGCTCGAGCCGGTCCCACCTGCTCAACATGATCAGGCATATGCTCATCTACAGGAGCTACTGGTGGCTCCACAATGGCTGCCCTAGCAGGACCCTTACTTGTAGCATGTGCTCCACCTCGACCTATACTTAGGCCCCGGCCTCTCGCGGCTTAGATAGGGGGCACTGATGCCTACTCAGCTGATCCAGAAGAACGTGTCTTCACAATACTTAAGTGAATCGAAGAGTAAATGTTAAAACTACGGGATAAATAAATCCACACAATAAAGAATTAAAGAAAAAAATGTTTTCCTAATAGTCCGAAAATCTCTCAAAGATAAGTACAAACGTCTCTGTACAAATCCACAAGACTCAATGAAACTTGATTATGACTCGTAGAAACTATAAACGTATGGATATGATACCAACTTGTGACGACGCAAAATCCCACTAAAGGTCGTGATGACACCTAACCTCCAAGTTTAGGTAAGCCAATAACACAATATGTCACAACCCAAAAATCACCATCCGGTTGTGATGGTGCCTAACTCACTTTCTAGGCAAGCCAAGCATAACAAAGCAGATCAAGATAACAAAATTAACGAAAATAGTACGGATAGCTTGTCTCACGGCAGCACACAACAAATACGGATAGCTCTCAACTTGGTCCAACACCTGGATCCGCACAATTAAGTGCATAGTTTAGTATGAAGTACAACTGACCCCATGTACTCAGCAAGTATCATAACTAACTTCGGCAAAGTAATAGAAGCAACTTGGTCCAACACCTGGATTCATACAATTAAGTGCATGGTGTAGTATGAACACAACCGATCCCATGTACTCAGCAAGTATCATAACTAACTTCGGCAAAGTAATAGAAGCAAGAAATATTAGTGATACTCGCTAATAACATGCTCAGCTCATGAATTTCTCAAGTACACAATAATAATATAATCGAATCATAAAACACGGATAAAGTCACCTCGGTGCGCAAAGAGATAATGTGCCAAGCCTTGTATCAATTAACAATCCAGCATATAGAGAAGATATGCATGTATTATCAAGCCTCGGTTCACAGGTAGACATATAGAAAAGATATGTACCGTGCTCTCATTAATCAAACCAAAAAGCATATAGAGAAGATATGCACAACGAGGCATGTATACATTCAAGAACTAGCATACAGAGAAGATATGCTTATAAAACATGTATACATCCAAGAAAACTGCAAGTACAGAAGAAATGCAATAACTAAATACTAATCAGTTTTCTTCATACCACGTGTACACCATCAAGAGCAAAACATAAGAGGGTCACCCTAGGGGGATGGATCTTTATCTAGACGCTGCACGGACAACTCACGTGCCAAATATAATAACCGCACAGACCACTCAGTAGCTATTATAACCCAGATCCGCACGGATCACTCACGTGCTATTAACCCAGTCCATATCATACAAAAACCATATACAAGTATATATGTACATGAACAATGGATATCAAATTACATATTCATGGACTGATATAAGTGACATGCTAAGGTGTAGGCATTTGCAAAGTGTACTACCGCAGTTCAAATTAGGCGATTACGGTGCAAAGTAGCAATGGACATATTTTTTAATAGGAGATTAACCATTGAATAACCTATAACATGATTCAATTAGCTCAGAAATGAAGTACAAACATAAGAAGCATGATAGCATGAAGCTTAGCAATCAATTCAAGACATAACATATCCTAAGCACTACCCCGAGCATGGATAAAACCCCGGTGCATGCACATGGGCTCAAATCCTCGCATGTGTGCTAGCCATAGCATGTAGCCAACACTAATAACACAGGAAAGTAGTGTCTCAACCAAGTTTAGGTAAGATACTCACCTCAAGCTAGACAAAACAATATTCTAGAAATGCCTTCCTGCACGAATCAACCTCCGAACGGCTCGAATGTAGCCAAAATAACTTAATAATATCAATAAAGGGCATAGGAAATAACCCAAAATAATAAATATTTAATCTTGATACAAATACACAAAGTCAACCAAAAAGTCATCCCGGGATCACACACACTAAAATACAGCAAAAGTCACAAATCCCGAACACGCATTCGAATGCAAGTCCAATCATACAAGTTTCATCCAATTCTGACTCTGAATCAGGGTTCAAATCCTCATTTTTCATTTTAGAAACGTTTTGCCAAATACCCTAATTTTTCTCAGTTAGTTCACCAATCAAACGCTAAAAGCAAGGATGAAATCATGAATAATAATAAAATCCGAGTGAAAAATACTTACCCCAGTCCAAGTCATAAAAATTATGTTACGCCTCATACTTTTGACGTCTATTGCATCATTAGTTAACTAACGTAAGCCAAGAGAGTTTAAGATCCCTACCAAATGTTTATGAGAGTTTTATTGAGGTGATAAGTATGTTTCGTAAGAATTCAGTGTTATACGAATCAAAGAAAATACTTTTCGATGAAGTTCGTCAAAGGGAAGTGGATTGCCATATACGTACTTTTGGGGTAAGAATAAGAGCGCTTAATATGATAATAAGGTCATGTTATAAGGTATTTGAATTGTACAATAGTCTTATGTTAAGCTTTGAAGTCAAGTAAGTTGTAAAACAAAAATTTGCAAATGTTGTCTCATGATACGTTCATAATCTTACTGAAACTTGGATATAATGTCATTGAGATTTTCTTTCAATGTACTTGGATTTATAGGATGATCCATGTACCAAATTGAAACTCTATGAGTCTAGTTTCTAGTTCATTAAGCCATTCATTGATACGACATCGAAGTAGATAGAGATTTGTATTTTTGGGAGACTGCACAAGCAGCTCCCTATGGGACCCACTTTGGACAGTGGAAATATTTAGATATATATCAAATGCCTATGGCCCGTTTTCGTTCGTATTTTTCACTATTTCCAGATCCAAAACACTCCCACACCCTCTCTAAGAGTTCTCATATGATCCAAGGCAAAACTCAAAGGCAAACCAAGTAAATCCAATGTGAAGAATCCCGTGGTCGTTGTATTATCGCTTTTCTCCTTGTTGTGCTGATTTTGGAGACTCCTTGGAAGTGAAGTGGTCTCGAAATTTGAGGGATTCTTGTGCTTATAGGTAGTTTCCGTCTTATTCTTCTTGTTCTTAAGTTTATACAAGTTGTAGGAGTGTTATTACTAAGAGGTTGTAAACTAAATTCTCGGAGTAACTTGGAATTTAGTTGTGTGTTGTGTGTTGCTCATTTGAGATTGTATGTTGGTGTTAAATGCTGGATTTGTTTGGTTGTATTGCTAAAAGGATAAGAAAGATAAGTAGGGCGAATAATGTTGTCTTGATGTTAAGCTACCATTGTTAAAGAACTTAAGAGTTCTATGTACTCAAGGTGTTTGACAAATTGTCTAAGTGAAGGCTACCTATATTCCAATCATTTATATTATATAGATAACTTCCCGTAGGACGCGCGATGATCCCTGTAACATAATTAGATTCATCAATAAGGTATGTAGGGAAACTTTCCTTCTTGGCATGACTCAATGTAAATAGTCCTTTGAAACAATCTTCATGTCGTAAGATTGAATAACCCTAAGCCTTTCTTGATGAAATTGATCATGTTGTTGTGTATTCCTTATCAATAGCCTTTTCAGGTTTGATATGTCTCAGAATGATTATCTTGAGGTTGAAAAATGTAGGGACAATAACGTTAGTTGGAGGATAACAACAATAGGTCACTTCGACGACTGTTGTACCGGCAAAACCCTCGGAGTCTGATAACCATGAACCAATTGCTCTGGTGTATGTGTGGCGGGGGTCTAGGCTCCTCCCCCAACCTGTAAAGTAGCTAATGCATCCGGAATCGAACCTTCTTGAGTCATACTCTCAACCATGCTTATAATGTGAGCCACGATCTCCTGGAGTCCAGGTGTAGCAATAGGTCCCTAAGGTGCTTGAGTTGGTCCCACCTGCTCAACATGATCAGGCATCTGCTCCTCCACTGGAGCTACTGGTGGCTCCTCAGCAGCTACTCAGGCAGATGATCTACTTGCAGCGTGTGCTCCACCTCGGCCTCTACCTTGGCCCCGACATCTTGCAGCTTAGATAGGGGCACTGGTGCCCACTCAGCTGATCCAGAAGAACATGTCTTCACCATATTTGAGACTATAGACGAGTAAATGTTTGAATATTGGGATAAACAAATCTGCACAATAAAGAATGAAAGAAAGAAAGGTTTTCCTAACAGTCCGGTAATCTCTCGAAGATAAGTACAGATGTCTTCGTACCAATCTACAAGACTCTATGAAACTTGATTATGACTCGCAGAACCTATGAACCTATGGCTCTGATACCAACTTATCACGACCCAAAATCCCACCAAAGGTCGTGATGACACCTAAACTCCAAGTTTAGGTAAGCCAATCACACAATATGTCACAACCGAAAAATCACCATCCAGTTGTGATAGTGCCTAACTCAGTTGCTAGTCAAGCCAAGTATAATAAAGTGGATCAAGATAATTAATGAAAATAGTATAATCTAAAATAAAAGTCATAAATAAGCTGCGTCAATATATAAAAACCTCCAAAACTGGTAATACATAGTCATGAGCTCTATAATTGAAGTATAAGTCCGAAATGAAAATATTGTCTGAACAATAATAACAACAACTTAAATGGAAAGAGACGTCAAGAACTGTGGTCAAAATGCATCTCTACCTTGTCTCACGAGAGCACACAACAAATACGGATAGCTCGCAACTTGGTCCAACATCTGGATCTGCACAATTAAGTTCATAGTGTAGTATGAATACAACCGACCCCATGTACTCAACAAGTATTATAACTAACCTCGGCAAGGTAATAGAACAAAGAATTATCAATGATACTCTCTAACAACCTGCTCAGCTCATGAATTTCTCAAGTACACAGTAATAATATCATCGAATCATAAAACACGGATAAAGTCACCTCGGTGCGCAAAGAGATATTGTGCAAGCCCTGTATTAGTTAACAATCCAGTATATAGAGAAGATATGCATTTATTATCCAGTCTTGGTGCATAGGTAGACATATAGAGAAGATATGTATCGTGCTCTCACTAATCAAACCAAAAAGTATATAGAGAATATATGCACGACGAGGCTTGTATACATTCTAGATCTAGCATATAGAGAAGATATACGTATAAAACATGTATTCGTCCAAAAATATTGCAAGTACAGAAGAAATGCAATCACCAAACACTGATAAGTTTTCCTTATACCGCGTGTACACATCAAGAGAGAAACATGAGAGGGTGACCCTAGGGGAATGGATCCTTATCTAGACACTGCACGGACTACTCACGTGCCATATATAATAACCACAAAGACCACTCAGTAAGGTGCCCATCTCAGTTGTTGGTTGTCACACTCCACTTCTCCGGAGTTGCTATACATGAGTCAATAGGTACTATTGTATATACTTCTGGCATTTCAGGTATGGCGGCCCCCTGTCCTGGCCTATTTATGTATTATAGCATTCTTAGAGGTTTGCAGACCAGCGTTTAGTGTACATATGTTTTGTTACGGCTTTGTCGGCCTTCTTGTTAGTTGACGATACTCTCCCTGCGGCCTTGTCGGCCTTGGTTATCTGCATCTACTGCGTCGGGATTCCTCTGCTTGTACATTCTTGTCTTGTTAATATTATTTGGAGACCTTGTCAGCCCAGGTTCCTTGTTAGAGGTTCTAGGTACTATAGTTGGTCTGCTCGAGCCTTCGAGTGCCGGCCACACCCCCCAAGATAAGAGTGTGACAATCTTGTTATCAGAGCAGGTTTATCCTATGGGAGTCTGCGAGCCGTATCTAGCAGAGTCTTATTTATGGGTGTGTTGTGTGCTACACTTATAGATAAGTGACTACATGATATTTAGGATTGTTGTTGACGATCAATTTTGACTTACCTTTTAAAAATTAATTTATCTATACTTACTGATTTCAATAAATATGTTAAAAATATTTTTCTGCTTAATAATACCTATTTTTATAAAATTAAGTAATTAATGGTGTTATTTCATAATTTAGTATTATATAATTATAACTCTCATATTCATCGCATAGGTTTATAATTAATTTAATGAATTTATTTCTTAATTTTAGTAAAATATCCCATTATTTCAAAATAAATCCAAAATTACTGTAGAAAATAGGAAAATAAGATATCTAGGAATTAATTAACTAATTACAGTAATTAATAGTGTATTTCACAATTATAATTCTCATTGCATTTTATTGGAATTAATTAAGTTCATTTAAATTAATTTTTAAAAGGTTTAAGAACAAAAGGCTACAATTGTAATTGCACCATTCAATACAATGTGGTTATTTGTTAAACCAATTTCAGCCCAAAAATACTAACCCAAAGCATTTGACTCGGTCCAGGTCCATACCACCATTCCCACTTGGCGATTCATGGCATCCTCTCCGAACCAATTAGAGCGTGCCACGTCACCTCTCTACAACACTCACAAAAAACCACAACCAATCCAAGCCGTCCATCTTTTAAATTAATGGTCCATGTTTTATCTTCTTTTTCCCTTTAATTTTAATACTCCGTCGAACTTAATCTCATCCGTCCAAATCTACGAATCCAACGGCTATCATATTATCCACTTTTAATCTTTTAATGCCCAAATTATCCGGGCCGTTGATGAGGAGATCCAACGACCCAAATCCCAATTCCCCGTTTAACTATAGTGACCAACACAACTATCCACAATACCCTAATCATTCTTCCCCCGACTCAGCTGCCCCCTATTCCCCTTCATCTCTCATTTCTCTTAAATCACCAAACCAATCAGTCAAAAAACCTTGCACAAATTAGAGCAAGGTAACGAATCAAGCCACAAATAATTCTTATTTTCACCTAAACCCACGAATCCTGCTATTTCTTTCCTCTTTCATCGTTGAGATTCAAAATCCCCAAATCCAAAAACCCTAACCCAGAAGTGAAACATTAGACAATTTGATTTTATTTTTCGTTCACTCAAATCGAGCATCCATGGCTATCTATCTTGTCCATATACTACGAATCCTGCTGTTTTATTTCCGTTTCCACTGATTAAATTCAAAAGCCCTAATTTTGAAATCATAGACCAAAGAGTGAAACCTCAAATCGTCTGAGATTTCTTATGTTCTTTCAAATCAAAGCACATGAGGAGCCTCCTCGGAACTTCATCATGAAGATTTTGTACCCAAAGGTCAAACACAGTGACCTCTGGGTTTTTGGGATTTGTCCGATAGGTCGTTGCCCTCAACAGTCAACTCAATCCATTCCAGTACTCAGCTAAATCTCCCCACGATTTTCCCCTCGGATTTCATTTGATTTTAACTCATCTGCTTGCATCATCAACTCTCTGTCACTCTCCACTATCAATTTGAATTCTGTTGAACCCAAGGGGCATTGAATTCCACTGTAAATTGGAGCCTTAAATGCTCTCACCTAAGACAACCTAACACATGAAAATCACCGTACAAGCAGAAAATATCGACCTAACTACAATAATTCACTACAAATAAGTTTTAAGTGACAGAATCAAGCTAGGGTTTCTAACTAGTTTTGATTTTCTTTCTGGTTCTGAGTTTTACATTGACCGTAGTCTGAGTTTCTAATTCTTAAAGGCTGGGAAAAATTCTTGTTTGGTTTGTTGTCCAAAAGAAGGTCAGTGAGCCTCGACCTTTCTTTTCTCTTAATCATTTAATTGAAATCATGTTTGTTCTGTTGTTAATTGACTTTGTTTTTGATATGTTATATTTAATTATCTCTATATGTTTGTCATTATCTCATGATTTATTACTAAATTTTGGAGTTATAAGCTTCTTTAATAACCTGAAATCAGAATCATATATTAAGCGATTATTCTGGTAATCTTAATGAACATGTCTTTGAATAACTTATACATTGTTAAGCTTCTGAGATTAACAAAGAAACTTTCAAGTGATCTCATATAGTTATCATAATTACTAGACCTTCTGAGGTTCTATTGTGGTTCTCTTGTATGCTATATTAATTTGTTTTAGTGTTATTGGTATGATTCACTTGATAAACTAGCCCAAATGGACATGAACACTTCAATGATAATGATAGGACTGTTACCTTAGTCTAGGTACATCAGCTCATGACATTTATATCGATATATTCTTTCAAATGTGCTTCTATGACTATTGATTCTTGGAAAATCATTAGTCTTCTATTAAACCTCATTATTGTGTAGTCATTTCTGGGATTTCATTGTATAAGCATGTTCTAAAACATACTATATCCTTGTACTTACCCCTGTGTGTATTCTGATGGGTGCTCCACATTTAGCTTAAGTTATGGAACTTGGTTAAAATACATCTATGGTGTTTAAGTTCATCTGTTGTGCTAAAAGTATTAGACTAAGCTTCATCATGACTAAGTTCCTACTTAACCTGTATAAAAGAATTTTTAATGCAATGCTCTTCAGTGTCCTTTTTCTGAAACTTACACCAAGTAATACTATTAATTATATCGCATGATATTCAACCATGTCTGCTATGTTGTGATCTTGTAAGACTGTCATATGTGTCTGTTTGAATACTATCTCTGGGATTTATTCACTCAGCTTATTCTTGAACAAGCTTTGTTCGTCTTACATGCTCATACATGTGTCCCTGATACCACATACTTATGTTTAGCCCATATAAGCCCCCCCCCATCCCCCCTTTGTAAGCTTAGGAGAGATCCTTTGACACCTGTCAGCCTTATTTGAGTATAGGACTATGCATTTAACTTCTAATCAGCCTAGAATGAATTAAATATTTCTTTAGAGATCATATCACTTGTAGGTATAGACAAATTTATCTACGTATCCGCATCTTTTTGTAACGATCCGACCGGTCGTTTTGTATAATTGTGCCTCGTTTTCCCCATTTGATAGTTCACACATGTATGTTTACGATTTTATGACTTGCGGGGTTGTTTAGTTTCGTTCCAGAGAGCCTTAGGGTTGATTTGGACCCTTTGATTCTTGACTTAGAAGCCTAAGTTAGAAATATTGACCAAATTTTGACTTTTACGAAAACGACCCTGAAATGGTATTTTGATGGCTCCGATAGCTTCGTATCATGATTTCGGACTTGAGTGTATGCCCGAAATTGATTTTGGAAGTTCGTAGGTTGATTTGTGTTGTTTTGCCAAAACTTGGCAATTTAAAGTTGAAAAGTTTGACATTAGGTTGACTTTTAGCTATCGATCTCGAAATTTGAATTTGGGTCTTGGAATAGGTTATTATGCTATTTAGATCTTGTCTGCAAAATTTGGTATCATTTGGAGTTTATTTGATAAGATTCAGACGTTTAGTTGTAACTCTATAGATTCTTGAACTTTACTTTGAAATTCATGCGTTTTAGTGTTCAATTCGTAGTTTTAGATTTTATTTTTGTGTTTTGATCGCTCAAGTGAGTTCGTATGATGTTTTTAGACTTGTATGGATGTTTGGATTGAAGCCCCGAGGGCTCGGATGAGTTTCAGACATGTTTCGTAAGGTTTTGAACGGAAAATGAAAACTCTGGTGTTTGGTGCCTCTGGTGTTGCATTTACGAACACCAGGTTCACAATTGTGAGCTTAGCAAGGGGCACTCAAGTATCACAATTGTAATACCTGGCTCTCTATTGTGAAAAAGTTCAGGTAGAGGGCTAGTTCGCATTTGCGACAAAAACGTTCCATTTGCGATGGAGACAGGCGTCGCAAATGCGAAGTCAGAGTCGTAATTGCGACCTCCGCATAGGAATGAGAGTGGCCGCATTTGCGAGGAATACTTCGCAATTTCATGCGTTTGCAATTGCGACATCAACAGCCGATTAAAAGGGCTGGAAGTCAGGATTTCATCTCACCTTCTTTCATTTTAGAACCCTAGACTCGGTAAGAGGCGATTTGGAGAGGGGATTCTCACCTACAGACTTTGTGTAAGTTATTCTAATGTATTTCCAACTATATTCAAACAATATATCTTTGATTCTAACATCAAAATCATGTGAATCAAAGTGAAAATTTGTGAAACTTTGTCAAGTTTTTGAAAAATAAGAATTCGAGTTTCGAGAGTCGATTTGGACTCGTATTTTTAAAGTAATCACATATATGAACTCGTGGGGTCGTGGATTGTCGGAATCTACAATTGGACACGGGTTTTGACCGGCCGACCCCCCAATTGACTTTTATTTACTTTTTGGGAAAAGTCTAGAGATCATAGCTTTATCTATTGTAATTGATTTATGTAGCATTGTTTGATGATATTAAGTCGATTTTGGTTAGATTTGAGCCGTGTGGAGGCGGGTTTTAGGGGAAAAGCTATTTTCGAGAGTTGAATTGGCCTGTTGAGGTAAGTATCTTGCCTGGTGAGTTTTAGGGAAAAAGCTATTTGGGATTGATTATGTCATTTATGTTATGTGAAAACCGTGCCGCTAGGTGACGAGTGGGTACACGGGTTGTATGTGGTATTTGACAAGTTTAAGCTACTTAGACTCTTTCCATGCTATAATTGAATTGCCATATCATGTCCTAAATACTCATAGTCAATCTACTCTTATTTGTGTTTTTTTAGCAAATCCACTAGGGAAAGTGCCTAGGGCTAGTTGTGTGTGTGTGTGTGTATATATATATATATATATATATATATATATATATATATATACAAACAAAACAAAAACAAGAAAAGGAGTTGTGCGTAGTCTTACACAATATTAGGGCATAAGATAAGTAAATTACATAACTCATAATACCAATTTTGAGTGAAGGATTCTCAAAGTTGGCCGTACATTTTGATCTATGTCACGACCCCAATTTCCCTCCGTAGGATGTCGTGATGGCACCTAGTCTCTAAGACTAGGTAAGCCTATTATACATGCAGAGTATAACTAAGAAATGATAAAAACTTTCAAATAACTCAACAACTATCATAAAAGAACTCTGCAACTCAACAGAACAAAACTCCCAAAATCCAGTGATACCAAGTCACAAGCTCTACAAGAGTATACTGAACATCCCTATACAACAGTATACATAAAAAAGGAAAATGAAATAGAACTAGATAGAGGGTGACTCCGAGGCTTGCGGACGCTGTCAGGTATACCTTGAAGTCTCCAAATCCGAGCTCAACTCACTGGTGCCTAGGCTGGTAAGAGGTACCTAGATCTGCACAAAAAGATGTGCATAAGCGTAGCATGAGTACACCACAACGGTACCCAGTACGTATCAAGCCTAACCTCAATAGAGTAGTGACGAGGTCAGGTCAAGATCCTACTGGAATAAATAAGAGACTGAACAGGTATATATGACAGCATGATAATGAAAAACAATGAAAATGATACAATGAAGAATTATAACAAGAATAGGTACACTGAACTAAGGCAATTAAGACATCACGGAAGAAAATAAAGAATAAAATGCCCAGGGAACAATGCAACAAAACACAAGTGATGTAATTGAAAGGTATCAACAAGAATCACTACCGAGGCACCTCCTCGTAGTCTCGTTTCACAAATCAAATCACAACCTTTTCTTATATCACCGAGGGAGCATTGCATTTAGTTTTGAAAATCATTTTCCTGAAATAGCTACCCGAGTTTTAGCCCACCTTATCACACCGCGTAGCTTCAAGTAGTTCCCCTACTACCAACACGCGTATCAAGCCCACCTTATCACACTGCATGCGTTACAACCCCAATCCTTATACCACTACATGGTTATCAATATCACAACGTATCACAAATCGTACCTCAAGTACACAATATCACAACTTGACAATGAAGTCAACAATAATAGCGTTTACACAGTAAATAGCCCATGGCTCAACCACAATATGCACAAGACTCTCAGCAATAGCAACCGAAAGTGAATAACTTAACAAAATGGTACTTCAACAACTTTACAACTTTGCCTCAATGTAAATCACGACCTTTATAACTTCAGCACCAAATTCAACAATAAGATATTTCAAGAATATCAACATCAAGTAAAGGAACTTCAACGGTTAAATAAGGAATAAGGAACAGAGAGAACAATAATTTCAACTAAACATGTAAAGACAATTAGCAAGCAAGAAATACGACAAGTATTAACGATGTCAAGTAAAGCATGTGAAGATGGACTAATGATGATGAATATAACATGTTATGGCAACTCAATTAAAGGCATGAAAGGGATCTACAAAGATAAAACCAGTCAATTATCATATTTACCTATGTCCACACTCGTCACCCTGCATACACAGCTTCCACGTATCACAATTAACACAAAACAACACCAATCCTAAGGGGTAATTTCTCCCACACAAAGTTAGGCAAAATACTTACCTTAAAATATGCTAACTCAATCCACTAGTAAGCCTTTCCCATTATTATCCAACTATGGACGGCTCGAATATAGTCAAAACAACTTCATACCATAAATACAAACTATAGGAAGCTGTTCCGAACAATAAAGTTGTTACACCCTATATTTTCGTACGTAAAAATGCGTCGTAAGCAAACTAATGTAGGACCAAAAATGAGATAATATTTAAAAGTATATAAAGTAAGTTAATCATGTTACCTCTGAGGTTGCAAATATTGAAGATCATGAACAACAAGTACAAAGAGGGTTGGACAGTTCAGAAGCTAAAGCAATTGAAGAAAATAATGTTTCGTCGAAAGTCGACAAGTTGGGAATGTTATAACATATACCTTTGGGGTGAGACTAGGGTGCTTAACATGATAAGGAGATTATGTTATGATTTATATTAGTCGTATGACATCCGTGTGTTATGTTTTGAAGTCAAGAGAGTTGTGGAACAAAAGTCGATGAAAGTCATCACAAGTTACATTCATAAGTTTTACTGAAACTTTGGGTCAAATGTAACTGCGATTTTCTCCCAATATACTTAGAGTTATGGGGTGTTACACCCATAAAATTAAAGATCTATGAGTCTATTTTCCAATGCATTAAACCGTTTGTCAATATGACATCAGAGTAATGAGATATGGGCATTTTTGCGATACTGCGCAAGCTGCTAGGTGACAAGTAGGTGTGTCACCTACTTGCTTAAATGAAAGCCCAAAAATGGGCCATTTCGGGTCGTCCAAAGAGGCCTTTAAAGGGCCTATTTTCTTCATATATTAGACTTAAAATAGAGCATAATAATCAGATATAAGCTCTGTAAATAATCCTCCCAAAAATTTCCCACAAACCCTAATTGATTTTCTCTCCCTTTCAAGTTCTAATTGGAGGTAAAACCTAGAGTTTGAAGAACCAAGATAGGAGCTGAGTTATCCAACAAATAAGGTGAGTTTACTGCTCTCTTTCATCCAGTTTTTCTTCTGTAAATTCATGGTAAGTCGTTCTATACTTGTAAGAACTCACGGGACGGTGATCGGAAGCCGTGAGTTCGAGTTATTCACTTGTAGCGGACTGTTTTGTGGACTGTTTTGTGTTGCTGTTGGGCTGCGTGTTTTACTACTATTTTGTGGAGTTTTGGACGAGGAAGGGGGTTTATAAACACCATATAAATGTAGGGTGGTTGGCTGGTCGTTCGTCATAACATTTTCGGGTCGTTTGACACTACTACGGTGGTCGTTTTGTGTACGAAGAGATTGGGGTGTGTTGGGCTGTTTTGTAGTATTTGATGGTGTATATAGGGCTAGAAAATGATGTATATATGTTGTTATTGTTCTGTTCTTGTATTGTTGGTGTTATCTTGAATTTGGAGGAAGTAAGGATTATAGGGGAGATGCTGCCCGTTTTAATACAAAATAGGTTTGTCGTTCGTTGTGCGATAGTTGTACCTTTCGTAACTTAACGATAGTATTATTATCATTCTTGTAGATTAAGGTGCGAAGAGGTGAGTTCAACTTAGTGATTGGAAAGATTGTGATAAGGTATGTTAAGGCTAAGCCTTCCTTCATTTTGGCATGATCTCGTAGCTACATGTGTTAGTAACGAGACAAAAAGAGAAGTTCATATTCATGAATTTATTCACACTATTCTAGTCTCATAAGTTACAATATTATTCCTTATCGAGACTCTATATTCAATTTTAGTATTGTCTTCTTCCAGTCAAGAGAGAAGCAAGCCTATATATACAGTATTACAGTATTTTCATTACCATCGAGCTATAATCGATGGGCAGGCCCCTATTGGGCAATCTCTGATCAGATGGAAAGTTATATACCGAGCCTACTGTGGCCGAGTGCCTATGAGCGAGCCCAGCATGGCCGAGATACATAGCCTAGTATGGCCGAGCACCTATGAGCGAGCCTACTATGGCAGAGCAGTTATATATATACAGAGCCTTATAAGGCCGTACAATTATTTTACTTACTATATTGAAGGAGTTGAGTCAGTATCAGCAGGTAAGTATATCTCCAGATCATCTTTGAATCCCAGTTACTTCCAGTTATTATATTATCAGTTCAGTTTCGATTTTCAGTTATGTTATTGCCTTACATACTCGGTACATTATTTCGTACTGACGTCCCTTTTCTGGGGACGCTGCATTTCATGTATGCAGGTTCAGATAGACGGACGAGTAGATCTCCTCAGTAGGTGTTTCCCGAGTTCAGCCTGATCGGTAAGCTCCATGTCTTTCGGAGTTACCAGGTCTAGAGTGTTGTGTACATCTTATGTATATCTGTATATATGTTATGGGTAGGTCGGGGCCCTGTTCCGATCATAGTACATCTATCAGTAGAGGCTTGTAGACATATCCTGTTGGTTAGTGCAGTATGTTGGGTTTGTAGGCCTGGTATGTATATTTGATGGTTTGTCAGCTGTAGTAGCTATGACGGCCTTGTCGGCCTAGCTTTATATTGATGTTTAGTTAGCGCTAGTTTCCATTCAGTTTTATATTTTGCTTTGCAAATTGTCTTGCAAGGTGGCCCCATGGCCAAAGTATGACATTATATGTTCAGAGTCCCTTAGTCGCAATTTGGTACGCTAGGTTAGGTGAGGCACCGGGTGCTTGTCTCGCTCCTAGGTTCGGGGCATGACAAACTTGGTATCAGAGCAGTTCTATCCTAGGAAGTCTACAAGCTGTGTCTAGTAGAGTCTTGTTTATAGATGTGTTGTGCACCACATTATATAAGCAGGGCACTACAGGGCATTTAGGAGTTAGTTACCCTTCTTTGAAATCTAAATCGTGCTATAGAACTGAGTTATAGGAAATTTGAATTAAACTTATGTGTTGGTGTTTGCATGCACAGATGACGGTGACTAGGAAGACTACGGCTAGCCAGAGGAGAGATACAGCAGCAGGTGAGGGGACCAGCAGGGTACCCCCAGTAGATGGGGCCCAGTCTGAGGCTCAAGGCGAGACCCCTACTCAGCCATTACCGGCTCCTCCACCAACTACGGAGATTCCTAGGGAAACCGCACATCCAGTTCCCCCTCCACTTCCATCAGATCAGGACTTGAGGAGTGCGGTGCATTTGTTGACACAGTTGGTAGCTACCCAGCAACAGGCTAGGGCATCAACTAGTGCAGGAACTTCTGAGGGGTCTGGGAGTTCAAGGGTCCGAGAGTTTATTGCTTTGAGTCCCACAGAGTTCACGGGGACAGATCAGAGGGAGGACCCACAAGATTTCATAGATCAGCTTCACAGGATCTTTCGTGTTATGCATGCCACGGAGAAAGAGGCAGTTGAGCTAGCAGCTTTTCGACTCCGAGATATAGCCATCCTTTGGTACGAGGGATGGGAGAGGTCCAGGGGACGTGATGCACCTCCAGCTATTTGGGAGAATTTTTCAGATGCCTTCCTTGACCAGTACTTACCACGGGAGATCCGACAGGCTCGAGTCGATCAGTTTCTAGCCCTCAAGCAGGGTAATATGAGTGTTCGAGAGTATAGTCTCCGTTTTGACTCATTGGCCAGATATGCACCATCCATAGTTGCTACTATGCGGGACAGGATTCACAGGTTTATAGCAGGGTTAGCCCTAGAGTTAACCGAGGCATGTGCCACCGCTGCATTGCAGGATAGTATGGATATCTCCCGGATTCAGGCATTCGCCCAGAATATAGAAAGGGGTAGGCGTCGGCAGCAGGGTACAGAGAGGGCTGAGCAAGGGCAACGTAAGAGGATGAGATTTCCTAGGTCTCAGGAGCAATCTCAGGGTAGTTATAGGACCCAGTACTTCGGACGGCCACCTAGGCCTCCGCCACCTCGGTTACAGGGTTACAGGTATGACCGCTATACTCAGTCAGGACCAGGTGAGAGCTCACGGGCATCGGGTTTGCAGCGACAGCGAGGATCTGCGCAGACATGGTCATTTCCTCCACGGTGTGACATCTATGGTAGAGGACACTTAGGCCAATGCCGAGCAGGTTCTGATGCTTGTTATACATGTGGGCGTCCAGGGCATATGATGCGGGATTGCCCAAATAGAGATTCGGGGGGAATGGCACAACCAGCGAGTTCAGCAACAGGATCATCTATGTCCGTGCATCCTTCAGGGCGCGAGTCTCAGTCTTCGGCTGGTAGAGGTCGGGGCAGAGGTAGAGGTTCCAGTTCAAGTGGTAATCAGAACCGTATCTATGCTTTAGCAGGTCGACAGGACCAGGAGTCTTCACCAGACGTTGTGACAGGTATATTAACCATTTGCTCTCACGATGCTTATGCTTTGATAGACCCAGGATCTATTTTATCGTATATTACCCCATTTGTCGCGAGGAAGTTTGGTATAGTGCCTGAAATACTAAGTGATCCTTTTGCGGTATCTACACCGGTCGGAGAATCGATTATTGCTAGACGGGTTTACCGAGGTTGTACGGTGACAATTTGTAGTCGTCAGACCTCAGCTGACCTAGTTGAGCTAGAGATGATGGATTTTGATGCTATCATGGGCATGGACTGGTCGGCAGCTTGCTATGCCACAGTTGATTGCCGAGCAAAGGCAGCCAGATTTCATTTTTCGGGTGAGCCAGTCCTTGAATGGGTAGGTAATACACCAACACCCAGAGGTAGGTTTATTTCCTATCTGAAGGCGAGGAAAATGATCGCAAAAGGGTGCATTTATCATATTGTGCGAGTTAGAGATGCAGATGCTGAGATACCTACACTTCAGTCTATTCCCGTAGTCAAAGAGTATGCAGATGTGTTTCCAGATGAGCTTCCATGTATTCCTCCAGAGTGAGAGATTGATTTTAGCATCGATTTGCTTCCAGGAACTCAACCAATATCCGTCCCTCCGTATAGAATGGCACCTGGCGAATTGAAGGAGTTGAAGGAGCAGTTAAAAGATTTGTTGGAGAAAGGTTACATCAGGCCCAGTACCTCACCTTGGGGTGCACCAGTACTATTTGTGCGGAAGAAAGACGGCTCGCTGAGGATGTGTATCGATTATAGGCAGCTGAACAAGGTAACTACTAAGAATAAGTATCCACTTCCAAGGATCGATGACTTGTTTGATCAGTTGCAGGGGGCTAGATGCTTTTCAAAGATAGATTTGAGGTCGGGGTACCACCAAGTCAGAGTTTGGGAAAAAGAAATTCCGAAGACAGCCTTCAAGACCTGATATGGCCACTTCGAGTTCCTTGTCATGTCCTTCGGGTTGACTAATGCACCCGCTGTATTTATGGACTTGATGAATAGCCTATTCCGACCATTTTTAGATCTGTTCGTGATAGTATTTATTGATGATATTCTAGTTTATTCCCGTTCAGAGGATGAGCATGCGGACCACCTGCGAGCGGTACTCCAAACCCTCCGTGATTGTAAGTTGTATGCTAAGTTTTCTAAATGTGAGTTCTGGTTGAAGTCTGTAGCATTCTTGGGGCATATTGTATCAGATGAAGGGATAAAGGTGGACACTCAGAAGATTGAGGCTGTGAAATCTTGGCCTAGACCTACCACTCCGACAGAGGTTCGTAGCTTTCTAGGCTTAGCAGGATACTATCGGAGGTTCGTAGAGGGTTTTTCTTCCCTTTCGGCACCATTGACAAAGTTGACACAGAAAGAAACTAAGTTTCAATGGACAGAGGCTTGTGAGCGGAGTTTCCAAGAGCTTAAGAACAGGTTGACCTCAGCTCCAGTTCTAACACTTCCAGAGGGTCTAGAGGGTTATGCCGTGTATTGTGATGCATCAGGTGTCGGGTTAGGATGTGTCCTGATGCAACATGGGAAGGTAATTGCGTATGCTTCAAGGCAGTTGAGGAAGCACGAGAGGAATTATCCGACCCACGACCTCGAGTTAGCTGCGGTTGTCCATGCACTTAAGATATGGCGGCATTATTTATATGGTGTTCATGTTGATGTATTTACTGATCATAAAAGCCTACAATATATCTTCAAGCAGAAAGAGTTGAATTTGCGATAGAGGCGATGGCTTGAGTTATTGAAATATTACGATGTTAACATTCTCTACCATCTAGGGAAAGCTAATGTTGTAGCAGATGCCTTAAGTCGCCGATCTATGGGTAGCTTAGCACATGTAGAGCCCAAGAAAAGACAATTAGCTAGAGAGATTCATCAATTGTCTTCGTTGGGGGTTCGGTTAGTAGATTCTGAGGATGGTGGAGTTGTACTCCAAAACACTACAAAATCATCCCTCATAGCGGAAGTCAAGGAAAGGCAGTACGAGGACCCAGAGTTGGTCGAGCTGAGAGAGCGAGTTCCGCAGCAGAAGAAGCCACTGTTAGAGCTAAAGGGAGATGGGGTTCTCAGATATAGGGGTCGCTTGTGTGTTCCAGATGTAGTAGGGCTATGAGACAGGATTATGTCAGAGGCACATTATTCATGGTATTCCATCCATCCTGGGTCGACGAAGATGTATCATGACATTAAGGATGTGTACTGGTGGAATGATATGAAGAAGAACATTGCTGAGTTTGTCGCCCAATGTACTAGTTGCCAGCAAGTGAAGATAGAGCACCAGAAGCCTGGAGGACTAATGCAGACTATAGAGATCCCGACATGGAAATGGGAGGCGATAAACATGGACTTTATCACGGGTTTACCTCGTTCTAATCGTAAGTTCGATTCCATATGGGTGATAGTCGATAGGCTCACGAAATCAGCTCACTTCCTACCGGTCAGATCTACATATACAGCAGAAGATTATGCCAAGTTATATATTAAGGAGATAGTGCGGCTACACGGAGTACCAGTTTCTATTATATCTGACCGTGGGGCTCAGTTTACAGCACATTTTTGGAGGTCATTTCAGAGAGGTCTAGGGACTCAGGTGAACCTCAGCACAGCTTTTCATCCACAGACTGATGGACAAGCCGAGCGCACAATTCAGACGCTCGAGGATATGTTACGAGTATGTGTGTTGGATTTTAAAAGATGTTGGGATGAACATCTACCTCTTGTTGAGTTTGCATATAATAACAGTTACCACTCCAGTATTCAGATGGCTCCGTACGAGGCTTTGTATGGGCGTAAGTGCAGATCTCCTATAGGGTGGTTTGATGTTGGGGAATCTGGGTTATATGGGCCAGACCTGGTTCAACAGGCCATAGAGAAAGTAAAGCTCATCCGGGAGCGACTGTTGACAGCTCAGAGTCGTCAGAAGTCATATTCTGATGTGCGGCGACGAGACTTAGAGTTCAGGATTAATGACTGGGTATTCTTAAAGGTATCACCTATGAAGGGCGTGATGAGGTTTGGCAAGAAAGGCAAGCTTAGCCCACGGTATATTGGGCCTTATAGGATCATTCGGAGAGTGGGCCAAGTAGCTTATGAGTTAGAGTTGCCCTCAGAATTGGAGTCTGTCCATCCAGTTTTTCACGTATCTATGCTACGGAAGTGCATTGGCGATCCTACTCGAGTGGTGCCCACGGATGATGTACAGATTACAGAGGACTTGTCATACGAGGAAATTCCAGTTGCCATCCTAGACCGACAAATCCGCAATCTACGAAATAAGGAGGTAGCTTCCGTAAAGGTTTTATGGAGGAGCAAGAATGTAGAAGAGATGACGTGGGAATCGGAGGAAGAAATAAAGTCTAAATACCCCCACCTATTTCAAACTGAAGATATGGTTCGAGATGGGACGCTACAACATAGCTCTATGTAGGCTAGCAGGTCATCAGGTAAGCTTTTATTTTTCACTTTCAATATTTATGATTTACGGTCGGTGAGGCAAATTGCTGCTATTTATAAAGATTGGCCATATGTGGCATGCATAGTATGTTTCTGGCTATGTGCAGGTTGGTTTTATCCTAGTGTACGAAGGATACTTTGGATAAATTTTCCAAAGTCTCTAAGAGTAAACATTCGAGGACGAATGTTCCCAAAGGGGGAGTGATGTTACACCCTATATTTTCGTACGTAAAAATGCGTCGTAAGCAAACTAATGTAGGACCAAAAATGAGATAATATTTAAAAGTATATAAAGTAAGTTAATCATGTTACCTCTGAGGTTACAAATATTGAAGATCATGAACAACAAGTACAAAGAGGGTTGGACAGTTCAGAAGCTAAAGCAATTGAAGAAAATAATGTTTCGTCGAAAGTCGACAAGTTGGGAATGTTATAACATATACCTTTGGGGTGAGACTAGGGTGCTTAACATGATAAGGAGATTATGTTATGATTTATATTAGTCGTATGACATCCGTGTGTTATGTTTTGAAGTCAAGAGAGTTGTGGAACAAAAGTCGATGAAAGTCATCACAAGTTACATTCATAAGTTTTACTGAAACTTTGGGTCAAATGTAACTGCAATTTTCTCCCAATATACTTAGAGTTATGGGGTGTTCCACCCATAAAATTAAAGATCTATGAGTCTATTTTCCAATGCATTAAACCGTTTGTCAATATGACATCAGAGTAATGAGATATGGGCATTTTTGCGATACTGCGCAAGCTGCTAGGTGACAAGTAGGTGTGTCACCTACTTGCTTAAATGAAAGCCCAAAAATGGGCCATTTCGGGTCGTCCAAAGAGGCCTTTTAAGGGCCTATTTTCTTCATATATTAGACTTAAAATAGAGCATAATAACCAGACATAAGCTCTGTAAATAATCCTCCCAAAAATTTCTCACAAACCCTAATTGATTTTCTCTCCCTTTCAAGTTCTAATTGGAGGTAAAACCTAGAGTTTGAAGAACCAAGATAGGAGCTGAGTTATCCAACAAATAAGGTGAGTTTACTGCTCTCTTTCATCCAGTTTTTCTTCTGTAAATTCATGGTAAGTCATTCTATACTTGTAAGAACTCACGGGACGGTGATCGGAAGCCGTGAGTTCGAGTTATTCACTTGTAGCGGACTGTTTTGTGGACTGTTTTGTGTTGCTGTTGGGCTGCGTGTTTTACTACTATTTTGTGGAGTTTTGGACGAGGAAGGGGGTTTATAAACACCATATAAATGTAGGGTGGTTGGCTGGTCGTTCGTCATAACAGTTTTGGGTCGTTTGACACTACTACGGTGGTCGTTTTATGTACGAAGAGATTGGGGTGTGTTGGGCTGTTTTGTAGTATTTGATGGTGTATATAGGGCTAGAAAATGATGTATATATGTTGTTATTGTTCTGTTCTTGTATTGTTGGTGTTATCTTGAATTTGGAGGAAGTAAGGATTATAGGGGAGATGCTGCCCGTTTTAATACAAAATAGGTTTGTCGTTCGTTGTGCGATAGTTGTACCTTTCGTAACTTAACGATAGTATAATTATCATTCTTGTAGATTAAGGTGCGAAGAGGTGAGTTCAACTTGGTGATTGGAAAGATTGTGATAAGGTATGTTAAGGCTAAGCCTTCCTTCATTTTGGCATGATCTCGTAGCTACATGTGTTAGTAATGAGACAAAAAGAGAAGTTCATAGTCATGAATTTATTCACACTATTCTAGTCTCATAAGTTACAATATTATTCCTTATCGAGACTCTATATTAAATTTTAGTATTGTCTTCTTCCAGTCAAGAGAGAAGCAAGCCTATATATACAGTATTACAGTATTTTCATTACCATCGATCTATAATCGATGGGCAGGCCTCTATTGGGCAACCTCTGATCAGATGGAAAGTTATATACCGAGCCTACTGTGGCCGAGCGGCTATGAGCGAGCCCAGCATGGCCGAGATACATAGCCTAGTATGGCCGAGCGCCTATGAGCGAGCCTACTATGGCAGAGCAGTTATATATATACCGAGCCTTATAAGGCCGTACAATTATTTTACTTACTATATTGAAGGAGTTGAGTCAGTATCAGCAGGTAAGTATATCTCCAGATCATCTTTGACTCCCAGTTACTTCCAGTTATTATATTATCAGTTCAGTTTCGATTTTCAGTTATGTTATTGCCTTACATACTCGGTACATTATTTCGTACTGACGTCCCTTTTCCGGGGACGCTGCATTTCATGCATGCAGGTTCAGATAGACGGACGAGTAGATCTCCTCAGTAGGTGTTTCTCGAGTTCAGCCTGATCGGTAAGCTCCATGTCTTTCGGAGTTACCAGGTCTAGAGTGTTGTGTACATCTTATGTATATCTGTATATATGTTATGGGTAGGTCGGGGCCCTGTTCCGATCATAGTACATCTATCAGTAGAGGCTTGTAGACATATCCTGTTGGTTAGTGCAGTATGTTGGGTTTGTAGGCCTGGTATGTATATTTGATGGTTTGTCAGCTGTAGTAGCTATGACGGCCTTGTCGGCCTAGCTTTATATTGATGTTTAGTTAGCGCTAGTTTCCATTCAGTTTTATATTTTGCTTTGCAAATTGTCTTGCAAGGTGGCCCCATGGCCAAAGTATGACATTATATGTTCAGAGTCCCTTAGTCGCAATTTGGTACGCCAGGTTAGGTGAGGCACCGGGTGCTTGTCTCGCTCCTAGGTTCGGGGCGTGACAAACTTGGTATCAGAGCAGTTCTGTCCTAGGAAGTCTACAAGCCGTGTCTAGTAGGGTCTTGTTTATAGATGTGTTGTGCACCACATTATATAAGCAGGGAACTACAGGGCATTTAGGAGTTGGTTACCCTTCTTTGAAATCTAAATCGTGCTATAGAACTGAGTTATAGGAAATTTGAATTAAACTTATGTGTTGGTGTTTGCATGCACAGATGACGGTGACTAGGAAGACTACGGCTAGCCAGAGGAGAGATACAGTAGTAGGTGAAGGGACCAGAAACATCGCCACAAACCGAGCTCTCTAGGTCCAAAAAATGAGAAATGAGATGAAACCCTCATTTAAAAACTTCAATACTGTTGCCCAGTCAACCTCTATTGCGATCGCGGACAAAGACTCGCGATCGCGTAGAACAATTCTCCCCCGCTCAATAATATCTTCTTCGCGATCGCGTGAAGCCAGTCGCAATGGGATAACCAGCTTTCCCTACCTATGCGACTGCGTCCCAGGCCAAGGGAACGTGATGAACAAAGCATGACTCAGCCCCAGCCTCACCTTCCTTATACGCGAATGCAATATACCTAATGCGTTCACGATGACCAAACTCAATAAACTTCATGATCGCAGCCTTGCATTCGCGAACGCGAAGAGAAAATCCCAGCAGTACCTGAGGACTCTACGCGATCGCGGGAGAAACATCGCGAACGGGTAGAAGGAAACCATAACAGAAAACCAGCAGCTTCAGCAAATCAACCAAGTCCAAAAATGATCCGATTTCATTCCGACTCACATCCGGGACCCCCGGGACCCTGTTTGAATATACCAGCAAGTCCTAAAACACATAACAGACCTACTCGAGGCAAACAATCACATCAAACAACATCGATTATACGAATCACAACCCAATTTAAGCCTATTGAAACTCTGAACATCTGACTTCCAAAACTAACGTTGAATCATACCACAACAACTCTGATTGACCTCAAATTGTGCACACAGATCATAATTGACACAATAGACCTATTCCAACTTTCGGAATCAAAATATGACCTCGATATCAATAAACTCAACTCTCGGTCAAACTTCTCAACCTTCCAAACCTTAATTTTTCTAACTTTCGCCAATTCAAGCCGAAACGACCTACAGACAAATCAATATCCGAACATGCTCCTATGTCCAAAATCACCATACGAAGCTATTGGAACCGTCAAAACTCTATTCCAAAGTTGTATACACAAAAATCAAACTACGGTCAACTCCTTCAACTTAAACTTCTAACTTGGGGACTATGTGTCCCATTTCACTCTGAAACACACTCGCAACCAAAACCAAACAACCCGGGAAGTCACATAATCATAATACAACATAGAGGAGGAAATAAATAAGGGATCGAGGCTACAATACTCAAAATGACCGGCTGGGTTGTTACATCCTCCCCCTCTTAAAACAAACATTTGTCCTCGAACGAGTATAGATACATACCCGAAGTGGTGAAAAGAAAAGGATAACGACTACGTATATCATGCTCGGTCTCCCAAGTCGCCTCCTCGACTGGTTGGCCCCTCCACTTAACCTTCACTGAAGCAATGCTCTTTGACCTCAATTTTTGGACCTGCCTGTCCGAAATGGCCACCTGCTTCTCAACATAAGACAAATCCTTCTCAAATTGGACTGAGCTGAAATCTAACACATATGACGGATCATCGTGATACTTCCAGAGCATAGAATCATGGAATACCGGATGAACTGCAGTTAGACTAGGTGGCAATGAAAGCTTTTAGGGCACATCACCAATCCTCTTTCGAAACTCAAGAGGTCCGATATATCTAGGGCTGAACTTACCCTTCTTCCCGAACCTCATAACACCCTTCATGGGCGAAACCCGGAGCAAGACCCGCTCTCCAACCATGAATACAACATCACAAACCTTCCGATCCGCATAACTCTTCTGTCTAGATGGGGAGGTACGAATCCGATCATGAATCAACTTAACCTTTTCCAAAGCATCCTGAACCAAGTCAGTACCCAATAGCTTCGTCTTGCCCGGCTCAAACCAACCCACCGGAGACCGACACTGCCTCCCATACACAGCCTCATACAGATCTATCTGAATACTCGATTGGTAGCTGTTGTTGTAGGCAAACTCCAAAGCGGCAAGAACTTATCCCAAGAACCCCTGAACTCCATAGAACATGAATGAAGCATATCCTCCAATATCTGAATAGTGTGCTCGGACTGTCCGTCTGTCTGAAGGTGGAATGTTGTACTCAACTCAACCCGTGTGCCTAAATCACACTGTACAACCTTCCAGAATCGTGATGTAAACTATGTACCCCGATCAGAGATGATGGATACCGGCATGCCATGAAGTCGGACAATCTTGCGAATATAGCCTGAGCCAACTGCTCTGAAGAATAAGTAGTCACTACTGGAATGAAATGAGTAGACTTGGTCAACCTATCCACAATTACCCATACTGCGTCAAACTTCATTTGAGTCCGTGGGAGCCCAACAACGATATCCATGGTAACTCGCTCCCATTTCCACTCGGGAATCTCAAGCCTCTGAAGCAATCCACCTGGCCATTGATGCTCATACTTTACCTGTTGACAATTTAGGCACTGAGCTACATACTCCACTATGTCTGTGTTTATCCTCCTCTACCAATAATGTTTCCTTAAGTCCTGATACATCTTACCGACATCTAGATTAATGGAGTACCATAAACCGTGGGCATCCTAAAGAATCAACTCACGCAAACCATCCAAATTGGGCACTCATAGCCGGCCATGCATCGGTAACACACCGTCACCCCCAATAGTAACCTCTTAGGCATCGCCGTGCTGAATCATGTCTTTGAGGACAAGCAAATAAGGTTAGTCATACTGACGCTCTCTGATGTGATCATATAGAGATGACCGATAAACCACGCAAGCCAGAACTCGACTCGTCTTCGAAACATCCAATCTAACAAACTGGTTGGCCAAGTCCTGAACATCCAATGATAATGGCCTCTCCGTTGCCGGTAGATATGCTGAACTGCCCAAGCTCTCCGCCTTTCGACTCAAGACATCGGCCACCTTATTTTCAATCCCGCGATGATATAGAATGGTGATATCATGGTCCTTAAGCAACTCTAGCCACCTCCTTTTCCGCAAGTTATGATCCTTTTGTTTGAAGAGATGTTGTAGACTCCTGTGGTCAGTATAGACCTCACAAGGGACACTGTACAAATAGTGCCATCAAATCTTCAAGGCATGAACAATAGCTACTAATTCCAAGTCGTGGACAAGATAATTCTTCTCATATACCTTCAGATGTCTAGACGTGTAGGCAATCGCCCTACTGTATTTCATCAACACCGCACCGAGGCCAGCACGTGACGCATCACAGTACACAACAAAAGACCCCGAACCCATAGGCAACACCAACAATGGGGCTGTAGTCAAAGAAGTCTTGAGCTTTTGAAAGCACTCCTTAAACTCCTTGGTCTATTTGAACGGAGCACCCTTCTAGGTCAATCTGGTCATAGGTGCAGCAATAGATGACAAACCATATACGAAATGATGGTAATACCCTGCCAAACCAAGAAAACTCCGAATCTCAGTAGCTGACGTCGGTCTGGACCAACTCTGCACTGCTTCAATCTTCTTCGGATCTACCTTGATGCCCTCACTCGACACCACATGACTCAAAAAGGCCCTGAATCAAGCTAGAATTCACACTTTAAAAACTTTGCATACAACTTCTATTCCCTCTAGGTCTATAGCACAATCCTCGGGTGCTTCTCATGATCCTCCCAGCTCCGTAAGTACACCAAGATGTCGTCAACAAACACAATGATAAACGAGTCAAGCTAGGGTTGGAATACACTATTCCTCAAGTGCATGAATGGTGCTTGGGCGTTGGTCAGCCCAAATGACATCACAAGGAACTCCTAATGACCATACCGAGTCATGTAGGCAGTCTTCAAAATATCCGAATCCTGAATCTTTAGTTAGTGATAACCTGACCGCAAATCAATCTTTGAGAACACTCTAACAACCTGTTGCTGATAAAATAGGTCATCAATGCGTGGCAATGGATGCCTGTTCTTCACTGTAACCTTGTTCAACTATCGATAATCAATACACAGGCGCATAGAACCATCATTCTTGTATACAAACAAGACCGGAGCACCCCAAGGTGACACGCTGGGCCAGACGAAGCCCTTATCAAGTAACTCTTGCTACCGTTCCTTTAACTCCTTAAACTCCGCTGGGCTATACGACATGGAAAATAAAAATGGGTTGAGTGCCCGGCAACAAGTCAATACCAAAATCGATATCCCTATCCGGCAGCATGCCTGAAAAATCTGTCGAAAATACATCTGGATAGTCTCTCACTATTAGAATTGACTTAACAATAGGAGTATCAACACTAACATCTCTCACAAAGGCTAGATATGCCTCATACCCCTTCCCAAACATCCGTTGTGCCTTAAGAAAAGACTCCACCCTGCTAGGAATATATTCCAAAGTACTCTCCACTCCAATCGCGGCAAAACTGGCATAGCCAACGTCACCGTCTTGGCATGACAATCAAGAATAGTATGATAGGGAGACAACCAGTCCATGCCCAAAATAACATCAAAGTCTACCATACTGAGCAACAATAGATCAACTCTGGTCTCAGAACCACCAAGAATAACTAAACACGACCGATACACGCCGTCAACAATAATGGAATCTCCCAAATACGTGAACACATAGACAGGAGAACTCAAAGAATCACGGAATATACCCAAATACGGAGCAAAGTAAGATGATACATATGAATAAGTGGAGCATGGATCAAAGACTGATGCATCTCTATGACAAACTAAAACAATACCCTTGATAACTGAGTCTGATGTAATTGCCTCCGTCCTACTTGGAAGAGCATAACATCTGGCTTGGCCTCCCCTTCTAGGGATACCACCATCCGCCTGACCTCCACCCCTAGCCGGCTGAGCAGGTAGAGTGGCAACTGGTGCGGTAACCATGGTCTAAGAAGTTTAGGGACCCTGTGGAATACGTGGAGCCTAAGTAGTCTATGGAGGTGCACCCCTCATGAGTCTGGGGTAGTCCCTCACCATATGACGAGTATCACCACACTCAAAACGCTCTCGGTGGGCGTGGCTGCTAAAACTGGCTCGGGCCTAGTCGGCTAGACTGACCGTTGAAAGTACCTCATGCGGAAGTTGCACTAGACAGTGGCAGTGCATAATTGGCAACCTGAGACCTAGGAGTAGCCGGAATACCACTAGAAGCTTGAAGTGCTGAATGAACTAGATGACTCATATTACCTCTACCATGATGGGCTGTAACTGGGGCACGGGCACCACTATATGTGCCAGAATCTCGAGGCCTCTTGGCCTCCCAATCCTCTCTCTCCCGGCGCCGCGTACCCACTAATTTTCATACGATCTCAACCACCTACTGATATAGAGTATCAGTCTCCAACTATCGATCCATGTTGAATCTAATACCATTGTTGAGCCCCTCGATAAATCGACAGACTCGCTCTCTGACTGTGGAAACTAAGGCAGGTGCATGTCCGGGCAACTCACTGAACCTAACAGCATACTCTGATATGGTCATAGAACCCTGGCACAACTGCTCAAACTCCGCGCGCCATGCATACCGAAGGTTCTGGGGAACAAACTCTCTCAGGAACATCACTGAAAACTGAGCCCATATGAGTGAAGTTGCCTCAGCAGGGCTAACCTCCTAAGAAGAATTTAAAAATGGTATGCTAGTCCTGACAGGTGGAAAGTAGTGAAAGCAACCCCGCTCGATGGTGGCACTTCTCTAGAAAGCCCTGTGCATCCTCTATAGTTAGGCCGCTGAAAGTAGGAGGATGGTACTTCTTGTACCTCTTGAGTCTGAGCTGCTCCTCCCCAGATGCTGCTGCCCTAAACTCAGATTGAACTAGGACAACTGGCTGCACTAGTATAACCTATGGGACCTTGTCAACATGGACCCGGTGCTCTAAAGTATGGGCTGCAAGGGTATGTGCTCCTCCCCCAACCTGAGATGTGGCCAGTGCAAGTGGAATGAACCCCTCTTGAGCTAGGTGACAAACATGCTCAAGAACTGGGCGAGAGTCTCTTGAAGTGCAGGGGTAGCAGCAGGCGCATCAGGTGTCTGGCCCCTAACTAGAGCTACTGGTGGCTCCTATGTCGCAGCTCGAGCAGGTGCTTTAGCTGCACCACGTGCCTCTCCTCAGCCTCTGCCCCAGCCTCGGCCTCTCGCAGCTCTAGCAGGGGGCGCGACTTTCTGATCATCGAATCCAGCGATGCGTGTCCTCACCATCTGTGAGAGAATAGAAAGACAAAATTTAGAATTTCGAAGTAAACAAATTCGCACTATAAGGGATCAAAGAAGTGAATTTTCTTAACAGTTCCATAGCCTCTCGAAGATAAGTACAAATGTCTCCATACCGTTCCTCGAGACTCTACTAAACCTGCATGTGACTCATAAAACTTGTGAACTAGAGCTCTGATACCAACTTGTCACGACCTGAATTTTCCTCCGTATGATGTCGTGATGGCATCTAGTATATAAGACTAGGTAAGCCTAATATACATACAGATTTTAACTGAGAAATGATAAAAAACTTCAAATAACTCAACAACAATCATAAAAGAACTCCGCAACTCAATAGAACAAAACTCCCAAAACCTAGTGACACCAAGTCACAAGCTCTACAAGAGTATACTGAACATCCTTATACAACAGTATCTATAACAAAGTAAAATGAAATAGAAATATATAGAGGGTGACTCCGACGCATGCGGACGCCGACAGGTATACCTTGAAGTCTCTAAATCCGAGCTCGACTTATTGGTGCCTAGGCTGGTAAGAGACTGAACAGGTATATATGACAACATGATAATGAAAAACAATGGAAATGATACAATGGACAATTATAACAAGAATAGCTACACTGAACTAAGGCAATTAAGACATCACAGAAGAAAACAAAGAATAAAATACCCATGGAACAATGCAACAAAACAGAAGTGATGTAATTGAAAGGTATTAACAAGAATCACTACCAAGGTACCTCCTCGTAGTCTCGTTTCACAAATAAAATCACAATCTTTTCTTATATCACCGCGGGAGCATTGCATTTAGTTTTGAAAATCATTTTCCCAAAAAAGCTACCCGCATTTTAGGCCACCTAACCACACCGCATGGATTCAAGTAGTTCCCTTACTACCAACACGCATATCAAGCCCACCCTATCACACCACATGCGTTTCAACCCTAATCCTTATACCACCGAATGCGTATCAATATCAAAATATATCACAAATCGCACCTCAAGTGCCCAATATCACAACTTGCCAATGAAGTCAACAATAATAGCATTTCCACAATAAATAGCCCATGGCTCAACTACAATATGCACAAGACTCTCTGCAATAGCAACCGAAAGTGAATAACTCAACAAAAAGATATTTCAACAACTTTACAACTTTGCCTCAATGTAAATCATGACCTTTATACTTCAGCACCAAATTCAACAATAAGATATTTCAAGAATATCAACATCAAGTAAAGGAACTTCAACGGTTAAATAAGGAATAAGGAATAGAGAGAACAATAATTTCAACTAAACATGTAAAGACAATTAGCAAGTAAGAGATACGACAAGTATTAACGATGTCAAGTAAAGCATATCAAGATGGACTAATGATGATGAATATAACATTTTATGAAAACTCAATTAAAGGCATGAAAGGAATCTACATAGCTAAAATCGGTCAATTATCACATTTAGCCCATGTACACACTTGTCACCTTGCGTACACGGCTTCCACGTATCGCAATTAACACATAACAACACCAATCCTAAGGGATAATTCCCCCACACAGAGTTAGTCAAGACACTTACCTCAAAACACGCAAACTCAATCCGCTAGTAAGTCTTTCCCGTGATTATCCAACTTCGGACGGCTCGAATATAGCCAAAACAATTTCATACCATAAATACAAACTACACGAAGCTATTCCGAACACTAAAGTTGCAATCTTTAAAGAGAAACAAAGAGTCTACTGAAAATGTAAACCCTGGGCTCGCGTCTTGGAACCCGAACAAAATTACAAAATCTGAACACCCATTCGATAACGAGTCAAACCATATAAGAACTACTCGAATCCGACTTCAAATCGCTTTTCAAATCCCCAAAGTTTAGTCTAAGAAGTTTCAAAACTCTTTCCCAAATTTTCCAACTCAAATTACTAATGAGATGACAAAAATTAAAGATGGATTCATATATAATAGCAAAATCCGAGTTAGATTCACTTACCCCGATAATTCCTCAAAAATCCCTCAAAACATTGCACAAACTGAAGTTACTAGGTCTAAAAGATGAAAAATGAGATGAAACCCACATTTTGAAATTTTAATACTGCTGCCCAGTCGTCCTCTATCACGATCGTGGACAAAGACTCACGATCCCGTAAAATAATTCTCCCCAGCTCAATAAAATCTTCTTTGTGATTGCGTTAAGCCAGTTGCAAAAACAATGAGCAATGTGACTCAGCCCCAGCCTCACCTTCCTTGTACGCGAACATGATATACCTCACGCATTCACGATGACCCAGCTCAGCAAACTTTGCGATCGCACCCTTGCATTCACAAATGCAAAGAGAAAAATCCCAGAAGTCCCTGAGGACTCTACGCGATTGCGGGAGAAACTTTGCGAATGCGTAGAAAGAAATCAGAATAGAAAACCAACAGCTTCAACAAATCAACCAAGTCAAAAAATGATCTGATTTCATTATGACTCACACCCGGGACCTCAGAAACCCCGTCCGAATATCCCAACAATTCCTAAAACACATAACGAACCTACTCGAAGCAAAAACTCACATCAAACAACATTGATTCTACAAATCACAACCCAATTCAAGCCTATTGAAACTATGAACATCCGGCTTCCAAAACTAACGTCGAATCATACCAAAACAACTCTGATTGACCTCAAATTTTTCAGACGGGTCAAAATTGACACAACGTATCTATTCCAACTTCCAGAATTGGAATCTGACCCTGGTATCAATAAAGTTAACTCCTGGTCAAACGTCTCAAGCTTCCAAACCTTCAACTTTTAGCCTTTCGCCAATTCAAGCCGAAATGACCTACGGACCTCCAAATCAATATCCAGACAGGCTCCTAAGTCCTAAATCACCATACAGAGCTATTGGAACTGACAAAAACTCGATTCTGGAGTCGTATACCCAAAAGACAAACTATGGTCAACTACTTCAACTTAAACTTCTAACTTAGGGACTATGTGTCCCATTTTACTCTGAAACTTATTCGAAACACAATACAAACACCCCGGAAAGTCACATTACCATAATACAACATAGAGGAGTCAATAAATAGGGGATATTGGCTAAATTACTCAAAATGACCAGCCAGGTCATTACAATCTACCCAAGTAATACCAAGTCGAACTATAAAAGTAATCCAAATCATGCATAAAACCAGACCTTGTATGTGGAAATAACACAAAGCCATAGTCTCTAATATTGGTGCTTGATCATCCAAAACAGTGTTATCAACAGTGCCCAGCAATCTGCAAAACTGGGCAGTTGTCTTCGATCTTCAGTCTGTCCTCTTTGAGCTCGCCTTTTGTTAACAACCTTAGCATCCAAACTCTTCCATAGCCATCTAAAAATAATGTGTGTACTTTCATTTGCAAGAAACATTTAAATAGCATACGCAAATCCAACATACTCCATTGTCCAGCATTTTTGCGCATCTTTTGTTTTGCAAGTTTTGGTCAAAGATTCGTGTGACCTCCCGTTGTGAGTGAGTAACAGCTTTACTTGATACCAAAACTGGGTTATTGAGGTAATGAAATGCATTGAGTTCTCACTTCACAATGGATCTCTACACCCGTTTGTTGGCCCCAAAGTTCAACACCTCGTGGAATTCCTATGTTTTAAAACCTGGGCAGCCATATGTTGCGTGTCAAAACTTGTGATGTCCCTGGTGTGGTAGAGAAGCCTATTGATTGTACCAAACTATCCAACACATTGGAGTATTGGATCTTCAGTACTTGTTTCCTATAATCGAGAATTACAACGGCACTGTCCAGTTCCAGCTTCTTCCTTTGCCATCTTGTTTCCATACTTGTGCTTACCATTGACACGCCTTCAAGGGAATGAGCACTAAGTGATAATACCATCCATTGAATTTGTGTCTAATGGTAAGGCATGGATACAGTAACATCTCCTTGCAAAACAGAACACAAAGTTAGTATACAAACAAACCCTCATGTTGTCCTCCTTAAGGATTTGAGCATGTTGATCATATATATTGTCTCCAGTGTTCTTATTCTTCTTTGTACTCCTTTCCTCCTCACCTCCTATCTCCTTACAACTCTGATCCTTAGGTATGGGCATTGTAATTTATCGTTATTGACAATCCTCCTTCCTTGAATATCTAGATCTCCAAAATAATGATATTCTATATGGCCTACATCCAAGGCATAGTTTGCAAGGTGATTAGCCAACCTATTGCCTTCTCTATGAGTATGTGACACTGTGACATTAGCTCGTGCCTTGAGCTCCTTGATTTCCTCGACATATACTGCAATTGACCATGGGACAGCCCACTTTCTAGATATTACATTATGAAGTAGCACTGAATCTGTATGCAAATCAATAAGAACATAGTCCTGCTCAATACAGTACTTCAAAGCATCCCCGACTACCTTTGCCTCAGCTTCTGTATTAGTACCCTCTTGTATTTCCTTGCCATACGCATAGACTACATCCCCATATTCATTTTTTAGTACAAAACCAATTGAACTCCTACCTGGGTTTCCCCTAGAAGCTGCATCTGCGTTCACCTTTATCCACCCTAGATTAGGGTATTCTTAGATCACTTTAGTATCCTTCAAACAAGGAGTATAATGCTCCATTACATGCAGTAAGTTAGGCCACTTATGAGGAACATTTTGGAGACTTGGCTTTCTCACTTTAACAAGTGATTGAAGAGTTGTAGACACCTAATATATTACCCTACTTATAGTAACTGGATCTCCATATTTGTAGCTAGTTCTTCACTTCCAAAGTTTTCACACAATAATGGATGGTAATGATTGCATAATTGGTTGTAATCTGGGCACAACATTAGCAGTCCCACATTTGATGACTACTTGATGAAACAACAGTCCCTCCACTCCTATACCTGCACATGATAGGAAGTATGACCACACTTTCTTAGCAGCATAAGATCTAAAAAATAGATGGTGAAAACTTTCCTCCTCCGGATTCACACAACACCAACATTTAGACGCCATTAAGTACACCAATATCCTCATGAAATCATCAAGTGGTAACTTTCCACATGGAGAAGGAAATTTTGAATGGTAGCCCCTTTACACAAATCTTCTTGTAAGCATTGTAAGGTTCCTTCCTCCTCCACAAGTAATATCTTATTTGTGTTAGTCTATCTTCACATGCCTTAAATGACTTTTTTAATACTTGTTCAAATCTTACTTGATATTTTGCCCTTATGCTATAGTTGAACATGTTTCCTCTCTCATTGTGACATGTTATCTCTTTCATTGTTGATATACCCTTATTTGAAGATATTGTTAGATGTTATCTCTTTCATTATTGATTATGATTATTTGAAGTCATTGTTATATGTTATCTCTTTCATTGTTGATATACCCTTATTTGAAGATATTGTTAGATGTTATCTCTTTCATTATTGATTATCATTATTTGAAGTCATTGTTACATGTTATCTCTTTCATTGTTGATTATCCTTATTTGAAGTCATCGGTGGTATAAGTTATCTCTTCTATTATGAGTTATTCTTATTTAGTATCATGGTTGCACATTATCTTTCTCATTGTTAAGTTATTGGTATTGAAGTTGTGAAAACCGTTATCACATTGAGGTGAAGTGTTAATTGTTGAGACATCTTTCTTGTTGAGAATTTTACATTCCTTGTTATTGTTGATGTTCTTGTACATATTGTGGTTGAGCCATGGGCTGTTGTTGTAGAAACATTGATATTGTTAATTATTGGCAAGTTGTGACATATGGGCACTTGGGGTGCGAGTTGTTATTGTGTTGTGGTATTGACGTGCATGCGGCGACATAAGGAGGGACTTATGTGCATTTTGCTTGTAAGGGAATTACGTGAAGCCACGTGGCATCATAAGGTGGTCTAAAGTGCGTGTAGCTATTTCGGGAAAACTATTTTCAAAACTATTTAAATGTAAGGCTCACACGGCGCTATAAGGAAAGATTGTGATTTAAATTGAGAAATGTGAATATGAGGCGGTACCTCGGTTGTGATTTTTATTATATACGAGGCGGTACCTCGGTTGGGATTCTTATTTTACACGAGGCGGTACCTCGTTTAGATTCCTGTTGTTTATCTCGTGTTGTAAAGAGTTATTTGGTGGGAACACTTCATTTTGTTTTGTTCTTCCTTGTTCAATCAGTTATTGTCCATATATGAACATTGTGGTTCTTTTCGATTGCTTTCCTTATGTTACCTCTATGCTTACAATCCTTTCGTTAGTCTATGTTATTAACCTGTTTCATATTATTTATTGCTTTGCTTCCCATTACTTCATGTTATTACATTTTCATTCCGTTCATTCTATGTCTAGTAGGTGTCTTGAACTGGCCTCGTCACTACTCTACTGAGGTTAGGCTTGATACTTACTGGGTACCGTTGTGGTATACTCATACTACGCTTCTACACATCTTTTTGTACAGATCCAGGTATGTTTGCCCATGCCGGACGCTAGAGTTGATTTAAGTTGCTACTTTTGGAGACTTCAAGGTATACTTGCTTCACATCCGCAAGCCTCGGAGTCCCTTTCTATTTTAGACATTCCATTGTTTCTTTCTAGTTTCAAACAGTTTTGTATTTCGAGACTTGTAGTACCATCTTGTAGATCTTATGACTCCATTTCACTGGGTTTTCGAGTATTGTACTGTTGATTTTATTATTATAGTATGAAGGTTTTTATTTGAAGTTCTAGTACTATTTCCACTATTTCTCTATGCATGTTAAGCTTACCTAGTCGTAGAGACTAGGTGCCATCAGGATATCCTACGGAGGGACATTTGGGGTTGTGACACTTTTAAGAACTCTGAAGTGGACTGTTAACCCCTATACTTAGTAAGAACTTGAGTGTTAATCTATGTGTAGACTTTCATTAAGTGCATACAGGACTAAATATATGACCACAATTAAGAACCCTTATAAGTATGAACCTGCCAGTAGGATTAGTGATGTTAATACACATGATAGCTCCTTTGCTCCTTTGAACTACATGACTTATCTGTTATGAGTTTTTGTATCGGCATGTTGGTGTTCTCAATACTTGCCATCACCTGTAACTGATTTTATTTGAGTACTCTGAAGCCTGATAAAGTACATGACAGTGTATTACATGCTTGTATGTGAACTATGATCTCTTTTGGTGTTATCTGTAGTATTCTGAACAGTTATTTACAATAAATATACATCTCCTAGTGTGTTGTCATTACTGTTGTATTGTAATTTACATTGAGTGCCTCATTAGCACTTAAACTTGTAGGGAAGAGTAAGTGTGAGTAGTTAAGGGTATTTGGGAGTAGAATTTAGTTCTTGGTTGAGATATTCTCTCTGACACAAGCACTGCTCTGGGTCCTTGAGACCCTTGTGAACTTTGAAGTGCCAAGGATCAAAGAGTATCTCAGCCATGAATGGAATCTTACCCTAAGCCTTTAATTATAGACATTTGCTAATATCTTTAGGTTTAGTGTTAAATGGAAACGAAGGTTTCACTATAAATTGCTTTACTTTGTGTAACTTCACATTCCTAACTACTATTGATTGTTACAGTTTTGTCTTGGGTCTATATTGGTGTTACTTATGTTTAAATATTATATTGGACCATATGTCTAATAACCTTCTCCTTTGTTATGCATGTGTCTGAATTGGGCCTGCCGAGTTCTCAAAGAAGTCAGACCCAAATGCTTGCCTAAACCTTGGAGTCATCGAAGCTGTTGTTGTTTGTTTTCACAGTCTGTTGGGCCTAATCTCTTTTAGGACCAAAACTATGAGTCCATTTCTTTTCTTACACAGCTTTTATAAGTTTACTGCTATTCCTATATATATCAACACTGACGATATTGATTGAATGTCTGACTTTATATCTTTGAGTTATAGTAATAACCTAGGCAAGCCTTAAAGACGTAGGTAAAAACAAAGGTACTGCAACTTAGTATTAATTAATTCTAATTATTAATCACTTCTTTTATTCAACTTCTATCCTTGTTCTTACTAACAAATTTTCATGAAGTTTTGAAACTAAGACAGATTTGCAAAAATCAACAGCCTTCTCTTTCTAATACAAGATGAACAACCAAAAAATTCATAAATGATTTCCAAAAGGGGGATATTTCTACAAAATCAAACGAATACTGCTGCAATTAAGGATCTTTCAAACGATTTGAATTTGAATATGAGGATTTGAATCAAATTTCCAAGGTATATCTAAGCCTCGTTTCTCAAATAGTTCTTACTTTAAACAAATAGCCACTTTGTTTCAAAAGTCAAATATTTTAAACTTAACCACATTTTATTAGTAAAGTAAGTGTTATAAATCCATTTTTCTAAAACGCTCTTTCAATTGTATAGACATTTTCAAAGGGCTTTTCTTTTAAATACAATTACACCTTTTCAAAGTATATACACTACTTATCTTTCAAAATTGATAAGTTTTACAACATAGCATAAGGTAAGCCATACATTTTAGCACCAACTAAGCAAGATATAGACATCTAAATTCCCCGAACCTAGTATAAGTCCTATGGAGCTACCTTAGGTAGATTCTAGGGGGTGCCTAACACCTTCCCCTTAGAAGAATAAAAACCCTCACACAAATCTCACTGGTTAGCAGACTAATAGGATAATGATCTTAATAATTTATAGGTACCCTAGTATACCCTTAAATATTAGGTGTCGACTCGCTTTATCATCAACACAGAAACAACTAGTTGAATCTTATTTTGACACGTGCAAAATAGGGTGCAACAATAGTTAATTTTCTTTTTGATATAGATTGCGCGATAGAGCTGAGTAATAAGTATTCACTCCTAATCTTTATCTTGTATATGTTCTCAGTGATGCCTACTACTTGACGACAGGCGGCTATTCGTAGACTAGATGAAGAGTTGGGGGAGGGCACCAGTCGGGTGCCACCTGCCCATGTAGATCAGCATGAGCCCTATGATGAGGCAGATTCTCAAGCTTCTAGAGAAGCACCACAACCCTAGAGGGGCATAGAGGAGCTGATGTACCTCTGGTTCCTCCCCGGTTGCTCCTGATCAAGATTTAGACATGCGGAGTGTCGTGCACTTGTTAACTCGACTAGTGGCCTCCCAAGCCCAGCGTCAGACCCCTGTCACCTCAGATAAAGCAGTCAACGTAAAAGTTTGGGATTTTATTAAGCTGGACCCTCTGATATTCACAGGAGTAGATCCAAATGCAGATCGTCAGAGCTTTCTAGATCAAATGCAACAGACTTTATGAGTTATGGATGCAACCGATACTGAGTCTATAGAGCTTTCTTCTTATCGATTATAAGATATTGTAGTGACTTGGTATGAGACCTGAGAGCAGTCTAGGGGACCTCGTGCCCTATCAGCAGGATAGATGGAGTTTTTCGAGGCATTTTTGCAGCAATATCTGCCTGTTGAGCTCCCCCGAGTCAGGTAAGACAAGTTCTTATGCTTGGAGCACGAAAATATGAGTGTTCGAGAGTATAGTATGCAATTAAACTTCTTGGCTAGGTATGATCCTACAGTTGTGGATGAGATGAGTGAGCCAGTATATTGATTTGTGGGTGGTCTGGGACCACATTTGGTTAACGAATGTACCATGGCTTCCTTAAATATGGATATGGACATATCCCGCATTCAGGACTATACAAAGAATTTGGAGGATCGTAAGAGGCAGCGGCGGGCCGATCAAGAGCATGATAGGGGCCAACATAAGAGGGCTTGGTCCGTAGGTGATACGAGAGAGTTTCGAGGTAGGTTTAGGCCTCAGTTTCCTAGACACCCATCTTATCCAGTGACTAGTGCACCACCATTGTTTCAGGGCTAGCATCATGATCAGACCACTTATTATGTTAAGGGTTAGGGTTCATGGGCACCAGGCCCGTAGTATAGAGGGGAATTTGTCATGACCCGAACTCGGGGAGCGCAACCGGTGCTCAATCGAGTGAACCCGGCTGAGCAAGCCTATTAGATTTTCTGCTACCCTAAATCATCCATGAATAAAGAGTATACATATTTTCGTTAATTAGACAATAAGGTGATCATGTCTGCAATAACAATTTCTTACCATTAGTTACATCATTTTAGAATCTCAAATTTCATACACATTTTCATGGTCTAAGGTGGAACTAGTAATTCAAACACAACATAACATTGTTTGACTTTCCCAGTACCAATATACAACCTACACTATGTCTACGGAGCCTATAATAGATACAAAAGAGTATTATGATAATGCCGGCAACAAGCCCCCAGCTATACCTCAAACACAATACACAAGGAACAAAAGATACATGACCCCGAAATGAAGTGGGATTCACCAACTCTGCTGGGAAGAGAGTGTACCGCTATCATTGATCAGTGTCTCCTATTGTGGAACCACCTGCATCCATTGAAGTTGCAGTGCCCCCGACAAAAGGGATATTAGTACATATGAAATATTACTAGTATGAATGACAAAACACACGCTCAATAGAATGACAAATAATACGAGCAAGTACAATCATAATATTAGTGAAGCCTCAAACAACATCAAACCTCAAATTATGATCAAGACAATGTTCAAATAAATTTCCATATTTTAAGTTGGGAGGTCTTTAGAAACAATATGCCACCATTCACGATTCCAATATTCACAAAACCAATACCACCGTACTTTTAGCACGGAGTTCGATCACAACCCGATCGGCTAGGCCATCTCATTAGAGACATCAACCACAATCATAATTTCCAGCACAATCACCACCATGTTTGCGTCATGGCGTCCAATCACGACTCGATCGGCTAGGCCATCTCAATAGATACATCATCCTTCTTATACAAATCATCTCATTTGATACTTCTTTCACATCTTTTCATTTCATTGGTACTAGTGGCCATAATTATAACATCATTCTTGGCACGTCGGCCGTATTTAGTATTCCATACTCACCTTTTCCACTTTCAAACATTATTATCATCATCAACAGTAAGGCATTATAAATCAAAGTTTTTAGTACACATGTGAGCAATTGAGAGTCTTAGGCACATAGAGGTTTTCACAAAATTTGGCATAATAGCCTTCGTTTGAACTTGACTTGAAGTCGCAACATTATTAATGCACAACCCATACTTTGAACATATTCTCAATTGATAACATAACATGATAAAAGCATTTTGGGATACATATTGAACATATATCTTTCAACACAAGCTTATTCAGAATAGCCAATTTTATAATTAACAACTTGGAACTTACAAGGATAATGTGGAGTTTAATCCTAATAGAAACGTTTAGCCAACATACATCAATGGAGTTTCCTTAAGCTCTAAAATGTTCCGGAATTCTTAGCAACTTCAATCTATTTAAGAAATATAACAAATTGAACCAAAATTAGGAAGATGTTCATGGTTCTATCTCATTTGAATTTTTTATCAAACACTAGGTGTGCATTAAGGTTTCAAGGTCCTTTTATGGAGGATTCCATCATCCCACAATCCATTCTTTACCATTTTTATCTCAACAATATTTCTACACCCCTTGATAACACATGTATACAAAATAACCAACTCCCATACCAAAGAATTATCTTACTTATCTTCCAATTCTAGTTAACTTTCGAAATGAAGGGTTAGGGTGTAGAATCTTACCTCTAGGATGAAGACCTAGTGAGTTTTCCTTGTTAATCTTCCATGATTCGAGCAAGAATTGAAAATAAAATTTTTGAAGAACTCTCTTCCACTCTAGGGCACTCTCTCACCCTCAAAATATTAGGTTTTTGGTCAAAATATGGTACATATCATCTATTTAACAAAGTAGGGTCGGGTTATAAAAATCCAAAAATAAAGCTCCGGAATAGGATATACGGTCACATATGCGACCGCAGAATGGATATACGGTCCGCATATCGGGGCCTTACACATAACCTTAAATTCCTTCTGCACCACGAAACCTTAAATTCCTTTGCAAAATTTTACGGGGCCTTACAATTTCAATAAAGTGATATCCCCGATGTCGTATTGTGGTCAATGTGGTAGGACTCATCTAGGGAAATGTCGTTAGGGTTCAGATGCATGTTATTCGTGTGGGATGCCCGGCCACATTATGTGCTTTTGTCTGATGAGAGGTGGGAGTGGTATGGCGCAGCCGACGGGGTCTGTAGAGGCATTTCCTTCATCAGTACGCCCTCCTATGCAAGGCACCCAGACGTCGACTGGTAGAGTCAGAAGCAAGGGTGGAGCGTCTAGCTCAGGCGATCATCAGAACATCATTTATGCATTATCAGGTCGACATGACCTAGAGTTGTCTTCAGGTGTGGTTATAGGTATATTATCCATATTTTCCCTTGATGTATGCCTTGATAGATCCAGGTTCTACTCTGTTGTACATTACTCCCTTTGTTGTTGGTAAATATGGTAAAGAACCTGAATTGTTGCATTAGCCATTTGAAGTGTCAACGCCCGTGGGTGAGGCTATGATTGTTAGATGGGTATATCGGGGTTGTGATTTGATGATTTATGATCATCACACCTTAGCCGATTTGAATGAATTAGAAATGGTGGAATTTGATGTTATTATGGGTATAGACGGGTTGGCTTCTTGCTACGCTAATGTGGATTGTTAGATGAAAGTCGTTCGCTTTAATTTTCCAGGCGAGCCCGTCATTGAATGGAAGGGAAATGAGGCAACACCTAAGGGAAGGATTATTTCTTAACCTAAGGCTTAGAATATGATCTCAAAAGGATATATCTATTATCTAGTGCAAGTGCAGGATGCAGAAGCAACGCCTCCAACCCTTCAGTCCATCCCTGTTGTTAATTAATTCCCCGATGTATTTACTGATGAAAATCCTGGCATTCCTACTGAAAGGAAAATTGATTTCGCTATCGACGTGTTTCCAGACACCCATCCTATATCTATTCTGTCGTAGAGAATGGACCCTATTGAATTGAAAGAATTGAAATCGCAGTTGAAAGATCTTCTAGATAAGGGCTTCATCAGTCCCAGTACTTCCATGTGGGGTGCCCCGATTTTATTTGTTCGTAAGAAACACGGTTCATTGAGAATGTGTATTGATTACCATCAGCTGAACAAGGTAACTATTAAGAATAAATTTCTGTTTACAAGGATCGACAACCTGTTTTATCAATTGCAAGGCACCAAGTATTTCTCAAAGATCAATCTCAAATCTGGGTACCATCAACTAAGAGTCAAGGAGAAAGATACCCCAAAGACAGCCTTTCAGACCAAATATGTCCATTATGACTTTCTTGTTATGTCCTTTGGCGTAACCAATGCACCAACGGCTTTTATGGATCTGAAGAATCGGGTGTTCAAGTAGTTTTTAGACATCTTTGTGACTATGTTTATTACTGAAATTCTAGTGTATTCTCGATCAGAAGCGGAGCATGCAGATCATTTGCGAACAGTATTACAGACACTCCAAGATCATAATTTGTATGATAAGTTCTCCAAATGTGAGTTCTGGTTGAATGTAGTGGCTTTTCTTGGGCATATAGTATTGGATGAGGGAATCAAAGTTGATAATCAAAATATCGAGGCAACTAAGAATTGGCTGAGGCCCACAACTCCTACTTAGGTGCATAGTTTCTTAGGCTTAGCTAGTTACTATTAGAGGTTTGTAGAAATTTTCTCTTACATTGCTGCTCCATTTACAAAGTTGACGCATAAGGCGGATGTGTTGCAGTGGATCGATACTTGTGAAAAGAGCTTCCAGGAGTTAAAGAGGAGATTAACATCAGCACCTATTCTAGCCCTTCTCGAAGGATCGGAGGGTTATGTTGCGTTCTGATGCAACATGGTAAAGTTATTGCTTATGCTTCAGGAAAACTAAGGAAACACGAACAGAATTACCCGACTCATGACCTTGAGTTGGCGGCTGTTATATTTACTCTAAAATATGGCGTCACTATCTGTATGGAGTTTATGTTGATATATTTACAAATCATAAGAGCTTGCAATACACATTCAGGCAAAGAGAATTGAATCTGAGACAAAAAAGATGACTTGAATTGTTGAAGACTATGATTTTGATATCCTGTACCATCCTGACAAGGGAAATGTTGTGGGCGACGCGTTAAGTTGGAAATCTATGGGTAGCCTGAGGCATTTTGGAGCTGATAATCTGAAAATTACTAAAGATTTGTATCGATTAGCCAGTTTAAGTGTACGATTGCTTGATGGAGGCGATAGGGGTGCCATATTTTAGAATGCTGCTTAATCCTCGTTAGTGGCAGAAATAAAGACGCGGCAATTTGACGATCTAGCCTTGGTGAGAATAAGGGAAAGCATTCCCTTTCAGAAAGAGTATTTGTTTGAGTTGTCGGAGGACAGAGTCCTTAAATATTAGTTCCAATTGTGTGTGCCCGATGTTGGGGGACTCCAAGGACAGATTATGGCGGAGATTCACTTGTCCTGGTATTCTATTCATCCTGGGTCTACTAATATGTATCATGACCTTTAACAGATATGCTTGTGGAATGATATGAAGAGAAATATTGATGAATACGTTTCTCAGTGTCCTAATTGCCAAAAAATTAAGATTGAGCACCAGAAACCCGGAGGATTGCTTTAGAATATTGAGATTTCGACCTGGAAATTAGAGACAATATATATGGATTTCATTATGGGATTATCAAATTCTTTTCGAAAGTTTGATTCGATATGGGTTATCGTGTATAGATTTACAAAGTCAGCTCATTTCATACTCGTAAAACCTACATTTTTAGCCAAGGATTATGCCAGAATATATATTAAGGAAATAGTTCGACTTCATGTAACACAAATTTCTATTTTATAGGACAGAGGTGCCCAGTTTACAGCTAACTTTTGCAAGTCCTTACAAAAAGGTTTGGGTACGAAAATCAGTCTTAGCACAGTTTTCCATCCGCAGACAGATGGTCAGGCCGAGCGAACTATTCTGACACTCGAGGACATGATGCGAGTCTGTGTTCTAGACTTCAAAGGATGATGGGAATATCATCTGCCGCTCATTGAGTTTGCTTATATAACATCTACCATTCCAGTATCCAGATGGCACCATATGAAGCCCTATACGGGAAAAAAGTGCATGTCTCCTATCGGTTGGTTCGATGTTGGCGAGACAAAATTATTACGCCCTGATTTGGTGCAACATGCCGTAAAGAAGGTTAAAATGATTCAGGATCGATTATTGGTCACTCATAACCAACAAAATTCTTAATCAGATAACCAACATTGAGACATAGAGTTCGCTATGGGAGACTGGGTGTTCCTAAAAATGTCGCCTATGAAAGGCATGATGAGGTTCGGCAGGAGAGGCAAGCTTAGCCCCAGGTATGTCGGACCATATCAGATTATCCAGAAAATTAGCCAAGTAGCTTATAAGCTTGAGCTTCCCATGGAATTAGAAGTAGTTCATCATATGTTTCATGTACCATGCTTGGTAAGTGCTTGGGTGACCCCTCTCGCATTACCCCAATTGAGAATGTCCTAGTCACAGAAGACCTATGCTATGAGGAAATTCTGGTAGCTATCCTAGATCACCAAGTTTGTAACTTGTGAACCAAAGAGGTGGCTTTAGTTAAGGTACTTTGGAGGAACAACAATGTACATGAAATGACATGGGAAGCCGAGGAGGATATGAAATCCAGATATCCTTATTTGTTTCAGACTACAAGTTTATATTGACACTTGTGCGATACAATTTCTTTACTCTTAAATTACTTATAGAGCTTAATTCGCATATCTTGTTTTGGTGATAATGCTGAGACAACTATGGCAGGCACAACTAAGAGTATAACATATGATAGATGAGATGATTAATGGCTATCCCTTTTAGATTTTTGCATATATAGACGTTCGTGTGAGGCTTATTGGATGTTATTATGTTATTTTGTAGCCCTGTGTAGCATTGGTTGTGTGTTTGGGCTGCTTATCAAGTTTCAGATAGCCCTATTTACGAAGAAAACTCTGTCAATGTTTTTTTAAATATTGGGAGTTAGAGTATTATTCAACATTTAAGGACGAATGTTCTTAAGGGGGAATGATGTTACATCCTAAACTTTTGACGTCGATTGAAAGTGGAGTGACATAGCCGTACTTTTGGGGTAAGAATAAAGGGCTTAATATAATAATAAGGTCTTGTTATAAGGTACTTGAATCTTACAATAGTCGTATATTAAGATTTGAAGTCAAGTAAGTTGTAAAACAAAAATTTACAAACGTTGTCGCAAGATACATTCATAATCTTACTGAATTTTGGGTCTAATATCACTGAGATTTTCTCTCAATGTACTTAGGGTTATGGGGTGATCCAACCACCATATGGAAGCTCCACGAGTCTAGTTTCTAACTTATTAAACCGTTCATCGATATGATATCAAAGTAGAGAGATATTTGCATTTTCATGAGACTCCGCAAGAAGCTCCCTATGGGACCCACTTTGAATGGTGGAAATATTCAGATATATATCAAATGCCTATAGCCCGTTTTCATTCGTATTTTTCACTATTTCCAAACCCAAAACATTCCCAAAACCTCTCTAAGAGTTATCATATCATCCAAGGTCAAAATCAAAGGCAAACCAAGTAAATCCAACGTGAAGAATCCCGTGGTAGTCGTCTTATCGCTTTTTTCCTTGTTGTGCTGATTTTGGAGACTCCTTGGAAGTAAAGCAGTCTCAAAATTTGAGGGATTCTTGTGCTTGGAGGTAAGTTCCATCTTATCCTTTTTGTTCTTAAATTTATACAAGTTGTAGGAGTTTTATTACTAAAAGGTTGTAAAGCAAATTCTTGGAGGAACTTGGAATTTTGTTGTGTGTTGTGAGTTGCTCGTTTGACACTGTATATTGGTGCTAAATTGCTGGATTTGGTTGTTTGTGTTGCTAAAATGATAATAAAGATAAGTAGGCGAAATATGTGGTCTTGATGTTAAGCTACCATTGTGAAGGAACTTGAGAGTTCTATATACTCAAGGTGTTTGACAAATTGTCTAAGTAAAGGCTACCTATAGTTATTGATTCAATTTTGATTCCAATCATTCATATGATGTAGATAATTGCCTGTAGAATGTACAAGGATCCATGGAGTGTAATTAGCTTCATCAACAAGGTATGTAGTGTAAGGCCCCGTGAAATTATTCCTAAAAACCGAGGTTCTGTGATGCCGGGGTAGGCGTAGATGATGGTACGAATGATGGTACACTAAGGTACCAAGGGAGGCTATGTGTTCCAAATGTAGATGGTCTCCGGGAAAGAATTATGACCGAGGCTCACATTTCCGGGTATTCCGTGCACCCGGGCTCTACAAAGATGTATCATGATCTGAAGAAAGTCTATTGGTGGAATGACATGAAAAGGAATGTGGCGGACTTTGTGGCAAGGTGTCTGAATTGTCAGCAAGTAAAGGCAGAATACCAACGGCCTGGTGGGTTGGCACAGAACATAGAAATTCCAATGTGGAAGTGGGAAAAGATTAATATGGATTTTATGGTAGGACTACCGCGTACTCCACGCAAGTTTGACTCAATTTGGGTGATTGTGGATCGACTCACTAAATCAGCACACTTCTTGCCAATTAAATCTACCGACACAGTAGAACAGTATGCTTAGTTGTATATCAAGGAAATAGTCAGGCTGCATGGCACTCCAGTTTCTATCATCTCCGATCGAGGAGCTCAGTTCACGGCAAATTTTTGGAAGAAATTTCAGCAAGGTTTGGGTACTCGGGTGAATCTTAGTATAACCTTCCATCCACAGACCGACGGGCAGGCAGAGCAAACTATTCAGACACTTGAGGACATATTGCGTGCTTGTGTTCTCGACTTCAAGGGTAGCTGCGACGATCATTTGCCACTCATAAAGTTTGCTTATAACAACAGCTTTCATGATAGTATTCAGATGGCACCATTTGAGGCATTATATGGTAGGAGATATAGATCTCCCATTGGGTGGTTTGAGATTGGGGAAGCTAAGTCGATAGGACCAGACCTCATGCATCAGGCTATGGAAAAGGTTAAAATCATTAAGGAGCAGTTGAAAACTGCTCAGAGTCATCAAAATTCCTATTCAGATGTTCGTCGCAGAGACTTAGAGTTCAAAGAAGATGATTGAGTATTCTTGAAGGTTTCACCCATGAAGGGTATAATGCGGTTAGGAAGGAAAGGGAAATTGCATTCCAGGTATGTAGGGCTATACAAAATCATTCAGCAGATTGGTCAGGTGGCGTACAAGCTTGAGCTAGCACCCGAGATGTCATTAGTGCACCCGGTATTCCATGTGTCTATGTTGAAGAAGGTAGTTGGAGATCCGTCAGCTATTGTGCCGGTTGAGACCATTGAAGTTATTGAAGAACTATCATATGAAGAAATTACAGTTGCCATTCTTGATAGGCAAGTCCAAAAGTTTAGGAATAAAGAAATTGCCTCTATGAAAGTGTTGTGGCGAAATCAGCAGGTTGAAGAGGCTACTTGGGAGGCCGAGGAAGAGACGAAAAAGAAGTATCCTTACTTGTTTGTATAAGCTATGTAACCTTTCTATAAACTGTCGCCTATGGATTCTTGTATCACTTGTTTAGTTAATGTAAAGTTGCTTCTTTCTAAATATATTGTATGTGAGGCCACGATTGGATTGAACAGTGTGGTTTATTATACTTGTTTGTAAAATATATTGTTCTTGCCGCGGTTCGGACTTTTTGGATTGAACAGTGTGTTGGGGAGTTGAAGGAAAATATTTTGCAGAAATGCATATATCTTACATTCCCTTGCATCCACTCGTATACGATATTGCGCACTCGATATCAGCTATGCACCGACGATTTGTGATGCTGCGGATGGGCTACGAGGGGGCCATGAATGCTCGATCATTGTCTCATTGTGTTGTCCATACTGAGGACTGGGATGTTTTGGTAGGTCTTTCAGTTGTTCACGTGTGGGATGCAGAGGGTTGTGGTATCTAGTTGGTGAGTATAAGCTTGGGAGGATTTAATTGATTGCCTAGTTGTTATGATTATGGTAGGGTAATGGGAGAATGTTGATTTAAGGCTAGTCGATGGTATTAGAGGTTTTGTGTTTTGTATGGGACTTCTATTCAGTGGAAGGTACATATTATCATTCAAGGCACTTGAGAAAGCGGGCTTGACTGTCAGGGGGATGGATATGTGCTTAGTAGATGATTTACGGTATCTTATGATTGGTTCGATACAAGCTTATGAAGGTTGGTATTGCAGATCGTCAGATGTTATGTCCTATGGCTTCGCACCATGTGAGGGAGTTTGCTATCGACGATCAGATTGCATGGTCATGTGTTATATTTGTTCAGGTCTGAGGTATATATGTGGTATTGTAGGGTTCCCCAAAGTTGTAAATGGCTAAGATCTGAGATTTGCATGGGATAGTGCTGTGACTTGCGGTATTTCAGTATCATTATTAATTCTGCATTCTAGTATCATACAGGTTAGAGAACAGCTTCAGATTCACAGAAGGTCTCTTTAGAGTGCGTATCTTGGTTGTGGTATCATTGGGTGCTTCTGATGAAATATAGTGGTTTATGGGCTTTCGGACGATGTGGTTTGTGCTAGATCTCTTGTGGTAAGATTTGGTTTAGGATCGTAGTATACCGGCAAGGAGAAGTGTTAACTTGAAGGTAAGTTAAGAAGGATTCGAAGACATGGGCCAGCTTGGTTGAGTTAGGGAAATTTAGTTGTGATGGCTTGGTTATGTGAGGACGGTTTTCGAAGAGTTCTTGATAGTGTCGACCACGACTTGAGTCGGATGTCTGCTACCGGCATAAATAATATGTTGCACATCATGATTTTTCTCCTGGATGGGGTCATGAGTTCTAGATAGCATGGACGATTTCAGATATTTAGAAAATATTGGCACTATCTAGTATCATTTGAGAAGGGTGTGCATTTTAGAAGGGGCACAGTGTTTTGACTACGGATGTGTTACATCTCGCGTTTTCGTACGTTAAAGTTTCGTCTTCAGTTAATCGGCATAGATTCGGGATGAGATTATCTTGAGGTTAACGTATTTATCCTATTTATAACAAGCGATAAGTAAGTGCCATGAAGGATAAAGGGTACAAGAATTAAAGAAAATGAGTTTCATTGAAGGTTGTCGATTTGGGATAAAATACGGTCCGAGCTATAATACCCGATATTTGTGGACTAGTACCATACAAGGTACCATATGACCGTGATAGTATGATGTATAAAATACATTAAAAATAAGTATTATTTTAAGTAATTTGAGATAATTCTTAATTATGCGGATAATTGATTAATTATCGGGTAACGAGACATTACCTAATTAATTAATAAATTATGAGATAAGACCAACCCCCCAAAAAAAACGTGGCAGCTAGCCACATTCTAAATAAATGACTCTTAGTCATTTCTTATTAGGTGGCATAATGTGTTAGTTACACATTCACTCCATTCTAATATTTTCCATACTAAAGACTATACAATCAGAATGTTAGTCATTCTTACAATTAGAATGTTAGTCATTCTTACAACCAGAACGTTAGCCATTTTTACAAGCTTTCAACAAAACGTCTTCCAACCAAAATCCAACGAGAATTATTAGAAGCTTAACAATGTAAAAAATTTGCGGTTCTAAAGGAGTACGGTGCAACCTTTTCCAAGAATATCATACGGATTTTTTCATACTCCAGGTATGTTAAAGCTATCTCTTCTTTCTTTTTGGAATGATCCAAATAATACAAATAAAACGAGCAAAATATGCAAATTTCATAAATGACTCTATAAATAGAAATACTAGGGGTGTCTATATTTTGATTCCCCATGTGAATTATTATTCTATCTTCTGGTCATGGGTCTCAGAAAAATACGTATTTGATAAAGTTTATCTGAAAGGTATATTGATTTTTATGGCATTCCGAGAAAATTTTATTAACGTATTTCTTATGCATTTCATGCATTTATACATGTACATTGACCCATGACCAGATGGCGTTATATACGCGTATATATGTATATTATATGTATATGGGATACGGGAAAAGGCTACGGCGTTATATACGCACCACCTGATCAGCTGGTATACGTTGATGATTTTGCCCACAGTGGACGAGATGATATGATGTGATGCCCTCAGAGGCCTGATGATGTTATGTACACCTATACCTATGCATGAAACGAAATTCATACGCACGTGCATGACATTATAAATATTTCAGGATTTGCAAAGTTATTTGGATTTACATGCGAAATTCGTTATTCCATGTTTGATCAATATATTTTATGTACTGATTTTCATGCCTTACATACTCAGTATATTATTCGTACCGACGCCCTATTTCCCGGGGCCTGCATTTCATGCCCACAGGTGCAGATAGGCAAGCCGACGGTTCCCCTTTTTAGGATCCTTGATCAGCGAGAGTTGGCGTGCTCCACTTAATCCGGAGCTGCTTTTGATTTTTGTACGATATGCTTGTATATATATATGGGTATGACATATCTCAATCCCATCTTTGTACAGTTGTATTTCTATTAGAGATCTGTAGACAATTATGTATAGTTGGATAATATGTGGCCTTGTCGGCTTTCAGTTTTTGATATTTAGTTGTCTATAGCAGCCTTGCCGGCTCGCCCACTATATTTCGCATGTATATGTATGTATGCTATTCTCGTAATTCAGCAGATGTCATTCAGGTTTATATCTTAGACGCATGCTTAAGGATGTTCGACATGTAGGATTCGGGCACCCATCGCGGCCCATCGGTCTGGGTCATGACACAACACTACTACCAAGCCTTTCAATATATATATTTCACAAGTTCTAGCTTCAACGACTTATGGAAGTAATTCTCATTGGATGATCGTGTATGAGGAATGTGTCAGTCATTTGAGTAGTGTAGTTGCGATCGGATATGGATATTCTGGTATTCTAAGGATTTGAAGACTAAGAGGGTTCTTAGATGCAGATTGTTCCATGGTAATGAACGATGAAGGTATGTTCAGAGGTTGACAGCTAAGCATGGTTGCTATGGATATGCTATTGTCAGCTTTCAGAAGTTATCTACCTATTTTGGAAGGATCAGAATTGATTTGGAGGCCACTAGTAGGTCTAATAAGGATGTGTGTTCTAGAGTGGGACGGATTTGTCTACTCAGCACAATTATTGTGGAGGGGTGTGTTATCAGTTAGAGTGGATCTCATTCGTGTTTTCATATGTTCCATGTGTTAATCTCTTTTGCTACGATGAGTTGTGATCTATTGGTTATTTGCATACCTGATGTTGTTCTATTGGGGCATGATTCTTGGGGTGTTGAATGGTTGATTGCACCTTGGTTATTGTCTTTCTATTTATGGAGTATTGTGCTATCTATTTCTCCATTGTTATGGTCATGCACTCAGGTGTTTGTAGTTAATATGCATATGGTTGTTGATTGTGAGTATCATGTCTCGAGGTATTCAATGTGGACCGGTGTTTTGATTGGGTCACGCATCATAGCTGTTTGTATTGGGATAGGATCCTTGTGCTTATTTCGTGTGTTTTGTTTCTCCTTAGTGTGATGGGTTCATAGAATTGTGATTTGTAGTGGTATTTGTTGGACTTGTTGGTTGGTTCTCTCATTTGGTTCTCTTTCCATATTTACCTATATTCGAGTAGTTGCTTGCTGGGTACAGATTGGGTCATATGTGACAAGGTGGCATTTGGTATGGCTCATCGGTCGAATAGCTTCCCCTGAGTGAGTGGTTATGAGTTTCTACATGTGTCTTACATCATTAGCAGTGTTGTAAATGTTTGGAACATGGTTATATTTGATATGAGGTATGTTACTAGAACCAGGTTTAGTAATGGGCAGCTATTGTGGTCAGAGATATTTCTGTGGACATATGAGCGATGGGCTATGTCGTGTGGTTATATCTCGGGAATATATTTATGATTTGCTACAGCTTGTTGAGATTGATATAATATGTATATGCGAGAATTGGATTCATATCAGGAATTTGGAATGTTGGAATTTAGGTCTATGGTTGATATATTGAGGTTGAAGAAAGAATCTTCAGTTAGGTTGTGTTGACAAGCTTATATAGGTGGATGTGACATGGGATCAGTCATGGGTATATGTATGGCATATTTATACAGTGATTTGATGGCTTTGGAACGACTCTTGGGGAGAATGTAACAACCCAACCGGTCAATTTGAGCTTTAGCATTCCATTCGGTGGTTTGAGATTTTGAGTAGTTTCATATGATGTATTATTACTTAAGTGTATAGTCGGTTTTCGTTTTTGAGTGGTTCAGGATTGATTTGGAAGAATGAATCTTGATTTGGAAGCTTTAAGTTGGAAGAGTTGACCAAGGTTTGACTTTTGAGTAAACGAACTCGGAATCGGGTTTTGATTGTTCTGATAGGTTCGTATGATGATTTTGGACTTATACGTATGTTCGGATTTGGTTTCGGAGGTTCCTAGAAGAATTTGACACTATTTGTCAAAAGTTGCCAATTTGAAGAACTTAAGAGTTCATAAGTTTAACCAAGAGTTGACTTTGATGTTATTGGACTCTAATTGGTGTTCCGAGACTTTGGATAGGTCTATATATTTGAATTGAACTTGTGTGCAAAATTTGGAAGTATCCAAAGTGTTTAAGTGTGATTCGAACACTCTTTTGAAAGAATGAAGATTTAACAACTTAAGAGAAATTCTATCCGGTTTGAGCCTCGATTCTTTGTTATGATATTCTAGTGGGTGTTTTGAGGCATTGGATAAGTTTGGATAATATATTTGTACTTGTTGGTATGATTGGATGGGGGTGCCGAGGGGCTCGGATGTATTTTGGATCATTGGTTGAGAAACTAGTTAAGTTAAGGATTTGGAGTTTGATCATGGTCAATATCGAGTCAAGATGACCTCTTTTCGGTATTTTAAGTGTGCGAGCAGGTTCGTAGTGTATTTTATGATTGAAATGCATATATGATTTGTGTCCGGGAGGTTCTTAATAAGTTTTAGGTGCTAAAACGAAGATTTTGTTTGCTGGTTTTTTTTTCTAGTGTAAATAATTACGAAAATGCCATTTATATCCCTGAAATTTTCAGACTTCTTTTAAAATTTCAAAACATCATATATCCCCCATTTTATGACCAAATTGGGTGATTCAAAAGGCTAGGTGTAATCTTGTAAGTATCATGTTTGGCTTATCAAGCGTGAGTTTCGGGATCATCTAGGATCTGATTCAGGCTGGGAAAGCTGATGCATTTTTACTTATTTCAGAATTTAGTTACTTTTTCTCACAAGGTTTTGGAGCTCGTTTTGGGAGATTTTGGAGGGGATTTTCACTACTTAGATTGGGGTAAGCATTTTTGAATTGGATTTGTTTAAATTTCATGATTTTAACCTTGAATTTAGCGATTGATTGGTGAATTGAATTGAAGAAACTGGGAATTTTAGAAAACAAATTTCTAAAATATAAATTGATGATTTGAAGGCCGATATGAGGTCAGAATTGGATGATTTTGGTATGGTTGGACTCGTGATAGAATGGGTGTTCGGATTTGTGAGTTTTGTCGGGTTTCGAGGTTAGAGCTCGATGTTGACTTTTTGAGTTAACTTTTTTATTTTAGTTAAAGATCTTAACTTTATTAATCGGAATTGTTTGATAATATTAAGTCATTTTTGGCTAGATTTGAGCCGAGCAGAGGCAAATTTTAAAGGAAAAGCTATTTTTGAGTGATGAATTGGTCTAATTGAGATAAGTATCCTGCCTAACTTTGTGTGGGGGAAATTACCCCTTAGGATTTGGGTTGATTTTACTATTTGAATTATGTGGAACACGTGTACACGAGGTGACGAGTGTGTATACAGGCTTATATGTGGTATTTGACCGGTGTAGATTCTTAGGTTACTTATAAGCACTTAATTAAAGTTATTATTATTTCCTCTATCTTTCGTTGTCAATTTTATTCTTACATGCCTTAATTGAAGTTGTTATTACATGTTCTAGTTTCCATTGTCAAAGTTACTCTTATATGTATTTATTTGTATTTGTTGTTACATGCTATCCTCCACATTGTTAAGTTAATCTCATGCATTTAGTCGTAGCTGCTATTTTATGCTATCCCTTTCGTTGTTAAACTTATGTTACGTACTTGTACTTGAATTGGAAATTGCCATTTCACGGGAATACCTTCATTGTTGAGTTATTGAGGTTGTAGTTGTGATAGCTATTAACACATTGTGGTTAACGTATTGTTTATTGGGACATCCTTCCTTGTTGAGTTGTTTCTAAGTTATTTTGTTATTATTGAGATTCTTGAACACATTGTGATTGAGCCATGGGCTATGTGTTATGGTAACATTGGTATTGTTGATCGTGGCAATGTTTTGCCATATAGGAATGTGTGGTGCGAGTTGATTATTGTTTTGTGATATTGATGCGCATCCGACGGTATAAGGATAGGGGTTGATGTGCATGCGGCGAGATAAGGTGGGATTTATACGCATGTTGCTAGTAAAGGAATTACTTGAAGCCACACGGTGAGATAAGGGGGCTAAAGCGCATGTAGCTATTTCACAAAAAATATTTTTGAAAATAAATGCAAGGCTCACGCGGCGATCTAAGGTTGTGATTATGACTAGTGAAATATGATTATGAGGTGTGGTACCTCGGTTGTGATTCTTATTGTACATTCTATTTTGGAACGGCATGTTGATTGTACGGTTATTGTTTTTCCTTAAATCATTTCACTTGTATTTGGATTATTTGGCTATTTGTTGTTATTCATGTGTTGGAACGATTGTGACTTCTTGTGTGAGTCATGCATTCTACGTAATTTATTGTGTTATTTTAATATGCCAATATGTGCCTCCGTTGTTACTGGGAGAATTGATTATCAAGAAGAACTTACTTGCGTGGAGTCATTACCTCATATTCTGTCGAGCTACTGATGACATAACGGATTTTAAATAAAAGAATTATTAGCATGCTTTATTTTATGTAACTCTTAAGATAAAACTCGTCATCTCACTCGGTACTTTACTATTTTTAAATGGTTATTATATTTTACTTTAATTGATTCTCAAATTAAACTCATTGCCCTATTTGATGTTTTACTTAACATTATTATTACGCTTTATTTTAATTAATTTTATATTTAATTCGTTAACTTATTTGATACTTTACTTTATTTAAATACGTTATTTTGCTTTACCTTATTGATTTATAAACTAAACTCATTTTATACCCTATTTTGTATAAATTGTACTTTATTTGACGTTTTACTCTATTGATACTCTATTTCTAAAATAAAATCATTATCTCATTTGATGCTTTACTTTATTTAAGATTTATGTTATGCCTTATTGTATTTAAATAAATATCTCGAACATTTTATTCGACATAGCACATGGACTTTGTCGTGCAGAGGTGATTAATAATGTGGGCACGAGGTGCCATGTGTGCCAGATTCGTGATTGTGGCCTATGATTTGTGATCAGAGGGTGTGGTGCCTCGGAGTGATTCTTGTTGTGCATCATGTGTTGGAAAGACTTGATTACTCGAATTGTCATCTATTTTGCCTAATTGATTTCATTCATATTTTAACTGTGTTATGATTACCTTGCCGTTTTAGCACACGTTTATTTCTTGTTGCCATTTGATGTTTTCATTATTCCGTTGTTAGCCATATATTGATGTTCTCTCCACTGTTAGCTTTAGATTTATATGCTTACACAGGTTATTGTCTAGTTGGTGTCTTGACTTACCTCGTTACTACTCCACTGACATGCAATATGTATTTTATTTTATTTTCATTTTATTAAGACATAGTAAACATTTACGGATATAACACAATTATTTAGCATCACGCAAAATTCAAAAATTACACAGTAAAAGAAATTTATTTTATTTTTTGATTTATTTTGGAGTAGTTTTCGTAAGGCAAAAATCACGTGCTCACAGCTGTTTATCTTCATTTCAGAATAGTATTGTATTTAGAAATTCTAGTGTATGTCGGTAGAACTTTTGACTTAGTACACGCTGTTCTAGGGATTATATAACATTTGTTCAGTTTAAGTTATGTTATCCCATTTATCTATTTAAGATTTATATAGTTAAGATGGTTATCTCTGTTAGATCTCTTCATGTGTTAGGCTTACCTAGTCTTAGAGATTAGGTGCCATCACAATTCCTAAGGTGGGATTTTCAGGCCGTGACAGTCAACCCTGGGCTCGTACTCCGAAACCTGACAAATTTATAAATTCTGAATACCCATTCAATTACGAGTCCAACCGTGTGAATCAAATATTGTATTGATGATCCACACATACTAATATCATCCAATTCCATCCACAAATCGACCCTTAAATCACCAAATCTCACTCTCCAATACCATGGTCTAAAATCCCCAAATTTCACTTCAAATACATATAAACTAGGTGTAATAATCAATGGGTAATCAATATTTATCAACAAGAGTGATTAAAAGTCACTTACCACTTCAATTAGGGTGAAAATCACTCCAAACATTGCCCTTAGTCGAACTCCACAACTCCAAAAATGAGAAAAACAATGAAACCCTTCGAATATATTTCTGCCAGTGATTTTGCACCTGCGGTCACTTAACCACATCTGCGGTCCCGCTTATACGGAATTTTGGCCGCATCTGCGGCTCGCTCAAAAATCTGGCCTTCTGCTTTTGTGGAAAAAACTCGCATCTGCGAGCCCGCTTCTGCGGACTCCTTCTGCACCTGCGACCCCTAATCCTGCAGCATCTCTCTGCTTCTACGGACCCTTCCTCGTAGAAGCGCTTCCGCTTCTGCGGAAACTTGCGTGCATCTGTAGACCACCCCCAGCCTGGCTAACCTAGTACTAGCATAAAAGGAGATGAACCTGTGACTCCGCATCTGTGGCCATTCCCATCACCAATGCGAAAGCACCATAATCCAGAAGTGTCATGACCCTGAATAGAGCGTCATGATTGGCACTTGGGCAATACCTGCCGAGCACTATACATTTTATCTAACCTTTCTTATTATCCATAAGGGCCGACGAAATCAACATAAATGGTAGACATGAATCCTAAACAACCAACAATGAAAGATAATGGCATGAACATATATAACATGGGCGATAAGGCTGTCATGAAGCTATATATAAGGTACAAGCCGACAAGCTGGCATGAGAGACTATACAACAAAAATCAGTCAACAAGGCTATCAAAACTATACATGAATCGACAACTGTCTATGAGCCTCTAAAGAAACATAAGTGCTGAAACATTATCTGAACAGGTCCCCGACATACCCATAATGTCTATAACAAAAATGCATACCAAGACCACGGCAAGTCCGGAAAAGGGATCTCGCTAATAACCATTGAACTGGGCAGCCTACTGTGGTGAGGGAGCTTCGTTTACATGTCTATCAGGACCTGCAGCACGACATGTAGCATCCACAAAATAAAAGGGACGTTAGTACGAATAAAGCACTGAGTATGTAAGGCAGGAAAGCATAAGTAAGAGCAGTAATGTAAAGAGGGATAGAGAATATACAACCTGTAATATCCATGCCCATGCTCTCAGCCTTCCTACTCAATGCATCAGCCACTACATTAGCCTTCCCCGGATGATATAATAGTTTTGCACCAACTCTAACCATCTCCACTACCTCCAATTAAGGTCCTTCTGCTTGAACATGTGTTGGAGACTCCGATGGTCAGTATAGACCTCACATGGAATGTCGTATAGATAGTTCCTCCAAATCTTCAGCGTGGGAACAATGACTGCCAACACTAAATCATGCGCAGGGTAATTCTTCTCGTAAACCTTCAACTACTGAGACACATAGGTAATCACCCTACTGTCTTGCATCAACATCGCGCCAAGACCAATATGCGACGCATTATAATACAAGGTGAAAGATCCCGAATTGTAGGCAACACCAACACCGAGGTCATGGTCAATGCAGTCTTGAGCTTTTGAAAGCTTGCCTCACACTCGTCGGACCATCTAAAAGAAGCTTCTGGGTCAATCTAGTCAAAGGAGTTGCGATGGATGAAAAAACTCCACAAAACGACGATAATACGCCAAACCCAAGAAGCTCTGAATCTCTATAGTTGATACAGGTCTAGGCCACTTTTGAATTGCCTCAATCTTCTTCAGATCCACCTTACTCCCCTCACTGGACACCACGTGGCCCAAGAATGCCACCAAATCAAGCCAAAACTCGCACTTGGAGAATTTAGCATATAGGTTCTTCTCCCTCAAAGTCTGGGGCACGATCCTCAAGTGCTACTCCTAATCCTCCCGGTTGAGAGAATACACCAATATATCATCAATGAAAATGATGGCAAAGGAATCAAGAGACGACCGGAACACGCTGTTCATTAAGTGCATAAAGGTTGTTGGGGCATTGGTCAGCCCAAAAGACTATCACCAAAAACTACTAGTGACCATAGCGAGTCTTGAAATTCGTCTTCAAAATGTGTGAATCCCAGATCTTCAATTGATGATATCCCAATCTCAGGTCAATCTTCTAAAAAACCTTAGTACCATGAAGCTGGTCAAACAAATCATTCATACGCGGTAGTGGATACTTTTTCTTGACTGTAACTTTGTTCAGCTGCTTGTACTCAATATACATCCTCAAAGTGTCGTCTTTCTTCATCAAAATAGAACTAGAGCACCCCCCAAGGCAAAACACTCGGTCTGATGAAATCCTTATCTAGAAACTCCTAAAGTTGTTACTTTAATTCCTTGAACTCCCTTGCCGCCATGAGATATGGTGGAATAGAGATAGGCTGAGTGCTCAGCACCAAGTCAAAACCAAAATCAATATCCCTATCGGGCGGCATGCCCGGTAAGTCTGCTAGAAACACATCTAGAAAGTCTCTCACTATCGGGACTGACTCAATGGTAGGAATATCAGCACTAACATCCCTCACAAAGGCAAAGTATGCCAAGCACCCCTTATCAACCATCTGTTATAGCTTCAGAAAGGACACCACCCTACTGGGAACATAACCAAATGAACCTCTACACTCCAATCTCGGCAATCCCGGCATTGCCAACGTCACGGTCTTAGCGTGACAATCCAAAATAGCATGATATGGAAACAACTAGTCCATGCCCAAAATAACATCAAAATCTACCATGCTGAGTAACAGAAGGTCTAACCTAGTCTCATAACCTCCGATAGAGACCACACATGAGCAATAAACACGATCTACCACCATAGAATTTCCCAAAGGCATAAACAAATAGACATGAGCACTCAAAGAATCATGAGGCACACCTAGATATGAAGCAAAATAGGATGACACATACAAATAAGTAGAACCCAGATCAAATAAAAGTGATGCATCTCCATGGCAAACTGAAATAATACATGTGATGATCGCATTAGACGACACTGCCTCAAGTCTAGCAAGGAATGCATAGAAACGGGTCTAAGCCCCGCCAGTCTGACCTCCACATCTCGGATAACCTCTCCCTAGCTGGCATCCACCTCCAATGACCTAACCACCATCTCAGGCTACCTGACACCCACCTCTAGCTAGCTGAGCAGGAGTTGGAAAAAGCAGTGCTGGAATCATGGCACGAGAACCCTATTGAGGCACACTACTATGAAGTCTAGGATAGTATCTCCTTATATGACCCATACCTCCACACTCAAAGCACTTTCTCGGCTATCGTGGCTACTGAATTTGGGACTGACACTGATGGTCTGAATAACCATGGTGATATCTCTGAATCTGTGGTGCACTGATGGGAGTTGAAGGTGCACTGTAGGCTAGCTGCTCATGATGAGACCCATAAGAACCACGATTGCCCGAAGCACCGTGTGATGCCTGAAGTGCTGACTGAACTGTCCTGATAGGATGGCCTCAACCAAATGAACCCTTACCTCCAGATGAGGCACCACTAAAACCATCAAAATGACGAGGCCTCTTCTTAGATGCCGCCTCTCTACCCTAACCATGAATCCTCTCTATCTGTCTAGAAATCTCTACGACCCGATTGAAAGCAATATCATCCTCAATCTCTTTGGCCATCTATAGCCTGGTACCATAAGTAAGGCCAACTATAAATCTCCTCACCCTCTCCCCCTCTGTGGGATCAAGCCAACTACATGGTGATAAAAATCCACGAATATGGTCTCGTACTGGATAACAATCATACTACCCTGCTGGAGGCGCTCAAACTGGTTGTGGTAGTCCTCTCTCAAAATGAAGGGGATGAACTTCTCAAAAAATAGTTGTGAGACCCAAGTGAGTGGAGGTGAACCTTCTGGTCTTCCTCAAACATACTCCTACCACCACATACCTCTTGGAGGATCCATACATCTGAAACACCATGAAGTCAACTCTATTGGACTCCACTATACCCATGTTGTGCAATACCTCGTGGCAACGGTCTATGAAATTACATGGGTCCTCAGAAGGTGTACCACCAAATCGAAAAAGAAATAGCTTGGTGAACTTGTCCAATCTCTTCAAACCCTCAGACGATATAGCGGGACCCTCCCTGGGCTGTGTAGCAATGACAGGCTGAACTGCTCCAACTGTTGGAACTGTTGGAGTCTGATATCCGTGAGTCATTTACTTTGGAATGTGAGTGGCAGGAATCTAGGTTCCTCCCCCAGCCTGAGAGACAACTAGTGCCATAAGAAATACTCTGGCTTGGGCCACACTCTTCATAAGGCCGACCAGGCGGAATATAGCGTCTTGAAGTACGCGAGTGGCAATAAACCCCTCTAGGACCTGAGCTGGTCCAACTGGCATTGCCGGAATAGGGATTTCCTCCTCCTGCTAGATCTGAGGCTCTACAATAGGTGTTGTTGTGCGTGCTCTAGGTTGAGCCCTACCTTGCCTCTGGACCTACCTCGACCATGGCCCTTACTCCTAGTAGTGTATGCAACCTGGGGCTTTGACTCCTGATCAGTTGTAGATGATATGCATGTCCTCAACATCTGTGAGAGAACAAGAATAGAATAATTCAAACTCAAGGATAGAATAAAATCACACGATAGAGAAAGAAAGAAGTGAAATTTCCAAAAGCCACATAGCCTCTGGAAGATAAGTACAGACGTCTATGTGCCGATCCTCCAGACTCTACTAAGATTGCTCATGACTCGTGAGACCTAGGCAACATAGTCCTCTGATACCAACTTGTCACGACCCAAAATTCCAACCGTGGGGTTGTGATGGCACCTAACGTTCACTTGATAAGCAAGCCAACATTAGCTACACATTAATCAATTCTTTGTTTTTACAATTTAAAAGCATTTAAATATTAATTAAAACCTATAGAACTTCTAAATAGATATAAAAATGCCCAAAATGCCGTCTAGTCAAATCCCAAAATCTGGTGTAGCAAGTACATGAACTACTAAAGAAAATACTACAACCAAGGTCTAAAATAAAAATACAACTGTCTGAACGAAATAACAATGCAAGAATAAGAAGGGGGGTCAGGGTCTGCGAATGTTATGCAGCTCTACCTCAAGTCTCCATGTAAGAATAGTCCGAGCGAGCCTCTACTAACCGTTGCTTAGACCAACACTAGAATCTGCACAAGAAGCGCAGAAGTGTAGTATGAGTACAACCAATCCCATGTACTCCGTAAGTGTCGAGCCTAACCTCGACGAAGTAGTGACGAGGCTATAACAAGACACTCACTATAAACCTATGCGAGTATAAATAAAATAATAGCAGAATAGAGAAAACAAGAACTAACATAAAATCAAAATAGAAAATACATAACAGAGAGCCCCAGAGTATCGCATATGCTCAATTCACAGTACAACACATATATAGAACAACAGTCATAACATGTCTTCTCTGTTGCAGTGCGCAACCAGATCCACAAATATATATATACAAATACTGTTACAGCGTGCAACCCGATCCCAAACAGTAATATCAATATTCATTGCAGCGTGCAACCCGAATCCAAACAATATTACCAATAGCCATTGTGGCATGCAACCCGATCCCACATAATAATACCAATATCTAATGCAGCGTGCAACTTGATCTCATACAATATTAAAATAAATGTATAAACTACAACCAACTACGGCGTATCTCACAATAAAATGCAATAAGGGAATTTCATAATTAAAGACATAAAGCTGATAAAAGTAGCCATCTAACAACACATAAAGTCATAAAGCAAATAAAGGCAGTCAATAAATAAAGGCACAAATATATGAAAACAAATAGCAAATTAAGGCACGTAACGAATAAAGGCATGAATTTAACAAGTAAGGGCAAGTACCAATTAAAGCATTTAACAAGTAAAAATATGGATTAGATGAAGGCATGAAATTATTGAAGACAATAAATAAATATCTCAACCCGCATGCTTAACTCATGACTACATATATACACTCGTCACCTTGCACATACACCATCCGCACACATAAATCAAGTGTCAAATAGACCAATCAAGTCCTAATTTCCTCAAGTCAAGGTTAATCACGACACTTACCTCTTCCAGCAACCAAATCAATGATCAAGCATGGCTTTTCCTTTAAAATAAGCCTCCAAACCAATCTAATCAAGCCAAATATAGTTCAAACAATTCAAACAAGCTTTAGAAACTACCCACGAGGGAAAAAGATTCAATTTTTAGCTAAATTGAAAAAGTCAATAAAAGTCAATCCCTGGCTCGCTTGGTCAAAATTCGAGATTCGAAAAACAACCCGATTACCCATTCACCCCCGATCTCGGTTATGTGATTTGTTATGAAATTCGATCTCAATTTAGTGTAATTCTCAAATTTTACAAATTCCCTAAATTCCACCAAAATCCCCTAATTTCTACCATGAAATTCATAGACTTAAGGTTAAAAATCAATGGGTGATTATATAAATACATCAAAACTAGTTAAAAAGAACTTACCAATGATGTTGGGATGAAAATCTCTTCAAAAATCTCTCTAGTCTAAACTCTATGTTTCAAAAATTGTGTAGAATGATAAAATTCTGACTTAGAGTTTTAACTGTCCGTCAGGTGTTCTTCACATTTGCGAAGCACCTGCCGTGTTCGTGAAGCACACAGGCCCATTGTCCTTCGCGTTCGCGAATATTCCACCGCGTTTGCTAAGGCTATTCCTCATCCAAGCCTCCAGGTTCGCATCCTAGGGGTCGGGTTCACGATGGAGACCACTTGCCTTCCCCAGATTATCCCCAACACTACGTGTTCGCGTGGGGTCTACCGTGTTCGTGAAGGTAAATCCCCCCCCCCCCAAGACTTCGCATTTGCGAGCCTACACTCGTGTTAACCAGCACCAGACCTACAATTCCCCTTCGCGATCATGAGAGTGGCTTCGCAATCGCAAGGCACTGAGACACCAGAAGAAAAACCAGCACTCACACAAGGCCAAAAATGATCTGCACCAATCCGAAACTCACTCGAGCCTCCCGGGCTCCAACCAGAACATGCACACAAGTGTAATAACATCATATAAACTTGCTCTCTACCTCAAATCATCAAAATAACATCGAATAATAAGAATCGATCATTAAAACTCAAGGATTTCAACTTGAAAACTCATTTTTCGCAATCTTTAACATAATGCACTGAAACATGCTCGGGTCACCCCAGACCCCAACCAAACATGCGTACAAGTCCAAAAATATCATACGAACCTACTGAAATCGTCAAAACACCGATCTAAGGTTGTTTACCAAGAACTTTGACTGTGGTCAACTCAAGTTGTTTTTAAAGTCAAATAAAAACTTTCCAAAAATAATACGGACCACGCACGCAAGTCATACAACATTAAATGAAGCTATGAGAGATCTCAGAATATGAAAATTTTGGCTAGTACTCAAAACGACCTATCGAGTCATTACAGGAAACCCCTAGGATTTGACTTGATTGCTATGTGTTTAAGGTGTTGGGGGTGGTTTATATACGAGGTGGCGAGTGTTTATGTACTTATTGAGTTTATAGCATGACATGGGTAGAATTTGAATATTGCAAGCTTTGTTTTGACTATGTGCTCATTTGATTCATGATTTGTTTGGCCTGTGTGACTACATTTGTTCTCTTATTCATGTTAGAAATCATGCCTAGTATTATGCTTATTTACGAAGGCATGGGAACTTATCCTTGATATGTTGAATTGCTTAAACTTTCCATAGTCACATAGAGATTCCATGAGCACATATCTATATGATAATTATTAAGTCCTTGTGCATCTTTTATCTGTAAATTCTTAGGCATACGCATATATATATATATATATATATATATATATATATATATATATATATATATATATATATATATATATATATATATATATATATATATATATATATTGGAATGAGATTGTGGAACGGAAGGTAAGGTCGTGCGGTTGAAATACAGTTATGGCACAGGACATGATGAGCGGATATTTGATTATAAGTGAGCTATTAAGATCCCTTTTTGCACTTGGATCAGGTATCGTCCCTCCAGAGTCATATGATTACCCATATTACTTTGGGGCCTGTGAGCGTGGTCTATACATGAATTTTGTATCGGGTTATTCTGATACATGGATTTTGTATCGAGGTACATGGATCTTGTACTGGTCATGGAAATACATGGATCTTGTATCGGGGTACATGGATCTTGTACCGGTTTGAGCATGCATTCATATTCTTGATTCATTTAGAGGCATTCATTTAAATGTTAATTGTTGCATGCCATGTATACATTCTAGTTGGGAACCTCGACTCCGTTGATTGAAGCATGCTAGCCTTAGATGCAATACTTGAGCAGGGTTGTGATTATCTGTTGAATTGGTAAAGCATTCTTTAGGTCTTTCGACTGTTTTATATCTTGATACCTGCTGATCATGAGGATATATATTATTCCAGCTCCAGACTTGTTATTATTTTTGTGTTGTAAGTATTCGAATGCACCTAGACTCGCTACTATTTCTTCGGGGTTAGACTTGATACTTATTAGGTACCAACTGTGGTGTACTCATACTACGCTTCTCTATATTTTTGTGTAGGTTTTGAGGCTGGTATTGCGGTACCCTTTGAGCTGAGTATGATGGGTGTTATTGAAGACTTCGTGGTGAGCTACCATACTATTTCGACCCTCAGCACATGGATTCCCTGTCCATGTTTATCTCATATCTATTTTCCTTCTCACGGACAGTTGTGATCATGTATTTAGACTTGTACCTATACAATAGTTGCTCATGTACTTGTGTCACCTAGTTCTCGGGGGTTGTATTGTTTTGGTCGTGTTTAGTCCATGTTATAATTGTATCAAATATTTTACTGCTTTTATTATGATATAACTATGTTGATTAAAGGAAATTGGACTTTTTTTTTGTTGATTGTAAGTTGGCTTGCTTATCAAGTATAGCTAGGCACCATCACGGCCTAAGGTGGGATTTTGGGGTCGTGGCAAGTTGGTATCAGAGCTCTAAGTTCAGATAGGTCTCATGAGTCACGAGCAGGTCTAGTAGAGTCTTGTGGATCGGTACAGAGACGTCTGTACTTATCTCTGAGAGGCTACTTGATGTTAGGAAATTTCCCTTTCCTGATTTCTTATCATGCGACTTTATCTCGGCTTGAAGCCTATATCTTCAGTTTCCTCCTACTTGTTAGTGAGCGATGCTGAGTACTCATTATTAGTTGAGATCTGGCGATTGTGGTGATGTCACACTGGTGGTCTGGGATATTTTCCCGTCGTTAAGGTCTGACTACTATCGTCGCTTTATGTAGGGGTTTCCATCCATAGCCGCCCTAGTGTTGGTATTGCATACAGCTTTTGGGCCTTGCATAGTATATTGTGATACTTCACATGTTGGTTTGGCACAGTGTTAGTGTAGGTGGTAGGGTGATTGCTTACGTGTCTCGGCAGCTGAAGCCCCATGAGGGAACTATCTGGTTCATGATTTTGAGTTTGGTATTTGTTCCGACAAAGGGAAGACATTTGGCTATGAAAGTTCTGAGCTTGGCGTATAGAATTATGAGATTGGGCATTTCTGAACATAGTAGAGTTCGTGCTTGTGTGGTTGTGAGGTTTTCTTTATTTGAGCACATCAGAGCTTGTCAGTGTGATGATTTATATTTACATGTCCTTAGGGACACGGTGTGCGAGGTGGTGCTAGGGAGGTAGTTCTTAGTGAAATGGTGTTTTGCGACTTCAAGGTCGAATTTATGTTTCCAATGTTGATGATTCGACGGAGATGATCATTGAGGAGGTTCACAGTTTGTGGTATTTTTTTCATATAGATGGTGCAGAGACGTATCATGATTCAAGGCAGTATTTTGGGTAACAGAGAATGAAGGAGGACATTAGTAGGCATGACTCGTCGTGTTTGATTATCAGCAAGTCGAGAATGAGAAACATGAGCTGAGTGGTTTACTTCGAAAAGTGGCTATACCTGCACAGAAGTGGAGGCATATAATTATGGACTTTGTGGTAGGTAACCACATGCTTTGAGGAAGGTTGGTGCATTTAGGGTCATTGTGGACAAATGATTAAATATGTGCATTTCATTTGGTGATGACTACTTACGTTCTGAAGGGTTTTGGATTTGATGACAAGGGATTGCTTGAGCTACAAAGGAGATGTGAATGCTTTATTATCATCTTGGTGTACTATACGATCTTCAATTTTGGATGTGTTGATGGATCTTTCAATTATTCATTGTTGGAATGAAACAAATTCTTGTGGCGTGTGTACGAGTGTAGGCTCAGGAGAATCAATTGACTACATATTGGTGGTGCTCATGGCAAGGTCATGGAAAGAATTGAGATTACACAGGTGGGCTATCTCTTGTGAGAAGATTTGAGGTGGTACGATTTCTTATGAGGTTGCTACAGATAGTTTTACCTTCTATCCAATGGGATGTATATACTATGACGTGAATTTGGATCATTTGAGGTAGATGGCACGCTTGTCACAAGGTTGAGTATGCATTTGGGGTGATAATGTGGGATGTGTTATAGTTAGTGCAAAATAAGTTTTTGAGAAAGCCAGCTAAGTAACAGTGTGAAGTCATGGTAACTAAGGAGGAATGGTCATTGTGAGTTCTTGGGTTATGTGATTGTGGTTTAAAGACAAGTGGAGAAACCTACCATCGATGATTGGATCACATGGTCATGTGATGTTACAGTTCTAGACTTTGTTGCAGTTGTGGATTAGTTATGGCTTGAGGAGGATGACTTCGAGATTGATTTAGGCAAGGATTTGCTAGAGGCTTGTTATTTCAATTGGTTGTTATATGTAGGTTGTGGAATGACTCGGGTTGGATAGTCCTTTGGAGATATAGTGTGTAAAGGGAAAGGATTCGCTAGGTTGTTCTTTTGGATTAATCATGTGATAACGAAGCACTATTCATTCTGCATGTTTGGCTATGTACTCGGGACTAGGACTGAGTGAGTGATTCTCAAGGATGGTTCTAGTGGGTTCAAGATTTAGGATGTGATACCCCAGGAGTTTCGGATTCGTTATGTGGCTAAGGAGTTGAGATTGACGTCGGATTATGGAAGAGACTTGGGGTATTTCTGTAAATCATCGGTTCTATGAGGCAGCATTTGAGAGATGGAAGAAATAGCTTCAGACTCATAGAAGATCTCTTTAGAGCATGTATTCCAGTTTGAGGTACTATTGGGTGTATGAGAGGGGATAGTGGCTTACGAGTCTTAGAACGATAAGATTTTGCATTAGGGTCACTTGGGATGAGTTTTGATTGAGGTCTATAGTGTATGGGGGAAAAGAGAAGTGTTGCCATAAAGGTGGGTCATGAGTAATCTGAAGAAGTTAGGTCCATTTAGCAGTAGCTTGGATCTGCATGGTAATAGAGTTGATTGGTTTCTTTGGTATAATAGGTCTTTACAGATATTTGTGGCCATACCTTTCGGGTCTGGCAGTCTACGTGATTTGGTAGATTTAGAGAGATTCAGTTCTGATGTCTTCATTATGTGCAAATGGATTCCGAAGAGTGGTCATGATTTTACCACAACTTGAGGTTGATGTATTCAACGGGTACGGGGAGGTTGTTTCGTGTTGTAATTTTTCTCCTGAACTGAGTTACGTGGAAGATTTTCGGTCAATGGAGTGTGTATCCTATTTGTGATTCAGAGTTGATAATGGGATTATCGTATATTTGTGTTGAGGCATGATAGATATGGTGAGCCATGTGAGATTTAGATTGAATGGACAAGGTTGCGGTTCAGTTTTGAAAAGAATGTCATGATATCACGAATCCAAAATCTCACCTTAGGTAGTCATGATGGCACCTAGTCTGTAAGACTTGGTAAGCCTAACACATATTGAGAATTTAACATAAATAACGTCTAAGATATTAAATTAAACTAATAAAATATCATAATAGAACCAAATAGTACAACGGTCAAATAATTCCCAAAACTGGTGGAACTGAGTCATAAGTTCTAAAGAATTACACTAGAAATTCTCTAATTACAATATTGTTTGATGTGAAGATAAAAGTAGAAAAGACAATAGCAAAAGGTGACTCCAAGGCCTGCAAGCGTCAAGCAGGTATAACTTGAAGTCTCCGAAATATCTGGGTCGACTCACTGGCGTCCGGCACGAGCAGAAGTACCTGGATATGCACAAAAATAAGCAGAAGTGTAGCATGAGTACACCACAACGGTATCCAGTAAGTATCAAGCCTAACCTCGGTAGAATAGTGACAAGGTCAGGTCAAGACACCTACTAGACATGGAAACCTAAATAGAATATTAACATAATCTAGTAACGAAAAGTAAAGAAATAAATGACAACAAACAGATGATGATGTAAGGCTAACAACAAAAATTTAGGCAATAAAGGACAACAAAGAATGAAGATATGATAAGAACAACAAGTGATCAAATACAGTCAAAATACAGGTAAAATAAACGAAGGAAAGACAATAACCGTTCAAGTCAACAAGCCTTTTCAACATGGAATGTACAACAAGAATCACAACCGAGGTACCACACCTCATATTCACATTTCATAAGTCACAATTACAATCTTTCTTATATAGCCGCGTGAGCCTTGAATTTATTTTAAAAATATTTTTCCCGAAATAGCTACACGCGCTTTAGCCCCCTTATCTCACCGCGTGGCTTCAAGTAATTCTCTTACTAGCAATACGCGTATAAATTCCATGTTATCTCGCGGCATGCGCATCAATACCTACCCTTATACCGCTGCATGCTGATCAATATCACAAAACAATAATCAACTCGCACCACACATTCCCATATGCCACAACATTTGCCAAAAACAACAATGCTAATGTCATCACAACACGTAGCTCACGGCTCAACCATAATGTGTACAAGAATCTCAATAATAGCAAAATGAATGGGAAATAACTCAACAAGGAAGGGTATTCCGATAACCAACAATTTCAACTACAAATGTGTAAATAACCCTCAACAACTACAACTTCAATACTCAACAATGAAGGTATTTCCATGAAATGGCAACTTCAAACTATAAGGCATAACATAAGCTTAACAATGAAAGAGATAGCATGAAATAGCAACTACAACTAAATGTATGAGAATAACTCGATAATGGAAAGAATAGCATGTAACCACAACTACTAATAATTGCATATAAGAGTAACCTCGAAAATGGAAACTAAAACATGAATTAACAACTTCAATTAAAGCATTGTAAGAAATAACTTGACAACGAAAGATAGAACAATTAATAACAACTTCAACTAAATGTTTATAACTATCCTAAGAGTCTAAACCAGTCAATTTTCACATATAAGACCGTGTACATACTCGTCACCTCATGCACACGTCTTCCACATAATTCAAATAGTACAATCAAATCCAATCCTAAGGGGTAGTTCCCCCATAAAAAGTTAGAAAAGATACTTATCTCAACTAGGCCAAATCAATACTCAAAAATAGTTTTTCCCTTAAATTTTGCCTTCGCATGGCTCAAATGTAACAAAAAATGACTTAATATCATCAAACAACGCAAGAGAAACCAATTACGATAAATAAAGCTATGGTCTTTACACAATTTCCCAAAAGACAACCCCAGGCCTGCCCGGTCAAAACTCGAGTCCAAGGGTATATCTAGACTACCCATAACCCTACGAGTCCATATATGTGTTTTGTTTTCAAATCCGAGTCCAATTCGACTCTCAAACCCCAAATTTTTATTTTTCAAAACATAGACAAAATTTCCCAAAATTTCTCTTAGATTCTCATGAATTTGATGTTAAATCTCATCTATAATCATGTAATATAGTTAAATATTGATCAAAGTCACTTACCCAATGGTTGTATGTGAAACTTCCATCGCTTCCTACCGAGTCTAGGATTCCAAAATATGAAAAATGAGACCAATTCATGTCTTCCCTGCCCTTCTGTTCAGGTGCAGAAGCCACAATTGCGACCCTGGGTTCGCAATTGTAGCACCTGACAGCCTTGAGGATTGTCACAAATGTGACATTGACTTTGCATTTGCGAAGTCTGTTCCTCTAGCAAATGCGACCACTTGATCGCAAATGTGAACCTACCTAGCCCATGCCCAACTTCGCAAATTATGAATAAGGCATCGCAAATGCGATACCTGCCCCTCTCCTGTACACTTCTCAATTGCGATGCTGGTGCTCGCAATTGCGACACCTGAGGCACCAGCATACCAGCAACCTGGAAATAACTCCAAACTAACCCGAAACACATCAGAAACCCACCCGAGCCCTCAGGGCTCCTAACCAAACATCCACACATGTCTAAAAATATCATACGAACTTGCTCGCGTGATCAATACACCGAAATAACATCTGAAATTATGAATCGGACATCAAAATGCATGAAATTCAAAAGAAAACTCAAGAATCACTAGAATTGGAACCAAGCATCGGAATCCTATCAAACGAACTCCGAATTAAGCTAAATTTATGCATACAAGTTCCAAATAGCAAAACAGACCTAGTCCAAGTCCCAAAATCAAAATCCAAACTCGATATCCATAAATTCAACCTACGATCAAACTTAAGGAAATTTCTAAACCTCAAATTTCCAACTTTCGGCAAAACAAGTTAAATCAACCTAAGGACCTCTGAGTTTAATTTTGGGCATACACCCAAGTCCAAAATCACGATACGGACCAATCGGAGCCATCAAAATACCATTTCGAGATTGTTTTCATGAAATCAAACCTCGATTATTAGTTCCAACTTAAGCTTTTAAACCAAGAACCAAAGGGTCCAAATCCCAACAGAAAGACTTGGCAGAAAAATATCCCATTCAAATAGTCATTCTATCTATGGAGAGCCTTGAGAAATAATCTCCCAACTGATGATAAGATTATTGCTTTTGGCAATCTTATTGACAACAGATGTGTTTGCTGCAGACAACCCCAATGTGAATCTATAGACCATATCTTCAGCAGGGGTCCTCTTGCCAAAACTATGTGGAGAAAATTCTCAGGCATCACAGGGATAAATAATGATGACTTACCTCTCAATATGCTCCTTATGAAATGGTGGATCCATAAAAGCAATAATGAACTCCAACAGCTACTACTGGATGCTTTTCCCATCATTGTCTGCTGGAATCTTTGGAAAAATAGATGCAGTGCTAAGTATGGGGAAAAACCTCTTTTGTGGTCAGATTTACACTTGCAATTAACTCCGATATTCATCTCCTTCTCATAGCCAAATATCCACACATAAAATGGCCTCATAAGTGGATTGATCTGTACACTAAGGTAGAAGGGCTAAAACATGTTACCAGAACTATCCTGGTGAGGTTTCAAAGACCACAACCCAACTTTGTGAAAGTCAACACTGATGGTAGTGCACTTACCAACCCTAGTAAGATTTGGAGCAGGAGTCATAGTAAGATATCACCAAGGCCAACTCATTCATGCCATATCCAATCCACTTGGTGAGGGCACCAACAATCTAGTAGAAACATAAGCAGTTATCATTGGTGTCAAATGGTGTATGGCAAATGGCTTCACTAAGATTCAGATTGAAACAGACTCCAATCTTCTCAAGCAATGGCTAGATAGTGAGAGCACACCCCCTGGAAGCTTGATATTCATATGAAGGAACTCATAGGTCTTTGTCAGCAATGTGAAGCTTCATTTCACATGTATACAGAGAGGCCAATTACCCTACAGACTCACTGTCCAAACTCAGTCGTAGTTGTCACGCCCCGAAACCGGGGAGCGCGACCGGCGCTCAACCGAGTGAATCCGACCGAGCAAGCCTGTTAGATTTCCTTCTACCCAACTCATCCATGAATGAAGATAATGCATATTTTCATTAATTAGACAAAAAGGTGTTCATGTCTACAATACCAATTCAATTACCAATAGTTACTTCATTTTAAAGTCTCAAATTTCACACACATTTCCATAGTCTGAAGTAGAAATAGTAATTCAAACACAACATAACTAGTTTGACTTCCCCAACACCAATACACAACCCACACTAGGTCTACGGAGCCTCTAATAGATACCAAAGAGTACTATGATAATGCCGGCAACAAGGCCCCGGCTATACCTCAAACACAATACACGAGGAACAAAAGATACATGACCCCGAAATGAAGTAGGGCTCACCAAGTCAGCTGGGAACAGGATGTACCGCTATCACTGATCAATATTTCCTACTTTGGAACCACCTGCATCCATTGAAGATGCAGCGCTCCAGGAAAAAGGGACGTTAGTACATATGGAATAGTACTAGTATGAATGACAAAACACCCTCTCAATAGAATAATAAATAATACAAACAAGATTATCATAATATCAATGGAAGCCTTAAACAACATCAAACCTCAATTTAGGATCAAGACAGTGTTCAGATAAATTAACACGGAGTCCGAACGCGACCCTATCAGCTAGGCTATCTCATTAGAGATATCAACCACAATTACTCTCAATATCAATACCACCATCTTTAACACGGAGTCCAATCGTGACCCGATCGGCTAGACTATTCATTAGGGACATCGACCACAATCACTATTTCAATTACAATTTTCAGCACAATCACCACCATGTTTGCGGCATGGTGTCTGATCACGACCCGATCGGCTAGGCTGTCTTATTCGATACATCAGCCTTTTTATATCAATCATCGCATTTCATACTTCTTTCACATCTTTTCGTTTCATTGGCACTAATTGCCATAATTATAAAATCATTCTTGGCACGTTGGCCGTATTTAGTATTTCATGCTCACCTTTTCACTTTCTAACATCAACATCATCAACAACCACAATAACATTTTCAGATAAAGGCATGTAGTACATATGTGAGCAATTAAGGATCTAAGGCACATAGAGATTCTTCACAAAATTTGGCATAATAGCCTTCGTTTGAACTTGACTTGAAGTCAAATATTTTTAATGCACACCCCATATTTTAACACGTCCTCAATTGATAACATAACATAAATAAAGCATTTGGGATACTTGTTGAACATATATCTTTCCACCCAATCTTACTCGGAATAGCCAATTTTATAATGAACCACTCGGGACTTACATAAATTATATGAATGTCGTGAGATTCAATTCTAAGAGAAGAGTTTATCCAACATACCTCAATGGAGCTTCCTTAAACTCTAAAATATTCCGGAATTCTTAGCAACTTCAATCTATTTTAAAAATATAACAAATTGAACCAAAATTAGGAAGATGCTCATGGTTCTAGCTCATTTGAGCATTTTATCAAACACTAGGTGTGCATTAAGGTTTCAAGGTCCTTTTATGGAGGATTCCATCATCCCACAACCCAATCCTTACCATTTTTAGCTCAACAATCTTTCTACACCCTTTGATAACACATGCATGTAAAATAAACAACTCTCATGCCCAAATTTATCTTGCTAATTACCCATTTCTAGACAAAATTCAATATTGGGGGTTAGGGTGTAGAATCTTACCTCTAGGATGAAAACCTAGTGAGTTTTCCTTCTTAATCTTCCAAAATTTGAGAAAGAATTGAAGAACAATTATTGAGGAACACCTTCTCACTCTAGGGTACTCTCTCTCACTCTAAAATGTCAGATTTTAGCTCAAAAATGGCCCAAAGCGTGTATTTAACGAAGTAGGGTCGGGTTTTAAAAATCCAAAAATGAAGCTCAGGAACAAGGTCTGCGATCGCATAATCGATATGCGGACCGTATACCAGCCGCATAATTGGTGTCCAAAACTAGCAAAAATCTGCCTAGGTCTGCGGTTACTATGCGACCCACAGACCTGTTCTGCGGTCGCATAGTGAACCGCAGAACAGTTCTGCGGTCGCATACTCGACCGCAGAATGGCATCCAAAACTGCCCCTCTCCCGCCTCACTCTGTGGCCATTATGCGGTCCGTGGAGTGATTCTGTGGTCGCATAATGGACCGCAAAAATGCATTTCTCTGCCAAAAATTTTCCTTTATCCCTCAGTGCATTGTTTAACCCAAAAAGTCTGGGCCGCACATAAGCCTAATCTGGCACTACGAAATATTATATTTCTTTTTGTAAATTTTACGGGGTCTTACATTCTCCCCCACTTAGGATCATTCGTCCTAGAATGAGGGTCAAAATCTGTTATTAGCATCAAATGTGGCCCAACTATTAATTCACACTCACCAGTAGTTTCAAAATCTGGCTAACTCCCTAAATTTCCAAAAATTTCGCCAGAGTCTCCCCTATAACTGGGCCTATCCACCTGTCAGAGAATCCCAGAAACACATCCTAACAGCATATACATAATCCAACGACGTAACATAATACAAAACAACATCAATTGTGGCCTCACAAGCAATATATTACCAGAAAGGAACACCCTTAACGCCAATTGTACAAATGATACATAATTCATAGAAGGTAAGTCTTAGAAATTTCCTAGATCACAACATTATAAATACATGGTCATTCAAATAAATAAAGATAATTTTTCTTCATTTCTTCCTCGGCCTCCCAAGTAGCCTCTTCAACCTGTTGGTTTCATCATAGCACTTTCACGGAGGCAATTTCTTTATTTCTCAACTTTCGGACTTGCCAATCAATAACAGAAATTGGAATCTCTTCGTAAGTCAATTTCTCATTAACCTCAACAGTCTCAACCGGAATAATGAGTGTCGGTGTCACGACCCAACTGGAGGGTCATGACTAGCACCCGGGCCATACTTGCCGAGCACCAACGTACATTTTATCTAACCTTCCTTATTATCTTTAAGGGCCGACAAGATCAATATAAATAGTAGACATGGATCATGAACATCCAACAATGAAAGATAATTTCATGAACATACATAACATGGGACGACAAGACTGTCAAGAAACTATATATAAGGTACGAGCTATCATGATGCCATGAAAGACTATACAACAAAAATCAGCCGAAAAGGCATTCTAAACCATACATAAGTCGACACCTGTCTATGAGCCTCTAAAAGAACATAAGTGCTACAACATTGCCGGAACAGGGCCCCGACATACCCATAAGGTCTATAACAAAAATGCATACCAAGACCACGGCAAGTCCGGAGAAGGGATCTCGCCAATAACCGCTGAACTGGACAGCCTACTGTGGTGGGGGAGCTACATCTACCTGTCTATCAGGACCTGCAGCACGACATGCAGCGTCCACAAATAAAAAGGACGTCAGTACGAATAAAGTACTGAGTATGTGAGGCAAGAAAGCATAAGTAAGAACAGTAATGTAAACATGGATAGAGAATATACAACCTGTGACATCTGGGTACCTCTGAGGGCTACTGACATGAAATACATGATACATACATATATATACATAAACTTTTAAAACATACGCCTTTGTGGGCATCACCATCATCATATCATACCCGGCCATAATAGGCTCGGTAAAACATACCCGGCCATCATAGGGCTCGGTAGAATCGTACCCGGCCACGTGGAGCTCGGTAAAACCCAACTGATCAGTGGTTGCACAATAGGTGCCATACCCGGCCAACTATAGCGCGGCTCGGTAGAGTAAAATAGATACATATATATGATGCATGCTGGACTCATTGGAATCACATTTTGAACTTTTCGGAGTGACGTAAGGTCGGTATCCTTCGTACACGTTATTAGGATTAACTCTTCATCAAGAAACTTATAAGAATCAGGAACTACCAACAACATTGATAATATAAGAATAAGAGAAGTAACATCAATACCAATCGTTTCATAAGAAGGGCAGCAATGTAAGTACTGCTAGCTTCTAAGAGTAGAGTATCTTTGGGAGCTCGTTCATTACATTATGTACAATCGGAGTCGTGCAAAAGAATGAAGGGGATAGACTCACATACCTTGTATATACTGCCCAACCTCAAGCTATGCAAATATCACGACTCCTTAGTCTACAATAAGACAAATGACACTATCATTATCGTTTAAGCGTCGTAACTATTATGTATCGACCACAACCTATTTTACGATGAAACGGACAGCACCTCCCCTATTTATATGACTTCCCACAAGTCAATACAATCACCAAACAGCCCAAACAACATCATTAATAATCATATTGAGCCTCCAAAACAGTCCACCAACCAACAACATTACTACCAAGCTTTTCGATATATATTTCACAAGTTCTAGCTTCAACGACTTAGCTGCAACTTGGATAATCTTAAATATATATAGAGTAAGAGGTTCCTTACCTTTAAACAGAAATAACAACTCCAATTTGACCTTAATTTTCCACGAAATATCCCTTCAATTCTGCCACAAGAACAAGGAAGCGAAACTAGCAATTAATTCGGGTTTTTCGGCACTAGAATTACTTTAGAAGACTTGAAATCACCTAGGGTTGATATTAAAAACTTGAAGGTGTATTTACAGGACATAAAACACTTAAAACAACCTCCCACACGAGCTGGAACAACACAAAAATCAGCAACAACAAGAAGAACAAGAAACTTACTAGCGCCACGGGATTCCCGATATTTGATTTGTGTTGTTTGCCCTTTGTTTGGGTCTTGGATCATGAGAGAACCTTGAGAGACTGTTTTTAGGGTTATAAGGTCTGAATATACTGAAAAATAATGACTTAAAACGGGGTTGAGGTATCTTATATATGTCCATATGTCTTAAACCGCCTTTGTGGGCCCCATAGAGAGCAGCTTGGCGCACTCTCGCGAAAACGTGAATATCTCTCTATTCCGAGATCGTATCAATGAACGGTTTAATGCGTTGGAAACTAGACTCATAGATCTTCAATTTGATAGGTAGATCACCCCATAATTCCAAGCACATTGGGAGAAAAATACAGTAACATTTGACCTAAAGTTTAAGTAAAATTATAAACCTAAGTTGCGACAACTTTTATCGACTTTTATTTCATAACTCGCTTGACTTCAAGACTTATGATGCGGATATTATATGATTCAAATACATTAAAACAAGACCTCTTGGGACAGTTAATCACCTCTAGTGTTACCCGAAAATACGGGTTACAACATCCTTGATTCGTTTAACTTCTAATATTTGTTAACCACTCTTATACACCCTTGTATCGTTTAAGACCAATAGGATTAACTTCTTATCATCTCAAAGATAATCTCTTCTTGGATTTACATCGACTAACTTACGACGTGATCTATGGTATGCGAATTTGGGTTGTAACACCCTCTCCCCCTTAGGAACATTCGTCCTCGAATGTAAGGGTTTATGGGGTGTCTAACTCATCGTGGATTCCGACGGAGATTTCCGGCTGAGTTTCCCCCATAAAATGGACACTAGCCAAACTTGCAAGCAGTTAAACCCAACCTATGGCCTTACAAGACTATACAAAGCATTATGGATATGTACATTATCTGCATATCACCATTTTGTATTAAAAAAAAATATTCACAAGCTATTGCTTACCTCATAAAGCCGTTTCACCTTATAATGCGTCCTTCTTTCCCCGGCATCCTCGTTATCTTCACTCTGGAATAGGTAAGGGTATTTAGACTTCATCTCCTCTTCTGCTTCCCATGTCATTTCTTCTATATTCTTGTTCCTCCATAATACTTTCACGGAAGCTACATCCTTTGTTCTCAGCTTGCGGACTTGTCGATCTAATATAGCCACTGGCACTTCATCATATGATAGATCCTTTGTAACTTGTACATCTTTGATAGGGACGACCCGAGAAGGGTCTCCAATACATTTCCTCAACATAGATACATGGAATACCGGGTGGACAAATTCCAATTCAGATGGCAATTCTAACTCGTAAGCAACCTGTCCAATTCGTCGAAGAATTTTGTACGGCCCAATATACCGCGGACTCAACTTACCCTTCTTCCCAAAATGCATAACACCCTTCATCGGCGAGATCTTCAGGAAAACCCAATCACCAACCTCAAATTCCAGATCACGACGTCGGACGTCGGAATAAGACTTTTGCCTGCTTTGTACCGTCCTCAGTCTCTCTTGTATCACTTTCACCTTCTCAATGGCTTGGTGAATCAAATCTGGCCCATATAATTCTGTCTCACCGACTTCGAACCATCCAACTGGTGATCTACATCTCCTCCCGTACAGTGCCTCATACGGGGCCATTTTAATACTGGAATGGTAGCTATTATTGTAGGCAAATTCTATAAGTGCCAGATGGTCATCCCAATTCCCCTTGAAATCTATAACACATGCTCGTAGCATATCTTCAAGCGTCTGGATGGTACGTTCAGCCTGTCCGTCAGTCTGCGGATGGAATGCAGTGCTGAGATTTACTTGTGTGCCTAAACCCTTCTGAAAAGACCTCCAAAAGTTAGCCGTAAATTGAGCTCCTCGGTCTGATATAATAGATACCGGCACACCATGAAGCCTAACAATCTCCTTGATATACAACTTCGCATAATCTTCAGCCGTGTAAGTTGTCTTAACTGGCAGAAAATGGGCAGATTTTGTAAGTCGATCAACTATCACCCAGATGGAGTCAAACTTATGATAAGAGCGAGGTAATCCAATAATGAAGTCCATATTAATCACCTCCCATTTCCAGGTCGGAATCTCTATATTCTGAATCAATCCACTAGGTTTCTGATGCTCGATCTTTACTTGTTGACAATTAGGACACTGGGCTACAAATTCTGCAATAGACTTCTTCATGTTATCCCACCAATATTGCTCCTTAACGTCATGATACATCTTTGTCGAGCCAAGATGGATAGAATATCGGGACTGGTGAATCTCAATCATAATCTTCTCTCGCAACCCTGCCACACTAGGTACGCATAATCGGCCCTGGTATCTCAGTGTCCCATCTCCTCCGATCTTGAAAGCTGTAATCTTACACTGCTGAATTCCCTCTCTCAATCTTACTAAGGTAGGATCTTCATATTGCCGTGCTTTTACCTCGGCTACCAAAGATGATTCTGCTGTATTCTGTACAGTAACACCTCCGTCATCAGAGTCCAACAATCTGATTCTCATATTGGCCAGCTGGTGAAGCTCTTTGGTCAACCCTTGTCTACCTGCCTCAATATGTATTAAGCTTCCCATTGACTTACGGCTGAGAGCATCTGCCACAACATTAGCTTTACCGGGATGGTACAATATCTCGACATCGTAGTCTTTCAGTAATTCAAGCCACCTACGCTGCCTCAAATTCAACTCCTTCTGCTTGAAGATGTATTGTAAACTCTTGTGATCTGTGTAGATGTCAACATGGACGCCGTATAAGTAGTGCCGCCATATCTTCAAAGCATATATTACTGCAGCCAATTCCAAATCATGAGTCGGGTAATTCTTTTCATGCTTCTTCAATTGTCTTGATGCATAAGCAATCACCTTCCCACGTTGCATCAATACGCACCCCAAACCTATACCTGAGGCATCACAATATACCACATAACCTTCTGTTCCTTCTAGGAGAGTGAGCACTGGCGCGGATGTCAATCGATTCTTTAGCTCCTGAAAACTATGTTCACAAGCATCAGACCACTGGAACTTGGTAGCTTTCTGTGTTAACTTAGTCAATGGTGCTGATATAGAGGAAAACCCTTCTACAAACCGCCTATAATATCCTGCTAGCCCCAGGAAGCTGCGGACTTCTGACGGTGTTGCAGGTCTCGGCCAATTCTTCACTGCATCGATCTTCTGAGTGTCGACACTAATACCCTCATCAGATATCACATGGCCAAGGAATGCTACTGAGTTTAGCCAGAATTCACATTTAGAGAGCTTAGCATATAACTTATGATCCTGAAGGGTCTGTAATACTATCCGCAAGTGGCCCGCATGTTCCGCCTCCGAACGAGAATACACCAGAATGTCATCAATGAATACGATCACGAACACATCAAGATAGGGCCTGAATACACTATTCATGAGATCCATAAAAGCTGCTGGGGCATTTGTTAGCCCGAACGACATCACCAAGAACTCAAAATGCCCATATCTTGTCCGGAAGGCCGTCTTTGGAATATCCTTCTCCTTAACCCTCACCTGATGATACCCTGAACGCAAGTCAATCTTGGAGAAATACTTGGCACCCTGGAGTTGGTCAAATAGGTCATCAATTCTTGGAAGTGGATACTTGTTCTTTATTGTAAACTTATTCAACTGTCGATAATCGATACACATCCTTAACGACCCATCTTTCTTCCGCACGAACAAGACTGGCGCACCCCAAGGTGAAGTGCTAGGCCTAATGAAACCCTTATCCAGCAAGTCCTTCAACTGTGCCTTCAACTCTCGCAACTCTGCTGGGGCCATCCTGTATGGAGGGATAGAGATCGGTTGAGTGTCAGGCAATGCATCAATGCTAAACTCAATCTCCCTTTCAGGAGGAAGGCCTGGGAGTTCATCTGGGAAAACATCTGGAAATTCATTGACCACGGGGATTAATTGTAGAGTAGGCGGCTTCGCCTCCGCATCCCTAACGCGAACAAGATGATAAATGTAACCTTTTGAGATCATCTTCCTTGCCTTAAGATAGGAAATAAACCTACCTTTCGGCGTAGCAATGTTCCCCTTCCATTCAATGGCGGGTTCACAAGGAAACTGAAACCTAACCATCTTCGTACGATAGTCAACACTTGCATAGCATGAGGCCAACCAGTCCATTCCCATTATCACATCGAAATCAACCATTTCTAACTCAAATAAATTTGCCGAGGTTTGACGACTACAAATCATCACAGTGCAACCTTTATAAACCCTTCTAGCAATCACAGAATCTCCTATCGGAGTGGATACCGCAAGTGGTTTACTTATCAATTCAGGTTCAATGCCAAACTTATTAGCCACAAAGGGTGTAACATATGATAAGGTAGATCCTGGATCAATTAGCGCATATACATCATAAGACAACACAGACAATATACCTGTAACAACATCCGGAGATGACTCGAGATCTTGTCGACCTATTAGAGCATAGGTTCGATTTTTAGCACCACTCGAACTCGGCACTGAACCTCTACCTCTACCACGACCTGTCGACTGTTGAAAACCTTGTGCTGGAGGTCGAACTGATGAGGAAGAACCAGACACAGATCCAGTCGGTTGAGCCATACCACCACCTCCTCTGTTAGGACAATCCCGCATCATATGGCCACGCTGTCCGCAAGAATAGCACGCATCGGAACCTCGACGGCACAGTCCAAAGTGGGCCTTGCCGCACTGATCACAACGAGGTGTTGGGGGTCTCGTCTGACTAGTATCTCTATGAAATTGTGAGCCTGATGCCCTCGAACTCTGACCTGAACCAGAATAGGTAAATCGATCATACCGAGGCCTCTGAAACTGTGGAGGAGCACTAGCTACAGGTGGTGTTGAACTCCTCGAAGATTGGGGTCTGATACTGCCTCTGAACTCATCAGAATACCATGCAAATCTTGCCCTCTTATGCTGGCCCCTATCCTGCTCCCTATCTGCCCTTTGCTGGCGCTTACGATCCTCTAGGGTCTGGGCATAAGCCTGAATACGGGAAATATCCATGCCCTCTACCAAGGAGGCTGTTGTGCACTCATTTATCAGATGTGGTCCCAACCCGTTCACGAACAGATGCACCCTATCACTCATCTCTGACACCATATGGGGAGCATACCTTGCTAAAGAATCAAACTGTATACTATACTCTCGTACACTCATATTACCCTGTCGAAGGTTCAAGAACTTATCAGCTCTAGCTCGTCGTATCTCAACTGGCAAGTAGTGACGTAGAAAGGCCTCAGAAAATTCCTTCCACACGGCTGGAGGAGCGTTCGGACCCCTAGATCTCTCCCAACTATCATACCAGAAAACCGCTAAATCCCGTAACCGATAAGAAGCCAACTCTACTGCCTCCGTATCACTAGCATGCATAACCCGCAATGTACGATGAATCTGATCAATTAATATTTGTGGGTCCTCCTTGGGGTCTGATCTGGTAAACACTGGAGGGTCTAGATTAATAAAATCACGAACTCTCGCACTAACCGGTTTATCAGCAGCACCGGTATTCTGCCTCTGAGCCTGAGCAGCTACCAAGCTAGTCAACAATTGCACCGCACTGCGCATATCATGGTCTGTAGTGCCAGACGGAGGAACTGGATGTACTGGGTGCCTCCTAATATCCTCGGGAGGAGACAGAGAGGTATGAGACGGCATCTCACTCTGAGCCTCACTTTGGCCTGCTCTGGCTGGAGGCACCTGAATGTTACCCTCTCCCACAGCTGTATCAAGCCGTTTACTAATCGCTTGCTTCCTAGTCAAAGGCATCGCTGAAAGAAAACAAGGTGAATATTAGATATGAACACTTACTACTCAACTCTACGCACGATCTAGATTCAGGAAGAAGGTAACAACCCTAGATGTCACGTAGCCTCCTGATTATAAATGTGGCGCGCTACACATCCATAATCAAAACTCTACTAGACACGGCTCATAGACAACCCCTAGGACAGACTTGCTCTGATACCAAGTTTGTCACGACCCAACTGGAGGGTCATGACTAGCACCCGGGCCATACTTGCCGAGCACCAACGTACATTTTATCTAACCTTCCTTATTATCTTTAAGGGCCGACAAGATTAATATAAATAGTAGACATGGATCATGAACATCCAACAATGAAAGATAATGTCATGAACATACATAATATGGGACGACAAGACTGTCAAGAAACTATATATAAGGTACGAGCTATCATGATGCCATGAAAGACTATACAACAAAAATCAGCCGAAAAGGCATTCTAAACCATACATAAGTCGACACCTGTCTATGAGCCTCTAAAAGAACATAAGTGCTACAACATTGCTGGAACAGGGCCCCGACATACCCATAAGGTCTATAACAAAAATGCATACCAAGACCACGGCAAGTCCGGAGAAGGGATCTCGCCAATAACCGCTGAACTGGACAGCCTACTGTGGTGGGGGAGCTACGTCTACCTGTCTATCAGGACCTGCAGCACGACATGCAGCGTCCACAAATAAAAAGGACGTCAGTACGAATAAAGTACTGAGTATGTGAGGCAAGAAAGCATAAGTAAGAACAGTAATGTAAACATGGATAGAGAATATACAACCTGTGACATCTGGGTACCTCTGAGGGCTACTGACATGAAATACATGATACATACATATATATACATAAACTTTTAAAACATACGCCTTTGTGGGCATCACCATCATCATATCGTACCCGGCCATAATAGGCTCGGTAAAACGTACCCGGCCATCATAGGGCTCGGTAGAATCGTACCCGGCCACGTGGAGCTCGGTAAAACCCAACTGATCAGTGGTTGCACAATAGGTGCCATACCCGGCCAACTATAGCGCGGCTCGGTAGAGTAAAATAGATACATATATATGATGCATGCTGGACTCATTGGAATCACATTTTGAACTTTTCGGAGTGACGTAAGGTCGGTATCCTTCGTACACGTTATTAGGATTAACTCTTCATCAAGAAACTTATAAGAATCAAGAACTACCAACAACATTGATAATATAAGAATAAGAGAAGTAACATCAATACCAATCGTTTCATAAGAAGGGCAGCAATGTAAGTACTGCTAGCTTCTAAGAGTAGAGTATCTTTGGGAGCTCGTTCATTACATTATGTACAATCGGAGTCGTGCAAAAGAATGAAGGGGATAGACTCACATACCTTGTATATACTGCCCAACCTCAAGCTATGCAAATATCACGACTCCTTAGTCTACAATAAGACAAATGACACTATCATTATCGTTTAAGCGTCGTAACTATTATGTATCGACCACAACCTATTTTACGATGAAACGGACAGCACCTCCCCTATTTATATGACTTCCCACAAGTCAATACAATCACCAAACAGCCCAAACAACATCATTAATAATCATATTGAGCCTCCAAAACAGTCCACCAACCAACAACATTACTACCAAGCTTTTCGATATATATTTCACAAGTTCTAGCTTCAACGACTTAGCTGCAACTTGGATAATCTTAAATATATATAGAGTAAGAGGTTCCTTACCTTTAAACAGAAATAACAACTCCAATTTGACCTTAATTTTCCACGAAATATCCCTTCAATTCTGCCACAAGAACAAGGAAGCGAAACTAGCAATTAATTCGGGTTTTTCGGCACTAGAATTACTTTAGAAGACTTGAAATCACCTAGGGTTGATATTAAAAACTTGAAGGTGTATTTACAGGACATAAAACACTTAAAACAACCTCCCACACGAGCTGGAACAACACAAAAATCAGCAACAACAAGAAGAACAAGAAACTTACTAGCGCCACGGGATTCCCGATATTTGATTTGTGTTGTTTGCCCTTTGTTTGGGTCTTGGATCATGAGAGAACCTTGAGAGACTGTTTTTAGGGTTATAAGGTCTGAATATACTGAAAAATAATGACTTAAAACGGGGTTGAGGTATCTTATATATGTCCATATGTCTTAAACCGCCTTTGTGGGCCCCATAGAGAGCAGCTTGGCGCACTCTCGCGAAAACGTGAATATCTCTCTATTCCGAGATCGTATCAATGAACGGTTTAATGCGTTGGAAACTAGACTCATAGATCTTCAATTTGATAGGTAGATCACCCCATAATTCCAAGCACATTGGGAGAAAAATACAGTAACATTTGACCTAAAGTTTAAGTAAAATTATAAACCTAAGTTGCGACAACTTTTATCGACTTTTATTTCATAACTCGCTTGACTTCAAGACTTATGATGCGGATATTATATGATTCAAATACATTAAAACAAGACCTCTTGGGACAGTTAATCACCTCTAGTGTTACCCGAAAATACGGGTTACAACATCCTTGATTCGTTTAACTTCTAATATTTGTTAACCACTCTTATACACCCTTGTATCGTTTAAGACCAATAGGATTAACTTCTTATCATCTCAAAGATAATCTCTTCTTGGATTTACATCGACTAACTTACGACGTGATCTATGGTATGCGAATTTGGGTTGTAACACCCTCTCCCCCTTAGGAACATTCGTTCTCGAATGTAAGGGTTTATGGGGTGTCTAACTCATCGTGGATTCCGACGGAGATTTCCGGCTGAGTTTCCCCATAAAATGGACACTAGCCAAACTTGCAAGCAGTTAAACCCAACCTATGGCCTTACAAGACTATACAAAGCATTATGGATATGTACATTATCTGCATATCACCATTTTGTATTAAAAAAAATATTCACAAGCTATTGCTTACCTCATAAAGCCGTTTCACCTTATAATGCGTCCTTCTTTCCCCGGCATCCTCGTTATCTTCACTCTGGAATAGGTAAGGGTATTTAGACTTCATCTCCTCTTCTGCTTCCCATGTCATTTCTTCTATATTCTTGTTCCTCCATAATACTTTCACGGAAGCTACATCCTTTGTTCTCAGCTTGCGGACTTGTCGATCTAATATAGCCACTGGCACTTCATCATATGATAGATCCTTTGTAACTTGTACATCTTTGATAGGGACGACCCGAGAAGGGTCTCCAATACATTTCCTCAACATAGATACATGGAATACCGGGTGGACAAATTCCAATTCAGATGGCAATTCTAACTCGTAAGCAACCTGTCCAATTCGTCGAAGAATTTTGTACGGCCCAATATACCGCGGACTCAACTTACCCTTCTTCCCAAAATGCATAACACCCTTCATCGGCGAGATCTTCAGGAAAACCCAATCACCAACCTCAAATTCCAGATCACGACGTCGGACGTCGGAATAAGACTTTTGCCTGCTTTGTGCCGTCCTCAGTCTCTCTTGTATCACTTTCACCTTCTCAATGGCTTGGTGAATCAAATCTGGCCCATATAATTCTGTCTCACCGACTTCGAACCATCCAACTGGTGATCTACATCTCCTCCCGTACAGTGCCTCATACGGGGCCATTTTAATACTGGAATGGTAGCTATTATTGTAGGCAAATTCTATAAGTGCCAGATGGTCATCCCAATTCCCCTTGAAATCTATAACACATGCTCGTAGCATATCTTCAAGCGTCTGGATGGTACGTTCAGCCTGTCCGTCAGTCTGCGGATGGAATGCAGTGCTGAGATTTACTTGTGTGCCTAAACCCTTCTGAAAAGACCTCCAAAAGTTAGCCGTAAATTGAGCTCCTCGGTCTGATATAATAGATACCGGCACACCATGAAGCCTAACAATCTCCTTGATATACAACTTCGCATAATCTTCAGCCGTGTAAGTTGTCTTAACTGGCAGAAAATGGGCAGATTTTGTAAGTCGATCAACTATCACCCAGATGGAGTCAAACTTATGATAAGAGCGAGGTAATCCAATAATGAAGTCCATATTAATCACCTCCCATTTCCAGGTCGGAATCTCTATATTCTGAATCAATCCACTAGGTTTCTGATGCTCGATCTTTACTTGTTGACAATTAGGACACTGGGCTACAAATTCTGCAATAGACTTCTTCATGTTATCCCACCAATATTGCTCCTTAACGTCATGATACATCTTTGTCGAGCCAGGATGGATAGAATATCGGGACTGGTGAATCTCAATCATAATCTTCTCTCGCAACCCTGCCACACTAGGTACGCATAATCGGCCCTGGTATCTCAGTGTCCCATCTCCTCCGATCTTGAAAGCTGTAATCTTACACTGCTGAATTCCCTCTCTCAATCTTACTAAGGTAGGATCTTCATATTGCCGTGCTTTTACCTCGGCTACCAAAGATGATTCTGCTGTATTCTGTACAGTAACACCTCCGTCATCAGAGTCCAACAATCTGATTCTCATATTGGCCAGCTGGTGAAGCTCTTTGGTCAACCCTTGTCTACCTGCCTCAATATGTATTAAGCTTCCCATTGACTTACGGCTGAGAGCATCTGCCACAACATTAGCTTTACCGGGATGGTACAATATCTCGACATCGTAGTCTTTCAGTAATTCAAGCCACCTACGCTGCCTCAAATTCAACTCCTTCTGCTTGAAGATGTATTGTAAACTCTTGTGATCTGTGTAGATGTCAACATGGACGCCGTATAAGTAGTGCCGCCATATCTTCAAAGCATATATTACTGCAGCCAATTCCAAATCATGAGTCGGGTAATTCTTTTCATGCTTCTTCAATTGTCTTGATGCATAAGCAATCACCTTCCCACGTTGCATCAATACGCACCCCAAACCTATACCTGAGGCATCACAATATACCACATAACCTTCTGTTCCTTCTAGGAGAGTGAGCACTGGCGCGGATGTCAATCGATTCTTTAGCTCCTGAAAACTATGTTCACAAGCATCAGACCACTGGAACTTGGTAGTTTTCTGTGTTAACTTAGTCAATGGTGCTGATATAGAGGAAAACCCTTCTACAAACCGCCTATAATATCCTGCTAGCCCCAGGAAGCTGCGGACTTCTGACGGTGTTGTAGGTCTCGGCCAATTCTTCACTGCATCGATCTTCTGAGTGTCGACACTAATACCCTCATCAGATATCACATGGCCAAGGAATGCTACTGAGTTCAGCCAGAATTCACATTTAGAGAGCTTAGCATATAACTTATGATCCTGAAGGGTCTGTAATACTATCCGCAAGTGGCCCGCATGTTCCGCCTCCGAACGAGAATACACCAGAATGTCATCAATGAATACGATCACGAACACATCAAGATAGGGCCTGAATACACTATTCATGAGATCCATAAAAGCTGCTGGGGCATTTGTTAGCCCGAACGACATCACCAAGAACTCAAAATGCCCATATCTTGTCCGGAAGGCCGTCTTTGGAATATCCTTCTCCTTAACCCTCACCTGATGATACCCTGAACGCAAGTCAATCTTGGAGAAATACTTGGCACCCTGGAGTTGGTCAAATAGGTCATCAATTCTTGGAAGTGGATACTTGTTCTTTATTGTAAACTTATTCAACTGTCGATAATCGATACACATCCTTAACGACCCATCTTTCTTCCGCACGAACAAGACTGGCGCACCCCAAGGTGAAGTGCTAGGCCTAATGAAACCCTTATCCAGCAAGTCCTTCAACTGTGCCTTCAACTCTCGCAACTCTGCTGGGGCCATCCTGTATGGAGGGATAGAGATCGGTTGAGTGTCAGGCAATGCATCAATGCTAAACTCAATCTCCCTTTCAGGAGGAAGGCCTGGGAGTTCATCTGGGAAAACATCTGGAAATTCATTGACCACGGGGATTAATTATAGAGTAGGCGGCTTCGCCTCCGCATCCCTAACGCGAACAAGATGATAAATGTAACCTTTTGAGATCATCTTCCTTGCCTTAAGATAGGAAATAAACCTACCTTTCGGCGTAGCAATGTTCCCATTCCATTCAATGGCGGGTTCACAAGGAAACTGAAACCTAACCATCTTCGTACGACAGTCAACACTTGCATAGCATGAGGCCAACCAGTCCATTCCCATTATCACATCGAAATCAACCATTTCTAACTCAAATAAATTTGCCGAGGTTTGACGACTACAAATCATCACAGTGCAACCTTTATAAACCCTTCTAGCAATCACAGAATCTCCTATCGGAGTGGATATCGCAAGTGGTTTACTTATCAATTCAGGTTCAATGCCAAACTTATTAGCCACAAAGGGTGTAACATATGATAAGGTAGATCCTGGATCAATTAGCGCATATACATCATAAGAAAACACAGACAATATACCTGTAACAACATCCGGAGATGACTCGAGATCTTGTCGACCTATTAGAGCATAGGTTCGATTTTGAGCACCACTCGAACTCGGCACTGAACCTCTACCTCTACCACGACCTGTTGACTGTTGAAAACCTTGTGCTGGAGGTCGAACTGATGAGGAAGAACCAGACACAGATCCAGTCGGTTGAGCCATACCACCACCTCCTCTGTTAGGACAATCCCGCATCATATGGCCACGCTGTCCGCAAGAATAGCACGCATCGGAACCTCGACGGCACAGTCCAAAGTGGGCCTTGCCGCACTGATCACAACGAGGTGTTGGGGGTCTCGTCTGACTAGTATCTCTATGAAATTGTGAGCCTGATGCCCTCGAACTCTGACCTGAACCAGAATAGGTAAATCGATCATACCGAGGCCTCTAAAACTGTGGAGGAGCACTAGCTACAGGTGGTGCTGAACTCCTCGAAGATTGGGGCCTGATACTGCCTCTGAACTCATCAGAATACCATGCAAATCTTGCCCTCTTATGCTGGCCCCTATCCTGCTCCCTATCTGCCCTTTGCTGGCGCTTACGATCCTCTAGGGTCTGGGCATAAGCCTGAATACGGGAAATATCCATGCCCTCTACCAAGGAGGCTGTTGTGCACTCATTTATCAGATGTGGTCCCAACCCGTTCACGAACAGATGCACCCTATCACTCATCTCTGACACCATATGGGGAGCATACCTTGCTAAAGAATCAAACTGTATACTATACTCTCGTACACTCATATTACCCTGTCGAAGGTTCAAGAACTTATCAGCTCTAGCTCGTCGTATCTCAACTGGCAAGTAGTGACGAAGAAAGGCCTCAGAAAATTCCTTCCACACGGCTGGAGGAGCGTTCGGACCCCTAGATCTCTCCCAACTATCATACCAGAAAACCGCTAAATCCCGTAACCGATAAGAAGCCAACTCTACTGCCTCCGTATCACTAGCATGCATAACCCGCAATGTACGATGAATCTGATCAATAAATATTTGTGGGTCCTCCTTGGGGTCTGATCCGGTAAACACTGGAGGGTCTAGATTAATAAAATCACGAACTCTCGCACTAACCGGTTTATCAGCAGCACCAGTATTCTGCCTCTGAGCCTGAGCAGCTACCAAGCTAGTCAACAATTACACCGCACTGCGCATATCATGGTCTGTAGTGCCAGACGGAGGAACTGGATGTACTGGGTGCCTCCTAATATCCTCGGGAGGAGACAGAGAGGTATGAGACGGCATCTCACTCTGAGCCTCACTTTGGCCTGCTCTGGCTGGAGGCACCTGAATGTTACCCTCTCCCACAGCTGTATCAAGCCGTTTACTAATCGCTTGCTTCCTAGTCGAAGGCATCGCTGAAAGAAAACAAGGTGAATATTAGATATGAACACTTACTACTCAACTCTACGCACGATCTAGATTCAGGAAGAAGGTAACAACCCTAGATGTCACGTAGCCTCCTGATTATAAATGTGGCGCGCTACACATCCATAATCAAAACTCTACTAGACACGGCTCATAGACAACCCCTAGGACAGACTTGCTCTGATACCAAGTTTGTCACGACCCAACTGGAGGGTCATGACTAGCACCCGGGCCATACTTGCCGAGCACCAACGTACATTTTATCTAACCTTCCTTATTATCTTTAAGGGCCGACAAGATCAATATAAATAGTAGACATGGATCATGAACATCCAACAATGAAAGATAATATCATGAACATACATAACATGGGACGACAAGACTGTCAAGAAACTATATATAAGGTACGAGCTATCATGATGCCATGAAAGACTATACAACAAAAATCAGCCGAAAAGGCATTCTAAACCATACATAAGTCGACACCTGTCTATGAGCCTCTAAAAGAACATAAGTGCTACAACATTGCCGGAACAGGGCCCCGACATACCCATAAGGTCTATAACAAAAATGCATACCAAGACCACGGCAAGTCCGGAGAAGGGATCTCGCCAATAACCGCTGAACTGGACAGCCTACTGTGGTGGGGGAGCTACGTCTACCTGTCTATCAGGACCTGCAGCACGACATGCAGCGTCCACAAATAAAAGGACGTCAGTACGAATAAAGTACTGAGTATGTGAGGCAAGAAAGCATAAGTAAGAACAGTAATATAAACATGGATAGAGAATATACAACCTGTGACATCTGGGTACCTCTGAGGGCTACTGACATGAAATACATGATACATACATATATATACATAAACTTTTAAAACATACGCCTTTGTGGGCATCACCATCATCATATCGTACCCGGCCATAATAGGCTCGGTAAAACGTACCCGGCCATCATAGGGCTCGGTAGAATCGTACCCGGCCACGTGGAGCTCGGTAAAACCCAACTGATCAGTGGTTGCACAATAGGTGCCATACCCGGCCAACTATAGCGCGGCTCGGTAGAGTAAAATAGATACATATATATGATGCATGCTGGACTCATTGGAATCACATTTTGAACCTTTCGGAGTGACGTAAGGTCGGTATCCTTCGTACACGTTATTAGGATTAACTCTTCATCAAGAAACTTATAAGAATCAGGAACTACCAACAACATTGATAATATAAGAATAAGAGAAGTAACATCAATACCAATCGTTTCATAAGAAGGGCAGCAATGTAAGTACTGCTAGCTTCTAAGAGTAGAGTATCTTTGGGAGCTCGTTCATTACATTATGTACAATCGGAGTCGTGCAAAAGAATGAAGGGGATAGACTCACATACCTTGTATATACTGCCCAACCTCAAGCTATGCAAATATCACGACTCCTTAGTCTACAATAAGACAAATGACACTATCATTATCGTTTAAGCGTCGTAACTATTATGTATCGACCACAACCTATTTTACGATGAAACGGACAGCACCTCCCCTATTTATATGACTTCCCACAAGTCAATACAATCACCAAACAGCCCAAACAACATCATTAATAATCATATTGAGCCTCCAAAACAGTCCACCAACCAACAACATTACTACCAAGCTTTTCGATATATATTTCACAAGTTCTAGCTTCAACGACTTAGCTGCAACTTGGATAATCTTAAATATATATAGAGTAAGAGGTTCCTTACCTTTAAACAGAAATAACAACTCCAATTTGACCTTAATTTTCCACGAAATATCCCTTCAATTCTGCCACAAGAACAAGGAAGCGAAACTAGCAATTAATTCGGGTTTTTCGGCACTAGAATTACTTTAGAAGACTTGAAATCACCTAGGGTTGATATTAAAAACTTGAAGGTGTATTTACAGGACATAAAACACTTAAAACAACCTCCCACACGAGCTGGAACAACACAAAAATCAGCAACAACAAGAAGAACAAGAAACTTACTAGCGCCACGGGATTCCCGATATTTGATTTGTGTTGTTTGCCCTTTGTTTGGGTCTTGGATCATGAGAGAACCTTGAGAGACTGTTTTTAGGGTTATAAGGTCTGAATATACTGAAAAATAATGACTTAAAACGGGGTTGAGGTATCTTATATATGTCCATATGTCTTAAACCGCCTTTGTGGGCCCCATAGAGAGCAGCTTGGCGCACTCTTGCGAAAACGTGAATATCTCTCTATTCTGAGATCGTATCAACGAACGGTTTAATGCGTTGGAAACTAGACTCATAGATCTTCAATTTGATAGGTAGATCACCCCATAATTCCAAGCACATTGGGAGAAAAATACAGTAACATTTGACCTAAAGTTTAAGTAAAATTATAAACCTAAGTTGCGACAACTTTTATCGACTTTTATTTCATAACTCGCTTGACTTCAAGACTTATGATGCGGATATTATATAATTCAAATACATTAAAACAAGACCTCTTGGGACAGTTAATCACCTCTAGTGTTACCCGAAAATACGGGTTACAACATTCTTGATTCATTTAACTTCTAATATTTGTTAACCACTCTTATACACCCTTGTATCGTTTAAGACCAATAGGATTAACTTCTTATCATCTCAAAGATAATCTCTTCTTGGATTTACATCGACTAACTTACGACGTGATCTATGGTATGCGAATTTGGGTTGTAACAGTCGGGTCTCCAACTACTTTCTTCAACATAGATACATGAAACACCGGGTGCACTAATGACATCTCAAGTAGTAGCTCAAGCTTGTATGCCACCTCACCGATCCTCAGAATAATTCTGTACGGTCCGACATACCTCGAACTCAATTTCCCTTTCTTACCAAACCGCATCACACCCTTCATGGGGAATGCTTTCAAGAATACCCAATCATCTTCTTCGAACTCCAAATCCCTACGACGAACATCCAAATAGGATTTCTAATGACTCTGAGCAGTCTTCAACCGCTCCTTAATGATTTTAATTTTTTCCATAGCCTGATGCATGAGGTCTGGCCATATCAACTTTGCTTCCCCAATTTCGAATCACCCAATGGGAGATCTGTATCTCCTTCCATATAAAGCCTCAAACGGTGCCATCTGAATGCTAGCATGATAACTATTGTTGTAGGCAAATTCTATGAGTGGTAAATGGTCATCCCAGCTACCTTTGAAGTCTAGAACGCAAGCACGCAACATATCCTCAAGCGTCTGAATAGTCCGATATGCCTGCCCGTTAGTCTGCGGGTGAAAGGTTGTACTAAGATTCACCTGAGTACCCAGACCTTGCTGGAATTTCTTCCAAAAATTCGCGTTGAATTGTGCTCCCTTATCAGAAATGATGGAAACTGGAGTTCCATGCAACCTAACTATTTCTTTGATATACAACTGATCATACTGTTCCGCTGTGTCGGTAGACTTAACCGACAAAAAGTGTGCTGATTTCGTGAGTCGATCCACAATCACCCAAATTGAGTCAAACTTACGAGGAGTGCGGGGTAATCCTACCACAAAGTCCATATTAATTATTTCCCACTTTCACATTACAATTTTTATGTTTTATGAGAACCCACCGGGCTTTTGGTGTTCAGCCTTCACTTGCTGACAATTTGGACATCTCGCCACAAAATCCGCTACATTTATCTTCATATCATTCCACCAATAGACTTTATTAAGATCATGATATATTTGTTTGTAGAACCTGGGTGCATGAAATACCTAGAAGTGTGAGCCTCGATCATGATTCTTTCCCGGAGACCATCTACATTCCCTTGGTACCTTAGTGTACCATCACCCATGCCAAGATAAAAGGCCACGGTCTTCTGCTTATGAATCCCCTCTTTCAATCCCCTCTTCGCATAGTCGACCGCAGAATGGAATCTAAAACTGCTCCTCTCCTGTCTCACTCTACGACCATTATACGGTCCTTAGAGTGATTCTGCGGTCGTATAATGGACCACAGAAACGCATTTCTCTTCCAAAAATTTTTCTTTATCCCTCAGTGCATTGTTCAACCCAAAAGGTCTGAGTCGCGGCTCGCTAATTGGCCATGAAGAATTTATACAATCCTCAAATACGTAAGCCCAATCCGACACCACAAAATATTATATTTCTTTTTGCAAAATTTTACGGGGCCTTACAGTAGCCTTGCATCACAAACATATTTCTACAATCTGTGTGAACTCCCCATCCACATTAGGGGTCAAATCCTTTTTGATCAAAATGAAACCCCCTCCTTTAGACACAAAAGGCCCAGTAGGGTTCAATTCCCTTCTCAATTCATAGCCAATCAGTCCAATGGATATGGATAAAATGGATCTCCAAAGGGGAGCAGGCCCAATAATCAAAATTACAGTCACCATAAATCAAACTAGTATACAACTAGCAACCAGCGAACACAAGAACCTGGGTGCTGATCTTTCTGTTATGATGGGCAAAACCAAGGTTGAGGACAGACATGTCCATACTGCCATGAATTTTGTACCGGATCGATATATGAATTTTGTATCGGGTTATTGTGATACATGAAATTTGTATCATGATACATGGATCTTGTATTGATTGGAGCATGCACTCAATTCTTGATTCATTAAGAGGCATTCATTTAAATACTAATTGATGCATGCTATGTATACATGCTAGTTGGGAGCCTCGACTCCGTTGATTGAAGCATGCCAGACTTACTTGCAATACTTGAGCAGTGTTATGATTATTTGTTGAATTGAAAAAGTATGCTTTAGGTTATGCTGATACATGTTGATCATGAGGATATATATTGTTCCAGCTTCAAATTTGTTATTATTTTTGTGTTGTAAGTATTCAGGTGCATCTAGCCTCGCTACTACTTATTCGAGGTTAGACTTGATACTTATTGGGTACCGACAGTGGCGTACTCATACTATGCTTCTGCACATTTTTGTGCAGGTTCTGAGACTGGTATTGCGGTACCCTTTGAGTTGAGTAGGATATGTATTATTGAAGACTTCGTGGTGTGCTTCCATATTGTTTCGACCCGCGGCTCATGGAGTCCCCATCCTTATTTATCTCTTGTCTATTTTTCTTCTCATAGACAGTTGTGATCATGTATTCAGACTTGTACTTATTCAATAGTTACTCGTGTACTTGTGTCACCTAGTTCTTGGGGGTTGTACTATTTTGGTCGTGTTTAGACCATGTTATACTTATATTAAATATTTTAGGTTTTGTATTATGATATAACTATTTTGATTAAAGAAAATTGGATTTTATTCTGTTGATTGTGAATTGGCTTTTTTATAAAGTACGGCTAAGCGACAGTACAGCCTGAGGTGAAATTTTGGGATCGTGACAGAAACTGATGAATAATAGTCAACAATTGAGAGAAGAATATCGCAGTAAATTCATTATAGTAATAGTATGTGAGATTCAACCAAAATGGGATACAATTATAGGAAAATGGGATATTTATAGTATCATTGTACTATAACCGCTTTCCTAATATCTCTCCTAGACGTTATGCCCATTATCTACAGTAAGTACAAATCTTGTTAGTTTTAATTATCTAGGGCTTAATTGACGGACATGATTAATGAGGATCCCCCATCTTTTAGAATCTATTGGTTCATGGTGGATTTTTATCGTATACTCATATCTATTCAGAAGGTCAGCTCCAGAATATCCTTTGTCCGATTTATGTAGCATGGACTTGGAGTTAGCTCTTCGGTCCTTTGGTATTCGGTCCAAGTGATTGTGGGTGACGTGATGTTGATTATGAAGTACTTTTCACGTGTCGATTCTTATGATTGTCATAAGTCATAATCGTATTTATAATGCAGTATTTGTCTTTCTCTATTTATTTTTAGGGATAATATATAATTATCCCATTGGGATTGTAGCACATTACCAGATGAACCCTTATACTTTCACTACAAAAAAAAGTTTGGAATTAGCTACGAACATCGTCGTTAATCTGTCGCTAAATCGTTCGTAGCTAGTAGAATTTCTTGATAATCTGTTGCTAATCCGTCGCTAAATAAAATTAGCGACGAATTTTTCTGTTTAGCTACAGAATTTGTCTGTCGCTAAAACCAGTTTTTTTAGTAGTGTTTGTGGGGGTCCTATGACCTTCATGTGCTTGTTAAAAGTGTAATAAGTACAACCTTTTAAGCTGATGTGGCCATAGAGAGGGTAAAATTATTTTTATCAGTATTTCTTTCATTAAATATTAACTTTTCTATTTTTTTTAATTTTTTTCCTCTTCTTTTCCTTTTTTTTTCTTCATTATCTTTTGCGTGAAACCATGGCTTCCTTCCGCCTTCTCCTTCTACATTACCCCCTCTTTTCTCATATTTTCTTCACCATTATAAATCCGAAAACATAATATAAACAAGGTCTATTTTTTTTCTGGTAAGGTTACTTTCTACCGCATTCAGTTTTTTATTCAGGTTTTGCGTTTGGGTGCTCCATTGTTTTTTAGAATCTAAATAGAGTTTCTTGCTATTGATAATTTTGGTTTTTATTAATATTTTTGATTTATGCTATAGTTTGATGGTGCTGAATTACTCGCATTTTCTACGAATTCATCAAAATTTACCATACTAACGAAAATTCCGACGAACTCTTCGCGGGAAAAAATGGGAACCAATTTCAAAGATCTGAAATTTGAAGCAATCACTTATTTGGAGATCTGAAATTTCACCAATTGCAGAGAATAAAAAAGGAGAAAGGAAAAGAAAAAATAAGAAAACAAGAAAAATCGATCGGTCGGAAAAGGAAGAGTACCTTGGAAGAGAAGATAAATATTGTATTAAGTAATAAGAAGACTATAAAAAAAATAGAAAACAAAAGAAAATAAAAATAACACTAGAAAGGAAAAAATTACGTGGCAATTTATTATTGGTGCATGAAACATACAACATTCCTTGAATTCATAATTGGTTGGTATTTATTTCATTTTGAACAAATATAAGGGGGGCCGCAAAGCTTAAGTGTTATTCTTGAAAAACAGGTCAAGTCCAAGGGGGAAAATATGTATTTTCCCTTATTTATATTTTATACTGATATTTACATAAACTACACGTACAACGTCATGCGTGTAAAGACTATTATATTTGAATGTCTCAAAAAGCGTAATATATCATGTATGATACGTGCATTGCATAACTCAGAGGGTGTTTGGATCGGCTTTTAAGCTGGTCAAATCAATTTTTAAGCTCTTTTAACTTTTTTCAGTATTTGGCAAATTCAAAAAGTATTTAAAATAAATTAAAAACGACTTCAAACAAGCTAAAAGTAATAAATTGGACAATTCTAACTTATTATTTTTTGGCTTATAAGCTATTTATACTGAGAAGTCACTTTTATTAAGCAATCCAAACGGGCTCTTAACCTAGTTGGCATTCTTTACTCTTTTAGGAAAAGACTAATTGGGTACACGTTTTGCAAAAACTGCCACAATTTGCTGGTGAGGCCCCTGTTCTCCCACACCACACTGGTTCTGTGAGAAATTTCTAGACTTTTCTAGAGTGGTCCCAGGTTCTAAACTCCTGCTAAATCCCACACATTTATTTTTAAACCAATTTTTAATCATAATTCGGTGTTCACACATTTATTTTTAAACTAATTTGTAATCATAATTCGGTGTTAAACACTAATGTCCAAATCTTTCTAAAGTTGAAAAATATAATCACGGTTGTCCTCCAGTGATATGAGTTGTTATATTCCAAATGAGAGGTTTCGGTATTCAATTTTTACCAATAGACATCACGGTATGAATAAATATTATAGTAGAGATCGGTCTAGTTAACACTGTACTTGGTGTCAAAGGTTGTAAATCCTTGTTTTGCTTGATAATGGTGAATCAGTTCATGAGGTTACTGAAATATAGCATTTGATGGTTTCAATGGAGGTGAGAAATGATCCTAGGAGATGGAGCAGTAACAAAGAAAAGGGGAAAAGGAGGAGAAAATGGGAAGATAAGGACTAATTAGAGTGAATAAAAAATGAAAAAAAAAAGCAATTAATAGTAAACCGGGTAACAAATTAATATAGGAACTAAACTGACTAAATGTGATACAGCTAAAATTTTCTTCTTTTAACACTTTTTCCAAATAACTACTCCAAAAATTAAAACCCAGAGACATCCTCCCTAAGTAATTATGTAACAAAATTTAAACTCCCATTTAGCCATAGATATTGGCTGATTTCTTTTCAAAAAAAAAATTAAAATATTATTTGTTCATGCAATATGAACAGTTTTTTAAAAAATATTAAAATTTATTTCCAGTTCCCAAAAGGATGAACGTTTTTTAAAGAATTACTAGAAAACACACCTCATTTCATATTATAGCAAAAAATGACCCACATTTTTTAGTTTTACCCGACTTAGCCTGTTTTGTACATATTTTGAAAGTACTACCAAAAGCAACAACTGACAACCACTGTTTCAAAATCTGTTTTCTTACAGTCACTGTTTCTAAAAGTTATGGAGTTAAATTTAGTTGGTCAAGTTCTCCATTTCATTTGATGCTACGACAAGAAAAACTTAGTGCAGAAACTAAGAATATTTTTGTTCTGCAGCCTCGTGGCTTTTGAGACTCTTCACGATTTAGTTTTTTAATTTCTCTTCTTTAATCTTTGAGTTAAAGAAGAGATCTGGGTCTTGAGAGCTTGTTAGTTGTTTGGATTGGGTTTTGTTCCAATTAATTGAAAACATCAAGAGGAGTTCAAAACTTAAATATGAAGTGATTTGCAGTAGATTTGAGTTACATTTGAGTTAAATTTTAGAAGAGACTCAAGGAAGAAGACGAGGTGAGTTTTTGTATACCTCTTATACACTTTTATACACCTTTATACAAGCGTTTGTAAACGAATTTTTTCACGATTTTCAGTTACAATTCTTGTTCAAAACTAGTCCAAATTTTCATAAAATGACTTCAAATTTTGTATACAAACTTCTTATACTATTTCTAACAAGTCTAAATAACACCCGCTCTAAATTTCTCACAAAATCGGATTCAAAATTTAAACTCACGTATTTAAGCTTGTTCAACAACGGTGGATTACCTTAAAAATCTAATTCTCACCACCCAAATGGATTTGGTTTGTTAAACTAATATTTGAGTTACAATTACTGATTCAAAGATTGGATTAGAAGCTTGAACATTTTTTTTTAATTGAATAGTGATTTTCAGACCCTATTTGGAGTTGGTTGTTAAATTTTAGCCTATTATTTTTGGGCTATAATTTTGCAAAGTTGAATATAGGCCACCTAATTGCAATATATGTGTGTGAGTTGTATTTATGTGTAATTCTTCCATTTTTTTATTCACAAAACTTTAACTTTTTCTTCACATAAAATGTCCAGACACAACTTCAACTTTCAAAAATTATTTTTAACCAAATCTACCATCAAACGCTAGCCAAGCACGAACTTGATTTTCGAGCGTAACACAGTAAAACTGCCTTTTCCACAGTAACGTCTGAAGAGATCAAAAATCAAAAAAATAATTCTAAACCTAGGACTTGTAAAATTTTACAAATAAGTATTTTTAAAAAGTGATGTACTTAAATAATATTGATTATTTTCAGCGTAATGATGAAAGTGTCCAATTCACATATAGTTGGATGAATCACATCTGATGTCTACCAGCAACCAGTCCTCTCTTACCTAACCTTCCATTTATTTGTATCTCACCTACCCTCTACCCCTTATATTAATCCTTACACACAATCTCTTATCTCACCTTCGACCTTCCTAACTAGTAGAGTACTAGTAATTAACTATTTGAGCTTTTTCCTTTTTTCTGTGGTCATAAACCATTTGAGACTTTCTTTATGTGGGGTTGTTAGTTTCAAAGTGTGGTGAAAATCATAGCCTACGTTGTCTGTGTATATACTTTACAGAATCTAAAAGTATTTAGATCCGAGAAACAATTACTCATTGAATTTCTGTACAACTTAGATGGCGATGTATTGGACGCGACTAATTAAGTCCACACTTTTTGCCAACTCGGTGGCAACATGCATGCTGCAAATAAATAAGTAACTCTTTCTGTAAATAAATTGAATTTCTAGATATTTCAATATTATATTTTTCACATAATTGACAGGAAAATATGGTCATTTTGTACTTATTTTGTACAAATTATCCAAAAGTGTGATGTTTTTAGATATGCTTATTTTGTACTCGACGTTCATTTTGGTTTAGTTTTCATCATCTTTCTTCTTTGTCCCCATATAAGCGATGTAGTAGAAATCTCAAAAACTCAAATAGAAGTAGTTAGGTGCGAAAATTTAATATATAATTCTATAGTAACAAATATAACTCCATTCTGGATAAGCAATGAATTGCTCCCAAATTCCCACTATGGAATTAAAAATAAGCTTACGGATAAATTTAAATAATGTAATTAACTGCAAACTGCTTACACACTTTAGCCCGAGTTGCATCTTTTATATAAATTTATGCATTTTGTATATAAATTTTTCCTGCTTTCATATATATGTTCGGTTTGTACTATCATAATTATCTTATTTAGTTTATTAGTTACATGAAAAATACGACTCTTGAGCCACGTAGTGATATGCACATGCCAGTCTTTGCCAACTCGGCGGCAACATGCATCCTGCTAATACAAGACTTTTTTGTCTCCAAATCTATGTATTTACAATAAAGTCAATTATATTAATCTTTAATCCTGAGGGGAAAAAATTACTTCATACTAGTATATGGCAGTAGAATATTTTGATTTTATTTTGGTTCTACATTTGAAACTGAAAATCATTTATATATTGAGCTTTTTTACTTTTTTATATTTGTTTTTATTCTTTTATCTTCTCCCCAGGTACACTGCTCCTCTGAGAAAATGACTCCTTGTATAACACGACAAACCAATTACAAAATAGAGACGTTTCACTTTTTTTTGTAGTAGTTTTCGTATGAAATGGGAAATAAGCTTGCCCATTAATGTAATCCATAAGGCACGGAAGTTTTACTTTTCTTCTTCAATCTTCAGATGTTCATACGTAATTTAAGATTGCTGGTGACTAAGAGTTGAAACTTGTATAAGACGAGATGGTCTTAAACCAAAGTATTAATCAACAGCATACAATGTTGTCTGAACCATTTTGCTGGTTCAATAGGGAGATTACAAGCTCTCGATATACATTGCCTAAACTTAATACTAACATAATTATTTGCCTTGCATTCGTGTATATATAAATTACATGAACCAAAAAATTCATCATCCAAAAGTTAAAAAAAGAATCATACAATTGTAGAGCTGTGACGACAGTTCGTACACTTCTTTTCCGGTGGTTGTTCTTTGCACGTTGCCTTTCTATATATTTCTCTAATCACAATTGGCATGAATAATATAATATAGAGACGATCACCACACATCACGCAGATATCTTCCCGTCGTTTGCAAGTTCTTCACCAAGCCCTCAGCCTTGGAGCTGTCAAGTGACCCCTGAGATAAAGTAAAGCCAAGTTGTCAGCTCAATCTAAGCAAAGGTTTTGCAACAGCTTGTGCACGTCCAAAAGACGTTCTTTACGTTTCTTGCTTCTTTCATTTTCTGAGGGGGGTAGCATTCGTTTTTGGTAGGGAGAAACCAAATAACATTGTCAAAAACCCCTATAAGGAGCCCTCCCCCCACAGCCCATGCTAAACTAGTTATATTTCTGTCAACATCTAACTTATAATTGTGCTCTTAAAGTGGTACGCCAGTAAAGTACATTGAATTGGTCTGGGTCGTTAGTGGTGATGAAATATTTCAACAAGTCAAAAACCCTCCAACAGAAATGACAAATGACTAATGGAATTAAATAAGGAAAGGAGGTGGATTAGGTAGCCAAACATACAGCCCATTCACGTCTCAGAATAAAGACCACAGCCAGAAAATAATACTATGTTATTGAGAAGTTTTACCTGATCCTGGGCAATAGTGTGAAGAGTCCGATGAACGTCCCTAGCCATGCCTTTTGCATCACCGCAGACATATACGTATCCTCCCTGAGAAATCATGTTCCAGATATCCGCAGCCTAGACACAAGAAAATAGTTAGGTGACATATCTCAAAACAATCATTGGTATAAGATAAGATCTATTTGCATTAGTTCCAAACGGGTGAATAAGCTGCATACCTTCTCTGACATTTTATGTTGCACGTATTCTTTGTTAGGTCCTTCACGTGAGAAAGCAACTACTAGCTCCGAAAGTGCACCGGCCTCAAGGAAATTGTCCAACTCCTCTTGATAGATGTAGTCCTGTAGATACGAACAGATGAGTTGAATGGATGTAGTGCAGAGACATAAATTATAGTAGCAAACATCTGTGCTTATGTGGGTGAAATTGCGCCGATATCCATAACCAGTTCAAAAACTAACCATTTGGCGGTTCCTGCATCCAAAAAATAACACTGCAGGACCAAGCTCAGCTCCTTCTTTCTTAAGAGCTAATCTTTCCTGTAAAGATAACAGAAGGGTCAAATGCTTTGCATTTCAAGGACTCGCGCTAAGATAGTCTCTGATGGTTTGAACCTAACCTGGAGGAAACCCCTGAATGGTGCCAACCCAGTACCAGGGCCGATCATTATGATTGGAACCTTGTTATCAGCTGGCAGTTTGAAGTTTGATTGCCGAACAAAAATAGGTGCTGTACTGCAGGAAAGGCTTTCTTCTAGAGGAACAGCATTCTGAAAGAGGAACCAAAAGAAAATAGAATGAGAACAAAAGCTACATTTCCTTTAACATAGAACAGTCTAAGAAATTTCAAAAGAAATGAATGGATCACTGAATAGTCGAGTTAGTAACTCCTAATAAACTAAGCTAAAAGTGGCAAGAAGACAAAAGTATCGGTCTAGCTAAATGCACAATGGTAAAACCAGTCAACTGGGTCCTTATAATTTATTTGAATGTGTCACAAAAGTTCAAACTTCATTTAGTAAATACCTTCATCCATGTTGAGCAGACACCCTTGTGCACTCGCCCGGTTGGCATTTTGTCGTAAACCAGTGCACAAGTAACATGAATTCTAGATGGCGCCATCCTGCAAGTAAATGTAGATCATAAGGTTATGTTCCCTGAATTGTCAAATCAAATAGACAGAAAGAAGTAGAAGCAATCTTTCATTTCCAGAAGGTAGTACAAAAATAACAGAAAATGGCAGAAAAACATCAGGAGGGTGTGTTATAGTCAGGCAACAGTATGTCTGATATTGCCGAAAGTACCTCGTACTACGTTCAACGAATAAAAGAAAACCTACCTCCAAGAAAATACGGACATAATTCTCCAACGAAAATCTCTAAAACAATGTCTTCAATCCTCATTTTTGTTGCCCATTATGGGATACTAATGTTAAAAGGTTAGCCATTCCTTTTTGATAAGGAAATGTTAAAAGTTTAGCCTTTGTGGTTAATTCATGTCATTCCCATCCTACATTGTGCCACTTCCAGGATATATTGAACAAGCCCTCCAACATTTTACTTTCAAATTTGAAAAAACTGCAAAATGTTACTAACCTAGGAGATGATGAGATAGAGTAGAATCTCGGTTGTAGGCGAGGAGCAACAGAAGCAAAGAAAACCCCAAGTGAAGGCTTGGCTGAAGGAAATTCAGCCATGACTTCAAGAAGGCTTCTCTGACTTGCAACTATCCACTGAGCATATTCTTCCTGAAGAAACAAGTTACACAGAGACATGAGAATAATGAATCTAAGCTCTACTAAGTCAAAGTACAATGCAACAAGTCCACACCTTTCCAGCCGGTGATGCAAGTTTTCTTAATCGATCAGCTTCATTTGGATCAGAAGCACATGCCGCTAAAGCAAGTAAAGCAGACTGCAAGATATACAATTAAGCATGAGTACTTCATAGCCCAGAGAAGAAGACAAGGAATTCAAGATCAGAAAAAAAGTTACCTTTTTAGGAGAACTCAAAAGATCAGCATACCGAGTCAATGCTGTTCTTAAAATGCAAGGAGGGAAGGGAGAGGGCAATGAGCTTCCGCCCAGTGGTGTGCCATCCTCTTTATCGGTGTGAATGGAAAAGAAAGTGTCGGGTGATATGTTTAGTAGCCTTTCAGCTTCCTCTACGGTTTCAATCAAATTTTCACAGTACACACCGACATGATCACCAGTTTCATAACTGAGAAACACAAGAACTATTTAGAGAACATGACCACAACCAATTTCAATGACAACACTATCACTTGGCTTCAAATAACTTTCAAGTCAAATATCTTCCCAAAAAAGAAATTTGTAGAACAAGAATCATGCATTGACTGCCCTGATTACAGCTTTTTAGATACACAGTTCTTGAGCGAAGAATAAAAAAAGCATCAAATGTTGAATGACTTAACAGACGACTTACACAACTCCAGTTCCAGAAATGTCAAACTCCAGATGAGTGCAAGAACGATCAGAAGCAGGAGTATGAAGCTCCTTCTTCACAGCAACATTAGCTCTGCAGACACAGAGGTACACAGAGGCAAGATTAGAACTGAAGAGAGAATAATACAGAATTTGAAATCTAAAGACGTAGAAAGTAGGAAGAGCAGGATGTTAGCTTCTTACATGCAGGGATGTTGAGCATCAATGATCACATGTCCATTTGCATGACCATTTGTGTTACTCAAGTCGTTGTCAGGCTTTTCATGGATAACAACCCTATATTCCAAAACTGCAGCGGTATATGGAGTTGCAGCAGTTGCATCATCCCCATCCAGAAGAAACTTATCCAATTCAGGCCACACTAATTCACGCCTAAAGCATTCACATAATTTAGGCTTTTGGTATGAGCATACAAATATTGAGAATACAAAAGGGAACTACTTTCATAATAATATAAGTTATTGTAAACATACCAAGCAGCAAAATCATCTTCAATGCATTGGTCATCATCTCCAAGACCCACAGGAACAAGCCTCTGCCCACCTGTAGTTGATACAAACACATGTAAGAAAGGAGAACCAAGCTATTATTCTAGAACCCAATGCGATAGGGTTCCTCCACACCACACTAAAGAGGTCTTTCTATTAACCATGATATTTTAATAAACAGCCTTTCTACAATCAAAATACTCAAACTAAGATTGAGTGAATAGCATGCTCTACTGCAAGTGATTTAAATGCACTAAGCTGAAACTAAACGGCTCAAAGTTACTGTTCTAATTATACAGAATAGCGTCATGTGAATGATATCCATCTAGAGAACAGTAATCCAATATTTCATATGCATAAAAAAAAATTCGCAATCAAAAGAGAATGCTACCTTGCTCAGCAAGAAGGTCATCCACCACTTTTGCAATCTGTCAACCAATAAAGAGAACAAAGAAGAACACGTTAGCAAAAAGCTGACATATTAGGTTTTTTTCCCAATGTATTTCGGGAAATATAGGAACAAGAATCAGTGCAAGAACAATAAAATTAATCTCAGACCTTGTTGAAATGCTCGTATTGTCTGTTACCAAGGCCAAATACTCCATACTGAAGATTTTTAAAGTAGTCACCCCTCTCTTTTCCCTTCAGAAAAAAGTACAACAATTAAGCTGAGATGCAACAACTTAAACGCACAAAATGATAGATTACTTGATCAATCTATTACATTTACCTCTACAAACCATTTATAGAATCTGGCAGCATTATCAGTTGGCTCACCATCTCCATATCTATAACCAACCAACCATTAACCAAGTTAGTAACATCATTTGCATATATGCAAGTTTTCATATATAGCAAATACAAATTGATCATTGCGCATGTAATTATTCAAATTCGACAATTTCCAACGTACGTGGCCAAGAAAAAGAATGCCAATGTTTCCTTCTTCAATTTATCTTCATAGTCATCATCATCAACCGCATAATCATCCTAGAATTGATATTTAAGCAATCAGAAACAGTGAATCAGTATTCTCATAATCAATAGCTTCACTTTATATATCACACTTATAGAGAAAACATATCAAAAAAAAGAACTCACCATATCAATCACTTTAAAGGTAGCCTTATCATATCTGGCCTTGGCTTCCTCGGCAAGTGCCTGTACAAATCCATTAAAATCACTTAGTAGTCCTCATGACGATCAACAACACCACGAAAGTCACCTTTAATTGCAAATCATCGGCTGACATGACAAAATTACCCTTCCTCATATGCTCATACACCACTTTTTGTCAATTCACATGTTTAAAAGTTGGAAACTTTTTTAGACTTTGACTTTATGGATCTGCAATATGATTACTCCTTTTGACAGATTTTACAACTCAAAAATCATGACCACCAAATCCACAAAAAACAATTAACATTTATTCTATCACTTTAACTTCTATTGTTTTTTACAATATCAGATAATTGTGGCCTCAAACAACAGGATTGGAAATGATATGTAAATGTCTATAATAATCCTAATTTCCCATTTTGGTAAGAATGATTTAATTTCCAAATGTATATGGCTTGTTTTAGATCACACCTTTCAAATGTCTTTTTTAAACTTCACACCCAGGTGTTTAAATTTGGATGGAGAGAATATAAGTGTTCCAATAAATAATCATGGAACAGTTTTTAAATCTGTAAATGTATATTATTTAAATCTCTTTATTTTAGTTAATCACAAACCTTAGCAAAGCCTTCAGCAGTACCAGTCTGGGTACCAAAAAAGATGGTAACTTTCTTCTTGCCATCATCAATCTCTTCAGGTTCAATAACCGACTTAGGAACCACCAACTTGGGCGGCTCTACCACCTTCTTAGCAGAAGTTGAGGAGCGCCGCCACATCAAGACAACTGCACATCCGATCAAGACAGCAACCGAGGTTGTCAATATCATCATTAAATCTTTGTTCTCCATCAGCAGAGCTGCCAACGAAGCAGGAGAACTTGAGTCGCCAGAATCTGATGATGAGTTCAGTTGATCGAATATCTTTCCACCTTTAAAAATCGCCGCCATAAAATCAAAAGGAGAAAGTTTCTCTGATGTAGACTCCATGTTTTCTATGTAATCAAGAATTCAAACTGAACTCTATGTGAATTTTGCTCAACTGGGCAAGCGTTAATTACCCAGTTGATGAGATTAACTCTGATGATCCAGCCGGCGACAAAACTGGAGAGAAGGCGATGAAAACGAGGGGAAAAAGAATGACAAAGTAAAAGCTTTTGGTTTAGAACTGAGAGTTTTTTGGCTGGTGAATTTGGAGAGACTTGCTGAGGAAATTAAAATGAGAGAGGAGAGCAATATATGGAGGAGCTGAAAGGGAGTGATGGATGAAGGAAAGAAGAGAGAAAGGGGACGGACAAACAGGCAACGCCCACCAACCCAGACTGGTCAACCCACCTAACGCATATATACTACGTATTAACTATGGTTAAGTATTATATTGTGCCAGTTTTTGGTATGTTTTGGTGGGTTAAAAATGAATTTCCTTTTTGAAGTCGAGATTTCTGAAATGCCCTTTTCTGTCCTTTATTTATTCTGATGAAAGACTATTGGTACAAATTTCATGTTGGTGGCGTATGCGTATGTCATTTTTGACTATTAAACGCCCTTCACCGGCCCGCTCCTTTAGGTATATCTTTTGAAAGGAAACTAAAATTAAAAATTGCACGAATTTTTTATTTCTTAGTTACATACACAAATTTCTCAATAAAGAATGTATTCAAGAGCGCAGACCTAGAAAACCGGTTTGGTAACCCAGATGGTTTTGGAGTAGGAAGAAATCAAAACATGAATAATATAACTAATTTAAAGTAACTATGTAAATGCCAAATCACTCGATAGTATAAATGTATGTATCAGACATACTTTTACCTTTTAACTAGTTTTAGGGTCATATTCATGTATATAATTTTAAAAAATTATATATTAATTCAAGCTCTAATAAAAGTATCAAATAAGGACATTTCATATTATTAATTCGAATCAGAGTATTCTATATTATTTTTAAAAAAAAATCACCGATGCAAAGATTAAAAAACAAAAAAGAAATTAAGTAAAAGTTAGGAGTATACAAAATTGTACATAGCAAGACAAACTTGATAATTGCTCAAATCTGATTCTCTCAAAAGTTGTAACCGTTGCAAAATTTAACAATCAAAATTAGCGTATGAAGAGATAGAAAAGTTTTTTCCTGACTCACCTTACTCTTCTTTCACTGTCTTTCCTCTTATTCCCAATCGTCTTTCTTCTGCCACAAATGTGAATGACTCCTTTTGCTCTTTCTAATACGCAATAATTAAAAAAAAAACAATTAAGCTCTAACTCATAAAAAAATACTTATATAAAATGAATCAAGGAGAAAGGCTCATGAAAGACTTGTAAGTGTTGTAGCCAATCACCAGTGGAGAAGAGTCAGACTTTTAAAACGTAAAAAGTTTTAAAAAAATTTGAGTATCCTAAACCTAAAAGGATTTTAAAGTATTCTAGTCCTAAACAAGTAAACCTTAAAGGAATTCAAAAGTGCTCGAAATTTTACCTAAAATAATCTAAGGAATTAATCGGTTAAAATTTAATAACAAACAAAAAGACTCCTAAGACTAAAAGGAGGTCAAGGTGGTGTAAACGAAGTTAGATTTTTATGTGTTAATATTTTTTTTTTACAAATCTATTATATGATGCAGTTCAAATTAGGAAGGATGTAAGACACCAAATTTAGTTGGTTTCGAAATTCTAAATAATAGGTAAATAATTAAATAATTATTTCTAAATATTAGAAAAATTATTAAATGATGATTTTGTCCAATAAAAAATATATTTTTAAAAGTAAAAAGGCGAACGACATTTCGCTAAGTGTCTTTGTGCTAGATAGTCATAATTGGATAATATACATTTCAATCTAAGTTTAACATTTAACTATATTAAAGTAATATGGTGCTTACACTAAGCGTCAATACTTTTTTTATAAGTAAATTCACGGGTGGTCATCCAATTTTATACACTATATCCAAAAGTCATTATTCTTTCTTTTATTACGTAAAAATTATTTTACTTTGATTCACTTTTTACAAAAATAACTTTAATCATTTTTTGTTAAAAATCCACCTAAAATGTGAGAGGAAATAACAAAAATGATCTTTATATATTGTCATGACCCAAAATCTCACCTTAAGGATCGTGATGACACCTAGTTCCTAGTATTACGTAAGCATAACGCATGCTGAGAGTAACATAAATAAACAACTTAACTATTAAATTAAATTGATAAATGACATAATATAATTGAAAATGAACAATAGTCATACATCCCCAAAATCGGTAGTATGGAGTCATAAGCTCTATCGAGAATACTAGAAATCTCGAAATATAATTTTGCAAATAAAATAAACAGTAGCAAAGAAACTAAAGAAGGTGACTCTAAGGCCTGCAAGCGGAACATCAGGTATACCTTGTAGTCTCCGCCAACTCAACTCTCTATCGTCCGACACGGTCCGAGGTAACTGGATCTTCACCAAAATCGTAGTATGAGTAAATCACAAACTGTACACAATAAGTATCAAGACTAACATCAGTGGAATAGTGAAGAGGTTCAAGTCAAGACACTCACTAGACATAAAACCTGTGCAGAATATCATTATAAAGCTAACAACCGAAAGCAAAATCAATAAATGGCTACAAAGAGTAAATATATGATAACACAGTGAGTTAATCCAAATACAGTTAAAATACAAGTGAATTAATTAAAGAAAACAATGGTAGTTCAAATCCTCAAGCTGTTCCAACACAAGATTTACAACAAAAATCAACCCCGAGGTACCACACCTCATAATCACAAGTCATAATTCACCCTTATGACGCCACGAGAGCTTCACATTTTAAAATATTTTTTCGATATAGCTTCAAGCGCTTTAGCCCCCTTATCTAGCCGCGTGTGCATCACAATGAAGTATTTTCCCTTACTAGCACCACGCGCATAAGCCCCCTTATCTCATTGTATGTGCATCAATACACACACCACTCTTATGTCGCCGCATGCGCATCTCAATTACAACACAACAATCAACCGCACACCACGTGTCCATATACCACAACACTGCTCAAACGACAATACTAATACCACAACAATACATAGCCCACGTCTAAACAACAACGTATACAAGAATTACAACAACAATACAAAAATACGGGAAGTAAATCAACAATGAGATGTACTTCATATAACAAAAATTTCATTTCAAGGCATATTAATAGCCTAAGAGTCTAATCCGGTCAATTACCACACATAAGCCCGTGTACACACTAGTCACCTCATGTACATGTCTTTTCAAATAGTACAAATAGTGCAATTAGATCAAGTCCTAAAGGGTAATTTTCCCCACACAAATAAGATACTTACTTTAATTAGGCCAATTCAACACTCAAAAATAGCTTTTCCTTTAAAATTCACTTCCGCTCGGCTCAAATCTAGCCAGAAATGACTTAATATTATCAAACAACGCAAGAGAAACTAATTTTAGTTAATAAAGTTAAGATCTTTACATAATTACCCAAAAGTCAACAAAAGTCAACAAAAGTCAATCCCGGGACTGCCGGTCAAAACCCCAGTCAAAGGTTAGATATCGACTACTTATAACCCCACGAGTACATATATGTGTTTGATTTTCAAATTCTAGAATTTGACTCTCAAATCTTAAATTTTTATTTTTCAAAATATAGTAAAAAATTCCCAAATATTCTCTTTTAATCTCATGATTTAGATGATAAAATTCATAAATAATCATGTTATATAATTGAAAGTGGATCAAAATCACTTACCCAATAGCTTGGTATGAAAAACTCTACCTAAAATCGACTCCCACCGAGGTTAGGGCTCAAAAATGTGATAAATGAGACTAAGTCTCGAAATCTCACCCTTTTGTTCAGCTGCGGATATCGTAAATGCGGCCTGGGGTTCGCAATTGCGAACTCTCACAAATGCGGAAAACACATCGCAAATGCGGAGCCTGCTGTACAAAGCGGATCTCGCAAATACGACACTGATTTCACATTTGCGAAGTCAAGCCCCTTCATAAAAGCAGCCAAATGGTCGTAATTGCGACCTGCCTAGCCAAAGTCCCTCACAAATGTGGAAAACACATCGCAAATGCGGCACCTACTGAACAAAGCGAATCTCGCAAATGCGACAAGTATTTCACATTTGCAAAGTCAGGCCCTTTCGTAAAAGCAGCCAGATGGTCGTAATTGTGACCTGTCTAGCCGAAGTCCAACCTTTGCAATAGAGATCATGGCATCGCATTTGCGACACATTTACCTCATGCACCCAACATCCTCACAAGTCTAAAAATATTATACAAACTAGTTCGCGTGCTCAAAATATTAAAATATCATTCGAAACCACGAATCGGGCATCAAAACACATAAAAATTCACAATAAACTCAAGAATTGCTAGAATCACAACCAAGCGTCTGATTCCTATCAAACCAACTTGGAATGACACCAAACTTTGCAAACAAGTTCCAAATGAAGAAAAGATAAACCTAATCCAAGTTTCGAAACCAAAATTCAAACCCGATAGCCATAAAGTCAAATCATGGTCAAACTTAGGATATTTCTAGGCCTTCAAATTGCCAACTTTCGGCAAAAAGTGCCAAAACAACCTAGGGACTTCCGAATCCAAATCTGGACATACGCCAAAGACCAAAATCACCATACGATCTATTGTAACCATCAAAATACCATTACGGGGTCATTTTCACAAAAGTCAAATGTCGGTCAATATTTCCAACTTAAGCTTCCAAACTAAGAACCAATGGATCTAAATCATTCTAAAACCTCGCCGAAATGAAACCAACCATACCCGCAAGTGATAAAGCCACAAATGCACATATGGGAAGCTTCAAAATGGGAAATGGGTCTCAAAATACAAAACGACTGATCGGGACGTTACATTATCCCCCTCTTAAACAAACGTTCGTCCTCGAACGAGTATAGAGACATACCTGAAGTTCCAAAAAGATGAGGGTAATGGCTCATCATATGATGCTCGGTCTCCCAAGTCGCCTCATCGACCGGTTAACCTCTCCATTGAACCTTTACCGAAGTAATATTCTTTGACATTAACTTCCGGACCTGCCTATCCAAGATAGCCATTGGCTCCTCAATGTCACGCCCCAAAACCGAGGAGCGCGACTGGCGCTCAACCGAGTGAACCCGACCGAGCAAGCCTATTAGATTTCATTCTACCCAAACTCATCCATGAATAGAGATAATACATATTATCATTAATTAGACGAAAATGTGTTCATGTCTACAATACCAATTCATTTCCAATATTTTCATCATTTTTTAAAGTCTAAAATGGACAAGTAATACATCCACAACATAACATAGTTTGTCATTTCCCAGCACTAATACACAACCCACATTATGTCTACGAAGCCTCTATAGATAAAGAAGAATACAATGATAATGCCGACAATAATGCCCCGGCTATACCTCAAACCGAATACACAAAGTACAAAAGATACATGACCCCGGGATGAAGTGGGGCTCACCAAGTCAACTGGGAAGAAAGTGCACCGCTATCACTGATCAATATCTCCTGTTGTGGAACCACCTGCATCCATTGAAAGATGCAGTGCCCCCGGCAAAAGGGATGTTAGTACCGTCGAATAGCACTAGTATGTATAACTAAACATCCTCTCAATAGAATAAAAAATAATACAAACAAGATTATCATAATGTCAATGAAAGCCTTAATCAACATCAAATCTCAATTTAGGATCAAGACAGTGTTCAAATTAATTTTCATATCTCACATTGGGAGATTTTAAGTATCGATATACCATTGTCCACAATACCAGTACCATTATTCACCATACCAATACCGCTATTCACAATACCATTATTCACAAAACCAGTATCATTATTCACCATACTAATACCGCTATGCACAATACCATTATTCACAAAACCAGTACTACCGTACTCTTAGCACGGAGTCCGATCACGACCCGATCGGCTAGGCTATCTCAGTAGAGACATCAACCACAATTTCTCTCAATATCAATACCACTATCTTTAACACGGAGTCCGATCACGACCCGATTGGCTAGGCTATCCATTAGGGACATCGACCATAATCACAATTTCAATTATAATTTCCAGTACAATCACCACCATGTGTGCGGCATGGTGTCCGATCACGACCCGACCGGCTAGGCTATCTTATTTGAGACATAAATCTTTTTATATCAATCATCGCATTTCATATTACTTTCACATCCTTTCATTTCATTGGCACTAATGGCCATAATTTTAAGGTCATTCTTGGCACGTTGGCCATATTTAGTATTTCATGCTCACCTTATAAATTTCAAATACCATTATCATCATCAACAATAAATACAACTCAAATCAAGGTGTGTAGTACACATGTGAGCAATTTAGAGTCTAAGGCACATAGAGATATTTCACAAAATTTGGCATAATAGCCTTCATTTGAACTTGACTTAAAGTCGAAACATTATTAATGCACAGCCCGTATTTTAACACATCCACAATTGGTAACATAACATGAATAGAGCATTTAGGATGCTTGTTGAATATATATATCTTTCAACCCAATCTTACTCGGAATGGCCAGTCTCATAATGAATCACTCGGGACTTACATAATTTACATAAATATCGTGGGATTCAATTCTAAGAGAAGAGTTTAGCCAACACACCTCACTTAAGCTTCCTTACACTCTAAATGTTCCGAAATTCTTAGCAACTTCAATCTATTGTAGAAATATTATAAATTGAATCAGAATTAGGAAGATGATCATGGTTCGAGCTCATTTGAGAATTTTATCAAACACTAAGTGTGCATTAAGGTTCCAAGATCCTTTTATGGAGAATTCCATCATCCCACAACCCAATCTTTACCATTTTTAGCTCAAAAATCTTCCTACACCCTTTGATAACACATGCATGTAAAATAAACAATTCTCATGCCCAAAAATTATCTTGCTAGTTATCCATTTTTAGAAAATTTCGAAATTAGGGTTTAGGGTGTAGAATCTTACCTCTAGGATGAAGACCTAGTGAGCTTCCCTTTTTGATGTTCCAAAACTTGAGCAAGAATTGAACAAAAATTATTGAAGAACACCTTCTCACTCTAGGGCACTCTCTCTCACTCTAGAATATCAGATTATGTCTAAAAAATGGCCCAAAGAGTGTATTTAACAAAATAGGGTTGGATTTTTAAAAACCCAAAAATAGAGCTTCAGAACAAGGTATGCGATCGCATAACCAATATGCGGACCGCATATCGATCGCATAATTGGTTACATAATAGCCAAAAGAACTGTCTGTGTATGCGGTCACTATGCGGTCTACATAGCTGTTATGCGGTCGCATAATGCACCGCATAACAGTTATGTGGTCGCATAGTCGACTGCATAGTTGCTTCCAACTGACCCAATTAACTACCTCACTTTGCGGCCATTATGCGGTCCGCAGAGTGGTTCTGCGGTCGCATAATGGACCGCAAAAATGCACTTTTCCGCCAAAACATTTTTCTTTATTTTCCGGTGCATTCAACCCAAAAAGTCCGAGCCGCGGCGAGCAAGCTCGCCATGAAAAATTTCTACAATCCTCAAACACGTAAGCCTAGGTTCGGCACCATAAAACATTATTTTCTTTGCAAATTTTACCGGTATTTACACTTAAGTACTTCAAAATTTTCCGGGGTGTTGCATTCTCCCCCGCTTAGGGTTATTCATCCTCAAATGAGAGTAAAAATCCGTCATTAGCATCTTATGCAACTCAGTTGTTTCATACCACTTTCGAGCAGCCCCAAATTTGACTAACTCCCAAAATTTTCAAAATTTTCGCTAGAGTTTCCCTTGTAACTAGGCCTATCCACCTGTCACAGAGCCCCAGAAATACATCCTAACAACATATACGTATTCTAACAACGTAACATAATACAAAATAACACCAAATGTGGTCTCATAAGCAAATTTATATCCAGAAAGGAACACCCTTAATGCCAATTGTTCACATAATATAAAATTCATAAAAAGTAAGTCTTATAATTTTTTCCTAGATCACAACTTTAAATACATGGTCATTCAAACAAATAAGGATACTTTTTCTTCATTTCTTCATCGGCCTCCCAAGTAGCTTCTTCAACCTGTTGGTTTCACCACAACACTTTCACGGAGGCAATTTCTTTATTTCTCAATTTTCGGACTTGCCGATCAATAATAGAAACAGGAATCTCTTCGTAAGTCAATTTCTCATTTACCTCAATAGTCTCAACCGGAACAATGAGTGTCGGATCTCCAACTACTTTCTTCAACATAGACACATGAAATACCGGGTGTACTAATGACATCTCAGGTGGTAGCTCAAGCTTGTACGCCACCTCACCGATCCTCTGAATGATTTTTTATGGTCCAACATACCTCGGACTCAATTTTCCTTTCTTACCAAATCGCATTACACCCTTCATGGGGAAAATTTTTAAGAATACCCAATCATCTGCTTTGAACTCCAAATCCCTACGACGAACATTCGAATAGGATTTCTGACGACTCTGAGCAGTCTTCAACTGCTCCTTAATTATTTTAACTTTTTCTATAGCCCGATTCACAAGGTCTGGCCTTATCAAATCTGCTTCCCCAATTTCGAACCACCCAATGGGAGATCTACATCTCCTACCATAAAAAGCCTCGAACGGTGCCATTTGAATGCTAGCATGATAGCTATTATTATATGCAAATTCTATGAGTGGTAAATAATCATCTCAGCTACCTTTGAAGTCTATAACACAAGCGCGCAACAAATCCTCAAGCGTTTGAATAGTCCGCTCTGCCTGCCCGTCAGTCTGCGGGTGATAGTTTGTACTAAGATTCACCTAAGTACCCAAACCTTGCTGAAATTTCTTCCAAAAATTAGCAGTGAATTGTGCCCCCCGATCAGAAATGATGGAAACTGGGGTGCCATGCAACCTGACTATTTCTTTGATATACAGCTGAGCATACTGCTTCGCTGTGTCGGTAGACTTAACCGGCAAAAAGTGTGATGACTTCGTGAGTCGATCCACAATCACCCAAATTGAGTCAAACTTGTGCGAAGTGCGCGGTAATCCTACCACAAAGTCCATATTAATCATTTCCCACTTCCACATTGGAATTTATATGTTTTGTGCCAACCCACCAGGCCTTTAGTGTTCGGCCTTCACTTGCTGACAATTCGGACATCTTGCCACAAAGTCCGCCACATTCCTCTTCATATCATTCCACCAATAGACTTCCTTAAGATCATGATACATTTTTGTAGAACCTGGGTGCACGGAATACCTGGAAGTGTGAGCTTCAGTCAAAATTCTTTCACGGAGACCATCCACATTTGGAACACATAGTCGCCCTTGGTACCTTAGTGTACCATCATCAAATGCTAAGATAAAAGGCCATGGTCGTATATTTATGAATCCCCTCTTTCAATTTCGCCAACAATGGATCGTTGTATTGTTTCTCTTTGACTTCCACAACTAGCGATGATTCAGCCCTATTTTGCACAATTACCCCTCCTTTACTAAAGTCAGCAAGACGAACTCCCAACCTAGCCAATCGGTGAACTTCTTTGGCCAATGGCCTTTGATATGCCTCCAAGTGTGCTAAGCTACCCATAGATTTTCGGCTAAGAGCATCCGCCACAACATTAGCCTTCCCCGGATGGTATAAAATATCAATGTCATAATCCTTGAGTAATTCAAGCCATCTTTTCTGCCTCAGATTTAATTCCTTCTATTTGAAAATATATTGAAGGCTCTTATGATCCGTGAATATATCCACATGGATCCCATATAAATAATGACGCCAAATTTTCAATGCAAATACCACTGCTGCAAGTTCTAAATCATGTGTTGGATAGTTCTTTCCATGATTCTTGAGTTGCCTAGAAGCATACGCTATCACCTTCCCATGTTGCATTAATACACACCCAAGCCCGATGCTGGAAGCATCACAATATACCACAAATCCATCTATACCCTCTGGTAGAGTCAACACCGGTGCCGTAGTCAATCTTGATTTTAATTCCTGGAAACTCTTTTCACAAGCATCTGACCATTGGAACTTAATTGCCTTCTGCGTCAATTTAGTTAATGGAAGGCAAGAGTAGAAAACCCCTCCACAAACTTTTTGTAATATCCAGCTAAGCCTAAGAAACTGTGAATCTCTGTTGGAGTTGTAGGCCTCGGCCAATTCTTCACAGCTGTAATTTTCTGAGGATCAACCTTAATTCCTTCATTAGAGACAACATGACCCAAGAATATGACCGACTCGAGCCAAAATTCACATTTTGAAAACTTTGCATATAATTTGTGCTGATGCAGGGTTTGCAGAACTACCCTGGGATGGTCAACATGGTCCTCCTGACTTCGTGAATATACAAGAATATCATCAATGAACACTATCATAAAGGAGTCGAGGAATGGCTTAAAAACGCGATTCATAAGATCCATGAAGGCTGCTGGGGCATTTGTTAGCCCAAAAGACATCACCAGAAATTCAAAATGCCCATACCGGGTCCTAAAAGCTGTTTTTGAAATATCCCGCTCCCTGATCTTCAATTGGTGATACCCGGATCTTAAATCAATTTTGGAGAAGTACCTAGCACCTTGCAATTGGTCAAACAAGTCATCTATCCTTGGCAGTGGGTACTTATTTTTGACTGTTACCTTATTAAGTTGCCGATAATCAATACACATTCTCAGTGACCCATCTTTCTTTCTTACAAAAGGACCGATGCGCCCCAAGGTGACACACTCGGCCGGATGAAAACCTTTTCTAACAAATCTCTTAATTGTTCCTTTAGCTCCTTTAATTATGCCGGTGCCATTCTGTAGGGTGGAATAGATATAGGATGTGTGTCTAGCATCACATCAATCCCAAAATCAATCTCCCTGTCTGGTGGGATCCCAGGAAGTTCATCCGGAAAGACTCTAGGAAATTCATTCACAACAGGCACAGACTCAAGTGTAGGTGCCTCAGCATTGGTATCCGTAACCCGGACCAAATGGTAAATACATCCCTTGTTGATCATCTTTGTGGCCTTAAGGTAAGAAATAAACCTACCCTTCGGCACTACATCATCACCCTTCCACTCAATAACTGGCTCATTTGGAAATTCGAACCTAACAGTTCTGGTTTGGCAATCAAGCTTGGCAAAACATGAATAAATCCAATCCATCCCCATTATCACATCAAAATCAACCATTCTCAATTCAATAAGATCGGTCACGGTGTTCCGACTACGCAATGTGACCACACAATCCCTATAAATCCGTGCGACCAAAATAGACTCACCAACCGAAGTAGATACAAAAAATGGCTCATAAAGCTGTTATGGTTCTATCCCAAATTCCATAGCAATATAAGGTGTGACATATGACAAAGTGGAACTGGGATCAATAAGAACATATACATCATGAGATTGGACAGTCAATATACATGTGACAACATCTGGAGAAGCCTCTGAATTCTGGTGACCCCTCATAGCATAAAAACGGTTGGATCCTCCCGAACTCTGTGCTCCACCCCTAGATGCACCACGCCCTGCGGGTGTTGGAGTGCCTCGAGCTGGAGGAGGTGCTGCGGATGTAGTAGCTGCAGAACTAGCTGGCTGTGCCATGCCCCTGCCCGCACCTTGGCGGGACGAACGACAATCCCTCTGAATGTGACCCCTCAATCCGCATCCGTAGCATATGGGTAAGTCCATGTAGCATATTCCTAGGTGCATCTTTCCACACTTAGGGCATGTGGGCTTCCTCTACTGCTGGATTCTACCACCATGACGAACCTGCTGATTGGATCCCCTTTTGCCCTGACTGGGCCTGAAACGGCTCCACTGCTATTGCTGACTAGGCCCTGATGGCGGTGCACTAGCCGAAGACTGAGCAAAGGACTGTGATGGTCCTGACGACCCTCCTCTGAGTGTTGACTTGCCACCACCTGAAGAACCACCAAAGTTGCCCGTAGATCGGGCCTTATTACTACCCTCTCGCTCCATTCTGTTCCTTAATTGCGGGTCTCTGTGGCTTGAGCGAATGCAACCATCTTTCCATAGTTCATATCAGAATTCAAGGCTGATGTAGCGGCCTCATTAATTACCAAGGGACTAAGGCCCTGTACAAATCGGCGAACTTTAGCCTCCATAGTGGGCAGCATGTAAATAGCATATTTAGACAGGTATGCGAATCTCATATGGTAATCCCACACACTCAGGCTACCCTGCCTCAAGTTCTCAAACTTAGCAGCACGGGCTGCCTTAGTCTCGGCAAGCAAGAAATGATCAATGAAGGCATCGGCAAACTCACTCCACCTCGCCGGAGAGCTCCCTTCTTCACGGGACTCCTCCCATAGTTCAAACCAAGAATATGCCACCTCTTTCAGGCGGTAGGAGGCCAATTCCACTGCCTTTGTTTCAGTAGCACGCATAACTCTGAGAGTCTTGTGCATATCATCAATGAAATCCTGGGAATCTTCCTCTGGGTTAGTACCCGTAAACACTGGAGGATCCAACTGGAGAAACATGTTCACCCTGGAACCAGTAGAATCCCCTGGCTGACTGGAAGAAGTGGGTGAAACATTTGACCTCTGGGTCTGGGAAGCCACTATTTGAGCCAACATCTGTATGGATCCCCTAAGATCAACATCAGAAATACCAGAATCGGAAGCTGGAACTGGAGGTGGAACTGTTATATCAGTTGGAGGAACTGTTGCACCTTCAGTAGGTGTAGGGACAGGTGCGGTCTGATCAGTTGTAGAAGAGTCAGGCAGTGTAGTAACTGGAGGAATATTCTCACTCCCCGGGTGCTCACCCACATCATCAATTATACGATCAACTGTCACTCCTGGGGTGACATTGGCTCTTTGGCCAATTCTTGCCTTCTTCTTCGGTGCCATGTACTAAAAATTAGAGCAACTCACGAGTTAAAGGAGGAACAATCTTACAATCAACTTTATCGCACGATCGGGAACATGAAAGAAGGGTATTATTCCTAAATGTCCATGTAGCATCCTAATTATAGATGTGGTCGACAACACACCGATAATAAGGACTCTGCTAGACACGGCTCTGAGATATCCTTGGAAACTTTAAAACCTTAGGCTCTGATACCAAGTTTGTCACGCCCCAAAATCGAGGAGCGCAACCGGCGCTCAACCGATTGAACCCGACCGACAAGCATGTTAGATTTTATTCTACCCAAACTCATCCATGAATAGAGATAATACATATTATCATTAATTAGACAAAAATGTGTTCATGTCTACAATACCAATTCATTTCCAATATTTTCATCATTTTTTAAAGTCTCAAATAGACAAGTAATACATCCATAACATAACATAGTTTGTCTTTCCCCAGCACCAATACACAACCCACATTATGTCTACAGAGCCTCTATAGATAAATAAGAGTACAATGATAATGCCGGCAACAAGGCCCCAGCTATACCTCAAACCGAATACACAAAGTACAATAGATACATGACCCCGGGATGAAGTGGGGCTCACCAAGTCAGCTGGGGAGAAAGTGCACTGCTATCACTGATCAATATCTCCTGTCGTGGAACCACCTGCATCCATTGAAAGATGCAGCGCCCCCGGCAAAAGGGACGTTAGTACCGTCGAATAGCACTAGTATGTATAACTAAACATCCTCTCAATAGAATGACAAATAATACAAACAAGATTATCTTAATGTCAATGAAAGCCTTAATCAACATCAAACCTCAATTTAGGATCAAGACAGTGTTCAACTTAATTTCCATATCTCACATTGGGAGATTTTTAGTATCGATATACCATTGTCCACAATACCAGTACCATTATTCACCATACCAATACTGCTATTCACAAAACCAGTACTACCGTACTCTTAGCACGGAGATCGATCACGACTCGATCGGCTAGGCTATCTCAGTAGAGACATCAACCATAATTTCTCTCAATATCAATACCACCGTCTTTAACACGGAGTCCAATCACGACCCGATTGGCTAGGCTATCCATTAGGGACATCTACCACAATCACAATTTCAATTACAATTTCGAGCACAATCACCACCATGTGTGCGGCATGGTGTCCGATCACGACCCGACCGGCTAGGCTGTCTTATTTGAGACATCAATATTTTTATATCACTCATCGCATTTCATATTACTTTCACATCCTTTCATTTCATTGGCACTAATGGCCATAATTATAAGGTTATTCTTGGCACGTAGGCCATATTCAGTATTTTATGCTCACCTTATAAATTTCAAATATCATTATCATCACCAACAATAAATACAACTCAAATCGAGGTGTGTAGTACACATGTGAGCAATTTAGAGTCTAAGGCACATAGAGATATTTCACAAAATTTGGCATAATAGCCTTCATTTGAACTTGACTTAAAGTCGAAACATTATTAATGCACAGCCCGTATTTTAACACATCCTCAATTGGTAACATAACATGAATAAAGCATTTAGGATGCTTGTTGAATATATATCTTTCAACCCAATCTTGCTCGAAATGGCCAGTGTCATAATGAATCACTCGGGACTTACTTAATTTACATAAATATCGTGAGATTCAATTCTAAGAGAAGAGTTTAGCCAACACACCTCACTTAAGCTTCCTTACACTCTAAATGTTCCGGAATTCTTAGCAACTTCAATCTATTGTAGAAATATTACAAACTGAATCAGAATTAGGAAGATGATCATGGTTCGAGCTCATTTGAGCATTTTATCAAACACTAAGTGTGCATTAAGGTTCCAAGGTCCTTTTATAGAGAATTCCATCATCCCACAACCCAATCTTTACCATTTTTAGCTCAACAATCTTCCTACACCCTTTGATAACACATGCATGTAAAATAAACAACTCTTATGCCCAAAAATTATCTTGCTAGTTATCCATTTTTAGAAAATTTCGAAATTAGGGTTTAGGGTGTAGAATCTTACCTCTAGGATGAAGACCTAGTGAGCTTCCCTTCTTGATGTTCCAAAACTTGAGCAAGAATTGAACAAAAATTATTGAAGAACACCTTCTCACTCTAGGGTACTCTCTCTCACTCTAAAATATCAGATTATGTCTCAAAAATGGCCCAAAGAGTGTATTTAACGAAATAGGGTTGGGTTTTAAAAACCCAAAAATGGAGCTTCGGAACAAGGTATGCGATCGCATAACCGATATGCGGACCGCATGTCGGTCGCATAATTGGTTACATAATAGCCAAAAGAACTGTCTGTGTATGCGGTCACTATGCGGTCTGCATAGCTTTTATGCGGTCGCATAATGCACCGCATAACAGTTATGCGGTCGCATAGTCGACCGCATAGTTGCTTCCAACTGACCCAATTAACTACCTCACTCTGCGGCCATTATGCGGTTCGCAGAGTGGTTCTGCAGTCGCATAATGGACCGCAAAAATGCACTTTCCGCCAAAAATTGTTTCTTTACTTTTCGGTGCATTGTTCAACCCAAAAAGTGTGAGCCTCAAACATTATTTTCTACAATCCTCAAACACGTAAGCCTAGTCCGGCACCATGAAACATTATTTTCTTTGCAAAATTTACCGGGCTTTACACTTAAGTAGTTCGAAATTTTCTGGGGTGCTACACTCAACATAAGTCAAATCCTTATCCAATTGCACTGAGCTGAAATCTAACACATGTGACGGGTCACCATAATACTTCTGTAACATGGAAACATGGAACACCGGGTGAACTCCCAATACGCTGGGTAGCAATGCATGTCTGTAGGCCACCTCACCAACTTTCTTAGGATCTCAAGGACTAATATACCAAGGGCTCAAGTTACCCCTCTTCCCGAACCTCATCATACCTTTTATGGGTGAAACTCTGAGTAGAACCCTCTCACCCACCATGAATGCCATATCACGAGCCCTCCTATAAGCATAATTCTTCTGCTTGGATTGCGCTGAACGAAGCTGATCCTCAATCAACTTCACCTTCTCCAAAGCATCTCGAATCAAATCAGTGCCTAGCAACCTAGCCTCCCCAGGCTCAAACCAACCAATCAGAGAATGATATTGCCTCCCATATAAGGCCTCGCACGAAGCCATCTGGATGCTCGATTGATAGTTGTTATTGTAGGCAAACTCTGCTAGCAGTAGGAACTGATCCTATTAGCCTCCAAAATCAATAACACAGACACATAACATGTCCTCTAAGAACTGAATAGTGCGCTCTGACTGCCCGTCTATCTGTGGATGAAATGTTGTACTCAGCACGACCTACGTGCCCAACTCACACTGCATGGTTCTTCAAAAATGTGATATGAACTATGTGACTTGATATGAGATAATAAACACCGACACACCATGAAGGCGAACAATCTCACGAAGATAAATATGTGCCAGCTGCTCTGAAGAGTAGATAGTCTTGACTGGAATGAAGTGTGTAGACTTGGCCAGTCTGTCCACAATGACCCACACAACGTCGAATTTCCTCAAGGTCCATGGGAGTCCAACTACAAAATCCATGGTGATACGCTCCCACTTCCACTCTGGAATATCAAGTCTCTGAAGCAAACGCCCGGTCTCTGATGCTCGTAATTCACCTGCTGACATTGCAAACACCGAGCCACACACTCCAAAATATATGTCTTTATTCTTCTCCACCAGTAGTATTATTTCAAATCATGGTACATTTTTGCGGCTTGCAGATGAATGGAATACCGCGAACTATGGGCCTCCTCAAGAATCAACTCACGCAACCCATCCACATTCGGAACACAGATCTGACCCTGCATCCTCAACACCCCATCATCACCAATAGTCACCTCATTGGCATCACTATCTTGCACCGTGTCCTTAAGGACAAGAAAGTGGGGATCATTGTATTGACGCGCCTTGATGCGCTCAAACAAAGAAGACTGTGAAACGACACAAGCGAGAACCTGACTAGGCTCCAAAACATCCAGCCTCACAAACCTGTTAGCCAAATCCTGAACATTCAAAGCTAACAGTCTCTCCCTAACTAGAATAAAAGCAAGACTACCCATGCTCTCAACCTTCCTACGCAAAGCATCGGCCACCACATTGGCCTTCCCGGGATGATAAAGAATGGTAATATCATAGTACTTTATTAGCTCTAACCACCTTCGTTGCCTCAACTTCAGATTCTTTTGCTTGAATTAGTGTTGTAGACTCCAGTGATCCATGAACACCTCACTAGACACACCGTAGAGATAGTGCCTCCTAATCTTCAGTGCGTGAACAATAACTGCCAACTCAAAATCGTGTACTGGGTAGTTCTTCTCATGGGTCTTCAACTGATGCGAAGCATAAGCAATCACTCTACCCTACTGCATCAAGACACACCCAATACCAATACGCGAAGTATCATAATACACTGTATATAAAACCCGACGCTAAAGGCAAAACCAGAACTTGAGCTATAGTCAAGGCAGTCTTGAGCTTCTGAAAGCTCTCCTCACACTCGTCGGACCACCTGAACGGGGTACCCTTATGGGTGAATCTAGTCAATGAGGGCTGCTATAGATGAAAACTCCTCCACAAAATCGGGATAATACCCATCCAAGCCTAGAAAACTTTGGATCTCGATAACGGTAGAAGGCCTAGCCCAACTCTGAACTTCCTTAATCTTCTTCGGATCTACCTTAATCCCCTCACTAGATACCACATGGCCCAAAAATGCCGCTGAATCAAGCCAAAACTCACACTTAGAGAATTTAGCATATAGCTTCTTCTCGCTCAAGGTCTGGAGAACGATCCTCAAGTGCTGCTCATGATCCTCTCGGCTACGAGAATACACCAATATATCATCAATGAACACGATGACAAAAGAATTAAGATATGCCTGGAACACATTGTTCATCAAGTGCATGAAGGTCGCTAGGGTATTAGTCAGCCTAAAAGACATCACTAGAAACTCATAGTGACCATAACGGGTCTTGAAAGCCGTCTTCGAAATATCTGAAGCCCAGATCTTCAATTGATGGTACCTCGATCTCAATTCAATCTTCGAGAACACCCTAGCACCCTGAAGTTGGTCGAACAAATCATCAATACATGGTATTGAGTACTTGTTCTTGACTGTAACCTTGTTCAAATGCCTATAGTTAATACACATCCTCATAAATACGTCTTTCTTCTTCACAAATAGAACTAAGCACCCCCAAGATGAGACACTCGGTCTGATGAAACCCTTATCAAGAAACTCCTGAAGTTGTTCCTTTAATTCCTTTAACTCCTCTGGTGGCTGGGTGCCCAACACTAAGTCAATACCAAAATCAATATCCCTATCGGGTGGCATGCCTGGTACGTCTGTTGGGAACACATCTAGAAATTCTCTCACTACCGGAACTTACTCAACGGTAGGAGTATCAACACTGACATCCCTTATGAAGGCCAAATATGCCAAACATCCCTTCCCAACCATCCGTTGTGCCTTCAAAAAAGACACCACCCTGCTAGGAACATGACCCAATGAACCTCTCCACTCCAATCTCGGCAACCCCGACATAGCCAACGTCACGGTCTTAGCGTGATAATCAAGAATAGCGTGATATGGCGACAACTAGTCTATGCCTAAAATCATATCAAAATCCACTATATTGAGTAACAGAATGTCAACCCTACTCTCATAACCCCCGATAGTAACCAAACACGAATGATAGACACGGTCTACCATAATAGAATCCCAATAGGTATAGACACATAAATAAGAGTGCTTAAGGAATCACGGAACAATTCCAAATATGAAGCAAAATAGGATGACACAAACAAATAAGTGGAACCCGAATCAAATAAAATTTATGCATCCCTATGACAAACCGGAAAAATACCTATGATGACAGCATCTGATGCAACAACCTCAGTCCTACTAGGAAAAGCATAACAACAGGCATGGCCTCCCCCTATAGGATGTCCTCTACCCGCCTTTCCTCCACCCCTAGCCGGTTGTGTAGGTGGAGTAACAATTAGAGAAGGAAGCATACCCTGAGTATCCTGCGGCGGTCCAACCCTCCGAAGCCTGGGACAATCCTTCACCTGGTGTCTAGTATCACCACACTCAAAATAACCCCTCTGCAGCTGTGGTTGCTAGTACTGAGTCTGAACCGGACGGCTAGAATAACCGCTGTAAGAACCCCGTGCTGGAGGTACACTGGAAGATGGCTGTCAATATGAGAACTCTGAGGTCCCTGAATAGCTTGAATACTGCGAGTAACTTGAAGTGTAGACTGAACTAGTCAACTAATAAAGCCTCTACCATGGCGAGTTGTACTACATAGTGGGTACCACTGAAACCCCCAAAATCTCGAGGCCTCTTGTCTTCCTTACCACAAATACGCTCTAACCTCCGAGTGATCTCCACAACTTGCTGAAATAAAGTATCAGTCTCCAACTCCCATTCCATCCCGAATCTAAGACCTTATCCAAGTCCCTCAATAAATCTACAGACTCTCTATCTGACAGTAGAAACTAAAGTAGGTGCATGCCGAGACAACTCACTAAACCTCAAAGCATAATCTTACACCGTCATAGTCCCCTGACGCAATTGCTTGAACTCTGTGAGAAACGAATCCCTGAGGGTCTATGGAACAAACTCCCTCAAAAACAGATCAGAGAATTGAGCCCAAGTGAGTGGCGTTGCATCAACTAGCCTATTCTTCTCGTAATCCTACCACCATCTATATGCCGGCCCCGTTTGCTGAAAGGTAGTGAAGTTGACCCCGCTCAACTCCACTATGCCCATAGTGCGAAGAATACAATGACACTGGTCTAGAAAACATTGTGCATCCTAAGAAACTGCGCCATTGAAAGTAGGAGGAAAATATTTCTTGAACCTCTCTAACCTCTTCTGCCTTCCTCTGATGCAACTGGATTGACCTCAGGCTGAAGCGCAATAACGGCCTATACCGGCATAGCACCTGGAGCCTGATCAACATGAGCCCGCTGCTTTGGAGTGCGGGCAGCGGGAATCTGAGCTCCTCCCCCAGCCTGAGAAGTAGCTAGTGCAACTAGAATCAATCCCGCCCAAGACAAAGTACTGAACATGCTGAGAAAATGCGCTAAGGTCTCTTGGAATCCAGGGGTAGCAACAGGCGCCCCTGGTGCCTGCTCCCCAACCGGAGCTACTGGTGGCTCCTCCATCGCGGCCCTAGCATTGACCCTCATTATGGCATGTTCTCCGCCTCTGCCTCGGCCTCTGCCCCGTCCTCTAGCAACAACGGTACCTGGGGCAACATCATCAGTAACTGAAGCGCGTGTCCTTACCATCTGTGAGAGAATAGAAAGAAAGGCTCAAATTCCAAAATCAATAAATCCGCACGATAAGAAATGAAAGAAGTGGAATTTTCTAATAGTTCTATAGCCTCTCAAAGATAAGTACATATGTCTCCATACCGATCCACATACTTTTCTAAACTTGCTTATGACTCGTAGTACCTATGAACCTAGAGCTCTTATACCAACTTGTCACGACCCAAAATCCACCTTAAGGATCGTGATGGAACCTAGTTCCTAGGACTTGGTAAGCCTAACACATGCTGATATTAACAGAAATAAACAACTTAGATATTAAATTAAACTGATAAATGACATAAGATAACTGAAAATGAACAATAGTCATACATCCCCAAAATCGGTAGTACAGAGTCATAAGCTCTACAAAGAATACACTAAAAATCTCGAAATACAATACTCTTTGGAAATAAAGTAAACAGTAGCAAAGAAACAAAAGAAAGTAACTCCGAGGCCTGCAAGCGGAACAAAATGTATACTTGATGTCTCCGCAACTCAAGCTCAACTCAACTCTCTACCTTCCGGCATGGTCCGAGGTACCTGGATTTGCACAAAAATATATAGAAGTGTAGTACGAGTACACCACAATTGGTACCTAGTAAGTACCAAGACTAACCTCAGTGGAGTGATGCCGAGGTTCAAGTCAAGACACTCACTAGACATAAAATCTGTGCAGAATATCAATATAATGCTAACAACGGAAAGCAAAATCAATAAAAATCAACAAAGAGTAAACATATGATAAGCAACAAGTTAATCCAAACACATTTAAAATACAAGTGAATCAATTATGGAAAATAATGACAGTTCAAATCCTCAAGCCGTTCCAACACAAGATTTACAACAAAAATCACCCTGAGGTACCACACCTCATAATCACAAATCACAAGTCACAATTCACCCTTATGACGTCGTGTGAGCTTCACATTTTAAAACATTTTTCCGAAATAACTTCACATGCTTTAGCCCCCTTTTCTCGCTGTGTGTGCATCACAATAAAATATTTCTCCTTACTAGCACCACGCGCATAAGCCGCTTTTTCTTGTCGCAAGCACATCAATATACACACCAACCTTATGTCGCATCATGCGCATATCAATCACAACACAACAATCACTGCACACCACGTGCTCATATGCCACAACCACTACTAGAAATTCGCTAAAAATCAACCAAAACAACTGACCAAAGTTGATCGGTTATGGCCAATTACTGACCAAAACATGACCATTAGGGTGTGGACGGTGTTTTGATGGTCGGAATGGCTTACCGACTAAAGTTGGTCGGAAATTACCGATCAACGTTGGTCGGTAACTTAAAACGACCATCTGATAAGTTTAAGTATTTACCGACCAACTTTGGTCAGAAATATATTTTATTAATTTAATTTTACCGACCAAAGTTGGTCGGTTTAACTAAATTATATTTTTGTTATTAATTATTAAAATATAAAAAAATCGACCAACTTTGGTCGGTAATTGAAAAAATATATATTTTTAAAATAATTAAAATTAAACATTACCGACTAACTATGGTCGGTAACCTCAACATTGCAGGCAAAATACCGACCAAAGTTGGTCGGTAATGTTGAATTCTGGGAATTTAATGTTCATTAACCGACCAACTTTGGTCCGTTTTTTTGGGTTTAATTTTGGCATAAAATGCCTGTTTGGGCAGCTACACCACCTGCCAGCATACCAATACACCTAATAACAACAACAACACAATAACAACAACAACAACAACAATAACACAACAACAACAACAACAACAACAACACAACAACAACCAAAACATTCAATAAATACTTTAAAACTAACAAATTAAAGCTCAATTGAACATAAAAATCCAAAACCGAGTTAAAACTAATTACAACTAGTTCAAAACTGGTTCTATTTGTCTAGTTCAAAGTATATAAAAGTCAAGGGGTATTTTCTACAACATCATCATCACCGTCTGATGAACTTTCATTTACAAGACGATATAGAGAACGGTCTTGTGGAGGACGGGAAGCATGATCACGGGGAGGACGGGAGGAACGATCACGAGCAGGGCGGGAGGAACGATCACGTGGAGGTCGACCCTCTGGAGATGAATCACGAGATCGGGGCAACGAAAAAGCTCCACTAGATAGGAGAGTTCTGATCTGAGCTTGCATGCCAAGGAATGGAGCATCTCTAAGCCTTTCTCTTTCCTTGGCCGCTTCTAGCTCGGATGTGAGCTTTGTCACTGTCTCCCGCATAGCGGAGTGGTTCTCCCTATTAAGTTGCTCGCCTTGCGAGGAAGTCCCTATTTCTCGCATTCCACACTTATAGCGATTGAAGTTTTTAGTAGAAAGCCCGTATACCTTCCCCCATTTTGGACCGCCAACAGACTCCAACCATATTCTTTCAGCATCCTCGTCCGAAGGTTGGGTTGGCTCACCCGATTCACCAGCTGGATGACTACGGATGAATTCCTCCACGTTACTTTGGTAGCGACCCTATATTATTTTAAATTAAATCAGTATTTCAAAATTTTTATAAAAGTAAATTATAATACTTAAAGAAAATTGAAAGCTTACATATGCAGTCGAGGCCCGGTTCTCGACCCACCTATCTTGATCCCCCTCTTTCTTCTTCTTCTTCACAATATGCGTCTCCTTGAGTAGCACATCATGACTTATTGGACGCCCATACTTCTTTTCCTGAAAATAAATTAATTTATTTAATAAACATAATAGATATACTTAGAAAAGTAAAATAATTTAAGCAATTACGTACCAATCTTCTTTTTATTTTACCTAGGCTGATCGCACCTCTAGTGTGCAAGGAGCCTCCCTTCTCGGATGCGCGAGCTTTCTTTCCTTTTTCGCTCCTCTCTAAGAACTCTGCGGTAAGCCATTGCCTTTACAAATCATTCCACAAATTCTCAAGTAACCAGCCAGGCCTCTTGTTCTTCTTTCTAGCATCCGAGAAAGCATCCGCCAATCTCTTGCGAGCTTTATGATGAAAATTTGCAGCCACTTCCGCGCTATAGCGGTCTTCCCATACACACTTGCTTTGTATTTCAAAAGTTAAATATTAGATGGAAACATCATAAATATAAATTATTAAACTGTTTAAAAGAACATTTATACCTTAAATTGATTAAAAATTTGCTCCTTCAGCGAGAATGGGCAATCAGTCCAAGTCGCATAAGGGCCATCATAAAGCTTTCTGATGTCATTGGTGATTATCTTCGTAGTCTTATTACCCATCCCGAACCTGCAATTTAACAATAAATACACATTAATATCTTAGTAAAAATGTTACAAATCAATAGATGCAAAAATAATAAATAACACTTACCCATCACCCTCAAGGACTATGATGATCCTGCCATATCGATCATAATGCACTACCTCGTCATCACCATCCGAAGCATGTGTATCAGAGGCATGTAAAGACGGTGTAGGCGGGTCAGAGCTACTGCCTCGCAGGCGAAGGCCTGCAATAAATGGAGTTGATGATGAAGATGGTTGCGATCCCTATGACTGCGACATAGCTGGATGCGACCCAAGTAGATGTGATACTGATGGCTGTGACCCGATTGGCTATGACCCGAGTGGCTGTGACATGGATGGATATGATCCATGTGGCAGTGACATATAGGGATGTGATCCATGTAGATGTGATGTAGATGGCTGCGATGCAGATGGCTGTGAGGCAGTTGGACGGTATGTCGGACGTATAGTCCTATGGCCCTGTGATGGAAGACATGGTGTCTGAATGAAGGTGTACGGCTCGTGATGCTGTGGCAACTCAGTATAGCCGTGTGGTGGAGGATAAGACATAGGCATCTCTGAAAAGGATGGACAAGAGGGACTATTATTTTCTACCCTCCTTTTTCCCTTCCTACCCTTTTCTCGACCCCGAGAACTAGTAGGGTCATTGTTACCTTGACCCTTGCCTGCCATCTGCATAATATAATACACATTTAGATTGAAACATATAAGAAACTAGCTATAAAACGAGAGTGCTTTTAAAAAACCAAATTTTTAATCCTCATTGATGTATTGTTCCTCGTCCGAGAATTCTTCGTCCTCACTTGTTTGAGCTTCATCAGTTGATTCTTCGTCCTCATTTTCTATAATTGTTACTTCATTTATATCAACTTCTTCCAATATGCGTTCAGGATGTTCCAAATCATTTTCTAACTGATCGTCCACTATTTGGTGAACACTGGAGATATCGTTTTGATATGCAACATCTAACACATTCTCGACTTCCACCCTACCTACATGCTTAGTTTTTATTACAACCCACCAATCGGACTTATTCCGCCGTAATGGATAAGGAGCATAATACACTTGCCTAATGTTATGTGCAATTATGAAAGGATCATAGCGATCATACTCCCTCGTATGATTAACCTCAATTATGTTGTATTGGTGGTGTACTCTTGTACCTCTTGTTGGATTTGGGTCAAACCACTTGCATCTAAAGAGTATCAATTTCTTATATGGCCAACCTGTATATTCTAGTTGTAATATTTCTTTGACCACACCATAATAATCAATATCTCCAACTTGGTTGCCATCATCACCTTGAACCCACACCCCGCTGTTGTTGCTATTTTTATTTTTAGAGCAATCATCTGTATGAAACTTATAACCATTCACTACATACTTAGACATTGTTGTGACCTGAAGCCCAGGTTCCCAAGATATATCTTTCAAAAATTGATTTACACTATTATTTGGATTATTTACCTATATAGTGTTAAGAAAATTCATAAGTTAGCACAACTTATGAATCCATTTTTATACATTCACTACGTGTGTGTGTATATATATATATATTACAAACTGTTTGAACCCCGTATCAAATCTCGTATATACAGCATCATGGCCAAATTGACCCACGAAGTGACTGTGACATATCAAATATTTTTAGTAGTTGCATCAATATGTAGTCACAGTAAATTTTACATTTTGATAACTAATAAAGCAATACTTACTTGAGAAATGGTACAACTTTGGGATAATTTAGCAACACATGAAGTGTAGCTGACTTGTACTCCATATCACTCAAACTTCTCTTTCTAACATCCTTAGAACATCGGCCTGGTTGATTGAATATGGACATTGGTGGATATAATGGATCATTCACACATTCGACCGTGTGCCTATTGGGCCTATTCCTAGAACATGGCATGTTACTCTCAAAATAATAAGAACAAAAATGTACAGTTTCCTTTGCAACCTTCGCATATAGATCCTTCAATCCTATTTCTCTGCTTAACAAATTGTTTGCATTTGCCAATTGTCCTACATAATGTCATGTTAGCCAAGAAAATTTAAATTAAATAGAATATTACATGAAACTTATAATATTACCTCTCAAAGGGATACATCCATCTGCATTGAACATGCCCTCCAAGTCGTGCCTCGTGTACAAGGTGTATTGGAAGGTGTTCCATCACATCAAAGAAACCACATGGGAATATTTTTTCCATCTTATTAGAAATTACACGAATGTTCTGATCCATCCGAAGTAGGTTTTCTTCCCTTAATGTGGTAGAACACAAGTCTTTGAAAAACAAACTAATCTCTGTGATGGGTTTCCAGATTCTTTCAGGAAAACCATAAAATGCAATAGGCACTAAGGTCTCCATGAAAACATGGCAGTCATGACTTTTCAAATGGCTCAACTTCCCTACCTCATATCTACGTTTTTCCAAGATTCGACGCATAACCCTCAGGCATCTTCAATTTCGTAACCCAATCAAAAATTTATCGTCTTTTCTCCAAAGTGAATGTGTAACTTGCTTTGGGCTTGAACACCTTACCATTGTTTGCTGTCTGCAAGTATAATTCAGGTCGCCTATAATATTCTTGTAAGTCCATTCTAGCCTTCGGGTTATCTTTTGTCTTACCTTTAACATCCATCACTGTGTTGAACAAATTGTCAAAATAATTCTTCTCAATATGCATGACATCAAGGTTGTGTCGAAGAAGATTATCCTTCCAATAAGGCAACTCCCAAAATATACTCTGTTTCGTCCAATTATGATTAACACCATATCCGGGGAATCTATAAGGTGGAGCCTCAGTAACTTTACTGAAGTTCTGGACCCTCTCCCAAATTTCCTCACCTGAAAGTATCGGAGGTGGAGAATCATATTCCACTTTATTCTTTTTGAATGCATTTTTCATCCTTCTAAACTTATGATCATTAGGCAAGAATTGACGGTGACAATCAAACCATGATTGATTTTGGCCATGTTTCAAAGTGAACGCTTTACTATTTTCCATGCAGTAAGGACAAGCTAGCTTCCCAGCAGTCATCCACCCAGACAACATTCCATACGCAGGAAAATCATTAATAGTCCACATTAAATTAGCACGCAAATTGAAATTCTACTTTGTTGATATGTCATATGTTTCAACATCATCATACCACAATTGTTTTAGCTCATCAATCAAAGGTTGCAAATATACATCAATCAAACTTTTCAGATTACGTGGACCGGGGATAATACAATTTAAGAATATATATGGGCTAGTCATACACAACTCAGGTGGTAGATTATAAGTTGTAAAAAAGACAGGCCAACATGAATATGGTGTCGCAGATATAGAAAAAGGCGTGAAGTCATCCGTACACAGACCTAACCGAATGTTCCTTGGTTCACTAGCAAAATCTGGATATGTCCTATCAAAGTGCTTCCAAGCTTCTCCATCTGAAGGATAACACATAACACCAGGTGGTCTTCTATTTTCAAAGTGCCATCTCATATGAGGAGCAGAACTCATCGACGCATATAACCTTTTCAACCTAGGTATAAGAGGTAAATAATGCATCACCTTGACAATGACCATATTCCCACTGGAAAGCCTCTTGAAACAAGGCTTTTCGCAAAATTTACAACTGTCTAAAGTTTCATCATCTTTATAATATAACATGAAACCATCTTCACAACAATCAATTCTCATTGACGAAAGTCCTAACTTAGAAACCAATCTCTTTGCCTTATAGAAATCACCAGGTAAGTTGATATTAGGGTCAACTAGTTCACTCATAAGGTCAATGAAAGAGTCCATGGCTGCTTGAGAAATATTCCAATCAGATTTGATACTTAGTAATCTAACTGCAACAGACAGCTCAGAGTGCGGACTTCCTTCATGTAGTGGATGACTAGCTTCCTTTAACTGTTCATAAAATCATTTTGCGTCATCATTAGGAGTTTTTTCAACATTTTCATTGGGCTCACCCCCGAAGTGCATCCCAAAAGCATCCATAACCATATCCTGAATTCTAGAATCAAGATTTGTATTCTCCACCGACCTACTACTTTCACCAATAACCATGTTATGAAATATCCCACGGCTACCATCGATCTCTCCATGATTAGTCCACATAAAGTAATTCTCTATAAACCCCTTCCTATAAAGATGAAGCTTAACTTCCTCCAATTTTTTAAACTTCATACAATCGCACCTGACACAAGGGCACCTAATTACTCCTTCACTTTGGTATGGTGGAAGTGACATTGCATGTCTAATAAAGTCATCAACCCCTTCTACAAAATCCTCCCGCAATCCCCGCCGATTAGGATAATTTCTATTGTACATCCAAGTACGATGTTCCATCTATACAAATAAAACAAGAACAAATTAATTTATTCTACAATTATAAATTAATTATATCTTTTTTAGTTAATTCAAGATAGTTATTTTTTCCTAGTTACACCAATTTATATCCTAAAAATTTAATTCATATCCTAAAAGTTCAATTCATATCCTAAAAGTTCAATTCACAAGAACAAATCCTAAAAACTAAAATTTCAATTCATATCCTACGAGTTTAAACATAAACTAACTAAACTAAAGAAATTCAACCCATACCCTAAAAGTTCGATTCACAAGAACAAATTAATTTATTCTACAATTATAAATTAATTATATCTTTTTTAGTTAATTCAAGAAAATTATTTTTTTCTAATTACACCAGTTTATATTCTAAAAGTTCAATTCATATCCAAAAGGTCCAATTCATATCCTAAAAGTTCAATTCATATCCTAAAAGTTCAATTCACAAGAACAAATCTTAAAAATTAAAATTTCAATTCATATCCTACGAGTTTAAACATAAACTAACTAAACTAAAGAAATTCAACTCATACCCTAAAAGTTTGATTCACAAGAACAAATTAATTTATTCTACAATTATAAATTAATTATATCTTTTTTAGTTAATTCAAGATAATTATTTTTTGCTAATTAGACCAATTTATATCCTAAAAGTTCAATTCATATCCAAAAGGTCCAATTCATATCCTAAAAGTTTAATTCATATCCTAAAAGTTCAATTCACAAGAACAAATCCTAAAAACTAAAATTTCAAGTCATATCCTACGAGTTTAAATATTGTAATGACCCAACCGATCATTTTAACTTTTAGAAATCCGTTCCCTAAAATAAAACTCTCCGAACATGCTTTTATTAATTTATGACTTGCGGGGATTGTTGGTTTGAGATTTGGAAGCGTTTGGGTTGAAATCGGAACACTTGGTTCCTTAAGTTAGCTTTAAATGGATAAGTTTGACTTTGGTCAATATTTTGAGAAAACGACCTCGGAATCTGTAGTTGACAGTTCCAATAGGTTTATATGATGATTTTGGACTTGGGCGTATGTTCGAATAGGGTTTTGGATAACCCGGGAGCGTTTTGGCGCTTAATAGTGAAAATCAACTATTTGGAGGTTTAAAGTTCTTTAAATTTGGTTTGGAGTAGGTTTTTGAGTAATTGAAGTCTGTTTGAAATTCCGAGTTTGGGAATAGTTCTGTATAGTGATTTAAGACTTGCACGCAAAATTTCGTGTCATTCCGAGTAGTTTAAGTATATTTCGGCGCATTGGAAGTAAATTGAAGAACTTGAAGTTCTTACATTTGATTCAATTTGGTTTGGGGTATGATTCTTAGATTTGATGTTGTTTTACACATTCCTTGAGTTCGAGCCAGTCCGTTTTATGATTTCAAACCTGTTGGTATGTTCGGGCGGGGCTCCGGGGGGGCCCGAGTGTTAACCGGACGAGGCTCAGATCAATTTTGGAATTTTGAAGAAGAGCTGAAGCTTCCAACTTCTGGTATGATCGCACCTGCGCATGGTCAGCCGCAGGTGCGAGCCACCAGCCGCAGGTGCAAAGGGGAGGATCTACCCGGCCATCACAGATGCGAAGAATTGGGCGCAGAAGCGGACGCGCAGGTGCAGTCCTTTGGGCGCAGGTGCGGAGCCAGTCCAAGAGGAAAAATCTCGCACATGCGAGGCTTTTCCGCAGGTGCGAAAGCCGCAGGTGCGAACACCTTCCACAGGTGCGAAAAATCTGTCAGGGCAGAACCTTAAAATGGACGAAGCCCAGTCCATTTTTGTTAATTTTTCCTCCATGTTTGCGCGATTTCAGAGCTCTTTGTGAGGAGTTTTCAACTAACAATGTTGAGGTAAGTTAATTCTATACCCCTGAGTTAAATACATAGATTATGGGTAGATTATAACTAGTAAATCTTAGAAATCAAGGGTTTAGGTGAAAAACCTTGATTTTTATAAAAATGATATTTTAACCACGAAAATGGTTATGGAATTGGATAGAAATTATATATTTGAGTTCTTGAGATTATGGGTAACGTTTTCATCCGAAAATTTCTGGAATCCGGGCATATGGGCTCTGGGTGAATTTTAGGATTTTTACCATTTTGGATAGGATAATTTATTTAATAGATGAATTTCGAATTGTTGAACATATATTAATTATTTTATATAACTTTTGGATAGTTTTGGATTTTTTGGCATTGAATTGAGAATTTTATGCGACGCGATAATCGGAAAGTGGACTTTGAGACGAGGTAAGTCTCTTGCCTAATCTTGTGAGGGGAAAATTACCCCATAGGAATTAAATTGAATAATTGTTGCTAATTGCGGGGGCTACGTATGCATGAGGTGATGAGAGTCCGTGCGTAGCTACTATAAATGCTAAAGTCCGGGTAGTTTAAGACTCAAAGCATGAATTACTTGTGTAAATTATATTCCCTGATTAATTAATATTAAATTGATATATATTTATATATATAAATATTATTCTTTGATTAATTAATATTAATTGATATATATGAATATATTGTGAATTTTTAGATAAAGATATTAAAGGATGGAAATCTCATATGCTTGATTTTCTGTTTAAATTAATTAATTGTTAAAAGAAATTATTCTTCCTCCCAAATTTATCTTATAATAAATATACTCTCATTCCGGAGGTACTTATAAAAAATGTCCTCCTTTCTTGTGGAGCGGGCCGAACGCCTCGGCAGGATAGATGCATCTATGGATCGCGCTGCATGTCCCTCGGCAGTGTACACGACACTCTGGATCGGGCCGTACGTCCTCGGCAGAAATCGTGCTTAATAATAATAATAATTACACGATACTTTAATAGCTTATTTCAGCTTGCGAAGCTAACTGATAAATTAAAAAATTCTTGGAATTTAATGAATTATTATTCTTGCTTGTTAAAGAATTAATTGCTATTCCTGTAAATGATATTTAATTTATAAATTGGAAATTATTTGAATTGAAGGAATTTAATTAATATATTGAGAATTGTTGCATTTGAAGAAATTTGATTATTTTCGCTGATTAAATAAATTATTTCAAATTCTGTAAATCATGCTGATTTAAATATCCTAGTTGTATTTCAATTATTATTATTGACCCATAGTGAGTGTCAAAGTCGGCTATCTCGTCTCTACCACTTCGAGATTAGGCTTGATACTTACTGGGTACACGTTGTTTTCGTACTCATACTGCACTTGCTGCACATTTTTTTTGTGCAGGACCTGAGGCAAGTACTAGTGGAGGACCTATCGTCTTACACCCACGTTATCCAGGGGGCATAGTGGTGAGCTGCACTTTCTGAGCCGTTCTGCAGCTACTAGTGTCTCTCCTTGTATTTTCATTCTGTCTATTTTTATTTCAGACAGTATTTGAGGTTTTGTATAATCTACTAGATGCTCATACACTTGTGACACCAGGTCTTGGCACACACATTGTTAGAATTTGGATTTTATTATTTTCTTGATTTTAAATTTTGTCAATATATGCTTAATTTATTAAGTTGGCTTGCCTAGTTGTAGTGTTGGGCGCCATCACAACCTATAGATGAAATTGGGTCGTGACAAACATAAACTAACTAAACTAAAGGAATTCAACCCATACCCTAAAAGTTCGATTCACAAGAACAAATTAATTTATTTTATAATTATAAATTAATTATATCTTTTTTAGTTAATTCAAGATAATTATTTTTTTCTAATTACACCAATTTATATCCTAAATGTTCAATTCATATCCAAAAGGTTCAATTCATATCCTAAAAGTTCAATTCATATCCTAAAAGTTCAATTCACAAGAACAAATCCTAAAAACTAAAATTTCAATTAATATCCTACGAGTTTAAACATAAACTAACTAAACTAAAGAAATTCAACCCATACCCTAAAAGTTCGATTCACAAGAACAAATCCTAAACCCTAGATTCTAACTAAACTATTCAAGATAATAGAAAGTTAATAATTCAATTCTAACTAAACTATTCAAGACAATACAAACTAAAAATTGAAACACTCATCAATTAAAACTATTTCATAACTAATTGACTAATTAACAAAACTAATTAGTTAATAAAACTAATTAACAAAACTAATTAAAACAAGACCTAAACCTTAATCCTCAATAAAATACAATGTTCAAATAATTGAAACACTAATCATTTGAAACTAATTCATAACTAATTAACAAAATCTAGAAATAATAAATAAATGAGTTGTAATTCAAACCTAGAATTTTTAGGAGGTGGAGAAGGAGAGGGGCGGTAGTGGCAGCGGTGACGGCGGGGGCTGGGCGGTGGCGACGCAAGGTGGGGAATGGGATTTATGTGAGGAAAATAGAGAAGGAGATGGGAAGGTATTGAGTGAGGTAAATAGAGAAGGAGAGGGGAAGGTAAGAGAGAAATGGGAGTTCCCCCGTTATTTCAATTCTGATTTCAGAATTACCGACTAAAGTTGGTCGGTAATTTTGGTTAATACATTAAGTGTTGACCATTTGACCAAAAACCAACCAACTTTGCTCGTTTTTTTAAAAAAAAAATTAAATTCTTTTTTTTGTGTTTTTTTTCTTAAAATATTATAAACTATAAAAAACATATTATAAACTATAAGCATTTATTTTATTTAACTATACAATTATTATAAATAATTATAAATTATAAGCATAATCTTTATAAATAATTATATTAACTGTTTACTTTTAATAAATTATAATAGCATCTATCTAAGTAAATTTTCTAAGTTATATTTAAGTATGTGAGTAATTTCTCTCTCTCACACACATACACTATATTGTAATTGATGCTAATAACTTCTTTTTTCATTCATTCATCACTAATAATGCATGACATAGATTAATCGGTATATAGGTCGAGACGTTTTGATGAATCATCGATTAATATTCATCGATGCATCTAAGTAAGTTATAAGTCGATGAATCAATTTACAAATAGATATATTTGATGAAAACATATATATACTAATTAGGATCTTCCCAAGTCTATCCCTAAAAGAACCCGACCTTGTGGTCCTAGCGCTTCATGTTCTTATATATATACGGCTATTGTTCTTATATATATATACACACACACAAACACACTTCACTGTAATACTTTAACTATATATATAGCTTGTTATAGTATATGTTAGTGTGTATATATATAGCTTGTTAAAGTTTGACCATGTTTGACCTATTAATTTAACTCGTTTACTTAATACTAATAACTTCTTTCATTTATTTAATTTGTGGTCCATATATATATATATGTATGTGTGTGTGTGTGTGTGTGTGTGTGTGTGTGTGTGTGTGTGTCAAAGGTGTTTAGTATTAATTCTTTTATTTTTCATTCATTCATCACTAATAATGCATGACATAGATTAATCGATATAGGTCGAGACGTTTTGTTTTCACTATTAATCGATATAGGTCAAAACTTTTGTTTTTAATATTCATCAATGCATCTAAGTAAGTTATAAGTCGATGAATCAATTTACAAATAGATATATTTGATGATAAATTATATATACTAATTAGGATCTTCAAAAGTCTATGCCTAAATGTAACGACCCGGTCGGTCGTTTCGAGAGTTATAACCCCGTTTTTCTCATTCTTACTTCTTTTTATGTTATTCAGCTATATTATGTTATATCGAGTTAGTTGGTTCGAGTCCGGAAGGAACTCAGAGTGAAATGAGACACTTAGTCTCATAGTTGAAAAAATTGAGTTAGAAAAGTGGAAAGGATATGGACCTATGTGTAAACGACCTCGGATTTGAATTTTGATGATTCCAATAGCTCCGTATGGTGATTTTGGGCTTAGGAGCGTGTCCGGAATATTATTTGAAAGTCCGTAGAGGAATTAGGCTTGAAATGCCGAAAGTTTTATTTTTGAGAAGTTTGATCGGGGGGTTGACTTTTTGATATCAGAGTCGGAATCCGATTCTGAAAATTGGAATACCTCTGTTATGTCATTTAGGACTTGTGTGCAAAATTTGAGGTCAATCGGACGTGATTTGATAGGTTCCGGAGTTGTTTGTAGAAATTAAAAATTTCAAAATTTATTAGGCTTGAATTAGGGCGTAATTCATGGTTTTAGAGTTGTTTGAGGTGATTTGAGGATTCGACTAAGTTCGTATGATGTTTTAGGACTTTTTGGTATATTTGGTTGAGGTCCCGAGGGCCTCGGGTGAGTTTCGGATGGTTAACGGATCAAAAATTGGACTACAACAGCTGCTGCAATTTCCTTCTGTTGGAAATTTCTTCTGCCAGATTCGAGCCCAGAAATCTCTCAGAATCGAGCCCAGGGTCGAGGGCCACGATCGAAGCTATGATCGATCCCAGAGTCGAGGGCCACGATCGAAGCCCAGGGCCGAGGGCCACGATCGAAGCCATGATCGAGCCCAGGGTCGAGGGTCACGGTCGAAGGCCGGGTCGAAGAAATGATCGAAGGCCTAGGATTGAGAACCAGGATGGAGGACCTCGATCGAAGGACAAGATCGAGGCAGAACCGAGGTTGTTTGGGCAGAATTATAAAAACAGGGACTTCGTCCCATTTGCCATTTTTGACAAATTGGAGCTTGAGGAGAGGCGATTTTTGATATATTTTCAAGGAAAACTTGAGATAAGTCCCTTGTGATCATTTCTACTCCATAATATTGAATTATCATCGAATAATCCGACTAGATTACATAATTTTGAGGTGTAAATCGGAGATTGGAACTTAGAAATTTGGAAATAAGATTTGTAGATTTGATGGTCGAGTTGAGGTCGGATTTTGGTAAAATTAGTATGGGTAGACTCGTGGTTGAATGGGCTTTCGGATTTTGTAACTTTCGTCGGGTTCCAAGACGTGGGCCCCACAGGCAATTTTTGAGATAAATTTCGGATTTTTATGAAAAATTAATATTTTCTTATGGAATTACTTCCAATAAATTTTATTGACTGAAACGAATTATTTGTGACTAGATTCGAGGCATTCAGAGGCCGATTTGCGAGGTAAAGGCTGAATCCCGAATCTTCAGCTGGTGATAATCGGACCTCAAATCAATCTTGGAGAACACCCTCGCTCCCTGAAGCTAGTCGAATAAATCATCAATGCGAGGCAAAGGATACTTATTCTTGACTGTGACCTTGTTCAACTACCTGTAATCAATACACATTCTCATGGAACCATCCTTCTTCTTCACAAATAGAACCGGTGCACCCCAAGATGACACGCTAGGCCGAATAAACCCCTTATCAAGGAGTTCCTGAAGCTGTTCTTTCAATTCCTTCAAATCTACCGGTGCCATATGATACGGTGGAATAGAAATGGGCTGAGTGCCCTGTACCAAATCAATACCAAAGTCAATATCCCTATCAGGCGGCATGCCCGGTAGATCTGTAGGAAATACATCCGAAAAATCACATACCACCGGAACAGAATAAATGACAGGAGTCTATGTACTAACATCCCTCACAAAAGTCAAATAAGATAGGCAACCCTTCTCAGCCATGCACTGAGCCTCCAGATATAAAATCACCCTACTTGGTACATAATCTACAGAACCGCTCCACTCAACCCTCGGAATTCCCGGCATAGCCAATGTCACCGTCTTAATGTGACAATCTAGAACAGCATGACATGGAGATAACCAATCCATACCCAATATCACATCAAAGTCAACCACACTGAGCAATGATAGATCTACTCGGGTCTCCAGACCCTCAATAGTTGCCACACATGACCGATATACGCGGTCCATAATAATAGTATCGCCCACAGGAGTAGATACATGTACATATGAAACTAAGGACTCACGGGGCATATCCAGAAAATGGGCGAAATACGAGGAAACATATGAATACGTGGAACCAGGGTCAAATAATACTGAGGCATCTCAGTGACAAACTGAGACAATACATGTAATTACAATATCTGAAGCAATAGCGTCTGGTCTGGTAGGGAGAGCATAGAAACGGGCCTGACCATCCCCTGATCTGCATCCTCCTCTAGGGCGATCCCTAGCTGACTGACCTCCACCCTGAGCTGACTGGGCGGGTGGTGAGGTAGCTGGTGCTATAGTCGGAGGCTGACTCCTCTGTTGAGATAGACCTCCATGATGACGAGGACACTGCCTCCACATATGCCCTAGCTCCCCACACTCAAAACAACTCCCTGGTGCTGGCGGTGGAAACTGAAGGGAACCTCTAGCACCGGGATGACTGGTAGAAGAACCTGGCATGGAAGGGCCCTGAATAGGTGGAGCACGGGACGAACTCTGAACTAGAAGGGCACTAAGTGATGAGTGGCCCTGATGAGAACTGTGAGAACTATGGCCAGATGATGCACCCCAATGAAATGGCCGAGCTGACTGAGCCTGTGTGAAATGACGACCTCTACTGTGCTGGAACTGACCCCCAAAAGGAGCACCGCTGAATCCACCCTGACCACGAGGCCTCTTGGCCTCCCGCTCAACCCTCTCCTGACCGCAAACCATCTCAATCTGCCGAGCAATGTCGACAACCTCATCAAAGGTAGCACCCGAAACCCGCTCCCTAGTCATGAGCAACTGTAGCTGATAAGTGAGGCCATCAATAAACCTCATGATCCTCTCTCTATCCGTGGGAACCAACCAGATAGAATGATGGGCCAACTCGGAGAACCGCATCTCATACTGCGTCACAGACATATCACCCTGGCGGAGCCGCTCAAACTGTCTACGCAGCTCCTCTCTACGAGATCGAGTCACGAACTTCTCCAAAAAGACCACGGAAAACTGCTGCCAAGTAAGGGGTGCTACGCCAACAGGCCTACGCCTCTCATAAGTCTCCCACCATATGAGTGCAGCCCCAGAAAACTGAAAGGTAGTGAATGAGACCCCACAAGTCTCCAAAATACCAGCAGTACAGAGTATCCTCTGACACCTGTCCAAAAAGTCCTGAGCATCCTCTCTCTCTGTACCACTTAAAGGTGGTGGCTGAAGTCTCCCAAACCTCTCCAACCTACGATGATCATCCTTAGTCATAGCAGGAACCACATATTCCTGAGCAACAGCAACCGGCTGGGCTGGTGGTGCCTCCGGTGTCTGAAGTCCCTGAATAACCTGCTCGGGTGTGCGAGCGACGGGAGTCTGAGTGCCTCCCCTGGCCTGAGAAGTGGTTGTGGCCGTCGAAATAGAGACCGCCTGAGCAAGGCCAGTACACGCTGTCAGAATCTGAGCTAGGGCCTCCTAAAGGCCTGGAATCATAATAGGCACAGGTGGTGCCTGAGCTGGTGCATCAACAACTAGAACTTGGTCCTGATCTGGGACAACCGGTGGATCTGTAGGTACTGCCCCAACTGTTGTATGGGCTGCACCTTTGCCCCTACCACGGCCTCTACCGCGGCCTCGGCCTCTCGCAGCCCTAGCTGGTGGTACTGGTAGCTCGCCCTCCTGACCGGTAGCACGAGTCCTCACCATCTGTGAGAGAATGAAACAACAGATGTTTAGTTACTAAAATCATCAGATTCGCACGACAAGAATTCAAGAATGTGGAGTTATCTAAAGGTTCTACAGCCTCTCGAAGATAAGTACAGACGTCTCCGAACCAATCCGCAAGACTCTACTAAACCCGCTCATGACTCGTGAGACCTATGTAACCTAGGCTCTGATACCAATCTGTCACGACCCAAAACTAACCCCTGTCGTGATGACGCCTATCGTGGAACTAGGCAAGCCGAATCATTTCCAAAACAAACCGATATTTTCATTTTAAAGATAATTTCAAGGTTATTTGACATAAAACCTCCATTAAAAGAGTTCAAATCAAAGAAAATCAGAAGTGCGGAAAAGAAAAGCCCGACATCGGGGTGTCACTAGTCATGAGCATATACTACAATCTGTCTAACAATATCAAGGCTAACTCAGCCCGAAAAATAGCTAAATACAACTAGAGGAAGATAAGAGGGAGAAGAGCAGGGGCTGCAATCGCCAAACATCTACCTTGCTATCTCCAAGCAAATCTGCAACCAGAACACTCAATAACCGCTACCATGTCCAGCTACACCTGAATCTGCACACAAGGTGCAGGGAGTAACGTGAGTATGCCAACTCAGTAAGTAATAACAATAAATAAAGACTGAGCAGTAGTGACGAGCAATAAAGCATATAACGTTCATATCAGGAAATCTCAGTAAAATACCACATGCTTTTAAAAATCAGGATTTGAATCAAATTATCTAGTTTAAACCTAGTTCCAGTAAAAATCATTTAAAGATATTTTTCCAATAGTTTTTCAAACAAAGGCTCAATGCAAAGGTGAGAAAAAATGATGAAATCATAAACAGCCCCTCGGGCAAAACATCACTCATATGCAGCCCCTCGGGCAAACCTCACAGTCACTCGTGCCACTCGAGCATACCTCACAATCACTCTTGCCACTCGGGCATACCTCACAATCGCTCATACCTCCTAGTCACTCATCACTCGGCACTCGACACTCAGCACTCGTACTCAGTAGGTACCTGCGCTCACTGGAGGTGTGCACAGACTCCGGAGGGGCTCCTTTAGCCCAAGCGCTATAATCTGCACGGAAAACTCACGTGCCAAAATAATAAAGTATGATGCAGGCGGGCATCCCCGATCCACACTCATCCTCACAAATCAGGCCCTCGGCCTCACTTAGTCATAAATATCTCAAGCCACTCGGGCATTTCAGTAAAACAGGGCATTCGGTCCAAAATATTTATATGCATCAAAATAGAGTCATACAACTGAGTTATGCAGTAAACAAGTATAAACATGACTGAGTATAGATTTTCAATCAAAAACAGTGAGAGGAGGGTAAGAAACAGCCCCTAAGGGTCCAAACAGCTTTGGCGCAAGGCCCAAACATGCCATTCAGCCCAATTTACAGAATGCTTTCTAAAACATATAAGTATCATATGGTTTTAACAAAGTATACAACTTTACAATTGCTACGGGGCGGACCAAGTCACAAAACCCCAACAGTGCACGCCCACACGCCCGTCACCTAGCATGTGCGTCACTTCAAAATAGTAAAAGGTTATGAAATCCGGGGTTTCATACCCTCAGTACTAGATTTACAATCGTTACTTACCTCAATAGATATTCATAAAACAGCTTTCAGGACCCGATATGGCCATTATGAGTTCTTGGTGATGTCTTTTGGGCTGACCAATGCCCCAGCAGCGTTCATGCATTTGATGAACAGTGTATTCCAGCCCTATTTGGACTCATTCATCGTTGTATTCATTGATGACATCCTGGTGTACTCTCGTAGCCAGGAGGAGCACGCTCAGCATTTAAAGATTGTATTACAGAGATTGAGGGAGGAGACGTTTTATGCAAAGTTTTCCAAATGCGAGTTTTGGCTCAGTTCAGTAGCATTCTTAGGGCACGTGGTGTCCAGTGAGAGTATTCAGGTGGATCCGAAGAAGATAGAGGCGGTGTAGATTGGTCCAGACCATAGTTAGCCACGGAGATTAGGAGCTTTCTTGGTTTGGCAGGTTACTACCGTCGCTTTGTGGAGGGATTTTCATCTATTGCATCGCCCTTGACCAAATTGACCCAAAGGGGGGCTCCATTCAAGTGGTCGGATGAATGTGAGGAGAGCTTTCAGAAGCTCAAGACTGCTTTGACCACAACTCCAGTGTTAGTTCTGCCATCAGCTTCAGGTTCTTACACCGTGTATTGTGATGCCTCGAAGATAGGCATTGGTTGTGTTTTGATGCAGGAGGGTAGGGTGATTGCCTATGCCTCGCGCCAGTTTAAGACCCATAAGAAGAACTATCATGTCCATGATCTTGAGTTAGCAGCCATTGTTCACGCCTTGAAGATTTGGCGTCATTATTTGTATGGGGTTCATAGTGAGATCTATACTGATCACCGGAGTATGCAGTATCTGTTAAAGTAGAAGGATCTTAATTTGCATCAGCGGAGATGGTTGGAGCTTCTTAAGGACTATGATATCACTATTTTGTACCATCTGGGGAAGGCCAATGTGGTGGCCGATGCTTTGAGTCGCCGGGCAGAGAGTTTGGAGAGTTTAGCATATCTTCCAGCAACAGAGAGACCTTTGGCATTAGATGTTCAGACCTTAGTAGGCCAGCTTGTCAGATTGGATATTTCGGAGCCTAATCGGGTATTTGTTTGTGTGGTCTCCAGGTCTTCTCTTTATGACCGTATCAAGGAGCGTCAGTATTATGACCCTCACTTGCTCGTTCTTCAGGACAAGGTTCAGAGAGGTGATGCTAGGGATGTGACTATTGGTGATGACGGGGTGCTGAGAATGCAGGGCCAGATATGTGTGCCTAATGTAGATGGGCTTCGATAGTTGATTCTTGAGGAGGCCCACAGCTCACGGTATTCCATCCATCCGGGCGCCGCAAAGATGTACCAGGATTTGAGGCAGCACTATTGGTGGAGGCGGATGAAGAAGGATATAGTTGGGTTTGTGGCTCGGTGTCTAAACTGTTAGCAGGTTAAGTATGAGCATCAAAGACCGGGTGGCTTGCTTCAGAGGTTAGAGATCCCAGAGAGGAAGTGGGAGCGGATCACTATGGACTTTGTATTTGGGCTCCCACGGACTTCGAGGAAGTTTGATGCTATTTGGGTTATTGTGGATCGGCTGACCAAGTCCGCACACTTCATTCCAGTTGGTACTACTTACTCTTCAGAGCGGTTGGCTGAAATTTACATCCGAGAGATTGTTCGCCTGCATGGTGACCCAGTTTCCATCATTTCAGATAGGGGTACTCAGTTCACATCGCAGTTTTGGAAGGCCGTGCAACGAGGGTTGGGTAGTCAGGTTGAGTTCAGCATAACTTTTCACCCTCAGACGGACGGGCAGTCCGAGCGCACTATTCAGATATTGGAGGACATGTTGCGTGCTTGTGTCGTTGACTTTGGGGGTTCATGGGACCAGTTTCTGCCACTCGCTGAGTTTGCATATAACAACAATTATCAGTCGAGCATTCAGATGGCTCCGTACGAGGCTTTGTATGGGAGGAGATGTAGATCTCCGGTTGGATGGTTTGAGCTGGGTGAGGCTAGGCTCTTAGGTACAGACTTGGTTCAGGACACATTAGATAATGTGAAATTGATTCAGGAGCGGCTTCGCACGGCGCAGTCTAGGCAGAAGAACTACGCGGATAGGAAGGTCCATGATGTGTCTTTTATGGTTGGGGAGAAGGTTTTGCTGAAGATATCACCCATGAAGGGTGTTATGAGGTTTGGGAAGAGGGGCAAGTTGAGCCCCATGTTCATTGGGCCTTTTGAGGTGCTTCAGAGGATATGATAGGTGGCTTATAAGCTTGCCTTGCCACCCAGCTTGTCGAGTGTGCATCCAGTATTTCATGTTTCCATGCTCGAAAGTATATTGTAGATCCGTCCCATGTTTTGGATTTCAGCACGGTTCAGTTGGAGGGTGATATGACTTATGATGTGGAGCCGGTGGCTATTTTAGATCGGCAGGTTCGAAGGTTGAGGTCAAAGGATATAGCTTCAGTGAAGGTGCAATGGAGAGGTCAGCCTGTGGAGGAGGCCACCTGGGAGACCGAGCGGGAGATGCGGAGCAGATATCCACGCCTATTCGAGACTCCAGGTATGTTTCTAGACCCCTCTCCCAACCTTTATGACATTTATGTTGTAACGACCCGACCGGTCGTTTCGAGAGTTATAACCTCGTTTTCCCCATTCCTACTTCTTTTTGTGTTATTCAGCTATATTATGTTATATCGGGTTAGTTGGTTCGAGTCCGGAAGGAACTCGGAGTGAAATGAGACACTTAGTCTCATAATTGAAAATTTTAAGTTAGAAAAGTGGACCGGATATAGACCTATGTGTAAACGACCTCAAATTTGAATTTTGATGATTCCAATAGCTTCGCATGGTGATTTTGGGCTTAGGAGCATATCTGGAAATATTATTTGGAAGCCCGAAGAGGAATTAGGCTTGAAATGCCGAAAGTTTTATTTTTGAGAAGTTTGACTGGGGGGTTGACTTTTTGATATCGGGGTCGGAATCCGATTCTGAAAATTGGAATCCTCTGTTCTGTCATTTAGGACTTGTGTGCAAAATTTGAGGTCAATCAGACGTGATTTGATAGGTTCCGGAGTTGTTTATAGAAATTAGAAATTTCAAAATTTATTAGGCTTGAATTGGGGCGTAATTCATGGTTTTAGCGTTGTTTGAGGTGATTTGAGGATTCGACTAAGTTCGTATGATGTTTTAGGACTTGGTTGTATATTTGGTTGAGGTCCCGAGGGCCTCGGGTGAATTTCGGATGGTTAACGGATCAAAAGTTGGACTACAACAGCTGCTGCAATTTCCTTTTGTTGGAAATTTCTTCTGCCAGATTCAAGCCCAGAAATCTCTCAGAATCGAGCCCAGGGTCGAGGGCCACGATCGAAGCCATGATCGAGCCCAGAGTCGAGGGCCACGATTGAAGCCCAGATCAAGCCTAGGGTCGAGGGCCATGATCGAAGCCATGATCGAGGTTCACGGTCGAAGGCCGGGTCGAAGACATGATTGAAGGCCTAGGATCGAGAACCAGGATCGAGGGCAAGGATCGAGGACCAGGATCGAGGACCTTGATCGAAGGCCAAGATCGAAGGCCAAGATCGAGGCAGAACCGAGGTTGTTTGGGCAGAATTATAAAAACGAGGACTTCGTCCCATTTGCCATTTTTGACAAATTGGAGCTTGAGCAGAGGCGATTTTTTATATATTTTGAAGGAAAACTTGAGGTAAGTCCCTTGTGATCATTTCTACTCCATAATATTGAATTGTCATCGAATAATCCGACTAGATTACATGATTTTGAGGTGTAAATCAGAGATTGGAACTTAGAAATTTGGAAATAAGATTTGTAGATTTGAGGGTCGAGTTGAGGTCAGATTTTGGTAAAATTAGTATGGGTAGACTCGTGGTTGAATGGGCCTTCGGATTTTGTAACTTTCGTCGGGTTCCAAGACGTGGGCCCCACAGGCAATTTTTGAGCTAAATTTTGGATTTTTATGAAAATTAATATTTTCTTATGGAATTACTTCCAATAAATTTTATTGACTGAATCAAATTATTTGTGACTAGATTCGAGGCATTCAGAGGCCGATTTGCGAGGCAAAGGCATAGCATAGCATAGTAAAAAGTTTCACGTTTTGAGGTAAGTAACGATTGTAAATCTAGTACTGAGGGTATGAAACCCCGAATTTCGTATCATTCTAGCATTTTGAAGTGACGCACATGCTAGGTGACGGGCGTGTGGGCGTGCACTGTTGGGGTTTTGTGACTTGGTCCGCCCCGTAGCAACTGTAAAGTTGCATACTTTGTTGAAACTATATGATACTTATATGTTTTAGAAAGAATTTCTATAAATTGGGCTGAATGCCATGTTTGGGCCTTGCGCCAAAGCTGTTTGGACCCTTAGGGGCTGTTTCTTACCATCCTCTCACTGTTTTTGATTGAAAATCTATACTCAGTCATGTTTATACTTGTTTACCGCATAACTCAGTTGTATGACTCTATTTTGATGCATATAAATGTTTTGGGCCGAATGCCCTGTTTTACTGAAATGCACGAGTGGCTTGAGATATTTATAACTGAGTGAGGCCGAGGGCCTAATTTGTGAGGATGAGTGTGGATCGGGGCTGCCCGCCTACAGCATACTTTATTATTTTGTCACGTGAGTTGTCCGTGCAGATTATAGCGCTTGGGCTGAAGGAGCCCCTCCGGAGTCTGTACACACCCCCAGTGAGCGCAGGTACCTACTGAGTACGAGTGCTGAGTGCTGAGTGCTGAGTGACTGGGAGGCAAGAGCGATTGTGAGGTATGCCCGAGTGGCAAGAGTGATTGTGACGTATGCCCGAGTGGCACGAGTGACTGTGAGGTTTGCCCGAGGGGCTGCATATGAGTGATGTTTTGCCCGAGGGGTTGTTTATGATTTCATCATTTTTGCTCACCTTTGCATTGAGCCTTTGTTTGAAAAACTGTTGGAAAAATGTCTTTAAATGATTTTTACTGGAACTAGGTTTAAACTAGATAATTTGATTCAAATCCTAATTTTTAAAAGCATGTGGTATTTTACTGAGATTTCCTGATATGAACGTTATATGCTTTATTGCTCGTCACTACTACTCAGTCTTTATTTATTGTTGTTACTTACTGAGTTGGCGTACTAACGTTACTCCCTGCATCTTGTGTGCAGATTCAGGTGTAGCTGGACACGGTAGCAGTTATTGAGTGTTCTGGTTGCAGATTTTCTTGGAGATAGCAAGGTAGCTGTTTGGTGATCGCAGCCCTTGCTCTTCTCCCTCTTATCTTCCTCTAGTTGTATTTAGCTATTTTCCGGGCTGAGTTAGCCTTGATATTGTTAGACAGATTGTAGTATATGCTCATAACTAGTGACACCCCGATGTCGGGCTTTTCTTTTCTGCACTTCTGTTTTTCTTTGATTTGAACTCTTTTAATGGAGGTTTTATGTCAAATAACCTTGAAATTATCTTTTAAATGAAAATATCGGTTTGTTTTGGAAATGAGTCGGCTTGCCTAGTTCCACGATAGGCGCCATCACGATAGGGGTTAGTTTTGGGTCGTGACACTAAAAGAACCTGACCATGTGGTCCTAGCGCTTCGTGTTCTTATATATACGGTTATACCTCTCTCTCTCTATATATATATATATATATATATATATACACACACACACACACACACACACGCTTCGTTGTACTACTTTAACTATATATATAGCATGTTATATATAGTATATGTTAGTGTATTCATTATTTGTATTACAAAAGTGTTAACGAATTACATTTATATTATTTAGATAGTAAATATAAAAGTAATTCAAAAGTTTGACCAATGTTGACGTAATAACCGACCAACTTTGGTCGGTTATTTTGCAGAAAATAATAGTTACCGACCAAAGTTGGTCGGTAAATGCTTCCCCTGCATTAACCGACCAACATTGGTCGGTACTTTTAAATATAAATTCTTAAATATTATAAAATATTTTAAATAATAAAATAATTATTAAAATTTAAAAAATTGGGTCCAGATTACCGACCAACATTGGTCGGTAATCCAAAATTTTCTTGTCTGACCAGCTGGGTCAATTCGTTGATCAATTTGCCGACCAACGTTGGTCAGTATTTAGTTTAAAAAATTATAATTTTTTTTCCAGTTTCCGTCCAAGCTGGACGGTTTTTGGTCACTTTGTTTGACCGACCAACGTTAGTCGAAAATATTTGATCGGTTTTTAGCGGATTTCTAGTAGTGAACATTGCTCAAACAACAATACCAATGCCACAATAATATATAGCCCACGGCTCAACAACAATGTATATAAGAATTACAACAACAATACAAAAGTACGAGAAGTAAATCAACAACTAGATGTGCTTCATATAACAACATATTTCAAGACATATTAATAGCCTAAGAGTCTAATCCAGTCAATCACCACACATAAGCTTGTGTATACACTCATCACCTCATGTATACATCTTTTCATATAGTACAAATAGTGCAATTAGTTCAAGTCTTAAGGGATACTTTCCCATATAAAGTTAGGCAATATACTTACCTCAATTAGGCCAATTCAGCACTTAAAAATAGCTTTTCTTTTAAAATTTACATCCGCTCGGCTCAAATCTAGCAAAGAATAACTTAATATTATCAAATAATGCAAGAGAAACAAGTTCCGATTAATAAAGTTAAAATCTTTACACAATTCTCTAAAAGTCAACAAAAATTAACCTGGGGAATGCCCGGTCAAAACCCCAGTCAAAGGGTAGATCTCGATTACTGATAACCCTAAAAGTCCATATATGTATTTGGTTTTCAAATCCGAGTCTAATTCGACTCTTAAAACTCAAATTTTTATTTTTCAAAACATAGTCAAAAATTTCCAAAACTTTTCTTCTAATCTCATGATTTAGATGTTTAAATTCATAAAAAATCTTGTTATATAATCAAAAGTAGATCAAAATCACTTACCCAATAGCTTGGTATGAAAAACTCTTCCTAAAATCGCCTCCCACCGAGTGTAGGGCTAAAAAATATGATAAATGAGACTAAGTCCCGAAATCTCAAATTGTCGCAATTGCGACCTGCCCAGCCAAAGTCCAACCTTTGCAATTGCGATCATGGCATCGCATTTACGATACATGCACCCCCTTCTTTCTTCGCAATTGCATTGCTGGTGCTCGCAATTGCGATAACTGTAGCACCATCACACCAGCAACTTGAAACAAGTCGAAACTAAACCGAAACATGTCCAGAACTCACCCGAACCCTCGGAGCTTCACACCCAACACTACACAAGTCTAAGAATATGATACAATTGCGCTCACACGCTCAAAAAATCAAAATAACATCCAGAACCACAAATCGGATATCAAAACACATGAAAATTCAAAATGAACTCAAGAATTGCTAAAATCACAACCAAGCGTCTGATTCCTACCAAACCAATTCGGAATGATACCAAACTTTGCTGACAAGTTCCAAATAAAAAAAATAGACATAATCCAAGTCCCGAAACTAAAATTCGAACTTGACAGCCATAAAGTCAAACCATGGTCAAACTTAGGATATTTCTAAACCTTCAAATTGCCAACTTTCGGCAAAAAGAGCCAAATCAACTTAGGGACTTCTGACTCCAAATCCAGGCATGCGCCTTAGTCCAAAATTATCATAGAAACCTATTGGAACCATCAATACACCGTTCCGAGGTCGTTTTTACAAAATTCAAACATTGGTCAATATTTTTAAATTAAGCTTTCAAACTAAGAACCAATGGATCCAAATCATTCTATAACTTCCCTAAATGAAATCAACCATCCCCGCAAGTCATAAAACCATAAATGTACATACATGAAGCTTTAAAAGAGGAAACATAGCTCAAATACACAAAACAACTGGTCAGATCAGTATATATTTTGGGGTACGTTTAAAATGTGCCCTTAAACATACTCCTTAGTTGTTTTTAAGGTAAGCCTTGGCGTAACTGGTAAAGTTGCTGCCATGTGATCAGGAGGTCACGGGTTCGAGACGTGGAAATAACTTCTTGCAGAACTGTAGGGTAAGGTTGCATACGATAAATCCTTGTGGTCCGACCCTTCTCCAGACCCCGCGCATAATGGGATCTTAGTGCACCGGGCTGCCCTTTTTTAAGGCTGTCTAAAGTAAGTACTTTTGATTTTCGTCGAGTATTTAAAAAACTATAATTGCTACTTGGAAAATGCAACAACGAGATTTACTATGGAATTATATTTAGAAGTGTAGTTTTTACAATTTTGCCTTTTTTTTGGCTTATTATAAGATTTGCTATAGCTTTTTGAGGTGTAGTATGCTATTTTAAAATTTATTTCTAGCATCTTGTGCATTATTGGTTTTGCAACTTCTGGATTTGGCAAGCCCATCCCATCAAAGTATATAGTCTTACTTGCAATTAGGTATAAGATAACTGAATTTTATTATTTTATAATTAATCATGCGGTCTGAAGATCAAAAATCCATATATCATGAAAGGAGTTAACTCATTTTTAAGGTCAATATAAGTTAGTGGAATTAAAGTGGATTGTGGTGATTGGTAAATTTGCACTCACCCATTGGTTCGACTTTTGGACAAATCATTAATTTTTTTTATTGTTTAAGGGATCGAATACTAACTATTTAATTTAATCCGAAAGAGGTGTGATTTGTTTATATATATTGCAATAGGAGGATACAAAGCTAAAGTGTGTTGTTGCTTTCTTGTTTCCATTAGCAGAGCACCTATGATTTTAAATTTTTGGTCCATCACTAGATTTGATAGAACTATATTCGATGAAAATCAAAAGCGCGCACTTTAGGCAATCTTATGGGATCAAAATAGCTAAGGAGTATATTTAAGGCCCCAATTTGAATTTACCCCAAATATAAGGATCGTTTTTTTGTCATTTTCTCTCACATTTCAGGTGAGTTTTTTACAAAAATGATCAAAATTATTTCTATGAAAAGTAGAGCAAAGTAAAATATTATATATGTAACAAAAAAAGAATAGTGATTTTGGGGTAATAAACACAAAGTTGGGTGACCACCGTAAAATTTACTCATTTTTTTTTTTTATCTATAGAGTCAATCTCATGAAGTTCTAACAATGTAAATCAAACTTGACTTGTAAAGGCCCATATATTTGAAACCTTAATTATGACTAATAACATGTGTAATAGAGTTTCTTACCGTGATCGTAAAGTGTGTACAGATCGACACGAGGGAAGTAAGATAATTGGGACATGGTATCATGTATACAGTACAATCGGAGAGCATTAGAACGGTGGAAGCGACCAAATATGATGAAAATTGAAATGGAATGAGGCTTAGACATCAGCACCTCCTTAGCTTGGCGTCGCATAACGAAGCCTCGCGATGGGCGTGCGCCGCATGCTCACCATGTGGAAGGACTTGGAGTTCTGGAAGGGAGGTCCAGGGGGCATTGAGATTAGCCCCATTGTTAGCCCCACTATATGCCAAGGCTGCCTAGGCCCTTGTTTCTCGTGATGGGCGTGCACCACAAGGAAGGTTGATAGAGTTAGTATTGGGAACATTCAATGAATATACATCGCTCCAGGGCTCCCATACCTATAAATATAAAAGGGTTGCGGGGAAAGAGAAAGAAAAATATTTGGGAGGTAGGGTTTAAATTTTTGAAGGAGATTTCGAACCAAAACTTAAACAGGTATGTTTTAAGGGTAGTTTTAGTAAATTACAACCCATAAACACTAATATTAACATCATTTAATCTTTAGAATCCATAAATTCTTTCAAAGTCTAAAGAACGTCCAAAGTTTCTTCAAAGTTGAGATTTCAATGTTTAGACTAATAATTGAGATAATTCCACCACTTCTGCTTTGATTATGATGTATATTTACGAAATAAAAGGCAATTAGTGATTTGAGGACTATAATAAATGATCCCTAAAGGTAGCCAATGATGGTTGTGGTTGAAAAGTTAAGGAAGATGATCAATAATAGATAGGTATTAGAAATTATGAATTCTAGTGGCTCTAATGATGTTAACGACCGTCACGGTTCAAATTCCACTAAGTTTTGATGACACATAACTCAATCTTCTAGGCAAACCAACCAACACAAATACAACACAAACTGAAGATCATCTTATAAATAATAAAAGCAAAATGCTAAAACTAAATATACACTACCAATAACTGGTGTCACAAGTCATGAACAACTAAGATATAGAATACAATATTGATATAAAGAAAATGCGTTATCTGCTTAAAATGTACAAAACATAAATACAAAATCATATACTACCATGAATAATGGCAGCTACAAACTAGAATGCTAATATATTCTCAATGCTTTTTCTCGAGCTCCATAACAGCTCAACTCTAATATTTGCACACAAAATATAGAAGTGTAATATGAGTACACTTATCCCAATACGCAGTAAGTATTTCTGACTTTTTCCCAACAAAATAGTGGCGTGGGTTTAATCAAAAAGATATATACTCACTTTAACAAACTTGTGTAGTTCATATACATAGCAACAAAAGAGAAAATGCACGTAAGTAGCATATCAAGCTAATCATAGTCAAAGTATATAACAATATGCACAAATATAACATATAAGATGATAGCACCCTATCTCGACTAAGTACATCTCATGCATGTATCAATGCACTCAAATTGTATATATAAAAATATGCTTCAAGTAGCATTCATATGAAATGCATCAACAAGAGCCTAATATCAGGGATGTATGGTAAAGACTCAATCTTTATATCAAATTGACACTTTTCAAGTGTCCACAACCTGCTAACAACTTCTATACATGTGTAAGAATGCATTATAAGTATATAGAGAGGATATGCATAAAAAAAATCATGTAAAAGTATATGAATATTCATAAAGCATTACTTAAACAAAATAAGATTTTTATCTATATACCCAAACTCATTAACTGATAACATAATCAAACTAGAAATTCGTCGATTTCTCATAAACCTGCGCACACACAGCCAAAGGCAAGATGGGTGATTGTGTGACTAGAGGGATGGATCCAAATTCATGTGCAACAAGAACGTAAATCCACACACCCTTATGTATAATGTACCCTTAACTGATACCTCAATAGGAACGTGAGTTCACACGCCCTAACAACTCAATGTATCCAACCAATCTCAAGATAATGTGAGTCCACACGCCCTAACAACTCAATGTATCCAACCAATCTCAAGATAAGCAATGACACAAAGATATATATGCTTAAAAAGTGCAAATAAGAAACAATGTATGCTTAAACAGTTTTATTATATAAAACATGAAAATAAATCTATAATGTTAAACTAGCATGTGAATAATGGCTATAACATTATACCACTATAAATAAGATGCTCAAGTAGTTATATAACAGGTAAAGCATGAAACAAATATGATATGTAACAAACAAGGCATAACAAGCTACCCAAGCATGGATTAACCTCTGCATTCGCATATACGCTCGTCACCTCGAATACATATTACCTCCAAACATATAGCACGTGGCCAACAAGACGGGTTGGGAAAAATTTCCACATTAAAGTCAAAGTCTCAACTTGCCTTGGCTCCAAGATAGCTCTATTCTTCAACATCCGACCTTTCTTGCTATAAATTCGTCAAACGAGCCCAAAGAATTCTCGACGACGTCAATCCAAGTCATATGACTCAATTTCATAAGCAAAGTATAGTCCTATATCAAAATCAACAAAATTCAATCCCAGGCCCACATGGTCAAAACCTACAACAAAAGTCAAATTCATTCACTCATAACTTCTTGAGTTCAAATATATGATGTGATTCTCAATATAAGTCCAAATCCATGTTCCAATCTTTAAAAATCACTTTCTTATCGTTTGGTCTTAAACCCCATTTTCACCTCTTAATTTCTTGCTTCTAATATAAAATTAAAGATAGATTAATGATATTATCATAAAATTAGGTTACCGTCACTTATCCCAATGTCACGACCTAAAATCCAACTAAGTTGTGATGACACCTAACTCAATCTACTATATAAGCCAAATATTATAAATTACAACTATAATGAGAAATCATCAATAATAATTACAACTGCAAAAGAATTTATTACAACTATCCCAAGGACTGATAGTACAAGTCATGAGCCACTATAATTTAGATTTATAAGGCCGGTATGAAGAATCAATACAACATCTGTTTGGAGTTTATATAAACAGAAATGAAATCCTAAACTGCCATAAACAAGAGGTAGCTTGAGTCTGGAATGCTGGTATGTCTTTAATGCTAGGCTCTGTCTTCCGTAGCTACTCAGCTCCAAAATCTGTACGCAAGGTGCAGAAGTGTAGTATGAGTACAACCTACCCCATGTATATAGTAAGTATCTTGACTAACCTCAGAAAAGTAGTGACAAGGTTTTTAAGTCAAAAATACTCACTTTGAATAACATGTGCAACTTAATAACATGTATAATACAAAGAAATATCCAGAAAGACAGTCATAGAATAATGGATATTAGTAATAAAGGCGTACGACTAGGGTAGGGTAATATACAAGCTTGCCAATTAAATAGATCAAGCAAATACCACTTTCACCAACTTTGCACACAAAGGGACATGCACCAAGTAGAGTGTTTGCTCAAATACTCCTTTATGAACGTAAAGTGTGTACATAAAAATGATCCAATTCCGTATTATTTTCCAAATATCATGATTATGAGACCTTTACATGAATCCAACACATCAATGTATGATGATAACTCTCTTTTTACATCAATCCAAATCCTTTACCATCAACTCAACAAAACATGAGATATCAACTTAGAACAGGCAAATCCATCTTGATAATCAAATAGTCAAATAATAATAGAGGTATAGGATAGAATGTTAGATGTTGTAACGACCCAACTCCCGCCGGAGCCGTGATGGCGCCTAACACTACCTTCTAAGCAAGCCAACAGATTCACAATAATAATAAACTAAATAAATAGAAAGCGATAATCTCAACAACAGAAATATCATGAAATATATGAGAAGAATAATGGTAACACTACTACACCCATCCCAAGAATCTGGTGTCAACGAGTACATGAGCACTATTGCATATCAAAATACAAGGCCAACTCTTCAATAACATTGTCTGAACAATAGAACAGTAATAACAGAAATAAATGAAAGAGAACTTCAAGGTCTACGGACGACATAGAAGCTACCTTGTAGTCTCCCAAAAGATGATACCAACAGAACTCTAGCAATTACCATGTCCAGAAGTACCTGGATCTGCACACGAAGTGTATAGTGTAGTATGAATACAACCGACCCCATGTACTCAATAAGTAACAAACCTAACCTTGGGCTAAAAGCAATGACAAGCTCAGAAGAAATAGTCAGTGACCAACATCAATAATCAATTTCAACTCCGAACATAAGGGAAACAATAAAAATAAATAACTTAGTGATGTCAGGTTCGGCTCGTTCACAAATTACAAGAATTTAGACATGATTTCAAAGTACAACAGTCAAAGCCCAACACAGATAAGATATATTTCTTACCAGCTAACATGAGAAAAGTACATCTCTATGCATACATATCAAATATACATGTCAAGTCCATTTCATCATAGTGAAACCATCATGAATAACCACACTCAGCACCCTCACGATGCCCGTCACAAGGCCCCTCACCATCACACACAACTACATTCAGCACTGTATGGATGCCTGGCATAAATGCCCCTCACCAAAGTACGTATATATCACTGTGTCTGCGCTCACTATAGTTTCAGACTTCAGAGGGGCGAATCTTGGCCCAAGTGCTAATCAATATCACATAGCCCAATAGTGGGGCTTAGTGTACGCGTTGCCCCTAATCAATACTAATTAGCCCAATATGGTCCTGTCATACACATCACCTTAAAATCAATAACACATCGGCTTTATGGCCACAAGCTCAGTCATAAATCGCTCAATTGTCAGTTAGCCACATCTCACAGTATTCAAATCAACCGTGTTATACATATGAAGCATCAATAACATGTGAGAAATCAAACTAAGAAATCACTGAGATGGAGATATGATACACAGATATAGCATCATGACTGAGAGTATATGTACAATTAAGACAAATAGCTATGAACAATAAGAATAACCCTGTCATGTCTCAAACAAATAAGCACATAGCCTAGATATGATTTCGAACATGAATCATTGTTCAAATAATCATACAAGTAGAGAAAATATGGGTAAAACGAGGCATGATATCAAATCAAGCCCGGTAATAGTTTATAGTCGACCCAAATCATGAATACTCTAGTGCCCACACACACACGCCTGCCATGTAACACGTGCGTCACCCAAACACATCTCATATAACATAAATCTCAGGGACAATTACCCCAAATCCAAGTTTAGTTATGTTACTTACCTCAAAACGCGCGAATCAATACGCCCAAAATACCTTCCCACGCGAATCACCTCTGAACGACTCGAATCTAGTCACAAAAAACTTAATATCATCAAAGAATATTGTAAAAAACAACCCCAAACAATAAACCTGCGATCTTTATCAAATCAAAAGGTCAACCCCGGGCATACACTCTGGAACCCAATAAAAGCCACAAATTTCATACAACCATTCAAATACGAGTTCAACTATACCAATTTCATCCAATTCGACCTCAAATCTATCATCAAATCATTAAATTTCATTTAGAAAAGTTTTTAAAAAAAAAATTTAAAATCCCCAATTTCTTCACTTAATTTCACCAATAGAATGCTAAAATCAAGGATAAAATCATAGAATATAAAAACATTCGAGATGTTAAATAATGAAAATTTCCTCCAAAATTGCCAAAAACTGAACACTCTAACTTAAAATGTGATATTGTAATCAAAACCCTCGAAATGAGATGTTAAATAGTCTGCCCAGGCATACCCTTCACAATCGCGGGACCATCCTCGCGATCGCGAAGAACAAACTTCCATCTCCTCCATAAGATTGTACGCGAACGCGAGGCCAAGGATGTGAACATGAAGCACAACACACGCCTGACCCTACACGAACGCGGGCAAAACATTGTGATGGCTTATAACCAGACGCCCCCAGCCGACATCCCTTCTACGCAAACGCGTTGACCCTAACGCAATCGTGAAGGCCACTACACCCCCCCCCCCCCCAAAGCATCGCGAACGCGAATAACTATTCGATTTCCATAAAAAATATCCTATGCGACTACTCTTCCGCGATAGCGAAAAAGGAAACCAAACATCAGAAATCAGCAATGTCAAAACATAGAGAAATGGTCCGAAACCCATCCGAAACACACCCGAGGCCCCTGGGACCCCGTCCAATCACACCAACCAATCCCAAAATATAACAGACCTACTCGAGGCCACAAATCACACCAAATAACATCAAAACCACGAATCACATCTCAATTCAAGCGTAAGGAACTAAACCAAATTTTTGAATTCAAAACTTACACCGAACAAGTCTAAAAACTCGGAACGACCTCAAATTTTGCATGCAAGTCCTAAATGACAAAACAAACCTATTAAAACTCTCGGAACTAAAATCCGAACCCGATACCATCAAAGTCAACTCCCGGTCGAACCTATCTACCTTCCAAAGCTTCAACTTTCCAACTTTCGCCAATTCAAGTCAAAACGACCTTGGAACCTCCAAATCCAAATACGGACATACACCTAAGTCCAAATTCACCATACAAAGCTATTAGAATCATCAAAACACCATTCCGGAGTCATCTACACAAAAGTCAAACTCTGGCTAGCTTTTACAACTTAAGCTTCTAACCTTGGGATTAAGTGTCCCAATTCACACTAAAACCTTCCCGAAACCATAGCATCCACCTTGTCAAGTCACGTAACCACATATATAGATAAGTGAAGCATCAAATAAGGGAATCATGGCTAAAATACTCAAAATAACCGGCCAAGTCGTTACATTCTCCCCCTCTTAAACAAGCGTTCGTCCTCAAACGGGACGGTAATCATACCCGGGGTCTCAAAAAGGTAGGAATTTCTGCTCTGTATCTTGTGCTTGGTCTCCCAAGTAGCCTCCTCGACCGACTGACCTCTCCAATGAACCTTCACCGATTCAATATTCTTCAACCTTAACTTTCGAACCTGCCGATCCAAAATGGCCACCAGCTCCACATCATAAGTCAAATCCTCTTTGTGAGCACCTAATTTTTGACTATATTTGAATTCTTTTCACCTTCTACTGTGTAAGTATTTTTAGAAATTTAATATATATTTTTAGCTTTGTTATATTTTTTTATATATAGGATAAAAATTAAAAATAATTTAAAAGGTCAATTATTACTATTAATATTTTTTTATCTTTATTTTAAAATAAAATAAATTACAAAAACCAATTAAATTAAAATATATATATATATATATATATATATATATATATATATATATATTTTAAATTTTCGGATGGGAATAAAAAAAATAGGAAAAGTAGAAGTACGGAATTAAAAAATAAAAGTAAGTGGAAATTGTTTAATAAAAAAAAGTAAAAAAAAGTGGAAAATTAAAAAAATAAAAGTAAAATAATGTGGAAATTTAAAAAATGAAAAGTAAAAGAAAGTTGGAATTAAAAAATAAAAGTAAAGGTAGCCGAAATTAATTTTATTAAAAAAGTAAAAGAGAGTGGAAATTAAAAAAAAAAAGTAAAATAAGTGGAAAATAAAAAAGAAAAGTAAAAAAAGTGGGAATTTAAATATAACAAAAGTAAAAAGTGAGAAATTAAAAAATAAAAGTAAAGAAAAGTAGAGAATTATTTTTGTTTTTAAAAGAAGAAAATAGGAAGTGAGAATTCTTTTTAATTAAAAAATAATAAAATAAAAAACAAATCTGAAAAAATTCCAAAATTTTTCTATAAATAGAAGAGAAATGTGAGGAGAAAAGAGGGAGAGAAAAAAAAAGAGGGGAGGGATTTGAGAAAAATATTTTTGTTTCTTCTACGCTAAAGGAATTTCTATTTGTGCCATTCTTTCTTCGTCTTTCTTTCGAAAAAAAATAACAGCTTCACCACCCAAAAACCACCTTGAAACCCATAAAAGTCCAGCCAAGTCCCAACCTCGCTCTCCCGTTTGCGTGAGGTTTAAGAGGTCTTGTTCGAGGTCCATTTTCAGCGAGGTTCTCGTTCATTCGAATCCGGTTCCGTTGAGGATGTTCGAACTCTGTTTGACGTCCTGTTCTCCTTCAAGTTGTAGCCGACACTTTCCTTCTGTAATTCAAACTTGGAGATTTATTTTTTTCAATATAATGAAGAAAGTTTTTCTACTCAAAGGTCCATTTCTTTTCCATTTCAGTAATATTTATTGCCATGCTCCAGTCATATCTCTTTGAATTGTAGTTCTTTGTTGATTTTATTTGGCATGAATTTTTATCATAATATTATGTATTTAGTTATTTTCCATGATTAGTTGGTGTTTTAATTTTCATTATCAGTTGGTTTGATTGTTGAGTATTTTGGGGATAAAGGTATATTTATTTTTTATTTATATGAATCTAAAGTCATGTGTAGTAGTAGGAAGGCACGTATTCTCTGTTTAAATTTAAGATAGAATAATTTGTACATGTTAAAGAAAAGATGTCTTGGTCAACACATTTTGTATAATTGAGTCATGAATGTTAATTAGATTTAAAGGGAGTTGGATTTGTTTAATGAAGTATGTACTACTGAAATGGCTAATGGACAATGGACTAATGGAGTAGCTTGGTGAACTAGTAACTTGGCCTACTTTTTAGTTGGTTTTAAAGGGCCAATTGTACTACGATCAATTTTAATTTATCTGGGCCAAAATAGTTTCTGTCAGGCACAATTTAGTTAGAGGAAAAGATGACCCATTTTTCACAATTGATTTCCATAGCGGTTGACCTTACAAAGATCTCAAACTTGTAAGGAAAAACAAATCATGAACACGTGCTAGTTGCTTTAGGGGTGATTAATAAATCATCGTGACTATGGGTACGGTTCTCGTGGCATAGACATGATACGTAAATCCCAACTCAAGTGCACGTTTCACGCAACTTGACCACAACTTCAAATAATTAAAATAAACATGTTGTAAATCACGGGTGCGTTTTACGTGGCGCGATTTGCAATATGTACAAAAATAACGAGTGCGCGACATCACGACTTATTCAAATAAATTCCATAAATATTAAAAGCGGTCAAAGGTAAAATGCACAATAGGTTTAAAACAGGTAATAAATCAGATAATTTGGCCAAGTATTAATTGTTAAGCGACCATGCTAAAATTACGGAACTCGGGAGTGCCTCACACATTTTTCCTGGTTAACAGAATTTCTTACCCGATCTTTTATTTTTGCGGACCTTAAAACAGAGTCAAATTTCCTCTATTTGGGATTTAAAATAAACCGGTGACTTGGGACACCATAATAATTATCCCAAGTAGCGACTCTGATTAATTAAATAATTTTATTTCGAACAATGTCACTTAAATTGGAAAAACTCTCTATCCCTCGGGAAAAAGGAGGTGTGACAGCTCTGGCGACTCCGCCCGGGAAACGAACCCAGAACTTCTGGTTCAAGATTCAGAATTCGAGCTTAGATGACATTTATACTTGGCTTTTGTTTATTATCTGATTTTTTACGTGTTTGATCCTAATGTGCTAATTGTCGCTCTTTACCGCTTTGATATTGCAGTGAACTGTATATAAGCTGTTACGAAACCCTTCTTCTCTCTGAGTTTTCTAAATCTTCTGGGAAGCGTGCGCTTCGCGTGGCTTCTTTTCTGTTCGAGTCATACCCCTAATTTTAGAACGAGGATCGGACAAGTTACAAAACCGGTGAAGCTTTTGTATTTCCGGTACGCTGCCCTCCCAGGCTCGAGTTGTCCGCTTGGGTAAGCCAGGTCTAGAACAATACACCCAAGATTTAAAGTTAGAATAACATAACCTCATGCCGGATCCCTAGTAGGTACATTTGTTTGCATTACTTGCATTCGACTTTGGGGACTCAACACAGGGGTTGGGTCCGTCTAGGACAGGTGTACCCAAATCAAAAGACCATCTTGATACATCTTACGTGCTACTTGTGCATTTATTTGTTTCGGCTTGCATGTTGACCGGTTTCTAGAATAGGAAAATAAAATCAAGAAAAAATCAAGAGTGAGGCAAGAGAGAGAACTTTACCCGATTTTTGAAAATCCAGATATTTGAAAATCCCAAAACTCTGCCGAAAGTTTGAAAAAATAGAGTCATATCAAAAATACGCCAAATATTTTCAAAAAAAGTCATGCTTTTCTGACCGAACTACGCGGGTCTGATTCTCACCGGATGTGAGATACGTAGGCAAACCTTATCGGTTCCGGCCCCTAATTTTTAAAAATCCAAAAAAATATTTTCCTTTAATTCTTTCTTTAGAAATTTTTCTTTGAGACGTCAAATACAAAAATCCAAAAATATTTTCTTCCTTTTAAAAAAAAAAAGAATTCTTTCTCCCAAATAACTTTTTAAAAAAAATCAAAATCCAAAAAAATATTTTCTTTCTTTTGAAATTTACAAAAAAAAAAAAAAAAAAAATCAAAATTCAAAAATATTTCTTTCTTCCTTAGAAGTCATTCTTTCATCAATTCCAAAAAAAAAAAAATCGAAATCAAGATGTGAGTAAAAAAATACTTACTTATTCCAAAAAATACTTTCTTTTCTAGGAGATTTTGTCGGATTATTTGTATATGAGTAAAAAAAAAAGAGTTAGTTTATCTATTTTATTTTTGATCTTCCTGAACTACGCAAGATGTGATTCATGCGGCGTCATGATAGGTAGGTAATCCCCATCGGATTCGATCATTGCCATTAAATAAACCGAGTAAAAAACAAAGAGTGACAAAAAAAAAAGAAAACAAAGAGAGAGAAAAAAAAAGAATGCAAGAGTGAAAAAATCAAAGAGAACTCTTTGTCCAATTTGAAAAAAAAAAACCGCGAAAAACTTCTGTGGGTATGCTGTCAAATGGCGCGAGCAAGCCGCCAGGGTAACGCCTTCAATGGACGAAGCAGAAATGGTTACGGTCTTTCTACAGGCCCAAGAGGCAGACTACTCCGAGAGCATGATGTTCGCTATGGGTAATCTGTTCGCCGAAGCTATCAAAATTGGGGAGATGGTCGAAAATGGTTTAAAAACAGGCCGAATCTTGAGTCATGCTGCCTTTAAGGCCACATCACAGACCGTTCAGAATGGTTCGGGGGTTTGATGAATAGAAACATGAGGGAAGAGGGAGCCATCATGGTTTCGAGTTCGAGGGGGGCTGCAGGTCATTCAACTAATCATATATGCTTCGTAAGGTCCCACAACACTATTATCCCCATCAAGATGCTGCTTATGCCGTGGCACTGCCTCCCTATGCGGTGATGAATGTGCGATAGTACATGCGGCCACAACATTATACACAAAACCAAGCTCCACCTCTCAGAAATGCCCATCCTGTCCAAGCTCTGTATAATCCCCAACCAAATGTTCCCCAATACAATCCTTGCCCAAGTGAGCCCCTCAGAAGGAATCAATTTACCCCTTTTGGTGAATCATACTCAAGCTTGTTCCAAAAGCTAGTCGGGCTAGGTCTGCTGCAGCCAGTAGCCCCAAACTGGCCAAACCCCGAGTCTCCCTCACACCAAGCTGATGCTAGATGTGAATACCACTCTAGAGCAGTGGGACACGATACCGAGGATTGTTTGGACCCTCAAGAAGGCAGTTGAAGACTTGATTGAAGCTGAAAGAATCGTTCTTTGGGACGAAGAGGCTCTTGATGTGATGAACAATCCGATGCCTGCTCACAACACTGGGCCAGTCGTTGGAATGATCTGTGATGATGAGAAATTTGATCCGGCACTTAAGGCCATAGTAACCATTGCCGAGACAGAAGAAAAGCCAAAAAACGGTCGCCAAACCTGAAAGTTCCCTATCAGACGGGAGTCTCGGTAGCCGATCTTGCTATCCTTTCTGCGTCCGAATTATTTTAGGGTGTAATCCGGATGTTTTACTTTATTGTATTACTTTATGATATAAACCCTTCTATCTTTAAAAATTAAAAAACAAAATCAAATGAAATTAATATTTCATTATCGAGGAATGTCTCTTTTCTTAATCTTGTAACTTTTCTTATTCTATTTTCAATTCTGTTAATGCAGATTTTAATGACATGACATGCTTGCAAACTTCATGCCCAGATTCTAAAACGCTGTCAGGCCCCAAAATAATGAATCAAGAAACAAAATGTTTTGAAGACAAGGCTTGTAAGAAAATAAATAGAAATTCGGAACGAAGTTGAGATTCCCTTTCTTCGAATCATTGTTGAAGCCTAGATCGAGGATGATGAATGGGTCAAAACCCGTTTGGAACAGTTGACTATGATTGATGAAAAGCGGATGGCCGCAGTTTGCCACGGGCAGTTGTACCAACAAAGAATGGCCCGAGCCTACAACAAGAAAGTGCGGCCCAGAAAATTTGAAGTAGGGCAACTCGTTCTGAGACGTATCCTCCCGCATCATGAAGAAGACAAAGGAAGATTGACTCCAAATTGGAAAAGTCCATACATTGTAATTAGAGTACTGCCAAAAGAAGAGCGTTGTACCTGGGAAACATCGAAGAAAATGTCCCTGAAACAACTGTCAATGCAGGTGCAGTCAAAAGGTACTATGTTTGATCCTCTATAGTATTAATGTTCTCCGGTTGGGATGACGAAAGCTTTCATTCTCGCTACCCAAACACCATTAACCCTTTTTGCCAACCCTTTGAGCTGATTACCTTATTTGATTACCCTCTTTGGAACCTGAAGGAGTTATTAAAGAAAAAAAAAACAAAAAAAAAAGAAAAAAAAAGGCAAAGGAAAGAGAAAGAAAACAAAACAGACAGAAAGACAAAAGAAAATAGAAACAGTTCATGTTACTTGAACTACGTTCGACTTGATTCCGAAAGGATACCTAGCCAGCCTCCCTCTGGGGTTGAGTCACACCAAAACAAAAATCCATATTCCCCCAAAAGTGGACACTGGGGCAGATGTTATAATAGTTCGGCGATGGTTTCGCTTGAAAGGTTCCGAAGTTGTAATTCAATCCAATTTCTTTTACCCAAATCCTTTTCAAGTCCTTCCAACCAATCAACAAAGATGTTCAAATTAGAGGGTACAATTACTTGGATCTGAGATGACCAAAATGAGAGAAATGAAATGAGAGAGTCTTATTGGTGAAAACCCTCACGGGCAACGTAAGGCGATGGCAAGCAGAGAAATTGAAAATAAGAGAGTCTTGTTAGTGAAAACTCACAAAGAGCACTATAAGGCGATGGTGAGAAGATAAATAAGAGAGGTCAACTAGTGAAAATCCGAAAAAGGCGCCACTGATCGAAAGGAGGATCCTCACAACCAATGGCATCAACACGACCCTGAGCAAGGTTCCTCGGTTTCGAGGTAAAAGTTGTGGTGAATTTATGAGAGTCGGACGGTTTACACAGGTCAGGCATCCAGTCCAAAAGGCGTGTCATGTTCATTGAAGTCCGCATGTACTTCAGATAAGTCCTTCTTTTCCTTTCTCCTAAAGGGATACCTTTTGTTTCAAACTCATTCTTCATTCCATTGTTTAGTTTTCTTTGAATCCCTTTCGGTCTAACTCTATTCCAAAACTAAGGCAAAGAAGGGGTGGAGAGACTGATTTATAGGGCTCTCGTTTGATGCAAGCTAATATGTAAAAAAGGGCACCCAACCTTGGCAGGGGCATCAAGTCGACCCCGACTGGCCATGGTGGTCGATGCATCGAAATCAAAAGCTCTTGGAAAGAGGAAATCAAATTGATAGTGCCTACAAGGGCAAAATAAAGTTGAAAAGGTTAAGTCCCATGCGACCAACTCTAGGGCCAAGAATGCAAGTGGTATTCAGGAAACCACTAGTGGCAGGTTGAAATCATCATCAAAAGAATATGGGTCAAGATCAAGTGGTTGAAACACTCAAGGTCGCAAAACCAACCACCGTTTCAAATTAACAATTGTTCTTTGTTAGAACAATAGAAAACAGGTGCAATCCAAAAGCAATCTTGTAAGAAGCAGGTGCAGAACTCCAAAAGACGAACTAAAAAAAAAAGAAAAAAAAAAGAAACCGCGCGGGAGCTAGAAACAACTCTGTTGCAGCAACAACTCCAAAAGGGAAGTCTTCTTCAAATCCTTTCCTGCATTTACTCATTCTCTAAAAAAAAAATTAAAAAAAATTGAAATAAAAAAAATAAAATTAAAATGATGAAAAAGAAAGAAAAGAAAGAAAGTTCCAAATCATGGTAGTATAGGGTCCCCAATCCATAGCTGCATTTTCCAACATATGGGTCTCCACTCCCTAGTTGATTTTATTTTAGACATAGGGTCTCCACTCCCTATTCTCTTTTCCAACATAGGGTCTCCACTCCCTAGTTGATTTTATTTTAGACATAGGGTCTCCACTCCCTTATTTCTTTTCCAATATAGGAACTCCACTCCCTAGTTGATTTTATTTTAGACATAGGATCTCCACTTCCTAGTTGCCTTTCCAACATAGGGTCTTCACTCCCTAGTTGATTTTATTTTTAGACATAGTGTCTCCACTCCCTAGTCTCTTTTTCAACATAGGGTCTCCACTCCCTAGTTGATTTTATTTTAGACATAGGGTCTCCACTCCCGAGTCATCTTTCCAACATAAGGCCTCCACTCCCTAGTTGATTTTATTTTTAGACATAGGGTCTCCACTCCCTAATCTCATTTTCCGACATAGGGTCTCCACCTAGTTGATGTTATTTTAGACATAAGGTCTCCACTCCTTCGTCTCTTTTCCAACATAGAGTCCCCACTTCCAAGTTGATTTTTTTTAGACATAGATTCTCCACTCCCTAGTCTCTTTTCCGACATAGGGTCTCCACTCCCTAGTTGATTTTATTTCAGACATAGGGTCTCCACTCCCTAGTCTCCTTTCCAACATAAGGTCTCCACTCCCTAGTTGATGCTATTTTAGACATAGGGTCTCCATTCTCTAGTCTCCTTTCCAACATAGGGTCTCTATTCCCTAGCTGATGTTATTTTAGACATAGGGTCTCCACTCCCTAGTCTCTTTTTCAATATAGGGTCTTCATTCCCTAGTTGATTTTATTTTAGACATAGGGTCTCCATTCCCTAGTCGCCCTTTCCAACATATGGTCTCCACTTCCTAGTTGATTTTATTTTAGACATAGGGTTTCCATTCCCTATTCGCCCTTTCCAATATAGGGTCTCCACAACCTAGTTGATGTCATTTTAGACATAGGGTCTTCACTCCCTAGTCTCTTTTCCAACATAGGGTCTCCACTCCCTACTTGATTTTATTTTATACATAGGGTCTCCACTCCCTACTTGATTTTATTTTATACATAGGGTCTCCACTCCCTAGTCTCTTTTCCAACATAGGGTCTCCACTCCCTAGTTGATTTTATTTTAGACATAGGGTCTCCACTCCCTAGTCTCTTTTCCAACATAGGGTCTCCACTCCCTAGTTGATTTTATTTTAGACATAGGGTCTCCACTCCCTAGTCTCTTTTCCAACATAGGGTCTCCACTCCCTAGTTGATTTTATTTCAGACATAGGGTCTCCACTCCCTAGTTCCTTTCCAACATAGGGTCTCCACTCCCTAGTTGATGATATTTTAGACATAGGGTCTCCACTCCCTAGTCTCCTTTCCAACATAGGGTCTCTACTCCCTAGTTGATGTTATTTTAGACATAGGGTCTCCACTCCCTAGTCTCTTTTCCAACATAAGGTCTTCATTCCCTAGTTGATTTTATTTTAGACATAGGATCTCCATTTCTTAGTCGCCTTTTCCAACATATGGTCTCAACTCCCTAGTTGATTTTATTTTTAGACATAGGGTCTCCACTCCCTAGTCTCTTTTCCAACATAGGGTCTCCACTCCCTAGTTGATTTTATTTTAGACATAGGGTCTCCACTCCCTAGTCTCCTTTCCAACATAGGGCCTCCACTCCCTAGTTGATTTTATTTTTAGACATAGGGTCTCCACTCCCTAGTCTCCTTTTCCAACATAGGGTCTCCACTCCCTAGTTGATGTTATTTCAGACATAGGGTCTCCACTCCCTCGTATCATTTCCAACATATGGTCCTCACTCCCTAGTTGATTTTATTTTAGACGTAGGGTCTCCACTCCCTAGTCTCTTTTCCGACATAAGGTCTCCACTCCCTAGTTGATTTTATTTCAGACATAGGTTCTTCACTCCCTAGTCTCTTTTCCAACATAGGGTCTCCACTCCCTAGTTGATGTTATTTTAGACATACAGTCTCCACTCCCTAGTCTCCTTTCCAACATAGGGTCTCCACTCCCTAACTGATGTTATTTTAGACATAGGGTCTCCATTCCCTAGTCTCTTTTCCAACATAGGGTCTTCATTTCCTAGTTGATTTTATTTTAGACATAGGGTCTACATTCCCTAGTCGCCCTTTCCAACATATGGTCTCCACTCCCTAGTTGATTTTATTTTAGACATAGGGTCTCCATTCCCTATTCACCCTTTCTAACATAGGGTATCTACTCCCTAGTTGATGTCATTTTACACATAGGGTCTTCACTCCCTAGTCTCTTTTCCAACATAGGGTCTCCACTCTCTACTTGATTTTATTTTATATATAGGGTCTCCACTCCCTAGTCTCCTTTCCAACATAGGGTCTCCACTCCCTAGTTGATGTTATTTTAGATATAGGGTCTCCACTCCCTAGTCTCCTTTCCAACATAGGGTCTCCACTCCCTAGTCTCTTTTCCAACATAGGGTCTCCACTCCCTAATTGATTTTATTTTAGACATAGGGTCTCCACTCCCTAGTCTCCTATCCAATATAGGGTCTCCACTCCCTAGTTGATTTTATTTTATACATAAGGTCTCCACTCCCTGGTCTCTATTCCAACATAGGGTCTCCACTCCCTAGTTGATGTTATTTTAGACATAGTGTCTCCACTCCCTAGTCTCTTTTCCAACATAGGGTCTCCACTCCCTAGTTGATTTTATTTTAGACATATTGTCTCCACTCCCTAGTCTCTTTTTCAACATAAGGTCTCCACTCCCTAGTTGATTTTATTTTAGACATAGAGTCTCCATTCCCTAGTCGCCCTTTTCAACATAGGGTCTCCACTCCCTAGTTGATTTTATTTTAGACGTAGGGTCTCCACTCCCTAGTCTCTTTTCCAATATAGGGTTTCCACTCTCTAGTTGATTTGATCTTAAATGCAAGGTAGACCACTCCCTGATATCATTGCCAACATAGGGTATACCATTCCCTGGCCACATTTTTCCAACATAAGGTACACCAATCCTTAGTTGAGACATTCTTTTGACAATAAAGGAACACCATCCAAAAAAAAACAAAATCAGCATGACTTTTTCGGGGTACAACACTCCCAACCTTTTATTGCTTTCAATAACGAAGTAATTTAAAATTTTGTTACAATAACTCACGAAATTTTCCTAGTGCAAACTGGGGCAAAACAATTTCGTGTGTTTGTTTATTTTGGTGTCTGAGTAGGTTTTACCTCGAGGCTAAGGGTTCGAGATGACCAAAAGAAGAAGTCTCAATTCAGAATAAAAGAAAGGAAAAAATAAGTGAATCCAAAATGCAAAAAAAGTTGAAAAGATGTGGAATGCTCAAGACGTGACTGAAGCCATGAGCATTGGAGTCCCGTTTTGATTAGAAAAAGTTATAGAACAATGAACTAGAACCTACAGCTAGCAGCATCAAGGTTTAGATCAGAGCCTGCATAAAGAACTAGTCAAGACTCAAGATCAAGTTTCAGAAGACTCATAGATAGGAATCTTGTAACTCATAACCTTTTGTTTTTTAGCAAATCCACTAGGCAAAGTGCCTTGGGCTATTTTTTTTATAGATATAGAAAAACAAAAATAATGATATGTCAGGAGGTCTTACATGATGAAAGAAATAAACTTTGACACATACATAGTTCCTATTATCAATTTTGGGCGATGTGCTCAACACTGATATTACAATTTGCAAAATACTATAGCAATTAAAATGAGATATAAAAACTAGCCATATTAAGACATCACAATTGAGGCCCATATGTAATCTCCACTTGTTGCATTTTTGGCTATCTTCCTTTTGTTGTTCCAGAAGTAAACATAATGAATCCAGTTGTGTATCTTCCATGTTCTTTTTCCAGACTCTATCCACATCTGTGCATTTCCTAAAACCAAAAACATTTGCTATCGCATAGTCCACTGTTTTGTCATATTTCTGAATTTCTAGCTTCTTGTTCTGTCCATCCTTGCTTCTACAAACCCAATCCCACGTGTTTGTTTCTTCCTTATGATGTGTATAATCCAGTAGTATACCTGCATTATCACAAATTCTGGTGCAGTTACTCGCATTGCTCATTGAAACTAAAGTCCAACAATTTTGAACATATGTGAGCGTGCACTGTTTGGAGAGGGAGTCGTATGATATCCAGCAGTCATTTGTTGCATCCAATGTCTGGCAAGATTTTTGAGATGTGGAATTAAAGAAATTCATTAATATTTTACTCCATAATGCATCCATTGATCCCTTTTTTGAATGCCAAAAGCCCAGGTCATACATTAGTTCGACCAAAGTTCTGGGCTGCAGTCTCATGCGTTTCCCCTGTTTGCAGCAGTAGTGATGTCATTCCCAAAAGCATTCTTTGTTAACCATTGGTTTGCACCATTTCTGTGATATAGAAACAACAAGGTGCATTGGAATTTTGCTACTCAATGCATCAATTTTTCCAACTTTCCAGTGCCAAAAGCCCAGGTCACACATTTTTGGCTCGATCACAATTGTGGGTTGAATTCTCCATGCTTCCATGCTTGTGCCTACTATTAGTACTCCTTCAAGGGAATAAAACATTGCTAATACCACCATTTGAATTTGTAGCAGATAGTAAGGCATGGATACAGTAACGTTTCCCGCAAAAAGGAACACTAAATTAGTGTAAAAAGAGAGAGCACCATATCCTCCTCCTAAAGGATTTGAGCATGGTGATCTGCAGGACCAAATGCACCCTATGGTGGTAGTGGAATGCACTGAGATTTTAGTCCCCAGTGGTCCTATTTTTGAGCACCAAAATCCCCTATTATAACTGATCATCGAGCTCCTAGACTTTAGTTTGTCCTCCTGAATATTTCTTCTGGTGTGGAAGTTATTCTGCATCATATCCATCATCTGACAGTTGCAGCTTTCATTTTGGTGCAGTGCTTGATATGTAAAACTGGCAAAGATTTCCAGTTTGGTCCATTTAAGATCGCCCTGCTCATCATCCTCCTTAGCATTCAAAAACAGCATCCCCATGCTTTTCTCCTTTAGAGTGCTTATTGTAATGCCCATATCATCAGTTGTTCCTCTGCTCCACTTTGTCCTTGCTAAGAGTGAATAAAGCATTTTAGTAGTTTGCCCTGCTGCTGCGATTATGTCCAGTATTCAACATTTTGAAGTGTCAAAAAGCAGTCTAGCGTGCCTTTTCTGACCTTTCCTCATTCCCAATCTAGCTAGTGTCAGAATTCTATTCTCCAATACACATGCCATTATTTGTGCATAGTTATTATCCATCACTCTTTCCATTATTCCATAAAAGTGTTCCATGATATGTGTGTTCCTCCATGTATATATTATTCGAAATATGATGGAGGTGACTTTTTTGTTCCCTTGCATTCTTTTTCCAATGAGGATAGTTATTCCATACAGCAAGTAGAAAAACCATATCGCAAGCTCTACTTCTTTGTCCATCTTCTTCGTGTGTTGTAAATCCTTGTGTATATCACTTTTCATTACTATTTCCTTTTGACATGTAGAAACCAGTACGTCACATGTCGTCGAGATTCTGGGCATCCCTGTGTCCCTTGTATATAGTTGGTTTCAGTGCTCTCCTTCTCTTTTCCTATTGCTAAGTCCAAAGCCTTGCTTCGTTTTTGATGTTCCAGCTTCATATTGTGTGCCTCCTTGTTTTTGTCAAACCAATCCCATGCGATTATTTCTTCCTCATGCTGTGTAAACTCCATCATTATGCGTATAATAAATTATCCTCCTGTGCTCTCCTTTTCTTTTGAGAGCCCTTCTCCTCCCTCTCCTAATTCCTTGTTACTCTTATTCGTAAATATGAACATTGCATCTTGTCATTATTTACCAACCTTCTACCTTGTGTATCAAGTTCATTGAAGCAGTAGCGTTCTATAGGCCCAATATCTAAAGCATAGTTTGCAAGATGATCTGCCAAACTGTTGCCTTCTCTAAGAGTGTGAGCCACTGTCACATTACCCCTGGCTATCAACTCCTTGATTTCTTCTACCTCTATAGAAATAGACCATGGAATACTCCACTCCCCAGCTATTACCTTTTTCAGTAACATTGAATCAGTGTGCAGATCAATGAGCACATAATCTTGGTCCACACATAACCTTAAAGCTTCGAGCATTGCCCTTGCTTCAGCCACTGTGTTTGTCACTTCTTGAATCTCCTTCCCGCATGCATATACTATATCTCCCTCTTCATTTCTCAACATAAAACCAATAAAACTTCTGCCTGAATTTCCCCTGGAAGCCCCATCTGTATTGACTTTTATCCAACCTTGGGTTGGAAATTCCCACAGTACCTTAGATTACTTCAGTGTAGGTGTATGTCTCTCCATCATGTTTACTGTATCTGGCCACTTATGAGGGATGTTCTGAATACCTGGCTTCCTAAGTTTAATGAGAGACTGCAGAGTTGAGGAAACCTGGTAAATGACCCTGTTTACAGTGACTGCATCTCCATACTGGTAGTTGTTCCTCCTCTTCCACAATTCTCACACTATCACAGATGGCAAAGCTTGCATTATAGGCTGTAATTTGGGTATAGAATCAGCAGTACAACATTTAACTACAGCCTGGTGAAATGTGATTCTATCAATGGAAATTCTTGCATGACCAAGAAAATATTTCCACACTGTATTGGCAGCATATGATTTGAAAAAATATGTTGCATTGTCTCTTCCTTTGGCTTAGCACAACACCAGCATTTAGATGCCATTTGGTACCCCAGCCTCCTAAAGAAGTCGTCCGGTGGCAGCTTATTTCTCCAAACTTTCCACATAAATAAAGCAATTTTGAAAGGCAGTCCTTTTACCTAGATTTTCCTATAAGCATTACCATATTCTTGTCTCCTTCTTAAGTATTTCCACGCATATTTTACACTAAAAACTCTCCTCAATTCTAGCATCCAAACAGGCTTATCAAGGACATCACTCAACACTGGTGGTTTCATGTTTTTCAGAATATAGGTTGCAAGATCATCTGGCAATATCTCTCTGATCTTCTCCTCATACCAATGCCCTTCATACACCACATCATATATGTTTTGTATAGTTTCATCACACACAAAATCAGGAGGCGTGACAAAGTATAAAGCACCCAATCCTGTCTAGTTTTCAAACCAGAACAAAGAAGATCCCATCTTAGGTTGCCATAGTATTTGATGTTCAATGATATCTATACACTAAAGCATCTTTCTCCAAACATGAGATCCCCCTCTCCAAGGCACCACCATAGGATTGAGTTTTTTGTAGTATTTCTGGTTCAAAAAAGAACTCCACAGACTAGGCTTTGTTCTGAAATTCCACCATAGTTTACAAAATAAAGCTGTGGACATATCATGCATTGATCTAAAACAAATACCACCCTCTTCACAGGGTAAACATAAAGTGTTCCAAGATGCCCAATGTCTACTTGAAACACCAACAGAATTGCACCAGAAAAACTGTGCAAAAATCTTGTGTAGATTGTTGATCACATATGATGGAGGATTTACTGAAGATAGCAGGTATATAGGCATACTTTGATACACATGAGATATAAGCACTGCTCTTCCTCCTACAGATAATAGTTTCCCTTTTCAATTCTGCAGCTTATCCATCACCTTAGTTAGGAGACCTTGGTAATAAGCCATCCTTTTTCGAAGGTAAAAAATTGGGCATCCAAGGTATATAAAAGTGAAATCCTATTTGGGAATGCCTGTGATCCTTTGAACCTTATCCACTACATGTTCACTGGCAGAATGGTGCATATATATAGCTGATTTGCTCTTATTTATTAGCTGACCAGAAGCAACTTCATATGCTGTCAAGACTTCCATTATAAGTTGTTATGAAATAACATCCGAAGAATAAAAAATAATGGTATCATCAGCATATGCTAGATGATTTATCTTGGGACTCCATTTATCTTGTGTAGAGCATTTAATCCTCTAGACATTGCCTCTGCAACCAGAATAAATAGAGTAGGTGACAGTGGGTCACCTTGCTTAACACCCCTGGTTGATCTAAAAAGCCATGAGGCTGCCCATTAAGCAGCATAGAGTACCAGTTATTCGACACAATCCCATACACTAAACCTATGAATCTTTCTTCAAATCCCATCTTCCTTAAGACCTTTGTCAAGAACAGCCAAGAAAGTCGATCATATGATTTTGTCATGTCCAATTTGATCACAACATTTAGACCTGCCTTGGTTCTCAATTGAATGTCTGTAATTATCTCTTGTGTTAATTGAACATTCTCCACTATGCTCCTCCCTTTTACAAAGCCAACATGTTCATCTGATATTAAATCAGGAATCATACCTATCAACCTCTCATGAATGACTCTTGAAAAGACTTTATTTATAAAATTGCTGAGGCTAATAGGTCGTATGTCAGAAAAGGTCATAACTTCCTTCTTCTTTGGTAGCATAACTAGATTTGTATGAGTTACAAACCTTGGTAGTTCATGTCCATTGAAGAATGCTTTCACCATATCTACTATATCATCACCAATTATATCCCAACATGAGTGAAAAAAGCAAACAGTAAATCCATCTGGACCTCCAGCACTTTCTCCATTTAAATCAAGCACTGCATATTTGACCTCTTCCTTGGTAGGCTGTTGCACCAACTCATAACTAATAGGCTTGTTTAGGTTTTTTTTTTATTTTAAATTTTGATATAATAGCAGGACCACGGACCAGAGTCTCGGCGGAACCTCACTCGACTGCTCAGCTTATCATTCTACCATTCTCCTTGAACTACACATGATCTGATTCCCATATAACCCGGGATATGTAGGTTGTCCAAAATCAGGACTCGGTTGCACCCTATCTTTTATTTCTTTTCCTTTTTTGAATAACGGTTGGGTCAAAAATTAGTCACATGGCTCACCTAGTCTTTGCCTGAAAACTCTTCATGTTTCCAAGCAAAGAGGGGCAGCTGTGAGCACCTAATTTTTGACTATATTTGAATTTTTATCACCTTCTACTGTGTAAATATTTTTAGAAATTTAATATATATTTTTTGCTTTGTTACATATTTTATATATAGGGTAAAAATTAAAAATAATTTAAAAGGTCAATTATTACTATTAATATTATTTTTATTTTTATTTTTATCTTTATTTTAAAATAAAATAAATTAAAAATAGAAAAAAATTAAAGATATTTTTTAAATTTTTGGATGGGAATAAAAAATAGGAAAAGTAGAAGTATTGAATTAAAAAGTAAAAGGAAAAGTAGATGGAAATTGTTTAATAAAAAAAAGTAAAAGAAAGTGGAAAATTAAAAAAATAAAAGTAAAAGAATGTGGAAATTTAAAAAAATGAAAAGTAAAATAAAGTTGGAATTAAAAAATAAAAGTAAAGGTAGCTGAAAAGTTTTAAAAAAAGTAAAAGAGAGTGGAAATTAAAAACATAAAAGTAAAATAAGTGGAAAATAAAAAAAAAAAGCGGGAATTTAAATATAATAAAAGTAAAGGATAGTGGAAAATTATTATTTTTTTAAAAAGAAGAAAATAGGAAGTGTGAATTCTTTTTAATTAAAATAATAATAAAATAATAAAATAAAAAACAAATCTGAAAAAATTTCGAATTTGTTTCTATAAATAGAAGAGAAATGTGAGGAGAAAAGAGGGAGAGAAAAAAAAGAGGGGAGGGATTTGAGGGAAATATTTTTGCTTCTTCTATGCTAAAGGAATTTCTATTCGTGTCATTCATTCTTCGTCTTTCTTTCAAAAAAAAAAAATTTAACCACCCAAAAACCACCTTGAAACCCATAAAAGTCCAGCCAAGTCCTAACCTCGCTCTCCCGTTTGCGTGAGGTTTAAGAGGTCTTGTTCGAGGTCCATTTTCAGCGAGGTTCTCGTTCATTCGAATCTGATTCTATCGAGGCTGTTTGAAGTCTGCTCGACATCCAGTTCTCCTTCGAGTTGTAGCCGACACTTTCCTTCTGCAATTCAAACTTGGAGATTTATTTTTTTCAATATAGTGAAGAAAGTTTTTCTCCTCAAAGGTCCGTTTCTTTTCCATTTCAGTAATGTTTATTGCCATGCTCTAGTCATATCTCTTTGAATTGTAGTTCTTTGTTGACTTTATTTGGCATGAATTTTTATCATGATATTCTGTGTTTAGTTGTTTTCCATGATTAGATGGTGTTTTAATTTTCATTATCAATTGGTTTGATTGTTGAGCATTTTGGGGATAAAGGTATATTTATTTTTGATTTATATGAATCTAAAGTCATGTGTAGTAGTAGGAAGGCACGTATTCTCTGTTTAAATTTGAGATGGAATAATTTGTACATGTTAAAGCAAAGATGTCTTGGTCAGCACATTTTGTATAATTGGGTCATGAGTGCTAATTAGATTTAAAGGGAGTTGGGTTTGTTTAATGAAGTATGTACTACTGAAAATGGCTAATGGACAATGGACTAATGGAGTAGCTTGGTGAACTAGTAATTGGTCCTACTTTTTAGTTGGTTTCAAAGGGCCAATTGTACTACGATCAATTTTAATTTATCTGGGCTAAAATAGTTTTTGTCAGGCCCAATTTAGTAAGAGCAAACGATGACCAATTTTTCACAATTAATTTTCATAGCTCTTGACCTTACAAAGATCTCAAACTCGTAAGGAAAAACAAATCATGAACACGTGCTAGTTTCTTTAGGCGCGATTAATAAATCATCGTGACTATAGGTATCGTTCCCGTGGCATAGTCATGATACGTAAATCCCAACTAAAGAGCACGTTTCACGCAACTTGACCACAACTTCAAATAATTAAAATAAATATGTTGAAAATCGCGGGTGCGTTTTACGTGGCGCGATTTGTAATATGTACAAAAATAACGAGCGCGCGATATCGTGACTTGTTCGAATAAATTCCGTAAATATTAAAAGCGGTCAAAGGTAAAATGCACAATAGGTTTAAAACATGTAATAAATCAGATAATTCGGTCAAGTATTAATTGTTAAGCGACCGTGCTAAAATTACGGAACTCGGGAGTGCCTCATACCTTCTCCCAGGTTAACAGAATTCCTTACCCAGTCTTCCATTTTTGCGGATCTTAAATTAGATTCAAATTTTCTAGATTTGGGATTTAAAATAAACCGGTGACTTGGGACACCATAATAATTATCCCAAGTGGCGACTCTGATTAATTATATAATCCTATTTCGAACAATGTCACTTAAATTGGAAAAACTCCCTATCCCTCAGGAAAAAGAAGGTGTGACACTCATCTAAATGCACCGTGCTGAAGTCCAATACATGTGACGGATCACCATAATACTTTTGGAGTATGAAAACATGAAACACTGGGTGAACCCCCAATAGACTCGGTGGCAAGGCAAGTCTGTAGGCCACCTCTCAAACTCTCTCAAGCACCTCAAGATGACCAATATACCTAGGGCTCAACTTGCCCTTCTTCCCGAACCTCATCATACCCTTCATGGGCGAAACTCTGAGTAGAACCTTCTCACCCACCATATAGGCAACATCACGAGCCTTCATGTGTGCATAACTCTTCTGCTTTGACTGCGCTGTACGAAGCCTCTTCAGAACAAACTTCACCTTCTCCAAAGCATCACGGACCAAATCAGTGCCTAAAAACCTTGCCTCCCCAGGTTCAAACCAACCAACCGGAGAACGACATCGCCTCCCATATAAGGCCTCATAAGAAGCCATCTGGATACTTGATTGATAGATGTTGTTGTAGGCGAACTCTACTAACGGAAGAAACTTATCCCATGAACCCTCGAAATCAATAACACATGCACGTAACATGTCCTCCAAAATCTGAATAATGCACTAGGACTGCCCGTCTGTCTGGGGATGAAATGTTGTACTCAGCTCAACCTATGTGCCCAACTCTCGCTACGCTGGTCTCCAAAAATGCAATGTGAACTAAGTTCCTCGATCCGAGTAATAGATACGGGCCCACCATAAAGGAGAAAAATCTCACGAATGTAAATCCGAGCTAGCTGCTTTGAAGAATAGGTAGTCATGATTGGAATTAAGTGTGCAAACTTGGTCAGTCTTTCCACAATGAACCATACTACATCGAATCTCCTCAAGGTACGTGAAAGTCCAACCACAAAATCCATAGTGATACGCTCCCACTTCTACTCCGGAATATCAAGTCTCTAAAGCAAACCACTCGATCTCTTGTGCTCGTACTTCACCTGCTGACAGTTCAAACACCGAGCAACATACTAAACAATATCCTTCTTCATCCTCCACCACTAATAGTGGTGCCTCAAGTCCTGATACATCTTTGTGACACCCGGATGAATGGAATACTGTGAACTATGTGCCTTCTCATGAATTAACTCTCGCAACCCATCCACATTTGGAACACAGATCGGACCCTCCATCCTCAATACCCTATCATCAAAAATAGTAACCTCCTTAGCATCACAGTACTGCACCAATCAAATGCTAAAAACAAGGATGGAATCATGGATATAAACATATCCAAGTCAAAAACACTTACCCCAATCCAAATCGTGAATATCCCCTCCAAAATTTCCCAAAACCGAGCTCTCTAACTCAAAATGTGATATAATAACCAAAACCCTCGAAATGAGATGTCAAATAGTCTGCCCAGGCATACCATCACGAAGAACAAACTTCGATCTCCTCTAAAAGACCCTACGTGAATGCGAGCCAAGGGCGCGAACGTGAAGCACAACACACCCCTGACCCTATGTGAACGCGTGTAAAACATCGTGAAGGCTTACAGCCAGACGCCCCTAGCCGGCCTCCCTTCTACGCGAACGTGTTGACCCTAACGTGATCGCGAAGGCCATTACCCCCCCCCCAAAAGCATCACGAAAGCGATCACAACTTCGCGAACACGAAGAACAACTCGCCTGCAATAAAAAATACCCTACGCGATCACGACTACTCTTCCGCGATCGCGAAGAAGGAAACCAGACATCAGAAATCAGCAATGCCAAAAGATGGAGAAATGGTCTGAAACACACCCGAGGTCCCCGGGATCCCATCCAATCGCACCAACCAATCTCAAAATATAATACGGACCTATTCGAAGCCTCAAATCACACCAAACAACATCAAAATCACGAATTGCACCTAAATTCAAGCCTATGGAATTAAACCAAATTTCCGAATTCAAAACTTACGCCGAACAAGTCTAAACAACTCGGAATAACCTTAAATTTGGTATACAAGTCCTAAATGACACCATGGACCTATTCCAACTCCCGAAACCAAAATCGAAACCGATACCATCAAAGTCAACTTCCGTCAAACCTATCAACCTTCCAAACCTTTAACTTTTCAACTTTCGCCAATTCAAGCCAAAATGACCTAGGAACCTCCAAATCTAAATTCGGACATGCGCCTATGTGCAAAATCACCATACGAAGCTATTGGAATCATCAAAACACCATTCCGGAGTCATCTACATAAAAGTTAAACTCCGGTCAACTCTTACAACTTAAGCTTCCAACCTTGGAACTAAGTATTTCAATTCACTCCAAACCCTCCCTGAAATTAAACCAACCACCCCGGAAAGTCACGTAACCACATATACGCATAAGTAAAACATAAAATAGGGAAAATGGGGCTGAAATACTCATAACGACTGACTGGCTCATTACAGATGTAACGTGAAAATGCCCACCTTGGCTAGTTAGGAGATAATAATCCTAAAACATGATCTCGAGAATGAAAGGATAAGCTCATGTTGTCATACAAAGGATCACACATGTATCATAGAGAGCACACAATCAACCTAAGGTGCTGTAGAAGCCCAAGTCTAGTCCGGTCATGTTTCATACATAGCACCCATAAATACGCTCGTCACCTCGCATATACATCGCTTTATATACATTACAATTAGACAAATAAGGTCCAATCCTAAGGTTTATTCCCGCACACAAGATTAGACACGATACTTACGTCGTCCGGGCTAGTCCAAAGCTCTAAAATCGCATTTCCTTGAGAAATCACCTCTAACCGGCTCAAATCTAGCCAAACATCAATCAAGGAAGTCAAACAATGCTATAGAAAGTGATCCCAATCCAAAAAGCTTCGATCTTGATGAACAAATATATAATTAGTTTTCAAATCGAGTCCAAATCGGTACACAAATCCCTAAAATATGCTCTCTTAAGTTGTAGACAAAACCCCAAATTTCACTTATTCAACCTTATGTTTTGATGATAAATCTAGTGATGATTTCATGTAAAACTCATAGATATAAGTTAGAAACACATACCCAAGCTTGTAGACGAAGATCAAGGTTTAAACCTTTCAAAACCGACCTCCCAAGTCTCTAAAATGGTGAAGAATGAAATAAAAATACAAAAATCCCATTTATATATAAAAACCTGATCTCACACAATGCTGGTCGCACTTTCCTAGTGCGGACATCACTTCCATGTTTTGCTTCATAATCTATGTGGTACGGTTGCAATCCAGCAGTAATTGCACTTCTAGTCTTTAGTAAAATGACCATAACTCTCTATACAAATGTCCAAATGATGAATGGTTTAATTTTATGGAAACTAAACTCAATGGACTACAACTATTATTTTTAGATCATCCCCAAATTCCCTATTACGGCACTCAAACCCCAAATTTCACTAGTTCAAACTCATACCAACAAACCTGCAAATTCCATGTTACGGCACTCAGTGCGGTCCGCACTTTGACCATTGCCCCCGCACTCAGGGGTTTGCGGCTGCACTTAAGGCTTTGCCTCAGAACTCTAAAGGTTCCCTTAGCACTCCAAAAGTGTCCTCCGCACTTCTAAAGCTTCAGAATATTATCAATGTGCCGAAATGCCCAAACTTATTAAAAATTTACCTGAACCTCTCGGGACCTAGTCCTATCGTCCTAACAAGACCATAAATACTCTTTGGACCTATCCAAGGCCTCAAAACACATATAGAAATATCACATCTCAGAATCAGAGACCAAATCACATGTTGAACTCTCTTAAGTTCATAAATTTTCTATCCTTCCCACCAAGCATCCGAATCAAACCTAGGCACCTCGAAATGCCACCAAACTTTGCACACAAGTTCCAATCAACTAAATAAACCCATCCAAAGTTCCGGAACACAAATAGAAACTTGATAACATCAAATCAACTATTGGTCAAACTTATAAACTCTCCAAGCCTTTAACTTGCCAATTTTTGGCAAAAATAGAGCCAAAACCTTCTAGGTACGCTCAAGTCCAAAATCACCATACGAACCTATTGAAACCATCAAATCATCAATCAGAGGTCGTTTACTCAAAAGTAAAACATTGGTAAACTCTTCCAAGTTTAAGCTTCCAAATTGAGAGTTACTCTTCCAAATCAATCCCGAACTTCTAAAAAATCAAAACCAAGCATACACATAAGTCGTAATTCATCATATTAAGATACTCAAGGAATCAAACCACCAAATGGAAATGCTAAAGCACAAAAAGACCGGTCGGGTCATTACATTCTCCTCCAATTAAACATACGCTCGTTCTTGAACGTGCCAAGAGTCATTCCAAATTCGTCCACTCATTGTAAGAACTCTTCATACACATACCCATGGGTAATCTCACGTCATCACAATCCATCTAAACCCATAGCACAATCTTGACTGAAGAATTCTTCCTTCTACCTAGCTTACAATCCTTAGGACAAAATTTCAACTTCCGGAACTCGCTTCGAGGTCGGATTCTTGTATATATACACTATATCAATTTTGAAAAGCTATAGCAAACCATAAATATATTCCCAAGATATAACCACACGACGTATCACATAACTCATATGCCCATAACAATATCTTCCGACCAAAATAGTTGCCCATTACTAAATTCGATTCCTCTAATTCCATGTCCAGTATTCTCATCTCACCCAGTACAAGCCACTCGACTAACAGGCCACACCAATTGCCACCTGGCCACATACGGCACAATCCGTGCACCCAACAAGCAAAAATTTGAATATAACCAAAGATGGAAGGAGAACCAAATAAGAGAACTGTCCAACAAGTTCGGCTGGTACATCCACCAAGGCACCATGCTATGATCCCATCCCACAAGGGAGAAGCAAAAAACATGAAATAAGCACCAAGGATCATATCCTAACATAACACCGTCGCGACGCATAACTCAATCCAAACGTATTGATCCACATGGAATACCCATTGAGTCTCAATGCTCACAATCAGTAAACACATGTACATCAATAGCAAACATGCGAAGTACATGACCATAAACCTGGAGAAATGGATAGTACCACACATAAGAAAAAAATACGACTAAGGTGCAATAAGTTACTCAACATCCCAAGATCCATCTCACTCAAATCTCGCCACAAGGCCTAAACAAAACCAAATCATGCATGTGAATATCCAACTAGTCTCACAACCCATCATAGCATGAGAGAGTAACACATGAAACATATCAAGACATGAATAAGTTGACTCTATCAAATGACACACCCCAGCCATTGCTGTGTTGAGTAAGCAAACCTAATATGATGTATAATATACATTCTAATCAGGCCTACCAATGGGCCCCCAAATCAATATCGATCATCCCAAAATAGATAAATAATCTTCTAGAAGTCCACAATAATCTACTCATAACGCATACCATCAACTATCTAACACTTAATATATCTTCATAGTCCGCAACCAAGAAATAGTCTGCTTCCCTGATTATCCAATCTCTAAACCTCAAGAGTACATGAATCGTCCATATCTGACCTATAACTCTCCCATCAAATGACTGATACATCACTCATACAGAATCACCTCATGAGAAGTACTCCCATAAATCTTCCGCGGCACATAGCAAAACCTGAACATCAACAGTCACCGACCATGCAATTTTTGTTGTACTAGTCAAGCATCCGCAGATCATCACACGATGCATCTACTGCCTCATACACCCTACTCAGGCGATACAAGATAGTGCTAACATCCTCTTAAACATTTGAAATCTCTCATGTTGTTTAGAAATCATGACCTCTATTTTGAAATAGAACTGCAACCTTGTCCATGCAATCTCGATCCCACACGGCGCACCACATCTATCATTCTAACATATGAAAATACAAAAATCTCATAATCAACTCTGAATCACAAGTAGGATAGATACTTAATTAACCAAGAACCTTCCACTTAACTCAATCTAGGAGAACATCACAACATGCAACAAACCTTCTATACTCAGAGAAGACACCAACCTCGAGTCATGGTCAAAACCATCATGAACTCTTCAAAACCCATTAGCATATAGCCAATCCATCAAAACTAAATCCATCTAACTCAACTAAGTCAGGTAGACTGCCAAACCCAAAAGTGATTCAAATCGAAATGCCCCATCTGAAGAGACCTTTTACGAATTCGAAGCTATTTCTTTAATCTCTCTAATACTATCATGTAGAATCAATAATGATATAGAAATACTGCAAGTCTTGGCACCATCCAAGGCAAATCTCAAATTCTTAGCCACATAATGAAATTCAAAAAATCCTTAAGATACCACATTTGAATCTTGAACTCACTAAGGCCTTCTCGAGAGTCATCTACTCTGCTCTAACTTCGGTGCACAGCCAATACGGGCCAAATGACTCATGACTTATTAGCGCATAAGAACTTTAAGATGCAGCCTCATCCTAAAGCAACCAAGTAAGTCATTATCCTAGCAAATTATCTCTACAACGGGTACCAAACCTGAGTCATCCCATAATCTCCCTTTACTAATTAAGCATATTACACAATGTATCCAATAGATCCCTTGCTTGAAACTATCCTTGATGAACCCTTCTCAAATCATAGCTAAACCAGAAGCACATCCTAGTTTAGGAACTATAATAGCACATGCCCATATGGCCTAACCATTGATGGTAGACTCCCCCACTTAGCCGAAAGCCACAAAACACATCATCTGATAACCCACAATACTATTCCTCCTTACATTCCATGATCTCGCATTGTCATACATTAATATCCTCATAAGCTCATGCAGCACGAGTCCTCATACCTTCCAAATCATCCTCCAAGTGCTTACTCATCCTCGTGATAGTCATGCAAACTTCCTCAAGCGATCTGAACTCTAATCATAGCATATGCATTCCAGAAGAAAAACTCTTCATAGAAGCCTCGTAAAAATCACACAACCTCAAACCCTCTCACAGGAGATAACCCACCTGCTTAGCTTCAAACCGACATCTCTCTATGACCCTACCATGGTACAACCACTATGCAATCAATACATCTTCCCGAGTCTAAAATCATCAACAAGATATAAGAATCTACTTCATTCCACATATGAACAACTAAAAGATCCACCAACACATCCACATCTCAAAACTGTACAACACTTTCAGATGATGATCAAACATCCCTAGCCCTTCACATCCCATCTGTAACACCACAAGATGCCGGTGCACAATTGATATCGAGTACTTGACATCCCACATGAATCGAAGAGATTTTTTTTTAGAGATTTTGGCTTCAAACTGAAACAAAATTGCACGATAAGGAAAGTAAGAAGGGAACATTCCTATATTCTCTATAGCTTCTTGAAGATAAGTATGGACGTTATTATACCGATCCGCAAGACTCTACTTGATATTTGCTCATGACTCATAGAACCTATAAACATAGAGCTCTGATATCAACTTGTCGCGACCCAAAATCCCACCAAATTGTGATGGTATCTAACCCGACCCGCTAGGTAAGACAAACATTATAAGTTACAACTATAATGAGAAATCATCAGTAATAATAAGTACAAGTGCAAAAGGTTCAATACAACTATCCCAAGGACTGGTAGTACAAGTAATGTATTATTAAGATTTAGATTTATAAAGCTGGTATAAAGAATAAATACAACATATGTTTGAAGTTTACATAAATAGAAATGAATTCCTAAACTACCATGAACAAGAGGTAGCTTGAGTTTGGAACGCTGGTACATTTCTAATGCTAGGCTCCGTCTCCTCAGCTACTCATATCCAAAATCTGCACACAAGGTGTAAAAGTGTAGTATGAGTACAACCGACCCCATGTATACAGTAGGTATCTTGACTAACCTCAGTGAAGTAGTGACGAGATTTTTAAGTCAAAAGATACACACTTTGAACAACCTGTGCAACTCAATAACATGTACAATACAAAAAAATATCTAGAAAGACAGTCACAGAATAACAAATATCAATAATAAAGGTGCACGACTGTGGTAAGGATAATAAACAAGTTTACCAATTAAACATATCAAGCAAATACCACTTGCACCAACTCTACACAAAAAGGGACATACACCAAGTAGAGTGTGTGCTCAAATACTCCTACATGAATGTAAAATCTATACATAACAATAACCTAATTCCGTATTAATTTTCAAATACCATGATTATGAGACCTTTACATGAATCCAACACATCAATGCATGACGATAACTCTATTTTTATATCAATCTGAATGCACTGCCATCAAGTCAACAAACCATGAGATATCAACTCAACACAAGTATATCCATCTTGACAATCAAATATCAAAGGCATAGGGTAACATGTTAGATGCAACGTAAAAACACGTAAAATGCATGACAAAGCATAAAGAATTCACCTGCATAATCAAAAATTCCACCCTTATACTGCACTCATCATCAACAAAGAATGTCACCCTTATACTCCACTCAACATCCACAAAGAATGTCACCTTTATACTTCACTCATCATCAATAAATAATGCCACCCTTATACTCCACTCATCATCAATAAGGAATGCCACCCTTATACCACACTCATCATCACATCAATCAAAGTATCACAATTCGCATTTACGCTATCAAGAGAGAAACATGAGAGGGCGACCCTAGGAGGATGGATCCATATCCATACGTTGCATTGTACAAAGCCTGGTACACATAATAGGCACACAACAAAGACTTCATCCCTAACAATAATTATATCATCATAATCGAGAATGCTACTCTACATCATCAAAATCAAGAAAGTCGCCCTTATACTGCACACATCATCAAAATCAAGAATGCCACCCTTATACTCCATATATTATCACAATGAGAATATCCGCACAGAAGAGACCTTGTGCCAATACCTAATCAATCCGCTCAACATATTCATATGTGCCATGATCATAACAAAATTCAAGATAACAATTTATTATCAAGAGACATATTCTCACAATTTATCAATAAGGTGCACAAGGACATAAAAATAATAATGTGCGGATATATTCTCAAGATATAAGACATGACTACGTCTACAACAATTTAGCAATAATTTCACAAATGCCCATCTTAGCTAATTAGGAGATAATAATCCTAAAACATGATCTCCAGCATAAAAGGATAACATCACCTAGTCATACAAAAGATCACACATGTATCATAGAGAGCACACAATCAAATTCAGATATAGTAGAAGCCTAGAGTCTAGTCTGATAATTTTTCATACATAGAACACATATATACACTCTCCACCTCACATATACATCACTTTACATACATTACAGTTAGACAAATAAGGTCAAATCCTAAGGATTATTCTCTCATACAAGATTAGACAAGATACTTACCTAATTCGGACTATTCCAAAGCTCCAAAATTGCATTTTCTGGAGAAATCACCTCTAACCGGCTCAAATCTAGCCAAACATCAATCATGAAAGTCTAATAATGCTATAGAAAGTGATCCCAATCTAAAACACTTTGACCTTTAATGAATTCTCAAAAAGTCAACAAAAGTCAATTCGGGATGACGTGCCTGAAATTCGGAATCAATACCAGATTTCGATGACACCTACCGAGTCCAAATATATAATTAGTTTTAAAATCAAGTGCAAATTGGTACTCAAATCCCTAAAATATACTCTCTTAAGTTGTAGACAAAACCCTAAATTTTACTTGTTCAATCTCATATTTTGATGTTAAATCTAGTGATGGTTTCATGTAAAAGTCATAGATATATGTTAGAATCACTTACTCCAAGCTTGTAGATGAAGATCTAGGTTTAAACCCTTTAAAATCGAGCTCCCAAATCTCTAAAATGGTGAAGAATGAAATAAAAATCCAAAAATTCCGTTTATATACAAAAACCTGATCTCCTATAGTGTTTCCCACACTTTCCTAATAGAGACCACACTTTCAAGTTTTGCGGCTGCAATCCATGTTGTTCGGTTGCAATCCAACAGTAACTGCACTTTTAGCCTTTAATAAAATGACCATAACTCTTTGAACACTTATATAATCTTTGACTAGGAGTGATATGTGATGGCAGGCGGGTTGTTCTTCGCGTTCGCAAAGTTATGATCGCGTTTGCGATGCTTTAGGGGGGGGGGGGGAGTGGTCTTCGCGATCACATTAGGGTCAACCCGTTCGCATAGAAGGGAGGCTAGCTGGGGGCGTCTAGCTGTAAGCCTTTGCGATCGTGATGTTTTGCCCGCGTTCGCGTTGGGTCAAGGGTGTGTTGTGCTTCGCGTTCGCGTCCTTGACCTTGCATTCGCGTAGGGTCTTTTGGAGGAGCTGGAAGTTCTTTCTTCGCGATGGTATGCTTGGGCACATTATTTGACATCTCATTTCAAGGGTTGTGCTTATTATATCACATTTTGAGTTAGAGAGCTCGGTTTTGGGCGATTTTGCAGGTGATTTTCATGATTTGGATTGGGGTAAGTATTTTTAACTTGGATTTGTTTATATTCCATAATTTCATTCTTATTTTTAGCATTTGATTGGTGTAACACGGTGATGCTAAGGAAATTACTATTAGTGATGATGGGGTATTGAGGATGCAGGGTCGGATCTGTATTCCAAATGTGGACGAGTTGCGGATCTGTATTCCAAATCTTTGAACACTTATATAATCTTTGACTAGGAGTGATATATTGGATTATTGATGTCACACTCCAACCTTGGGATGCAGGACACAATACCAGTGCCTTAAACTTATGGCTGAATTGATTAGTTATTCCTTTAGTTATCATCCATAATCCAGTGCATGACTTAAATCTTTAAAATTATACATTTTAAGCATTATATGCCATTAGTTTAAAATACTACATAATAGAGTAGGTGTGGTACATGCCATAAAATTTCAATAGATAATTAACAAAATATATAGTCTAACCCACAAAATACCTATGGAGCCTCTATGAAAATGTGAAAAAGAAAGAAAAAATAATGCCGGTGACAGGGCTTTGACTATATCCAAGAAAATACTGAGTCGGAAATACCAAAGGAACACTCCGAAGATGAGATGGGGCTCATCAAGTAGAAATAGGTATGAGAGTACCTAACAAGGGTCAACACCGTCCAAACTAGTCATACCTGGGTCTACTAAAAGGTATAGTGGCTCAGACAAAAGGGACATGAGTACAGGAGGAATAGTACTCGTATGTGTCATAAACTTTCTCACATAGAAACAAGGGAATAATAATATAAAAAGGGAAGGACATCGGAATTAAGGTGCAATAAAATAAATAAACACATTCATGTCATTAAATAATAGAGAATTTAACTTTAAGAAACAAAATCTTTTAGTGGGAGTTTATTAGTTTCCGAGATACCCATTTAACCATGTACATATGGTATGACGTTCGATCTCGGCCCGATCGGTTAGGTCGTATCACCATAATACCGTGTGGATCAACATTAGTTTGCTAGCAGCTCGTTATGCCATTCGTTATCCCAACCAAGAAAAAATATAATTCTATACCGGCACGTGTAGTTTAGGGTATCGGCCCTTTCTATCAATACCTTCTCGGTTATATAATAAGCTCCCACAATATTTTACAGATATTGCATTTCAGTTGGCACCTGTGTCCCTTGGAACGATTTCTTAGAGTTAGGCTTATTAACCATATCACATTCTTAAGCGTTTGAGACCTTTTTCATTTTTTATTTAACAGTCATTGTATCGGCTTTGAGTTCGTGGAAAACATTAATATTAAAAATATTTCATCTAAAAGCTAGTGGACATAAAAATCATTTCATTATGTAATAAATGGCATATGTGACTACAGTGTTCAAAAGTAGGCATGGGAAGACTCATTCAAATCTAAGAAAAAAAAGTACTTCACCAAGAATATGTTAGACATGTAAAAATTAAACGAAACATAGCACTCTTGCCATAGAACATATGACACTTAATATTCAAGACTTTTGGGAAGAGGCATGGGGGCTTGGAGGAAAACATTCCCATGAAAAGAGTTCTAGGAAACATTCCTCAATTACGTTGCTTAACGGTACGACGACATTCAACCGACTCTACAACGTCGATCTATAACATAATAAATCTTTCAGGTCAATTTTAGCGAGAAAATCCATGTCTTGTTTACTTAGGTATTTTCTCAAACTCCTAGCGTGCACTGTTTCCTACTGCCTTCATCATTGGTGTTCCTTCACCTATCAATCACCTTTTATACCAATAATTATACTATAAACACCCTTAAACACCAACAATCTCAATTAGCATAGGTATAACCCACAATGCACTCCTAACCAACTAATATTTTCAATTATAATATTTAAAAATCTCTACAACACTCATTAACCTAGGTTGACAACTTATAGTTTTTAATCACCATCTCATAAGTTCTAACACCAAATTCCTACTCATATAATCAATATTAATTCATGCGTGTGAGTTTAAATGTGTAGAATTACCTTTTGGAAGAAATCTTGCAAACCCTTCTCTTGTGTTCTTGAATTGATTCCTTGAATATCTAATGATTTCATGGTAAATTGTGTCAATTCTAGGGTAAAAGTGATGGAATTTAACACTATATAATCGAGGTTACTTACCTTGAATATGGGAGGAGTAAAGGGTCTTGAGAGAGTAGAGAAGAGCTCCAAAGACCAGCCAAGAAGAGTGAGAAAAATATCTCCATAGTGAAGCCTTTAAATGCTCGGTTTGGAGGTTTATTCCATTCAGTGCCAGATTCAACTGTTTTGATAGGAATGACGGGTATGATTTGCATGGGAGCATTTTTTTTAAAAAAAAGATTAAAGAATCCGTGTTCATACCCCGGCAGCGGAAATCTTTTGACAGTAACTCCTGGGCTAGGCAGTGTCTATAAGCTACAATTCAAGGAGTATGAACAGGCTGATGAGCGGGCTATTATTCCAAGAGCATCGGGGGAAATAGAGGAAGTGCCTATCGAATCTGGCACTGATCAAATTATGCAGCTACATCTTAATATTCTACTTAAGACTCATCTACAACATTTACATGATTTAGTTACACACAATGTGACACCAATTGATGAAGACTTATTGAGACAAAATCCAATGGAGGATGAAGGAGATGATGAATCAACTGCAGAAAACTTCAAACAAGTGGCTAGGGAAGGGGATTTATCACCCACAACTAGTACTAAAGGAGGTAAAAAAAACTAAGAAAAATCAGAGTAAAGATCCACCACAACCTTCAAGAATAAAGCCTAGGAGGGCAGCTTCTCTATCTAAATGATGATGATCAAAATATTAATATGGAACATAAGGTCTGTGAATACACAATAGGTCTTTCCTAGGGTGATCAACATGAATAGGGAGCATAATTTTTGTGTAGTTTCATTGATGGAGCCTTTTCAAAAGAAGGGACTTATTGATAGATATAAAAGGAGGTTGAATATGGAGACTGCTTATGCAAATATTAATGGGCAAATATGGTTGTTCTTCGATGCACTGGTGGAATAGGAATTAGTGGAGGATACTGAGCAACAGGTGACTATAAGAGTGTTTCACCATGACCTGGGGCATCACATGATGATGACATTTGTTTATGCAAAATGTTCAGCAATGGAGAGGTTGGATTTTTGGGATCAGTTGTATTACTTAGCAAGTGATATGGAATTACCATGGTTGGTAAGAGGGGAATGGAATTACAATGCAAACCATACCCGCCATTCCTATCAAAACTGTTGAATATCTCCATAGTGAAGCTATAATTAGATAGAAGAAGGCAGAAGTGAAGCAATCCATCATTCAACAAGGATTGAATGTAGCAGTTCTTGAAAAATTCTCATATGGAAAGCTAGTGATCAATGAACTACATAAAGTGATTCCAATTCAATGTGATCTTAAATGTGCTTGTTCAATTGGTTTTATTGAAGACAATCACGTCTTGATTAGGCTGTCATTCATGGAAGATTATGTTCACTTGATTTCAAAGCCTGCTTATTATTTGAAAGCTCAAGGTGATATGTGGCAGATGAGGTGTACGAAGTAGAATCCTTGGTGGAAGCCTGAAGAAGAAACTCCAATTGCAATTATTTGGATTAGCTTTCCAAAACTGCCTCCAAATTTCTATGGTAATAAATTTATTTTTTTCATGGCCAAGTATTGTAGGTAAACCTTTACATGTTGATTTATCTACTCAAAATGGTACTAGACCTAGTTGTGGAAAGGTGAAGGTTGAGGTAAATTTATTTGCTAAGTTTCCTCAAAGAAGTTAAATTGTTGAGGAAGAAGATAAATCTGGACTTGAGGAATCTAAGTGGATTAAAATCAAGTATGATTACATGCCAAAATATTGTAAAACTTGTAAAAAGCAAGGCCGTAATGAACTAATAACTGGGTGATACATCCTGAGCTACACAAGAGGTTTGGTGAGGGTATGAATGAAATTAGCAAAGGTAAAGAAGTTATGGGCACTGCAGCTGCTACTACCAAAGTATTAACAAGTGAAAAAGTTGTTGGGAAGCCTATTCCTAACCCTGCAAAGCAAGAATAGATGCAAAGAAGGAAGAATAAATATCAAAGAGATAAGAGAGGTTACATTATTGATAATGCAAAGGAGAAAGAGAATGACAAAGTAAAGGGGAAGAACATTGATGAGGTAGTAGCTACAAGAAATTCATTTGATGCATTGCAAGTTAAAGATGATAATCAACCATTATTGATGATCACTAATGGCAAGGAGGATGAATCCAAGAAGGACCAGGAGAAGCAAAAACTGGAGAATACTCAAAATTCTAGCTCAAGTCCTGAGGAAACTAGGAGTACTGTAGCGGCAAAGAATGGAAATCCTAATCCTAGTTCTGAAGGGATTGGATTGGATGCACACAAGTAAAGGACGGTTGATTGGGTTCAAAGAAGGTTTGGGGCTCCTTCTTTGAAATTGCGCCCTGTTATCCCTTTTTATGCTTCACACATGCGTGTTTATAATTTTATGACTTGCGGGGTTGGTTAGTTTCATTCCAGAATGCTTTCGGGTTGATTTGGACCCTTGATTCTTGACTTAGAGGCTTAAATTAAAAAATGTTAACCAAACTTTGACTTTGTAAAAATGAATCCGGAACTGTGTTTTTGTGGCTGCAATAGATTCGTATCGTGATTTCGGACTTGGGCGTATGCCTAGGATTAATTTTGAAAGTCCGTAGGTTGATTTGTGTTGAATTACCAAAATTTGGCAATTTGAAGTTGAAAAGTTTAACCGTAGGTTGACTTTTAGCTATTGATCTTGGAATTTGATTTTGGGACTTGGAATAATTCCGTTATGATATTTAGAACTTATCTGCAAAATTTGGTGTCGTCAGGAGTTGATTCGATAGGATTCAGACGTTTAGTTATAATTTTAAAAATTCTTAAACTTTACTTTGAAATTCATGCATTTTAGTGTCAGATTCGAAAGTTTTAAATGTTATTTTGGTATTTTGATCACGCGAGCGAGTTTGTATGATATTTTTGGACTTGTGTAGATGTTTGATTTGGAGCCCCGAGGGCTCGGATGAGATTCGGACATGTTCCGGAGTGTGTTGGACTGAATTCTGCAAAGACTGGTATCTGGTACCCTCTAGTGTCGCAATTGCAAACACCAGGGTTGCATCTGCGACCATAGCAGGGAACCTAAAGGTATCGCAAATGCGATGCCTTGGTCACATTTGCAAAGAAACTCTGGGCTGGGCTAGGTTCGCATTTGCGATGGTGTTTGTCACAATTGCGAAGGCAGCAGGGTTCGCAATTGCGAACCCATATTTGCATTTGCGAAGAGCTTCCCATGACTGTCAGTGCCGCAATTGCGAGGATTGACAATTGCAAACCCAAATCGCAATTGCAATAACTGCAGCTGAAAGTCAGGATTTATCTCTCATTCTCTTATTTTTGAACCCTAGACTCGGTAGGAGGCGATTTGGAGAGGGGATATTCACCTACAAACCTTGGATAACAGATTCTAATCTATTTCTTATCATATTCTACCAACATATCTTAGATTTTAACATCAAAATCATGTGAATCAAAGTGAAAATTTGTGAAACTTTGCCAAGTTTTTGAAAAATAAGAAATTTAGTTTTGAGAGTCGATTTGGACCTAGATTTTGAAACTAATCACATATATGAACTCGTGGGGTCATGGGTAGACGGAACCTATCGTTAGACCCGAGTTTTGACCTGGCAAGCCCGGGGTTGACATTTGTTTACTTTTTGGGAACAGTGTAAAGATCTTAGCTTTATCTATTGCAATTAAATTTCCTAGCGTTGTTTGATATTAAGTCTATTTTGGTTAGATTTGAGCAGTGTGAAGCCGAATTTTAAGGGAAAAGCTATTTCGAGTGTTGAATTGGCCTAATTGAGGTTAAGTATCTTGCCTAATTTCGTGTGGGGAAACTACCCCTTAGGATTGGTATTGTTTGATTTAATTATGCTAAGTAAAATCCGTGTACGTAAGGTGACGAGTGGGTACACGGGTTGTATGTGGTATTTGACCGGTTTTAGGCAACTTAGACTATTTTCATGCTTTAATTGAAGTGCCATATCATGTTCTAAATTTCCCTTACTTACCTTAAATGATTTCGTTAAAACTTTTTGTACCTCCTAATTGATAAAGTTCTCTCATGCTTAGGTTAGACTTGTTGCCTATTTTATTGTTACATGCTATCTCTTTCATTGTTGATTATCATTAATTGAAGTTATTGTTCATGTTACCTCTTTCGTTATTGATCACCATTATTTGAAGTTATTGTTCATGTTACCTCTTTCATTGTTGATTACCATTTTTTGAAGTCATTGTTCATGTTATCTCTCCCATTGTTGATTTCTAGTATTTGAAGTCACTGCTACATGTTATCTCTTCTATTGTGAGTTATTCCTATTTAACATCATGGTTATACATTGTCCCACATTGTTGAGTTATTGGTGTGAAGTTGTGAAAGTCGTTATCATGTTGAAGCGAAATTCTTATTGTTGAAACATCTTCCTTTTTGAACATTTTACATTCATTGTTGTTGTTGATATTCTTGTACCCGTTATGGTGGAGTCGTGGGCTATTGTTGTGGAAACAGTGATATTGTGAATTGTTGACAAATTGTGATATATGGGTACTTATAGTGCGAGTTGTTATTGTAATGTGATATTGACGTGCATGCGGCGGTATAAGGCTAGGGTTTGATATGCATGCGGTGGTATAAGGTAGGACTTATGAGCGTGTTGCTTGTAGGGGAACTACGTGAAGCCACACGACGTCATAAGGTGGGCTAAAGTACGTGTAGCTATTTCAAGAAAACTGTTTTCAAAACCTATTTCTAATGTAAGGCTCACACCACGGTATAAGGAAATATTGTGATTGAAATTGAGAAATGAGAATACGAGGCGGTACCTCGGTTGTGATTCTTGATTATACGAGGAAGTACCTCGGTTGTGATTTCATTATACACGAGGTGGTACCTCATTGTGATTCTTGCTGTTTATTTCATGTTGCAAAGTGTTTTGGTGAGAACATTTCTTGTTGTTTCATTCTTTATTGTTCTAGCAGTTGTTGCCCTTGTATGATCATTGTAGTTCTCTTTAGTTGCTACTTTTATGCTATTTCCATGTTTAATTTCCGGTATTAGTTCATGTTATTATCTTGGTTCGTATCAGTTATTTCTCCGCTTTTCTTTATTACCCTTATTACATTTTCATATTGTTTATTTATATCCTTGTAGGTGTCCTGACTTGGCTTCGTCACTACTCTACCGAGGTTAGGCTTGATACTTACTGGGTACCGTTGTGGTGTACTCATACAACGCTTCTACACAATTTATGTACAGATCTAGTATGTCTACTCGTGCTGGTCGTTAGAGATCATTTGTAGCTGCCTTACAGACACTTCAAGGTATGCCTGCTCGGCGTCCGCAGGTCTCAGAGTCACCTTCCATATTTTACTTCTTGTTGTATTTCTTTCAGACAATGATATATTAGATATTCTAGATTTACTCTATAGAGCTTATGACTTAGTTTCGCCGGATTTGGGGAGTGTATTGATGAGCTTTTGTTTGGTTTCGGAAGAGTATATCAGTTATTGAGCTTTGTTTTATGTTTTGTTAATTGTTTCTGCCAAGTTATTATTATTTGTTAGGCTTACCTAGTCGTAGAGACTAGGTGCCATAACGACATCCTACAGAGGGAAATTGGGGACGTGACAAATTTGTATCAGAGCTCTAGGTTCATAGGTGTTACGAGTTATAAACATGTTAGTAAAGCCTTGCGAATCGGTATGAAGACGTCTGTACTTATCTTCGAGAGGCTATAGAACTGTTACGAAAACTTCACTTCTTTGATTCCTTATCGTGCAAATTGGTTGAGTTTAAAACTGAATCTTTTAGTTTCTATTCTCTCACAGATGGTGAGGACACGCACTGCTGGATCCGTCAATTAGACACCCAAGCCTTTGGCTAGTTCGAGACCTGCAATCATGGCCTCATATTCGGCCTTATTGTTAGTCAATTTCACAGTTCTAATAGATTGTCTCACCATGTTGCTTGTGGGTGGTTTTAGTACGATGCTGAGCCCGGACCCTTTCGCGTTCGAAGCACCGTCCGTGAAGAGGTTCCAGATTCCTGAGGACGTACCCGAATTTATCAATAGTTCTCCTTCGACCTTGGGTACTAGGGCCGGCGTGAAGTCAGCTACGAATTCTGCCAAAATTTGAGACTTAATTGCTGTTCGGGGTCGATATTCAATATCATACCCGCTGATTTCTATGGACCATTTGGCCAACCATCCAGAGAGCTCGGGTTTATGCAAAATATTTCGAAGTGGATAAGTTGTTACAACACATATGGGGTGACATTGAAAGTATGGTTTTAGTTTCCTAGAGGCGCTTATCAAAGCGAGCGCCAATTTTTCTAGGTGGGTTGAAGCGCATGCTTTCAAGAAAGTTAGGGAGAAGGAAGTCATCGACTTCATTTGGGATCACATCATATGTCAATTCGGGATGCCATCTGAAATTGTGTGTGATAACGGGAAACAGTTCATTGGCAGCAAAATGACAAAATTCCTCAAAGATCATAAGATCAAAAGAATCCTATCAACACCTTATCATCGTAGCGGGAACGGGCAAGCCGAATCAACCAACAAAACCATCATCCAAAATCTTAAGAAGAGGTTAACCAACGCCAAAGGAAAGTTGAAGGAAATTCTACCCAAAGTTCTTTAGGCATATCGCACAACCCCGAAATCTAGTACCGGGGCTACCCCATTCTCATTAGTTTATGGCGTCGAAGCTCTAATAGCGGTCGAAGTCGGAGATCCGAGTATCCGGTTCCAATATGCAACAAAGGAATCAAATAACAAGGCCATGAATACGAGCCTAGAACTATTGTATGAAAGGCGAGAAACCGCCCTCATCCGATTTGCCGCCCAAAAGCAACGAATCGAGAGATACTACAATCGAAGAGCTAATCTTCGATATTTTAATGTCAGGGACTTAGTGCTAAGAAAAGTCACCCTCAACACCCGAAATCCTAATGAAGGAAAATTGAATCTGAATTGGGAAGGACCGTACCAAATTCTCTAGGTCACCGGAAAAGGGTCTTACAAGATCGGAACAATGAATGGGGAACAACTACCAAGAAATTAGAACATATCTCGCCTAAAACAGTACTACTGCTAAGATTAATACATGCAGGTGGTCGACAAGAAACGACGATAGATTTTTTAGCGAACGACACGAAGTCTTTAGGTCTGAAAGCACGTGTTGCACTCTTTTTCCCTCAGACTAAGTTTTGTCCCAAATGGGTTTTTTCAGCGAGGTTTTTAACAAGGCAATGATTAATCGTGCTAACTTAGAATCAAGCCCGATTACGAATCGGCATCGAAGATCCATTCGACATTATCCGAGGTTCCTTTGCAATCAACCTCGAATACTGGGGGGCTACCCTTGGATATGCGTTATCTTCAAATATCAACTCTAGAAAGGAAACTACTTCATAAAAGGAGGATCTCGATAGATAGGATTTATTGTAAGGGTCAAACGGTCAAATCGAATCGTGCCCATATAGATTGCTCGAACCCTGTTTCGATCGAGAATAAAGAGAAGTATGTTCCTTACAAACATCTTATGCTTTTAAAAAAATTATCTTCTCTCTTTACAAAGAGCTTCATACTTCCAAATATAAACATGCCCAAGATCAATACTTAACCGGAATACGAACGATCTCTCCCTCACTCGGGGACTGCCATCCGACTCAAACAGCCCAAGTCATCGGGCCTCGGGAGCAAAAGACCTAATAGGCAATGTCCCGATTTCTAAAAGTCACGGCCATCCCACTAGGGAACTATTATCTCGGGCAAGGCCAGATAAAATGGGAAAACAAGCGCAATGGGTAGCTCCTGAACTGAAAGGCTACAGCCAATTTAACACGGCCCAGAGACGTCTGAAATCCGTAAAAAAAATAGGCTTTTGAAAAATGAAAATTCTTTCACAACCGATTCTAAAGGCTACCCTCGGCAAAATCTCAAACTTAAGATGCTTTCTGGGAAAAACTTTGATAACATCGAACCCCAATAATGCCCTAACCCAAGAAGGAAATAAAGGCAAGGTTTGTCCAAACCCTCGAACACAACCTTATTGTTTCATGCTAAGGCATTTTTGACCTTTATAAATACAAATAAAGCAAATGAAAAATACGAGAGACGAAAGGAAAAAAAAGCCTTATATTTATATACAATAGTTTTTTACAAAGGCCAAATCGGCCTAAATTTACAGCAGCCAAAAACGGCCTCAAAAAAGAAAAAACAAAAAGTCCTAAAAGGTTGGTCTTTATCGGAGGTTGCATCTCCATCCTCGGGATCTTCTCCGTCTTCTGATTCACTTGAAATCTTGGAGTCTTCCTCAAGGAAGGCCATCTTTCGGGCCCTGGCATCCTCTACTCTGGCCTTTTTGATCTCAGCCATGATATCGAAGCCCTGGGCCTGAACCCCTTCGGGGGCTTCCCTTCGAGCCTACCATTTCGCATGTTCGACCATGCCCTTGGCCTTGGCCTGGTTAACTTCGACATCAACCCTAAACTAGGTTACTTTAGCATCAGCTCTTTTGTTGGCCACGACCACCTCAGATCTGGCTACGACCACCTCAGATCTGGCCACTTCGAGTTCATCGGCCAAGCTTGCCTTATCATAAACGGCCAAATCCATCCGACACTGAAGCTCCTTGAAGTCTCCTTTTTTGAGGCTAGAACGTCCATGTTCTTTTTGAATTCTTCCGCCTCGGCCTCTATTGCATTCACCTGTGTTTGGAGCTGTCCGATTTGTCCGAGCCTCTGTCGGACCTGCAGAATCGGATCATTAGTAGTTATCTATAATTCATCTTCACTATCGTGAAGCACTCAAAATACCTGCTCAGCCATCTCGGCATGCTCATCCTGAGCCATTACCAAATCTGCCTAAAGCTTCTCACTAAGAAGCTTGTAAGTGTCACCCTTCTCAGTGAGGTCCCGAACTTCAACCTCATGCTCCTCTCGGATTCGGAGGAAAGCCTCGTGATGTAACACCGAAGCCTACAAACAAGGAATAAGATGTTAGGATTGTCTACAAATCTAAGTATAAAAGAAACAATAGAGGTTCCCTCGAAGTTACCCAATTCAGAGCATGTTGGGCTTCATTGAAAAGGCAAGCAGCTCCTACCGCGTTCATCACGGCTTGATCCTCCTCGATCACCAAGGATCTAAGATAACTAGCAATCCCCACGGGGGGAGAGAAAACTCGGGCATCCTCCGGGATGGAAAGCACTATCTTCTGCCTACGATCGGGGTTAACACTTAGGGTCGGGAATCGGTCCACCAGTTTTGGGCTCGATGAAGACCTGATAGTGCCCGGCCATGATACTTTCTTTGGTACCGGTAATCCGCCGAACCCGGTAATATCCTCCGAGGAAGCGTACACAAGCCTATCTAAAAAGCCATGGATATCAGTTGACCCTTGAATACCCTCGTAAGATCGAATTTCCAACATGTTGTCCTAACAAATCATAGCGTCCGAAATATGAGAGGATCTAGTAATATCGACCATCCCGAGCCCGTCCCTCGAGACATCTTTCGCTTCCCGAGAAGCCTTGCCCCCAATCTCTCCTTTGACCATCTCAGCTCGGGACGGAGTTGCCTCAACTTTTTCTGGTTCAGGAATTATGGCCAGAGCACCCTTATCAAAACATTAGCCCACACACAGGCTACTTCCTCTTCTCCTTCTTCGGGTTCATCCCTTAATTGGTGGATCAAGTCCGAAGGCATAACTCCGGAGCCCCCCTTGGGCTTGCGAGACTTCCTCGCCAGTTTTTTCTTTTTCGAGACCAGGGAACTCGGAGCCCCTTTTCTCTTGTTATCTTTGACCTGCTTCGGAGGAGGGACTTCTTCGTCACTGTAACGACCTGACTTGTTATTTTAAGAATTTACACACCGTTCAGTGACTTAATATCCTGAGCAACTTTGTAATACGTATTATGACTTGCATATGCGATCAAGTTTGGTTTTTGGAAGGTGCAGAATTAAATTGGAAGAACAGTCCTTATTTCTGATGCTTATATGAAAAGAGTTGACCGAAGTTGGAATTTTTAGTAAACGACCCCGGAATAGAGTTTTAATGATTCTAATAACTTCATATGATGATTTTGGACTTAGGAATGTGTCCGAAAAATTATTTGGAAGCCCATAGTTAAATTAGGCTTGAAATGGCGAAAATAGAAAGTTTATGTTGAAAGTTTGACCGGAGAGTTGACTTTTTGATATTGGAGTCGGAATCCAGTTTTGAAAATTTTTATATATCTGTTATGTCATTTATGACTTGTGTGCAGAATTTGAGATCAATCGGCAATGATTTGATAGGTTTTGGCGTAGAATATAGAAGTTGAAATTTCTTAGTTTCATTAAACTTGAATTGGGGTATGATTCGCAGTTTTAGCGTGGTATAATGTGATTTGAGGTTTCGACTAAGTCCGTAAAATGTTTTGAGACTTGTTGGTATGTTCGGACAGGGTCCCGAGTGGCTCGGGTAAGTTTTGGGTGGTTTCGGACCATTTCTAGGTCATTTATAGCTGTTGGTTTTTGGCTACAACAGTGTGCTATGCGATCGCATGGAATTGGCCGTGATCTCAAAGAACAAAATGGGGAAAAATGGCCAGTGAATCGCAATCGTGGAAGGCCTTTCGCGATCTCATAGAGGAAATTTTCTAGTGCACTGACCCGACTTTGGAAGCTTATATCTCGCAATCTATAAGGAATTGGGAGATGATCCAAAGAAGAAAGTTGTAGCCCTTTGTGTTTAGTTTTTCAAAAATCAAACCAATTTTTATTTAGAGTTGTGTACCAAAATTTATGGTTTATACACTGCAGGCTATCCGAGAAGAGTTTGGAAATCGCAAAAAAGAAATTTGTGTTGCACAGGGCTGACTTTGGAAGCTTATATCGCGAAATCTATAAGAAATTAGGAGATGACCAAAACATAATAGTTGAAGCTCTTGGTGTCTAGTTTTTATAAAGTTAAATCATTCATTAGTTGGAGTTCTGTACTAAACGTTATGACCGTTATACTAGAGGCTATCCGAAAGAAGTTGGACAAGGCTGTTGGGGAATTTGTTTTTCACAATCACGGGAGAATGGCCGCGATCACATAGAGTAAAAAAAAAGGGCAAAAAAATTTTGTGCTTCGCAATCGCGGGTATTTTGCCGTGATAGCATAGAAGAAATGACTGGGCAGCAGATTTAAGTTCTGAAAATGGGACTTCGTCCCATTTTCCATCTTTGACGATTTTGTAATGACCCAGCCGGTCGTTTTTAGAGTTATATCCCCGATCCCCTATTAACTACTTCTCCCATATCTAATTCTACTATTGTGACTTGCCGGGAGGTTTCGTTTTGGTTTTTGGAGTGATTTGGGACACTTAGTCCCTAAACGAAAGCTTAATTCTTAGGATTTTGATAGTACTCGAAACTATGTGAAGACGACTCCGTAATGGAGTTTCATCAGTTTCATTAGCTCCGTTGGGTAATTTTAGACTTAGGAGCATATCCGGATTATTTTTTGGAGGTCCATAGCTTATTTAGGCTTGAAATGGCGTTAGTCGATTTTTTAGAGATTTGGACCGGTAGTGGAAATTTTGATATCGGGGTTGGATTCCGATTCCGAAAGTTGGAGTCGGTATGTAGTGTTGAATATGACTTGTGTGCAAAATTTGAGGTCATTCAGATGAGATTTGATATGTTTCGATGTCATTTGTAGAATTTAGAAATTTCAAAGTTCATTAGGCTTGAATCCGTGCATAATCCATGTTTTTGATGTTGTTCGACTTGATTTGAAGGCTCGACTAAGTTCGTATGGTGTTTTAGGATTGGTTGGTATGTTTGGTTGAGGTCCCGAGGGCCTCGGGCATGTTTCGGATGCTCAACGGGTCATTTTTGGACTTTGGGAGTTGGTAGATTTTCTAGCGTTATTGCAGACATTTTTCTTCATCGCGTTCGCGAGGGAGATCTCACGATCGCATAGGTTATCTAAGAGGTCAGCTAAAATTGCTCTTCGTGTTCGCGAAGATTAAGATGTGATCGCGTAAGGTTATCAGGCAGTGCACTGCGAACGCGTGGGCTAGGCCGCGTTCGCGAAGAAGAAGTAAGGAAGCAGTGGAGTTTGAGTGTTACTCTTCGCGTTCGCGTGAGGAGAATTGCGATCGCGTAGGTGTGAGCAGCTAGTACATTGCGTTTCGGGAGATCCCTCTGTACAGCCTGTTTAGTGAAATTTCCGGCTTTCCTTGACTTGAACTTAGTCTAAACTATAAGATTTCTTGCTGTAATTATTATTTCGGTTGGTTGCGCTGCATATTTACTTTAGGACTACGGAATGATATTCCGGGAGATCCCCATGTACTGCATATTTACTTTAGGACTACAGAACGGTATTTCGGGAGATCCCCCTGGTTTGCATATTTATTTTGGGACTACGCAATGATACTCCGGGAGATCCCCCTTCACATTCGCGTTCCGGGAGATCCCTCTGTACAACCTTTTTATTGAAATTTCCGGCTTTCCTTGACTTGAACTTAGTCTAAAATGTAGGATTTCTTGCTGTAATTATTATTTCGTTTGGTTGCGCTGCATATTTACTTTGGGACTACGGAATGTTATTCCTGGAGATCCCCATATGCTGCATATTTACTTTGGGACTATGTAATGGTATTCCGGGAGATCCCCTTGTACTGCATATTTACTTTGGGACTACAGAACAGTATTCCGAGAGATCCTCCTGTTTTGCATATTTATTTTGAGACTACGGAACGGTACTCCGGGGGATCCCCCTGCACATTTACGTTTGGGACTACGAGGTAGTATCTCGGGAGATCCCCTATTGTTATCACTGTGTTTTGAGCTGTTGTCTTTCATTGATTCTATTCCTGTTAGATTTCTGTATTTATTTTACTGTGATGTTTCATTCTGTCTTACTTCATTATATTTATACCAGTAGGGCCCTGATCTCGTCACTACTCGACCAAGGTTAAGCTTAGCAATTACTGGGTACCGTTGTGGTGTACTCACACCCTTTCCTGCTCATGTTTTTCGTGTGCAGATCCAGGTTCATCTTACCAGCCTCATCACTAGTTGCAGTTGCTGCTGCTTGTTGGAGACTTCAAGGTACATCTGCTCGTGCCCGCAGATCCTCGGAGTCCCCCTATGTTCATTTTTCCTTCTTTCTGTAGAAATGATGTATAGAACGATTATGACTTCTTAGTAGCTTGTGAATTACGGTATTTCGGGTTTTGGGAATTGTTTTGTACGTTTTCAGAGGTGATAATTGTATATGCCGAGTGGTATTCAGTTGCTTATTTGATATTTGTTACTGTTAGTAGTTAATGTTCATGCTTTAGTTTTATTTCCACAAAAGTGTTAGGCTTACCTAGTCGTAGAGACTAGGTGCTGTCACGACGGTTCATGGAGGGAGAAATTGGGTCGTGAATAGTTGGTATCAGAGTGATAGGTTCATAGGAGTCATGAGTCACAAGCCGGTTTATTAGAGTCTCGTAGATCGATAGGGGGACATCTGTACTTATCTTCGGGAGGCTATGGAACTGTTAAGAACAAACATACTTCTTTGATTTCCTTGTCGTGCGAGTTATTGGCATCAAATTCAAAAAATTCTCTATTTTATTCTTTCTCACAGATGGTGAGGACCCGTACCGGAGGATCTGACAACCAGGCACCCGCGCCCCCTGCTAGAGCCGCCAGAGGCCGGGGCCGGGGTAGAGTATGGCCACGCGGTGTAGCCAGAGCACCCGCGCGAGCCGCGACAGAGGAGACCCCGGCAGTTCCAGCTGGAGGGCAGGCGCTGGAGGTTCCTATTGCTGCACCAGCCCTCCAGGAGACTCTAGCCCAGTTCATGAGCATGTTCAGCACCTTAGCTCAGGCTGGATTAATTCCGTTAGCTCCCGCCACATCTCAGGCCGGGGGAGGGGCACAGACTCCCGCATCCCATACTTCTGAGCAGAGGGTCCAGGTTGATCAGGCCCCAAAGTTTATTCCTATGCCGCCGGTAGCCCTGGTTCAGCATGAGACTAGGGCAGCCGCTTCTGAGGCGGAGCAGCTCAGACTTGAGAGGTACCAAAAGTACCACCCACCTACCTTCAGCGAATTGGCTACAGATGATGCTCAGGGTTTTCTGGAGGAGTGTCATCTTATTCTCCGTACTGTGGGCGTAGCAGAGATGAGTGGGGTTTCTTTTACCACTTTCCAGCTTAGAGAAGCAGCCTATCAGTGGTGGCATGCTTATGAGTTGAGTAGTCCGGATGAGGCAGCTTCACTTATATGGACTCATCACTCGGACATGTTTTTGAGAGAGTATGTCCCTCAGAGCCTTAGGGACTCATGGCGCGAGGAGTTTGAGCAGCTGCTCCAAGGTGCTATGACTATGTCAGAGTATGCAGTCCGCTTCAGTGATTTGGCCCGACATGCACCAGCCTTGGTTTCCACAGTTTGAGAGAGGGTTCGACGATTTATTGAGGGACTCCACCCCAGTATCAGGATTAGTATGGTCAGGGAGCTGGACATGGATATTCCTTACTAATAGGTTGTGAGTATTGCTAGGAGATTGGAGGGCATGCTTGCCCGGGACCGAGAGGAGAGAGAGGCCAAGAGGTCCCGAGAGACTGGTTCTTATTCTGGAGCTCATGCCCCAACAACTCGCCATGGTAGGGTTTATGTAGGTCATCCCGTTTATTCAGCTCTTCCAGCTGCCAGTGGTTTCAGCCCCTTCTAGGCCCCAGGAGCCTTATTATGCACCGCCAGTGTCTAGTGTGCCTCCTGCTCGGGGTGTTTTTAGCGGCCAGTCCAGCAGACCTCGCCCAAGTCAGTCACAACAAACACGCCCTCCGAAAGGTTGTTTTGAGTGTGGAGACACCCGCCATATGGTTAGGGATTGCCCCAGACTTAAGAGGGTTGCACCTTCACAGACTTCTCAGCCACCACGTGCTCCACCGGGTCCTCAGGCTATGATTCTAGCACCAACTACCGCCCCACCTACTCAGCCAACTCGAGGTGGAGGTCAGGGAGGTCGAAGTCTCTATAGAGGGGGAGGCCAGGCTAGGTATTATGCTCTTCCGACTCGTACAGAGGTAGTTGCTTCCGACTTTGTCATTACAGGTATTGTTCCAGCCTTTCATAGAGATGTGTCAGTATTATTTGACCCAGGCTCTACGTATTCATACGTGTCGTCTTATTTTTCCCCACATTTGGGCGTATCTCAGAATTCTTTAAGTTCCCTTGTTAATGTGTCTACTCCTGTGGGAGATTCTCTTGTCATAGACCGCGTGTATCGGTCATGTTTGATTGCTCTTTGTGGTTTTGAGACCAGAGCCGACTTATTATTACTCAGCATGGTAGATTTTGATGTTTTCTTGGGCATGGACTGGTTGTCACCCCATTATGCTATTCTTGATTGTCACGCTAAGACCGTAACGCTGGCTATGCCAGGATTACCGTGATTAGAGTGGAGAGGTACCTTAGAGTATACTCCCCGCAGAGCTATTTCATTTCTTAAGGCTCAACGAATGGTTGAGAAGGGATGTGACCCGTATCTAGCTTATGTGAGAGATGTCAGTATTGATACCCCTACAGTTGAGTCAGTTCCAGTAGTGAGGGACTATCCAAATGTGTTCCCAACTGACCTTTCGAGCATGCCGCCAGACAGAGATATTGATTTTGGCATTGATTTGTTGTCGGGCACTCAGCCCATCTTTATTCCTCCATACCGTATGGCTCCTACTAAGTTGAAGGAGTTGAAGGAGCAGTTGCAAAAGTTGCTTGATAAGGGCTTCATTCGGCCTAGTGTGTCACCTTGGGGTGCACCTGTCTTGTTTGTGAAGAAAAAGGATGGCTCATGTATTGATTATCGCCAGCTGAACAAAGTTACAGTGAAGAACAGGTATCCATTGCTTCGTATTGATGACTTATTTGATCAGTTACAGGGTGCCAAGGTATTTTCCAAGATTGACTTGCGTTCATGTTATCATCAATTGAAGATTCGGGAGCCAGATATCTCGAAGACTACTTTCAGGACTCGGTATGGCCATTACGAGTTCCTTGTGATGTCATTTGGGTTGACCAATGCCCCAGCATCCTTCATACACTTGATGCACAGTCTGTTCCGGCCCTATATTAATTCTTTCATCATCGTATTCATTGATGACATTCTAGTGTATTCCCGGACTCGGGAGGATCATGAGCAGCACCTGAGGACAGTGCTTCAGACTTTGAGAGAAAAGAAGTTGTATGCAAATTTCTAAAAATGTGAGTTCTGGTTAGATTTCGTGGAATTCTTGGATCATATTGTGTCGAGTGAGGAGATCAAGGTGGATCCGAAGAAGGTGGAAGCAGTGCATAGTTGGCCCCGACCGTCCTCAGCGACAGAGGTCCGGAGCTTCCTTGGTTTGGCAGGGTATTACCGTCGGTTTGTTGAGGGATTTTCTTCTATTGCAGCACCTATGACCATGCTGACCCAGAAGGGTGCTCCATTTAGGTGGACAGAGGAGTGTGAGGAGAGCTTGTAGAGACTCAAGACAGGTTTGACTACAACCCCATTATTGATATTGCCTTCAGGTTCGGGGTCTTATACAGTTTATTGTGATGCATCGCAAGTTGGCCTCAGTGCGGTGTTGATGCAGGACCGTAGGGTGATTGCCTACGCGTCCAGACAGCTGAAGGTGCATGAAAACAACTATCATGTCCACGACCTTGAGCTAGCAGCTATTGTTTATGCCTTGGAGATTTGGATGCACTATTTGTACGACGTTCCTTGTGATATCTACACTAATCACCGGAGTTTGAAGCATCTGTTCAAGTAGGAGGATCTTAATTTGCATCAGAGGAGGTGGTTTGAGCTGCTTAAGGATTATGACATCACCATTTTATACCACCCGGGGAAGGCCAATGTGGTGGCCGATGCTTTGAGTCGTCGGGCAGAGAATTTGGGGAGTTTAGCTTATCTACCAGCAGTAGAGATGCCCATGGCGTTGGATGTTCAGGCCTTAGCCAACCAGTTTGTGAGATTGGATATTTCTGAGCCGAGTTGAGTATTGGCTTGTGTGGTCTCTCGGTCTTATCTTTAAGATCGTATCAGGGAGCGTCAGTATAATGACCCCCATCTGCTTGTCCTTAAGGACACGGTCTAGCACGGTGATGCTAAGGAGGTCACTATTAGGGAGGATGGTGCATTGAGGATGCAGGGCAGGTTATGTGTGCCCAATGTGGACGGTTTGCGTGAATTGATTCTCCAGGAGGCTCACAGCTCGCGGTACTCCATTTATCCAGGTGTCGTGAAGATGTATCAGGACCTGAGGCAACATTATTGGTGGAAGAGGATGAAGAAGGAGATAGTAGAGTATGTGGCTAGATGTCTAAATTGTCAGTAGGTGAAGTTTGAGCATCAACGACCAGGTGGGTTGCTTCAGAAGATATATATTTTGGAGTGGAAATGGGAGTGGATCACTATGGACTTTGTTGTTGGACTCCCACGGACTCAGCGGAAGTTTGATGCAGTTTGGGTGATTGTGGACAGGCTAACCAAGTTAGCTCATTTCATTCCTGTGATGACTACCTATTCTTTCGAGCAGCTGGCTCGAATTTACATTCGTGAGATTGTTAAACTTCATGGCGTACCGGCATCTATCATCTCTGAACGGGGCACCCAGTTTACATCGTGGTTCTGGAGAGCCGTACAATAGGAGTTGGGTACTCGGGTGGAGTTGAGCACAACCTTTCACCCTCAAACGGACGGGCAGTCCGAGCGCACTATTCAGATTCTTAAGGATATGCTTTGTGCGTGTGTGATCGAGTTTGGAGGTTCTTGGGATCAGTTTTTGTCACTTGCAAAGTTTGCCTACGACAACAGTTATCAGTCCAGCATTCAGATGGCACCGTATGAGGCTCTGTATGGTAGGCGGTGTCGGTCCCTAGTGGGTTGGTTCGAGCCGGGCGAGGCCAGATTATTGGGTACGGACTTGGTTCAGGATGCCTTGGAGAAGGTGAAGGTGATTCAGGACAGACTTCACACAGCCCAGTCCAGATAGAAGAGCTATGCAGACCAGAAGGTTCACGATGTTGCATTCATGGTTGGAGAGCAGGTTCTTCTTCGGGTTTCGCCTATGAAGGGCGTTATGAGGTTCGGAAAGAGGGGCAAGCTGAGCCCAAGGTTTGTTGGCCCCTTTGAGGTGTTGCGGTGAGTTGGGGAGGTTGCTTATGAGCTTGCCTTACCTCCCAGCCTAGCAGAAGTTCATCCGGTATTTCATGTTTTGATGCTCCGGAGGTATCACGTCGATTCGTCTCATGTGTTGGATTTCAGCTCAGTCCAGTTGGACAAAGATCTCTCCTATGTTGAGAAGCCAGTGGCTATTTTGGACAGGCAGGTTAGGAAGCTAAGGTCAAAGAACATTGCATCAGTAAAGGTTCAGTGGCGGGGTCAGCCGGTCGAGGAGGAAACTTGGGAGACCGAGCACGATATGCGCAGCCGTTACCCTCATCTTTTCACCACTTTAGGTATGTCTCTATACTCGTTCGAGGACGAACGATTATTTTAAGAGGGAGAGGATGTAACGACCCGACCGGTCATTTTTAGAGTTATAGCCCTGATCCCCTATTAACTGCTTCTCCTATATCTATTTCTGTTATTGTGACTTGTTGGGAGGTTTCGTTTTGGTTTTTGGAGTGATTTGGGACACTTAGTCCCTAAACAAAAGCTTAAGTCTTAGGATTTTGACCGTAGTCGGAACTGTGTGAATACAACTCTGGAATGGAGTTTTGTCGGTTCCGTTAGCTCCGTTGGATGATTTTGGACTTAGGAGCGTGTGCGGATTGTGTTTTAGAGGTCCGTAGCTTATTTAGGCTTGAAATGGCGAAAGTCGATTTTTTTGGAGATTTGGACCGGTAGTGGAAATTTTGATATCGGGGTTGGATTCCGATTCCGAAAGTTGGAGTAGGTCTGTAGTATTGAATATGACTTGTATGTAGAATTTGAGGTCATTCGGATGAGATTTGATATGTTTCTAAGTCGTTTGTAAAATTTAGAAATTTCAAAGTTCATTAGGCTTGAATCCGTGCATAATCTATATTTTTGATGTTGTTCAACGTGATTTGAAGGCTCGACTAAGTTCATATGGTATTTTAGGATTGGTTGGTATGTTTGGTTGAGGTCCCGGGGGCCTCAGGCTTGTTTCGGATGCTTAACGGGTCATTTTTAGACTTATGGAGTTGGCAGATTTTTCGGTGCTATTGCAGACATTTTTCTTCATCGCGTTCGCGAGGGAGATCTCGCGATCGCGTAGGTCATATGAGAGGTCAGATAAAATTGCTCTTCGCATTCGCAAAGATGAAGATACAATCGCATAAGGTTATCAGGCAGTGCACCGTGAACGCGTGGGCTAGGCCGCGTTTGCGAAGAAGAAGTGAGGCAGCAGTGGAGTTTGAGTGTTACTCTTCGCGGTCGTGTGAGGACAATTGCGATTGCGTAGCTGTGAGCAGCTAGTGCATCGCGTTCGCGTGAGGTGTTACGCATTCGCGTAGAGTAAATTTTTGAGGGAGCGAAGTTGTTCTTCACGATCGCGAGGCCTTTTCCGCGATCGTGATTAAGTAACCACTGGGCAAAATTTAAAGTTCAAAAACGGGGGTTTAAGTTCATATCACAAAATTTGATTGAGAGCTCGGTAGAAGGCGAAATTTGGAGAGATTTTTAGAGGAAGTTATTGGGTAATGATTCCTAACTCCTTTATGATTAAATCCCACTAATCAATGCTTGATTTCATCATTTAATTTCGGATTTGGGGTGGAAATAGGGGAAGAATTGAGAAAAGTTCTTAGACAGAATTTTGGGATTTTGATCGAGATTTTGGTATCTGTTTTGAGTAAATTTGGTATGGTTAGACTAGTGAGTGAATGGGTGTTCATAATTTGTGACTTTTACTCGATTCCGAGACGTGGGCTCGGGGAGGCTTTTTGGGTGTTTTTCTATTTTCTCACCTTAGCTTTGATTTCATTAGCTAGATTAGTTACTTGCAGCTATATTTACATTATGTAATTGATTTGATTAGATTTGGGCCACTCGAAGTTGGATACAAGTGGCAAGAGCGTGATTTCGGATTTGATTTGAGCTTGGTTCGGGGTAAGTGGCTTACCTAATATTGTGTGGGGAACTCCCCTTAGGATTTGGTACTGTTTGATATTTGAGTACGTACACGGTCTATTTGTTGTAAAAGTCCGTTTTTCACTAAGTCATAACTTGTTTTCTCCTTATTTGAAACACACTAGCATATGTAACTATCCTGTTTAGTGAAATTTCCGGCTTTCCTTGACTTGAACTTAGTCTAAACTATAGGATTTCTTGCTGTAATTGTTATTTCAATTGGTTGCGCTGCATATTTACTTTGGGACTACGGAACGTTATTCCGGGATATCCCCCTGTACTGCATATTTACTTTGGGACTACGGAATGGTATTCTGGGAGATCCCCCTGTATTGCATATTTACTTTGGGACTACGGAAAGGTATTCCAGGATATCCCCCTGTTTTGCATATTTATTTTGGGACTACGGAACGGTACTCCGGGAGATCCCCCTGCACATTTACGTTTGGGACTACGAGGCGGTATCTCGGGAGATCCCGTGTTGTTATCATTGTGTTCTGAGCTGTTGTCTTTCATTGATTCTATTCCTGTTAGATTTTCGTATTTATTTTACTGCGATTTTTTATTCTGCCTTATTTTATTATATTTATACCAGTAGGGCCCTGACCTGATCTCGTCACTACTCGACCGAGGTTAGGCTTAGCACTTACTGGGTACCGTTGTGGTGTACTCACGCCCTTTTCTACACATGTTATTTGTGTGCAGATCGAGGTTCATCTTACCAGCCTCATCGCTAGTTGCAGTCGCTGCTGCTTATTGGAGACTTCTAGGTACATCTGCTCGCACCCGCAGATCCTCGGAATCCCCCTCTATCCCTCTATGTTCATTTTTCCTTCTTTCTGTAAAAATGATGTATAGAACGGTTAAGACTTCTTAGTAGCTTGTGACTTACGGTATTCCGGGTTTTGGGAATTGTTTTGTAAGTTTTCAGATGTGATAATTGTATATGCCGAGTGGTATTCAGTTGCTTATTTGATATTTGTTACTGTTAGTAGTTAATGTTCATGCTTTAGTTTTATTTCCGCAAAAATGTTAGGCTTACCTAGTCGTAGAGACTAGGTGCCGTCACAACGGTTCACGGAGGGAGAAATTGGGTCGTGACAGATTTGGAGCTCGGGGATAGGCGATTTTCAGGAGATTTTCAAGGGAACCATCGGTGTAAGAGTTCTTAACTCAATTTTGGTTAAATTACCCGAATCTATAGTTATTTTTATCATTAAACTAGTGTTTTGGGTTGAAAATGGTAGAAATTTTATAAACTTTAAATTGAGGATTTGGAGGTCGATTCATTATCAGAATTTGATAAAACTGGTATGGTTGAACTCGTATCGGAATGGGTGTTCGGATTTCATAAAAGTTCTATCGGGTTCCGAGAGGTGGGCCCCGCATTGACTTTTGGTTGACTTTTAATGTAAAAATTTTAAGTCGGCGTTATATTATCCGAAATTATTTTCGATGAATTTTAATGAAGATATACAATTAATTTGAATATATTTGAGTTGTCCTGAGGATTTATTCAAGCAAGACGACTATTTTGGAATATCGACATAACTTCAAAAAGGTAAGTATCTTGCCTAACCTTGAGTGGGGAAATTACCCCTTAGGCATTGAGTCTTATGTGGAAATTGTGTAGTTGATAATTATGTACGCGAGGTGGCGAGTACGTACTTGGTTTATATGTGCAAATTATATCGGTTAAAATTATAAACGTCCTTATGTATTAAATTAGAAATTGTTGGCACTTATTAAATCCTTTATGTGTCATGCCTCGTTCCTTGTTTGTCGAAATTGTATCTTATATGATAATTTGATGTTATTGTCACTTGGATTTTTATATGAATTCTGTGTGCTTGTTGATTTGATATTTTCTTGGAATTAAATTCATTATGGAAATCCTTATCTGCAAATAATTATTAAATAAGTTTAAAATGAGTCATTGATTTATATTTATTAAAATCTGGATTAAAGAAGGCATTGTCCTATGCTGAGTTACTTTTCCATCGATGCTGATTGTTTTGAGGTTTTATATACGTTATGTGGAGCCTTGGGCTATTTTTGAGAAATTTATTGATTTTACTATATCATTGGAATTGGTTGTGGTCATTGGAAAAATTGTGATAGGAATTGATTGTGTTTTGTTGTCGTGATAATATTCCGTGTAAATTGTTGTGAAATTTGAGTTATTATTATGAGGATATAAGGGTGGCATTTTACTATTGATATTATGTGGTTATAAGGGTGGCATTTCACTATGGTTATGTGTGTTGGGATATTGTTTAGGCGGAGTGATAATGGTGGCTATTAAACGGAGCGATAAATGTGTCTATAGGAGCGATAAGGGTGGCTATTGATATTGTTAGGGCGGAGATATAACGAAGGCTATTATAGGAGTGATAAGGGTGGCTATAGGAGAGATAAGTATGGCTATTGTCAGTGATGATACGTAAGGATGTGGAGTTATTGTGTTGGTAATTTTTATGTGATGATGTGGGGTTATTGCGTTGGTAATTTTCATGTGATGTTGTGATTTTCCTTATGTTTATTTTTATATCTTGTGCAATTTGTCTTGTTGTTGGTAAATTGATAATAGTCTGATCTATGTTGAAAGTAGGAGCCTGTGGCTATTGCCTGGCGGATTATGAAATGAAATGTGGGCACGAGGTGCCGTGAGTAAATAATGATGATATTGGCACGTGAATTATCCGTGCAGTTGTGATATGAAATGTGGGCACGAGGTGCTGTGAGTAAATGATGATGATATTAGCACGTGAGTTGTCCGTGCGGTTGTGATAGAGAAATTGGCACGAGGTGCCGTGGAAATATGAAAGTGGGCTGAGACCCGTATTTTATGATTTTGAAATGAGGTGTCACGGGGTGACTTTTATTCGAAAGATATTTATTGGAAGGAATTATATTTGAAAGAGATTTATCTGAAAGAATTATATTTGAAAGATATTTATTTGAAGGGAGTATATTCGAAATATATTTATTGGAAAGTATTATATCCTGAAGATTATTATTTGAAAAACATATAGGCGAAAGATTTATATTTGAAGGACTTGATTAATTAGTTGTACTTGTATTCATTATTTGTTGATAAATACTTATGGTGTTCTTGTTGCCCTGTTGTGTATATCATTGGTTGATTATTGTTGGCATCATTGTTATTTGTTTTCTATTATTTTTGTATGCTATATTGCACAGGTTATTAGACTAGTGAGTGTCTTGACTGTACCTCGTCACTACTCCATTGAGGTTAGTCTTGATACTTACTGGGTACCGACTATGGTGTACTCATACTACACTTCTGCACATATTTATACAGAGCCAGGTATTGGAGATATCGGACTCGGACAGAGTTAGAGTGTGATCACAAGGATTCAAGGTAGAGCTGCTTGGTCGTCGCAGTCCCTTCGAGTCTTTCCATTTTATTATACTGTTAATTATTAATCAAACAGTATTGAGTATTCGATCCTTGAGATCATTTCATGTATTCAATTAGAGTTCGTGACTCAGTATTACCAGTCTTTGGAGGTTGTTTGTAATTATTTCCGCTGTTGGTTTCGATTATCTATTTAATTTTTTTTGGCTTGAATTGTAATTATAATCGGCTTACTTAGTCTTAGAGACTATGTGCCATCACGATACCTGTGGTGGGATTTTGGGTCGTGACAGTCACCATAGGGGGGCCTCATGGCAATGTCCTTCCCAAGGCCTACAAAGGAAAAAAGGGGAGTAAGCAAGAGAAGAGGATCAAACGATAACCGTTCTAAGAAAGAAACTTACCATGACTACGGGCCTCCTATCGACCCTTTGATAGTTCCATCCAAGCACGCTCGGAGTATCGTCTCTGCAACACCGGACCTTCATCCCATTGCTTAAGTTCCGAAATCGGTTCCGGTATCTGGGCCACAATTGTAACAAACATAGAAAAAGTAGGTAAAGAAAATGAAAATCAGAGCCACAAAATTAAACGTTCAAAGAGGAATACTACTCACGATTCATATTCCATTACTCAGGAAACGGCATGTCATCAGCGGGGATCAGATCCGAAGTTCTGATTCGAACAAATTGGCCCATCCAACCTCGGTCACGAGTCTCATCTATGCTCGAGAACGGGCCTTGTTAGCTCATCGAGCAAGTTTGATTAGCCCTCCTCGATAGAGTCGGGGACTATAAAGGCGCATAAGGTGATCGAGGGTGAAAAGACACCCCTCGTTTTTGCTCGAGAAGAATCGGAGGAGAATCACTATTCTCCAAAAAGAAGGATGGATATGGCCGAGGGTCACGTCGTATCTCTTGCAGAAGGCAACGATGACAGGGTCTAAGGGACCCAAAGTGAAGGGGTAAGTGTAAACACTCAAGAACCCCTCCACGTGGGTAGTAATTGATTCTTCAGGTGATGGGACTACCACATGCTTTTCGCCCCAGTTGCATTCCCTTTTCACTTTGTCGAGGAATTTCTCGGTGATTGAGCACATGTACCTCGAGATCGGCTCACACCGGCCCGGTACAGAGGAGGCTTTTTCGACCTTAAAATCGATGACGGTTGAGCACCCTATGGGAACGAATTCCTCAGGGTATGGCTCCGCTGCATCCTCACCGCCGATGGGTCGTGATGAAGAAACGGCCTCTTTTTGCAGTACTGTTTTGGAGGTTTTCGCCATTGATGAATGAGGGAAAAGAGATTTAGGATGATATGCGGTTTAATTGGAGTTCTAGAAATTTGGGTCTGAAAATTATGAAGCAAAGGGGATTTTCTGAAGAAGATTTGAGTGTAAAGTTTGAATGAGAAAAGATTGGGCTCTTATAGGTTGTAGGCGACGGTTCGGAACCGGTAATGGCCGACCAACAATTGATAGGTATTTAATGCCTTGGTAGCTGGACCAACGGGACGTTTCTTCGCATATGTGAAACTCAGGCTCGTCACTGACGTCATAAACGAGCTCGTCGCTGACATCATTACCTATCAAGTCGGAGTTCGAAAATTCATATCCTTTATCGCCACCTTCTTTTCGAGAAACGAGGGGACTATCTGTATACGGTCAAAACCGATCTTGCCCTCCGTATGACTAATCGAGACTGGAACATGATAGATCAAGGTTCAACCTCGTATAACATCAAGCAATGATGCGAAGTTAGGTTGTCGAACTCATGACCTAGATACCAGCCAAGATCGAGATCGAGAAAAATAGAGACTGGTCGAGATCGGTCAAGATCGAGACCAAGCAAAACTGAGACCGGTCAAGATCATGATCAGCCAAGATCGAGATCGAGAAAATTAGAGACTGGTCGAGATCGGTCAAGATCGAGACCAAGCAAAATCGAGACCGATCAAGATCATGATCGGCCAAGATCGAGATCAAGCCAAAAAACAGAAAAGCCGATATATCCGCAATTAGGGTGAGAATCTCGGCGGAAATCCCGGCAGATATCAAGGAGAGGCCAATTAATTAATCTATCATGAGATTCCTTCTGTATTCTTTAAATATATTCAAAATAGGACTTCCCTACTATATAAAGGGCTTTTGATCATTTGTTGGGGGGGGGGGACTGCCTTATTTCAGCTTTCAATACTTTGTCACTCTATTCATACATTAGCAGAATTTTCACTTGGTTGGAGAGTAATCTAACTCGAAAGGCAAAGCTAATTGATCCGTTCGGTTTGCATTTATTTTTTTTACAGTTAATTTCGATATCATTTATATATATATTCCCAATTTGTACCAAGTTATACTACGTATTCTTAGAACTGCGTATAAATTCAATTATTATCCGTTTTTCGGGTAAACAAACATACTGTCAAAAAGGTAACGAAGAATAAGACTTTATGACAGTGTTTCTTCTGCTCTTCTGCCGCAGGTGAAAAACATCCCACATTTTTTAACCAAAATTGGGTTTAGAAGAAGTTCGACTTGCTGTATTGACGTACTGTTTTTGTAAAAATGGTGGTACCTTGTGCTCCCAAAGCAGTACATTTATTATGTTAAGGAGTGCAGGATCAAGATGAATTAAGTTTGAAGCATTTATAGTTTAGTGCTGCTCTTATAGTTAATTTCCAGTAACCCCATCTAGCTAGTTGACTATTTTGCTTGTATATTAATTTTATTAGATTCAGCATTATAAAGGCACATGTCATGAATGAAAACCCTATCTCTTTCTCTCTAGTTTGCTATTTTGACCTTACTGTTTTCTTTTCTTTGTTCCTCTAGTCTTTGTGTTGAGTTACATAGCATTTGCTTCTTCCATTATTAATATATTCATGGACACCGATTTGCCACAGTATTCCTTTCTATTCTCTCTCCAGGAATATGAAGCATAGAAAAGGTATGCAATGACTTTGTATCAGATAGACTTGTCGTAATTCAGTACACAACTTTGAATATGTTGTATATTTTATTAAATGTTGCATAAACAAAAGGTAGTGTTTGTCATCTCAATAATTGTGATCGGCTGACTAATACGAAGACGAAGACATTACATTCAAAGATGATAGAGTTGAAAAAGCATACTCCTACCATTTATGACCAGTCCTGCAATCCTATAATGTAAAATGGCATACCATATAGCGAAAATGGCTTTTCCTATTTATCATTTAGAGTGTTGCACTAGGCTGCAAATAAATATATCCTACGTTCTATCACCCAACACTATATTTTCACTTTGTTTTGCTCTCACGCGTCAACCGCGAGTTGTAACATGCTCTATCACCTGGCACTTTCAGGTTGTAATAGAAATCCCTCCACAGTTTTAGGTGTAGAAGTTTCAAATGATTCCAGGTTTAGAGGCTTTTTATGTATTAAGCCTAAAACTTGAATAGTTTTGTGGACCTTTTTCCCTTCAGTATAGCTAAATTAAAAGTTATGGTTTTCAGATACGTACTTTCTTTCAAATACATTTACATGTATGTGTAATGTATATTTGCGCGCGTCTATAAAAGAAAAGGACCCTTTGCCCTTCTTTTCTTTTCGCTTTTGACCTTCCCTTTCTTCTTCCTCCTCCTTCTTCACCGCGCGAGCGACATCTAACTTCATCACTGTTTACCCGAAAAACGGATAGAGTTTAATTTATACGTAGTTTCTAAGGATATGTGATATAGCTTAATACAAATCGTAAGGATAAAAGGAAATATCAAATATGAACCGCAAAGAATGTAAAATAAACAACGTTGTAAAGAAGACGATTTTTAGGACTAAGCAAGATGGATCAGTTTTTAGGCTTAAAAAAGTAACTCTTGAATATAAGAGGATATGGTGCTTGAATTACAATGTGAGCTCTATCTCAAAAAAAAAAATACCCCTTCAGAAATGATAACCCTCTCCCTTTATAGCAGAGGGATCTTACTTTAAATACAATAAAAAATATGTAGTAGAGAGCCTATTATGTATTGTCTTTTCCTCGATTTTCGTCAAGATTCTATCCCATAGTACGGTTGCAACGGCTCTTGTCTGCGAGCTCGACACTGGCTCGGGCTCGATATTGGATCGAGCCCTCGGTCTTGGTTCGAGCTCGATTCTGACTTGGGGTCTCGGTATTCGGGGTCAGTGTTGGTCGGTCTATATATCTTTGATAATCTCTGCTTTATCTCGTAGTTCGATTTGGATATAGGCTCGATAATGATACCGAACTTGTCATTGATCGGTCTTAGAGCTCGCAGCTCGACACCTTTACTTCGGACCTTGTCATGCAGATATCCTTTGATCGAAACATTATCGTCTCGACCAGTCCGTACGACTGACTCAAATCGGTTTTGACCGTACACAGATAGTCCCCTCATTTCTAGGAAAAGGATGTGGCGATAAACGATATAATTTCCCAACAGCTCGATCAGATATATACTGACGTTTTCATCGATCCCGACCATGACGTATATGATAGTTGTCCCATCGGTTCGATTTTACCAAGGCATTTAATGTGTCAGACGGTGGTCGGCCACCTCTGATATTGAACCGTCATTGCTTCAATCTATAAATAGCCTTTCCTTCCACTATTCATCACTTTTACGTCTTCAATCTTCCAAATTTTCCAAGTTCCTTTTCATCTTTTCTGAGTTTCTGGCCTGTAAATCTGTGAGTTTTACTGCAAACTCTTCCTTAGAACACCAAATACTTCTGTTCTTTGTTCACGAAATTTTAAATGGCAAAAACGTCTAAAACTATTCCGCAAAAAGAGACCGCTTCTTCATCTCGACCTGCTGGTGGTGAGGATGTGGAAAAGCCCAGCCCTGAGGAATTCATTCTGGTAGGGTGTTCGACTGTAGGCGATTTTAAAATTGAAAAGCTTTCTCTGATACTGGGTCTGTGTGAGCCGATGTCGAGTACCAATGTTCAATTACCGAAAATGTTCTCGATAAAGTCATACAAAATGCAACCGGGATAATAAACTCGTAGTAATCCCATCGCCTGATGAATCAATTACTACCCACGTCGAAGGGTTCTTAAGTGTTTACACTTGTCCTTTCACGTTGGGACCTCTAGCCCTGTCATCGTTGCCTTTTGTAAGAGGTACGATGTGACCCTCGGCCAAATCCACCCTTCCTTTTGGAGGATAGTGATTCTTCTTCGATTTTTCTCGAGCAAGGTCGAGGGGCATATCTTCACCCTCGATCATCTTATGCGCCTTTACAGTCCCCGACTTTATCGAGGAGGGTTGATCAAGCTTGCTCGCCGAGCAACCAAAGCGCCATTCTCGAGCATAGACGAGACCCGGGATTGGGGTTGGATGGGCCGTTTTGTTCGAATCAAAACCTCGGACCTGATCCCTGCCGATGACTTGCCATTTCCCGAGAAATGGAATATAAGCCGTGAGTAAACGTTTCTCTTTGCCCGTTTTGATTTTGTGATTGCCTTCTATTTTGTTGATCCATTTTTCCTTATCACATCCATAGCTCGAATGCCGGAACCGATCCTGGATCTTAGACAATGGGTCAAAAATCTGGTGTTGCAGAGACCGTACTCCGAGCGTGCTTGGGTCGAATTATCAAAGGGTTGATGAGAGGCCCGCAGTCATGGTAAATCTTTTTGTCGACTTGTCTCTTCATCGGTTTGTATGGTAAATCTCCCTCTTCCCTTTGTAGGACTCGGGAAAGATGTAGTCATGAGGCCCCCATCTGGTGATGAAGAAGTTCCTGTCCTGAAGCAGGTAAAAGAAAGGAAGAGAAAATACGTATCGGGCTCCCCGAGCTCGGAAAAGAAGAAACCGGCTAAGAGATCTCGAAAGCCGAAGGGGGCTCTGGTGTTATGTCTTCGGAAGTGGTCTGCCATTTAAGGGATGAGCCCGAAGAAGGAGAGGAGAATTTAGCCTGCATGCGGGCTAATGTTGTGATTCAACAGTCTTCCAATTTGGTGGAAGCAAATCAGGGAACCTTGGCCATAATCCCAGAACAAGAAGAAGCTGAGATTATCCCTTCTCGAGCTAAGATGATTGAAAGGGATACCGAGGTGGATCGTCTCGGGCAGTAGAAGATATTTCAAGGGATGAGTTCGAGATAGTTGACATTGGCGAATCCCCTCAGATTTCGGATGCCATGATTCGAGAGTCCGTTATGTTGGAGGATCGGTCCTATGAGGGTATTCAGGAGTCGGCCGATATCCATAGTTTTCTGGAGGGGCTCGAATCAGGTGCCTCGGAGGAGGTTACCGGTTTGGGTGGAATGCCGGTACCCGAAAAAGCATCGTGGTCGGGTTTTACCAAGCCTTCATCGATTCATAAACTAGTGGACCAATTTCCGGCCCCGAGTGTCGATCTCGACCGAAGGCGGAAGATAGTGCTCTCCGTACCTACGGATACCCGAATTGTTTCTTCCCCTATGGGGATTTACAGTTACCTTCGATCCTTGGTGACCGAAGAAGATCAATCAGTGGTGAATGCGGTAGGGCCCGCCTGTCTCTTCAACGAGGCCCAACATGCTTTGAATCGGGTAACTCTGATGGCGTTTTCGCCGCTTCTTTTACACATAGAGTTGTAGGTAATTCTAATGTTTCTCCTTTTGTTTGCAGGCTTCGGTGTTGCATCACGAGGCCTTTCTTCGAATCCGGGAGGAGCATGATGCCAAGGTTCAGAGCCTCACTGAGAAGAGTGACTCGTACAAGCTCCTTAGTGAAAATCTTTGAGCAGATTTGACAACGGCTTGGGAAGAGCATGAGGAGATGGCTGAGCATGTATTCCGAATGTTCTATGATAGTGAAGATGAAAAAGAGATAACCATTAACGATCTAATTCTGCAGGTTCGGCAGAGGATCGAGCAGATTGGATGGCTTAACTCATAGGTAGATGCGCTACTGGCTGAGGCAGAAGAATTTAAAAAGTGTATGGATAACCTTGCCTCGAAAAAGGAAGTCATCGAATCTCAGTTGGAGCTGTCTGATGCCCAACTTCGATCTGTGAAAAAAAATGCTTTGGGGCTGAACAAAAAGATGAAAGAGCTTCAGCATCGGTTGGATTTGGCCACTTCAGATAAAGCATATTTGGCCAAAGAACTTGAAGTGGCCAGATCTAAAGTGATCGAAACCAATAAAAGAGTTGATGCCAAAGTGGCTCAGTTCAGGATCGATGTCGAGGTTAACCAAGCCAAAGCTGAGAGCATGGTCGAACATGCAAAATGGCAAGCTCGGAGAGAGGCTCTCGAGGAGGTTAGAGCTCAGGGCTTCGATATTGGGGCCGAGATTGAAGTCGTCAGGGCAGAGGAGAACAAAGCTTGGAGGTTGACCTTTCCTGAGGAGAACTCCGATGACTTGGGGGAGTCTGAAGATGAGGACGATGCTGAGGATACGACCTCCGATGAAGATTGAGTCATTTAGGGCCTTAGGTCGTTTGCTGTGTTCTTTTGATACCGCTTTCGGTTTTTGTATAAAAAACTTCCTTTTGGCAGAGTAGCCGCCTCTGTACAAAAGATTTGTAAATATAAATCTTTCTTCCTTTTGAAGCAAAATAGCCTTTCAAACTAAATAGATAGTTTGAATTTTAATCTCTGCTGCCTTCGGGCCCTGTGGGTAGTCCCCTTTGCTTTATCGGGCTCGAACATCCTTCAGCTTAAATAGTCAAGTGTTCGTTTGAATTCGAAGAAATGAGTAGTTTTGCTCGCAATAATGTAGCCTGTAGGCGTAATGGTCAAAGTAGCCCGTAGGCTTAATGGTCGAGTGAGTGCTTGCTCGAACTCAAAATAAAAGTAGCCCGTAGGCTTAGCAGTCGAGTGAATGATTCGAACTCGATGAAATGTAGCCCGTAGGCGTAATGGTCAAAGTAGCCCGTAGGCTTAATGGTCGAGTGAGTGCTTGCTCGAACTCGAAATAAAAGTAGCCCGTAGGCTTAGCAGTCGAGTGAATGATTCGAACTCGATGCAATGTAGCCCGTAGGCGTAATGGTCGAGTGAGTGCTTGCTCGAACTCGAAATAAAAGTAGCCCGTAGGCTTAGTAGTCGAGTGAATGATTCGAAATCGATGTAATGTAGCCCGTAGGCATAATGGTCGAGTGAGTGCTTGCTCTAATTCGACTAAATGATTCAAACTCGATGCAATATAGCCCGTAGGCTTAATGGTCGAGTGAGTGTTTGCTCGAACTCAAAATAAAAGTAGCCCGTAGGCTTAGCAGTCGAGTGAATGATTCGAACTCGATGCAATATAGCCCGTAGGCGTAATGGTCGAGTGAGTGTTTGCTCGAACTCGAAATAAAAGTAGCCCGTAGGCTTAGCAGTCGAGTGAATGATTCGAACTCGATGCAATGTAGCCCGTAGGTGTAATGGTTGAGTGAGTGTTTGCTCGAACTCGAAAAAAAAGTAGCCCGTAGGCTTAGCAGTCGAGCGAATGATTCGAACTCGATGCAATGTAGCCCATAGGTATGGTCAAAGATGCAATGTAGCCCGTAGGCTTAATGGTCGAGTGAGTGTTTGCTCGAACTCAAAATAAAAGTAGCCCGTAGGCTGAGCAGTCAAGTGAATGATTCGAACTCGATGCAATGTAGCCCGTAGGCTTAATGCTCGAGTGAGTGTTTGCTCGAACACGAAATAAAAGTAGCCCGTAGGCTTAGCAGTTGAGTGAATGATTCAAACTCGATGCAATGTATCCTGTAGGCGTAATGGTCGAAGTAGCCCGTAGGCTTAACGGTCGAGTGAGTGCTTGCTCGAACTCGAAATAAACATAGCCCGTAGGCTAAGCAGTCAAGTGAATGATTCGAACTCGATGCAATGTATCTCGTAGGCGTAATAGTCAAGTGAGTGCTTGCTCGAACTCTAAATAAAAGTAGCCCGTAGGCTTAGTAGTCGAGGGAATGATTCGAACTTGAAATAATATAGCCCGTAGGCGTAATGGTCGAGTGAGCGCTTGCTCGAACTCGATCCTGTTTGTATAATAAATCTTGAACATAGAATATCGGTAAAGAAGAGGGCTTTCTTTGCAAGTCATTATACATGTGTTTATGTTTTGCGTCAGGGCTCGGGCCAACTACATAAGCATGGTTCGTTTTGACCATTTGTCTCTTACAACGTTTCCTGTTGAGACAATGTTTGTCATGAAATAACAAAGTAACTTCCTTTGCACCGAACTTGATAATCATCATAGATGCGTTCAATGATAAGGCCCCCCCAGTATACGAGGTTGATTTTAAAGAGGCCTCGGATACTCAGCAGTAGTATCGTTTCCGCTATATGGCTGGTATCGATCTCTGGTCGATTTTTGCTTGGTAGTTCTTTTCGTAACGGACCTAGAAATCAACTGGTCATCTTCGACTCTTATTTTGGATTGATATCGATTGTGCACATCGGTCCAAGTAATAGCTGGATACTCGATCAGATTTTGCTTCAGCCACCGTGAAGCCATCGAGCTCCGCTCGTTTAGACCTTAAGTGAAAGCTTGAACAGCCCAATCGTCTGTGACTGGTGGCAGATCCATTCGTTCCATTTGAAAACGAGATACAAACTCCCTTAGCATCTCGTTATCCTTTTGTATTACCTTGAACAGGTCCGACTTTCTGGTTTCGACCTTTATGACTCCGGCATGTGCTTTTACGAAGCAATCTGCAAGCATAGGAAATGAATCAATAGAGTTAGATGGTAAATTATGATACCATACCATTTCCCCCTTTGACAAGGTTTCACCGAATATTTTCAATAATGCAGATTCGATCTCATCATCTTCCAAATCATTGCCCTTGATAGCACACATGTAAGAAGTGACGTGCTCGTTGGGGTCGGTCGTTTTGTTATATTTGGGTATTTCGGGCATACCGAATTTTTTGGGGATTGATTTTGGGGTTGCACTCGAGGGAAAAGGCTTTTGAATGATTTTTTTTGAATCTAGCCATTTTATCATTGGTGGAGCTCCCGGGATCTGATCGACCCTGAAATTGTATGTTTTTACTTTTTTATCATTGGCTTCGACTCGCTTCGTGAGCTCCTCGAGTATTTTAGCAATTTCAGGAGTAGTCCCCGACTCTTGCTCACTTGACCTCACTATGGCTGGCTCCGTTCTGTGTGTAATTTCTCGAGGTGGACTGGGCTCTGGCCTGCTCGGTAGCTGGGTTTGGCTCTGCAACTGAGCTATTGCTACCTGTTGAGCTTGCAACATCTCGAAAATCATACGCAAGTTGACACCGTTTTCCTCGACGTGATGGGTATCTCGAGATGCAGACCGAGTGACACCGTGAATGCTATTTTCAGGTTCAGAATGTAGGTTCGCCTCAATGGCCACATGCGAATTAATATCTATCGGCACTTCGATTCGAGCTCCAACGGCATTAACAAGTGATCTTTCGGTACTTGGTGTAAAGTTGTTGTTCTCATCTTGAAGACCAGCTTCGTTGTCGATAGGTGAGGCCAGTTGATTAATAGTTAGTCGCTGCTAGTCCGAAATCCAAGATACTTTCAGAAACAAGCGCAAAACAGTGTGTTTTTGCAGATTCATATCAAATAACCATTGTTATCCTTAGCCCCACGGTGGGCGCCAAACTGTTTACCCAAAAACGGATAGAGTTGAATTTATACGTAGTTCTAAGGATATGTGATATAGCTTAATACAAATTGTAAGGATAAAAGGAAATATCAAATATGAACCGCAAAGAATGTAAAATAAACAACGTTGTAAAGAAGATGATTTTTAGGACTAAGCAAGATGGATCAGTTTTTAGGCTTAAAAGAGTAACTCTTGAATATAAGAGGATATGATGCTTGAATTACAATGTGAGCTCTATGTCCCAAAAAAAAAAAAATACCCCTTCAGAAATGATAACATTCTCCCTTTATAGTAGAGGGATCTTACTTTAAATACAATAAAAAATACGTAGTGGAGAGCCTCGGATGTATTGTCTTTTCCTCGATTTCCGCCAAGATTCTATCCCATAGTGCGGTTGCAACGGCTCTTGTGTACGAGCTCGATACTGGCTCGATCTCGGTATTGGATCGAACCCTCGACCTTGGTTCGAGCTCGATTCTGACTTGGGGTCTCGGTATTCGGGGTGAATGTTGGTCGGTCTATATATCTTCGATAATCTCCGCTTTGCCTCGTAGTTCGATTTGGATATAGGCTCGATAATAATACCGAGCTTGTCATTGATCGGTCTTTGAACTCGAAGCTCGATGCCCTTACTTCGGACCTTGTCATGCAGATATCCTTTGATCGAAACATTATCGTCTCGACCAGTCCGTACGACTGACTCAAATCGGTTTTGACCGTACACAAAAGTCATTTGTCCATTACGAATTCAAACACATCCAAGTTTTAGTTTGAAATATAAAATAGTTAAATTTGTAAAAATGGTTTAAGAAATAACCAATAAAAAATGATTGCCTCCAATTAATTGTAACAGTTTCATACATATTTTTGTGATAATACAACATTTTCTATCTCACCCTCATATTTTACATATGACTATATGAGACATGTTGTATCGAATGGAATCTTATTGTCCCATTTCCATCTAAAACTTTGAAGAGTGACATAAAATAAAAGGTACGAGTGTTCTCTGCAATAAACCCATTTATATATTGACATCCTAAAAATTAGGTGAAATTAATTATGAACAGGAAGAAAGTACACCAATTGTCCTTTAGATCACGGAGATGAAAAAGTATATTCACTCTGTCCCAATTTAAGTAGTGGTATTTGGTGAAATTTAAAAAATAAATAATAAATTTTTTGAAATTTGTGATCTACAGTCATATATATTTGTGTAGCAGCTATAAATCATCTCATAAAAAGTAAAATAAGAATTTTAAAATTAAATTATTTCTAAATAAGGAAGTAGTTCTTTTCGGAAAATAAACTAAAATAGAAAGTATGAGATATACAAAATTAAACTTTTCTAAACAATGAAAGTATTATATTCCTTTTTATCTCTCCCAGAACAATGAAGCATATAAAAGGTGGTGGATTTGTCAACAACCTGATTTTTAGGGAGATATTCAGGTGCACTAATCAGTCTCAGTTTTATTTAACACGTGAGACTTGTTTTATTATATAGACTCCAATTGTCGCATTTCAGTCCACAACATTGAATATACCATATACTCCATTTGTTTATAAAAGACGACCCTACTATTTTGGATAGTCAAAAAAAAAGATTTTCTTATGATCATATTTTTTGCCAATAAATTTTAGATATCTTAAATTATTAACTATTGTGACATATAATATTTTTTATATAATTTTTAAATATTTCAAATTTATTTCAATTTTTTTTTTAAAAAATCTACATTCAAATTCACATAAATAATTAGTAAATTTAACCTTCGACTCCAAAAAAATTCAAACAAATTGAAACAAGAGGAGTATTATATTTTATTCAATGCTAACATAAAAGAAAAGTGAAGAGAGTGTTTTCTGCATACGAGACTTAACAAATTTGCTCTCTCAATAATTGAGTCAGGTTGACCACGAAGGCTAGGAAATTACGCTATACTGTATCCGTTTTAATTTAAATGACACTCTTTATTGATTAGTCTGTTTCAAAAAGAATGACATATTTTTATATTTAGAATCAATTTAACTTTAAACTTTTTATTTTTCACACTTTACCTTTAATGAAAAGTGTTTATAGCCACACAAATATTAGGGCGAAGTGCAGCAATAGTCATTTTTAAGCCCGCTATTTAAAATATATCCACAATTTACGATGTATTTAAAAATTAGCCAATTCATCCCAAGCGTTAGGACTAAGTATCCTTAATTTGGAAATTCAGGACTTAGTGTTCTGAATTTTTGAGCTGCTAATTTAAAATTCAGGACTAAATGTTATGAATTTCTGAACTACTAATTTAAAATTCAAGACATAAAACTCGAATTTCATGACATAATTTTCGAACTTTAAGATATTTTGTCCTGAAATTTGAATGTTGAGGTTTAAACTCTAGGCTGCCGTGTCCTGAAGTTTGATCGAAATTGCCTAATCTTTAAATACATTGTAAATTATGGATATATTTTAAACAACATGCTTATAAGTGACTACTTGGTGTCATTTCCACCAAATATCATGAACCCATAAAACTTTTTGACCCTTAAACTTTTAAGATTACATATTTTTTTTTTAAAAATTAAAAAAGAAAACTTTATGACAAATCAAATTACATTATCTAAGTACAATTTATTACCAATCATAAAAAGGCATACCATATTATGAGGACAATGCTGACGGACAGGTCCAAAAACAACCTAAAGATTGAGGACCAAGTGTTTTCTGCTGCTGCTCCTTTAGCCGAGCATGCCCATTTTTGAAAGAAAAGTGGGTTTAAGATATACTACATGGTTCAATTTATATGAACATATTTCATTTTTAATTCGTGCCAAAAAGAATGATCTATTTTTTTATTTGGAAATAATTTACCTTTATGCAATGGTTTATATTGCCTTATTTTACACCATAAATTCAAAAATCTTCTTTTTTTTCTTAAACTCTGTGTCCAGTCAAATATGTTCATATAAATTGAAACGGAAGTATATGTGTTTAAAGTCAAGCCACGTATTTTTACTTCGAGGTCATGTCAATTCATCAAACGAAAATCTTGTGCAGCGTGACTGAAAATAAAGCTCAATGAATTAATATATATATATATATATATATATATATATATATATATATATATATATATATATATATATATATATATACACACTACCCCCCCCCCACCACCACCACCACTTCCCAACAGAATACTCTATGTGTTGTGTTATTATGATATTAAGACCACACACATATAGAACGCATATGAAGAAGCTTGGCAGCAAACAAGTCTAGTAAAGACGTCGGCAAATCAATCTGGACCAAGAACCTGATATCAGCAAACAAGTCTAGTTATGCCGGCAGTGTAATATAGGGATTACTATGCAGGAAATAATTCCTTTTGAGTTTTTGGTTTTCTGTATTAGCCTAAATTAATACATATTTGTATAATTTAAAAAATATATTTTCTGCTTTTCTTTTTGAAATTGATATGAAATTGTTAGAAATCATTGTTTAACTCCAGTAGAACTCTTTTTGTTATACAACCTGAAATTCGAAATTGATGTATGCTAGTACTTCAAGTGCTTACTGGAAGGTTGTAACCGAGCACACAGAGGACACAACCAATTTTAACCCAGAAAAGAAATCTAATTCAGAGAGTACATTCGCTGCTTTAGAAAAGGAAAGAGATCTAAATTCTAAAACGATAATGGGAATTTTGTCATTTCTTATTTTAATTCATGTATTCAACAACAACAACTACATACCTAGAAAGAATCTCACAAGTGGGGTTTGGGAAGAGTAGGATGTACGTAGACCTTACCTCTACATTTGTGAAGATAGAGAGGTTGTTTTCGATAGATCATCAGCACAAAAAATATGAAAAAAAAGCAATAGCAGCAAACAGTACCAACAACACAATATTAAATAAACCAAAGCGAAAAAGACAATAATATGTATAGAAGTAAGAATGAGAACAACATATAGTAAAAAATAAGCCTAAAGGAATGCCAAAACAATACAAATATTACCGGTAAGGAAAAGACGAATGCTCAGAAACCTACTAACCTTCAACCATAATCCTCAACCTTCACACCCTCTTATCAAAGGTCATGTCCCCGGTTAGCTGGAGTTGCGCCATGTCCTGCCTAATTACTTTCCGCTACGACTTCTTTGGCTTACCTCTACCTCTTCGCATATCCCCCACAGCCAACCTCTCGCATCTCCTCACTAAGGCAGTTGTGTCCCTTCTATTCACATGTCTGAACCATCTTAACCTCACTTCTCGTATCTTGTCATGCACAGAGACCACTCCTACCATGTCCCTAATATCTTCATTCCTAATCTTATCTCTCCTTGTATGCCTATACATCCATTTCAACATTCTCATTTCTACCACTTTCATCTTCTGGAAGTGAGATTTCTTGACAGGCCAACACTCTGCCACATACAATGTAGTTGGTCTAATCACCACTCTGTAGAACTTACCGTTAAGTCGCAGAGGTATATTCTTGTCACATAACACACTCAGTGCTAACTTCCATTTCATCCACCCTGTTCCAATACGATGTATGACATCATCATCAATCTCCCCATTATCATGGATTATTGACCCAGGGTACTTAAAACTAGCTCTCTTGGGGATGACTTGTGAATCAAGCCTCATGTCCATATCTGCTTCATGAGTCATATCATTGAACTTGCACTCCAAGTATTATGTCTTGTTCCTGCTCAACTTGAAACCTTTCGACTCTAGGGTTTGTCTCCAAACCTCCTGCCTCGCGCTAACCCAACCTTGCGTCTTATCAATCAATACTATATTATCAGCGAATAATATGCATCATGGCACCTCCCCATGATTGTGGCGCGTCAAAGCATCCATCGCCAAGGCAAATAAAAAAGGGTTACGAGATGATAACCCTTACCCGGGTCTTAGCTTTATCATACATGTCCTTAATCACCCTAATGTAAGCTACCGGAATACCGCTAGCCTCCAAACATCTGGACTTTATCATATGTTTTTTCAAGGTCAATGAATACTATATGTAGGTCTCTCTTTCTCTCTTTATACTTCTCCACCAGTCTCCTAACGAGATGAGTAGCTTCCGTAGTCAAACGCCCCAGCATAAATCCAAATTTGTTCTAGGAAATAGACACACTTCGCCTCACCCTCGCTTCCACCATTCTCTCCCAAACTTTTATGGTATGGCTTAGTAGCTTGATACCGCTATAGTTATTGCAATTTTGGATATCGCCCTTGTTCTTGTACAACGGAATCATTGTACTCCACCTCCATTCTTTGGGCATCTTTTTTGTCCTAAAAATGACATTAAACAACCTAGTAAGACACTCGATGGCTTCCCAGTTTGCGTACCTCCAAAATTCCATCAAAATTTCTCTGGCCCGGTCGCTCTTCCCCTGCTCATATTAGGCATAACCTCCACAACCTCCTCATCCTTAATACGCTTACAATATCCAAAATCTCGACGACTCTCAGCGTGCTCCAAGTCACCTAGCACAATGCTCTTATCCCCTTCTTCGTTCAAGCATTTATGAAAGTATGTTTGTGATGACGTCCAAATCCACTACTAAAAGGTAAATGGACACGGTCGCATGCAATATAATTTACCCAACTATGAGTCGGGGTCGAATCCCATAGAGAACAATATGTAGACGATTAGGCATGTAAGAGAATTATCACTTATTATGCTAATCCAAACACGTAGAAAGGTTTTGAGAAAATATTTATAACTAATTGCGAAAATGTAAACTAACCTAGAAAGCAAGTAAAATGATCAATGGCTTCAAGCATGGATGCATTGGGAATTACACTCAGGTAACGATCCAATATATTTCACGATTTTACAAATATGAACGAGTTAATAATTATTTAGCCTCGAGTAATAATTCTATATTAGCTTCTTTCGAAGACTAATAAGACTTCCTAATTGAATTATCCCTAAAATAATTAAGAGATTAAGCACACCTGAATATGGCTATAAGTAGCTCAATCCTATTCCTAGGTAGAATCTATAAAGTTAGGGTTAACGCCTCAAGTTCTTATTAATTAATCTTTCCAAATCCCGAATTATTTTTTCCAAAATTAATTCGAAGTGAATGGGCGAGTCCTAGGGTTAGCTAATCCCTTTGAAAATATTTAATAACAAGATTAATTAAAGAAATAATAACTCAATTCACAATAAATAAAAATCGTTCAATACATAAGTATAACAAGGTATTTAATCCACACTTTAAATATGAATATTACCATAAGCAAGATTTAAATGCTAGAAAAAATACTACACACTTAGATATCCAATACAAAGCAAGAAAATGAAGAATTGAACATAAATGGGTAAGAAATTCTCAACCAAAAGCTCCAAATCTTCAAGACCCAAGTGTGTGTGCAAGAAACCTAGCTCCAAAAATGGACAAAAGCTGCCCAAGATGTGCAGAGACTGTCAATGTCTGCCAAAGATATCTTACAAATGAGCTAGGTCGTGTATTAGATGGTTTGGGGGTAAAAAATGTAAAATTCCAGAACTGCCCAATTTTTCTGCAAATGTCTTCTTCACGTTCGCGATCCAGCCTTCGCGTTCACGAAGGTTTGACTACCTACAGCTTCGCGTTCGCGGTCTGAACTTCGCGTTCGCGAAGAGTTGATTTTTGCAGCTTCGCTTTCGCAATGTATCCCTCGCGTTCGCGAAGGTTTGGCTTGTGCAGCTTCGTGTTCGCGTTCTGTCCTTCGCGTTCACGAAGGTTTGGGTTCCTGCTGCTTCGTGTTAGCCTTACTCCTTCGCGTTCGCGAGAGGTAATTCAGTGGGCAGATTTCTATTCTTTATTTTAGCTCCTTTTTGACTCGTTTTCACTTTCTAAATCACATAAAACCTGTAAAATAGAAGTGAATGCCATTAAACACAAGATGTTATCAATCAAACATAGCAAAAGTGATTAAAAGATGGACAAGTTGGTAAAATACTCACTTATCAGTTTGCCATCTTCGTCTAATAAGTACCTCTTCCACCAATACTTTGCCTTTCTCATCCTTAATGCACTTCACTTGGTCCAAGTCACGGGCCTTCCTCTCTCTCACCATGGAAAACTTGTACAACTTCTTATCCCCGCTTTGCTCCCAGTTCTTCTTACAGACGTTCAAAAGCTGCAGTCGTAGCCTCTATAACTACTAGCTTTGCCTCCGTCCTTGCCTTCTTATACCCCTCCCTATTAGCAATCTTTTCCTCCTCGTCCTTGCTCTCCACCAGATTCATGTATGCTGCTTTCTTTGCTTCAACTTTACTTTGGATCTCACTATTCCACCACCAATCCCCTTTGTGACCTCTCAAATGACCTTTTGAGACCCCTAACAATCTCTAGCATCTTCCCAAATGCAACTTGTTGTCGTGGTCCACATATTATTCTCGTCCCCACTACTCCTCCAAGCCCCCACAGCTAGCAACTTTTCCCCCAACTCATGTGTTTTGTCCTTAAGAAGGCTCCCCACTTGATCCTAAGTTGACCATACATATGTCTCTTTTTCCTCCCCCCTTAATCTCTAAGTACATAACCAAGAGCCTATGTTGGGACGAGAGAATCTCACTCGGGATAACCTTACAGTACGAGCATAGATCTCTATCACCATTTCTGAAGAGTGATTGAGGTCTATAATTATATATGTACTTGTATTCTTATTTTATATTCTACCCCGCATAAAATATTACATAAATTATTTTTATTAGTTTATACGGTATTATGTATGAAGAAAAAAACCAACTAAACATTATATTAGTTGTGTTGGATTTTACACCAAGATTTTTTTTCTTAAAAGACCAACCAAACAATGAATAATACTACTGGTTTTTTATGCAGTGGTTCGTTTGGTTAGTTGTATTGTAAGGATTAATCTCAACAATTCAACCCTTTTAGATAAAATTATCATATAATTCAATATTATATTTGAGCATGCAAAGATTATGAGTTCAAATCTAATCGCTATCCAATAAAAAAGAACATTTTTATGTGTGACGATCTGATAGGTTATTTTGAGTAATAACCCTTATTTCTATGTTTCGAGACCCCTATTAGCTTCATTTGATATTTCTTTATTTTCGTGCGCAGACCAGGTCTTTTTCCGGAAAAGTTTTACGTGAAATTTAGAAGAAAATATGATTTTTGGCTTTAAAAATAACTTGAGTTGACTACAGTCAACATTTTATGTAAACGACCCTAGATCGATATTTTGACGATTTCGGTAGGTCTGTATTATGATTTTAGACTTGCACGTATGCCCGAAATTAAATTCTGAGGTCCCTAGGTTGATTTGACTTATTTTGCCAAAAGTTAGCAATTTGAAAGTTTGAAAACTTCCTAGGTTTGACCGTAGATTGACTTTATGGCTATCGGGTTCAAATTTTGATTTTGGGACTTGTTATGTGTCTAATTTTCTATTTGAAACTTGTCTGCAAAATTTGGTGCAATTTGGAATTGGTTTGATAGGATTCAGATGCTTAGTTGTAATTCTAGAGGTTCTTGATTTTTTATTAAAATTTCATGCGTTTTGATGTCTGATTCATTGTTGTAGGTGTTATTTTGGTATTTTTATCACGTGAACGAGTTTGTATGATCTTATTACACTTGTGTACATGTTTGATTTAAAGCCTGAGGCGCTCGGGTGAGTGTCGGGTATGCTACAGACCATTTTAGACTTAAGAGGTTGCTGGTTTTCAACAGTTTCTGGTGTCTGGTGCGTTGTGCTTCGCGATCGCGAAGCTTATCTCGTGATCGTGAAGGTAAAATTTGGGTTGGGGATTGGTTATTCTTCACGAACACAAGGACCTGGTCGTGAACACGAAGTAGAGGAGGGTTTACCCTTCGCGAATGCGACAAACTTCTCGCAAACACATAGCTTTGTGGTATCTGGGGGCAAGTCAAGCGGTTCCTCTTCACAAACATGAACCATGGTTCACGAACACAAAGGCAGGCGGGGTTTAAGCCTTCGCGAATGCAAAGAGGACCTCGTGAATGCAAAGGCCATTTGGCTGCTGCTCTTTGCGAACGCATCAGGTGCTTCGCGAACATGAAGTAAACCTGACACCTAGGTATTAAAATCGCTTAAAGTCGGGACTTTAACCATTTTCCACCATTTTGAAGTTAGAGCTCGGCCTAGGGGCGATTGTGAAAAGGTTTTTCATCCCTAATTCATTGGTTAGTAAATTAGGGATTTGGGTAGAAATTGGGGATTTTATAAAATTTAGATTTAGACCTCAAATTGAGGTCAAATTTCAAAACAAATTATATAATCGGGCTAGGGGTTGAATGGGTAATTGAGTTTGTTTTTCGAATCTTCTGTTTTGACCAAGCGGGCCCGGGGTTGACTTTTGTTGACCTTTTCCAAACTCATTAAAGATTAAATTTTTTTCGCTCGTGGGTAGTTTCTAAAGCCTATTTTAAATTATTTGAACTATATTTGTCGTTGATTTTATTGGTTTGGAGGCTAATTCTAAATGAAAAGTCGTGGTTGAGCATTGATTTGGTTACGGAGTGAGGTAAGTATCGTGGTTAACTTTGACTTGAGGGATTAGGACTTGTTGGTCTATTTGCTATGTGAATTATGTGTGAGAACGGTGTATATAAAAAGTGACGAGTATATATACGCTGTAATTGGGTTAAAGCATGCGGGTTGAAATTGTTGTATTTTACTATGTTGTTTTCATGACTATATTTTCCATGTCGTAGTTAGATTATTACTTCCTTAATTATTAACCTTCTTATCTATTGATTATTTTGGAGTTGTTAGAATTTTGAATATTGAGATAAATTATCATTTCACTAAGTTTGAGGTGAAATAGCTTCCCGTCTTGTTTTGCTATTTTGGATTAATGTTGTTGCTTGGTGAGGAAGAGTGAAAAGCACAAAGTATATTGCAGTGCCTTATTTGCATACGATATCATTCATTTGAGAGATTGTGAGGATTAAAGCACGAAGGGTGATGTCGTGCATTTGATTGCTTATTATCATTTATTACACATGTGAGGCTGAGAGTAAAAGCACGAATGGTGGTCCCGTGCTATTTCATTTATGGAATTACATAGTGAGGACGAGAGTAAAAGCACGAAGGGTGATGCCGTGCCATTGTTGACTTAATTGCTTTCTTGGTTTCCAGATTGATGATTTAATTTGTTGTATTATTATTGTTTTTCGTAGAAAGGTTATTCGGTGAGTTTGTACTTGCCGTTCTTATCGTACTCCCCTTTCTACGTATCCGCTCCCAGTTAATATTTAATTGTCTTACTTTTTATTTTGATGCTTTATGTTTATATATGTTCATGATTTACGTAGGTGTCTTGTCATAGCCTCGTCACTATCTCGTCGATATTAGGCTCGACAATTACGGAGAATGTTAGGTCGGTTGTACTCATGCTACACTTTTGCACTTCTTGTGCAGATACTGGTGTTGGTCCCGACGTCTAGTGGTGTCTCTACCCGGATTCAGCCGCATTGGAGACTTGAGGTATAGTTGCACGGCGTCCGCAACCTTGAAGTCCCCTTCTTTATCCAGTTTACTGTATATTTAGTTTCAAACAGTCGTACTTTGTTTCAGACCATATATGTAGTATTCTAGCTGCTCGCTCATGTACTTGTGACTCTAGATTTCTAAGAGTAGTTAGCATCGCATTATTTATACTACCACTGTTTTAAACTTTGAGTTTATTAATCGTTGTTTATCATCACTCTGTAATAATTGTTCAAGACTGGTTAATTAATCTAATAACGTCGGCTTGCCTAGCAAGTAGATGTTAGGCGCCATCACGGTCCCGAGGTTGAGAATTCCGGGTCGTGACAAGTTGGTATTAGAGAACTAGGTTGCCTAGGTCTCACAAGTCATGGGCAAGCTTAGTAGAGTCTGGAGGATAGGTACTGAGACGTTTGTAATTATCTTCTAGAGGCTATAGAGCTTTAGGAAAATTTTGCTTCTTCTTTCTCTATTGTTCGATTTTATTCTATCACTGAAGTTTGAATCATTCCATTCTTATTCTCTCTCAGATGGTGAGGACATGCACAACATCCACGGTAGGTCAGAATGAAGCCCCGGGTTGCTGTCATTACTAGGGGTAGAGGCCAGGGCCCGGGTCGAGACAGAGGCGGAGCTCAACCTAGATCACGTGTAGAAGCACCTATTTCGGAGCCTGAGATCAAGCAGAAGAAGGAGGTTCATGTTCAGACCATGCTAGTTGGAACTGCTCAAGTCCCGGGGGGTTTATTTCTACCCCGGTACTTCAGGATGCTCTAGTCTGCTTGGTGGGCCTTATGGAGAGCGTGGCCCAGACCGATACAATTCCGGTGGCACCAACTGTCTCTCAAGCTGGGGGAGGAGCACAAACCCCCGCTGCTCACACACCAGAGAAGATGGCTCAAGGATGTCAGACTTTGACAGTTCCGCTAGTTGGAGTGGCTCAACCTATTGTTGCTAAATAGACCGGGGAGAGGCCCGCATTATTTTTAAAGGGATTGATAAGATTGGACAATTTTACAAAGTTATTTCCTATTTGCTTTGGTGGCACACCTTCTAAGGACCCACAGGATTTCATTGTCGTTACCACGAGGTGTTCCGCAACATGGGTATCGTGGAGTCCAATGGAGTTGACTTTGTAGTGTTTCAGATGATCGGTTCTGCCAAGAGGTGGTGGCAGGATTATGAGTGAGGCAGACCAGCAGGTTCACCGCCACTCACTTGGGATCAGGTTTTCACAACTATTTTTGGAGAAGTTCATTCCTTTTATTCTGAGAGAGGAGTATCATTGGCAGTTTGAGCGCCTTCAGTAGGGTAGCATGACTGTTACCTAGTGTGAGACTAGATTCATGGATTTAGCTCGCCATGCAATCGTATTGCTTCCTACTGAGAGGGAGAGAGTGAGGAGATTCATTGATGTTCTTGCTTTTGGTATCAGGCTATAGATGGCCAAAGAGATGGGGATGATATTTCTTTCCAGAGGGCAGTAGATATTGCTAGACGGATCGAAATGATTCGTGGTCAGGATAAAGAGGCGGTATCTGAGAAGAGGACTCGTCACTTTGGTGGTTTCAATGGTGCCTCGTTTGGAGGCAGGGGTTCATTTGGTAGAGGCCATCCTCCTAGGCTCGATTCACCCAGCACTTTAGGAATCCCACGGTGATTCAGATAGTCCTAGTTCTTATGGATCTCATCTTGAGCAGCTAGCCTACACCGCACCTTCAGATCCTATTAGTGCACCTTCGATCCTGAGTTATCAGGGTGGTTATTCAGGTTGAAAGGGTTAGTTCTAGGATCAGCAGTCACAGTAGCCGAGTACTTGTTATACTTGTGGGGATCCGAGGCAAGTCACAAGGTTCTGCCCTAGGTCACAGGGGCAGCATACCACAATAGGATTCTCGTGCCATGGTTCCGGCATCGGTTGCTCCACCGTCCGCTCAGCCAACTAGAGGCGGGGGTCAGGCTGCTAGAGGTTGAGGTCAGGCTATTAGCGGTGGAGATCAGGCCATTAGAGGCGGAGGCCAGCCAGCTAAAGGTTGTCCGAGAGGCAGAGGTCAGAGTGATGGGGCCCAACCCCATTTTTATGTATTTTTATCTAGGCCTGATGTAGAGTCATCTAATGCCATCATCACAGGTATTGTTCCGGTTTGCCATAGAGATGCCTCAGTTTTATTTGATCCAGGATCTACTTATTCATACGTGTCATCCTATTTTGCTTCATATCTGATTATGCCTCGTGATTCTTCGAGTGTTCCTGTCTTTGTGTCCACGCCTGTGGGAGATTCTATTATGGTAGATAGTGTTTATCACTCGTGTGTGATTTCTATGGTGAGCTATGAGACTAGGGTAGATCTCTTACTTCATGATATGGTGGACTTTGATGTTATATTAGGCATGGATTGGCTGTCACTTTATCATACTATTTTGGATTGTCATGCCAAGACTGTGACATTAGCCATGCCGGGGTTACCTCTATTAGAGTAGAGAGGTACTTCTAGCCATTCTACTAGCAAGATTATTTCTTATGTGAAGCCTCGACGTATGCTCGAGAAGGGGTGTCTAGTATATTTGGCCTATATCCGTAATCCTAGTGCGAAGGTTCCTTTCATAGATTCAGTACCAGTTGTGCGCGAGTTCCTAGAGGTGTTTCCTACAGATCTGTCGGGAATGCCACCCGACAGAGATATTGACTTTTATATTGATCTGATTCATGGCACTCAGCCCATTTCTACCGCACCATACCGTATGGCCCAATTGAGTTGAAGGAATTGAAGGAGCAGTTGTAGGATTTTCTTGACAAGGGATTCATTAGACCTAGTGTATCGCTTTGGGGTGAACCACTGTTGTTTTTGAAGAAGAAGGATGGAACGATGAGGATGTATATAGATTATCGGCAGTTGAACAAAGTCACTATCAAGAACAATTATCCTTTTCCTTGGATTGATGACTTATTTGATCAGCTTCAGGGTGCCAAAGTATTTTCAAAGATTGACTTGAGATCTGGCTACTATCAGTTGAAGATAAGGGCATCGGATGTCCCTAAGATAGCTTTTCATACTCGGTATGGTCATTATGAGTTCTTAGTGATGTCATTTGGCTTTGACTAATGCCCCATCAACATTTATGGATTTGATGAACCGAGTGTTCAAGCCCTATTTGGATTTTTTTGTGATCGTCTTCATTAATAATATTTTGGTTTATTCCGGCAGTCGAGAGGAGCATGAGCGGCATCTTCCGGTCGTACTTCAGACCTTGATGGATAGTTAGTTATATGCAAAGGTTTCAAAGTGTGAGTTCTAGTTGGGCTCGGTTGCCTTTTTGGTCCATGTTGTATCTTCCGAGGGCATTAAAGTGGATCTTAAAAAGATTGAGGCAGTTCAGAACACGACTAAACCTACTTCAAGCTACATAGATTCGGATCTTCCTAAGTTTGGCGGGTTATTATTGCCGGTTCGTGGAGGGGTTTTCATCTATCTCAGCCCCACTGAAAAAGTTGACCCATAAGGGTGTTCATTCTAGATGGTCCGACGAGTGTGAGCTGAGCTTTTAGAAGCTCAAGACTGCTTTGACTACAACCCAAATGTTGGTGTTTCCTACAAGTTCGGGATCTTACACCGTGTATTATGATGCATTGCGTATTGGCTTGGCGTGATATTGATGCAGGATGGTAGGGTTTCCTACGCATCTTGACAGTTGAAGGTTCATGAGAATAATTACCTTATTCATGACTTAGAAATGGCAGCCATTATTCATTCACTGAAGATTTGGAGGCACTATCTGTACAACATTCATTGTGAGGTCTATACCGATCATCGGAGTCTCCAGCACCTATTCAAGAATAAAAACCTTAATTTGCGGCAGCGTAGATGGCGAGAGTTGCTAAAAGACTATGATATCACCACATTATATTATCCGGGGAAGGCCAATGTAGTGGCCGATGCATTGAATAGGAAGGCGGAGAACATGAGTTGTTTGGCATATTTATCGGTAGCTGAGAGGCCACTAGCCATGTATGTTCAGGTTTTAGCCAACCGGTTTGTGAGATTAGATATTTCGGAACACATCCGTTTTCTTGCCTGTGTTGTAGCACAGTCTTCATTGTTGGAGCATATCAAGGCTCGCCAGTTTGATGATCCTTACTTGTTGGTGTTGAAGGATACGGTGCAGTGGGGTGGGGCCAAGGAGGTTGTAATTAGAAATGATGGTGTTATGCGGCTTCAGGGCCGGATTTGTATTCCAAATGTTGACGGGTTGAGAGAATTGATTCTTGAGGAGGCGCACAATTCGTGCTATTCTATTCACCCAGGTGTCACGAAGATGTACTGTGACTTGAAAAAACTCTATTGGTAGAGGAGAATGAAGAAAGACACTACGACAAAAAAAGGTTTGTAGTGGCAATTAAAATGCTTTATAGCGGCAATAAAAATGGGCGCCAAAACATTTATCAGCAATTAGTTATTAGCCGTTGTAGCTAGCGTCTGCAAAGCCTTTAGCGACCATTTATCTGAATGATGGTAAAGGCCCATGTTATGGCAGGTAAAAGTCCTTTAGTTTTAGTGGCAAATATTACTGGCAATTATAATGGACACTAAATCTCACTAAAATTTTCATAAGCCCTACCTTTTGCAGCTTTTATTGTTGCCGCTAAAACTCAATTTAATAAGTGGTAAAAAGAACTTTTTTTGGCAACAAATATAATGGCCACTAAAATTATCCTTGAACTCACCTTTATTCATTTATTTAATATCTTTTATTACTGTCGATAAAAGTTTATATAATTTCTATAATAATGATCTTTTAACAAATTTTCTTATTTCCGCTAACTTTTAAGAAAGAATTTTTTCACTTAATTATTACCCGGTATGCTTATTTATCTTTAAAATGATACTCTCTTCAAAAAGATTAATGCATTTAATTAATCCACACATCAGAACTACTAATTTATAAATTGGAAGTGCCAACAGCATAACCAAAGCACTAACCTATTTGAATCTAATAACTAGTGTCATTTAGCATCTAATAAATTGTTTATCAAGTAGCTATATACAATAAGTGACATAAGAAAGATTCTCCAAGTCTTGATCATAATGAAATCAACCATGAGCAAAGATTTTGAACATCATAATGTATGACGTGAAATAATAAAATAAAATAAATGTAAATAAACAACCACATATGAAGTTCATCAATAGTTAGGAAACCATCTACGTGACATTTACGTGCTCATACTAGCATATTAAGGAAGTGCTACTACAAAATCTCATTAAAACAAGTGAACAAGAAATTTCTCAAAAGATAGATTTGTGCTTGAAGATCTCAAAGCAGTATAGGCTCATAAACAACTTTACAAATGCATTCAAATGAATATCTGCCTAACAAACTTACATAAGCGTGTTCTAAAAGGTATCAATGGTTTTCATTAATATTGCAGATTTCTTAAGTCTATCTGTACTTAACAATAGCAATCCAACAAGGAGATAGCACAAACATGTGGAGCACTTGCTGTTTTAGCCTACAAGAGCATAATGGACGTATTCACGTTTCTTTTTAGAAAAAGAAAGAAGACTAGAGAAATGTGCAAAACCCAAAGATCCGACAAGGATGCAAAGGTGATATTTTTACTCCATTTTTAAGATTTTACTCTGCTTACTATTAAACATGCACACGTAGATAGAGACCAAAGCTTGTGTCACACCAATACTTACAGATAAAATGCTAATATACATAATCTCTCATTACATTAGTGTGTTACATCCACCTAATTTATACTTAGTAAACTTAATGATAAAAATAAATGTATTTTTTCCTAAAAACTACCGCAACACAACTAAACTCAACAAGAATTAAGGCCTTCTTATTAATAGAAATAGGAACACACATTTCCTGAAACTCGCCGAAAAAATCGATTGTTTGTACCTCTATATATTCTCTTGTAAAAACATTCAAATTTTTCTCTCAATATCAAGTTCATAGGACCTGCAAAATAATTAGCTGGTCCTCACTTGATTATGACTTAAGGTTATACAAAAGATGCTGGAAAGAATTTCTGATAAAGGAACTAAAGGAAATATTATTGATGGTATTTTTTTGTGGTGAAGGTGCTGGGGGACTATCTAGGTTTTAGAGTTTATACGTGTGAGAGAAGCCTCAATATCTTCTCGTTCAGACGAATCGACATACTTAAGGTTTGATCAATATCTTTGGAATCAGGGTTGCCCATCTTGTAAGAAACCATTTCGAAAGTCCTTAATGCATCCAACCAGTTGGTAACCAAACAAAAACATTTAGGAGTTCAAGTATAGTTATTTCAACCAAATTAAAACAGGAAACCTTCCTACAGAGATTAGCTAAAGAAAAAGGAATAGTGCTTGAAGATTGAAAGTCATGACCAAAATATTATATCACACATCCAAGGACAATAGTAATGGTTCAAGCAAAGAATTAGTCCATCAAGCAAAAAGATAGAAAAACTTGTAATCTTTAAGACTAGCATAACGAGATATACCACTAGCAGCACATTGACTTTTACCTTTTTTACATATAAGGTAGCAATTACTACCAACAAAGGACCTATTTTGCATAGTTCATATTATTTGTGTCCTATGAGTTCTCAACAATTTAAAGAACAAAGTTTAGCAATATATACATTCAAATATGAAAAGGAAAAGGAATTGCTACTTTGAAATGGAATTCGTGGTGCTTGTACTGCTTGTTTTGCTAACTGACTTCTCCTCTTATATGTTGCTTTATCTCTCTTATTCTCAAGATCCTGTGATTATCACAAACAAGGGAGAAGTCACCATCAAAAGTCCAATATTCTAACAGAAAACTAAAACTTCAGTTATAATTGCAGACTATAAGTATGAAAATTCATCTTACAAAAAATTCCAGAAATAGGAGTCGGAGCTCATTGTTACATGAATAAGGGTTAAGCAGAAAGAAAAGGAACTCTAGGTGCTTCTTGGAGCAGAAAATTACATTTTCCTATTGGTAAATAATACATGAAAATAAAGTCAAGAACATTATTTGACAAGACATAGCTAACAACTGCTATATGTTGCTCCATTGATTCTAAATGTGAAGTAATACAACAACTAACTAGAGAGAATGAATGTAGGGTAGATCTAAAACAAGATACAAGAAACCTACCCTGATAGTATCATATTGATTCCATCCAACCTCTGATGAAAGCTTTCTCAAAGCAGTATGTATGTCCTGCCTCGAGCCTCAATACCCTAGCTAGACGAGAAGAGGATAGTAACTTCAGTATAAAAAGAAACAATAATACTATGTGTAAACTAATACTTGAGTGCATCAGGAATAACTACCCTTTTCATCTTGTCATATGAGGATGGAACAACCGCATAAATAAATTATGGGTGTTGCGCCACAACTTACTTGAGCATATTTTGCTATGTGTAGATTAATATTTGTACCATTAGGCCTAGTTACTAGACATCTGTAACGACCCAACTGATCATTTTGAGTATTATAACCCCGTGCCCCCATTTATTGCTTATTCTGTGCTCATTTGTTATTATGTGACTCACTGGCATGGTCGGTTTGGTTCCGGCAATGTTTCGGAATGAGTTGGGACACTTAGTCCCAAGGTTGGAAGCCTAAGTTGAAAGAGTTGACCGGAGAATTCTAGCTGAACAGTCCCAGGAGTCCAAACTTAGCAAGTCTGAATAGTTCGCTCACTAGTTCCCAACAACAAAAAGCAACACAATACACCAGATTCCTCAGAAGCCAGAAGCCATCAGTTAAAAGCACGGAATGTATTTGCACCATCACCGTCTTCAAATAAAGTATTTTCTACGGTAGCACCATGAATGGCGCATAGCAAAGCAGCGCCCAATACACCGGCAACTCCCATCATATGAAATGGGTTCAACGTCCAATTATGAAACCCTTGAAAAAAGAGGATGAATCGAAATATAGCTGCTACACCAAAACTAGGTGCAAAGAACCAACCAGACTGACCCAGTGGATAAATCAGAAATACAGAAACAAAAACAGCAATTGGACCAGAGAATGTGATTGCATTATAAGGTCTCAATTGAACAGATCGAGCAAGCTCGAATTGACGTAACATGAAACCTATTAGGCCAAAAGCTCCATGGAGAGCAACAAAAGTCCACAGACCCCCCAATTGACACCAACGAGTAAAATCTCCTTGTGCTTCAGGACCCCATAGTAACAACAACGAATGTGCTAAACTATTAGCAGGAGTAGAAACCGCGGCAGTTAAGAAATTGCAGCCTTCCAAATAAGAACTAGCCAATCCATGGGTAAGAACTAGCCAATCCATGGGTATACCATGAAGTTACAAAGGTTGTACCTGTGAACCAATCCCCTACAGCGAAATAGGCACAAGGAAAGAGCAATAGACCAGACCAGCCTACAAAAACGAAATGGTCCCTTCGTAACCAATCATCCATAATATCAAATAAATCATTTTCGTCTTTGGTAAACTTACCAAGGGCTATAGTCATAGTGATCCTCCTATTCAACTACTTCGACCATTTTCGAGCACCTCATATCTTTTTCGGGGCGTCCGAAGATTCGATCATTTTTGTATGATTTCTCTTGCACTGCCCTTTCCAATAGGTTTCGAAGATAAAAATCCTTTATTGATTAGCCCATAAACTTACCTAGGTAAATCCATGAACTCCATTGGATTATTCCTTCTGACTAAGCATATGAACCATGAATTGTCCTAATAAGACAATTCAATCAATTCTTTATTTTGAAAGAACTCTTCAAGGACCAAGTGATCCCTTTCCTTCATACTTCATATAAATAAATCTAAAACCCCATAGTATATCTTTCCACGGATCGAAGGAAAAAAGACAGTTCGATTGAATATTTATTTTTAGATTCTTTTATCTGTTAGAAAAAGGGATAATCTACTATTTTTCCTTTTAGATTTTCCTTTTAGAAAATCAAAAATTCAGTAAAAATAAATAAATAAGATACTGGAAATGAAAGTCTCTTTCTCGGATCTATTCTTCATCACACTATTGGAACAAAACAAAAATATCGTATGCAACGATATTAAAATATTTGGTACATGAAGCCACGATCTGATAGATATACATCGAAATCTACAATCTACTTAATATAATATAGATATATAATCTAGATAGAAATTAATGATGAAATTAATATTTGATCTGGAATCAAAGAAAGATAATAAATGGCTCTTATGGTGTGACTTGGAAGAAAGGTTTCTTGTCCGTTTTTGTCGGTTTGCTTTTCGTGAAAAAAATACCAATTGAAGTGGAGGGTTTCTTCAAACAACAAGGGGCTGGGTCAACTATTCAATCAAATGATATTGAGCATCTTTCCCATCTCTTATCGAGAAAGAAGTGGGCTATTTATTTGTAAAATTGTGCTCAATTTTATATGTGGCAATTCCGCCAAGATCTCTTCGTTAGTTGGGGGAAGAATCCGCCCGAATCGGATTTTTTGAGGAACATATCGAGAGAGAATTGGATTTGGTTAGACAATGTGTGGTTGGTAAACAAGGATCGATTTTTTAGCAATATATCATCAAATATTCAATACGATTCCACAAGATCTAGTTTCGTTTAAGTAACGGATTCTAGCCAACTGAAAAGATCTTCTGATCAATCAAGAGATCATTTGGATTCCATTAGTAATGAGGATTCGGAATATCATACATTGATTAATCAAAGAGAGATTCAACAACGAAAAGAAAGATCAGGCGATAAAGAATAAAAAAAGAAAGCTATGGGGAAAGATCCCAGACCTGGCTCACTCCAGGGGGATTCACTTGAATAGGAATTTGAATCGTGAGCAGTCTATTGGATTTCTTCCTCGCTACCCACCTTCTATCTTCATTACTTTCTATCTTGTCTAAGCTTGCTGGATTTTCCTCATCCGCTGTATTGAATCAAATCCTCGGTAGCCATACCGAAAATGAACTAATGCCAACAGAGGAGTTACGGGCGAGCAAGAAAACCCTAGGGCTAAGAGGACTGCGACCGTGAAGGGAGGGATGAGCCCGAATTCGTTTTTTCTTTCTGATAGGCCAACTCAAAGAGGGAAATGCAAGGGGCGTTAGCGGTCTTTTTTGCCTCGCCTGCTACTGGGAAGAGAGAGCCGCTGTCATTCTTCGCTTCGTTCGAGAATCAACTGCACATGAATAGGCTCTTCCTTACGCCTTCAAGGAGGAAGCGACTTTTTTCCAAAAATCCCGGAAAAATAAAATGAACAACTTTTCGTAAGGCAAGAAAGTCGCCTAAGGAAAGTAGAAGTCTATGCACACTAACTGAATCTTTGGGGAAGGATGGTGGTGTAAATTGGCCTTTTCCCTTCTCCTTTCTAAAGCAAAAAAAAAATGTCATCATTCTGATCGTGACTTGAAAAAAGAAAGAAGAGAAGGAACTTGGAGTTGGCGCCCACATAACGGATTGCTTGCTTACCAAGCCATCCTGGCTTTTCGCTCCTTTCCTTACAGTTAAGTGGCTTTCACTCCTCCAGCTCTATTATTATTGACTTGACTTATTATTATAAAAACTACTCACTATCCAAATGAAAGACGATCGATTATCTACCCAAGAAGATAGAGAGTCCCACATATGAGAAAAGGTCACAAATAGAGTTGAACCAAGTAACATTGCAAAGGCATAATGATAGTAGGGTCGGGATATCCCCGCCCTCCGAACCGGACGTGAGGGTCTCCCCTCATCCGGCTCTCTACAGGGGAATCTACACTCACTGCTTCCCATAATATCCTCCCTTTACCATATCATGGGGGTTTACAGGAGATCCCAGAGGCTCGCTCGGAAAGGCTGCTATACCATACCTTTTGACAAAACTCTACTCTAGTAGTCACTAGACTCTCTATAGTAGTCTGTCTTTCTGCTCTTGCTGAAATCATTACTCTTAAAAAGAATGAAGTGAAGGATAGGAATAGGAATTATCAGTCAAGTGGAAGTGCAGTGATGTATGCAGCTGAGGCATCCTAACAGACCGGTAGACTTGAACCTTGTTCCTACATGACCTGATCAATTCAATCAGGCACTCGCCATCTATTTTCATTGTTCAAATCTTTGACAACACAAAAAAATCATTGTTCAATTCTTTGACAACATGAAAAAACCAAAAGCTCTGCCCTCCCTCTCTATCTATCCAAGGGATCAAAGAGACTGGGCTAAGCTACTGGATATAGCTAAATTCTCTTACAATTTGCAACGCAGCGAGGCGACCGGGAAGAGTCCCTTTAAGCTTGCAACTGGGCAATAGCCCAACACTCCTCAATCATTGCCCGCCAACGTCGGATTGAAAAATCCGGGGGCTTTTCACATGGCCAAGTTTTGGGAGGAACAAGCCGATCTAGCCAGGTCATATCTTGACAAGGCTGCCCGCAAAATGAAGAAATTTGCGGACCGAAAGCGTCGTCCAGTCAACTATAGGATTGGAGACAGGGTCATGGTGAAATTAAATCCACGGCAGTTCAAATCACTACGAGGCGTACATCATAGTCTGATTCGCCGATATGAGGGCCCATTCGAAATTGTTGCCAAAGTGGGGATAATATCATATCGACTGGACATGCCGCGTCATCTGAAAATCTATCCAGTCTTCCATGATACCCAATTGAAACCATATTTCGAAGACAAGGATCGGGCGTAGTCCAGCCGAAGCCAAATGTTTGCTACTCCGCAAGCAACAGACAAGCAATTGGAAGCCATCATAGACCATCAGTTGGTCTGTGGAAAAGGATGGGGCAATTCGAGCGCACAGTTCCTTGTTCACTGGAAAGGAACTTCGCTAGAGGAGGCATCATGGGAGAAGTACGAAGATTTGTGGCAGTTCAGGGAACAAGTCCACAATTATCTTCAATTGTGTGGCACCGGGGTCGTCTCCATTTCAAGTGGGGGAGCGTGCACCGCCCCGCCATCGCACCTATTAATTTTCAGCAAAACCAGCGATGGCGTGGCTTGTCCGAGCTCAAATCTCGGACTGCCATCAGTGGAAAAACACACAGGCCCACACAGAAATGATGAGATGCCCACTAAAAGCACCTTTGGCAGAAAGTCTGCCAACCAAGAGACAAGCAGCCATCAGTGGGAAGGCATCTTTGACCTTCTGGTCCATAGTTGACATCAGATCCCACAAAGTCTGCCTTTCCAGCTTTCCATACTGGAATGCACCAGGCAGCTTTCCATGCTGGAATGCACCAGGCAGCTTTCCATGCTGGAATGCACCAGGCTGCTGTAACAGCCTTACCAGCCCTGCCAACCACCCCCTTTGTATAGCCATTTTTGTTTCTATAAATAGGCTTTATACTCATTCTTTGTAAGCATCAGATATTGCATAATACAACAGAAAATTGGCACTTGCCTCCCAATTTTGTGTCTCTTTCTTTCATAGCTTTCTTGCTTGTTTTGTGTGATTGCCATCGCTTTAGCATGATTGTGCTATTTATTGTCTAAGGGCTGAAGCTAAGTAGCACTCAGGCTAACTTCGCTTCCCTCGCCGAACTACTGGATATAGCTCAATTCTCTTACAATTTGCAACGCAGCGAGGCAACCTGGAAGAGTCCCTTTGAGCTTGCAACTGGGCTGCCGAATGTTGGAACGAGACCTCCATGCCGATTAGATACTTGACGCACCTGTCATAGGGGCATCATGTGTCGACTTGTGAGCATGGCTTTGGTTCAACCATGCAAGCAAGGGTCCGTTGGCCTAAAGGTGCAGTTGTGGGGCGACACTACACTATTCGGAATGTAAGCGTGCTGCAAGAGGGCTATGTATGGGCATGGCACGAAAGATACGCATGACAATGGCCAAGGGCTAAAGGTTGCCTTACTCGGGTGAGGCACGAGCTAGTCGCGGATGCACTAGGCGAGTGTCAAGCTTGAGGATTGGGCTGTGCACGCGGGAGCGATGCTCAGTCTTGGGCTAAGGACAAGGCATGTCCTAAGCAAATCCCCCAGGGCGCGCATGGATAGTGATCCTAAGATGAAGTGCCACGACATGTCTAGGGCCAAGGGCCTAGGCATCTTACGGGCGGCACAAGTTGGGGTGAGCCTACGGGTGAGTCCCACCAACATGCACATGATCGTACTTGGGAATTCTGGGAAAGGAGACAAGCTGGCCTGCAACGAGGGGAACTACGGGCGCCGCACGGGAGAGCAGGTGCCGCTACCCAATGTAAGGATTTGGGCCCGTGACACTTGGTATCAGAGCTGATTAAGGCCATACTATGCCATGGGACAACGTCAAGGCAAAGGGTGGATATGGCGAGTACATTTTGGATGTCAGTGCCGAGATCACGTCAAAGCAGAGATAGATGTTCATATGCCACCAAAGATTGAGAACCCGATATTGATGGTCGATGAAAGAAATGGGTGATTCCATTGTCTTTCGTGAATCTAAGGTGCCACTGAATTAGGTGATATGCCGATGAGTCGGATGGCCAAGAGAAAGACATGTTTGCCAGGTCGTGCAACCATATTGTGAAGAGTCGGAGCCATGGACTATAAACTTGGGCATGATCATAGCGGAGATCTTGCCAAGGATGCGTGAAACGCATCAAGTTGAGTGTCTTTCCTTCGGGAGAAGACCTTTGAGTTGCCTGAGGGCATTACTAAGGTGAGAAAACGGATTCGAGGGTATAGCGAAGCTTCGGAACTAGGCAGATTTCCAAGTTAGAAGGTGTCATTCTGGAATGAAGTATGTCGAATGATCAGGGACCGTGAGTGTCCAGGTGTGAGGCACACCGAACCAGGAAGCCGTGCTAGCAGGGCCAAGAGGGTGCCTGTCTATAGGGAGAGTATTGAAGTACTACCGGGAGCATTGGCTACTTGCTGAGGAAGTGACAGTTGGAAAACAAAGAGCTTTGTTCGGGAATACGGCGATGCTATGACTTTGGGAATGTAGTACTCACCAAAGGTCATCCCAAGTGCTGGCCGAATGCCAAGTGGGATGACAGAGCTAAGATGTATCCTCCACATTGAGTGTGGGAGGATCCCGCCTATGCAATAGGCATATGGGCGAAGTCGTGGGTCTGGAAGCGAACACATCTTCAAGGTAGTGAAGGCAACTAAAAGCTACGGGAGCGGAATGCTACATGAGCTATGCCAAGAGGGCATCTTAATGCTACGGAATCAAAAGGCTACAGGAGCCATGCCAAGGGCATCTTAAGGCTACGGGAGCAAAAGGCTACGGGAGCGATGTCAAAAGAGCACATGATGTGCTAACCTGTGAAGGGAAAGCTTCAGACGGACATGAAGGCTATGAGGGTCATGGTGTGATTGACTAGTGTGGGTCAATCACAAAGTTAGACACCAGAGGGAGCAAGTGCGGAGGCACTTTCCAAGTGAACACCGAATGGAGGTGAAGTGCAGAGGCATGCTTGGAAGATACTTGGGGGAGAAGTGCATGGGGTACGACTCATTTTGAGAAAGGACTTCGAGGAAGTCCAACCCACAGGACAAAGGGAGCTTGAATGGGTATACCTGAGGGGGCAGACTCCGGGATGTCTTAAGCCATGATGTGTCATCGGGGACGATGACATTATAAGTGTGGGAGGATGTCACAACTCGCATTTTGGAG